>NC_056627.2:89683036-91073869 GCF_002870075.4 Lactuca sativa
TATAAAATGGTAAAATTCACTCAAGTGAATCGTGCGAGTGAGGAGTTGTCTTCCTCCTGATAGCGCTATCCATAATAACCATAGGCTCAAAAGAGTTAATGAGTTGTGTCTAGAGATTCCAGGGACTTAACCGTCATACAGTCCTCATGAATTAAAGTAACATACATATACATACGAAATATAGCAACCAAGTTTCATACAATTCAAAATAAATACAACGAACATAAAAAGTTTAGGACATGCTTTTCCACCCTAAAACATTTAAAAACCGAAAATAGGGGAAGTCGTGAATACTCACAATATGCTAAATATAGCAACCAAGTTTATATGAGTTAAATAAATACAACGGATATAAATAGTTTAGGACATGCTTTTCCACCCCAAAACATAAAAACTGAAAATAGGGGAGTGGTGAATACTCACAATATGAAAAATATAGCAAAAAGTTTATACGAGTCAAATAAATACAATGAGCATAAATAGTTTTGGACATGCTTTTCCACCCAAAACATTTAAAAACCGAAAATAGGGGGAGTGCATGAATACTCATATTATGAAAAATATAGCAACCAAATTTATACGAGTCAAATAAATACAACGAACATAAGTAGTTTAGGACATGCTTTTCCACTCCAAAACATTTAAAAACCGAAAATAGGGGAGTGGTGAATACTCACATTATGAAAAATATAGCAACCAAATTTATACGAGTCAAATAAATACAACGAACATAAGTAGTTTAGGACATGTTTTTCCATCCCAAAACATTTAAAAACCGAAAATAGAGGAGTACGTGAATACTCACAATGCATTGAGATGATGCAAATGGTGCCTTGAACTACGCTCCGCTCGTACCACTATCGTTTTCCTACAACGATGTTACACACTAATGAGTCTCTAATCGAAATCTAACACTAGTATCACTACAAGAAAACTGGCCTTTAATGACGCGCAAACAATGACACTCGCTGATAGACGACGTGCATTTGTAAGTGCCCTAAAAGATAATGTCAATTTTGCAAAATTTGAAGGATAGATGGCACGCATTTGTGTGCGCCCTAAAATTAGTTTCAGAAAAGAAAAAAAAATGCGGAGGGCGCCTTTCATAAAATGTGTGTTGTGTAAATGTGTCGCTATAATTTTTAAGTGAAACACACGTTTTAGGCGGGAAATGAAATCGACGAAAATTACCCCCGCCTATTGAATCCCAAAAATTAATCCCTCCGCCTCTTCTACTTAGCAAGAAAAAGCCCCAGGTCCCTTATCTTCATCTTCAGTATCATCAAACATCTCGTTCATCCTCTGCATTATTTCCATCGTTCTTCCCTCTCCTCACTGATCAATACCCAAAAAACCCTAATATCATAACCACTCCTATTTTCTTGCACAACAAAATCCTAAAACATCACCAAATACTAAATTCCACAAAATCGTTGTGACCATTTTAGCTAGGGCTTTTTTCAAGAACGAAAACACTCTCGCATCTCACGTGAACCCTATTTCTTTCTCATGCTCGAACCCAAGATCACCAGCGATCCTATAACAGTTCTTTCAATTGCTTGATTTTGTCGATTCGTATACGACTGCATCAGCAACTGATCCAGTCTTGCACCAAAATCTATTTGAAGAAGATTAGAGATAGAGGGAGAGGTAGGGCTCGTGGTGGTGGTGGTGGTCGAGGTCAAGGAAGATCATTTGGTGGTGGAAGACCAACATGGCCACCTCGTAGAGGTCCCCTTGCTGTCAATGTTCGACCCTCAACTTATACTATTGCAAAGGCAAGCTCAAATCTATGGATAATCTTATACATTTGATTCAGAACCTCTTAACATTTGCATTACAAATTCAAACATGAGGAGAAGTTGCTACTAAAGAATTGTCACCTATCTTGGGAGGTTCATCATGTCAAATCACCAACACCAACACCAACAATTTCTGTTTCTTTTCTTTTTTTCTTGACCATTTTACCTCAAGTGATAAAAGGTTCTGTAAAGGGGGAGTTTATGGTGGATTCTATTTCTTTAACTGGGATATCTTCAGTTTCTAAAAAGGGAATGTTAAGATTGTTTGAATAATTGAATGTTTGTGGAGAATGAATGGTGAATTGTGTTAAGTGTTAACTTGGTGTATACTTGCTCCAGTCTTTCCGCAGACCAAAGATATCCAACAATCATGCTTTTGTTATTAAATGTATTTCAGGGGGATTTCGGGAAATGTTATGATAGATGCACGTTCCACAGGGAAATATTATCACTGTAAGTTCATTATCTGGAATATTATATTGTCATATAATTTGTAAAAATAAAAAAATAAATTTGGTCAACGTTTGACCAAGGAAATAGGAATATTCACATGGTTGCTAATTATAAGGTTGTATTGTATGTATGCAGTTGTAAGGCTTATGTGACGTGCTGCTTCCCACATTACATTAGAATGTGCTTTACAAACTCATCCAAACATCACTCTTATTGGAGAAGAGGTACACAATTCAATTTATTTTTTAATTTTTTTTAGAGACTCACTGATTATTTTTTTGTCATATTTCTTACAGGTTGCATCAAAGAAATTGACACTAAAAAAGGTTACAAATTACATAGCAGATGTAATCTGTAAACGTGCAGATCTTGGTTATAACTATGGTGTTATTCTCATACCTGAAGGACTTATTGATTCCCTGAGGTAAAAAAGTGCAAAAGACGAGAATACCCTTGTCAGGCATTCTCATACTAATAATCATTGTTGATGACTTGTAGGTGCAACAACTGATTTCTGAATTATATGAAATATTGGCAAATGAAACTGTTGATGAGGGAGGAATTGTAGACAGGGGAAGTATCCTGGTTGTGCTCATTTTGCCATAAGAGGAGGGCGTAGAGATTCCAAAACAGAATACCAGTTGCCAGTAAGTTGTTATTACAGTATATTTTGTTTTGTTCGTAAAAGGTTGTTTTCCTAGTAGTGAACAGATTATGATATTGATCTTGATGCAGAAAGTCAGAACCCAAATGATCAGGTTAATTTAATTATTTTTATCCAAGATAATTTTCACTCTGTAATTTCCATTTTTTTTTACTTGATATGATTTTTGTGATTAATAATACAGGGTTTTGAGAAAATGATATCGGGAATGTATTTAGGTGACATTGTTAGAAGAGTAATTCACAAAGTGTCATTAGAATCAGATATTTTTGGACGAGTTTCCTCTAAGCTTTCAGCAAGATTCATGTTAAGGTATGTCATAAAACGAAATTCTTTACTCTTTTTACCAATGTAGGGGAGGAAATGTAAAGTGCATTGTATAGATTGATAAAAAGTTCTCAGCAAATGGGATTACAAAAAAGATAAATTCATATTTTGTTTCTTAAAAATACTCAGTACACCATTAATGGCTGCTATGCATGAAGATGACACCCGAAACCCGAGTGAAGTTGCCAAGATTCTTGAAGAAACCCTAAATGTAAGATTTTCCTAGTTTCTATATAAAAAAAAAATACTTTTTTGAATCTGGGTTTAGTTTCTTTTTTGACAAAATTAATTCATTATCAGATAAACGATGTTCCACTGAAAGTGAGAAAACTGGTGGTGAAAATATGTGATGTGGTGACAAGAAGAGCTGCAAGGTTAGCAGCAGCGGGCATTGGGGGAATTTTGAAAAAGATTGGTAGGGATGGGACTGCAGTGATTACAAGTAGAAGGGTTAAAAGTGGAAAAAATGGGAAAATGAGAAGAACAGTTGTAGCAATAGAAGGTGGATTATATTAAAGCTACATGATTTTTAGGGAATATTTGAATGAAGCAGTTACAGAAATATTGCAGAAATCCCAACAAACATTATTTTTAAAGGATTTTGATGGAATGGAATGACTCTCAATTGGTATTCTGTTAGAGTGATTTTTCTTGCATCATTTTCTGAAGCACTTAAGTACCATGATTTTCTCCATCTTTACCACACATTTTTTTTTCTTTCTGAAGACGCAGCAAAAAATGAGGAAGAAGAGAAGGGCAGAATGGTAATTCATGCCATAGAAAGGGCAATGGTGTTAGGTTGAGAATTTTAATGGGGTTTTCATTGTGCAAAGGTATGAATGTCTACTACATTTTTTCCTTGTTTTCCTATCCTGATTCTGAGTTTATGTGAGTTGTTTATCCCATTTTGTTTGATGCTGTCATGAAATGTTTCAGCACGTTGCTGCAATCTGTCCTTATCTTATAAAAATCATACAAGGCCATCAGATTGTCCAAAAATCATGAAGTATAGTTTTCTGGAAAGGTTAGTGTATCTAGTTTCACTGAACTTTGGACCACTTTTCCTAATTCCAATTCCTTTAAGGGTATAAGTACCAATCTTTGCAAACTGGTCCATGCAGCCCACTGTTTGCATCAATCAACTTCAAAAATTCATAAAGGCTCCAAATGCCATGAGGTAAAAGCCTATAATCAGGTATGGAAGTCTATTTTCATCCTTACCAAGGGCTTAACTTAATTCCAAGCACAAAAGTTCAGCTTAGTACAAGAGTGCAAACTAGCCCGAAAATTCACAAATTTCATGTGCTAACTTGTCATGTGCACAAGTAATTCTACAAAGCATGATTTATGTAACAGTGAAAATGATCCAACATTCCATTTGAAGTGTTTGCAGATATTCAAGTGAGTAAATATCAAGTGAATTTTGAAAGCCATGTTATATATACACATTCCTTTATCTGTTTTGTTTCACGTGTGACACATACACTTGAAAGCTTTTACCTTTTGATAGAGGTATGCAAGATTAGTTTCCAAAGATTTTGCGCCCAAGGTACCCTTTTGTGTTCTTTAAGTATTAACACTCCTTGTGAAATATGATTTTAAAATTTTCAATAATTGATTTTCTTTTTTCTTGGATCTGACAGTGGGATATTCCAAATTTGGATATTCCTACTTCTGAGCCTGAACTAAACTTGCCCACAACCTTGAGAGAGCTTTCATGTGAACTTTATAGGTTTATCATAGGAATGTCCGAATGACGGTTATGCCCTTCCTACCATAAAAAGCCATTTATCAATTGATTTTTATATCATGCAATTTATCTTACCTAAAAATTTCAATTTTGGGATTTGTAAATTTAGTTTTTTGAGGTGATATATTCAAGTTTACAAAAGATGATAAATGATGATGGGTTTCAACGAGCACTTTATATGATTGACATTGGCCAAAATGACATTGTTGATGCGTTTGCCAATAAGTATTCATATGCCCAAGTTGTAAAAAGAATACCATTAGTTCTTGCAGAAATTAAGAATGCCATCAAGGTGAAATTAAATTGTAAAAAAAAACACAAAAATAGCCCAAACAGTTAAACTTTTGACTCATTTCCATTTTATATTTATTTTTTTTCCAGAGTATACATGATAATGGTGGAAGTAAATTTTGAGTTCCTAACATTGATTGGTTTCTTGTTATGCTCAAATCTTAATAGCTATCATGCCAACCTTCAACAATAGTTTTGGATTGACAACTTCTAGCAGAAGATATCGCGTACGTGTTCTTGTGTTGTTATTATGGATTTGGGAACATCCTTGCTTACTAGTCCAACTGTATGTATCTCACGTGAAGCTTCTATTAGTACTTTTAATCTCAGGGATTTCAATTTTTTCATATTTCTTGTATAATAAATATTATGAAATATTAGCAATGTGTTACATTTACTTAATATTGGAATGATTATTTGTATTTGACATATTTGTGCAAAGAATTATTCTTAGTGTTTATGGTATTTTATTTTGTATTATTAGACTTTTAATGTGTTATTTAATTTTAAAATTAGTAAATCTATCAAAAAATATATAATTTTAAAAATATTTAAAATTATGACCCGCAAAATGCGTGTCGTCTTCCTTTATGACAAGGGCTTCCTTGATACGCAAAAATGTGTGTCATCTTCATTTATGACATGGCCTTTCTTGACAAGGGCTTCCTTGATACGCATTGCGTGTCATAAACACGCACGTCGTAAGGTTACGACACGCAAATGCGTGCCGTCTTCCTTTATGACAGGGCCTTCCTTGATACGCATTGCGTGTCATAACCGCGCGTCGTAAATGCACGTCGTCTCTCTTTATGACAGGGCCTTCCTTGACACACATTTGCGCGTCGTCTGAGCGTTTTACGACGCGCAATGAGCGTCGTAAAAGGCCTTTTTTCTAGTAGTGTATACATACTACTACAATAGAATTATGTCAATATTGTGTCAAAGTTTAATATTGATAAGTTACAAACATTTTTCTGTGGAAATTAAGTTTCAAAAAATCAATTGTTATATAACAATTTAAGTGGAAAATTTTCCATTATTGAAATGTTAGTATTTAACATTTTAGAGGTGTTCCAATGATTAAATATTCAAAAGCTAAATCAATTTATTTCTAAAATTTCCCAAAGTTTTCATTTCAGTTTTAATTGAAGTCAAAGACCTCAAGATAAATTTTCTTGAATTTTTGATTTGTCTAACTATTTTTCAACATTTAATTCCATGAATAATCATAAAATCATGGAAAAATAGTAAATTATCATGAACAACTTTTATAATTTTTTTGTAACTATTTTACAGTTTACATAATCTAGGAAAAATATTAATATGTGTTTTCAAAAAGTTTAATACAATTTATCTAATTTTTGTGTATTTATTCTATAAAAATAGAAATAAATAGGTAACCGTTTTAAAAATTCACCAAACGTTTTTTACAAGTGTTAATACACATTTGTAATCTGTGAAAAATATAAAAATGAGTTTCTAAAGTGTTTTACCAAATTTTATGATTTTTGAGCATTTATTCTTATAAAAATTGAAATAAATAGGATACAGTTTCCAAACTTGCCCAAAATTTGTGTAACACTCTTAATATACATGCAGAAACTGTGACAAATATAAAATATATTTTTCAATTAGTCTTTCTATTTTTCTTTGTTTTATCCTCTTAAATAATCATTAATTGGAGAATAATTATTAAACAGTTAAAGTAAATTACCAAAATTTTTTTAAAGTTCATTTACAGTGTAAATAATCTGGGAAAAATCTGAAAGGTGGTTTTTATCTACTGGAATCCGAATTTGTGTATTTCAGTGTATTTAATCTTAGAAAATAGGAGACAAATAGTATACAGAAGAAAAAAATCGTCAAAGTTTTTATGTAGCCTCCTAATGTACTTCAAGGTGTTCTGGTAAATTGTCATAATTTTTGGATGAGTAAAACTATTTTTCCTGTTTTTAGTCCATTATAAATACAAAAATCGAAGAAAAATAGGAATACATTATGTAAAATTCTGAAAATATTTTTATAAGTCTTCCACAGGGAGTATAAGCTGCGAAAATTATTATATACCCTTTTCAAATTATCTAACTTGGTTTTATGATTTATTGGTGCTAAATAGAAAAGAAAATTCAAAACCATAATAAACAGTAACAAAAACCGATGAAATTTATTGTGGTGTCATGATTTAGCATAGGGGTCTTTCACGAATTTATCTAGGATTTATAGATCTCAGAAACTATTTTATATCATTTATTTCCATATTTTATTTCAATAATTATAATAATTCGAAAAAAATGAATTATTTTCAGAAAATTTAATGAACATCTCATTTTGCTTATGGGAATCTGGGAAAAATCGGATTTGGTCAAAAAAGGAGTTTTAGATATTTATTTGGAAATAAATCCTTCATTAACATATTTGAAAGCTTTTAACAACATACTTTGATGATCTAGCATCTAAGCTTGAAGATCATCACATGCATGTTTGTTTGAAGACCATTCATGAGTTTGAAATGTTCAAAAATCGTTTTTGAAAGAAAATTTAGAGTGCATGTGGTGATTTTCCACCAAAACTTGTAGAAAAATGCATTCTCATGATTTTGACTTAGGTTTAGGTCCTTGGATTTCACCATTTACAACATACATGTTGTTTTTGGATGAAATCCTACCACCATCATCATCAAAACTGAAGTGATTGAACGTGCACACATATTTTCTAATAGAAAGGTGTAGAAGAAGAAGGAAATGCAAGAAAAACCTTCAACACTTGAAGGAAAATGAAAGGAAATCGTGTTCTACCTTAATGAACACCACTACATGATGAAGATTTTGTGTTTGAGGTGTGTTATTGGACTTGTTTTCTGGAGAATTTTGTGGTTGAGGGAGAGAGGAAGAGAGAGTAGAGAGAAAATGAAGTGAGGGAGTAGGGATGAGCTTTGGAACCGGACGGGTTCGGAACCGGAACCGGTTTTCGTATATTATAAGAACCGGGAACTGGACTGCCGGTTCTAGCACCGGTTCCGGTTCCGGTCCCGGTTTTTCGGTTATTTTTCAAAGTAGAACTGGTTGAAATACTATAAGATTATATGCTATCTTCTGGAGCTTGTAAATGATTCAATATTTAACTAAATTATGACTTTTTACATTCTAAATTGAAGTACAAACACTAAACTACATGATGAAAAAAGAATCAAGTGATTCCGACTTCATATGAGTGAGTTATGCGCATTTTAAAAGCGGTGACAGATTCCAAAAAAATAAAAAATGCTGAAACAGAAAAACGCAGCATTGATATGTTGTCTTTCGGGGTCTATAACTGATTCAATATCTAACCAAAATATGTGTTTTTATAGTCTAAAATGAACTACAAACATCAAATTACATGTTGGAAAAAAAAATTAAGTAATTCCGACGTCATATGAATGAGTTATACACATTTAAAAAATGGGACATATTTAAAAAAAACAAAAAAATAATGCTGAAATAAAAAAAGGCAACATCGATATGCTTTCTTTCGGGGCATGTGTTTGATTCAATATCTAACCAAAATATATGCTTGTACCGTCAAAAATGAATTACAAACTCCAAATTACATGTTGGAAAAATATAAAATAATTTCGACTTCATATAAACGAGTTATGCGCATTTTAAAAAATAAAAAAAATGTCAAACCGGTTCCGGTTCTTAGAACCGGGACCGGTTTTCATAAAAATGGAGAATCGGTAACCAGACCTATTACAAATTCCGGTTCCGGTCCGGTTCCGGTTCCGGTTCCGGCGGTTCTAATGCTCATCCCTATGAGGGAGTGTGAGAGAGAAAGAGATGGAGTGGGTGTGTCGGGAAAGTGATTGAGTGTGTTAGGAAGAGGAGAGAGAGAGAGAGAGAGAGAGAGAGAGAGAGAGAGAGAGAGAGAGAGGGAAAGAGAAATCCGACTTTTGAGGTTATAATATCCCTCTCCCTTTAATTTGTCTTTATAAATTTTAAATATTTTATAAAAATATCAATTATTTATAAATGATGCAACCTAACCAAGTTTGTATGCATAAAAGTGTTGATTTTTGGTTTATAAATTAAGATAAATGTTAATGAGTTAAATTTCATTTTCCTTGAATGCATTTTCATAATTTTAATTATTATAAGATCATATTATAAGGTTCATAATTATTTTTATAGAATTTTTAAGGTTAAAGTTTATAAATGTGAGTTTTTAGGGCATTTATGGTTTTTGAGAGTTTGTAAATCTTTGGATATCAAAATTACTTGAATTTTGAGACTTCAAACTATTTTAGAGTTTCATAACTCTTATTCAAATTAGAAATATTGTTTGTAATTTATTTTTAGTGGTTTATTGGCATTCTATGTAGTGATTCCGAGATTCAAGCGAAATTGAGGAATCAAGTATACTAGTCCTACTCTTCAACTTTGACTTAAGTTTCTATGAGACTTTGACCTAATTTCTACTTCTAGGTCAAGTGCATAATGTGTGTATATGATTCATGAAATGGTGTTCGAGTTAAAGAGTGACCCAAATATGGATAGTCACTACACTTAAGTAGTAGTAGAATTCACATATCAATTTGAAATCTAAGTACGCCATCCATTGTTTCTATCTGTTTCCAAGTTTCTACTAGGTTATAACTTAGCTTCTAGTTACTAAGTCTACTATGTGTTGTGCCTACATGTGCAACTAAGTCTAGTCAAATCTAGAACCGACTCGAATTTTGACGGTTGTCACAG
Source organism: Lactuca sativa (assembly GCF_002870075.4). Taxonomy (NCBI): domain Eukaryota; kingdom Viridiplantae; phylum Streptophyta; class Magnoliopsida; order Asterales; family Asteraceae; genus Lactuca; species Lactuca sativa. The sequence continues at coordinate 89,693,057 of NC_056627.2, forward strand.
TCTCCCCCGGTTGAAAGAATTTTGTCCTGAAATTCAATTCGTGACACATTCTATTAGAACTCAGTCGAATACAATTGTATAATTGGAGAGATGGTGACTTGAAGACCTCTTTGATTATTTTGGGTTAATTCCTCAAGGGAAGAGCCCAATTCTTTAGCTATAATCAAATTAATTTTTCCCTAATTCGAGTTCTACAATTTAGATTGCGAGAAACTAGGATCATGGAAATCGTGATCCAAACATAGCGACCTAGTCAAAAAAGATCATTTAGTTAGATATTATCTGAATTAAGATAGCTATAAGTTTTGTTGAAGCACTAACTGCACTGAGCGTTAAATCCGCATTGATCCTTAAGTCGCGTTCTAAATTAGCACTAAGTGTAAATTCGCCGTCTAGTAAAGAAGAGATTAGAAACAATTTGTTCACTTCCGGGTTGGCTACTACATCTGGAAAAGATATATTTCAAAATAAGAAAGGGTAGCACGAATGAATTGGAAGCGATCGAGGGTAAGTCCCAAAAAACTCCGTACTAAGGGTAGGCAACGATGTTTTGGTACATCTCAAATGTAAAGGCTATTTAAGTGTCATCTACAAAATAAGTTACGAAATGATTGAGGATCTCTGAGGCTATAATTAATACTACGGTTACTCTTACAATAATAGAACTATATTCGAAGAATATATATAACTAGAGAGTCATTAGTTCTAATGAAGGCGGTAAAAGTTTATCATATTTTAAATCACATTGTGTAGATAGCATTTTAAGTGTTTAGAAGTGATAGAAATCTCACTGTTATCAAAATGTGTGTTTAGAAATGATAACTAATCTCATTATTATCAAAATGTGTAATAATTCCAAGATAATGAAGATATATGTGTGGCGATCAAACGAAGTAGTAAAAATAATAATAATAATTTAAAGTTAAATGTTTAAGTCGTCATTAAGGGAAATTTTTTTATAGAAATATCTATATTATGCTTTTTGTAAAAATCGACTAATTGTCTAAGTCAGGACAAATACAAGTTTAAGAGGAGTCGGAATACTTATGAAAAAAAAAGTATAAGAGTTAGGAACTCACTGATAATTGCAAAGTAGAATACTTTTTTAAGAAAGGTGTAAAAAAAATGTCAATCTTTGGAAATAGTGTATTCATAGTTTAGTGTTTCTACAAAAACAATCATTTAGAGAATAGATAATCGTAAAATTCAAAACTTTTGATGTATTTAAAGAAAAGAAGAAACATAAGGATATATATCCTCCACATATATTTTTCGGATATAGAAAAATTATAAGCATAAAGGTATTCATCTTGTGTATTACTTATAATGAAAAATACAATGAAACTTGCATTTTAAATCAAGTTTCCAAATTTAGAACGAAAGAGCAAATGTAAATAAGGATTACTTGTTTATAGTATATTTCAAAATAAAAACAAGATATATATGATAAAAGGTGTAATTGAATATATCCAAGTTGACTAAATCAAAGGTATGCCTCATGACTATACACGTATTAATCTCTCAAAACGAAAGGGTAGACTTCTAGTCTATATGTGTACGAACATGGTACCAAGAGAAGCAAAATAGATAGAATCAAAGTTAGACATTGTATTATGTTAATATTATGGCGTGCGAGATCTAAAATCAGAAGGAGAGCGAGAAATAAAGTGCGGGGGAAAGAAAAAGGAAGTTAGCGGTGGCAATGATTGTTATTGTTAAAATTATAAGAACAATACCTATAGGTAGATTTAAAACCAGGTTGGGATATATTTCAAACTTCAATATTTGATTTATATTGACGATTAAATAGACATGTGGGAGTTTTAATGTGTTTGCTAAGGATTGCTAAAAATCATAAGTTATGTATTAAGTTAAACTCGATTTGTGAAAAAGAAGAAGCCCTACAGATGGCAATTAAAAATCCTACAATTTTGACTTTTTAGACTAAAGTCCAACAATGACTAAAATGAATAAGGTAAAGACTCAATATATTTAGAAGAATAGTTATTCATTGTTGAGAGTGTATCACTGGAAATTTAAAAGTGAACACTAAGTTTTCAAATGCTATAAATTTTAAAAACTTTATAGATTATAAAACTATATTGGAGCAAAGTACACAAATAATGTATGTTTTGACATATAAGCATTAGAGATGTCTTATAAACATGTTTGAAATAGAAATTTGCATAAATATCATGTTGGGTTTCGAGAAACACATTAAAGTAAACTACAATGTCTAAATGAGAAAGCTGTTAAAAATGTCAAACAAAAGTGTTTTGAAGATTCAATGAAGCTTTCACACATAAAATGAACTTCAACGTCATAGGTCCATGTTTTGTAGCAAAGAGTTTAAACACGATTATAAAAGAAAATGTTCTAGTTTTTCGAAGACGTGTCAAAATGGTAAGCAATGTTTAAAATGGTTTATGTGCCCTCAAAAGCACATCTATCCATTGAAATGGATTTGAAATGAAATTGAAATAGCAATGTTAAAAACCAATATTGGTTAAATTGAGTTTTGAAGATAAGCGTTAAGTTAAAGCAAGTTGTCAAAAGAGTTTTAGCGAGAATATGGCTTAAATTGTTAGGAAATGTATACTAAGTTGAATGATGTGGTTATAAAATATTTTATCGATGATAAATTAAAACGGTGAAGCGAAATAATTTTTCGATGGAAGATTAAGAAGTAAGGAATAAGTATGATAGTGTAGCTGATCGTACCTAAATACTAAGGCGAGTATAAGACAAGTACCAATGTCTTTTTCCCAAAGATAAAGGACAAGAAAAATTGTTTGGAAAAATGTTTTATGGTGTCAATGTAGTTTACGACCTTTTATAGAGGTCAAAGGGATATCCTATGTTAAGTTTTAAGCTCAAGGTGGAAACAACCTAGACCTAAATCGTAGCGTAGAAATAAGATCTCACATATAGGTTAAACCTCCGTGTCTCCTTGTGAGTCGAATCCGGAATGCCCGCCAATGGTATACAAGTGATTACATAGTGGCGACTCATCTACCTCCTTACGCAATGCTCCAATTATCATTCGTGTCGATATAGAAACACTTTCTCATAGTTGTAACTCTAGTACGAAGACGATGAAGAGGTATTGAAGAATAATTGGTATAGGTTTCGACTTATGATTATTACTAGTGTATATCTAGCTACTAACCTTACATCTAAAGTAAATAGCTACCGAGGAATACTCATTCTCAGTACTAAGTGCATTGCTCCTAGAGTGGCTAGTAATATAACCTAAGTGGTTAACCTAGCACTTGATAAGGGGTAAGAATATTTCTAAATAAAGGCATTTTTATAAAAGTGCACTTAGTTTCTAAGTGTATCTAGATGACTGCCTATTGATGTGCACAAAAGTACCCACTAATTTTAATATTTATAACCTAACAAACTTAGACTAACTATGCACTTATAGGCAGTGTACCTAGTCAGATTACAGTATAGCTTAGGTAAGTCGGGTGTCGATCACAGGGAACGGTGGTGAATTAATTTAATATATTTGATTATAGGTTACAGGTCACACGGAAATAATAAAGAAATAGTTTAATAAATCTCAAACTAACAATTAACAACTCTCGATAAACTAACAGGAAAGCAAATCTCTTCAGGTACTTTGGTTTAAATAAATTACACCTTAAAAACATAGACAATTGCATACACAAATTCATTTATTCATGTTCACCGATTCCTAAAATGATTAGATTCGCATTCACTATAACTAATCCTTTATCAAACAAGTCAATTTAAACAGTGATCAGTTGATTAAACTAACATGCTTCCTAGTGTTCAGTTCGTATCAAGCAAGACTTGTAAATATAGCTAATCAAATTACTAATTCAATTTAACCTCTTGTTGATGGTCATCAAACAAGGCTCACACATTAACTTACTTATTCCCAAGTTAATCCTAGTTTCACATTCGTTGTTCCTAGACTTATAATCTTGATGGTCATCAAAAATCATAAGAGACAAGCAATCAAGCAGATGTTCATGCAACTCGATTCATTTAACAACTAACAGCAAATAATTATCATTAATACGTAAGGATCTTTTAACAAGCTTGACAAGATAAATTAAACACAAAAAAACTATTTAATATAGCAATTAGTCTAATAATCAAAGCTTCATTCAATCATAAAAACAAAGTAAAAGGTTTTTACACCCAAATCAGAAACTAAATACAGAAAAGTACCACAATGGAATGCTAAACATGGTCACGTTAGCAACCCATATGATTACCGACATGTATCCGCTCTCCAATCATTCCGATCTCTGCTCCCGTTAGCTTAACGGCCTTCCAGCCGCCTCCTAGACCCTCAAAACGGCAAGTATGAAGTTTTCTTGTTGCACAAGTCGAAGTGGAATATCATAGATTATGAAAATGGTGGAATGATATGGGGTATTTATAGTTGATGGAGATGGAATTATATTGAATATTAGAGTTGGATTGGAATAAGGAAATTAATGTGGCTTAGGGATTAAGCAAATAAAGATAAGGAAAGTGGTGCTTGGGGAATAAGTAACTTGGAGGGAATTTCCGTCCAGCGTTTATGCTTCATTTTCAAGGCCGATTTTGGATAAGATAAGTGTCGAATTAGCCAAAAGTCCCTATCACATAAGTCGTAGGAAATTTCGTCTAGTTTCCAGAACATTTTGAATCTCGTCAATTGGACTTGTGAGTCATCAGATATACCCGAAACACTGAAGAGGGGTCAATCTGCCAGCAATATCTTTTTTGCATCTTTTCAGCTCCATTCTCTTCCTTTTGCATTCCAACTCCCATTTTTACTGTAATTAAATATTTCAAGGCATATTAAGTATATTTTAGTTCTAAATAATAATAATAAAGGCTAAAATATTAAGATATGTTTCACATAAATATATATAAAAACACACATATCAAAATACCCCACACTTAGCCTTTGTTTGCCCCCAAGCAAACTGACTTTTATTATTTCATCAATATCGCATAGAATAATCCATTTCAAACCCATCCATTATCCCAAGACCGCAATGCATGTATTTGTGTCTATAAATCCTAAGAAACTTCTCATTCCTAAATACTCACAATCCTTATGAACCTTCACCCCTTAGTTTATATGGCACTCATTTTTGCAACCCTCCGAATCAATCCTCAAAAATCTTTCTTAACCTCAACGTATTTTTGTAAAGCTACCCAAGCATACATAATCTAGAAATTACAACTTTAAAATACCACAATGGAGCTCTTGGAATTCTTCTATTCCTTTGAATATTTGATATTGATTTCTTTGAATTCATCACCTTTTGGATTTTTGGTATCTTCAACTTTTGAACTTTTGGAATTTTGATCTTCAAATTCTCACTTTAATTGCTCCAAAATTCTTCAACTTTTTGGTAATTTCTCTCTCTTTTTTTTTTCACATGTAACTCACTTTTTTTTCACTCAAAACCTACATGCTTAAGCAGGGGCGCTTAACTTCAACCCTTATTGGTTAGAGTATTAGTCTAAGTGCAATGACTAAAAAAACCTTTCCTGGATAGATTTCAGGTTTAGGCTGCAAAACATATTATGTCATATAAACTACTAGATTACCTTTCATATCTCATGACCTTTCACTAGGAAATGGGAAGCCACAAATACACTATAACATGTGTTGGCTCAAGTAAACATTTGGGTTCTCATTGGATCATCCCATACAATATTAGCAAAATTTTAAATTATCACTAGATTTTCTAAATTAAACTATTATTTCAAGTTTATAAATTTTTAACTAGTTTTTAATTTTTCAATTTAAATTGCTTTTTCGACCCCTTACCCCACACTTATTTCATACAATGCCCTCATTGTATGCTAAAACTAATAAAAACAGTAAAAAGGGAGAAAAAGGAACAGACTCCCCTGGGGTAGTTGTGGCGAGATCGAATGAGGCTGCTAAAAGTTGCTCCATAAATGTGTTGAAAACTGGAACTGTTGCTTCTGAGTATGCCGGTAAATAAAACCAAGAATGTCAACTTCTAAAATGTGGTGCAAACGATTGCAAACTAAAGCAATATATAGTGACCATGACATGGGAAAGTGTCAACCACGTTGTGTCGTCGAGTGAGGAAAAAACCATATCGCGAATAATAGCATGGCCACGACGAGGTAAGTGGTGGTCACGTCGTGCTATATAGAATAGTAGCCTCCTCTCGTGATGAAAAACTCCGCCACGACATAGGAAAGTGTCAACCATATCATGGAAGCCGGGATGATACTTCTACATCGCGTCAAAATAAAACTCCATGGTGTGGGAACAGCTCATCCATGCCATGGGAATCAATGTATAGTTAGAAACGCCACTCTTCGAAATAATAATCCCTCCAAATATCGATGCGCACCCCACACTTATTGAAAGTCATGGCTCTCAAGTGTCAACTTCAAACTCTCACACGGTTTTTTCTCTCGTGACAAATCAACATTCGACCTTAATTATTGAAATTTCTGAAAGCATCTGAAGGGTAGCAAAGATCTGAAACATCAAGAGCATCAACATGGAAAAAAAAATATAAACAAACAAAAAATAAAATTAAAAACTCACTAAAATAACTAAAAAAACAAAATAACTAAAAAGGATATCACAATCACTCGTCTTCGTCGAAATCAAGCTACAATTGTTGATTAAATCCCTTGCATGCAAGAGGTGGTTTGTGAAAACAAAAACTTTCGGGACCTGTCAGACTATTTCCTTTGTTTTCTTTGCACCATTAACTAAAAAGTAGAACAAGAGTCGACCCAACTAGTCAAGAGTAGCAAGAGTTCGGTCTTCCACTTAACCACCTCGATACGCCTTGCTATACTACGCCTCGTGGATTGAGTTGGACAAATCACCCAAAGTAGTAGACTAAACAAGTCAAGAATTCCCTAATCGCTTGCAATCTCGAAACCCATGCAAAAAGTAAAACCAAACAATGTGTATGATCACGAATTCCTGCACATAGCAACAAAAACCTTCCCGACAAGTGAAATGATATCAACGAAACTAAAACTAAAAAAAATAAAATTAAAAAATCACTAAAAACAAATAACGAATAATCAAATAAACTAAATTAATTGAAAGTCGTTCCCCGGCAACGGCGCCAAAAACTTGATGTGCACAAAAGTACCCACTAATTTTAATATTTATAACCTAACAAACTTAGACTAACTATGCACTTATAGGCAGTGTACCTAGTCAGATTACAGTAGAGCTTAGGTAAGTCGGGTGTCGATCACAGGGAACAGTGGTGAATTAATTTAATATATTTGAATATAGGTTACAGGTCACATGAAAAGAATAAAGAAATAGTTTAATAAATCTCAAACTAACAATTAACAACTCTCGATAAATAACAGGAAAGCAAATCTCTTCAGGTACTTTGGTTTAAATAAATTACACCTTAAAAACATAGACAATTGCATACACAAATTCATTTATTCATGTTCACCAATTCCTAAAATGATTAGATTCTCATTCACTATAACTAATCCTTTAGCAAACAAGTCAATTTAAACAGTGATCAGTTGATTAAACTAACATGCTTCCTAGTGTTCAGTTCGTATCAAGCAAGACTTGTAAATATAGTTAATCAAATTACTAATTCAATTTAACCTCTTGTTGATGGTCATCAAACAAGGCTCACACATTAACTTACTTATTCCCAAGTTAATCCTAGTTTCACATTCGTTATTCCTAGATTTATAATCTTGATGGTCATCAAAAATCATAAGAGACAAGCAATCAAGCAGATGTTCATGCAACTCAATTCACTTAACAATTAAAAGCAAATAATTATCATTAATACGTAAGGATCTTTTAACAAGCTTGAAAAGATAAATTGAACACAAAAAAAACTATTTAATATAGCAATTAGTCTAATAATCAAAGCTTCATTCAATCATAAAAACAAAGTAAAAGGTTTTTACACCCAAATCAGAAACTAAATACAGAAAAGTACCACAATGGAATGCTAAACATGGTCACGTTAGCAACCCATATGATTACCGACATGTATCCGCTCTCCAATCATTCCGATCTCTGCTCCCGTTAGCTTAATGGCCTTCCAGCCGCCTCCTAGACCCTCAAAACGGCAAGTATGAAGTTTTCTTGTTGCACAAGTCGAAGTGGAATATCATAGATTATGAAAATGGTGGAATGATATGGGGTATTTATAGTTGATGGAGATGGAATTATATTGAATATTAGATTTGGATTGGAATAAGGAAATTAATGTGGCTTAGGGATTAAGCAAATAAAGATAAGGAAAGTGGTGCTTGGGGAATAAGTAACTTGGAGGGAATTTCCGTCCAGCGTTTATGCTTCATTTTCAAGGCCGATTTTGGATAAGATAAGTGTCGAATTAGCCAAAAGTCCGTCACATAAGTCGTAGGAAATTTCGTCTAGTTTCCAAAACATTTTGAATCTCGTCAATTGGACTTGTGAGTCATCAGATATACCCGAAACACTGAAGAGGGGTCAATCTGCCAGCAATATCTTTTTTGCATCTTTTCAGCTCCATTCTCTTCCTTTTGCATTCCAACTCCTATTTTTACTGTAATTAAATATTTCAAAGCATATTAAGTATATTTTAGTTCTAAATAATAATAATAATAAAGGCTAAAATATTTAGATATGTTTCATATAAATATATATAAAAACACACATATCACTATAATATGCAATGCCCGTACGCACACCAGAAAATTTTGTTTTTCAAAAGTTTAAGTTGAAAATTGTTTTGAACATAATTCTAGTATAACCATTTCTAGCTTCACATTAACTTTCCTTAATTAAGCATAGTTAGCCAGGCTATACTTAATTAAAGTCCAATAATGCGTACTCGAATTAGTTATACCAGTAGTATGTTCAGTATTTTTAAAACGTTTTGAAAGTTTTTGGCTATAGTTGTGGTCCTCCAAAGGATAACTGGTATTCTCTATAACCTTCGGGTCTGATACCATTTTCTGTCACACCCCGCTAAAGCGGAAACACGAGGCGTGGCAGTATAAAGGGTTTCATAGCAAAAGTTAAAAGATAACACCAACCATAGTATTAAAAATCATTACAAATTTACAATGGGTTTGAACAAATTTTAAAAGAAATTACAATGTAAATTGAAATACAACACATGCGAATGCTCCTAAAAGTGATGTGTCCCTAAGTGCCACTTACTCGATGATTCCTGAAAAAGCATGTAAAACGAGCGTCAACTATAAAAATAGTTGTTGAGTACTCACAAGTTTAACAAAATAATATTGGTTCATGAATTGAAATCAAAGTTTTGATAAAAGTTTCCAATAATAAAAGTATATTGTTAAAAGGAGTAAATAAGTTTGTAAAAACAAAGTTCTTTGTCATCATGAGAGATAAAGTATGTTGCCCGAATAAGATGCAACAATCATATTCTCATGGAAGATAAAGTTCGTTACTCAAACGAGTAAACAAGTTTCATTGCTAAAATGAGCAATCAATTTTGTTGCTACAAGGAGCAAACAATTTCATTGCTAAAACATGTATATAAGTTTTCAATAATAAAACTTCGTTGTTGTAATGAGAAACAAAGTTCATAGCTAAAATTAATAAACAAGTTTATTGCTATAATGAGTAACGAGTTTCATTACTAAAATAAGTATTCAAGTTTTATTGCTAAAATAAGTATAAAAGTGTCGTTGCTAACATGGGAATACAAGTTTCGTATGTGCATAAAGAATAGTATGTGCATCAAGTTTCCATTCATGAGTTCACAACCCAAGCCTAATGACCGAATCGTGCCCTATTGACTACTATGTGTATCGCAAACATAGTGTATAAAATGGTAAAATGCACTCAAGCGAATCGTGCGAGTGAGGAGTTGTCTTCCTCCTGATAGCGCTATCCATAATAACCATAGGCTCAAAAGAGTTAATGAGTTGTGTCTAGAGATTCTAGGGACTTAACCGTGATACAGTCCTTATGAATTAAAGTAACATACATATACATACGAAATATAGCAACCAAGTTTCATACTAGTCAAAACAAATCCAACGAACATAAAAAGTTTAGGACATGCTTTTCCACCCCAAAACATTTAAAAACCGAAAATAGGGGAAGTCGTGAATACTCACAATATGCTAAATATAGCAACCAAGTTTATATGAGTTAAATAAATACAACGGATATAAATAGTTTAGGACATGCTTTTCCACCCCAAAACATAAAAACTGAAAATAGGGGAGTGGTGAATACTCACAATATGAAAAATATAGCAAAAAGTTTATACGAGTCAAATAAATACAATGAGCATAAATAGTTTTGGACATGCTTTTCCACGCAAAACATATAAGAACCGAAAATAGGGGGAGTGCATGAATACTCATATTATGAAAAATATAGCAACCAAATTTATACGAGTCAAATAAATACAACGAACATAAGTAGTTTAGGACATGCTTTTCCACTCCAAAACATTTAAAAACCGAAAATAGGGGAGTGGTGAATACTCACATTATGAAAAATATAGCAACCAAATTTATACGAGTCAAATAAATACAACGAACATAAGTAGTTTAGGACATGTTTTTCCATCCCAAAACATTTAAAAACCGAAAATAGAGGAGTACGTGAATACTCAAAATGCATTGAGATGATGCAAATGGTGCCTTGAACTACGCTCCGCTCGTACCACTATCGTTTTCCTACAACGATGTTACACACTAATGAGACTCTAATCGAAATCTAACACTAGTATCACTACAAGAAAACTGGCCTTTAATGACGCGCAAACAATGACACTCGCTGATAGACGACGCGCATTTGTAAGTGCCCTAAAAGATAATGTCAATTTTGCAAAATTTGAAGGATAGAGGGCACGCATTTGTGCGCGCCCTAAAATTAGTGTCAGAAAAGAAAAAAAAAGAAATGCGGAGGGCGCCTTTCATAAAATGTGCGTCGTGTAAATGTGTCGCTTTATAATTTTTAAGTGAAACACGCATTTTAGGCGGGAAATGAAATCGACGAAAATTACCCCCGCCTTTTGAATCCCAAAAATTAATCCCCCCGCCTCTTCTACTTAGCAAGAAAAAGCCCCAGGTCCCTTATCTTCATCTTCAGTATCATCAAACATCTCGTTCATCCTCTGCATTATTTCCATCGTTCTTCCCTCTCCTCACTGATCAATACCTAAAAACCCTAATATCATAACCACTCCTATTTTCTTTCACAACAAAATCCTAAAACATCACCAAATACTATATTCCACAAAATTGTTGTGACCATTTTAGCTAGGGCTTTTTTCAAGAACGAAAATACTCTCGCATCTCACGTGAACCCTATTTCTTTCTCATGCTCGAACCCTAGATCACCAGCGATCCTATAACAGTTCTTTCAATTGCTTGATTTTGTCGATTCGTATACGAGTGCATCAGCAGCTGATCCAGTCTTGCACCAAAATCTATTTGAAGAAGATTAGAGATAGAGGGAGAGGTAGGGCTCGTGGTGGTGGTGGTGGTCGAGGTCAAGGAAGATCATTTGGTGGTGGAAGACCAACAGGGCCACCTCGCAGAGGTCCCCTTGCTGTGAATGCTCAACCCTCAGCTTATACTATTGCAAAGGCAAGCTCAAATCTATGGATAATCTTATACATTTGATTCAGAACCTCTTAACATTTGCATTACAAATTCAAACATGAGGAGAAGTTGCTACTAAAGAATTGTCACTTATCTTGGGAGGTTCATCATGTCAAATCACCAACACCAACACCAACAATTTCTGTTCCTTTTCTTTTTTTCTTGACCATTTTACCTCAAGTGATAAAAGGTTCTGTAAAGGGGGAGTTTATGGTGGATTCTATTTCTTTAACTGGGATATCTTCAGTTTCTGAAAAGGGAATGTTAAGATTGTTTGAATAATTGAATGTTTGTGGAGAATGAATGGGGAATTGTGTTAAGTGTTAACTTGGTGTATACTTGCTCCAGTCTTTCCGCAGACCAAAGATATCCAGCAATCATGATTTTGTTATTAAATGTATTTCAGGGGGATTTCGGGAAATGTTATGATAGATGCACGTTCCACAGGGAAATATTATCACTGTAAGTTCATTATCTGGAATATTATATTTTCATATAATTTGTAAAAATAAAAAAATAAATTTGGTCAACGTTTGACCAAGGAAATAGGAATATTCACATGGTTGCTAATTATAAGGTTGTATTGTATGTATGCAGTTGTAAGGCTTATGTGACGTGCTGCTTCCCACATTACATTAGAATGTGCTTTACAAACTCATCCAAACATCACTCTTATTGGAGAAGAGGTACACAATTCAATTTATTTTTTATTTTTTTTTAGAGACTCACTGATTATTTTTTTGTCATATTTCTTACAGGTTGCATCAAAGAAATTGACACTAAAAAAGGTTACAAATTACATAGCAGATGTAATCTGTAAATGTGCAGATCTTGGTTATAACTATGGTGTTATTCTCATACCTGAAGGACTTATTGATTCCCTGAGGTAAAAAAGTGCAAAAGACGAGAATACCCTTGTCAGGCATTCTCATACTAATAATCATTGTTGATGACTTGTAGGTGCAACAACTGATTTCTGTATTATATGAAATATTGGCAAATGAAACTGTTGATGAGGGAGGAATTGTAGACAGGGGAAGTATCCTGGTTGTGCTCATTTTGCCATAAGAGGAGGGCGTAGAGATTCCAAAACAGAATACCAGCTGCCAGTAAGTTGTTACTACAATATATTTTGTTTTGTTCGTAAAAGGTTGTTTTTCTAGTAGTGAACAGATTATGATATTGATCTTGATGCAGAAAGTCAGAACCCAAATGATCAGGTTAATTTAATTATTTTTATCCAAGATAATTTTCACTCTGTAATTTCCATATTTTTTTTACTTGATATGATTTTTGTGATTAATAATACAGGGTTTTGAGAAAATGATATCGGGAATGTATTTAGGTGACATTGTTAGAAGAGTAATTCACAAAGTGTCATTAGAATCAGATATTTTTGGACGACTTTCCTCTAAGCTTTCAGCAAGATTCATGTTAAGGTATGTCATAAAACGAAATTCTTTACTCTTTTTACCAATGTAGGGGTAGAAATGTAAAGTGCATTGTTTAGATTGATAAAAAGTTCTCAGCGACTGGGATTACAAAAAAGATAAATTCATATTTTGTTTCTTAAAAATACTCAGTACACCATTAATGGCTGTTATGCATGAAGATGACACCCCAAACCCGAGTGAAGTTGCCAAGATTCTTGAAGAAACCCTAAATGTAAGATTTTCCTATTTTCTATAAAAAAATACTTTTTTGAATCTGTGTTTATTTTCTTTTTTGACAAAATTAATTCATTATCAGATAAACGATGTTCCACTGAAAGTGAGAAAACTGGTGGTGAAATTATGTGATGTGGTGACAAGAAGAGCTGCAAGGTTAGCAGCAGCGGGCATTGGGGGAATTTTGAAAAAGATTGGTAGGGATGGGACTGCAGTGATTACAAGTAGAAGGGTTAAAAGTGGAAAAAATGGGAAAATGAGAAGAACAGTTGTAGCAATAGAAGGTGGATTATATTAAAGCTACATGATTTTTAGGGAATATATGAATGAAGCAGTTACAGAAATATTGCAGAAATCCCAACAAACATTATTTTTAAAGGATTTTGATGGAATGGAATGACTCTCAATTGGTATTCTGTTAGAGTGATTTTTCTTGCATCATTTTCTGAAGCACTTAAGTACCATGATTTTCACCATCTTTACCACACATTTTTTTTTCTTTCTGAAAATGCAGCAGAAAATGAGGAAGAAGAGAAGGGCAGAATGGTAATTCATGCCATAGAAAGGGCAATGGTGTTAGGTTGAGAATTTTAATGGGGTTTTCATTGTGGAAAGGTATGAATGTCTACTACATTTTTTCTTTGTTTTCCTATCCTGATTCTGAGTTTATGTGAGTTGTTTATCCCATTTTGTTTGATGCTGTCATGAAATGTTTCAGCACGTTGCTGCAATCTGTCCTTATCTTATAAAAATGATACAAGGCCATCAGATTGCCCAAAAATCATGAAGTATAGTTTTCTGGAAAGGTTAGTGTATCTAGTTTCACTGAACTTTGGACCACTTTTCCTAATTCCAATTCCTTAAAGGGTATAAGTACCAATCTTTGCAAATTGGTCCATGCAGCCCACTGTTTACATCAATCAACTTCGAAAATTCATAATAAATTCATAAAGGCTCCAAATGCCATGAGGTAAAAGCCTATAATCAGGTATGGAAGTCTATTTTCATCCTTACCAAAGGCTTAACTTAATTCCAAGCACAAAAGTTCAGCTTAGTACAAGAGTGCAAACTAGCCCGAAAATTCACAAATTTCATGTGCTAACTTGTCATGTGCACAAGTAATTCTACAAAGCATAATTTATGTAACAGTGAAAATGATCCAACATTTCATTTGAAGTGTTTGCAGATATTCAAGTGAGTAAATATCAAGTGAATTTTGAAAGCCATGTTATATATACACATTCCTTTATCTGTTTTGTTTCATGTGTGACACATACACTTGAAAGCTTTTACCTTTTGATAGAGGTATGCAAGATTAGTTTCCAAAGATTTTGCGCCAAAGGTACCCTTTTGTGTTCTTTAAGTATTAACACTCCTTGTGAAATATGATTTTAAAATTTTCAATAATTGATTTTCTTTTTTCTTGGATCTGATAGTGGGATATTCCAAATTTGGATATTCCTACTTCTGAGCCTGAACTAAACTTGCCCACAGCCTTGAGAGAGCTTTCATGTGAACTTTATAGGTTTATCATAGGAATGTCCGAATGACGGTTATGCCCTTCCTACCATAAAAAGCCATTTATCAATTGATTTTTATATCATGCAATTTATCTTACCTAAAAATTTCAATTTTGGGATTTGTAAATTTAGTTTTTTGAGGTGATATATTCAAGTTTACAAAAGATGATAAATGATGATGGGTTTCAACGAGCACTTTATATGATTGACATTGGCCAAAATGACATTGTTGATGCGTTTGCCAATAAGTATTCATATGCCCAAGTTGTAAAAAGAATACCATTAGTTCTTGCAGAAATTAAGAATGCCATCAAGGTGAAATTAAATTGTAAAAAAAAAACACAAAAATAGCCCAAACAGTTAAACTTTTGACTCATTTCCATTTTATATATTTTTTTTCAGAGTATACATGATAATGGTGGCAGTAAATTTTGAGTTCCTAACATTGATTGGTTTCTTGTTATGCTCAAATCTTAATAGCTATCATGCCAACCTTCAACAATAGTTTTGGATTGACAACTTCTAGCAGAAGATATCGCGTACGTGTTCATGTGTTGTTATTATGGACTCGGGAACATCCTTGCTTACTGGTCCAACTATATGTATCTCACATGAAGCTTCTATTAGTACTTTTAATCTCAGGGATTTCAATTTCTTCATATTTCTTGTATAATAATTATTATGAAATATTAGCAATGTGTTACATTTACTTAATATTGGAATGAGTATTTGTATTTGACATATTAGTGCAATGAATTATTCTTAGTGTTTATGGTATTTTATTTTGTATTATTAGACTTTTAGTGTGTTATTTAATTTGAAAATTAGTAAATCTATCAAAAAATATATAATTTTAAAAATATTTAAAATTATGACACGCAAAATGCGTGTCGTCTTCCTTTATGACAAGGGCTTCCTTGATACGCAAAAATGTGTGTCATCTTCATTTATGACATGGCCTTTCTTGACAGGGGCTTCCTTGATACGCATTGCGTGTCATAAACACGCACGTCGTAAGGTTACGACATGTAAATGTGTTCCGTCTTCCTTTATGACAGGGGCTTCCTTGATACGCATTGCGTGTCATAACCGCGCATCGTAAATACGCGTCGTCTATAGACGACGCGCAAAACACGTCGTCTCTCTTTATGACAGGGCCTTCCTTGACACGCATTTGCGCGTCGTCTGAGCGTTTTACGACGCGCAATGAGCGTCGTAAAAGGCCTTTTTTCTAGTAGTGTATACATACTACTACAATAGAATTATGTCAATATTGTGTCAAAGTTTAATATTGATAAGTTACAAACATTTTTCTGTGGAAATTAAGTTTCAAAGAATCAATTGTTATATAACAATTTAAGTGGAAAATTTTCCATTATTGAAATGTTAGTATTTAACATTTTAGAGGTGTTCCAATGATTAAATATTCAAAAACTAAATCAATTTATTTCTAAAATTTCCCAAAGTTTTCATTTCAGTTTTAATTGAAGTCAAAGACCTCAAGATAAATTTTCTTGAATTTTTGATTTGTCTAACTATTTTTCAACATTTAATTCCATGAATAATCATAAAATCATGGAAAAATAGTAAATTATCATGAACAATTTTTATAATTTTTGTGTAACTATTTTACAGTGTACATAATCTAGGAAAAATATTAATATGTGTTTTCAAAAAGTTTAATACAATTTTTCTAATTTTTGTGTATTTATTCCATAAAAATAGAAATAATTAGGTAACAGTTTTAAAAATTCACCAAACTTTTTTTACAAGTGTTAATACACATTTTTAATCTGTGAAAAGTATAAAAATGAGTTTCTAAACTGTTTAACCAAATTTTATGATTTTTGAGCATTTATTCTAATAAAAATTGAAATAAATAGGATACAGTTTCCAAACTTTCCCAAAATTTGTATAACACTCTTAATATACATGAAGAAGTGTGAAAAATATAAAATATATTTTTCAATTAGTCTTTCTATTTTTCTTTGTTTTATCCTGTTAAATAATCATTAATTGGAGAATAATTATTAAACAGTTAAAGTAAATTATAAAAAAAAATTTAAAGTTCATTTGCAGTGTAAATAATCTGGGAAAAATCTGAAAGGTGGTTTTTATCTACTGGAATCCGATTTTGTGTATTTAAGTGTATTTAATCTTAGAAAATAGGAGACAAATAGTATATAGAAGAGAAAAATCGTCAAAATTTTTATGTAGCCTCCTAATGTACTTCAAGGTGTTCTGGTATATTTTCATAATTTTTGGATGAGTAAAACTATTTTTCCTGTTTT
Organism: Lactuca sativa; assembly: GCF_002870075.4. Taxonomy (NCBI): domain Eukaryota; kingdom Viridiplantae; phylum Streptophyta; class Magnoliopsida; order Asterales; family Asteraceae; genus Lactuca; species Lactuca sativa. Next base: position 89,710,151 of record NC_056627.2, read on the forward strand.
TAGTCCATTATAAATACAAAAATCGAAGAAAAATAGGAATACATTATGTAAAATTCTGAAAATATTTTATAAGTCTTCCACAGGGAGTATAAGCTGCGAAAATTATTATATACCCTTTTCAAATTATCTAACTCGGTTTTATGATTTATTGGTGCTAAATAAAAAAGAAAATTCAAAACCATAATAAACAGTAACAAAAACCGATGAAATTTATTGTGGGGTCGTGATTTAGCATAGGGGTCATCCACGAATTTATCTAGGATTTATAGACCCCAGAAACTATTTTATATAATTTATTTCCATATTTTATTTCAATAATTATAATAATTCGAAAAAAATGAATTATTTTCTGAAAATTTGTTGAACATCTCATTTTGTTGATGGGAATCTGGGAAAAAATCGGATTTGGTCAGAAAAGGAGTTTTAGATATTTATTTGGAAATAAATCCTTCATTAACATATTTGAAAGCTTTTAACAACATACTTTGATGATCTAGCATCTAAGCTTGAAGATCATCACATGCATGTTTGTTTGAAGACCATTCATGAGTTTGAAATGTTCAAAAATCGTTTTTGAAAGAAAACTTAGAGTGCATGTGGTGATTTTCCACCAAAACTTGTAGAAAAATGCATTCTCATGATTTTGACTTAGGTTTAGGTCCTTGGATTTCACCATTTACAACATACATGTTGTTTTTTGGTGAAATCCTACCACCATCATCATCAAAACTGAAGTGATTGAACGTGCACACATATTTTCTAATAGAAAGGTGTAGAAGAAGAAGGAAATGCAAGAAAAACCTTCAACACTTGAAGGAAAATGAAAGGAAATCGTGTTCTACCTTAATCAACACCACTACATGATGAAGATTTTGTGTTTGAGGTGTGTTATTGGACTTGTTTTCTGGAGAATTTCGTGGTTGAGGGAGAGAGGAAGAGAGAGTAGAGAGAAAATGAAGTGAGGGAGTGTGAGAGAGAAAGAGATGGAGTGGGTGTGTTGGGGAAGTGATTGAGTGTGTTGGGAAGAGGAGAGAGAGAGAGAGAGGGAAAGAGAAATCCGACTTTTGAGGTTATATTATCTATCTCCCTTCCATTTGTCTTTATAAATTTTAAATATTTTATAAAAATATCAATTATTTATAAATGATGCAACCTAACCAAGTTTGTATGCATGAAAGTGTTGATTTTTGGTTTATAAATTAAGATAAATGTTAATGAGTTAAATTTCATTTTCCTTGAATGCATTTTCATAATTTTAATTATTATAAGATCATATTATAAGGTTCATAATTATTTTTATAGAATTTTTAAGGTTAAAGTTTATAAATGTGAGTTTTTAGGGCATTTATGGTTTTTGAGAGTTTGTAAATCTTTGGATATCAAAATTACTTGAATTTTGAGACTTCAAACTATTTTAGAGTTTTATAACTCTTATTCAAATTAGAAATATTGTTTGTAATTTATTTTTAGTGGTTTATTGGCATTCTATGTAGTGATTCCGAGATTCAAGCGAAATTGAGGAATCAAGTATACTAGTCCTACTCTTCAACTTTGACTTAAGTTTCTATGAGACTTTGACCTAATTTCTACTTCTAGGTCAAGTGCATAATGTGTGTATATGATTCATGAAATGGTGTTCGAGTTAAAGAGTGACCCAAATATGGATAGTCACTACACTTAAGTAGTAGTAGAATTCACATATCAATTTGAAATCTAAGTACGCCATCCATTGTTTCTATCTGTTTCCAAGTTTCTACTAGGTTATAACTTAGCTTCTAGTTACTAAGTCTAATATGTGTTGTGCCTATATGTGCAACTAAGTCTAGTCAAATCTAGAACCGACTTGAATTTTGACGGTTGTTACAAGTGAAAACATAGATCCTTTCTAGGTTGAATATGAACTGAAGGGTTTAAGTGTTTTTCTGCCACATGTAAATTTTTTTATTACCTAGACAACCCATTAGTGGTACTAGAGCGTTAGGTTTTATATTTGATTGTATGCTAAAATGAATCAATCAAAATTAGGGTTTATGGAATTTATATCGTAAAGGCTTAAATTTCGACTTGGTTGGGTTTTCTGTAACCCTAGTCACCAACCCTTATTTTTGAAAATTGTATGCTTATCCCTAGGGTTTCTAGTTTCCTTAATTATTATTTTAATATGATTTTGTTGAGTTTAAAGGTGTTGTGCCATTGGGCTTTAGTGATTCGGTCCATTTTGTACTCGTGGTTTGGGCCTGTCTAACCACGTTTAGCTTTAGGGTTTATATATATATATATATATATATATATATATATATATATATATATATATATATATATATATATATATATATGTATATATATATATATACATAGTGCATGAATGCATTATGGAGTTAACGCTTTTGATTATTTCTCCATATTAAGTATTCTAACCCTAGCACACCTCTATAGTAGCAATTCTCATTGAATACTTCTGAGGTGGAGCATATTAATCATTCGACATACGTTTGATTTATCTTGGTGTTTAATTACTTGTTATTGATTGTTATTGTTTTATTGATATCTGCTGAATCTGTCAATCTTATAGAATTAATTCTCATCACTTTGTATCAGAGCAGGAGACTTTGTAATTCATACGCATCACTTCTGTTAGAAGAATCTGTTTAGGGTTTCCGTTTTTATCGAATCTGTAGGAGCCGTCACTTCTGTGTTGATGTTATTTCTTGCTTTTGATAAAACCCTAATTCAATCTTTACAAGTCTGATTCTTGAAGATATTTGTAAAATCTCATCATGTCTCTCAATGATTCTCGCAATAACATTGGGTCCATTTGTTCATTCTCGAACAAATAGAACAGTCAAGACTCAAAAGGAGTACAACACACTCTTAACTGATGTGGACAAAAATCCTCAAGATGAAAAAGACAAGTTGTTGTGTAACGTAAAGGCCAGGAGAATGATAAGGTTCGCCTTGCAGTCTGATACCTTTCATTTAGTTAGCCCATTCACCACAACGAAAGAGATATGGGATAGACTCAAGGAGTTGTATTCAACTGACGAAGACCTGGAACATTCTATCCAAACTCTATTGCTTTCAGAGTTCGGTGCATTTCAACAGAAACCGGATCAAAAACTCATTCAGGCTTTCGATCTGTTCAACCATCTTCTAAGCAAAATGATCAAGCATGGCATTAGAAGAGAAGTGATTAAACAAAAGGTCACATTTTTGAATGGTTTAAGACCCGAATGGATGGATGTTGTTTCAACTATGAAGGTTCATGAGCAGTTTATGTCTTATTCCTTGGCGAAGATGGTGGGAATTCTCAAGTCGCACGAAAGTGTTGTTTCGAAAGAAGCAAAGGTAGTGTCCGGTATGGGATCTTTGGCCCTTCTCTCAAAAGGGAAGAATGTGGCAGAGGAGGAAGAGGAGTCAGAAATGTCAGAATTTGATCTGACAAGCGAAGAGTACGCAATGATGGTCTCTAACCCAAAAGGTTTGCTCGTAAGAAGTTCTCGGTCGCCAAGAACCGAAATTGGCAGGGGAGCTATAGCTAAGAAAAGACTAAAGAGGATATCAAAAAAAAATCCTCAAAAAGAAGATGAGAAGAAAGAGAGCAAGCTGGTGGGAGACTCCGGTTATGGTTGTAACTTCTACCATGGTAAAAACCATTTTTCCCAAAGATTGCTTGTTGAGGAACCTGTTAGAGAAGAACGAGGGAGAAGAGGATGAGGAATATCACATGCGTAAGCTGGAGGAGATAAAGAAGAAGAAAACCTCTAGCAACGCTATGAATGTTTTAGTTGTGTAGGAGAATGTGGTTGATGATGAATTTGGTGGAGTATAAGTCTGGTCGACAGACTCAGAAGATGAAGAAGTGCGTAAACCAACGCATGGCAGGGCGCTTATGGTCAAAGAAGATAATGCTATGTTTGCAGGGAAATGCTTGGTTGTAACTATTGGAGCTTCTCAAATGAGGGGCTATACAAGCGAAGGAGAGTGTAATGAAGCGAATCAGAGGGAAGAAAAATGCTTCGCTGCCAAGCATGTGAGCGAAAGGATTAGCGACTGTGGTCAGTTGATCAAGAAGGTACATTCCATTCTTGAATCACTTAAAATACCTATAACAAACTATGAAAAGGAATTAAACGAATTAAAATTTAAGTTTTCTAGTTTAAGTGGTAGCCTAATGCAAACTCGCCTCACAAATGCTAACCTAACCGATCAACTTAGCAGGGAAACATCCAAGAGTGAGGAGCAAAGAATGTTGATCGAGAAGAAGGCATTAGAGTATCTTAGGATAAGAGATGAGCTGATTTAATTACAGCGAGACAATTTAAAGCTTTTAAAATAACAGAATATTTTTTGTTTTACGTCTTTACACTAATATTACTCAGTTGCACTTAAATTGTGATATTGGCAAAAAGGTTCACAAAATGATCTTGCCGTTTCTTGATTTTAAGGAAGATGAAGTGGATGTAGATTGTTACAACTGTGAATCGAATGTCTCATCGGATGAGGTTTCAGATGCTTACAGGATAGGTCTGGACAAAATTGAGTCCTTTATAAAATCCAAGGACCATAGGGACATGCTTAGGAATTTGTTGGACGAAAATGACAAGTTGGAAATTAAGACCGAAACCATGCAAAAATTGCACTCATTGAATACGAAATTAAATTCAGAACACAAGTTAAATGTGGAAAATTCTTCTGAATTTAATAAGGACACAAATATGAGTGAAATTTCTGTAGAGGATGAGGTTGACTGTTCTGAATTCCTCTAAAGCGAGCCCAAACCAACAAAGCAACTCATATCTGAAAATTCAGTTGTGTTCGCTCATTCGTCCAAAAACAAGTCCAAAGTCCTTAGAGAAAAAGCAGTTGTATATCAAAAGGTGTAGACAATACCAAATCAAGTGTATGCTACTATAGGAGTTACCAAAAGGCAAACAGTGGAGCTTACTTCATTGGTGGATGAAGACAACGCTGAAGGTTGTGACAACTTTTTCTGGTCGGCTCCCGTTGATAATGTAGACGAAACAGTTGGTTTGTCATAGCAAACCTCTTGGAGAGTAAAAGGGAGATATGTGGATGAGCCACTTAAAAAACCTTCAAGCTTTGATAAGCCAAGCATAAGTGGTACTAAAGAGATTCAAAGCAAACCAGTAAAGGGTTCAACTGGATCATCTCAAAGCAAAGCAAGTAAACAGATGCCGAAACTGAAAGCAAACATTCGCAAGTCTCAAGAGCAACTTGTTGAGAATGCACATCAAAGAAACCGAAGGTATCAGAAGAATCTCAAAGAGAGAAAGCAATTCTGGAATTCCCAAAATGCCTATTTTGTTCACAAAGTATCTAAACCATAGGCAAAAGCAAGTCCCCAGTCGAACAAAGCCCCATGCTCTCAATGTTAGTCTTGCAGATCAACAAACCAAAGAGATAGTTTTAGTTCTAAGGCTAGTAGTGACAAGAAACGAAAGACTGATTTCGGTTCTAAACCTCAAAATCTTCATCAACAACCGAAGAAAAAACCAGTGAAAGATATCAAAGGAAAAGGGAAGCAAGTCTCAGATTTAGAAGTTCATGCCAAGAAGAAAATAGCTAACCCTAGGAATCAAAAGGCTAATGAGAATCAAAATAAAATTAACCAACCTGATTTAATTAAACCGAAAGTGGAAAGTAATAAGATCAAAGTATTCACCATTAAAAGAAAAGATGAAACCACGTTAATAAAAAGAACATATTTGGTTGATCTTTCTATTGCTACTCCTTGTCCTGTAAAAGGCTCACGAGGAACCAAGAAACTATGGGTTCTTAAATCTTCTTAATTTTTGCAGGTTATAAGTGACGAGTAGTTCGACGACGAATAGTACATTGATAGTAGTTGCTCACGTCACATGAAAGGAAGGAGGAAAGAGCTGAGAGAGTTTCAGGCCCTTAAAGATGGTGGATGTGTTAAATATGGGAATAATTGATATGGAACAATCAAAGGCTATGGAATGATCAAAAACGGGGAATTCTCAATCAGAAAGGTAGCATATGTGGAGGGATTGCAACACAACCTAATCAGTGTCTCTCAACTTGTTGTGGGAACTGGTATGAAGCCTTCGTTCGATGATGAAGGTTCAAACATTTTTGAGAAGAAGACAAAGACTGTTCTGTTGAAATCCAAGCGAAAGGGCGAGATGTATCCTCTAAATCTCAATCCAATTCGAGGTACGCCAGCTATATGCCTTCTAACGAAAGCCTACTCTGACGAAAGTCGGCTATGGCACCGAAGGCTCTCACATCTCAACTTCAAGGATATCAACAAGTTGGTCATTGGTGATCATGTGCTAGGACTTCCTCTTCTCAAATTTGAGAAGGAACACTTATGCGATGCATGCGAAATGGGTAAGCAAAGCCGAATGAGTCATCTGACCTATATCAATACAAAGATCATCGAACCTCTTGAACTTCTCCACATCGACTTATGTGGTCCTTCAGCAATAGAAAGCGTTGGAGGTAGTAAGTACATATTGGTAATTGTTGATGATTTTTCACATTTCATTTGGGTTTTCTTTCTTAAACAGAAGAACAAAGCAACGCCAAAACTCAAGGCATTCATAAAGCAAGTGGAACTTCAACTACAAAAGATGGTCAGGAATATAAGAAGCGACAACGGTTTGTAATTCAAGAATCAACAGCTCGAAGAATTTCTTGTTGATAAGGGAGTATCTCACAACTTCTTTTCTCCTTATACTCCACAACAAAACGACATAGTTGAAAGCCAAAACTGCTCTCTGTGTGAAGCAGCCCGAACCATGCTCAACTTCGCTTACTTACATTTGTACTTCTGGGCTGATGCGATCGCTGCTGTCTGTTATAACCAGAACTGATCTTTCCTCAACAAGTGATTCTCCATTACCCTATATGGAATCCTGAATAATTGCAAACCGAATGTCAAGTTCTTCCATGTGTTCGGTTCAAGACGCTTTATTTTCGATTCCAAAGAGAGCCGAAACAAGTTCGACGTGAAGGCTGATGAAGGGATTTTTCTCGGTTACTCCTTAACCTCAAAGGCATACAGGGTTCTAAATAAACGCTCAAGGAGAATTGAGGGAACCTATTATGTCACCTTTGATGATAGTTATGTAAAGAAGCTTCAATCAAGCATTGATCAATCGGAGGAAATCTTTTCTAAATCAGGTCAAGTTTCGGTTCCTATTTGTCACACCCCAAAACCGGAACGGCGGAAACGTTCTGGGGTGGATGACGTCATGTCAAGTATCATAACATATGCAGTATAGTAATCAAAGTACAACAACCATTGCATTAATAGTAATAGTTTTACATAAGTTACAATTCATAGAAAGATCAAAGTAATACAAGTAATAATATAGGTGCAGCTCGGTACTAACTGTCTTCAACAAAAGCTCCTGGGATGTACCTGTCTATTGCTGACCTAAGAATACAAGTTATTTTGAAAGCGAGTATCAGCATTTTTATAAATGCTGGTGAGTTCATAAGTAGTTAGTGTCATTTGTGTAAGTAAGCATTTTATTCAAAATAACTTTACAAAAAGTAGTAGTTTAGAATCTACGGTGTATTAGAGTCCTTTCCAGGAAAATCCTATATTTTCTAAATAAAAGTAGTCTTCTACCAAGACTTGACAGAGTTATGTTTTAAATAGTAATTTTCCCTTGAACACTTATCATTACCAAAATACGGTATTTGACTTTAAAGAGAGTAGGAGAATATCACTAGTAGAATAATAGGGGAAAATAACATATGCCTCAGCAGAAATACTGGTGACTAAAACAAAAGAAATCATAGACTCCAGGAGAGTATCGAATGAATGATACGCCTGGCTCAGTCTAACAAAAGGAAACACAGACCCCAGACGGTATCAAATGTATGATACGGCTGGCAAGGTCTAAAACAAAGAAACACAGACCCCAGACAGTATCAAATGAATGATACAGCTAGCAAGGTCTAAAACAAGGAATCACAGACCCCAGACAGTATCAAATGAACGATACTGCTAGCAAGGTCTAAAAAAAAGAGTAATCCTAAGAGTGTTGTTTTAAGAATACAGTGTTAATTGTTGTTACCTTAAGGCCATGAATTATAAGGTAAACATGGAGATACTCGTAACCATACTGATTGACACTAGAGTACTTGACGCCCTGCAAGCGTCAGAATATATATGACATTTGTCACCCCTTGGCTTGGTAGGACGTGGACTGTAGCTAGCAGTCAGGGTGCGGGAGTGTCAGTCTCGTATAGATCTATACACACAATGCCCGCTCTCCCTACAGAAGACTCTGGTTACCAACTCGACAACGGGGAGATTCATGTCTTGAAGATGCATCTCGTATTTTGAATTCTGTTAGAGGCGTTGGATAGATGATATAGTATCGCGTATGAACTAACCCTTGTGGAATTCTCGTACTAGAAAGAGTAAATAGGGGCTCCTAACTATTCATATAATAGTTACTAGTGTCCCTGATCTACGAGTGACGAATGGGAGGATGCCCTTGCTACCCAAGGAACATGAACTGGCCGATGGAAACCCTTATGTCTATACATGATATATAATTAATGATTAAACGACCTTCGGACGAATATCCGATACCCACCAGACCACATCCAAACGAGGAAAAGGAAATAGGGCGAACTAGCCTTCCTAAGTCCTTTAAACATTATTTATATAACTATACAAGTACAGGCATGCATTTAACGAAGTAGAAGCACTTAACGAAGTAGAAGCATTTAACGAAGTAGAAGCACTTAACGAAATAGAAGCATTTAACGAAGTAGAAACATTTAACGAAGTAGAAGCATAGAAGCATGGAAGAAAACTTTGATGAAAACTTTGGACAGAATTTACACTTAAGAAAATCGTGACTTGATATCCTTTTGTAAAATAAGTTTGAAGACCTTTGGAAATCCTTGAAAATCTTTCATAAACAAGTTTTGAATATAACTTTGATAAAACAATATAAGTAAAGAAAAACCTTTGTTTAAAATACTGCTGTAAATGGTTTTGAAGTAAAACATACAGCGCGAGAGACAATTTGAGAAAAGATTTAAACAAGTAAAGACGTTTTGGAAAACCATTTATAGTATCATTCTTGGTAAAACAGATGAAAGTGTAATAAATCCTTGTGCATGCGGGTTATTAATCACATATGATTGATATTATAACTAGCATGTTTTAACTTGTATCCCCCCACCATAAAAGCATGTAAAAACATTTAAAAGGTTAATTCAGGGGTATGAACTCACCTGTTGTTGGTGTTTCGGATGAATGGACGGTATAGGATGCTAAGTGTCAAGTGAGGACTTGACCACACACGCGAATCCTATTTAACATGTAATGATACATTTAAGTATCTAATTAGTCATTTAATAACTAATTAAGCAAGTAAGGATGTCTTACTACATAAAAACACTTTGCTACAAGTGCTAGAAGTACCAAGGGTTGCATAGAAGGTGTGTATGAACTCACATTAGAGTTTACTCTTCCAATGATGGCCCTTATGGGTGTTTACGGTTTCAAGACCGCTTCCCCCATTAGTTTACAGCCGTAAACTCATGGTAGTGGTGTCATGGGATGTTTAAAGGTCTTATCTTACTCATAAAATCATGCTAGAGTCGAATTAAGGGCTAAGGAAGTGATTTGGGGCTCAAAATGGACACAATAGGGAGTTTATGGTCCATTGACCACTCCTTGAGGAGTTTACGGCCATAAACACATGAGTTTACGGTAGTAAACTCATGTTTTTCCATTTCTTTTGTGCTTTGGTGGTTCTAGGCTATGTAGGCAAGGTTCTCGTCACTTATATGAGCATAGGAAGGTGTTAAAGGCACTTAAACACCTTGGAAAGGTGTTTACGGTATATGAAGGTGTTCTTGGGGAGTTTACTACCTTCAACACATGAGTTTACAGTAGTAAACTCATGTTAGTCCATGAATCATGTGTTTTCGTGGTTGTAGGTTAAGCATACAAAGTTCTAGGTCCAATTCTAAGCCATGCAAAGTGTTAAGGGCACTTTAACACCCTTTGGGGGTGTTTATGGTCTAAGAAAGGGTGTTTACAGTCCAAGAACCTTCCTGGGCCGTAAACTCAAGTGTGACTTACTTGTGTATGCTTTGGTGCATCTCAAGAAGCAATATAAGGTTATATGCACTCAAGGAAGTTCATAGAAGCTTGTGGAGGTGTTTAAGGGGTAGTTTAACACCCAAAAAGGTGTTTATGGTCCTTGAAGATGGGTTTACGTTCTAAGAATGTTCTTAGACTGTAAAATCATGTTTACTTCCCATTTTTTACAATTTTGGTGTTCTAAGTCCTTTCATGCAAGCCTCTAAGTCATTATTAAGCATTAGAAGTGGTTTGGAAGGGTTTTTGGGCACCAAAACCCTCTTTCAAGGTGTTTACGGTTTTGGGATGCTCCCAAGACCGTAAAATCTTGTTCTTGGGGTTTTTGGATGCTTAAGCCATGAATTTGCAAGCTAAAAGAGCTAAACAACAAGCTAGGAAGGTTAACTTACCGGTTTGGAGCTCGAAAGGGCGATTTTTGACCAAAACCCGATTTGTAGAGAGAGAAAGTGTCTAAGGTGGGGAAAAGGGTGGGATAAATCCCACTCAACCCTTATATAGGGTGGAGTTTATGGCCTGGTTGGGGGTTCACCTGACACCCACCGCGAACGGGGTTTTTCACGACTACCGTTAAACACGGCAAATTTTAAAATTATACCTCCTTAAATTTTGGTTCGAATATTATTTAAAATATTCCAATGGGTTTAAATCCGGTCAAAACTATTTTGGGATAAATTTGGCTAATTTTTGACGTGCTTAATTTCGACGTTAAAACTAACGGAAATTTTTGGGTTGTCACACTATTTCAAATCCATTTGATGAATACGTGTTGCTTTTTAATGAACCAGAACGAGTAATTCACTCTGAGACGAAGGCTGCTAACAACAAGATCGACAACTTGAAGAAAATTATCGATGAAGCAGCAAAATTCATCACCAGCAGAAACCCATGACGTCCCATTCGAGGGCGAACAATCTAACGCTGAGGATGAAACCGTTTATTCATTTGAGGGGGAGAATCCAACTTCAAACAATGAACGTCCAACCGAGCGGGAGCATTCTAAACCAGATGCTGAAATAGTCTCGCCATTTGAGGGGGAGAATAATCATACAAATGAAGTTGACCCTCAATTATAATTTGAGGAAGAGATAAATGCAGAATTTGATCCTTCCTATGACGCAAACTATCCTCCTCTCTCTAAATGGACAAAGGATCATCCAAAAACCCAGGTAATTGGCGAATCATCTGAGGGTGTTCTGACTTGGTCTCAAATAAAAGCTAAGCAAACTGCTCTATTCTCTCAAGTTGAATTTTGCATGTTTAATTCATTTGTCTTAAAAATAGAACTGAAAACGGTTAATATTGCACTCGACCATTCTGACTGGGTTCAATCCATGCAAGACAAACTTAATGAATTTGAGCGAAACCGAGTTTGGAGACTAATTCCCAAACCAAAAGATGCATCTGTTGTTGGATTAAAATGGGTTTGCAGAAACAAGATGGACAAAGAGGGAAATGTTATTCACAACAAGGCTCAATTGGTGGTAAAGGGATATTGTAAGGAAGAGGGAATTGACTACGAAGAGACTTTCGCTCCAGTAGCAAGATTGGAATCGGTTCGAATCTTTCTGGCGTATGCTGCACACAAAACCTTTGAAGTATTTCAAATGGATGTCAAGTGTGAATTCTTATATGGAGAACTAAAGGAAACAATATACGTTGAGCAACCACCGGTTTTCGTGAACGAAAGGTATCCTGATCACTGACATATTCTTGATAAAGCAGTCTATAGTCTGAAACAAGCTCCTAGAGCATGGTATGAAACTCTTACTCGCTTTCTAAAAATGTCCAATTTGAAACAAGGTTCGGTTGACCCAAACTTCTTTCGCAAGAAAGAGGGTGACCACTTAATGATCGTTCAAATTTATGTCGATGATATCATCTTTGGTTCCACGAATCCTAGCTTAACTGTTGAATTCAGGAAGTTGATGGAGACTAAATTTTAAATGAGCTCAATGGGTCCAATTAACTTTTTCCTTGTCTTGAATATTAGACAGGGACCCGAAGGCATATTCATCAATCAAGAAGCTTACATAAAGACCTTCCTAACCAGGTTGGCATGATGGGTGATTCCAAAGTGAAAGTTCCTATGGCATTTGGAACAAAGCTAACACCATCTTTGGAGAAACTAGCTGTGGATATGACCCTTTATCGACAAATGATAGGATCTCTTATGTAGTCGACCCGAGATTATGTTCTCTGTTTGTTATTGTGCCAGGTTCCAAGCTAATCCACACGAACCTCACATCGTTGCTGTGAAAAATATTTCCAAATACTTGAAGCGAACCTCATCTCTCGATCTTTGGTATCCAGCAAAATCAGGTTTCTTCGTGCAAGCATTCTCAGATGCCGATATTGGAGGATGTGGATTGGACCGAAGGAGCACCACTGGTGGTTGTCAATTCTTTGATGGAAAACTCGTTAGCTGGCAATCCAAGAAACAAACATGTGTTTCCCTCTCCATAGCCGAAGCTGAATATATTGTTGTAGCATCTTGCACGTCTCAGGTCGTATGGATCAAAAGCCAATTCTGAGATTATGGGCTGAATATGAAGAAAATTCTTCTCTACTGCGATTCCGAAAGCGCTATCAGAATTTGCCACAATCCAGTGCAACATTCCAAGACAAAACACATAGCACTGAGATATCACTTCATCAAGGATCATGTAGAAGATGGAAATGTCGAAATTCACTTTGTTCTGTCCTCAGACCAATTGGCAGACATCTTTACTAAGGCCTTACCTGAAACATCGTTTACTAAAATTCTACAAGGATTAGGAATGATGGAAGCCGAGTCAGTTCCAAAACCACTCTCATTTCGTTAAGTATAACTTTCGCTTTTGCTTTCTTAAAATTTTTCTCACAACCGAAATAAACCAAACGCTCGGTCTATTTCGGCTCCTGATTTTTTGGGAACCGAAATGAACCGAAGGCTTGGTCTATTTCGCCTCATTTAATTTTTCAAAGCAAGCAATTGTTCTATCTTGTGGTTTGGTTCTTATATATACTTTATACACTTAGTATGTCTTTATCTTGTTGTACTTTCTGTTTTCCTTTAAATTCAAAAAAAAAAAAGAATCTCTTATGTTTTTATTATTTTTCAGAAAAATTAGAATTCCAAAAACACTTTTCTTTTATGTTTTTATTATTTTTCAGAAAAATCAAAATTCCAAAAATATTTTTCTTTTCTGTTATAATTATTTTTCAGAAAAATCAAAATTCCAAAAATATTTTTCTTTTCTGTTTTTATTGTTTTTCAGAAACATTAAACATCCAAAAATACTATTGTCAAGTATCACAAATGTTCTTTCATGATGGAGCTGGGGCAGGTATTTCACACTCTCTCTTTTTAACTAGCTCAGTGTCCCTAGAAGAATGCTGCAGCATGTTGACCAAAGCCTCACTAATTTCAAGTGAAGCCTTAATGATTCGATATACACAAATCGTTTCTTCCCAATTAGGCTATCAAATTCACTTAAGTCCTGAGCTACCTTACTCTTCTCATATTGAGTAAAGAGTTAACTGCTTGGTCATTTTCGTATAACAGAGGTACTTTCGGTTCTTTAGCCATCTCTTCACTATTCTCCATCTCACTTCGGTTCATCATCGTAACCCTTGAAACTCTTAGACTTTACCACTGAGGTTTATAGTTACACAACATCTGTGTTAATGATCTTAGTTACGTTTACCATGTGCTGAGTGAGACCCAAAATCCAACACGCATAATGTATTGACGGTGAACAATAAAAAGTTCTAGTTTTTCACCCTAGTTTTAACGAATTTCCTTTGTTGGAATGTACCAAGAAATCTTGTTTTTATGTTTGAGAGAGCTTTATGAAATTGTCTAAATACCAAGACTTTTCTTCCCAAATATTCCAACTTGTTTTGTTTTTGAGATTTCTTCAAAAATCCCAAGTCACTGAAAATTATTCAAACCTACTTGTTTAACACATCACATCGGTCTCACAGGTACTTCAACCAACTTTCGGTCTTATGTCAAGTGCTGATGTTCGGTTGAAGCTAAGCCGCCCCCTTGTAGCCAAAATTTGAAAAAAGCCTTTCAATGTTTCTTAATCAACAATTGATCGTAATTTAACGGGAAACCGCACAAACACTTCTAGGTCTCTCTTGACCTTGAAGGAAACGATTTGTGGCCGCGATCCATAGTTTCGTGTCTATCTAGACATCACTTAAATCCTACAAATAATTTGTTTTATTTCTTTTGAGTTTGCACACTCTTGCACGAAGATCTTGATGATTTTCTTAATTCTTGTTCATGGTACTAATGGAAAAATTGCAGAATTGTTGATTAGGTTGTCGCTCTCTGAAGGTATACTAAATTAAGGACCGAACCTCGACTGCTATTTGAAGCGAAAGGATCATTGTCCACTGGTAACAGAATTTGAATCGTTTTTGGAAATGATAAGGCGGTATCAAGATAAGATTTCATGACAAGTCATCGGATAAGAATTGCAACGGACTCGTGAATTTGAATCGTTTCCTAAACCCATACCTGGTGACGTATATCTAGGGAAACCAAGTTGTCAAATCACGCTTTTTAGGCGCCGTTTCGGGGATCGTAAGATCATCACAACAAATTCTTTATCACTCTTGGCAATGGTATGAAAGGGTTTCTCACACCTCCTGTACCTCCTTACTACCTCCAAAACTCTCTCAAGAATACAACAGACGATTTCAACTGCTCATCTTCTTCCTTTCTAAAACAATGGCAGAATCATATTCCGTCCAAGAAGAAACCGCTACTTCATCTCTTCTGACCATCAAACCAAATAAGAATCTGATGCTTCATGTTGTCGAATGTCTAAAGTATTCCCCGCTGGTGATTGCGCTAATGCAAGTTGAATTTGTTCCCATGTCCCTGCTTTTACAGGTCTATTCATCTGCGTCTTAAGATAAACATAAGGAACGGATCTTTTTCGACATCTTCAATCACAAGACATCTTTTTCAAAAGCTCGCTTCTGTTCTCTGCTAGGGCTTGCTTCAGATGACTCTATCATCTCTCCTGATTTCATCACCACTACCCAACTCTTCACTATGTTTTATGACATGGGGTATACTGATGTCCTTACAACGGTGACAAAGTTCAAGAAATCCTGCCTACCACCTCAATGGAATGGTCTTTTCACCCTCATCTTTAAGGGATTAGCTGAAAGGGTTGCTGGCTCGGATGGTGCCAGCAAAGGCTTCATGACTATTTTGTATGGGCTCTATCACGGAATCAATTTGTACTATAGCTCCCTTATTTGGTCCCAACAGGTGCATAGACTCAACTCATCGTCCAAAAACTCTGAAATCTCGTGTGAATGCTTTTGGACACTGGTGACTCGTAGAGAAATTGAGTATTTTCAAATTCCCATCATGGCAGATGCAATGCAGTCTTCAATCGCCACTTTCCACACAACCAAAATCATCGTTTTTGACCCAAAGAAGTTGTTGTTCATCGGGACAATTCCCGAAACGATGTCCCGATGTGTTTCGAGCAAAAGCCATGTTATGGATGATTATAGAAAACTGACACCTATAGGGCCAAGACAACTTATTCCAGAAATGCAGAGTGCCTTGGAGGTTGTTGACAAACTGGCTAAGAGGGGAAAGAAACCAGATCAAAAGAAGAAGGAATCCGAGGGTCCAATGGCCCAAGTGTACATGCCTAAAAAGCGAAAACACGAAAAAGAATCTTCTCCTGCATATAAAAAGAAAAAGATTAAGAAGATGGCCAAGAAGCCGAAGGTTGCCTCTTCCACTAATTCGGATTATGTTTCGTTCGATCAAGATCAACCGAAGTCCCCTGAAGCTGAAACCGTTCATCTTGAAAGTTCACCAAGAGGAAATTCACCTCCTCGGTCCCCATCTCCTGAGGTACATGTAACCGACATTGTTCCAACTCCTCCTCCTTCACCACCTCATACAACTGTGCCTGTTGTGATAGCACCACTTCCACCACCGGTTACTTCTCAGTCTATTTCCACACCACCATCTGTTACAACTATTCTACTTCCACCTCCGGTCATTACACAAGCAACCACCAAAATCACTACAACTGAACCTCAGGTTATTTTCAACGTTTCTGATATGGGGGCAACTACCGAATGTCTCACCATCCCTGTCACTTCAAAACCATCATCCCCACCTCACTCAACCGAATCCGAAACAGTTCATGGTGGAGCCGATATGGAATTTGACTTGGTATATTGCAGTCCATATCGGGTTCTAAGTGATGAAGATGACGATGCTCCTCTTTGTAACGACCATAAAAATTCAACCAATTTTAACTTTTCAAAAACAACCCATTTTCTCAATGTTATTACAAAAAGGTTTTCAATACAATTATTATCAGAGTCTTCCCAAAATCACATCACAAAACATAATCATGAGGAGCGGTACGATCACGCCTTTGTCTTGCCACGGTCTCCTGAAGAACCTGAAAAACATTAAACCACAATTGTAAGCCCGAAAGCTTAGTGAGATACCCCAAAAATACCAACCACATGTACCATACACGCATAACATGCCATATCATATCAAAACACAGAACAACCGTGCACTTCGGGTCTACTGTGTGACTGGTCCGCCGCACCGGCCAACAGTCCACCTGGTCCACCCTCCGAGTCTAGCCATATACATCGAGTCTGCAGTGTGATTGGTCCGCCCGCACCGGGCCTTTAATCCACCTGGTCCACTCTCTGAGTCTACAGTATGACTGGTCCGCCCGCACCGGGCCTTCAGTCGGCCTGGTCCACTCTCCGAGCCTCGGCACGTCTGGTCCGCCCTCTTGGGGCCTACAACCTATCCGGACCGCTTGCTGGGCCTTCGAGAGAACCGGTCCGCCCTGGGTATCTTGGCCTACAGCACAAAGCAGGACCCGCCTCAACCCAACTCCAGTCCAAACAACCATGTGCACATAAACATACAATGATATAAAAATTCACAGTCAACAAGCCGATCTAACAGATCACATAACATATCATCATCCTAACCAGGATACCGACCTAACCGGTCACTAGCATAGCCCCCCCTACATAACAGGATACCAACCTTAACCAGGTCTCTAACATATACCATCCTAGTTACTTGGATGCAAACATATCAAAACAATAACATAACAACAATACCCAGATCTCAATCCGATAAAGGGCCGGCCTTGGTGCCTTAGACCCTGTTAATATAGTGAGGATAACTCACCTCGCAACTACTGACTGAACAGATAACCCGAGCTACTCCGACCACTGAAAATCCCGAACTATCCAACATAGCACAAATAATCATTAGGCTAAGCACAATACCCTTCCAAGGGTAAATTGACCATTTTACCCTTAACTCAATCCGGCCCAACACTAGGTAAGCTCTCAAGCCCACTAATGGCCCAAAGTCCAAAGGTCCGAAGCAAAGCCCACTATTGGCCCAATTTACTAAATTGGGCCCACCACACCAAATGGGCCTAGACCTACGGTCCATAACAACTAATGGGTCCACAATACTCCATCAAATATGTCTACTCACGGCCCAAAATCCAGCAGCCAAATAACAGCCCAATCCCTAAGGCCCAAAATGAAAAACCCAACAGAGGGAGTACGCTGGGCGTACCCTCCTTGGTACGCTGGGCGTACATGCTGATTCGCAACTGGGGATCGGGGCACTGACTCGCTACGCGGGGCGTACTCCTAAGTTACGCGGGGCGTAACTTCGCTGCTCATTAAGTCCTCATAACTTCTTAATGGCTTAAGCTCTTAAGCACAAACTTCAGATCCTTAGACCAAATATGCCTAAGATTCAAAAAGTCTCAAACTTTATCACTTGGGACATCCATAAAGCTCTTAATCCATCAAGACCTACTTATCTCACACATGGAACAACCACAGCCCTTGGGACCTCATTTTTCTCACTCAAGACCTCTCCAAAGGTCTGAAAGGACATATAATCTCGACCAACTCAAACATGCATCAAGATGAGGACTTGTTGGACAAGAATGATGTCAAAACTTCACAACACTTAGATCTATGCAATATAAATGACAAGCAAGAAGCTTTATACCTCAGATAGACTCCAAAGGATGATATCTTTCCAGATCTATAAGCTCCAGCCACTCAACTCCTTCTTTGACAATTTCCTCTTTCTTCTTCTAGCCTCTCCTTTGCCAAAACGAGTTTTCCAAGGCCAAACACACCCAACAATGGAGGTGGAACGGCTATCTAGGGTTTCTGGGGTTAAGAGAGAGCTTATGGATGCTAGGGTAAGAACTAACATGTTCCTTATATAGTCGGTGACCTTAATTTTAAGGATTTAGAACTCTGAGAGTACGCTGGGCGTACTCAACGTTGCACCTGCGTCCAATTACGCTCTTACGCTGGGCATAATCCCAGCTTACGCTAGGCGTACTCGGCGTGCCCCAAATTTTCATATTTGGCCTTCTTTTCCACTTTTCCCACAAAGGACCAAAATACCCTTCCTCTTAAATCCCGGGAACTCACAAATAAGTATTTTTAAGAACGGGGCGTTACAATTCTCCCCCACTTAAATTAGGCATCGCCCTCGAAGCCTGCAACAACTCGACTCTAGAACTTCTCCCGCAACGCACCACCTAGCATTAAGCAAACCCGGTTCCTTAAGACACAACCATTGAAATCCGAAACTCAACCTTTCCCTTTTCTTGCGGTGTTCTGACCACCGCCTCAAGCCGGCCACCGACTTCACCATTTGATAACCACATTTATCAGATTCTACACTTATCAACCGAGTACCACTCAATGGCACTTTTCTCGATCCTGATCACAACAATCACTTGACTCTTACGAGCTAGATATAACCCTGAACCACCGGGTTCCCAATCCAAGTCCAACTCTATCCATTCCATGCTGACAGAATGACACATTCGTCAGCCTCAGACCAACTCCCATGAGTTCTCCTCTTGCAATCGCATGCACATGCTGCACTAGCTCTAGCACCCTCGGGTTGGGAAAACCCGTCACACTGACAACACCTCCAAACATCCCCCAGGATGAATCACCACTACATACACAATTCCTTGATCAGAATCAAACTGGGAATCCAAGACTCCATCCCTGCACCCCTTCCGAGTCTCTTGGCTCTACACCTGCGGAATCCCTTCCGCGACCTCAGCAGTCATCCAATCCGGGTGTGATTCCATACCACTGCCGCAATCACGCTGCTCAAAGACCATAATTGGATCACTCCAATCATAACTCTGCACCGCCGCTTTCACTTCCGTGAATTTACACTCCCTCTTGGAGCTACATTCCTCTCTCTTTCCTTACCAAGGAAATCCACTTGGCCGCCTTGTCACTGCGACAAGTGCCACGGTGCTCGCCCAATGCTACACCACTCCCATATATCATAACCGCTATCCATGCAAAACACATGCTCTGAATATGCTCGTAAGTACTCTCGAGTCCATGCACTATCTCCACTAATCAAGATCAATACCTGGGGCCAGACCTTCTAATGCTAACACATTGCGATATACTCAATCCATTTCCTCGAACCTGTCTAACAATACCTGCAGAGTCTTCAGCACGACTGGACCGCCCTACCAGGCTTTCAGCCAATCTGGACCACTCTCAGAACCTTCAGCCAATCTGGACCGCCCTCCAGGGCCTTCAGTCTGGCTGGACCGTCTTCCGAGCCTTCGGCCTGACTGGTACGCCTACCGCCCTTCAATCTATCCGGACCGCTCAACTAGCATTCATCATTCCGAGTTATCTCTCCGGGAAATCCTACCATGCATACCGTTCTAGCCCTCTAGGGGTTCCAAAATCTATCTCCATCATACATACTCAATCCCGGCCTGATCTCAGGCCCTCCACAATCAAATACGCTTGGCCTGTATCCCGCCCCGCATGCCTGCCACTTACTCATACCAGCCTACGCTCTTGGCTGACAGAAACACTGCTGAATCCCAAACAGCTAAACAACCTCACATGCTCATCGATCTTCCGGAGAATTTTCCAATTCTCCCTCACTTATAGCACTGACTATCAATCACCGGTCGTCATCACCGACCTCCCTCAACCATCTTACACCACACAAACACTTATACACGAACTCATCCCCACTAGCACGAGCAACCTTCACAAAATCACATAACACCACTGATCATCCCGAGCTCGAAAGAAACTCAATCTGCAGCTAATCACCCCTTAGAATGCAGATGCTACCCGACATTCAAACCAGACGCCAGATTTCCACTAATAACCCTCAAGAAAGATAACCAAGGAAATTCCCAACACTAAACCCATAACCATACCATACCCCTCAAAGAACAATGAATACCATACCGAAAACCACACAATGAGACTAGCAGATAAAAAATACTCCACAATAATCACAAGATAACAAGATATCATGAAAGAAACATACCCGCAGCTGCATCCAACGCTGCTCTGACCTCCTCTGCTGTAAGCTGAAAAGCACGACCCTCAGCCCTTGGGGGCTTCGCTCCACCCTGACCTCTGCCCGTGATCCTCAAAGTGGCCGGTGCTGGAGCCTGCACCGGTCCTGCAGCAAGCTGTGGACAGTTGACCCTCAAGTGTCCAACCTGATGACAATGATAACAAATCCTCAAATCCCGAACCGGGGCTGACTGCCGACAATCCCTCGCATAATGCCCCTCCGTTCCGCACTTGCGGCAAGCACCACCGGACCTACGAACTCCGGTGTGACCCTTCCCACACTTCCCACAAGCATGGCTGCTCTGATCTTCCACCCTAGAATCAACGGTCCTGGACCGTTTCGGCGCCGGCTACGACTGCACCGAAGCCTGCCTCAACTCTCGCAACTGCAACTCAATCTCTAACTCACGCCGCCTGGCGGCCTCCTGCAACTCCAACAAAGTCTCGCACCTCTGCGTAGACACAAACTGTCTGATATCTCTCTTGAGCATACTCAGAAATTGGGACATCTGAGCCTGCTCTGAAGCGAACTCAGGGCAAAACATCGCCCTCTCAGTGAACATCCTGGTGATCTCCGCCACCGACTCTGAATCCTGCTTCAGCTCAAGGAACTCCTGAGCCGATCTCTCCCTCTCAACCCGCGGAACATAACAAGGGCTGAACATCTCTCTGAACTGATCCCATGAAACCGCAGCCCTCTGCGTATCCGAATATGACCCTGTGGTCAATCTCCACCAATCCTTCGCCCCGAGCCTTAACAGGTTCAGAGCACACCTCACCCTCTGATCAGCAGGGCACGAACACGTGAACAAACACCCCTCCACGTCTGACAACCATCTCATACCAACGATCGGGTCCTGAACTTCATCAAAGGTAGGAGGCTTCGTATTATCGAAGTCCTGATACTGAAAACCTCGACCGACTCCTCCCCCTGCCGCAGCTACAGCCGATGTAGCCGCCGCGGCAACTGTCTCAGTGAGAGCCGCATAGCGCTCACCAAAATACTCAAGCATGGCGGTCTTGATCGACCCAAACAGTTTTGGCAGCTCGGCCCGGAACAACACAGCAACCTCATCATGCAGGATCTCACGAATCCTAGCATCCAACTCGCCTGTGCTCATCTGACCAATAACCTCGGGTGGTACCGACCCACCCTGACCGCCCTCTCCAGCTCCTGATCCTGACCCGGATCCGCTCCCAGCATGCCTCGTGACCACCATACTGAAAAACATCACAAAATCTCAGACACTTCCCACTATCCCGGGAATCAACTCTCAACCCAACCCTAGAGGTCATGGTTTCCCTGATACGCGTATGGGTCCTGTGCTTTCAGTAGTACGGGCCCATACTACCTTCCACACCTACCCATCTTTGTATGAAGTACTACCACAACACCCTAGTGAAAACATACAAAACAGGCGCTCAACCCTCACTACTAGAGGAACACTGGAAATCTCCCACAAGGAAACCCTAGGCTAACAGGCATCATAAATCAGGCAACATTATCATGAAATCCTGAGGATCCCTAGCCTAGCACTAGCATGCTGTTTGTGACAACCCTATATTTTCCAAAAGCAGTGTAACGCTTAAAAGTCAAATACAACGAAATTAACCTCAAAAATAAAAGCGTTTAAATATCTAAGTTCGGATGCATCAAATACTAGATATCATGCCAAGGTTTCCAAAAACATAAAGAACGCTCAAAACCGGGTTATATTGAAGAAATTATAACCACTCGTATATTTACGACACACCGTTAAAACGTTATTTAACGTAAAAAGTGAAATCTCAATAAAATGAATTTTAGCCTTAAGTATCTAAACAAAAGTCGTAGATTTCGTTAAATGGTAAGCATGCATAAAAAGATCGCCCAAATTGGACCTCGTATGAAGAAGTTACGAATTTCCTAAGTTTCGTAACAGTAGTAGAGGGCTAAAAACTCGAATTGAAGATTGAGTGTTATTTAGCTATTGCCACCTCAACGGAAGTTGAAGATCTCCACAATAGTAATAAAATGATAAAAAGACAAACGAAAATCGACGTCGAATAAAGAAACTATGAATTTTTAATGGACTTTAGTAGTCCCGGCCTATTATCAAAATATCATTAAAAATAAAGTCAAAACTAGCCGACGGAGTCTAAATGAAAGTTGTAGAGCATAATCTCACCTACGCGTGGATATAAAGAACGCGAAAAAAAGGAGCGCGTACGCGAAAGTTACGGAATTTAGAAGATGGAAGACTGGATTACGCCCCGCGTAATCAAAGAGTACGCCCTGTGTACTAGGCCCAGTGTCAAGTCCCATCGGCTCGAGTGCTCTATGCTAGCTAGACCGGAGTCGTAAGCCGTGATGCATTTTTACGCCCCGCGTAACCGAAATATGCCCCGCGTATCGAGTACGCCCAGCGTACTCCGGTAGTACGCCCCGCGTACGAGGAGTTTCCAGCCTATAAATAGAGAGGTTGAGCTTCGGGTTTTTGCACCATTCTCATATTCCCTCTCACTTTTACACACCCTAGAGCTCCAGAGACCATCCCGACACCTCGGTTTCCGTACCCGAGCCCCTGACGAAAGATCTACGCTACCGAGATCCCCGAAGAGCTCGAAGACGCAACTTTCCGCGGTCAAAGCTCTGCTCAACTCTAGCCTCTCTCTTCAAACCAAACGAGTGAGTTCATACCCCTACCTTTCAATTCTTTTCAAGTTTAGGGGGGAAATACAAGTACATTACAAGTCAAAGTATCATTTTATAAACATAAATGAAATATCTATCTTTGAATATCAATACAAACATCTTTATGTATAAAGGGCTATTATATCACCAAGTTATTTTCACCAAATGGAACATACTTTCTGAAAAACTATAATGGGTATAGTTAACGAGTCAATCGTACATTTTAGATATACATCTTGAAAAACGAAACACTTTCAAAAGAAGTAAAGTCATTCTTATTGTAAATTTGTTTATACTAAGCAATGTGAGATATTCAAACTTCAACGTACATTTATGTATGCATTTCAAGTCCTTTATTATACACCATAATCTCTTGGAGGGAGAGCGTGATACTTGCGTATAGATCTATATGGGATTGACAACCCCGCACCTAAAATATTAGCTATAGTTAGACCGGCAGGTCTAGGGTGACAAATGTCATAACACTGCAACACCTGAAGAATGTTGTTACAGGCCGTCAGTGTCAATAGCATGGTTATAAACCTCGCATAAAAAGTATAAAAACAAGTTTGATTTACGAGATTCATATATGCATTACAGTTTTCTACATTATTTTTCATACAAAGTTATCTTTATCATTCAAGTACGAAAAATACTAACACATTCCAACTCTGGAAACTTTTCGAATCATTTATAGAAAATATTGGATTTTTCTGAAAACCTCATTTACCGATTTGCTACCAAAAAGGATATACTTTTCAACTCAAAACACTCATGAACTCACCAACTTAATTGTTGACACTTTTTCAAAACCACTTGTATTTCTTAGGGAACCAGTAATACAGGTAACCATCAGCTTTTGAAGAAGGAACGCGAAAGACGTTTATTATTACATTCATATCATCATATTGTAATATTCTTTTGAAATTTGTATAACGCAACAATACACGTTTTTATTATATATATGATGGATGTGTACTTTCTTTACAAATATTCAGTTGTTATGATACTACATGAAGTCATCCACCCTCGAATGTTTCCGCCATTCTGGTTTGGGGGTGTGACACTGTTCCATCACTACAAGAAAAAGACCCTTTTACGACGCGCAAACTACGACACTCACTGATTTATGTTACGCAAAAGAGAGTGACATTAAAAGAGTGTCATCTCTTCAAAAAATTTAAGGATTTAGGTGACGCATTATTGCGTGCCCTTAAAATTAGTGTCAGAACAAAAAAAATAAAAACACGGAGGGCACTCAGCATAAAAGGTGTGTCGTCTATGCATGTCGCTTTATAAAGTTTTCATCAAACGCGCCTTCTCCATCTTTAATATCTAAGGGGGGAAATCAAACCCCAAAAAATTAAAACCCTCGCCTTATTCTCATCTTCTACCAGCTGAAAACCCCTTCTCTTTTCCATGACCTAATTAATGAAACTCTGCAAATTCCATGGCCGCTTTGATACCTATAGATATGCTTTGAATCAGATCTAACCATATCTTTACCCAAAATTCTTCATATGTGGTCCGTCTTCATCTTTTTATCTTCGCATATGGCCCATCATCACGTAATAAATAAAGATACTAGGGCTTGAACCGGACCTCACATAATTCATAGCTCACAGCAACTTCCCACACTTACAAGAGATCGTAAAAAGGGTATGTTCAAACCCTTCCTGCATATCGTTCCTTTCTAAATTATCGATCAACAGTCACAACCTCCAAAGTTCGTACCTTCCTTTTCCCTTTAATCAATCAGATGTCTTTTTCCCTCTTCAAACTTCGATCGACAAACCAAGTCACCTAAAATCATTGGTCATCTATTTCCTTTCTCGAAATCGATCGCACCTCCAAGAACTACAGGTATTGATTTTTCCTTTTCTGCTTCGATTACATCCTCTTCTTCATTCTTGTTATTTCTTTGTTTTTCGAATTGAATGTGAGGTTGTGAGGTGGCACTTCATGTTTGTAAATGGATGTTGAGGATATGATGTTTGGTGATTGTTCTGTGATGGAGAGGAATTCTATTTTTATGTAGATTTTGGTTGTGCACACCAACTGTTTGATGAATTGCCACCTTGATTCATTTATGTTATCTTCCTGGTTAGTGCCTCTTCTCAAAGCTTATTATTGCTTATCCTAAACAAACATCTTCTAGTTTTACAACTATCTTTTATATCTTTATGCAGTTGATCCGGTCCTGATTTCGTTTATGGTTTCATCTCCAATGAATGATAAATGCTTGGTGTTGTTCAAGGCTGGAAGTGCCCACCACAAATGGTTGACTTCATCTCAAGTTTAGGGTGGGGTGCAAACAACGAATCTTTTGGTAAAGTTGATTATGGTAAAGTTGATTTCACAAGCTCCAAATATACTATACTTTCTTATATGCTTCCGATCAAGGTTAAACTTATGGATGCAAGTTTTTTTTTCATAATACATATTTATGGAAGATATATTGGATAGCCATGTAAGCTCAATTCTATCACAGGTAAATTAAACGGAAGATATATTGGCATGTTTTATAACATTAGGATATAACAACATCATTTGGTATTTTCATAAGAATTGACTACTAATAATTCTTTTCTATTTCACTTCTCATTTTAATTAAATGTATTTATCTTGTTCAACCTCGATACCAGGAGATGGTATTGTATTGATTGTAGTTTAATTTCAAGTTTTGTTTCTTTCAGAGTCTCCATTGGTTTTTTCAGAGTCTCTTGCTGAGTTCTTTGCGGAGAATAAGAACATTGCTGGGTTTCACAACGAAAGTTGTATTGTGTAATCTAGTATATGTTTTGTTTGTTTTGTTATGAATGATTCAGCATAACTTTACATGATGTGATCTATTACCACATACTATAAAACATCAAAGGTAATTAGTTGGCCTTATGGTTGTTATGTATTTAACATTTTATAATTATATGTTGTATTTGAGTTTCAGCCTGGAAAATCGCTTTACAGTACCGTGAGAGAACTTGTTGAAAATGCACTTAATTCTGCAGAATCCATTGGGGAGCTTCCATTGGTCGAAATAACAATGTAAGTGTTAATAATAGTATAGGGTTATTTTTTTTGTGTTTTACCTGGATTTGTGAAGTTATATTCAATTTTTTTTTGGGATTTGGACATATTTACCCTTTTGACTAGTTTTTGTCCCAGTTTTGTGGTCTGGAATATTTGGGATGTTTTGTGTTGTGGATCTTTGGTTCCAATTCTGTTTTTCTTTCTTGAGTTGGACTAGTTGTTTTGGTATAGAGGGTATAGTTATATTTTTTTGGACAATTATATGCTTTTCGGGGGTTGTTTCTTAGCAACAATGCAAGTTATTTTCTGTTTATTTTTTAGTTCAGTGGAATTTTGTTCTTGGGATCTATCTTTTGGAACAAACAGGGATTTCCCAAAAATGTAATCTTGAATCTTTAGGATTCACATTGGAGCCTACTTTACCCGAGCCTTCTTCTCCATCTCCATCTTCATCTCCTATACATAAAGAAACTCCATTGTTGATACCTCCTAGTCCTGTGTTGGAGAAGAATGAAGTAGAACATGTGAATGCAATAAGTGATGAAGAAGAAGGAAAACAAGTGGCAGATTCAATTAAAATATATCAACTTTCACAAAGAAGAACCAGGAGACCTTTTTCAGTGTCTGAAGTACAAGCGCTTGTGGAAGCTGTTGAGACCCTGCTTGGAGTTGGAACGTCTATGTTTTTTTTTACATTAAAAAAAATAAAAATTTATTTATTATTATTATTATTATTATCAATTCTAATATTTTTTTGTAAAAAATTTGCAGACGGCATGATGTTAAAATGCGTGTTTTTGATGATGCAAACCATCAAACTTACGTGGACTTGAAGGTAAGAAATATAATTTTAGTATGATAAATTAAAATATACTAAGTTGGATAAAAGAATAATATAATAATAATGGTTTGATTTATGAACAAGATAAATGGAAAACTTTGGTTCACACAGCAAGCATTTCGCCTCAACAAAGAAGGGGAGAGCCGGTCTCACAGGAGCTTCTTGACTAGGTCTTGGCAGCACATGCTTACTGGTCTCAACATCAAAATGGAAACATCAGAAGACAACAATGTAAAGAAAAGTTGATGTGATTTCATTTCTCAATCTTCTTTAAGTAGTTATCATTCGTTTGTACCTGGTTAATACACAATGTATTTCTAAAACAGTTGATGTGATTTCATTTCCCCGTCTTTTTTGGTCGTGTAAAACAGTATTTTCATCACTACAGGGAAAAGTTACTTCAACAAAAGTTCAATGTTCTTTTGACAACCTATGAGTATCTCTTGAACAAGCATGTTAAGCCAAAACTGATCAAGATACATTAGCGTTATTTTAAAATTGATGAAGGGCATCATATAAAAAATGCTTCTTGCAAGTTAAATGCTGAGTTGAAGCATTATAATAGCTCTCACATATTGCTTTTGACTGGAACTCCTTTGCAAGCCATACAAGGATGGATATATATATATATATATATATATATATATATATATATATATATACATATACATATGCTGAGTAGAAGCATTATAATAGCTCTCACTTCATCTTGTTTAACTGTTTGTTTACAGAGAAAGTCAAGATAGAAAGATGCTGGTATATATGGATATTCCTTTCAAATAATCTTCCAGGCAAGTGGTTTTTTTTAAATAGCTTTAATTTGTGTTATTCCATTAACACCCTTCCTCCCCTTCTCTCTTAAAGAATATAAGTTTAAAATCAAAAGAAACTACAACAAAGTATAATCTTCAATGGTAGAGAACACTTATTTAATGATTTATACTATGAAATACATATCACAACAGGAGTTTTGCAATAGAAATTGTTCAGAGTTGTCAAACAACCCTAGGGTTCTAGCATGTGTCTAACAACTGGGCGAGACAGGACACTTTATGTCTACCTTCACCTCCTCAAATCTCTTCATTCATCATTTGTATTTTGTTTTAGGGCTTCTTTCTTCTCTTCATTTTTTTGTTTTTTCGAAAGTAATCTGATTTTAATTAATACGAAACCCTCCATGGATGCTTGAAGAAGCTACTATGTAAGTTTTATCGTCTTACTGCACTCCAAGTGTTTGTTATAATATTATAATGGATTTTTTTTGCCAAGCAGTTATCTATGTGAATTTCCCTAATTCTTCTTATAACTATTTTCATAAACAGGAGTTATTATAGAATAATATAAATGAAATAAACATAACATTTTCTCTCAGTCTACTTTTTTCTTTGAATTAGGGCAAATTGATTTGTTTATTTTCCACGTTTATCTTCTTTCATATTCTTTAATTTATAGGTTAATCATTGAATTTGATTATTTTCTTCTTGTGCGATTAAGCTTCTATTATGTATAGATTTTTTTAAAGTTTCTCTGAATTTTTTGTTGGTACCTGGTGGTATCGGATCCAAGAATGGAGCTACTTTATTCTTAAAGTAAGTCATTTTCTCTCAGTCTACTGTAGCCCTACATGCATTTTTCTTTACTTTTAAACTAAGTCAATTTTGTTTGGTCGTTGCGTCTTCTTTACAATATGAGAAAAGTTTGGTCGTTACTCTTAAACCCAGGAGCTACTTTATGCAGACCCTTTTGATGTGGAGGCACAAAAGAAAATGAGAAATAACAACATTGAAGCTATCATGGATCGAAGGTTAAGCATTTATTGCATTTGATTCTTCATTTCCACAAAGTGTTTGTTTTTAGGGCTATAACACAACTTCATAACTCATGATCAATCCGTATGCAGATGGTGTTTAAGCTAGCTTCTTTCTTTTGGTCCTGGGTAATTTCTTCGACTTAATTCCCTAACATATTTTCATCTCATAAGTTGGCATAATATATATTTATACATCAATTATGCACTTTTGTTATTTCTTTTGGTTCTTGAAACGA
The DNA here is from genome assembly GCF_002870075.4 of Lactuca sativa. Taxonomy (NCBI): domain Eukaryota; kingdom Viridiplantae; phylum Streptophyta; class Magnoliopsida; order Asterales; family Asteraceae; genus Lactuca; species Lactuca sativa. The sequence goes on from NC_056627.2 coordinate 89,739,296, forward strand.
GACTCAAGATATCATATTTTGGCATGGCTAGAAGCTTTGGAGGAAACGAGACTCAAGCAAAAGTAAACACACAGAGAGTTGTTGGCACATAGTAAGCTAGATGATGCAATTGTACATAAATGAGTTCATTTTTTTTATAACATTTACTCACTTTTGGAATAATTATATGTATTTGACATATTAGTGAAATGAATTATCTTTGTTATTTATGGTATTTTATTTTGTACTGTGTGATTTTTAATGTATTATTTAATTCGAAAATTAGTAAATCTAAAAATAATAATTTTTTTTAAACATTTAAAATTATGATACACAAAAATGTGTGTCGTCTTCATTTCTGACATGGCCTTTCTTGACAGGGGCTTTCTTGATACGCGTTGCGTGTCATTAACACGAGCGTCGTAAGGTTACGACACGCCAATGCTTGTCGTCTTCCTTTATGACAGGGCCTTCCTTGATACGCATTGCGTGTCGTAAATGTGCGTCGTAATTGCGCATCTTAAATGAGCGTCGTAAATGCGCGTCGTCTCTCTTTATGACAGGGCCTTCCTTGACGCGCATTTGCGCGTCGTCTGAGCCTTTTACGACGCACAATGAGCGTCGTAAAAGGCTGTTTTTCTAGTAGTGTATCAATGCTCAAAACAAATATCATGTATGGTATTTTGGGGTTACTTACTGGCTTCGGCTGATCGTACCTCCGCGTCCTCCTTTACTCATTTTGAAAACCATTTTAATTTCTCTTTTGAAAACCCTCCTCGATTTGAGATTGGAGTCGCACGAGTGTTCCTCCAATTCACTCAAACCAAGGCTCTGATACCAACTTGTAACGACCATAAAAATTCAACCAATTTTAACTTTTCAAAAACAACCCATTTTCTCAATGTTATTACAAAAAGGTTTTCAATACAATTATTATCAGAGTCTTCCCAGAATCACATCATAAAACATAATCATGAGGAGCGATACGATCATTCCTTTCCCTTGCCACGGTCTCCCAAAGAACCTGAAAAACATTAAACCACAACTGTAAGCCCGAAAGCTTAGTGATATACCCCCAAAATACCAACCACATATACCATACACGTATAACATGCCATATCATATCAGAACACAGAACAGCCATGCACTTCGGGTCTACTATGTGACTGGTCCGCCGCACCGGCCAACAGTCCACCTGGTCCACCCTCCGAGTCTAGCTATATACATCGATTCTGCAGTGTGATTGGTCCGTCCGCACCGGGCCTTCAATCCACCTTGTCCACTCTCTGAGTCTACAGTATCACTAGTCCGCCCGCATCGGGCCTTCAGTCGGCCTGGTCCACTCTCCGAGCCTCGGTACGTCTGGTTTGCCCTCTTGGGGCCTACAACCTATCCGGACCGCTCGATGGGCCTTTGGGACAGCCGGTCCGCCCTGGGTATCTTGGCCTACAACACAAAGTAGGACCCGCCTCAACCCAACTCCCGTCCAAACAACCATGTTCACATAAACATACAGTCATATAACAATTCATAGTCAACAAGCCGATCTAACGGATCACATAACATATCATCCTCCTAACCAGGATACCGACCTAACCGGTCACTAGCATAGCATCACCCTACATAACAGGATACCGACCTTAACCAGGTCTCTAACATATACCATCCTAGCTACCAGGATGCAAACATATCAAAGCAATAACATAACAACAACACCCGGATCTCAATCCGATAAAGGGCCGGCCTTGGTGCCTTAGACCCTGTTGATATAGTGAGGATAACTCACCTCGCAACTGCCGAATGAACAGATAACCCTAGCTGCTCCGACCACTGAAAATCCCGAACTAGCCAACATAGCACAATTAATCATTAGGCTAAGCACAATACCCTTCCAAGGGTAAATTGACCATTTTACCCTTAACTCAATCCGGCCCAACACTAGGTAAGTTCTCAAGCCCACTAATATCCCAAAGTCCAAAGGTCCGAAGCAAAGCCCACTATTGGCCCAATTTACTAAATTGGGCCCACCACACCAAATGGGCCTAGACCTATGGTCCATAACAACTAATGGGTCCACAATACTCCATCAAATATGTCTAGTTACGGCCTAAAATCCAGCAGCCCAATAACAGCCCAATCCTTAAGGCCGAAAATGAAAAACCCAACAGAGGGAGTATGTTGGGCGTACCCTCCTTGGTACGCTGGGCATACACGCTGATTCGCAACTGGGGATCGGGGCACTGACTCCCTACGCGGGGCGTACTCCTATGTTACGTGGGGCGTAACTTCGCTGCTCATTAAGTCCTCATAACTTCTTAATGGCTTAAGCTCTTAAGCACAAACTTCAGATCATTAGACCAAATATGACTAAGATTCATAAAGTCTCAAACTTTATCACTTGGGACGTCCATAAAGCTCTTAATCCAAGGTCTTAATCCATTAAGACCTACTTATCTCACTCAAGGAACAACCACAGCCCTTGGGACCTAATTTTTCTCACTCAAGACCTCTCCCAAGGTTTGAAAGGACAGATAATCTCGACCAACTCAAAACATGCATCAAGATGAGGACTTTTTGGACAAGAATGATGTCAAAACTTCACAACACTTAGATCTATGCAATATAAATGACAAGCAAGAATCTTTATACCTCAGATAGGCTACAAAGGATGATATCTTTCCAGATCTATAAGCTCCAGCCACTCAACTCCTTCTTTGATAATTTCCTCTTTCTTCTTCTAGCCTCTCCTTTGCCAAAATGAGCTTTCCAAGGCCAAACACACCCAACAATGGAGGTGGAACGGCTATCTAGGGTTTCGGGGGTTAAAAGAGAGCTTATGGAGGCTAGGGTAGGAACCAACATGTTCCTTATATAGTGGTTGACCCTAATTTTAGGGTTTTAGAACTGTGAGAGTACGCTGGGCGTACTCAACCTTGCACCCGCGTCCAATTACGCTCTTACGCTGGGCGTAATCCCAGCTTACGCTGGGCGTACTCGGCGTGCCCCAAATTTTCATATTTGGCCTTCTTTTCCACTTTTCCCACAAAGGACCAAAATACCCTTCCTCTTAAATCCTGAGAATTCACAAATAAGTACTTTTAGGAACGCGGCGTTACACTCTTACTAAGAGACACTACAAGGACCTTGACGCCAAACTTGACACATTGCTTGCTTCAGCCTCTTCTTCATCATCATCTGCTTATACAGATGCTGCTGTCAAAGCACTTATTAAAACATCCATCAAGCAACATGATGAGTCGATCAAACAAGTGACTAAGGCGGTGGATGCCTCAGCCTTGTCCTGCAAAACTGCATTGGATAATGTCGCTCATGTTATTGATGTAGCTCAAATCTTTCTGGATGCTCCTAAAGGGGCTGCTGAAACAAATGCTAACAAGGTCAATTCAGCAATTGACTCTCTTTCACAATCTCTTCAGGGCGAGCAACACAAGTTTGAGGTGGTGCGTGATTCTCTGAAGACCGACCAAGCTAATCTTCTGTGCACCATCTCTTCTCATTTTGACAAACTATAGCATAATATCGCCCCTGGAAAATAAACTTCGAGATGAGATGGCTCTCAGCACATCTCAGGTTCAAACTCAAGCTCACCAGATCACCCAACTTCAAACAGAAAATGATAATCTCAAATCGGAGGGAGCTGTTATTGAAAGAAATGTTGGTATTGTCCATTCTGTTATGTTACATCTGTTGGACGCCCATGATCTGGTTCTCACAATTACCACTCGTCGTCACCTGACTGAGAAACTGCCACCAGCTTTGGATATCCTTAGCCTGATACAGGGTGTCTTAGAGACTGGTGTCCCTCCAAATCAAGGGGGAGATATGGGACACAAAGTCGCAATTCAACCGAAGGTTAATGTAGCTTCGGTTAGTTTGAAGGATAAACAGAAGAACAAAGATATTGCTGAAGATGATGTAATTTTTGAAGATGTTGTTCAAGGTGAAGGCACTGAACCTGTAAATCCAAAACTCAAACATAGTCACCAAGAGCTCACCGAGAAGCTTAAACAGGCTGATGAAGATCTTGAAAGAGAAAATAAGGAAAAGAAGCTTATGAGGCCCTGGAACGAAAGAAGTCCTTGTTTCCCTTGTGGTCAATGGATCGTCTTCTGAGAGAGGCTATCGAAGCTCCGAGCACGCATTGGTTGGAGCCAGTCCTCTCTTTCGGGCTGGAAAATTCAAAGGATGCTCTGTTTGATATGCCCATCACCCGAAAAGCATTTGTATTTCATTGCTTTTATTTAACTGTTGCAATCCCCTCTCCTGATCCAAAGGTTGATTGAGACTTGCTTGAATATTATATTTCTTTCCCTCAACTGCAATACCTTACTTGGAGCAATCAGAAGATCACAACAGTGAAGGTATTAAAACCTACTTCGGCTGGGAAATTTATAAATGTCAAGTTCAAGGTGACACGAGGCTCAAGTGGCTCGGTTCATGAGATCACCCTTGCTGATCTGCTGAACTTAAATCCCCATGATTGGATTCCTTTGAATAATAGTTTGCTGACCAATCAACAAGAATATGGGCCTATTATTGATCATATCAAGCGAATGTTGGTTTGCTATATTCTTGAGGTGGCGAAGATGGATCAGGAGGTCACCTCTGCAATCAAAAAGATGCCTATTGTGAAGCCAATCGGGAAGGCAAGTGACATGACGGTGATGATTAAAGGTAAAATTGATCCATAATTTTACACCGTCTTGTTTACATGGGCCGAAGGTTAAAGTTGTCTATTCGCTTTGGCAGATAAACACTTGTTCTCCACCGCGTGTTTAGAACATATTCTTGAAATCATATACCGGTGTGACCAGAACAGTGAAGCAGATAAGAAGTTATTTACGGACATGCTTCGGTGGTATATTCACTTTCAACAAACTTTGCTTGCAATAATATTGAAGTTGTTCAAGACCATGAAGTCATCTGGTCTTACTCAACCGAAGTGATCTCTCGCCCCAATTGGCACAAAGGGGGATATTGTTGAGTTTAAAGGTGTTGCGCCATTGGGCCTTAGTGATTCGGTCCGTTTTGTACTCATGGTTTGGGCATGTCCAACCATGTTTAGTTTTAGGGTTTACTTATATATACATAGTGCATGCATGCATTATAAAGTTAACGCTTTTGATTATTTCTCCATATTAAGTATTGTAACCCTAGCACACCTCTATAGTAGCAATTCTCATTGAATTCTTCTGTGGTGGAGCATATTAATCATTCGACATACGTTTGATTCATCTTGTTACTTAATTACTTGTTATTGATTGTTATGGTTTTATTGATATCTGCTGAATCCATCGATCTTATAGAATTAATTCTCATCAGATTTGAAATTTGAATAATTAAAACTTGATAAACCCTACACTTTTCCGAAAACTAGAAAAATAAGGGATTATGACTAAAATTGAATTATTTAAATTTAATTGTTTAATTGGTAAATAATTATTTAATCCTTGAAATTAAATTATTTAATTAATTATTTAATTGGTAAACAATATGATTTAAATTTATTTAATTAATTATTTAATTAAGATAAAAGATTAAATCATTATTTAGTTTAAAATTAATTATTATTAATTGTTTAGTTCAAAAGATTCATTTTAAATCCTAGTATTTTGAAAAGTTTTAAATACACCTTACATGATATATATGATTAAAAGTTTAATATATTATATGTGTAAGATAAGTCAGTCAAATCACTAGTATGCCTCATTCACGAAACCAAACTATAAGGGGGGTATAAGGAAGTGGCCTATAAAATGGTCGTTGAATGGGTGTCCACTCTCACGTTAGCCAAACGGATTTGATAGGACATAACCTCTTAAAAGTATGAAGCTATTATAGTGAAGTATATGCTAGTCCATGAAAATGCACATCACTCTTTACATGTCAATAGTGGAGCATGTGTGGTTAATTGGCATACTAATTTGGGACTATAAAATTGAGTGACGGACAAATTGGAAATTATCATTGTTAATGGAGCCCATGTGGTTTACCGACACATTAATTTGAGATGATAAATGACGTCGAGGTTGTCAAGCGGGTTTGTATGGTAGTTCACATCTTATTTGTGATCCTTGCATCTCAGTCACAGATTTGAAGAGAGTAATCTGAGATTAAACACGACATTGATAAGTGTCAATGAATCTCAAACGATCGAGGAGTTTCATGCTATATTGAAATCGGTAAATTTGTATCACCTACCTTGATAAATTTGCAATTAGATTACGACATCCCTCTTATTTGTTGTGAATTGAATTTTGGATCCTATCATTGAATATTTATTTTGTGTTAAAAATATAAAGGATTTGTATCACTAACTAAAAACTATGTCTCTTTATAAAGATTTCTGGAAACAGTGAAGTCGCTGCTACTCAAGTCGGCTCCACCTACTCAAACTTCTCTGTACTTTTGTTTTTGTTGAAAGAGAAGCTCATCGAAAAGCATATTGTCGAAATCGATGAATCCACCACTACTCTTGAGGACATCGTCTCCTTTAACAAACAATTTGATGATGCCATAAAGGTTGCTTGCATCATGCTGGCCACTATGGAACCTAAGCTAACCAAGTTCTATAAGGAATACTAGCCATACGTGATGGCTCTCAACCTTGCTAGAAAGTTCCACCAAAAGGTGAGACAAGAGTGATTCAAAGTGGTCAAATATTTTATGGCATGCAAGTTCAAGGATGGAGAACTTGTGTTGCCTTCACGTACAAAAGATGCAAAGGTACATAGAGCAACTCCATAAGCTCAATGTGGCCTTTGATGATGAGTTAGCCATTGATATGGTTCTTAACTCATTACATCCCTGTTATGATTAGTTCCTTTTGACATATCATTTGAGCAATACGGAGATGACATTAACTGAGATTCATAATTTATTGCAAACTGCTGAATCGGGGATGAGGAAAAATCATGCCTCTAATGCAAGAAATACTTATGTCCTTGCCATTGGATCTAAAAAAGGGAATAAGAGGAAGGCTTCTTCCCAGTCCGGAAAAAAAGGGAAGGCCCATACTAGAAGGTATAACAGTGAGTCAAATTCAAAGCCCAACTTTGATGTCCCCACGGTCAGTGATCCAAAGGAGGCCACTTGCTCCCATTGTGGTGAAAAGGGACATTGGAGAAGAAGATGCCCCAAGTACTTACAGGACTTGAAAGATGGCAAGATCAAGACATCCTCTTCAGGTGTTTACACTATTCAAGCTAACAACACAAAACTTTCTCATTCTTGGGTCCTTAATACATGATGTGGTTTCAACATTTGTTCTGATTTGAAGGAACTAAGAAAAAGTATGGAGGTGGAGCATGGGAAGTGCTTCACTATGAAGGATCTAGGGGAGGCATTCTATATTCTAGGAATAAGTATTCATCAGAATAGAAAGAATCGTCTTATTGGTCTTAGTCAGAGTACATATTTGGATAAAATACTGAAGCGTTTTAGTATGGAGAATTCAAAGAAAAGGGAATTGCACATTCATGGTAGTGTGAAGTTTAGTAACACTCAAATTCAAAGTACCGATGAATATATAGTTGACACAAGTTAAGTCGTATATGCTTCTGCTATAGGATCGATCATGTGACAACCCGAAATTTTCATTTGTATAATTTCTATAGTCAAACACTTCAAATATTAGTCAAAAACATTTCAGTTCATTTTTGGCCAGATTTAAGTCTATTTGGTGTTTTATTTTAATTTTCGTCAAAAGATTAAATAAAAGGAGGTGTCGTTATTAGTGAGGTATAACAAACAAAACAATCCAACACCTTAGCTAGGTGTTTATGGCCAAACAAGAGGTGTTTGGGCCATAAACACCATTTTCCCAAGACTGATGCATATAGCATGATTTTACACCTCTTGTCCTCATTTTTCCACTTCCCACTCAAGAACACCAAGTTTTTCTCTCAAGTATCATAAGTTCATTCTTCCAAATCCGCCAAAAATGTAAGTTTTCCTTCCTAGATTCTTTCCTACAACACTTAATCTAGTGTTTATACATCATTTCATCCATGGATTTTCGATTTTCACATAGATCTTCAAGTGATCTTCAAAACACCAAGAACACACTAGTGTTCTTGGGTCCTAAACACTCTTACAAGCTTCATATAAGTAAGTATACTCCTCCTAGCTAATTGTTTGCTTAGTATACTTGATAATCCATGGACTAAACACCAAAACCCCCCAAGAACATGAGTTTACGGTTTGGTGATCTCCCAAGACCGTAAACACCCCCAAAGGGTGTTTTGATGCCCCTAACACCTTCTATAGCTTGGATAAAAGACTAGAACATTGCATGCATGAACTAGAAACACCAAAAAACGAAATGGTTGGAGTAACCATGAGTTTACGGCCGTAAACTCATGGGTTTACAACCACAAACTCTCAAAGGTGGTCCAAGGACCGTAAACTCCAAAAAGTGTGCCATTTCGAGCCCTAACCACTTCCTAAGCCTTTGATTCAACCCTAGGACACTTCTTTGTGAAGCATGGGACCTTGAAACACTCAAATGCACCATTCCCATGAGTTTACAGCCGTAAACTCATGGGGGAAATGGTCCCTCAACCGTAAACACATATAGGGTTATCATTTGAGGTGTAAACTCCATAGTGAGACCATACACTCCTTAGATGCAACCCGTAGCACTCCTAGCACTTAAAGCAAAGTGTTTTCATGCATTAGAGTGTCTTTAATTACTAAATTAGTGATTAAATAACTAATTGGATACAATTATGTATCACTACATGTTACAAAGGATCTGCGTGTGTGTTCAAGTCCTCACTTGATACCTAGCACCAAAAGGAATTGGAATGGTACTCTCTCAACTTTTATCACGTACAAATTTCTCTCAAAGAACACCGGCGATTCTTGCAACTATTCATCATCTTCTCTAAGCTACTACAATGGCAGACTCTTCATCTGTTCATGATACTTCAGTTCATCAACCACTTCTCACAATCAAACCCCAACAGAACCTGATCATCGATCTCACCCCATTCATCTATGAGCCATACATGTTGTATGTTGTTAAGTGTCTCAAATACTCACCTCTCGTCGACGCGCTGACTAAAGTCGAAGTTTTTCCAATGTCTTGCCTGTCTCTTGTCTACTCTACTGCCTACTACGAAAAGGTTAATGAAAGGATTCACTTCAAACTCCACGATGAGAAGACCTCCATCTCTAAGCATCGATTATGTGCCCTAATTGGTCTTTCTCAAGACCAATCTCTGGTAAACTCTGACTCCATTACAACTGTTCAATTGTTTTCTATGTTCTACCAGATGGGGTATACCGAAACCCTAACCACTGTCACAAAGTTCAAGAAGTCCTGCCTTCATCCTCAATGGAATGGCCTTTTCACACTGTTGTTCAAGGGACTTTCTGAGCGAAGCGCTGGCTTAGATGGTGCAAGCAAGTCTTTCATGACTGTGTTGTATGGTCCGTACCATGGGATTGAGCTAGATTATGGGTCTATTATCTGGCAGCAGTTGGTTCAAAGCTTGGTCTCATCATCAAGGCATTCTGAGATTTCATGTTGACGATTTTGGTCGATCATCACGAATTGGGCAATGGACCGCCTTCGTGTTCCAATAATGGCGGATTCTCTTCTTTCATCCATTGCTACCTTTCACACTACAAAAATCATTCTCACAGATCCAACCAAGTTCTCTTTTATTGGATCCATTCCTGAAGCAATTCTCGGTCGTATCTCTGCGTCGAGTAACGTTCTACAACAATACAGGAAGCGTCCATCGTCTGATCCAAGGGAGCTTACGCCACCAATGATTCGTTCTATTGAAGAGGCTGACAAGCCAGCCAAAAGGGGTAAGAATCCTGATTCACAGAAGGAAGGACCTGTTATTAAACCAACTAAGGGGCAAACCCCTAAGAAGCGAAAGTCTGATAAGGCTGCAACTTCTTAGGCTCAGCCGAAGAAGCAGAAGAAGCCTGCTAGGATGCTTATACTTCAATCTACAAGTGATTCAGATTCAGAGTATGTCCCTCCTAAGCATAAGAACGCTCCTCCTTCAGAATCTGAGAGAGAAAGCTCTGATGAAGAGGCTTTGGGCCGAGGTGATACTCTGCCTCGCTCCCCTACCCCATAAATTCCAGTTCGCTCTAATCCTCCTTCACCTCCACCTGTAACCATCCCAGTATCCATCCCTCCTATATTTCCAATTCCAACCACTTAATAATTCACTACAATTCCTATCCCCACTCCCATTTTCACAGATACCACTACTACCACTACTATTACAGAACCTCGCTTTATTGTTCCCAATCCACCAGTAACCGAACCACCTGTCACAACTGAACCTCCACCTACTACAAAACCCTTATCTCCCACACAATCCACTGAAACAACCCCTATTCTAGGTGGTGAGACATGGAATTTGATTCCACGTATTTCAGTCCCTACCGTGTGTAGAGCGATGATGATGACGATGAGCCTGTCACAAAGCATCATCTCAAGGCAGTAAATGAAAAGTTTGATCAACTGCTTTCATCCTCTTCCTCCGACGCTTATTCTGAAGCTGCATTGAAGGCCTTGTTCTCCTCTGTTGTTGTAGAACACAGTGCTACATTATCTGCTGCAGCCAAAGCAATTGAAGCCTCTATTTCACAGTGTCAACAAGCCTCTCTTGCTGTTGATGCTTCTATTAATGAGTGCAAGGAAGCTACCGCAAAATTCGATAAACTAGTTTCTGAAGTTCACTTGTTTTTAGATTCCTTGCAGGCTGCTGCTGCTAAGAACGCTCAAACTGTCAACGCTTCAGTAGAGAACCTTCAAAGGTCTCTTCAATCTGAACGCTCAAATCTTGAAGCTGCATGACAAGCCATTGAAGCGTCCAACGAAACTCTACACGCTAATGTCAATGACCGATTGACTCAGCTAGAGGCGGAGTTAGCTGTAGAGAATCGTATTATAGATGAGCTGGACAGACGCACCGCACAGCTCAAATTGCAAACCCACAAGCTTCGTACTGCTAATGCTGAGGTTAATGACCTAAAGTTAGAAAGGGAGGTCATTAGGAGTTCTGCTGCTAATGTTCACTCTATCCTCCTTCATCTCATTGAGGCTCACGATCCGCTCATTACCATAACCGTCAGGTGTCACCTGGCAGACAAGCTCAGACCGGCATTGGACATCCTCAGTCGTATCGAGGGTGTTCCGGTGATTGGGGTCCAACTGAAACAAGGGGGAGAAAAGGTGACAACTCAACCTCCTTCTGGACCGAAACCATCTACTGAACTGAAGGGTAATCAAGCTTCGGTCAGCAACAAGGAGAAAAAGAAGAAGAAAATTGGCGAGGACGACACAGACAATGAGGATGATGTCTATGCCGAGAATCCCAAGAATCCCTTCCAAAAGGTAAAGACCTCTGAAAAGGAAATGGAAGAAAGTATCAAGAAACAACGAGCTGAGCTAGAGTAGAAGCGAAAGGAAGCGGAGCTCCTAGAGAAGAAAAAGTCCATGTTTCCCGTCTGGACCATAGACTCGCTTCAAATATGTGCAATCGATGAGCCAAGCATTCTCTGGCTTGAGCTAGTAATGTCGTTTGGACTTGACAACTCCAAGGATGCACAGTTCGATATGCCAATCACACGAGAGGCATTTATCTTCCATTGCTTCAATTCGACTGCAGCTATTCCTTCCCCAGACCTGAAGGTTGACAGGGATCTTCTAGAGTTTTACTTGGAGTTTGCTCAACCCCAGTACCAGACCTGGAGCTCAAAGAAAATTACTACTGTCAAGGTTATGAAGCCCTATTCACTGGGGAAGTTTATTAATGTCAAATTCAAGGTGACTCGAGGAACCGAAGGCTCAGTCAACCACTTTACCCTTGCTGATCTACCAAACCTTAATCCCAATGACTGGATACTCCTCAACAACATTCTTCTGTCAAATCCTCAGGAGTACCAGCCAATAATTGATCATGTCAAGCGTATGCTTATATGCTACATTCACGAGGTAGCAAAATGGACTAGGAGATTGCCTCTGCCATTCACAAGCGAACGACGATAAAGACTATAGGCAGAGCAGGCAACGTCAACACTATGGTCAAGGGGAAGATAGATTCAAAGTACCACACTGTTATGTTCATCAGAGGCGAAGTTCAGAAATGCATGTTCGCTCTCGTTGACAAACACCTCTTCTCTACGTCTTACCTGGAGTATATCTTGGAAATCATTTAGAGGTGCGATCAGAACAGTGCTGCTGATAAGAAATTGTTCACTGACATGCTAAGATGGTACATATAGTTTAGACAGACACTTCTCACAATAATTCCTCGTCTATTTAAAGTAATAAATACAGTGAAGCCAACTCAAAAGAAATGATATGTCGCCTCATTTGACGCAAAGGGGGAGATTGTTGGGTCTATTAGATTGCGTCATGGGGTCGGTCCTTAGCCCAATTTTGAATGCCGGTATTGGGCCTGTCCAACCATGCATGTTTTTGTACTAGGGTTTAGTATATAAGCTGCATGCATGCAGTCTTAGTGATTATTGCTTTTATCATTTATTTTCTCTAAGTTTTGTAAAGCCTAGCTCGCCTCTACAGCGGAAGTTCTTCATCGAGCTCTGCTGAGGCGTGACTTTATTTTGAATCATAAGCATACATTTGATTCTATTATGTGTTCATTCTCTTACTGTTTTTGACTTGTTTGATTTCCATAATCATACCTGTGAAAGATCTAATCGATCTAGAGTTTAATTCTCATCACTCACCATGTTACTTTGGAGGCTTGTAAGGCTATTTATAGCCATTTGCTTATTGAATACTGATGAAGTATTGAATCGAGAAATGAAATGTAACTCAGAGTAAATAGAATTATGAACACCGAATGTAAATATGATGTTGTTTCAGCTCGTATTATGCTTCAATGGTTACAGAGAGAACAATAGAAAAGACAGACTTCCAAGATCTTATCTAACTCTAAGTAACTCCCCTATTTATATGAGAATATTAAAGCATACAAAAAATTACAAAGGACTAAAACATTAAGTTTTGAAATATAATTCCTTTGTAAAATAACATTACAATTCGACATCTTACAACCAAATTTTGACTTTAACAATCTCCCCATTTGTAAGCAATGTCGAAATCAGTTGATCAAAAGATGACCTCCCATGTGTAATGTTCTTCGAATCTCAGCATACCAATTCATCACTTTCTTCAGTTCAGCCTTATCTCCATCATTGTTCTTCTTACAACTATTCATACAAACAATTAAGTTTGTATAGTGAGCAGTTGTATATCTTTCCATTTCACTTGTTTGGAAAAAGAATTTCAATGACTTTCCCTTCATACCCTTTCCAGCAAAAATCAAACCAAATGGCTTCAAACATATTTCACCATCAATATATTTCTTTAACTGATCTTCACTTAAAACTTTTTCTAGAGAAACTATTATTTCTTTTCCAATTGAAGCTGCCAATTCCACATCAGTCAATGCTCGACAATCATAATAATTGTCTATAAACACGTTGATGTAACTGAATCCCAAATGTAATTCCTCTTTGTATGTATTTTGAAGTTTTAAAACATCTATTTCTTTGAGTATATATGCCACTTGAATCAAATCATTCAAGCTCATCAATGGGAATTCACCAATAGAAAACTCAAAAGGACCCTTGTTCGCCCTTACTACATGATATCAAAAATTTTGTAGCATATTTTCAAAGAGTTCACCTTTCGAAATGTTGATCACTTGAGTAATTTTCACTAATGACCAAACATCCTCCTGATCTTTTCCCAAGACAGTATGAAACCTTAATTTCATGTGTATAAAATCCTCCTTCTTCTTGAATTTATCCACCACCTTGTACTGTGCAGTAAGAAACAACATTTCGTTGATGGCAAAATCAAGTTGATTCAGATCCAAATTCTAAATAGAATAACTTTTCCTGGGATTTTTCTCAAATTCATACATCTCATTAAAAGATACTCTGGCTTCGATATTATCGTAACTGTGCAGCTTCCTTGGATCTCCCTTATTCAAATGCGGGATGCTTGCAATCTGTCTCTGTTTATCCATTTCCACCTCAATCTCAGCCTTTCTTTATTTTTTGGATTTTTCAACAAGAATCTTCTTCCCTCTATCATGATTCGGAGTTTCGTTAGGTTTTTACCTACTTCCCCCTTCACCAGCATAACCAATTTCTAGTAACAACAATTTAACTTACTGGCTCAGCTATCGGCACAGTTGGTTTTGGTGTCAAAATTTGGGTTGTGTACACCTTGCCAACTACCTTCACTTCTTCATTTATCATGCCAGATGCACATTCTCCTTTACCAACATTCACTTGTCTTCCCCTTGCACCCCTGTAACAACAGGCGGGGCATTCGTTGGTAGGAGACTGATGATTCGAGACAATGGTGCCAATTGTTTATGAAGAATTGATTCAAACAAAAGAAATTTTTGTGATAAAAATTCTAGTGTGATCAGAGGAAAGGATCCAGGCTTCGAGATTAATGCTTTTAATTCGTTCATCAAAATTGTGATTTCATTTAAGTTTTTAACTCCATGAGTAGACAATTGAGCAATCTGAGGACTCAAGGCTTCATATAACTTGACAAATTTGGTTACCGCATCTGCAATAATGTCTATTTTCTGATTGAGAGATGCATAGTCACGTTGCACAACAGCAATTTCTTTGGACATATCTTCGCGAATTTCTTGAATTTTGAAATTCACGGTTTCACAAACCTTTATAACATCTTGTACAAATAGCACTTGACCTTCATTGGCAACACGTTGAAGATCCCTGAGTTCCTCATTAAAAGTTGAAGACTGTGACTTTCCTAGTAACTCATTATTTTTATCATTGATATCCACCTTCTCATGAATTTGAGATTCAGAGTCTTTTATCAAGCCAATGAATTTGTTAAACAATCGAGCTTCTTGTGCTTTCAGCATCACATCAACTTCGATACTTGACACAAAATTCCTCCCCCTGCATCTGCTTGAGATTGAAGTATAGAATTAAGCTTCTTGTTTAAAATCTTGAATTGCTTCCCTAACATTAGCATATGATCTGGAATGCCTTCTTCTTCTGGATCAAATTCAAGATCAGCAAAAGTACCTCCAAACCCCCCCCACCCCCCCCCCCATCATCAGTCTCAGTATCATTGAAGGATTTAGGTGGATCAGTAGACTGTGAAGAGAATAACAAAGTGATGGGTTGATTGTTGATTTGATCAAAAGTTGGTGAAGATGAGACTGGAATCGTAGGAATGATAAATGGTGGTAATGAAACAATTTTAGTCGAATCTCCTTCACCCATAGTGATAGTTACATCTGTACCAGATACATGTGTAATAATGTATGAAGTTCGAACCTCCTCATGAGATGTTTGGTTAACGAAATTGCAGGTGATATGACCGGAGTCTTCTCAGAAGTCAAAGTATGTGCTGAAAGAATAACTTCATGAGTTTCAGGAACTTCTTCTTTTTATGATGATACCTTTTAAAGAACCAACTTTCGCTTTTTGATTTTGTTAGAAACCTGCTTGGCCATATCTGTAGCTATTCTTTTCTTTGATGAAGGAGAAACTGGGGCTTGAAATTCTAGAATTATAACCCCTTTTCGAGTGACATCGGGCTTGGATGTGAAAGATGGAGAAAAACTCAAAAACCATTCTGGAGACTTTCGTGAACCACGAGCTTTCATCTTTAATCTTTTGAGGACACCAGGTTTCAAAGGAACAGTTTCGGTAAATGGTTCGACAACTTCAGTTTCAACAGGCATTGTAACAGTTTCCGAAAGTTGCACCACCACCTCAGGTCGTTCTTTGGAGATTTCTTTACTACGAGTTCGTTCACAGGTTGCTCAGTTGTAGACTTATCATTCTTCTTAGATCTGCAATATTTCTTTGAAGAACCTTCATCTAGTTTCGCCAACAAAACACTAGTTTTGACATTCGGATTAATCAAAATCAAATACTCCATTAACACCGAATTCGTAGGATCAACACGCTTTAGAATTGCATCAGGAATTCGTGCAATATTAGGAAACATCTCTTCATCATCCTCAATCGCCTTTTGGAAGTTATACTTCAAAAGCTCAACCTTTTGTTCATCAGCAGGCACCTCAATCCCTTCTTTTTCATACTTATATTGAAGAATTAAACTCCAGTACCTAGCACATGAAACCCCTTGTACAAAAATTGTATTCCCGACACTCTTCAGCAACTCTTTCCACATTTGAGTTGAAAAATCTACAATTGGATCATAGTAAATACCCGCAACCATGACATAAACTTCCATCCTTCCTTTGTCCAATCCAAAACTCTGACCTGTACGACATTGAAGAAAGATACCGAAGAGAAAACTCCATAGACTAGGAAGACCTGATTTCTTGAACTCAATGATCTTGGTAAGTGGGGGTCGATGACCCATCTCGTTGAGCATGTGGATGACTTGAGCATTTGTAAGAACACATTACGGTGGAGAATTAGGAATATCAAGAATTTGACAGAATAGCTTCTTAGTTAGATGAACCTTCTTGCCATTCACCAAGTTGAATGTAATCACATCCATAGCTTTACTGTAGGTTGTTGTCGATCCTACTAGTGATAGCCAGGATAGAGGAACATCGAATAAGTTGAACATTACAGTAGATAAAACAGTGTTTTAAAGCTACGATTAACATTTGCAGTGCCTCAGGGTACACAGAAACATCACCCTATACTTGATACTTGGTACTTTGAATTTTCATAATGGGTTGGGAAGAAACATAATTAGTCGTTTGAGATGGAACATCAGCATGAGTAGGATTAGCCATGATTAGGGTTTGAATCTTGAAGAATGAGTAAGGAGTTCTTCGGTAATTTGGGATTTTTTAGAAAGCATAACCGAATAAAGAACCCTTGAAACCCCTTTTATAGGTGACCTTTGAATTTGAATGTGAAGCGGGATCAACATTAAATGAGATCCGACGTGGCACCTTGAAAATCGCACCCTCACACCAATAAACTAGCCATGCATGATAAAGTAATCATCACATCTCCTTGAAACCCGGAAAGAATACAAAGCGTCTTGTCAAACAGCCTGTTTGCACTCCCTAATGGAATAGTAACCGCCACACACCTTCAGTATGGAAGTAAGGCTCTCTCACTTTTAGGATGAAAAGCGAAGTCATATGCCAAACTGTCTAAATCATCAGCCTGAGTTGGTAATACTCAGAACCCTAAGGAGTTCATGAGTGCAACGTCTAAGAAAAATAAGATAAGAAGCAAGCAAACGAAAATTTTGGATATGTGATGTCGAAACATAAATTTTCAACATAAAGGCAGTTAAACCCCAGGCAAAGGTTGCTTCACTAATCATTAAGAGAGACGATCAACTACTTGTGTAGTTTCCCGTGAATTACAATCGAATACTTTTAGAAAAGTATCGAAGGGCCTCTTTTGAAAAAGCTTCATGGGTGGTTTAAAATTTTGTTACATATCAACACTTAACATAAATGTAAGTAATTGTAACTGAAATTACTTGTTTGACCAGTGTAGTCAGTGACAAGTAGCATTGGATGATTTTTAAAGTGACAAAAGATAAGAATTAATGCTCACACTAAAATCATATTCATAAAACAAACATTTAGCTAGATCCTGTTGGGAAACAAATTTCGTGGGTTACGAACATTTGATCAAGATCTCTCAAATCGAAAGAATATGATTTGGAGTATCGAAAAATCTATACAGAAACAAATGTTTCGTGAAAATATGGAACATAGTTCCCCGTCAATTCCTTAAAAAATTGGAAAATGGGTTTCACTTTCATCACGGTCTCATGAATCCATATCATAAACATATAGTTTTGATATGTCTAAATCTTGATTGGTTTGATCAAAGATCTCTTGGACATATTTCATATTGTGTGATGGTGTTAGAAATTTGGGATGAAAAAGATTGGTTTTTGAATCAAATTGTACCTCTGATATAGTTGGAAAAAGCAGTAAACTCTTAACTCATAAGAGAAGAGTAAGGTAGCTCAGTGGACTAATGTGAATATAAGCCTGATTTGGAAGAAATTTTCGTAATGAAATATTTCATTAAGGCTTTCAAAAACACACATTGAGTTAATGGAGGCTTGGGTCGACATGTTGCAGCATGCTTCTAGGGACAACCTAATTAGTTCAAATTTATTGAAAGAATACTTGACCCTATAGCTGCAAGCATGAACCAATAAGGATCATCATGAAAAACTGAAACAAACAACTAGAAAAACAATATGAAACAAATAATAAAATATTTTTGTCGTTTTTGTTTTTTCGAAAATAAAAAACAACTCAACAAAAGTAAAATCCTTTTAGTGTTTTTGATTTTTCAAAAATTTAAAGACAAAAAAAAAAGTAAAATGTTTTTGGGTTTTTGATTTTTCGAAAATTTAAAGAAAAAACAAAAGTAAAATATTTTTGGATTTTTGATTTTTTTTCGAAAAAAAATACCAAACTTGCTAATGTTGTTCATTTGAGCAATTCACCAAAATGTAAAAATCTAAGCGTGTCGAAGCGTTGACTATGAACAGTAACATTTGACTTTCGACAGCTATCCATCTTCTTCACCATATTATTCTTTTGAAATATTCTTTTGTACTCAACCTCCTTTGATCATTCCCAATCCTGTCAAAATTCTAACAAATGATTTTTCATCCAAAGGTTTTGTAAAGATATCAACAAGCTGATCAGTTGTCTTTACAAAATGAACTTCGATATTGCCATCTTCTACATGATCTTTTATAAAATGATATCGAAGAGCAATACGCTTGGTTTTCGAATGTTTTAATAAATTATGACAAATGCGTATAGCACTTTGTGAATCACAATACAATAGAATATTTTTCATATTAATTGCATAATCACGCAATTGACTTTGGATCCATGTTACATACACGTTTTGAAATCGTGTTTTAAGTAAATAATATTATGAAATACTAAGTGAATTTGAATGTTGAGTTCTAACAGATAGTTTTTACTAGAAATGAAGTAAAACTATGTTTAGAATCAGTCATAAAATGTTGGAAGTCTTATGAGATTCCAATTAAAAACTAAATAGTAAAATATAGCGAAAATATATAATTTGGAATAAGTAAAATTTTATTATTGAAAGTTGTAGATAATCTCGTTAAAACATTTAGGCGAAAACCTCATTGAAATCCGAGTTATAACGAAGAAGTTATGACCAAACGAAGATCCGTGATAAATCCGGAAAATACCTTGTCGCGTAAAAATTTAGTTTTCGATAAACTAATTTTTAGCCTTAGTGATGTAAATGAAAGTTGTAGAATTCGTGAAAATAATCAACTTTCATGTAAAGACCGTTTGAATATGACTTCGTATGAGGAAGTTATGATTTTTCGAAGTTTCAGCTTAGCAGTAGACAGCTAAAAACGGACGTCAGATGAAGAAGTTATGAATTTTTAACGGATTTTCTTGTTCCGGTCTGTTAAAAATAATAATATTAAAATTAAAGTCAAAATTAGCCGACGAAGCCTAAACAAAAGTTGTAGAGCATAATTTTAGCTTCGCGCGCATATATAGAACGTCAAAAACGGAGCTCGTATGCGAAAGTTATGGATTTTACAAGATTTGGCACATTTTTCGAGAAAATTCGCATGAATAGTATTGCCACGTCACCCTCGTATGCGAGGCTTCCACGTGTCGGACAGGTGTTCGCTTCTGATTGGACCGCAGCCTTGCGTGTTGCCTTCTGATTGGACGAAGCCCGAGGACCACTAAGCTCGGAACACCTTCGCAGGAGACACCCCCTTGATCACCCTCTCATGCGCAACCCACGTGCGAGCCACCTGCGCACCGTCAGCGAGCCTGCTGTTCCGAGCCGAAGACCGAGCCGATGACGCGCCTGAAGCTGATGACTCCTCGCATCCGAGCCTCGCCGAAGCTGCCACCTGGTCTGAACCTCGCAGACGCGTGCCTCCTTCCCTTCGCTTCGGATCCGAAGCTCGGCCATATATAAGCGGTGCGAGCCCTCTCGGCTAATTTTAGAAAATTTCCACTTTCACCCCCTTTTTCTATATTTTGACTATTTCCACTTCTCCCGAAGCCCCGGTATTATTTTTAAAGCCCGGAATACGTCCTGAAGTGCCCGGAAAGCCCGAAAAATTTATCTTTTCGGTTTTGAATCTCTACCTTCGCAGAGCCCGGGTTTTCAATAAAACTCCCAGTTTTCAACGACGAAAGTCATATTTAGAGCCGAAGTACTGCCCAAATTAATATTTTAGCCCCCGGTTATTTCACGGTGAGTTTAATGTATAGAAATAATCGTATGTTATGTGTTATATGTGCTAGGCGCTTTTCAGTGTTATTATTCCGGGTTATTTTCTCGGGTTATTTTTAATTGCTATTTTTAATAGCAAAGAAATACCTTTGACCATGTGATCAGTGAAAGAACTTAGATTCACGTTGGTACTGGTATGTAGCCTCTGGCCATGTGGAACATGTCTCCGTAAGAGAATGAATTCTATTCTATGGTAGTGGCAGAAGGTTAGACAGGGCTATAAGCCTGAAATCTACCGAAATGTTAATCCGAAGTTGTATATCTTCTGTGCCGTTTGGGCCAAAGCTTTATTGATGTATATCAAGCATGGAAATTGTTATGTCTCATTGATTGTATATCTTTAAATCAAATCAATGATTGACATGGAATGTTTGTCACATGATTCACATATGCCCTTGATGGTCCTTGTTTCTCTTTGCTTCTGCCCTATTAAAGTATATATATATATATATATATATATATATATATATATGTATATTGCATAACGTTATATTGTATCTATTATTGAACTCACTAAGCGTCACCGCTTACCCTCTCGATGTTTAACAAATTGCGGGAGATAAACATCCAGTATAGTTATATACTAGTAGAAGATTTTTGAATAGTTTGAAACTATTGTATCGATAGAAGCTTATGAATAGTTTAAAACTATTGTATTTTGCACTCCCATATGTATAAAAACTATAGAATCATGGGAAGTAATGTAATATATAACACTTTAAAATAGTCGGTTTGTATTCAGTAGTTTGTAATCTCTTTATCAGTGTAAAATATTGTTTTTATGAATATGCAAGTAGCATGTTTTGGAGTAACTATATTGTCGAGTATGAAAGTTTGGGTCTTTCATAAATACGAAAGTTAGGGTCTTTCAATCATGGTATCAGAGCAGTAGTTTGAGTGAACTAAATTCCACGGATTGATATTTAGACTTAAACTATTGGAAGTTCAATATATGAACTAAATCATTATAAGTATATGGATACAAACCATAGGAAATATATAAGTAAAAGTATTAGGTAATAATAAACCCTAATATTCTAAAATACAATGTTACTCTGTATTGCAGAGCAATGGCTGAACAGGTTAGTAGCCATACCCCTAAGGTTGGTGGAGGTCCTCAACCCGAGGAAGTGAATACTCCAGTATCTCCTCGTGAGGAGCGACTCTTGGGTAAACTTACCGGTGTTATTCGACAGACTCTCGAAGAACACAAAAAGAATGGTGATAAGGGAAAAGAGAAAGCCACTGGAGAATCTTCAAAAGGAAAGGTGAAGCGTCCCTCGTTCAAAGATTTCAAGAGTAGCGGTGCTACAGAGTTTTCTGGTGTTCTCAATCCCATTATTGTTCTTACTTGGATCCAGAACACAGAGAAAGTGTTTCGTATTTCTCATGTGGATAATGAAGACAAGGCTAACTATGCTTCCGCAATGCTCATCGAAGAAGCATTGGTTTGGTGGGAAGCAACATATGAAGCTCTCAACGGGTTTGACCAGGAGAATTTAGCCTGGGAAATGTTTAAAACTCGTTTGCTAGAGAAGTATTGTCCTCTAGACATGAGGAGGAGATTGGAGAAGGAATTCCTCGAGCTTAAACAAGGAGGAATGACTGTGAATGAGTATGAAACTCAGTTTAATCAAAGAGCAAGGTTTGCTACAAAGTATATTCCAACTGAAGACGAGAAAATCCAGTTATTCATGGAGGGACTGCGACACGAAATCCACGATTTCGTTGCCAATCGAGAAGTTCTGTCATTCGATAAAGCCGTTGAATATGCTCGAAGACGTGAGCATGACTTAAAAATACGTGGTGCCACTGTTACTGCTCCGAAGCATCCACGTACTGAAAGAACTGTTCCTTCTTTTCTACCTGCTCAATCCGTTCGAACTGAGCCTTGTAATCAAGTTCAAACTCAAAGTGTCTCTCGTGGACGCGGTAGATCACAATCTTTTTCTATGCAATCGCCTTCATGTCGTATTTGTGGAAGGAATCATCCAGGCCAATGCAAAATAGACAAGGAATCCATTGTCTATTATGAATGCGGAGAAAAGGGTCATATAAAGCCTGCTTTCCCAAGAAAAGATGTTACTTGCTATGCATGTGGTATTACTGGCCACAAGAAGCGTTTTTGCCCTACTCTTACTAGTCAGATGACGGGAAGTCAAGCTTCTGTTCAACAACCGGCGAGAAGCCAAGTCCATGTTCAACAATCAAAGGGTACTCCAACTAAAAAGGAGGAGGTGCCAAAAGCTAGGGGTCGTGCATTCCAGATTACCTCAGAGGAGGCATGCGAGGACCCGAATGTTGTGACAGGTACATTTCTTGTCAACTCTAGACCTGCTCACATCTTATTTGATTCTGGTGCCTCAGATTCTTTTGTGTCTTACGAATTTGTGCATGCCTTTCAAATTGCTTGCTTTGTACTCGCGCAACCATTTCACATAGATACTGCGGGAAGTATATCATTACTTGCTGATAAAGTCTATAGGGATTGTGTTATAGAAATTGAAGGCTATACTTTTCTCGCTAACCTGATCCCTATCTCCTTTCCCAACTTTGATATTATTCTCGGCATGGATTGGTTATCAAAGAACCATGCAGAACTCTTGTGCTATGAAAAGATAGTACGTATTCCTATTGAAGGGGAGAATCCTATCTATGTCTACGGTGAACAAAGACTCTTAAAAATAATCTCTTTCCTTAAAGCTCCTAAATTCATATCGAAAGGATGTTCTATCTATCTGGCCTACACAGTTGATGTCTCAAAAGAGGAGAAGAAAATTGTAAATGATGTTCTCGTTGTTAACGAATATCCTGATGTTTTCCCCGACGACTTGCCTGGCCTTCCTCCGGATAGGTAAGTAGAATTCCGAATTGACCTTGTGCCTGGTGCTGCTCCAATTGCAAAGACTCCTTACCGTCTTGCGCCAGCTGAGATGAAAGAAATGATGATCCAACTGCAAGAACTACTTGACAAGGGTTTCATTCGACCGAGTACCTCTCCCTGGGGTACTCCGGTACTATTTGTCAAGAAGAAAGATGGATCGATGCGGATGTGGATTGATTATCGTGAGCTGAATAAGGTGACTATCAAGAACAAGTACCCACTACCTCGCATCGACGATTTATTCGATCAACTTCAAGGTGTTAGCTATTTCTCAAAAATTGATTTAAGATCTGGCTATCATCAGTTGAAAGTTCAAGAGCAAGATGTACCGAAGACTGCTTTTCGTACTCGGTATGGGCATTATGAATTCCTTGTTATGCCGTTTGGTTTAACAAACTCTCCGGCTATATTCATGGATATGATGAATCGGGTATGCCGCCCAATGCTCGATAAATCAGTCATCGTATTCATTGATGATATTCTAATCTATTCCAAGTCTGAAGTTGATCATGCCATTCATATTCGTGCGGTATTGGAACTTCTTCGAAAGGAGAAACTATATGCTAAATTCTCGAAATGTGAATTTTGGCTTCGCCAAGTTCAATTTCTCGGCCATGTTATTTCTAGTGATGATGTATCCGTAGATCCTATCAAAATCGAAGCCATTCAAAATTGGGAAGTGCCCCGTAATGCTTCCGAAATTCGTAGTTTCTTAGGTCTCGCGGGATATTACCGGATATTCATTAAAGACTTTTCTCATATAGCCGTACCTCTCACGAGTCTTACACGGAAAGAAGTGAAGTTCGAATGGGGTGAAACCCAAGAAAGAGTTTTCTCAACTCTAAAAGATCTTTTGACTCATGCTCCAATCTTATCACTCCTAGAAGGGGATGATGACTTCTCCGTATATAGCGATGCTTCAAGATTGGGACTCGGTTGTGTGTTGATGCAACGTGGCAAAGTGATAGCCTATGCCTCAAGACAACTGAAAGATTGTGAAAAGAATTATCCCACTCATGATCTCGAACTCGCTGCAGTGGTATTTGCCCTAAAACTTTGGAGGCATTATCTTTTTGGTACAAAGTGTCAATTATTTACCGACCACAAAAGTCTCAAGTACATATTCAGTCAGCAAACTTTGAATATGAGACAACAACGAGCCATGGAGCTGATCAAAGATTATGATTGTGAAATCCTATATCATCCTGGAAAAGCTAACGTGGTTGCTGATGCACTTAGCAGAAAAGTTTATCACAATAGTATGTGTTATGTCATTACTCATACTACAGTAAAATTCACTATTTTAGATGAATTAGAGAAATGGCAAGAAGAGGCCCTAAAGCCAGAAAATGTGAAGAAAGAAGGGATGATACATTATAATGATGCTCTACTTGATGATCCGTGAGGATTAAAAGTATTCAAGAATCGGCTGTGGATTCCAAAGATCGGTGGATTGAGACAGAAGATGTTAGATGAAGCCCATAAATCTAAACTGTCAATCTATCCTGGTACAAGTAAAATGTACTATGATGTAAGAGCTGATTATTGGTGGCCTAGATTAAAGAGAGACATTGGAAGATATGTATAGGAATGCTTAGTATGCTTACAAGTCAAAGCAGAGCACCAAAAGCCTTATGGAACCCCAGAAAGTCTTAGTGTTCCTGTATGGAAATGGGAGGAATTGTCCATGGATTTCATTACCAAATTGCCAAAGACTGCTAGACAACATGATAGCATTTGGGTAATCGTCGACCGCCTGACTAAAAGCGCTCATTTTCTTGTCATGCGTGAAACGGCACCAATGGAGAAATACCCACAAGTATACTTGGATGAAATTGTGGCAAGACATGGTGTGCCACTAAAGATCATCTCCGATCGTGATACTCGCTTCACTTCTCACTTTTGGGCGAGTATGCAACGTGAATTAGGATCTCGAGTTGCTCTCAGCACAGCATATCATCCCCAGACAGATGGTCAAACGGAGAGAACAATCCAAACAGTAGAAGATATGCTTCGTGCATGTGTCTTGGAGTTCGGTAGTAACTGGGATAAATACTTACCTCTTGTCGAATTCTCGTATAATAATAGTTACCACGCTTCAATCAAAATGCCACCATACGAAGCAGTATATGGTCGCAAGTGTCGTACTCCATTATGTTGGCGAGACATAGGACATAAGATCCTTGGAGGCCCTGAAATGATTCAAGACACCACCGACAAAATTCAAATCGTACGAGAAAGAATGAAAGCGGCCCAGGATCGACAGAAGTCCTATACAGAAAAGAGAAGACGACCCATAGAATTCCAAGTGGGTGATTTTGTGATGCTGAAGGTATCTCCATGGAAAGGCCTTATGAGATTTGGGAAGAAAGGAAAGTTAAGTCCTAGATTTGTTGGTCCTTTCAAATTCATCCAGAGAATTGGAAAACAAGCATACAGCTTAGAATTACCTGAAGATTTGGCAGGTATTCATGATGTGTTTCATGTGAGCTATCTGCGCAAATGCTTGAGCATCAATGATGAGATAGTTCCATTATCCGAAGTGAAATTGGATGATAAGTTAAGATATGTAGAAGAGTCGGAAGAGATCGTGAATGAAAGAACAACTAATCTACGTAATAAAGAAGTGGAGTTGGTGCTTGTCAAGTGGAAACACCATCGAGGCCCAAATTATACTTGGGAAAATAAGAATGAGATAAGAGCCAAATATCCCCATTTATTTTAATCGATGTAATTTCGGGGGACGAAATCCTCAAAAGGAGGAGGTGTTTGTAACATACACGTTTTGAAATCGTGTTTTAAGTAAATAATATTATGAAATATTAAGTGAATTTGAATGTTGAGTTCTAACAGATAGTTTTTACTAGAAATGAAGTAAAACTATGTTTAGAATCACTCATAAAATGTTGGAAGTCTTATGAGATTCCAATTAAAAACCAAATAGTAAAATATAGCGAAAATATATAATTTGGAATAAGTAAACTTTTATTATTGAAAGTTGTAGATAATCTCGTTAAAACATTTAGGCGAAAACCTCATCGAAATCCGAGTTATAACGAAGAAATTATGACCAAACGAAGATCCGTGATAAATCCGGAAAATACCTTGTCGCGTAAAAATTTAGTTTTCGATAAACTAATTTTTAGCCTTAGTGATGTAAATGAAAGTTGTAGAATTCGTGAAAATAATCAACTTTCATATAAAGACCGTTTGAATATGACTTCGTATGAGGAGTTATGATTTTTCGAAGTTTCAGCTTAGCAGTAGACAGCTAAAAACTCGAATTTTAGGTCGAATGATTTTTAGCCGACACAACCTAAACGAGAATTGAAGGTCTCGTCATTAGTAGTGCAACGGTAAAAAGTCTGACGAAAACGGACGTCGGATGAAAAAGTTATGAATTTTTAACGGATTTTCTTGTCCCGGTCTGTTAAAAATAATAATATTAAAATTAAATTCAAAATTAGCCGACGAAGCCTAAACGAAAGTTGTAGAGCATAATTTTAGCTTCGCGTGCATATATAGAACGTCAAAAACGGAGCTCGTATGCGAAAGTTATGGATTTTACAAGATTTGGCACATTTTTCGAGAAAATTCGCATGAATAGTATTGCCACGTCACCCTCGTATGCGAGGCTTCCACGTGTCGGACAGGTGTTCGCTTCTGATTGGACCGCAGCCTTGCGTGTTGCCTTCTGATTGGACCGAGCCCGAGGACCACTAAGCTCGGAACACCTTCGCAGGAGACACCCCCTTGATCACCCTCGCATGCGCAACCTACGTGCGAGCCACCTGCGCACCGTCAGCGAGCCTGCTGTTCTGAGCCGAAGACCGAGCCGATGACGCGCCTGAAGGTGATGACTCCTCGCATCCGAGCCTTGCCGAAGCTGCCACCTAGTCTGAACCTCGCAGACGCGTGCCTCCTTCCCTTCGCTTCGGATCCGAAGCTCGGCCATATATAAGCGGTGCGAGCCCTCTCGGCTAATTTTAGAAAATTTCCACTTTCACCCCCTTTTTCTATATATTGGCTATTTCCACTTCTCCCGAAGCCCCGGTATTATTTTTAAAGCCCGGAATACGTCCTGAAGTGCCCGGAAAGCCCGAAAAATTTATCTTTTCGGTTTTGAATCTCTACCTTCGTAGAGCCCGGTTTTTCAATAAAACTCCCGGTTTTCAACGACGAAAGTCATATTTAGAGCCGAAGTACTGCCCAAATTAATATTTTAGCCCCCGGTTATTTCACGGTGAGTTTAATGTATAGAAATAATTGTATGTTATGTGTTATATGTGCTAGGCGCTTTTCAGTGTTATTATTCCGGGTTATTTTCCCGGGTTATTTTTAATTGCTATTTTTAATAGCAAAGAAATACCTTTGACCATGTGATCAGTGAAAGGACTTAGATTCACGTTGGTACTGGTATGTAGCCTCTGGCCATGTGGAACATGTCTCCGTAAGAGAATGAATTCTATTCTATGGTAGTGGCAGAAGGTTAGACAGGGCTATAAGCCTGAAATCTACCGAAATGTTAATCCGAAGTTGTATATCTTCTGTGCCGTTTGGGCCAAAGCTTTATTGATGTATATCAAGCATGGAAATTGTTATGTCTCATTGATTGTATATCTTTAAATCAAATCAATGATTGACATGGAATGTTTGTCACATGATTCACATATGCCCTTGCTGGTCCTTGTTTCTCTTTGCTTCTGCCCTATTAAAGTATATATATATATATATATATATATATATATATATATATATATATATGGCATAACGTTATATTGTATCTATTATTGAACTCACTAAGCGTCACCGCTTACCCTCTCGATGTTTAACAAATTGCAGGAGATAAACATCTAGTATAGTTATATACTGATAGAAGATTTTTGAATAGTTTGAAACTATTGTATCGATAGAAGCTTATGAATAGTTTGAAACTATTGTATTTTGCACTCCCATATGTATAAAAACTATAGAATCATGGGAAGTAATGTAATATATAACACTTTAAAATAGTCGGTTTGTATTCAGTAGTTTGTAATCTCTTTATCAATGTAAAATATTGTTTTTATGAATATGCAAGTAGCATGTTTTGGAGTAACTATATTGTCGAGTATGAAAGTTTGGGTCTTTCATAAATACGAAAGTTAGGGTCTTTCAATCCATATGATTTGTGAAGTACAAGCTGCAGCTGGAACATACTCTGCTTCAGCAGTGGAAATTGTAACACAAGTTTGTTGTTTCGAATGCCAGCATACAAGCTTCCTGTCTAATAGTTCACATCCTCCACTTGTACTCTTCCGATCTAGATTACATCCTCCCAGATCTGCACCTGAAAATGCTTGAACAAAAAATCCTGATTTGGAAGGATACCCCAGTCCTAACGAAATTGATCCTTTAAGATACCAAAATATATTCTTCACAGCAATCAAATGTGGTTCTCTTGGATTTGCTTGATACCTAGCACAATTACAAACATAAAACATGATATCAGGTCGACTAGCAATTAGATAAAGTAATGAACCAATCATGCTTCTGTATAAAGTGAGATCAACAACTGGTTTATCTAACGAAGGAGTTAGCCTTGTTCCA
The DNA here is from genome assembly GCF_002870075.4 of Lactuca sativa. Classification (NCBI taxonomy): domain Eukaryota; kingdom Viridiplantae; phylum Streptophyta; class Magnoliopsida; order Asterales; family Asteraceae; genus Lactuca; species Lactuca sativa. The sequence goes on from NC_056627.2 coordinate 89,768,067, forward strand.
ACTGGCATTGGTACTCTTAACTTCGTGCTATTTGTCTTTCCAAATTTCTCGAGCAAATTCTTGATATATTTTTCTTGATTGAAGAAAATGTCTTCTCTGCTTTGTTGAATATTTAAGACCAAAAAATTCTTTATTTTGCCCATCATACTCATTTCAAACTGGCTTTTCATCAAATTTTAAAACTCACTAGACAAAGCAGGGTCAGTAGAGCCAAAAATAATGTTATCAACATAAATTTGAACAAACATTAGATGATTCCCAACTTTCTTTTGAAATAATGTGGGGTCAACTGATCCTTGTTTAAATTTCAATTGTTTTAAGAAATTTGTAAGAGTTGCATACCAGGCTCTTGGTGCTTGTTTTAACCCATAAACAGCTTTATCTAAGATATAAACATGATCAGGAAATTCTTCATTTACAAAACCTAGAGGTTGTTCAACGTAAACTGTTTCTTCAAGTTCACCATTGACATAAACACAATTCACATCCATTTGATATACATCGAAATCTCTATGAGCTGCATAAGCCAAAAATATTCGAACAACCTCGAGTCTTGCGACAGGGGCAAAGGTTTCTTTGTAATCGATACCTTCTTGTTGCAAATATCCTCTTACAACTAGTCTTGCTTTATTTCGAACAATATTTCCATCTTTGTCGGTTTTACTTTTGAAAATTCATTTTAATCCAATAATTGAAACATTTTTAGGTTTAGGAATTAACCTCCAAACTTTGTTTCTTTCAAATTCAGCTAATTCAGATTGCATTGCAATAACCCAATTGTGTTCCATTGCAATCTTAACTGTCTTAAGCTCTATTTTCGAAATAAAAACATTAAACATGCAAAACTCTTGATGAGCATTAAGTACCTCATTCTTTTCACGAATCTGAGCTCTTCTCAACACTCCATCTTGAAGATTTCCAATGACTTGCTCTTTTGGATGACTTTTAACCCATTTGTCCATTGGAGGATATGCTGGTTCAAAATCTAAAGATGCATCCTCAAACATTTCTTCATTTTCAGAACCTGTAACAGAAACATTATTATTTAGACCATGAAAAATTTAATCATGATTAATATTCGACATGTTGTGCTCCCCCTTGACAAGTTCATTATCATGTTGCTCTCCCTCAACATTATCATCAATTCTTCTATTCTCTCCCTCGAAAGAATGCTCCCACTCAACATTATAATTTGAAGGCAAGTGCTCTCCCGTCACTTGATTATTCAGCATACTTTTGCCATTTTCAGAAGAAGATGCTTGCCATTGTTCAGTAATGGCAACTGGAGTAGATGTCGAAAAATCAGAATGTTTTGACAATTCAGAAATCTAATTATCTAGAACATTTATCTCAACATCTGCAGCCCTGTCATGAATGCCAAAAATTAAATCATAATTAATATCACATGAATCTAGACTATCAGATACATCTTTTGATTCATTAATAATTGGTTGTTGTTCAAAACATTTATCAACTTGTTAGATATAAAAATCATCGAATGTGAGATTGAAAGTTTTTTCAATTTTCCTTATTCGTTTATTTAACACTCGATATGCAACCGAATTATGAGAATATCCCAAGAAAATTCCTTCGTCAGCTTTGGACTAAAATTTCGAAAAATTATCCTTGAGATTCATTATAAAACACCTGCAATCAAAAACATCAAAAAAATTGACATTAGGTTTTCGATTGTTAATTATTTCATATGGAGTGATATTGAACCGTCGATGAATGAAAGATCTGTTCTGAGTAAAACATACAATTGAAACTGCTTCAGCTAGCCCATAAATATTGAGGAATATTCGCATAAATGAGCATTATTCGTGAAGCTTCACAAAGAGATCGATTTCGCCTTTCAAAAACACCATTTTGCTACGGTGTATATGGTGAAGAGAAATTATGCGAAATTCCTTTTTCCACTAAAAATGAATCAAGAACATTCTTCTTAAATTCAGAACCATGATCACTTTTGATCTTACGAACTTTCTTCTTTAAGCTTGTTTCCATGTTTTTGATAAAATCAATCATGATTTGTGCAACTTCAGATTTCAACCTGAGAAAATAAACCTTAGTAAATCGAGAAAAATCATCAACAATAACAAGAATGTACTGTTTCTTGTTAAGAGTTGCAACTGTCGTTGGACCACATAAATCAATGTGAAGTAACTCCAATGGTTCGACAATTTTTGAATCGATGGTTATTGGATGACCTTGTTTATGATGCTTTCCTTGTTCACAGGATACACATAAAGTATCATTATCAAAATTTAAAACACGTAATCCTCGTACCAGATCTTGAACCACAAGTTTCTTCAAATTTCGAAAATTCAGATGTGAAAGCCTACAATGCCAAAGGTAGCTAATGCCAGATGAAGGTTTCGAAAGTAAGCACACTGATGGCTTGCCAATAATAGGATTGATATCCAGAGTAAACATGTCTCCTTTTCTTTTGGATTTAAGCAAACCTTCTTTTGTATTGACATTCGAAATAATGTTACCTTCTTCATTAAACACCACTTGATTACCAATGCCCACAACAAGTTGCGAAAAAATTATCAAGTTATGTTGAAGACCTTCGACATATGCCACTCTATTAACAGTAAACTTTCCATTTGTGACTTTCCCATATCCTTTTACCTGACACTTTTGATTGTTTCCAAACTTAACCACTCCTGCATTTTGTAAACTTCGATACTCACACAAATTCTCCTTCTTTCCAATCATGTGCCGAGAGTAACCACTATCAATGTACCATTTATCATCATATTGCTTGTCATACAAAACTTGCAATTAATTAAAGAATTTACGTACCCAAGGTTGTTTGGGTCCGTGGAAATTAGTTTTAAAAACAGAGTGAAGTGAAGAAACTAAAACCCAATCACGAACTTTTGATTTCAAATTATCAATTAAGTCCACATCATTGGATAAAGGAACATAAACATAATGTTTCTAAGGTTTAGGATTGCTACTGACATATGCCTTCGTCTTCTCAGTTTGTCTTGTAACTAGCTTTGCTTTCGAAACTGGTTTCCAAGCTTTCACATAAATATTTGATTCTTTCAAAGATGAACGTCCATTTGAAAAATCATTCAGATACTTCTCATAAGCTTATTTAATTCGTTGTTGTGAGAATTTTCGTGATTGATACATCTTTCCTTTTCCTTCAAGCTAATGGTTGATGTTCGTCACATTTGAGAAACCCTTAGTGAATGAAACTTTCAAATTTTGTTTTACTGATGATTTGGAAAATTTGGATGTTGTGGAGTAAAATGAATATTTGATTTAGGAAGAAAGTTTTCAGATTTTCGATTGTTAACTTTTGCTGTAACTTCTTGGTTTTGTGAAAATCGATTTTGAAAATTCTTTGAATGATTTGTAAGATGTGTGATTGTTTGAGATTTAGATTTTGAAAAATTATTTTGTGAAATTGATTCAGACAAAGATTTTTTAAATTGAACTTAGTTTTTCTGATCGTCTGACTTTGTTGCTGAAGTTGTCTGGACAGATTTAGACTTTGTGTTTTCAGACAAGTTAGTTTTCAAACCTTTTTGTTCCATTTGAGACTCAACAGTTTTCCAAAAAAATTTCTTTCGTGCTTGTCTCTTTGAAATGGCATTATCTTTCGAAAACTTTTCAACCTGATCTTTAAATTCCTTTGAATTGATTTTAAGAACTTTTGCAACATTTTTAACAACTTTAAATTCCTTTTGTTTTTCAACCCATTTTCTTTGTGATGTTTTAACAACATTTTCAGCATTTTCAACAAATGGTTTTTGAACTTCTTTTAAAACCTTTTGTTTTTCAACCCAATTTCGTTGTGGTTGTTGTCTTTGAAAAACATAAGAGTTCTTTGTTAGATTATTTTCGACAGTACTTTGATTTGAAAAGAAATCTTCATCGAATGTTTTCTTGTTATTTTCTTCAACCATTTTGTTGAATTCAGGTTTGATTTTATCAACATTCCCAGTAGTGACAAACGCTTGATTTGGAAAAATAACATCATCTGTACACTTGAAGTTAGGATACACCACTGTATTTTTTTTTTTTTTGAGATAATGAGCACCATTTTCAGTCAATACTTTATCGAATTTGTCTATATCTCCATACACCTGATCAACAACAATTCATGGAATTTCTGTTTCTTTTGAATTTGTTTCTGTTGATTTTGAATTTTTTCGAACCTTCATCATCATTTTCGTCATCACTGCTGTCTGTTTGACTATCTCTGACACTCACATGGTCGAAATCACAAACTTTCGAAGTTGAGGATTTGTCAGTATCAATCTTAACCAATGAATCATTACAAATTTCTTTACCTTTAGCCTTAGATGTGACATTAATGACAGATAACTTAGAACAATCGATACTTTCCTCGTCCTCAATTTCATTGACTTCATTAAAACAATCAGAATTATCTTCTATATCAACAACATTAGATTGAGAGTCAGATGTCGAATTCTCAGTTCTTTTCAAAATTTTAATTTGTTCAGTTTTGGTCAATGTATCATTCACAATATCAACTAATTTATTTGCATCAAGATATTCGTTAATTTTCACAATTCCATAAGCATGTCTATCATCAGGAATTTTATCAAAGTCTGCAATGGTTTTCTCACAATCATAAGAAATGCAATCGACCTTCTCTCTTTCGTAAACTAGAAAAGGTAATAACTTTCTATGTTGTTCCTTGCTTATTTCAGATGAATGATGCAAAGCAGTTAATTTGGCATAAACATGTTTAGCAGAATTACAATAGATCTTGTGTTGGGCTAATAAGATTTTCACTTCACTACTCAATGAATCCCTATCACACATCAAATTTGTAATTTGTAATTCTAAATATTCAACTTTTAGCTTCTTGGAATCTAACTGCTTTTGCACTTCTAGTAACTAAGAAGTCGATTTCTTAGCTTCGTTACTAGCAGAGATGATCAATGTATTAAAATAAGCAACAGTATCATCAAAGGAAATCAATTCATAATCATAAGCATTCAAAGGAATATTAAAAGATTGAAGAATAGTACATACCTTGGTGGTCATTGGAGATTTGTCTCCTCCTTTGGTCATAAAATAGTGACCAGTCACCACTTCATCATCTTCCTCCTCATACTTTGCATACAAAGAACCATGTGTAGGATTACACATCTCCTCATCATCCGAACCCTAAGACGAAATCTGGTAAGTTCCATCATCATCATCCTCACCCTTTGCCACCAGAGAAATTCCTTTCGCTTTTGCCCGAACTTCCTCCAAACTCTCAACATAATATGCTTCGTCTTTTATCTTCTTTTTCTTTTCCTCCTTCTTACGAAGTTGACAATCACCAGCCATATGATTTTCTCCATGGCAGTAGTGACAATCAATGCTAGAATCTCCTTTAAACTTCTTCTCAACTTTCAACTCTTTTTTCTCCACATCCTTCTTTTCACTCTTCTTTTTCTCTTCTCCTCCAGCTTTCGACACAAATTTTCCTTTTCCCTCACCAGTTTTCGACTTAGAATTGAAAGTTTTCTTGAAAAACTTCTTTACTCTATTATTAGAGTAAAAAGCAACAGCCTCATCATCTGAATTTATGATAAAACCTTCTTCATCAGAACTCTCATTTTCAATATGCTCCTTCTCAGCAACTTTCGAAACTAATGCCAATGGACCTCCCAAAGTTAGTTTCGACTCTTCAACCATTTCATTCACTTCTGCTTCGTGCGTTTTCAGAAGATTATATACATCATTTAGTGTCGATGTGTCGAAGATTTGCTTGGTTTTCACCATCAGTGTCACATTCCTCCATTCCTTATGCAAACTCATGATGAATGTAAGATTGAATTACATGGTTGTTCGTGTGATTCCATGATGATTACACTTGTAGATTAATTCATTCAGCCTATCATAGTAGCCTTCAATCGATTCACCATCCTTTTGTTTGAATTCTTTTAGTTCAATCAAATAGTGTTTCACAGAATTGATCATAGTCTTCTCACTTCCTTGAAACTTTTCTTTGAGAGTGTTCTAGATGTCTTTTGCAGTTTTACAGCTTCTGACATAGTTATAGACCACTGGAGGCAAAGCACCATATAATTCTCTCATACATATTTTCTCATGCTTTTTCAGTCGATCAGATTGAGTTTCAACACTTGGAGTACCAGAAGAAGATCCAATTTGTTGAACATTTGGTGGAGGAATACCATTTCCAGTTATACATGACCAAAGCTCCTCATCAATCCCGTTCAAATAGTCTTGCACGCAATCAACCCACTAATCATAGTATTCAGGGATGAGCATAGGAATCTTCGTAGAAGATTCTAGTAGATGAGAATAGGATGTCACTGAGTTCAAGTTGAAATTCGCCATTAACGTAAGGATGAATTTTTCAGAAAAACTTAAGAGATTTTGAAAGCAAATTGCTAAAACAATCAAAGATTTAAAATAGAACACTCGATTCAACAAATCAGTTGTAGAATCGAATCACAACTGTAGATAAAAATAATTTTTACTACAAAAGGTGCGGAAACTTTTGAATCCAAAATAGATTCAAAAACCTTTTGATTCAGAATGAAAATCAGATCACACAGATATGATTCCTGCTCAGATATCAATTGATGAAGTATTGAATCGAGAAATGAAATGTAAATCAAAGTAAAGAGAATTATGAACACTAGATGTAAATATGATCTTGTTTTAGCTCGTATTATGCTTCAAAGGTTATAAAGAGAACAATAGACAAGACAGACTTTCAAGTTCTTATCTAACTCTAAGTAACTCCCCTATTTATAGGAGAATATATTCCATTTTTTCTTTACTCATAATCAACAAATAAGATGAAGGTTTGTCGCATAAGGATGGACACTGCACCACTGCACAGTGATTGGTATGGTGTTCACCGCATAATTGTGGTGATAGGTCACATCGCAGTATGCATGATGGGTACTCCAACTAGCTTTAATATATAATTCTTATGTAAAACTTTAGAGTAAATTATAGTTTTGGATAATATGGTTTGGTCTGATTCGCACTTTCAGTCCAACTTTTGAAAATTTAACAAGATGCATCCCTGTGGTTTAAAGAAATTGCACTGCACATCCTTTGTCCATTTACAAAGATAATTTTACCCTTACTTTAATATTTTTGTTTTTCTTATATATATATATATATATATATATATATATATATATATATATATATATATATATATATATATATGTATGTATGTATGTATTATTGTTTAATTTTTTTATTTTGTTCGCTTACATTTCATTTTATTTATTTATTTATATTTTTATTATTTATATCCTATTTGACATTTTTTCGAATATATTGTTTAATGTTTTTTTTTTTACATTTTGTTCGTTTATATTTTTTTAGTGTTTTTTTATAAACTTATTTTAGTTTTTTGACGTGTTGTTTGGATATATTTTATTTTTTTTGAAATTTATTTTGTTTATATATATATATATATATATATATATATATATATATATATATATATATATATATATATATATATATATATATATATATATTTTATGTAAAAAAAGTTCGATAAATATAAATATTATTAACATAGATTACATAAATAAAAAAAATTTAATAGGATTAATAGATACCTACCAGAAATTTGAAAACATGTTTCAGGTTATATAATGGCTAATTGGAAATCATATAACTCGAAAATGAACAAAATTTTTAAAAATAAAAAAATGAGCTTGTAAACAATGACACATATGTTTGAGTTATAGGAAATCTTATTAACATTTACCATTCTGAACGACATGTAAAATAATTTCTACAACTAAAAAAATTAAATCAAAGCCATTGACACACGTTTCAAATTTCGGTTAGCCTATACAATAACCCTATTAAATAAGTAATTTTATACATATTATGTTTTAATCATATTCATATTTAACAAACTTTGTTATATTGTTTATAGAAAAAATATTTATAAAAAGTCTTACAAAAATATAAAAACTAAAATAAAAGATCAAAAAAAACATTAAAAAAACTATATTCGAACAAAATATATGTATATATATATATATATATATATATATATATATATATATATATATATATATATATATATATATATCCCTATCTAATAAAAGAATAGTTTTATTCTCCTTCTAACACGTGTCATCTTATTAGGCCTCCTAATTAATGAATGTCATTAGTAAACCTATTGATTCTCCATTTTAAATTTCAAAATTTAAATTTCTTACTCTAATTACATTAAATTAATAATATTAGAATAAAAATTAAAAGAAACTTAATACAAATTATAAAGTGATATAACTATCACATATTTATTTAATTAAATTAATTATTAAAATTTATATAACTAAAAAAATCTCTTAATTAATAACTTATTTAAAATAATTGATTAATAATTTTTAGTTTTTATTTTAAATTTTTAATTAATTGTATAACCGTGATTCCCACGAGTTATAAACTAGTATATATATATATATATATATATATATATATATATATATATATATATATATATATATATATATATATATATATATATATATATATATATATATAAAAGCTAGAAAAACTATGAAAAAAATGTCAAAAAATGTAAATGAACAAAATATAAAAGACATTAAAAAATAAATTTGGATAAAGCTTCAAAAAAAATGTAAAAGCATAATATATATATATATATATATATATATATATATATATATATATATATATATATATATATATATATATATATATATATATATATATATATATATATATATAAGGATTGAAAAGATAAAAAGTTGAGATTTGATTTTATTTATCATCAATGTCTTGCGAGATGACGTTTTTGTAATTATGTGGAGGATTTTGACATTTTTCGGAAAAGATTAATTGTTTGAAGGTTAAATGAGTAAAAGGAACGAAGAAAAAAAAAAGGAAATTTTTGTTTTCCCCTCGAGCATGATGATTCAAAATATTTATGATAAAAAAAACTTTTAATTCAACTTGTTTATGATCTTTAATTTGTTATTATAAAAGTATTTACAGTCAAATATTTTATAATTCTTAATTATATCGTCTATAGTTCAAAATATATAATGATCCATAACTTTTTTTTAACAAAAACTATATTTAATTTTTATTTTTCAAATTTCTTTCAACAATAAACTAAAAAAGCTTAAAATAAATGAAAATAATCAATAAACTTCAATGATGTTTTATGGACGTTCGTCGCACATGATTAAATTTTCGACTTCGTATTAGTTACCATGGATGTGGGTCGCATGCGAACGCATCATGGCAAGTATTTGGGTTTAACGTTTGTGACCTTGACAAAATGGGTAGTAGAAAATTTTCCCCACAGTCTTCACCATTTTTTGAATCTCTACCAGAACCGGACCCTATATATATATATATATATATATATATATATATATATATATATATATATATATATATAGGTTCTTCGGAAAATAAATTTTTAGATCGTCAAGTTAGGACCCAATGACCAATTGACAATTGTGCAACTATAGAAGTTATTGAAATTACAAAACTCGTTTTTGTTATTGGTTTAAATTTATGAATGTAGCCCATGTGGTTCTCTTAAAATTATATGTTTAGTCCAACTATATTTGTTTAGATCTCGCAACCAATCCCTCATTTTCCCTCTCGTTTCATTTTCCCTTTGCAGTTTATCATCCTCATCTAGGTCTGGTAATGGAGCGGGTTTTGACCCTGATCCGATCCAAACCCTTAACAATTATACGGGTTTGGAGCATAGTTTTTGATCCGTTTACCCGTTAACGACCCTTACCCGCTAACCCTTTTATTAAAAGGGTCGGGTATGGATCATCACCGATCCGCTCCATTTATAACCCGCCCCATATAAATTTTAGAAATATACATTTATATTTTATATTTCATAAAGTTTACATTAAATTCCAATCGAAAGCCCAAAGAGAAAAGGCCAAAGACTAAACTATTTTTACATAGGACTCGAGGACTCAACTTCTAGACTTCCAGTCTTCTCCCAAGAGCCATGATTTCATTTCATTTATATATCATCATGTAATCACCAATTTCATTTATAAATCAATAAGGTCATTTATTAACCGGAAGAAAGTTTGTAATCCTATTCCCTATCAATGCAATCGACGGTCAAAAACCAATCAGAAGTAACTAAAATAATGATTTTAATTCCAATAGAAAGTCTTCGAGTACATAATGCGTTTTCTAAATCAACACTTAGTTTTACTTAATAAATGTGATTTTATGATTTAAGTAAAATGTTTTTGATTATTCAAAAAACCTACGGGTTACGGGGCGGGTTTGGATATCTGTTGATCCGGTGGATAAGGGTATGGGTTTGATTATTCAAAACCCTGCGGGTTACGGAGCGGGTTTGGATCGGATTTTAAAATTTGTTAAAAGGATTTGGATCAAGGTCGATTCGTTCCAAACCCGCCCCATTGCCAAGTCTATCCTCGTCAATAAAGAAGAAACCCAGAAAAAAATCAATACGATCAACAAAATTGATAAAATCAAAATACACTGAGGGAAAGATTGGGTCCCACAACATAAATGTAAAACTAAATCTAGAAACCATTTTATTTTCATTGTGAATCTCCATATCGAAATTCCAAATTCAAATCACATATCTCAAATCCGACACTCTCACCCATTAAATTGAGTTCGTTGTACATCTATATCTTCATCTTTCATGTTCATTTTCATCAATGATTTCTGAAAGAACACACATACACTCTAGAAATTCAAAAATTGATCTTCAAGAAAACATATGAAAATACACATATGTCAGATGAAGAAAACCTATAAATCATTTTCATCTTTCAGAATTTCCAGTGAAAAAAAACCTTGAATTCGATGTTTGTAGCAAACTAACAAAAACCGAATGGGGGAGTTCTATTCCATCGCAGGTTTAAGAACATTTCATTCTCCACGCAACCCACTACCCTACCAGTGGTTAAAAGAAATGGATTTAGCAGGAGGGTGAAGTTGAAGAACGGGGAAATCTAGGGTGGTGGTGATCGATGTTTTATAATTATTGTGATTTTTCAGAATAAGGATATTAGATCTAGTGTTTCGTTATGGTTAGCATATGAGGTTGGTAAAACGCAGGTGTAGGGAGATTAAAGGCAGTTGTGTGTGGTGGTGGAGGTGTGTGAATGTAGAGATATAGGGACAGATGGTTGAGTATTTAGTAGTGCTGCATAACATGGTAGTGATTCGGGCGATTGTGTCCGGTGGTCCGTTGTTTGTCTTCAAAGAGATGCAAAGAGTGTGTAGAAATATTAATATGGAATGTTTTGGGTGGGAGTGAAACCGTTTTGTTTTAATTCTTTTTTTGATTTTGGAATCAATAAAGGTTCATCGACTGTGGTTTTCATGGATGCTGGCTTTAACGCTTGATTCGAATTATGTCGACTTTTTATTTTGATTTAAGTTATTTCTTTGATTTGATTGGTTTTCATGGACGGTGGCTTTAATGCCTTTTCATTCTACTAAATGTTGTGTTGAAAATATCGAAATAAGTTTTGAATTAGGATGATTTGCAAGTATTAAATCAAAATCGACCTCTGACTATTTTAATTTTAAGCTTTCTTGTGAGATTGATAAAAGATTAAGGATTGGTAGATTTGGAGAAATATTCTAAACCATAGGAACCATTTGTGTAATTAATTTAAATTTAATTGTAACCTTAATATTTATTTTCCATATGACCCTATATATATATATATATATATATATATATATATATATATATATATATATAGAGAGAGAGAGAGAGAGAGAGAGAGAGGTTTAGGTTCTATGGAAAACAAAAAACACTAAAAAAAACCCTAAAAATCATAAAAATGCATAAAAAAAAATACCTACGGATCACAAAACTTTTTTTTTGACATTTTTTAAGAAAAAATCGCAGCTTTTTATAAAAATTCGCTGAAAAAAAATAAAAAATAATATATATTTTTTTTTTATAAAAAAAAGTTTTTTTTCAAATTTTTTTTCAGCGATTTTCTTTAAAAAACTGCGATTTTTTCTTAAAAAATGTCAAAAAAAGTTTTGTGATCTCTAGGTATTTTTTTTATGCATTTTTATGATTTTTAGGGTTTTTTTGTTTTCCAAATAACCTTTCCCTATATATATATATATATATATATATATATATATATATATATATATATATAGAGAGAGAGAGAGAGAGAGAGAGAGAGAAAGGTTCAACTGTTTCTAGCAACTATTGTGTGCATAAATACACCAATAGGAATTTAGGAATAATTAAATAATTAAAAATTATAATAAGGGTAATTATGTTACTTTGGCATGATAATTAAAATAAAATCGCTTTATTCATGGAAATTACCATAAAATCTGTTTGACCAATTATTTAACCCTAGCCTCTTATATATATATATATATATATATATATATATATATATATATATATATATATATATATATATATATATATATATATATATATATATTCTATTTCTGCCTCCTCTCATTTTCTTATTGACATTGTCGATGATGTGAATTGGGGGAAAAGGACTTTGAACCTCGTCTGATCGAGAAGGAGAAAATGAACGAAGGCAACAAGGCTGCTAAGGCAGCTCTACGCTTCTTCTTACTCGGAAGGTATATGTGAAATTTGTTCCTCTTCTACTCCATCCGTGAGGTGCAAATCGGAGGAGATTAACAACTTCATGTTAGTGTTTTGTTTATTGAGTTCGACTGGAAGAAAAGAAAACGAAAAAGAACTCAATCAAGATAAGGGAAAAACGAACGAAATGCAATAATAGGGTTGGATCGATGATGGATGCCCACTACGAACATGGAGTAGGAAAGTGGTGGTTCGGTGGGAGGAACTAACAGCAGTAGCAGCTCACATGGGGCATTTTCGTTGCTCAATCGATTGGGAGAAAGGAAGGTTATCCCGGGTTCTTGATTGATTGAAGAAGGAAGACATCTGAGCCAAAGTAGAAAGAACGAACGCAGCAGGACAATCATCGACCATGGCAGTCGTTTGGGTAGCTCCTTTTCCACATAAAATATGAACGGGATCAGCAACAGGTAACCTTCTTCCTTCATTTTTTTTTGTGATTCATGACAGAATCAATATACCTAAGTGGTTGTTTGGGCTTTGGTGTTAGACAGGGGTAAATGGAGCAGCCTATCTTCTATGAACCATCTTGAGTTTCTTTCTCGTTGTTGGTGGTAGGAAAATGAAGGGACAAAAATAGCAGCGACCGGCGACGGTGGAGGAGGTGTTCAACGTGGCCAATAGGTAAGTGGAATGGGGGCTGCTCCGTAGCCTCCCTGTTGCTTTTGTTTACTTTTTTTATTACTGAAATCAATGGAGTTTTGGTGGGTTTTGTGTAACGCCTGTGTTTCCGGGCTTGCCATTTTTAGCAATGTAATAGTCTAGGTTAACCTTTGTAACCCGTTTTGAAATAATAAGAATGTATTATTTGAGTATTATGTGTTTTGTGCTTAATTGCTTAATTATGTGGTTTGATTAATTAAGAATAAAAATAAGCGTCAAAATTTAAGTGTAAAATGAACTTAATATCTTTGGTTAATGTTGTAGTAGTTGAAATGAGGTTTCCGAATATATATAGAACGCCCAAATCTGACTTCGTATGAGGAAGTTATGATTTATCGAAGTTTCGACTTAGCGGTATGCAGCCTGAAATACTCGATTTGAGATTGAGCGGTTTTTAGCCGAAACAATCTAAACGAGGATCGAAGGTCTCATTGTTGGTATCGAAGCAATAAAAAGTTAGGCGAGAACGGACGTCAAACGAAGAAGTTATGAATTTATAACGAAAGTTTCTGTCCCGACCTATTAAAAATAAATAATAAAAATAAAGTCAAAATTTGCCGATGGAGTCTAAACGAAAGTTGTAGAGCGTAGTCTCACCTTTCCGTGGATATAAAGAACGTCGAAAACGGAGTTCGTATGAAGAAGATATGAATTTCCGAAGTTTGATAAATAATTTGTATTTATTTTTAATTGAAAAATCCGGCATTATCCGAAGGGGGAGTCAGCAGTCCGATCCGACGTACGCCCCGTGTACTCCGAAGAGTGTCGACACTTCAGACGACGCATGCAGTGACGACTTCGGAGGCCAGTACGCCCCGCGTACTTCGAGGCTCCAGCCTCCTATAAATAGGATGCGAGGGCAGCCGACTATTTTGCTAATTTTCTCTCTTCTCTCTCCCGTTTTGCATCGTTTTGCGTGCCAAAAATACCCCAAAGCCCCGGTATTATTCTCGAGCCCCGAGGCAAGTCCCGAGATCCCGAAGATCCCGAGAAGTGCGGTTCCCGAGCCGAATCTCTGCCCGCGAGAAGTTCGATTTTTGTGGAGATCTTCCAGATCTGCTGGGGATTACTACTTCTGCAAGTCGTAGTGCTGTCTGATCATCTTCTGATCAAGTGAGTGTATACTACCTTTCATAAACACGATAATAATACAAGTACGGTTTGAGTGTATTAAGTAAATTGTGGTTTATATGTGTGAGGGTGTAGTTACTTTCTTCTAACGAGTAACTATGAAGTATTTTATACGATATACTTGTTATGTGTATATTTTGTGATTGTATGCATGAATGGATATTCACTTTATTCTATCTCATAGATTTGAATTGTTTTCTATGGAATACGTGTTATGTGGTATGCCTCATCTGTTATGTGGAATATATATTGAATGAAAATGATATACAGGTTTTAAACTATGTATGAAAATATATATTTTTATCTACTAATATGTTGGGTAGAATATGGGTAGATAGTTGGTGTGTAATAAACAGATGAGAGGCCTCGATGTTGTTGTTGTTGTTGATCTAGTTATTCAGCGGAGTATGGATAACGACCACGGACTCTTTCTAGACAGTCCAGTGGAACGCTAGCAGGTTCATAACCTGTAGGTGTTGTGAACGATGTGTTCACCGGTGTACTCTATCCCCCTCATGGTTGCCTTTAGGATATCTATTGTTAAGGAAACCCCTTAGCAGTGATGTCCGTCCCGATGAAAATCCTAGATTAGGTCCCTCAAGATAGATGTTGTTTTAGGGACGTAAAGTGAGGATAACGGGAATGGGTAATCGGGATAGTGATTGGTTGGTGAAATTAAATATAACTTATTTATTGTGGGTTGAAAACCCTATATGCTCACCAGGCTCCCAAGCCTGACCCACTCAGTTTTATTTGTATTACAGGAAGCGGCACAAGGGCGTAAGATGGATGGATCATCTTGTTGTTTTGTTTACAAGTCTGTATATGTATATATTTGTTGAATGACTTGTAATGTTATCGTTTATGCTTTATGGTCTGTATCGGAACATGACATCCCGAGTTTTGATTATATAATGAAATGCATCTCTTGATGAAATGCTTTGATAGATATTATTTTATCATGTTTTGTTTTGGGAACAAATTCCGCAACTCTTTCAAATCAAAAAGATTTACTCTGAAATTATTTAAAAGCATAAATGAAAATCGGTCTTTTCTGGCCGACATTTTGGGGATGTCACATTTTGGGTTTGATTTTTGACAGGAAATGAACAAGGGAAAACAAAATGTGATGAGGCTGCTTCTTCTTGACAAGAAAATGAAAGAATGAAAGAATGGTTTTTATGATCAAATGCAGATTTTTGTAGATAAATTAGGTGATGAGTTCGTTTTTTATAAATTTTTAAATTTTTTTAGAAATTCAAGACACCATTCTTTGATGGTAGAGAACTTGTAGCTGGAAGTATTGATGATTCAATCTATGTTTATGATGTTTATGATTCAATCTTATTAACCATCGATGGTTAGAGGAATGGTATGCATCTTGTTTGATAGGCTCTCTTCCTCAGACCTTGTTTACCTTTTTATAATATTTTTTGTTTATTTCATTATACTGTAAGCTGCTATTAAGTTCAAATTCTTTAAGAATATTAAAAACCATTCTGCAAGAATGGTTTATTCTATAAGAATATTATTGATGTATTCTGATAGAATTGTAATTAATTAGTTATATGTTTAATGTGCAGTTGTTACAAGTGTATCACTACAAAATATTTAGCAACAAATTTGTGATAAAAATGGCTTGAAGAATGGCTTGAAGGCCTCATGGGAAAGACTCCTTGTATAAAATCATTCACATGCAATGCAATTCTGACAGAATGTCAATCTCACAAAATGTCAATATCATAGAATGATAACATATTTTGAAGTGGCTTAGAGGTTAAACATACACAAGACATCTAGAAACGAAACAAGAAAGTGAACGAGGATTCTTTCAAGAAAGCCGATATTTTTTTTACAAGAGATTTTGAAGAATCAACGTAGTTTATGTTCATAGTTGTATTCTTTAAAATGAATGTAGTTACATATTTTAAACTATTAAAATTTGTCTTATATAAAAGTTGTATTCATAAAAAATTATGATCCTGATAATATGTGTTTATAATATTATGTTCATAGTTGTATACCATTCTGATAGAATTACAGAATATCATTCTAACAAAATAACATTCTAATAGAATAAAATCAGTTTATATTTACAAATTACATTTGAACTTGAATTAATTTGAAAAAAAATTCAGATTCTTTAAATCAAAATCATTAATTATCCCATAAATCTCGATTTTTCCATTTTTAATTGTCTCAATTGACTAAAATGCACTTATACTGAAATTTATTTGATTATATGGTACATATTACCTTATTGTACTATTATAGATCCTCAGATCATTACATTTGATTCTATTTCATCCGATTATCCAGATCTATGAATTCTGGCACACAATAGTTACTAGAAACAAAATAACATAATCCTATATATATATATATATATATATATATATATATATATATATATATATATATATATATATATATATATATATATATATATAAGAAAAACAAAAATATTAAAAGTAAGGGTAAAATTGTCATTTAAAATGGACTAAATATGCACAGTGCAATTTCTTTAAACCACATAGATTCATCTTGTCAAATTTTCAAATGTTAGATTAAAAGTGCAAATCTAACAAAATCATACGGTCCAAAACTGTAATTTACTCAAAACTGTATTTTTCTTTATTTTCTTGAGATATACCCACCGATAGGCAAAGGGTTTAAATTATGAAAGTAATTGTAATAAGTAAATTCATTTTATCGATTATTTATCTTTTTTTCGATTTTTTTTAATAAAACAAATATTGTGCTGCTAATTGTTTTTTCAATGAAATAACTATTTTTTTTAAACGACGTGCGTGTGTGTGTATATATATATATATATATATATATAGGGTTAGGTTATTTTGTTTTCACTATCTATTGTGTGTATGTATGATTGATTCTGGACCAATCATTTTAGTTATTTTAAGAAAGTAATTAATGCATATTACATGTTGAAGATATAATGAATATTAATTACATCTTCAGCATTTAATATGCATTAATTACTTTCTTAAAATAACTAAAATGATTGGTCCAGAATTAATTATACATGCAAACAATAGATAGTGAAAACATTTGAACCTAAGTCTCTCTCTCTCTCTCTATATATATATATATATATATATATATATATATATATATATATATATATATATATATATATATATATATATATATATATATATATAGGGTTAGGTTATTTTATTTTCACTATCTATTGTGTGCATGTATGATTGATTCTGGACCAATCATTTTAGTTATTTTAAGAAAGTAATTAATGCATATTACATGTTGAAGATATAATGAATATTAATTACATCTTCAACATTTAATATGCATTAATTACTTTCTTAAAATAACTAAAATGATTGGTCCAGAATTAATTATACATACACACAATAGATAGTGAAAACATTTGAACCTAAGTCTATATATATATATATATATATATATATATATATATATATATATATATATATATATATATATATATATATATATTTGGGTCGTAACATTATTATGAATGTTGGATTTTATTAAAATGCTTCATGCCTTTTGTTCTATATAAATAACTTATGGTTTTTGTTTTGGTTTTAAAATTTGAATAAATATAATGATTCAACAACTTTTTACTAATGGATATAATAAATATATTTAGATCATATGCATTTTTATTATGTCTTTATAAATATAAGAATTCATTAAGATTTTATCATGATAGTAATTTTAACATTTTATGTTTTTGAATAGAATAAATATAAAGCTAAATTATTAGTAAATGTTTGATTTGTTTAGAAAAACAAAAACTATATGAAAAAAACAAGCTGGCAAGAACTAGCACGAAGATATTCGGAAGCAAGTATATGAAAAAAGAAGAAACAAAATTGGAACACAAATCTAGTCGATTTATATTGCTCATATTCTCCTATTCACCAGGTGTTTATCCGGTTGTAGGCAATTAAAACCAAAGAGCATTTAGATATATTCATAACTTTATTAAAATTGAATGCTCTTGAAAAAAAAAATTAAGAAAGTTAACCTTAGGGGTAAGATTATATTATTTTTTTGAACCGGCAATTATATTAAAACAATGACCCTAGCAAGATGCTAGGGACCAAAATATACATCGTTCATAGGGGATATAACAAAAAGAACATATTACCAACTATATACAACTAATAGGTGACATACACCACTTCTCCCACACGATAACATCACCTCTGCGCATCCCTTATTTCCACCCGGTAAAAACCATCGATTTAATAAAGTCCACAGTCTTCGTCGGTGTCGAATTCATTCCTTTGAATATCCTGTCATTCCTCTCCTTCCAGAGACTCCATAATGTTCCATATAGAATACAAGTCAAACTGTGACAACAACAATGATAACAATGTGAACCAGAACTGTGAAAGCATGTATGATGCTTATTCAATAACAACCAAAGTTTCACCACATACTCTATACAAACACTTCAAAAAATCTCCAAATAAAGATTTGGAAACATTATAAATCCCGGTTTAAGTCCATTTTGGACTAGGATTTCCTTATTGGGCCTAATGGGCCAATATGCTTCCAATTTGACTATTTTGGGGCTTAGAACTCTTATATAGGCTCTAATTGGATCCACTTTCATTAAACATAACCTTTTGGGCCTTATAAGCCTAAAACGGACTAGTTTATCTTTAATGGGCCTCATTGGGCCATAACAAACCTAATTAACCTAAATGGGCCATAAAACCCATTCTTTTTGACAAATTGGGCTGTAAGCCATAAAAGGAGCCCAATAGGCCGAAAAATAATTATTGGGCCGCATAAATTTCGAACCAAGATAAGAAGTGGGGCATGTTAATCTATTTCCTTTCTACTTAGCCCAAGATTTTGGCCTAAGTTAAAAAAAAAAAAAAAAAAAAAAAAAAAAAAAAAAAAAGAAGAAATAAGATTAATAGGTGATTAAGGAGGGAGTGACACCTCAACATTGTATGTGGGATATCCATGCATATTTCTCACCTCCCCATGCAACTATCACCTCACTCTCTCTCTTCTCCCCTCTCTTTTTCTTCTTCGGCCGAGAACACAAAAGGAACACACACACACCTCACAAATTCTCTCCAAACACTCTCAAAGAACACCCTTGTTCCTCCATCAAAATTTTCGAGATCTACGGCATTTCAAGGAGATTCTTCCACAAAAATCATCATTCTAGGTAAGTTAATGCTTAGATCCATGGTTTAGCTTCTTGAAATTGTTATAAATCTCCTTCTAACTCATGAAAGTTCATGATCATGCTTCTTACAACCTATCTAAGCCAAAGTCTTCTCAAGAAGCTTTCTAGGGCCGAAAATAGCATCAAACTTCTTACATTTCTTCTTCAAACCGAAAACAACAAGCAAAGGTGAGTTCATACCCCTCTATTTTCGGTTTTCACATGTTTTATGGGAGAGAATACAAGTAAAATGTGTAGATCTATGTGTATTTGTATGATATGTGTGATTTCTTGTGTTTATATGGTAAATATGTGCAAAAAATAAATGATATTTCGAGATCTATAGTTCATGGGGAAAAATATGTGATCTAGGATGTATTACACTTAACAAATTAAGAAAATTTATCATCCAAGGTTATAATAAGCATGTTACAACATAAAACCCATTTTTGGACTTAATTTGTCAAATAAACAAAAGTTGGGTTGAAAATTTGCCATCCACGGTTTTCTTAAGGACTAAAAGAGTCAAAACAGTAAAAATAAATGTTTTTATGAATACTATACTCTTTTAAGGGCTAGAAATGTAATTTGTAGCTTAATGGGCCAAATTTTGGGCTTTTCGGCCCATTGAGCCAAAAACTGCAAAAAAATACAATTTTCAAGGGATTGAAATGGTAAAATTTTCAAAACAGGGGGTAAAAGGGTAAACAAAACTGATTCAGGGGTTAAAATGATTTATTTTCCAAACAAGGATAAAAAATGTAAACTTTTTGGATTTTGGGCCAAAATTGTAAAAGTTGCGAAAAGTTTGGGCTTAAACTGAACTGGAGGGACTGAAACTGCCCAAGAGTAAATTTTGAACTAAAAACATCACTTAAACAAGTCTATGGGTAAAAAATGTCAAGAAAATGGTTTAAGGGCCTAAAATGTCTTTTTTCAAAATAAGGGACTAAAATTGTCATTTTTATTAAAGAAGGGCTGAAAAGGGTCAAACCAACATTTTGAACTAATTATTTTATTATTAAGATATTTGAGTCGAAAATACCAAACTACAATTCATAAAAATAGAAAGATGAATATACGTAAAATTCCAAATATCGTTATAAACCACCGATTAACATAACTTTTGGGACCAACGATAAAAGTAAATGTTTATTGGGCCTCCTGTGACCCAATTACATGCTTAAGGGACCCTCAATGTCTTTTAGGTGCTATTGGGCCTCTGTGGCCCATTAGCTTTGCTAGTAAGGTCCAAATAAATCATATGCAAACTAGACCAACGCGTCCGTCGCATACTCGCCAGCCTTAAATAACAAACGTGACTAGTAGGATCTCGTGGTCCTCTTTTTCTTGTCTGTTAGGCTCACCATCAATTCAAGTAAACAAATATAGGTCGATAATCAATAGTAATCAAATTCAATTGAGATTTAGTGAGTAATAACGGGCGGCACCAACGAGTGTCGGTCGTAGTCTGTAGTTATAATCAAAGTCTCTTGGAGGGAGAGCGAGAGTTTGTGTATAGATCTATACGGGGGTGACTCCCCCACACCACAGTTGTTCGCTACCGTTAGACTCGGCCAGTCTATGGTGACAAAATCTTAAGATCAATTCTGGCGTTCGCCAGAATGCCAAGACAGATGAACTAGTCATTATCATGCATGCTTATAACGACTCACATAAATAAATCCAATACCATTCGAGTAATCAAGGAAAAATCATAAGCATTCGATGTGATGGTATAACAATTTGAAACAATTATATTTTCTGATCAGAAAACATCGGGTTTTTCGAGGAGGTCAACACCATTCACTTCTACTTTTCAATAACTATAATGCAAAACTTCTCATTTATACACGCTTTGAAATCATTCTTGCATAAACCTATGGATCTTCACACTTTGGTATAAACAATTGTATTTTTCAGAAAATATCGGATTTTCTGGGTTGTTTTTTTTACAAACTACACAAAACATTTTCATATCAAACCTGCTTATGAACTCACCAACATTCCATATGTTGACGTTTTTCAAAATAACTTTTATTCTCAGGTAACAAGTAAGTTGAGGAGTAATACCAAGTATGTTAGGTTGTTATGCTTTTGAAAACTATCAAACAATTTATGCTATGGATATGTAATGTTTAAACAATATACTTGATGTGAACAATGTCAGTTGTAATGTATTGATGCATGGTGAAGTTTATGTTATGTTTTATGTATATTCATTGTGATGATATTCAATTTGAGTCACGCGAGCCCTTAGACGTTTCCGCCGTCTGGTTCGGGGGTGTGACACCGGGCAAAATCTAAAACGTCAGTAACTCCAGAAATTGTTTGGCAAGAATGCCACACCAAAAAATAACCTTGTTAATCATGTCTTCCGTAAAAGAACACGATGTGAGGATGTGGTTTGATGTTTCCACGATGTTACTGTATAACCCACACATCGGGGAAGGAACCTGGATGTTTCATTTTTGTAACTCCTCATCCGAAGGAATCCGTCCCTATTTTGCCCGCCATATAAAGCTCACTACTTTTTTCGGGGCTGAGTTTAACCACCAAAATTCCCCATCGCTGATTAGATGTGATTCTCTATCTAGTCGACACCGGAGTTTTGCAACGTTGAAGATCCCATCTACTACAAAATCTGACCTTCGTGTTAATCCATCCTCATTTGGATATAGGATATTCTTCGCCTCCATATTTAACTTCCAAAGTCCACTCTTCACTTTATCAATGCTTGACCAAACCCCGCTCACCCTACGTTTTGAGAAGCAATACCAAGGTCAGTTTGTGTGGCTATGAATCCCCTGACGATCTGAGCCCAAAGAGATTGCAGACTTGACTTGAACTTCCACCACCATTTTGCTAACATAGCCATGTTTAGGTTTCTCAAAGAACCCAAACTCGCCCCTTCAACATTCGTTGGAGCCTTCATTCTATCCCAAGTAACCCAGTGTACTGTTGCCCTTCCAGATCCCCCACTCCAAAGGAAATGTCTCCGAATATTTTCTAAATCTTCAATTACTCCTACTGGAGCTACGAATAAAGAGAGGTAAAACATAGGACGATTCCTAAGGACTGATTTGACCAATTCATTCTTCCGCCAAAACTCAGGGTCTTAGCCTTCCACATTGAGAGTTTAGATCGAAACTTATCTATAATCGGCCTCCACGCTGTTTTCCTATTCATATTTTCTCCAATTGGGACCCCCAGATAAGTGCATGGAAAGGATGATGGGGCGCATCCCAGTAGAGCCGCCCAAATACACACCTCCGAGTGTAATGCCCCGATACTGAATACCTTCGATTTGGTGAAGTTTACTTTTAGCCCAGACACCACATGGAAGCATCTCAGTATTCTAGCCAGATTAGAAATATTTTTCCTTGACCAATCACCAATAAAAAAGGCATCATCTGCATAAAACAAGTGGGAAACAAAAATGTTAGCATTAGGAATGGGGATTCCATCAAAAACCCCTCTTTCTATAGTCGCCTTCATCATAACATTTAGGCTCTCCATTGCCATTATAAAAAGGAAAGGCGATAACAGGTCGCCTTGCCCCACCCCTTTAAACATTGAAAACTCCAGCGTCGGGCTGCCATTAACTAGTACCGAGCCCTAGTGGATTCTAGACATCCTTTTATCCACCGTCTCCACTTTGATCTGAAATTCATTTGTTCCATTATTGAATCGAGATATTCCCAATTTACCGAATCGAACACTTTGTTAAAATCCTCCTTGAATAATAACATCTTCCAATCACTCCTTTTTACCCACGAGCATAATTTGTTAACAATAAAAGGTCCTTCTAATATCCTCCTTCCTTCCACAAATGACGATTGTGTCTCATCAATACAACTACTAATACATTTTATCACTCGGACCTTCGTAGCTTTTATAACAATCTTGTACAAAGCACTAATAAGACTTATTGGTCTATAGTCGTTTAAGGATAATGGATCCTTAATCTTGGCCGCGAGGGATACGAACAATGAGTTACACCCCTTGGAAAAACTCCCCTTGCTCAAATAAATTCACAAATCTCATAATATCATCGTTTATGACATTTCAATAACTTTTAAAGAATTGGAATGTAAATCCATCCAGTCCCGGGGCTTTGTCCGATCCACAACACCATCTTGCATGCTTGATTTCCTCAACTGTGAAAGCCCTCTCTAATAAGATACTCTCCTCATGTGAAAGTTTTTTAAACCTGTTGCTGCGAATTTTTGGTCGGCTCTTCCATCTCTCATCAAATTTCCCAGAAAAGAATTTGAAAACCTCTTGTCGAATGGCAGCATGATTTACCTCCCAATGGTCGTTAATAACAAGACCGTGAATGTAGTTCCTCCTATTTTGATTATTTACATAACCATGGAAGAAGGAGGTATTTTCGTTCTCATCAACCAACCATTTTATTTTTGCCTTTTACTTCATATCTATGGCTCTAGCTTTTTCGATTTCTGTGATTCGGCTCACATATTTTGTTCTACTCCCTATTTCATGTGCTGTGACAACCCGGAACATCTACCAAGGCTAAGCTCAACTCCATCACCTTTTAACACCGTTTAAGGGTCCGTTTCAGTGTTATAAGTTTGAGTACAACCAAGGTTGAGGTTAGGGATGAACTGTGAAGTCGTAAAGTAGTGAAATCGGGCCATACACCCACATAGGAGGAGTGTACGGCCGCACACCCACCCCTCAACCGCACACCCGGGGTGGTGGGACACCCACCCCTATATATATGAGCAGACCCCTCTCATTCATTCTTTCCTTCTTTTGGCTGCACCCTGCTACTTTCTCTATCTATAATCTTCACCCGAGAAAACTCCAAACGCATCAAAAACGTAAGTGATTCATCCCTTAGCTAGTTATACTTGAAAGATTTCCTTGGTTCTTCATGTTTTAGGCCTTGTTCTTCATCTTTTGAAGGTGTACGGCTGCACACCTTCATATGGTGGCCGTACACACCTTAAAGCCCCTCCAAAGTGAGAATTTGGCCTCTATCTTCTAATTGGACACGACCCTAGCCTTGATTCTCTTGAAAAATCTACATTTTGGGCATGGATGAAGAGTGTACGGCCGCACACTCCTCTGTACGGCCACACACTGCTCTGTACGGCCGCACACCCCTCTGTACGACTGCACACACCTCCCAGAACTGTAAACACCCACTTTGATGTTCATATTTGGCCTTAAACTTGCAAAACCACTAAGTATGGAACTTATAACACTCCTTGGATGCTTGTAGAACCTTGGAAACACCTCAAAAACAAGTCTTATCATGAGTGTACGGCCATACACTCATGGACCTAACACCCATGGCCGTACACACCCTTAGGGTGGCCATACACCTCCTTCACTCAATCACATAAGGTTTTAACACTTAGTTCAAGTGTTCCCGAGTCCTTTGAGTGGCTTCTTATCATGTCTAGTCGTAATATACCCTAATTTGAATTACATATGTGTCATTATATGTTAAATAGGGTTCAATTGTGTTCGAGGCTTCAGTTGACACTCAACATCCACACCGATCTTACATTCAAATCCTACGCCAAAACGGTGAGTTCATACCCCTTCGTTTTTCCGAGTTTTCATGTTTTTTTTTTTTTTGGGGGGGGGGGGGAGGGGGGATACAAGTAAAAGTACAAGGAAACTTGTGCTCAAAATATATCATTTTGTTTAAGATAATTATATTTTTAGTATACTTTTAACATGGAAAAAACTGTTTTTACCAAATGATTAAGATATCAACTCGTAGAAATAGTTTTCAAAACTAGGGTAACGAACTTATGAAACATATAATAAAATATATTATTTTATAAGGGATTCATGTTAATCATAAAAGGATTTTCTATATTATTACATGTAAATTTGTTAATCTAAGTTGGAGACATGTCCTTGGTAACACTCCACCGGAACCCGAGTGTAGGACTAGCACTTATGACCAGAATCTCTTGTAGGGAGAGCGTGACTATTGTGTATAGATCTATATGGGACTGGCTATCTCGCACCTGAACTGCTAGCTACAGTTCGGCAGACATGCTTGGGGTGACAAAGTCATAAAGGAAACTGGCGCCGTTTCGTGCCATATCAAGTTAATGCATGGTTATAAAACTCGCAACCTAGATAACAAAGATTTACTTTTGTAATAATGAATAAAGTGAACTAACTTCAAAGTAATAACTGAATTGCTTACTAGAGGGTATTAGTAATACCTTTAGGATTTGGTTCATCACATATTTATTAGTTTTATTTATGCAATAAAGCTAAAACCTCTCGTATTTCAGGAAAATAAGGGATTTTCCCAGCCTTAACCTATTTCTATTAGTAGCCAGGGTTTTTCAATAGAAAACTATGTTTAATCTATATAAGTATGGTGGATATTTATACTTTCTGACCTAAATCAAGAAATTTAATAGTTATCACTTAAGGGAAATGTAGGATTTCCCAGGGTAATCACCGACATTTTATAAATAGATGGTTTATAAATCAACTAATAAACATTCATTATTAATTCCATGATTTCTTAAATTATACATCCGGGTTGTGTATGAAGAATATCTGATAGACTATGGAATGTGTGGTTCCCGCCTCATCTCATCTTCCTTGTTTGTTTGTGGGTTTGGGGCAGAACCACACAGTCGACTGTTTGTTCGATTTGAATTGTATATGATTTGTATACACTAAGTACTCGCAAGATGAATAATCATTTTTATCTAACTCTTACTATATCAGAATTTGTAAGGTTTTCTGGAGAAAAATAATGTACCTTTTGAATGAACAAAGAACAGTTTTTCCAAAACCACAATGCTTATGAACTAACCAACTTTATGCTGATACTCTTTCAAAATGTACTTGTATTCTCAGGGCTCTAGTAGACAGGTACACCCCCGAAGTTTTGAGAAGACTGCTTAGCACCGGACTTCCACTCCTGTTGTCTTTTGTTTTTCCTTGACGTTAGAATATGTAATGTTTAAAAGACTTATGTAAAAGTTATACCTGATAATGCAATGGTTGGCTGTACTTTGATTACTATAATGCATGTGTTGAGATACTTACATGACGTTATCCGCCCCCGAACGTTTCCGCCGTTTCGGTTTAGGGGTGTGACAGATTGGTATCAGAGCCTTGTTTATAGTGAACTCAGTATATCAATCCTAAAAGATATACAACTATAAATAAATTGGGATAAAAACATTCTGACCAGTAATTATACTTTAAAAATATATATCCTTATGTTATAAAAGTATAATATGTATATACTAGAATAAGAATCGTAAGAAGTACATAATAAAAATATTTGGAGGTTGGACACTACGGTTAAACCTGGGCAGTTATGTAATCATGTCTAGGATCAATATAGCCTGATCAACTATATTTATTCGAGACATGACGAACATGTGTTTGGAAGTGATTGTACTGTTTCAACAAGTCTAAAACTCACCTAGATACTCGAAAAATTTCTTGAACCTAACATAAAAGGTTTAATATACTATAGAAGTAGTACTAGGCTAAACGTCTGTTAACTATCACTTTACCCCCATTCTCGTGTAGATATCATGGCGGGATTCCATCTCCCTGGCGATCCGTACTTTCCTAACCTAGGAAATGGAGGATGGCTTGATGATGAGATAGAAGAGGAACCTGTAATCCCCTTAGATGATCACTCCGCCGAGAACTAATTGGAGGGTTCTGACTCCGAGCCCGAAGTTACTAATCTACCTCCGGTGGCTCCTGTCCCAAATACCAACCCTCGCCCAGTTTTTCAAGACCCGACACCTCCATGGGTGGAAAGTCTCGAAAAATGGAGTCAAGAATAGGATTAAACTATGCCCTTCAATGAAGACAGGAACTTCTACGATCTGAGCGCAGGGGGCTCAGCAGAAAGAGTCCTACCAATCCTGGTTCGCAGGGTTGCTCGGATCGAAATACAGGGTAGGACAGCCCTCAACAGAATTATGGAAGTGGATGCCAATGCAAGAATGCATACAGTCCGCACCATCCGCCTTAAAGATGCTCGTGAGGGATCTTTGAGAGACAACGAGGCCCTGCAGCGAGATCTTGCTGCAACCCGAGCTGAAGGCATTGAACTCCGAGCACGCCAAAGGGTATTCGAACAACACCTTCTTGACATGGAGCACCAGCTGGCTAACTTAAGGATCCGTTCGAGGAGTACCTGCCGCCAGTAGGAATTACTCTACTCATCCTTTCTTTTAGTTAAGAATAGCTTTTCTACTTATGCTCTAAGTAGCACTTCTTCCCGTAAACATCTCCATATTGCAAGTACCGTTTTGCTAGTTCTTCATACTGTCGAATTTTCCTTCTGTTGGTATGTTGTAGACCTACTCGTAGGTCAAAATTTTTACTAACTCTAAGTAATCTTAATACCAACTATAGAGACAATAGTATTAACTTAGTTAAAGGTCATCGTTAGCAAGCATATATCTTAGATCAGTAACCTGCGAACTAAGTAACTTTATCAAAGTCGTACGATTATTCATCTTCGAAACATATTTATAGGTTGTACTCTTACCCTAGACAATCACTCCTTTCCCATAAATCTCATGTCATTCTCCATAAAGAGCTTCGATATTATGTTCGGCATAGATGAGTGTGTTGGATTAGTGTCTAAGTCCATAACTATAATTGGTAAGACTTGACCCGACCCGGCATGGTCCATTTAGGTTGCATGGCATCATGCATTTGGATACACTATAATGAGAGAAATCACACTTAAGGTTGGTTAATATATTATAAGTTCTAATATATTAATAAGGTTATTTAATTAGTATTGATCAAGAATTAATTTGGAATTAATTAAGTGATCAAAAGGAGACTAATTAAATATATGGGTTGATTGTGTAAATCAGTCATTCTTATATATGTGGGCTTGTGATCCAAGATTCCTTATGTTGGACTAAGTCCATGGGGTGACCCATGGATACTCCATGGAGGTTAAAATCCATGGAGCATAAGGAATGGGTAAAGTTATGAGTTACATGGTGTAACCCTAATAGCCACCATATAAAAGAATCCCATGGCTCAAGAAATCATGCACTAGTTTGTGAATATGAGTGCTAGACGATTTCAAGGAGTGTTCCAATTCTCTCAAGTCATTCCATGTGCATTTGGTGTTGTGTGAACCATTTGAGGTGTCTGTTGGATTAATTTCTAAGTCCATAACTATAATTGGTAAGACTTGACCCGACCCGACATGGTCCATTTGGGTTGCATACCATCATGCACTTGGATAGACTATAATGAGAGAAATAAGACACTTATGGTTATTAATATATTATAAGTTCTAGTATATTAATAATAAGAATGATAAGATTATTTAATTAGTATTGATCAAGAATTAATCTAGGATTAATTAAGTGATCAAAAGAAGACTAATCAAATATATGGGTTGATTGTGTAAATCATCCATACTTGTATAATGGGCTAATGCTCCATGGATAATCAAGTTGGGCTAAAACCCATAGGATGGTCCATGGATGCTCCATGGTGTATTTGTACCCATGGATCATGGAAATGAAAGGCCATGTCAATTAGGGTTTACATGGTGTAACCCTAACTATATAAGCATCTTATTCTTGACCAAAATTGGCCACTAGTGTGTAGTAAAAGGGCTAGCCGATTTCATGAAGTGTAGAACTCTCTCAAGTTATTCTAAGTGTTTTGGTGATTGTGATTCCATTTGAGGCTTCCACACTATTGGGGCTAGGCACTCAAGCTTCATGAAGACTTTCTACATCAAAGAGGTATGTATTCTATCTTGTTACACTCATTGTTTTTGTATGCTAGATTAGGATTATACCTTGGATGTTCTTATTTGCATGTATAATAGAGAAAACATAGATCCAAGGTATTTAGGGTTGCATGTACACTTAGGAGTGTTAGAATGCTCAAAACCCAACAGTGGTATCAGAGACTAGGCTTGTTTTCTATTATACTTGATGCAAATTGCTGAAAAATGCTGAAAAACTCGATTTTCTGGCTTTCTGGGCACTGGAATCGCCGAGTCCACTGATGAACTCGCCGAGTCCATGAGTAAAATCATCCTACTCGCCGAGTAGGTTCATGCACTCGACGAGTAGGAGCCCCAGACAACATATATTCGACGTTTTTGGCTAGAAATGGACTAGGAACATTACCCTAAGTTGTTTTTGAACTTATAAACTTGTTTTTAATGTGGTAATGTTCATGCTAATCCAATTTCAAAGATAATTATCAATAGATTCATGTTTTGAATTAGTTTAGTGATTAGGCTAATTACATGAAAAAGTTTGATTTGGATTATCTTGTTCTTATGAGTTGCTTAGATTAATAGAAAAGTTAATTGATTATGTGTTTTCAATCCAAATTAATCTAAGAGTTGATTCTAAAATGTGTTTTTGTAACTTGTCCTCAAGTTATATGAAAATTCACATTTAAGTTTCATAAAACTCATAAAAGTTGGCAAAGGTTACAAAAGATGAAGAGTCTTGTCCTTAAGTTATGGAGGTTCAAGAGTCACTTCATTAATAAATAAATAAATAAAGTGTAACCTTAATTAATTTCATAAGTTATAAAATAAAGAAAAGTTAATTCTTTAATTAGTTTAAAGTCTTCCATAACTTGTCCTCAAGTTATGGAACTTGAAGAGTTTTTGGATTAAAACTACTTTAAACACATAAGTTATGGAATTAATTAGTTTTGAATAGTTTCAAAACTTGCCCTCAAGTTTTGGAATTTGTAAAGTTTTCACTTATGAATACTTTAATTCCAAGTTAGCCCTTAGAATTTTAAAAGTTAAAATTCAACCCTTATACTTTATAATATTATAAGTTAATAATATATATATGTATAAGAGTAAAGTCAGTCTTACCGCTAGTACGCCTCATTCACGAAGCTGGTCTATAAGGTGGGTATAAGGTTGTTGCCTATAAAATGGCAACTTAATGGGTGTCCACTCTCACCCACCGCTTGCTTGACTGGTGGAGGGTCGTTAGCCGAACGGGTAAGACAAGGACTTATAAATTATCCCTTCATTAAAAGTATTAATGATAAATACTAAGTAACTAAACTCTTAATAATACCCAATCTTAGTTACTTAGGAAAAATGTGAATAAGGTGCTAACCCATGAAATTACACTTTACACTTTGTCTAAGTCGTTAGTGGAGCGTGTGTGGTTAACCGGCACACTAACTTGGACTTAACAAGGTAGGTAAAGGGTGACTTAATATTTATCATAGTATCGATGGAGCGTGTGTGGTTAACCGGCACATCGATTGAGGGGTAATTTATTAAGGGTACCAAGTGATTTGCATGGTTACTTCACACCTTGTTTTGTGATCCTCGATATCCCAGTCACAAAACCTGAAGGGCACACTCGAGATTGAAACATGCCTTTGAAAAGTTCAATGAATCTCAAAGATCTAGGAGTTTCAAAACCAATTAAAACCTAATAATACATTTCGTTTATCTTGGTGGAAATTGGTGAATCGTCATTCACCTACCTTCAAATATTTTATAGCTTGGATTACGGCATACCTCTTCTAAGTTATAAAATAGTTTGTTGGGTCCTAGCCTTAATATTTCATATTGGGTGTCATATTAAGGACTTTAAATCAACTATCTTGAATATCTCCCAAAAGATGTCTGGTTTAGACACCTATGATCTTCCCAAATCTCTTGAAACAAGGTTTCCTAATGAAGATGATGTCCCATGGATATCATACTTCTTTCACCTCCTCCAATTATTCTCCCTAACCCACAAGTTCTTGAAAAAGTTTAAGGTCACTCAAGCCCTATTGGCAAGGCAATGTCAAGGTGTGGTCACATCTTGGAGATGTAGTCACATATTGACAAGCCGGGAGAGTTGGGTGTCAAAGTCTTGAGAAAGTTGGTGGTTCAATCACTTTCTAAGTCACATAGTGAGTTCCTTTGGGACACCTATGAAACAGACTATGACAAGACCCTTAATGATCTTATCTATTTGTTAAGATCAACTTCCTTAAAACTTGATGGACATTGACAATAGTGACACAGGAAATCCAGAAAAGCTCTCTCTTCCCAATGGAAAGGGATCGGCCATAGTCAACTCGGTTGACCAAATGGTAAAGAGAAAAGTTAAGTCTGTGATAGTCTCGTGTACCATTATCAAAGGGTCCATATGTTTATATTGCCAAAGGAAGGGGCATTGGTTGCGAAGCTGCCAAATTTACCTAAGGATGTTAAAGTCAATAAGTTTGACTCTACTTCAGGTAAAGTCCACTATCTAACTCTGTTAAGTTTCTATTCTGAGATTCTTGATACATGATGTAACTAGGTCACATGGTGATGTTTTAAGCATCAAAGAAAAGTGAAGAAACTTAAAGAAAGAATATGCTGAATCTGATGGCGTAGATGGATTTTTATCGCATAGTTTGAAGATCGGATTCTTGAGCTACTTCTTAGGAGTTATGAGATATTGCTTAGGAATAGATAACAACAAGTTTTCATATGGATTGTAAGGATAAGTTTTTCCGCATAGTTTTAAAATAAAGGAAAATTTTGATTTTATTTGTTTTAAAATATCCTTACAATGGCATTTGAGGAAAAATTGTTGCTTATATGATTCCATTGATAGCAAGAGTGGAAATATGAAATTTATTCTTTCATTTGTGGTAATGTCTAAATTTACCAAATAAGGAAAGATTCTCATCACCCAAGTTTCAGTTGGATAGAAACTTGGAATCATGCAAGTTGTATAGCATGATGAATGAGAACTTTCAAGTATTGGAAAATTAAAACTAATTACTCGGTCACATGGATGTGTGAGTCAAGTAAAGGACTAAGGGATCGAGTACACATTCTTGTGCACTGATTAAGTCCACCACAAAAGATTGATAAGACTATTCATCATAGTTTACTAAAGCTCAGTAAATATGATTATACTTACAAGCTTAAGTGTAACTCTGAGACATTGGAAAAGGTTCCAATGTATGGCAGAGCGAATAAGAAGAATCAAATTAGGCGGAAGGATAAAAGTTTCTCAAATCTGAAAAGATGGGAGAGTACTTTAGTATCAGTTTTGTGATCATCTTAATGATTAAGAAACCATATCAAAATTAGTTCTCTAAGGAAGTCTTAGTGCATTCTTATGACTAAGAAGAAGGGATCTTGAATTGTTGAAATGGTTAAATCAAGAAGATAAGTCATACTTCGTTCCAATACAAGTCTTAGAGTCATACTCCAAGATTGTAACTTGAGTGACATGTCTTAAAGAAGGTTTAAAACACTTGTCAAATGTGAGAGTAAAAGTTTTCTACTCTTTTACATTTGAAATTGGTAAGTTGTGATGTTTTGGATAAAACAAAGACCAACTAAGGCCAATTGTGTGAAGTGTTTGTCTTGATTAGAATCCGCACTATCTCTTGGATGTTTGACAAGGGAGTCTTATAGATCAAGAGGACAGTGGGAGTCTTAAAGGTCTTGAAAGTCTTAAGAACTAATCAAGAATAAACCTGAAGTTCTTCACTAGCACACGACTTGAGGTTTATAACCTATCGTGTTGACATATTCTGTGCCCATTCCAGTTAAAGGTGGCTTTGCATATGAGTTCTTAGAGTTCTCAATGTGTTGCATAACAACTTGGAAGCAATGGCAGGCCCTCGAGCTGCCAGGTGGCAAGAAGTTAAGATTGAGTTCAATCCATATGAGTTTGGATTTGTCATTATCCTTGTCTTGTGACTATGGTTTTGACAATTCACATGGATAAGAACACATACACCATTAAATCTAAGTGTCCTAAGGTTTCTCTCCGATTCATGAAAATGATGGTGAGGAAACACTTTCACTAAGTAGATTTTAGCTAGATAGCAATTGTGATATTTGCATTCTCAAAGTCGTTAGTGGAGCGTATGTGGTTTACCGGCACACTAACCTGGACTTGTGAGAAATGGCAAAAAGGTCTAACCATTATGATTACGGCATACCTCTTCATAATTGTTTAGACACACAAGTGTGCTATCTAAGGGAAGGTGTATGATTTTGATAAAGTTTTATCAAAACAATCTAGCATCAGAAATCTGAACTTTGGTAAGAAAGTCAATGAAGTATTGATTTCTAGAAGTCCAGCTGATTTCTGAGTACATGTCAAAGCTAGTGGGAGCATAAGTGATATGCTAATAATCATCATGTTAGTGGGAGCATGATAATTATGATAAGTATTGCAAGTTAGCAATGTTAATTATAGAAAACAAAAGTTTCAATTGGGAAAGAGTTGTTTTGCTATAATTAAGGGAGAGGAAATTATACTTCATCTCAAATCTATAAGCTTAGATCGTGAGGTTTTAATCATTTAGTCAAGGATATATATGAATTTCATGTTGGAATGGCTCAACATAAGGAAATTTTGTATATGAGTCCATTATTTGCGTTCTTAAATTCGATTATGATTACGACATCCCTTTTCATAATCTGAATTATAAGAACTTGGCAAATTGTAATGGAAATATTATAGCAAAAGACTGGATTAGTCTTTATGTGAGACATCATGAATCGTGTCCCATATGCTTCGGATATAGGATCGATTACATGTGCTATATTCATCCTTTCTAAAAATTTTCCAAATGCCTAGGGCATTAAGAAGGGAAAAGGTTTAGAACTGGATATGACTAAAAGGATTAAACAATTGTCGAGGACAATCTAAGGTTTACCAAAGATTGGTTGCTCAAGGACAGTTGGAAGTATAGTGATAATTCTGGAAGGACCATATTGACATAGTCTGTAAGGAGGCAACTCTTGTTCAGAAGAGATAGTAAAAAATGGAATATGGAAATGTTTCAAAGTTAGAATTTTCAATCTGTGTAAGATTAAGGAAACTTAATGCAAGAAGGATGTTTCCAAGGAACTCATCTCCTTTGGAATGCTCGGTAATGTTTGTTGTCAAGTCTTTATGACTTTGTGCATAATCATTACAAGAGGATCAATGCATATAAGTTTAGAATCTAACAAATTTCAGTAAATGGCATGAATTTGGAATTCTTGCATTTGCAGTAAGGATTTGGGAGTGTGAAAAGAGAATCATTGAAGTTATGTTCAATTGATCTAGTTT
The DNA here is from genome assembly GCF_002870075.4 of Lactuca sativa. Classification (NCBI taxonomy): domain Eukaryota; kingdom Viridiplantae; phylum Streptophyta; class Magnoliopsida; order Asterales; family Asteraceae; genus Lactuca; species Lactuca sativa. The sequence goes on from NC_056627.2 coordinate 89,802,802, forward strand.
ACAAAGTAAAGATCATAGACAAACATAGTATGCATACTTGGTGTATGGCATGACTAGTGTTTAGAAAACATAGTGTACATGCTTGGAGCATGGGACAACTATTGTTTTAAATTCAAGAATAAAGTTGATAGCTGAAACAGTATACAATGAATAATGTGTAATCATATGGTGATAAATAAAAGGTGTTTTATTTATGTTCAAAGGGTTGATACCATATTGGATTCAATTATTATTGTGTTTCATTTTGCATGTTTTGACTTCCCGAATAAACTGGGTTATTCTTCCGGAATGACTAAGTTATTCAAACCATCCACAGTCGGTCATATGTTGGAAGTAGATATGAATTAAGACTGTCATGGGTTGGCTTGTAGAGGTCTAAGGTGTTGGACAAAGGGCTACAACACTCATGAGTGCTCATAAGTTCTGAGTATTGGATTCAACCCGCGCTCATTGGAATCACTTCATGGATTTTATCACGAGTGATCATGAGACGATAATATCTTATATTCTTCAAACCTAGAGATATGAGTTGTTACTATGAGTTGATAGTACATTGATTGCACGAAAACGCATTTGGTAACTCGGTGCTATAAAACGTGCCTTTGTGTATGATTCAACAAGTAGTAGAACAAGCCATATGAGTCGAAGTTTATCCATTCCTTTTATCTTCGGGATAAAAGCGATATCTGTGGGCCCCTCGATGATTTGATGATGACAAATGGAAGTGCTCGGCCGGGCCAGGACTGATTTGATTTGTTCAATTAGTCGGTCATCATAAATCGAAAATCGGGAAACAACAAATGGACAGAGAGAATGATTATAATCCATGTCTCAGTCCATATGATATCTAGAATGGAGGAATATATGATCCCTTATCTAATGGACAAGTCATTGACAAAGGTCAGAGTTCATCTACAAGGTCAGAGTTCGACAGAAGCTTTTGAGAGCTACGATTGCCAGTTGGTTCCTGAAGTCATACGCAATAATAGTTTTAGACTTATCCAAGTGGGAGACTGTTGGATTAATGTCTAAGTCCATAACTATAATCGGTAAGACTTGACCCGACCCGGCATGGTCCATTTGGGTTGCATACCATCATGCACTTGGATAGACTATAATGAGAGAAATAAGACACTTATGGTTATTAATATATTATAAGTTCTAGTATATTAATAATAAGAATAATAAGATTATTTAATTAGTATTGATCAAGAATTAATCTAGGATTAATTAAGTGATCAAAAGAAGACTAATAATCAAATATATGGGTTGATTGTGTAAATCATCCATACTTGTATAGTGGGCTAATGCTCCATGGATAATCAAGTTGGGCTAAAACCCATAGGATGGTCCATGGATGCTCCATGGTGTATTTGTACCCATGGATCATGGAAATGAAAGGCCATGTCAATTAGGGTTTACATGGTGTAACCCTAACTATATAAGCATCTTATTCTTGACCAAAATTGGCCACTAGTGTGTAGTAAAAGGGCTAGCCGATTTCATGAAGTGTAGAACTCTCTCAAGTTATTCTAAGTGTTTTGGTGATTGTGATTCCATTTGAGGCTTCCACACTATTGGGGCTAGGCACTCAAGCTTCATGAAGACTTTCTACATCAAAGAGGTATGTATTCTATCTTGTTACACTCATTGTTTTTGTATGCTAGATTAGGATTATACCTTAGATGTTCTTATTTGCATGTATAATAGAGAAAACATAGATCCAAGGTATTTAGGGTTGCATGTACACTTAGGAGTGTTAGAATGCTCAAAACCCAACAGTGTCACACTTGGATAACTAGGCACTGAAGCTTCATGAAGACATTCTACATCAAAGAGGTATGTAATTCTAACTTGAGATATCCATATGAATCAATGTTATTTTGATAGTTAGGATGAATACCTTGGAAAGTTCATATTTGCATGTATAATAGACAAAACATAGATCCAAGGTATTTAGGGTTGCATGTACACTTAGGAGTGTTAGAATGCTCAAAAATCCATCAGTGGTATCAGAGCCTAGGCTTGTTTTCTTGTTATACTTGCAAATTTAGCTGAAAAATTGAATTTTATTGTTGTCTGGACAACAGACTCGGCGATTCCATCAGGTGACTCGACGAGTCTATGCCTTAAAAGTGTTCAAAATGATCCAACTCGCCGAGTTGGTTCATGCACTCGACGAGTTTGACCCCCAGACAGCATATATTCGACTGTTTTGGCTGGAATTGGACTAGGAACATTACCCTAAGATATTTTTGGACTTATAAACTTGTTTCTGATGTGGTAATGTTCATGCTAATCCGATTTCAAAGATTATTGTCAATAGTTTCATGTTTTGTATTAGTTTAAGGATTAGACTAATTACATGAAAAAGTTTGATTTGAATTATCTTGTTCTTATGAGTTGCTTAGATTAATAGGAAAGTTATATGAAATTGTTGTTTTCAATCCAAATTAATCTAAGAGTTGGTTCTAAAATGTGTTTTTGTAACTTGTCCTCAAGTTATATGAAAATTCACATTTAAGATCCATAAAACTCATAAAGATTTCCATAAGTTATGAATAAGGAAGAGTCACATTCTTTTAATAGTTTATAGTCTTCCATAACTTGTACTCAAGTTCTGGAACTTGAAGAGTTTTTGGATTAAAACTACTTTAAACTCATAAGTTATTGAATTAATTAGTTTTGAATAGTTTCAAAACTTGCCCTCAAGTTTTGGAATTTGAAAAGTTTTCACTTATGAATACTTTAATTCCACGTTAGCCCTAAGAATTTTAAAAGTTAAAATTCAACCCTTATACTTTATAATATTATCAGTTAATAATATTTATATATATGTATAAGAGTAAAGTCAGTCTTACCGTTAGTAGGCCTCATTCACGAAGCCGGTCTATAAGGGGGTATAAGGTTACCGCCTATAAAATGGCAGTTTAATGGGTGTCCACTCTCACCCATCGCTTCCTTGACCGGTGGAGGGTCGTTAGCCGAACGGGTAGGACAAGGACTAGAATTCTCTCTTCATTAAAAGTATTAATGATAAATACTAAGTAACTAAACTCTTATTAATACCCAATCTTAGTTACTTAGGAAAATGTGAATTTGGTGCTAGCCCATGAATTACACTTTGCACTTTGCTTAATTCGTTAGTGGAGCGTGTGTGGTTAACCGACACAGTAACCTGGACTTAACAAGGTAGGCAAAGGGTAACTTAATATTTATCATAGTATCGGTGGAGCGTGTGTGGCTAACCGGCACATCGATTAAGGGGTAAATATTAAGGGTACCAAGTATATTTTCATGGTTACTTCACACCTTGTTTTGTGATCCTCGGCATCCCAGTCACAAAACCTCAAGAGTACACTCGAGATTGAAACATGCCATTAAATAGTTTAATGAATCTCAAAAGAATCTAGGCATTTCAAAAACCAATTAAAACCTAATAATACATTTCGTTTATATTGGTGGAAATTGGTGAATCGTCATTCACCTACCTTCAAATATTTTATAGCTTGGATTACGGCATCCCTCTTCCGAGTTATAAAATAGTTTGTAGGGTCCTAGCCTTAATATATCATATTGGGTGTTATATTAAGGACTTTTAATCAACTATCTTGAACATCTCCCAAAAAAGGTCTAGTTCAGATATCTATGATCCTCCCAAATCTCTTGGAACTTCACTTCCTCCACATCCTCCAATTATTCTCCCTATCCCACAAGTTCAAGCTCACTCAAGCCCTATTGGCAAGGCATGGTCTAGGTGTGCTCACATCTTGGAGATGAAGTCACATACTGACAAGTCGGGAGAGTTGGGTGTCAAAGTCTTGAGAAAGTTGGTGGTTCAATCACTTTCTAAGTCACATAGTGACTTCCTTTGGGACTCCTATGAAACAGACTATGAAAAGACCCTTAATGATCTTATATATTTGCTAAGATCAACTTCCTAAAACTTTATGGACATTGACAATGAAGACACCGGAAATCCAGAAAAAGCATTCTCTTCCCAATGGAAAGGGATCGGTCATAGTCAACTTGGTTGACCAAATGGTAAAGAGAAAAGCTAAGTCTATGATAGTACCGGTACCATTACCAAAGGGTCCATATGTTTATATTGCCAAAGGAAGGGGCATTAGTTGCGAATCTGCCAATTTTACCTAAGGATGATAAAGTCAATAAGTTTGACCCTACTTCAGGTAAAGTCCACTATCTAACTCTGCTAAGTTTCTATACTGAGATTCTTGATACATGATGTGACTGGGTCACATGGTGATGTTTTTAAGAATCAAAGAAAAGTGAAGAAACTTAAAGAAAGAATATGCTGAATCTGATTGTGTAGATGGATTTCTATCGCATAGTTTGAAGATCAGATTCTTGAGCTACTTCTTAGGAGTTATGATATATTGCTTAGGAACAGATAACAACAAAGTTTTCATGCTCTTTTGCATTGTAAGGATAGTTTTTCCGAAAAGTTTTTTAAATAAAAGGAAAAATGATGATTTTATTTATTTTAAAATATCCTTACAGTGGCATTTGAGGAAAAAAATTGTTGCTTATATGATTCCATTAATAGCAAGAGTGGAAATATGAAATTGATTCTTTTATTTGCGGTAATGTCTAAATTTACCAAATAAGGAAAAATCCTCATCACCCAAGTTTCAATTGGACCGGAACTTGGAATCATGCAAGTTGTATAGCATGATGAATGAGAATTTTTCATCTTTGGAAAATTTCCTTGTTTACATGTGTATGTGAGTTAAGTGAAGGAATAAGGGATCGAGTACACATTCTTGTGCACTGGTCAAGTCCACCACAAAAGATCGATAAGATTATTCGTCATAATTTACTAAAGCTCAGTAAATATGGTTATACTTACAAGCTTAAGTGTAATTCTGAGACATTGGAAAAGGTTCCAATGTATGGCAGAGCGAATAAGAAGAATCAAATTTGGCAGAAGGATAAAAGTTTCTCAAATCTGAAAAGATGGGAGAGTACTTTAGTATCGATCATGTCATATGATCATCTTAATGATTAAGAGATTTTATCGCAATTCATCTTCTAAGTGCATTCTGATAGCTAAGAAGATGAGCTATTAATTGTTGAAGTGGTCAAATCAAGAAGATGAGTCATACTTCGTTCCAAAACAAGTCTTAGAGTCATACTCCAAGACTGTAAGTTGAGTGAAATATCTTAAATGAAGGTTTAAAACACTAGTCAAATGTAACAGTAAAAGTTTTCTACTCTTGTACATTTGAAATTGGTAAGTTGTGATGTTTTGGACAAAACAAAGACCAAATAAGGCCAGTTGTGTGAAGTGTTTGTCTTGATTAGAATGCACACTATCTCTTGGATGTTTGACAAGGGAGTCTTATATGTCAAGAGGATAGTGGGAGTTTTAAAGGTCTTGAAAGTCTCAAGAACTAATCAAGAATAAAACCTGAAGTTCTTCACTAGCACACGACTTGAGGTTTATAACTTATCGTGTTGACATATTTTGTGCCCATTCCAGTTAAAGTTGGCTTTGCATATGAGTTTTTTGAGTTCTCAATTGGTTGCACAACAACTGGGAAGCAATGGGAGACCCTTGAGCTGCTAGATGACAAGAAATTAAGATTGAGTTCAGTCCATATGAGTTTGGATTTGTCATTGTCCTTGTCTTGTGACTATGGTTTTGACAATTCACATGGATAAGAACACATACACCATTAAATCTAAGTGTCATAAGGTTTCTCTCCGATTCATGAAAATGATGGTGAGGAAACACTTTCACTAAGTAGATTTTACCTAGATAGCAATTGTGATATTTGCATTCTCAAAGTTGTTAGTGGAGCTTGTGTGGTTAACCGGCACACTAACATGGACTTATGAGAAGTGGCAAAGGCCTAAGCAATTGAGACTATGATTACGGCATCCCTTTTCATAGTTCTTAAATTTTTTAGACACACTTTTGAGCTATCTAAGATAACGTGTATGATATTGATAAAGTTTTAACAAAGCAATTTAGTATCAGAAATCTGAACTTTGGTAAGAAAGTCAATAAAGTATTGTTTTTCTAGAAGTCCAGCTAATTTTAGAGTACATGTCAAAGCTAGTGGGAGCATAAGTGTTATGCTAATAATTATCATGTTAGTGGGAGCATGATAATTATGATAAGTATTGCAAGTTAGCGATGTTAATTATAGAAAACAAAAGTTTCAATTCTTGAGGCTGCAGGGGTTGAAAAAGTTGTTTTGCTATAATTAAGGGAGAGGAAATTATACTTCATTTCTAAAAGCTTAGATTGAGATTTTAATCAAATTTAGTCAAGAATATATATGAATTTCATAAGGAAATTCTATATAGGGGTTAATTATTTGCGTTCTAAAATTTGATTATGATTAGGACATCCCTTTTCATAATCTAAATTATGAGAACTTGGCAAATTGAAATGGAAATATTATAGCAAAAGACTGGTTTAGTCTTTATGTGAGACATCATGAATTGTGTCCCATATGCTTTGGATATAGGATCGATTACATGTGCTATATTCATCCATTATAAAATTTTCCAAATGCCTGGGTCATTAAGAAAGGAAAAAGTCTAGAATTGGATATGACTAAAAGGATTAAGCAATTGTCGAGGACAATCTAAGGTTTACCAAAGATTGGTTACTCAGGGACAGTTGGAAGTATAGTGTTAATTCTTGGAAGGACCATATTGACATGTTTTGAAAAGAGGCAACTCTTGTTCAGAAGTGATAGTCAAAAGGGGAATGTGGAAATGATCCCATTGGTGGAAGTTGTTCAATAAATCTGTGTAAGATTAGGAAACTTAATGGAAGAAGGATGTTTCCAAGGAGTTGATCTCCTTTGGAATGCTCTGTAATGTTTGTTGCCAAGTCTTTGTGACTTTGTGCATAATCATTACAAGAGAATCATTGCATATAAGTTTAGAATCTAACAGATTTCGGTAAAATGGCATGAATTTGGAATTCCTGCATTAGCCACAAGAATTCGGGAGTGTGAAATTAGAATCATTAAAAGTTTAGTCAATTGGTTTATTTCACAAAGTAAGGATCATAGACAAACATAGAGTGCATACTTGGTGTATGGCAAAGCTATTGTTTAGAAAACCATAGTGTACATGCTCGTAGCATGGGACAACTATTGTTTTAATTCAAGAATAAAGTTGATAGTTGAAACAGTATGCAATGAATAATGTGTAATCATATGGTGATAAATAAAAGGTGTTTCATTTATGTTCATAGGTTTTGATACCATATTAGATTCAATTATTCTTGTGTTTCATTTTGCATGTTTTGACTTCCAGAATAAAATAGGTTATTCTTCCGGAATGACTAAGTTATTCAAACCATCCACAGTCGGTCATATGTTGGAAGTAGATATGAATCAAGACTGTCATGGGTTGGCTTGTTGAGGTCTAAGTTGGTGGACAAAGTTGTGCTACAACACTCATGAGTGCTCATAAGTTCTGAGTATTGGATTCAACTCGCGCTCATTGGAATCACTTCATGGATTTTATCACGAGTGATCATGAGACGATAATATCTTATATTCTTCAAACATAGAGATATGAGTTGTTACTATGAGTTGGTTGTACATTGATTGCACGAAAACGCATTCGGTAACTACATGTTATAAAATGTGCCTTTGTGTATGATTCAACTAGTAGTAGAACAAGCCATATGAGTCGAAGTTTATCCATTCCTGTTACCTTCGGGATAAAGGCGATATCTGTGGGCCCTTCGATGATTTAATGATGATACGTGTGAGTGCTTGGCCAAGCCAGGACTGATTTGATTTGTTCAATCTGTCAGTCATCATGAATCGGAAATCGGGAAACAACAAATGGACAGAGAGAATGATTTATAATCCATCTCTCAGTCCATATGATATCTAGAATGGAGGAGTATATGATCCCTTATCTAATGGACATGTCATTGACAAAGGTCAGAGTTTAGCGACAAGGTCAGAGTTCGACAGAAGCTTTTGAGAGCTACGATTGCCAGTCAGTTCTTGAAGTAATACACAATAATAGTTTTAGACTTATCCAAGTGGGAGACTGTTGGATTAATGTCTAAGTCCATAACTATAATTGGTAAGACTTGACCCCGACCCGGAATGGTCCATTTGGGTTGCATGGCATCATGCATTTGGATAGACTATAATGAGAGAAATAACACTTAAGGTTGGTTAATATATTATAAGTTCTAATATATTAATAAGGTTATTTAATTAGTATTGATCAAGAATTAATTTGGAATTAATTAAGTGATCAAAAGGAGACTAATTAAATATATGGGTTGATTGTGTAAATCAGTCATTGTTATATATGTGGGCTTGTGATCCAAGATTCCTTATGTTGGACTAAGTCCATGGGGTAACTCATGGATACTCCATGGAGGTTAAAATCCATGGAGCATAAGGAATGGGTAAAGTTATGAGTTACATGGTGTAACCCTAATAGCCACCATATAAAAGAATTCCATGGCTCAAAAAATCGTGCACTAGTGTGTGAATATGAGGGCTAGACGATTTCAAGGAGTGTTCCAATTCTCTCAAGTCATTCCATGTGCATTTGGTGTTCTGTGAACCATTTGAGGTGTCACACTTGGGGCACTAGGCACTCAAGCTTCATGAAGACATTCTACATCAAAGAGGTGTGTAATTCTAACTTGAGATATCCATATGAATCAATGTTATTTTGCTAGTTAGGGTGAATACCTTGGAAAGCTCATATTTTCATGTATAATAGAGAAAGCATAGATCCAAGGTATTTAGGGTTTCATGTACACTTAGGAGTGTTAGAATGCTCAAAAATCCATCAGAGTGAACCTCAATCATGCTAATAACCTCTGTTTCGAGAAGACGACTCGTCTCAATTTTTCCTCGGGCAAAGCCCTCGCCATTTTTCCATGATAAATGCAGTGCAAATCATCGTATCGTTTCATGCATCAAAACCCAGAAGTACCTACAGAAGGAATGCTCTACATTTCCAGCTCATGATACTGAAATGCAAAAATGTTAAAGACTACGAGAGCTACCAGGGATTTATCCTAAGCACCTTCCCCAAAAATCTTCCAGGGATTTATCCTGAGTGCCAAGTCGAGTTTCTTATGGACTTAATCCCCAGAGCTACCCTTGTAGCTATGCCTTCATAACGTCTAACGCCGGCGGGAGTACAAAATTTTTCCAACCATCCCAATGAACTGACCAGCAAAGGATTCATAAGTCTGTGTCATGTGAACCTTATTAAGGATTGTTTTCAAATATTTTTGAAAATTTAAAAATCAATATTAGCCAATTGAAGGTAACTGAGTTCAGATGACACTCAGTCTCTAACTACTCTAGAAACTTACTTCTATTTCCTGCTAGAACCACATCATAAGGATGTGGGTCGGACCAATGAGAACCAAAATGACAAAATGAGAAATTTTCATGTATATATATATATATATATATATATATATATATATATATATATATATATATACTTTTAGAATACATCCAGAGGCAACCATTGTTGCTTACAAACTCCTTTTCTTGACATGTAGCAGATCATGCCTCCGATGAAACGAAATCAACCCGCTCTTAAAATGCCAAACCTTCAGATGGAATCAGCTACGTTCGAAGCGGCCGTCACAGCAGCCGAAGCAGTCGCCATGACTATCCTTAACCCAAGCCGAGTGAATACTAATGGGAGTGTTAATGGCAATCCTGATCATGGTGAAAACCAACTTCAGCAACAAGTGTCTGCTAGAAAAGACACCCCTGACCTTAAACCTAATACCCTGAAACGCAAGTTCGAGAATGAGATAGGGAGTTGTTCAACTCAAGGACCTACTGAAAGGTAACGAACCGAGGCAGTCAATACCTCCGTCAACCCTGCCATTCGTACACCAACCACAACCTACTTGGGAAACCTCCCGTACTGCAGCAAATGCAACTACCATCACTGTGGAGTTTGTCAAGTGCCGCATTGCACTAGATGCAACAAGAAGGGACACACCGCCCGCATCTGTAGGACTCTAGTCGGGTTCATCACTCCAACTACCAATGATAAGGCTAGTCCAACATGTCACCTATGTGGTAGAATAGGACATTTCAAAAGAGACTGTCCAACAGAGAAGAACGACGGAGAAGCAGGAGGAGATTGACCCCTAGAGTAATGGGGAAACATCAAGGAACTCTGTCATATTTTGGTATGCTTTAAAAACCCAAAATTTTTCCTATAACTCTGATAACTCTTGCGTACAAATTAAATCCCAACATTTTTATAAACTTTGAAGCCCAAATGGGAGAACTATAATGGATTAATGTATACGTCAGGGTCATTTATACATGACTACTGTACACCAAACGATTATTGAGAAACCTAGTGAGGGTCGCTTCATAAAAAGTTCATAATTTCAAAGTATCAAAACCCTCGTTCCAGTAGTACCCACCAACGTCGAACCAAAAACAGGAAACATCATAAATATACACCCGAGACACCAATGTTCTAACCAAACGCTCCATACAAACTAACTTAATGCGCAATTCTACGACGTCATTCCACTCGGTCGGACTAAGTCTACGTCTTACCAAACCCACTCGCCCCTAAGGAGACCCTTCACCTTAAACCACTTGAACTTCAGGATTTCCGTCACTCATAATGACAAACTAGATGCGAACTTTGAAAAGTTTATCTCACTTCCAGAACCTGAAAATATGCACACGAAAGTATGACATCCACCTGCAACTTTTCTTAAACATCCTTGATAGACCAATCTAGGATTTCTCCATGCGCAGCAAGGTATGTTCAAGCACAGAGACTAGGGACAAATACGGTTAGCCTATCGATGCTAAATGTACACACGAGGGTGGTATATAATTAAGACCCTACGAATTAGGATGCGTGTTTCCACCCATCTCCTGTTCTTTGTCTGGTTGTGGAACTAGGGCAGAGTCACCCATCCGACCATCCTATCAATCTTAATTATATACGACTTGTGTACACGAGACAATGATAGATGGACTAGGTATGAGTCCATACATGAACTTTAGGATGAAGACCGCGCAGAGCTAGATGAGAGCTTACACTTCATGGAATAATCATCCTCATCTTTTCCGAGTCCGCTATTTGTATTATATGCTTGAATTTTGAGACGAAATTCCCTCTAATGGGGGGATAATGTGACAACTCGGAATTTCTATCAAGGTTAAGCTTGACTCCGTCACCTTTTCACACCATTTCAGGGTCCGTTTAAGTGTTATAAGCTTGAGTACAACCAAGGTTGAGGTTAGGGATGAACTGTGAAGTCGTAAAGTAGTAAAATCAGGCCATACACCCTCTTGGGAGGAGTGTATGGCCATACACATGGGTGTGCGGCCGCACACCCACCCCTCAACCGTACACCCGGGGTGGTGGGTCACCCACCCCTATATATATGAGGTGACCCCTCTCATTTATTATTTCCTTCTTTTGGCTGCACCCTGCTACTTTCTCTCTCTACTTCACCCGAGAACACTCCAAAGGTATCAAAAACGTAAGTGATTCATCCCTTAGCTCTTTATACTTGAAACATTTCCTTGGTTCTTCATGTTTTGGACCTTTTTCTTCATCTTTTGAAGGTGTACGGCCGCACACCTTCATATGGTGGTCGTACACAACTTAAATCCCCTCCAAAGTGAGAATTTGGCCTCTATCTTCTAGTTGGACAACTAGCCTTGATTCTCTTGAAAAATCGACATTTTGGGCATGGATGAAGAGTGTACGGCCGCACACTCCTCTGTATGGCCGCACACCCCTCTGTACGGCCGTACACCCTTTTGTATGGCCGCACACACCTCCTAGAACTATAAACACCCACTTTGATGTTCATATTTGGCCTTAAACTTGCAAAACCACTAAGTATGGAACCTAGAACACTCCTTGGATGCTTGTAGAACCTTGGAAACACCTCAAAAACAACCCTCATCATGAGTGTACGGCCGTACACTCATGAACCTTACACCCATGGCCGTACACACCCTTAGGGTGGCCATACACCTCCTTCAGTCAATCACATAAGGTTTTAACGCTTAGTTCAAGTGTTCCAGAGTCCTTTGAGTGGTTTCCTATCATGTCTTGTCGTAATATACCCTAATTTGAATCACATATGTGTCATTACATGTTAAATAGGGTCCAATTGTGTTTGAGGCTTCAAATGACACTCAACATCCATACCGATCTTACATTCAAATCGTACGCCAAAACGGTGAGTTCATACCCCTACGTTTTTCCGAGTTTTCATGTTTTCAGGGGGTGATACAAGTAAAAGTACAAGGAAACTTGTGCTTAAAATATATCATTTTGTTTAAGATAATTATATTTTCAGTATACTTTTAACATGGAAAAACAGTTTTTACCAAATGATTAAGAAATCAACTCGTAGAAACAGTTTTCAAAACTAGGGTAACGAACTTATGAATCATATAATAAAATATATTATTTTATAAGGGATTCATGTTAATCATAAAAGGATTTTCTATATTACTACCTGTAAATTTGTTAATCTAACTTGGAGACACGTCCTTGGTAACACTCCACCGGAACCCGAGTGTAAGTCTAGCACTTATGACCAAAATCTCTTGTAGGGAGAGTGTGACTGTTGTGTATAGATCTATACGGGACTGACTATCCCGCACCTGAACTGCTAGTTACAGTTAGGTAGAGATGACGGGGGTGACAAAGTCATAAAGGATACTGGCCTCGTTTCGTGCCATATCAAGTTAATGCATGGGTATAAAACTCGCAACCTAGATAACAAAGATTTACTTTTGTAATAATGAATCAAGTGAACTAACCTCAAAGTAATAACCAAATTGATTACTAGAGGGTATTAGTATTACCTTTAGGATTTAGTTCATCACAAATTTATTAGTTTTATTTATGCAATAAAACTAAAACCTCTCGTATTCCAGGAAAATAAGGGATTTTCCTAGCCTTAACCTATTTCTAGTAGTAGTCAGGGTTTTTCAATAGAAAACTTTGTTTAATCTATATAAGTATGGTAGATATTTATACTTTCTGACCTAAATCAAGAAATTCAATAGTTATCACTTAATGGAAATGTAGGATTTCCCGGGGTAATCACCGACATTTTATAAATAGATGGTTTATACATCAACTAATAAACATTCATTATTAATTCCATGATTTCTTAAATTATACATCCGGGTTGTGTATGAAGAATATCTGATAGACTATGGAATGTGTGGTTTCCGCCTCATCTCATTTTCCTTGTTTGTTTGTGGGTTTGGGGCAAAACCACACAGTCGACTGTTTGTTCGATTTGAATTGTATATGATTTGTATACACTAAGTACTCGCAAGATGAATTAGCAGAAATCATTTTTATCTAACTCTTACTATATCAGAATATGTAAGGTTTTCTGGAGAAAAATAATGTACCTTTTGAATGAACAAAGAACAGTTTTTCCAAAACCACAATGCTTATGAACTAACCAGCTTTATACTAATACTCTTTCAAAATGTACTTGTATTCTCAGGGCTCTAGTGACAGGTACACCCCGAAGTTTTGAGAAGACTGCTTAGCACTGGACTGCGACTCCTGTTGTCTTTTGTATTTCCTTGATGTTAGAATATGTAATGTTTAAAACACTTATGTAAAACTTATACCTATTAATGCAATGGTTGGTTGTACTTTAATTACTATAATGCATGTGTTATGATACTTCCATGACGTCATCCGCCCCTGAACGTTTCTGCCGTTTCGGTTTGGGGTGTGACGTGTTCCAACAGAGATCTTGATTCCGCATTCAAATCAATTTGTGATACTTTTTTCCTGCATTCAACCAATTCCCCATTTCCTTTATCAAAATTTAAATCATGCCATTTCTTTATTTCAGCTTTCAAAAAATGAAGCTTAGCCGCCAGAAAAGAGTCAGCGTATCCATATCCTCTGAATTTTGTCCATGCACTCAATACTACCTCATTGAACCCCGTACGGTACATCCAAGAGTTTAAAAATCTAAATGGTATCGGGCCAAAGTCCTCACTGTCTGTTTTCATCACAATTGGGCAGTGATCCGACAAGTCCCTAGGGAGGGCTGTCACCGTGCTTCCAGGAAAGAAGTCCATAAATTGATCACATAAAAGAAACCTGTCTAATTTGCTTAATTTCCCCCCGTCTATCGGTTTACAGTAGGTGAATTTTGAACCTCCCATTCTTAGATAAGTTAATGCGTTAGAATAGATGAAGTGATTGAAATCATCTGCAGAGACATGGCAAAATCTCAAATTGACCCTTCCTCTTTGTTCCTCACAGTGTTAAAATCACTGGTAAAAATCCACATTGCCGCTCTATTTGCTTTTATTTGAGCTAGTTCTTCACAAAATTTCCTCTTATCTGTAAACTTTAATTACCCTATTGAATCCTAAATTTTGAGGATAATAAATGACTCTATATTTAGGGAAATATTCAGAAAAGTCATAAAATTTTAGTCCAATTTATGAAAAATGTAACATCCCGAAATTCAGGTAAAGCTATTTAACCCTTCTCTTTTGTCAAGTTGTCATGAATAGTCCTTGAGTGAAATTTGTAGCAAATGAGTACGCTAGGCGTACTAGAAAGTATGTCGTGCGTACTCATGCACTTAATTTGGACGTGGACTCGCCTAGGTACGCTGGGTGTAGCAGGCCTAGATGCAAACCCTAATATTTGACTTGTGCACTATATAAGGAATGCTAAGGCTTTATCCTCAGCCACCATATCAGAGAGTGAAACCCTAAGAGAGCCTTCCCTTCATCCTTAAGCTTGTGTGTGAGTGTTTTGAGCTAAAAGTGCCTTGGTGTGTTAGTGAAGAAGAAGGAGAGGAGCTTGTGGAGGTTAGGGCTTGAAGTGCAAGTTTGGATCTGAGATCTTCAGAGGAAGGAGCTTCATCTAGAGGTATAAAGCTCAAAACTTTCCTCTTTATTTGGTATGGTGTTGCACGGACCATTTCTAGGGTTAAAAGTCCCAAAGGTGGAGACTTTATGAGTTAAAAGGACTCCATGGACCTAGATCTGTCCCATTTCAGTGATATTTGTTATATAGATCCAGAAAAATCCCAACTTGGTCGTTGTTATGGAGTCATGCTTGAGTTATGAGCTTTTCTAGGGTTGGAAATGGAATGTTATGGGTGTTAGTGACTTGTCCAGCCATGCAAAGGCTTAAAGTCACCAACTTTATGGATTAAGCGGCTTTGAAATGGTCAGATCTAGAAGTTGGACGTGTGTCTTAACTGTTTACGACCCCAAGAGCTAAGGAGTTTGAAACTGGGAGTTACGCGGGATGTAATCCCAGTACGTGCGGCATAGGGGATCGCGTTCCCCGTTTCTGTGAGGTCGCCGGGTACGCCCAGCGTACAGGTTTGGTACGCACAGCGTAACCCGAAGGGTTGACATTTGTTGACTTTTAGGGTTTGGTCAACTTTAGGGTCCTTGATCCATTAGAGGGGTAAAATGGTCTTTTACCCTTCTGAGAGTGCTAAGAGAGGGAGTAGTCTAGCCTTGAGAGTTGTATTGATTAAGAGTGTTTATTCCATGTGATTAGGCGAAGGCTAGGCTAGATTTTTATTGAGTTCGAGATTACCGAGTTACCCGAGGTGAGTCTTCTCACTATACTTTACGAGGGTGTAGTAATTAGAGTTATGTGACAGAGTATATTGTATGTTTTGTATGGTGTGATTTCTAAGTGATTTGTGCTATGTATGATGCAGAGTTTACAGAGTTAGGACCGAAGGTTCACAGAGTTAGGACTAGAGGGTCCATAGAGATATGGGACTGGAGGGTCCCACTGAGACACACTGACCTGAGGGTCGACCAGAGTTATAGCCTCGAGTGGCTAATGTGTGTTGTATGTAGTATTTTAGGGAACTCACTAAGCATTTCTGCTTACAGTGTTGTGTTATGTGTTTCAGGTACCAGTGAGAATTGCGGGAAGGCGCCGACATGATCAGTACACATAAGAGGGTTTTTTTTTTTACACATTATGATCTTGGGTTGTGTTTCTATGAATTGAGATGTGATACAATGACATTTTTTATAATATTTATGAATGAAAGTGTGTTTTTAAATTGTGAAAAATTATTTGAAAATTTGGATGTTACAAAAAAGTCCTAAACTAAATTTTATTTACAGAAAAGCACAGAATACCGGTTAAAACATCGAAAAAACCCTTTTCGGCCGGTTTCGCAGATGTTGCCGGTATTCTCTCCGTTTTCGTTAGTTTGCTCAAAATTTTGGGACTTTTCCAAAAATTACATAATAGCTAAAATATTTGGACTTTTTTGAAATTTACCATGAGATTAATAGATATTTTTATTAACAAATCATTTAGAAACATAAAAATTATTTTTATTATAAAAAAAAAAGAAATACATTTGTTGCTAATTTATAGGAATAAATTTGTGGTCTAAGTACTCTATTGCTTCCTGACCACTCAAACTCTCTACGTTCTTCCTCTGCATTGTTGTAGGTATGATGGTGAGATGAACTTAGTTAGCATTCCTTTAATGTTGGTGTTCATTTTATATTGTTTAACCTAACTACAAACCAACATTCAAACCTTAAATGTTAACAACCATCGACTAACATATATCTATAAAATGTGAAAAGTAAACCGTGAATGATAATTTATATGGAAACAAGTGAAGGGTTATTATCTATTTAAATTTTCATTCAAAGTTTACTTTTCACTCTCGATAGATGTGTGTAATTTTATGGTTGTTACCAGGTAATGTTTGGAGGTTAGGTGATACTTAGGTTAAAGAACATAATGAAAGATCTATATGTTCGAGTAATGATATTTTCTAATAACACGTGATCATATAGCATCATGCCTAATAGCAAGTAGACTCTTATATTGGTCACGTCTAACAGAATACTTCTCATTATGACACCACAACGATACATAGGAAGAACATAGACATTTTGAAGTGGTCAACAAATAATAGAGAAGTACATAGTCGACTATTCTATTTCTAGAAATTAGCAACAAATATATTTGCTTTGTTTATAATAAAAAATTATGTTTATAAATGATTTTTTAATAATAATATCCAGTAATTTCATAGTGATTTTCAAAAAAGTCTCAATATTTTGGTTATCGGGTAATCTTCAGAAAGTCTTAATATTTTGAGCAAACTAACGAAAAATGACAGAATACTGGCTAAATCTACGAAACTGGCCAAAAAGGGTTTTTTCAAAGTTTTAGCCGGTATTATGTGTTTTTCTGTAAACAAAAATTAGTTCGGGATTTTTTCATAAATTAGACTAAAATTTTACGACTTTCCTGAAGATTTCTCATATATTTATGAAGAACATAAAAAAAATGGTCCATCTCTTTTTGATTTATCTAAATAATCATCATGTATATATTTTATTTTGTTTTAATTTTGTTTCATACTAAATGTATATCATATAAAAAAAATTATTCTCACTGAAAAGTACATATTGGATCCGGATTTTCAAACTAAACATTACAGATGAAGTCCAAAATGATGTATCATGAAATTTCAGAAAAACGTTTTAAATCTGAAGAACAAATTTTAAACTAAGAAAAGGTTTATTTTTATTAGAATTTAATAAAAAAAAAAAAAAAGATTTACAAAAGAACCAAGTATATTACATGACATGGACATAAAAATGTGCATCTTAATTGAAAAACGGATGGCAGAAAAGTATTACGAATTTAAGGAGTAGATAATTTTTTTATAAATGTTTAATGGAAATGAAAGAAAATACATATTATGTACCATACGATAACCCAAAATGCCATATTTTGAATTTTGTGTTTATTTTGAAAAAATGTATAAATATATGGTCCTTTACATTAATTGTCTATAATTATGAGGTTATTATTATAAATATCCCTAAAAGTTAGCTATTTATAACCACCTACCACAAGAAACACCAACCACATCCCACAATATAGAAATATGAGAAACGTATTGATGACACCCACCAATTCCTACATTGAAAAGCAATCGAATCACCAAAAAATACCGTTTTCTAACGTGGTTATCACAAGAACAAGGAATTGTTTTTGGGGTAGAGAATGGAATACGGTAGACATCCAAATAGCATTATCGTACGCTTTTCTTCATTTACTTGCCCTTTGTGCACCATTTGCATTCACTTGGGATGCTTTTTGGATTGCATTTATTGGCAATTTGCTGACAGGAATGCTAGGCATAACTCTCAGTTATCATCGACTTTTGTCCCACCGTAGTCTCAAACTCCCCAAATTGCTCGAATATACGTTTGTTTATTTTGGGCTCCTTGCTGCTCAGGTTCGTATTTGGCTTCACCATTACACTTAATCTAGTTTTGCTCAAGTTTATTAATAGCATATTATGTTGGATGTAACGTGTTGATGAATAAATGAAATACACAGGGTAGAGTTGGTTTATATTTACGATCATTTTGGACGGTCATGAATGTGACTTCAGTTAATATGTAATTTTATATGCTTATATTTCTCCTGTATATAAATAATGTCTAGTTTTAGTTCTACTTATATTATATAAGAATAACTAACTAATTGTTTATTTTATAAAAAACTTATATTCCAGTTAGTTTTAGGAAATAAAATCAAATTTGATAGAATATATATATATATATATATATATATATATATATATATATATATATATATATATATATATATATATATATATATATATATATATATATATATAAGTCAGATCGGATGATGACTTCAATTCCGGTGAGAAGCTGTGACAACAAATCTAAGCCATTTTTTTTGGAATCGGCGGAATTTATTAAAACCACGGCTTAAATGAAAAAGACCGGGCACAAAAGAAAAAACAAAAACAAAACTTACAAAATGTCAAAAGGGGAACAAACCCAACAATCCCATCTACAATTTTCAAAATTACCCCTATATTTCAGTCAACTAAAAACCATAGAAATCACATTATCCGCCAACTTTGAAGAGTTCACTTGGATTTTGTTAAACCAAACATCGTTCCTTGCTTTCCACATACACCATAGAAACCCATAGCAGATAGCAATAAATATTTTTTTCTTTTTTGGACAGTTCCCCCATGAGGCAGCAAAATTAACAAAATCTGAAATCGAAAGGAACTTTTGAATAGAAACGTCACACCAATTGAAAATACAGCGTAGAGAATCAAAAGCAATCGGACAGTCCAAGAGAATATGATCTGCAGTGTCCACACCACTAAAACACATTTGACAGGAAATAGAAGGCATGTTGATACCTCTCCTGGAAAGAGCTACTGCAGTAGGAATACGCCCCATACAAGCCCTCCAAACAAAGCTAATGCACTTGATAGGAACTAAGTGAAGCCAAACCGTGGGGTTATTTATCGGGATAGTCAATTTACTATCAATGAGGGCCCTAAGATCGCAAACACGAAAAAAAACCATCATTAATTAACCTTGATCTCCAAGTGTCGGGCCCATTGGATCTAACAACCATCCTTGTAACATCCAAAATAGATTTCAATTCCAGCAACTCCTGAGAATTGTTGGGTTTCCGCTTCCAAGCCCACGACAAAACGCCATTCACCCATCTGTCACCTAAAATACAAGTTTTCCTCTTGTCTAACGCATATAAAGAAGGGAATTTCAACCGGGAACCGGCAAGGTTACCGGTTTTTTAAGGGCTAAAAACCGCTTGTAAGCCGAACCGGTAAAAACCGGCGGTTTTCTTAAGAACCGGAAAAAACCGGAGTGGTTCAACCGGAAACAAAACCGGTTTTTTAAAAATTTGGCTTACTCACGACATAGAACAAGCCGGCTCAAAGGAGCCATCCTATTCACTGGGGTGTCAATTTGATTAGCTATGCTGTGGAATACTTTTTTTATAAGTAAACACAGCCCTCTATTTCTATTAACCTATCGATGTGGGATGTATTTCATATTCAAACTTTATATTACCACTTCCTTTACAAGCAATTTGCACACATAGTGTATTAAATATATTTGCATTATCTATTTTTTTACACAACTAACATACGTATTATGTATATTTAGATATTTAGATATTTAGACTTTTTATTTTTGGAATTATTACTTTTTTTTCACCAATTTGAAACTGTCAATTTAATTACTACGTATTTTATATATGAACTTCATAATTATAATATAAATATATAAATCATACACATATATTTAATATACATATATACATATATAAAACACACAAACTATATATATATATATATATATATATATATATATATATATATATATATATATATATATATATATATATATATATATATATATATATATATATATATATATATATATATATATATATATATATATATATATATATATATATATATATATCTGGTTTTTCCGGTTTTTGGAACCGGTCCAACCGGTCGGACCAGTTGAACCATCGAACCGGTAAGATAGCCGGTTCGATGTCCGGTCCGGTTTTCAAAATCTTGTTCTCAGGCACAAAAAAAAAAAGACAATTATTGTAATTTTTGAGGGTAAGATGTAAATTGAAAAGAGAGCCCAAGTCGCATAATCTGAAGAAATGCGTCTGGACGTGCGAACGCCCCACTCATCAGGACACGTGTCCATTTATGAGGAAGTGGTTTTTTTTTTTTTTTTTTTTTTTTTTTTTTTTTTTATAGTTTTACTGACATAACTTTTTTTGTTGTTTGAAAAAAAAAAATCAAAAAAAACTAAAATTCTTAAAATTTAATTTTCTACGAAATAAGCACAATTATAAAAAAATAAAAAAAAATATTTATTTTTTTATATTAAAAACCCAAAAAAAAATTCCAAAATTCCTAAAATTTTAAAGGATACTTCTATTCAATATACTAGTGATTTTATTAAAAGAATTTTTTAAAAATAAGTTTTTAAAGTATTTATCCATTTTATTAGTTTAATTAAAAAAAATATTAAACATAATTTGATCTAAAATGTAATTATTCTAAATATTTATGATTCAAAACAAACTTTTGATTCAGCTTGTTTCTGATCATTATTTTGTTATGATCTAAAAATATTTAGAATCAAATATTTTATAATCTTTAACTATATCTTTTATGATTCAAAATTAAATGATTCAAAATATATATATAATTTTATTTAACACAAACTATATTTAATTGAATATATTATTGAACCAAAATCATATGATTAAAAAGACAATTAGATTCAAATTTTTAGTATCCAACAAAAATATGATTAAAAAAGAGTATGAATGGAAAATATTATAATCCTTAATACTCTTCTTTTTTAAAATTTTATAATTGTTCAACATTAAAAAACTCAAAACAATCTTTAGTTTAAAAAATCAAAAAGTAAAAACAAAAATAAAGAAAAACACTAGTATCTACAAGTATGTAGTAAATATATTAAAATAACAAAAAGACATAAAAAATAATAATTAAAAAAACAATAATAAATTAAAAACATTAAAACCGAGCATATATATGTTTAAAAAATTGAATTTTTTAATGAAAAAAAAAAGAATAAACAAAAATAAACCAAAATAAACGAAAAATAAATAATAAAACCCACTTAAATGACGTTTCATGGATGTTCGCCGCACGTGATGAAATCTTCGAGTTCATATTAGTTACAATGAACGTGGGTCGCATGCTAATGCACCACAGTAAAGTATTTGGGTTTGACATTTGTGCCCTTGATGAAATGGGTGGTGGAAAATTATCCTTGCAGTCCTCACCATTTTTTGAGTCCTCACCGGAACCGGACCATATAAGCACCTTAACACATGCATGGTCCATTCTTAAACATCAAACAAGCATTTTTATGAACTAACAACATCAGAAGGGGAAAGATCTATCACTCCAAGCTCCTAGAGTGGCTCAAACTCATAAGGAGAACTTAATACAACACAAAAGCTATTAATCTTGCCCTAAACTCAAACCAGCATAAGAAGAAGTCAAGATAATAACTTTTTACCCCCTAAAGCTTCCTAAGAGCGTGAAGGTTCTGGATCTACAACCCCAAGGCTACACCAAGCTTGATCACCAAGATCTACTTCCTTGAAATAACACCACGAACCCTTCAAAATCACCTCCAACCTCAAGAATACACCACCAAGGGAATTAGGGTTAGAAATGAGGCTCTAATATCATTAGAGGCTGAGAAATGAGAGAGACTTGAGCTTATAAGGGTGTTTAAATAGAGCACAAGCCCCAAGAATTAGGGTTTGGCACTCTGCCAAGTACGTTGGGCGTACACACCGAAGCACACGCCACTTACCATGCACACATGTGACTTATCTTGCAAACCTTTTCAACTAAGGACCATTTCTACCATTATTTCAAATTGTCCTAACTTCTTCGTCTTAGGTCCGTTTCCAATGAACCTTATATCCACGGAAAGGTAGCGAGAAGCCCTATACTTCTAACAACTCACCATATCCTTAAAATTACCCGAAAAAACCCAAAATTCATAAAGGATCGAGTTATCAAATTACAATTATACCCTTAGGCTCCGAAAACACCATCGAACACTTGGATCACTTAAACCATAACACACACACATCTGAAAAGGGCCAACTCCTTTCTTCTCCATGGCCTTAAGCCTCATGACAACTGATGATTGGGCTGCAGCCTCGAATAATGAAGCAAATCCAAAATCGAGTGTTACAACTCTCCCCCACTTAAATTATATTTTGTCCTCGAAATTGCTCCTTACTAACACTCAGATCATACCTAACAACCCGAGGAACGTAACCAAAAATTTTGAGCATAAAACAACCTTACAAAGACAACCAGGCCCAAACAGATACTTCCAACTCGAAGAAGAACAAGTCCTTATCCCCTGCAGAAAACCACTTCTACCTTTCTGAAACCTAAAATCTACATTGGTCCGACTCCTCGACAGACCGTCCACGCTAAGTCATTACTATGCAAATTCCTCATCGAATAACAGACTAAACAAAACACTTCCAACCCCGATTATATTGATGCTACCAAGGGAAACAAATTCACTGACCATAAACAGCTGCAAAACACTTATACTTGATAGAAGGCTCAGATAATCCTTAGACTAGAAGGTTCATCCCTGCAACGGTTAGACTTAAAGGAAAGTTGCGCAACAGAGTCAAATCAATTACTCTAATATTACTTAATCCAAAACGTAAGTGACTTAGCATTTCCCGAACAAAAAGCTACTCCACACACACGAATCCCAAATCGCTAATACTACCCGAAACATCACACTGCCTCCTAGCTAATTTACAAGAGCAGTCGAGACCTCCCTAGTCCCAAATTGTCTGCTAACTATCTGAAATACCAGATTCCTGCCCGGTTGTTGAGCCAAAAGATACCCACACAGTCACCTCACGTGACTCCCGAAAAAAATCCTTAACTGGCAATAATTACCCAAACCATCTCGTCACCAAACCCAATGTTAAATTGAATGTTACAAGACTAAATTTAGTCTTACATTATACCTGGTCTCCAACTACCTACTATTTCCTGATTCCAATTATGTTGTGGCCCTCCCACAGCCTTGCGAACTGACCCATCCTGGCCTAAACCATCTGAAGAAATTTGTGAGCAAATCATAGATTTGCCACACTCTCACCGCTGCACATGGATCGGTGAAGCTACGTGTCACCCCACAGTCTTACAACACTCCCACACTAACTGTCCACTAGTGAATGCTACGAGCCACACCGCAGTCTTACAACACTTCTACAATATCTGCTAACTAGCGAATGTTACGGGCCACCCCGTAGTCTTACAACACTTCCAATTTTCCACAGTCGCCGCCCATGGTCTTACCGCTAATCTATCAACCCGAACACATCTAGAGTCGAGCATGCACTTGACCAAACACCCAAGCCGAACTCGAGTCATGACTATAATCCTAACCCAGGTCCACCAAAAGCCTGTTATCCATCGCCAAGAAGGTGCTAACCAAATATTGGTAAGTTCCCGAACTCCCAACTCACACAATCTTCAATCCAGACAGCCACTTGGGCCGCCTTCCTCCCCGATGGGGATGCAAAACTCATCCTAGTTTCATGCCTGCTTCTGTTCCTGAATACCTGGATAGTTCTCCCCCACCTTGATCTGACTCATCTTTTACATCACACAAGACTTGAAGGATTCCCAATCCTTCTTACCCTCTAATGATCGAATTGCTGACAACCCACACTTACCAATGCTAGTGATCCATCACTAGCCAAACCCAAAAGGTCGCACCACCCTTGAAGACCAGGTGAACACTTCTCGAAATCCCAAAAAAAATAAACCCGATAACCCCAGAAGCTTTTTGAAACATCCAAAAATCTGGTCCCAAAAATTTCAATTTAATAATAGATAAAATAGTATTTTCCCATAACATCCAAACATTTGAATGAAACCAATGTATCAATTTTCCATAAATCAGAGTAAAACATCATAACGGAATCTCAATGGTGTGTGCGATGCAGTCATCCCGAGTTCTTCCCTTTACAAACGGAAGTACCTGAAACATAGACTAAAAACCGTAAACACAAAAGTGACTTTCCCTAAAATACCTCATACTTTACATATAATAAGCATATAATGGGCCCTGCCTAGTCATCCGGCCCTACTTGGTCATCGAGCTGAGCTCGGAAGTGAATCGGCCCCCACCCAACATGCATATAACATATATCTATTAAACACCTACACATATATCATAGATATATAGCATACAAATAGTCATCGGGCCCCGCCCAGCGTCGGACCTTAGCCCAGAGAGCATATAAACATAGACACATGCAAAAGTCACAAAGACAATTAGCATACTAGCAACATAACGATAACATGGGCCGGCATTGGTGCCTTCGAACCGCTAAGTAAAACTCACCTCGAATGCAAAAAGGTAGCTGAACGGATCCCGTCTCTGAATATCGACTCTATTCAACCCCCTAAACATAAAAGATTTCCTTAAGTACAACACAAAATACCCAAAAGCCCCTTATAGGTCAAACATGGTCAAAGACTAAAGTCAAAGTTAAAGTCAACGATCCGATTTGTCCTTCAACTCGCCGCATTTATCCATTAGTCTAAAAATTTAGGAGGAAACCGATCCAACTCGCCGAGTTCATCCATAACCATGCCAAGTTCGCCAGAAATCCAACATCTTAATTTATTAAGCCGACCTCCTTGAAACTAAGAGCTTTATAACTCAGCTTTAACTGAAATGGTGTCAAGAAGGGTAAAGTTTCCTAATTTACCCCTAAGAACCACCAAAATGGGTTCAAAACCCAAACCCTAGGCTTAAAATGGTAAGGACTTAATCATTAAGAACTAAATCACCAAAGGCATAGCCCCAAACTATAGATCTGGCCCTAAAAGCTGAATGAATACGTAAAGTTTCCAACTTTACACTCATGCATAACTAGGTGAGGCTCAAATGCTCAAACGAGGCCAAAAGAAGGAGTTAATGAATGCATGAAGCCCTTAAGACCATAAACTTGGCACCTTTATGCCAAAAGAGCTCATGAAGATCATAGATATGAAAGATGAAAACACTTGGGACTTCTATTTCCCTAACAACCACCCATCCATGGCTAAAAGCATACAATCTAACCCAAGAAGAGATCTAAGCAAATACTAAGCAAGGTTAGAACTTTATACCCGAAATGTGATGGAAATGAAGCAAAAAATCAAGATCTGAAAGCTCCTACTTGAACCACCACCTTGCACCAAGCTTTTCTTCCTTCAATGAGCTTCAACACACCAAAAACACACCCATAATCAGCTCACAACACTCAAGTAGGGTCTAGGGTTTCGAGATTAGGGTTAGGGGCTATGGAGGCTGGGAATGAGGCCAACACCTGGGACTTAAGGTGTTTAAATAGGGTGTAAAACCCTAAAATTAGGGTTTCCTTCCCAGATGCCAACTCGTAGAGTTGAGGCACCTCAACTCGTTGAGTTGACTCATTAAAATTTGCGGCCAAAACAACTTCGACACATTGAGTTGAGGCTTCCAACTCGATGAGTCCTCCAAGAAAAAATGCAAATAATTGGAAATAAATTCATACCAGAAACTAGGCATTACAATTCTTCCCCACTTGAATTAGACTTCATCCTCGAAGCCTACTGTCTCGAACAATCCTGGGTAATGCTCCCTCATCTCCTCCTCGGGCTCCCAAGTCCACTCCGACCCCTTGAGATGCAACCACTACATCTTCACTAGCTCCACTACCTTGTTCCTCAAGTTTTTTTGTCTTCCAATCTAATATTGCCATTGGTTTCTCAACATAATTCAGGAGGTCATCCACATGAATATCCTCCATGAGTACAACTGCAGAATCATCCACCAAAATCTAGTATGTACGCACGCATCATATCCTCAAGAGTCTAAATCGTCTGCTCACTCTGCTCGTCGGTCTATGGATGAAAAGTCATACTGAAATGGAGACGAGTACCCATCTCGTCATGAAACTGCTTCCAAATCTGGAAGTAAAGCGAACATCCCGGTCTGAAACTACTGATACCGGCACCCCATGGAGTGCTACCACCTCCTGAACATAAATATTGACTAGCTTTTCTGCAGAAATACTCTCCTGGATCAGAATGAAATGTGTGCTCTTGGTCAATCGATCCATAATAACCAAAATAGAATCCATTCTGCGTGCAATCATGGGAAGCTTAGTGATAAAATTCATCGTGATGTCTTACCATTTCCATACAGGAATCTCCAACGACTGCATATTTCCGTGAAGTCGCTAATGCCCGGCCTTGACTTTCCTGCAAGTCAAACACTGCTCAACAAACCATGCTATATCTCGCTTCATGCAGGGACACCAATAATCAGGGGAAGATCCATATACATCATTGTCGCCCCAGGATGAATGGAGAATCTCAACTTGTGAGCCTCCTCCATTAGAACTTGGCGCACCCTGTCCAAATACGGAACCCAAACCCTCCTGTGCAAAGTCACCAATCCGCGGATATCATAATCGAAGGAAGCGACCTGCCTCACAATCCGCTCACACTTCTGGCGCTTTTCCTTCATAGCCCCAACCTGTGCCTCACGAATCCGTTCCAGCAACGACGTAATCACTGCCATCCTCAAGCATATACCACGAATCAGAGCCGCGGCAACCTTGCGGCTGAGAGCATCGGCCACCATATTGGCCTTCCCCGGGTGGTACAAGATCTCACAATAATAATCCTTCACCACATCTAACCAACGACACGACCTCATGTTCAGGTTCGGCTGATCCATCAAATACCTCAAGCTCTTGTGGTATGTGTAAATAGTACAGCGAACCTCATAGAGGTAATGCCTCGAAATCTTGAGGGCGAAAACCACAACCCCTAGCTCTAAATCATGCGTCGGATAAATCGCCTCATGAGGCTTCAGCTGCCTCGAAGCGTATACGATCATGCAACCCTGCTGCATTAATACTACACCCAAACTCATGATCGATGCATCACAATAGACCACAAAATCATCAACACCCTCTGGCACGGTGAGAATCGTCACCTCATACAACCGCTGTCTAAGAGTCTAGAAGGCTGCCTGCTGCTCAGGCCCCCAGCGACATGTCACCGACTTCTTGGTCATTCGGGTCAATTGAACAACAATCTTGGAGAAATCCAAGATGAATCTCCGATATTACCCGGCCAAACCAAGAAAAATCCAAATCTCAGATGTAGACCTCGGAACCTCCCACCACATCACGGCCTCGATCTTGGTCAGATCGACTAGAATACCCTTCTGATTGACAAGGTGCCCCAGGAACTGCACCTCGCGCAACCAGAAATTTCACTTGGATAACTTCTCAAAAAGTCTCTCCTTCTTCAATGTCTCCAGCACCTCCCTCAAGTTCTCCTTGTGTTGCTCCTGCGTTATAGAATAGACCAAGATATCATCAATAAAGACTATCACAGACCAATCTATGAT
The DNA here is from genome assembly GCF_002870075.4 of Lactuca sativa. Lineage (NCBI taxonomy): Eukaryota > Viridiplantae > Streptophyta > Magnoliopsida > Asterales > Asteraceae > Lactuca > Lactuca sativa. The sequence continues at coordinate 89,830,704 of NC_056627.2, forward strand.
CGGTCTGCACACACTGTTCATGAGATACATGAATGCGGCAGGAGCATTGGTGAGCCCAAATGGCATCACAACGAACTCATAATGGCCATAGCGAGTCCGAAAAATTTTCTTCTACACATCCTCATCCCTGACTTGCATCTGATGATTACCCGATCGCAGATCAATCTTGGACAACTAAGATGCACCCTGATGCTGGTCGAAAAGATCATCAATCCTCAGAAGGGGATAACGCTTCTTCACCATTGCCTTATTCAACTCCCGGTAGTCGATACACATCCGATGAGACCCATCCTTCTTCCTAAAAAAATGAATTGGGGCTCCCCAAGGAGAACTGCTCGGCCTGATAAATCCTTTGTCCAACACCTCCTGCAACTGTATAGACAACTCCTGCATCTCGGGAGGAGCCAACTGATACGTTGCTTTGGCTATCGGAGCCGCACCTGGAATCAAATCAATCTTAAACTCCACCTGTCTCTCCGGAGGTATCCCAGGAAAATCCTCCGAGAACACATCTAGATACTCCTGCATAATCAGTACATCGTCTAAGGTCGCCTTTCCCAAATTCCAAGTATCCTTGACATATACGAAAAAACCCGAACAACCCTGATGAAGATAACGTCTGGATCTCGCTGTTTAACCCTGATGAAAACACTTGGGACTTCTATTTCCCCAAAACCACCCATCCATGGCTAAAAGCATACAATCTAACCCAAGAAGAGATCTAAGCAAATACTAAGCAAGGTTAGAACTTTATACCTGAAATGTGCTAGAAATGGAGCAGAGAATCAAGATTTGAAAGCTCCTACTTGAACCACGACCTTGCACCAAGCTTTTCTTCCTTCAATGAACTTCAAACACACCAAAAACACATCCACAATGAGCTCACAACACTCAAGGAGGCTCTAGGGTTTTGTGATGGGTTTCGAGCAATACATCAATCCTATGGTGTACATGCAAACCCTAATAGCTTTGGATCTAGGTTGTCTAATGAACATGCAATTAATTATCCAAAGCCATAAACCATAGATCTAATAAACTATAACTAGAATTAGGGTTTAGATCTTACTTTTGATTGTTATATAGCAATAACAATCAATCCTTGGCTTCAAAAAGCTTAGTGCCTCAAGTGTTGCACCTCTAATGGAGTCACAAACACCACTAAGCAACTTGGATGAAGAGGGAGGAGAGAGGAGGCACCAAAAATGGTTGGAAATCCTAAAGGAATACTTCACCACATTTTTGGGGCATAGGGGCCCTTTATATATATGTAGGCTATTAGGGTTTACAGCTAGGAAACCCTAATCTGACTGCTTAAGCCCTTTATATATATGTAGGCTATTAGGCTATTAGGGTTTATAGATTAGGAAACCCTAATCTGACTGCTTAAGTCCTTTAGATAAGGGATCATATATTCCTCCATTCTCAAGATATCGTATAGACACAAGACATGAATTTCAATCATTCTCTCTATATTGTTTCCCAACTTCCGATTTATGACGACTGACAACAGACTACAATTGAACTCATCAACTTAGTCCCGACTTGGCCAAGCGCTTAGGTGTCATCACTAAATCATCGAGGGGCCCACATGTATCGTTTTTATCCCACTTTGGGTAAAAGGAATGGATACACTTCGACTCAAATGCTCGCTTGTACTCACTAATCGAATTACACACAACAATAATTTTTATAACACCAACTTACTGGTGCGTTTACTTATCATCAATGTGCAACCGACCAGCGAATAACAACTCACACGTCTCGGTTTCAAGAATATACAATATTATCGTCTCACAATCACTCGTGATAAAAACCATTGAGTGATTCTCGTGAGCTTGGGTTTAATCCAATACTCTAATATTATCAAAGCACTCATGAACTCTGCAACAAGACTTGTGCTATGTCTAAACTCTTTAGACAATCTACAGACTCTTCATGACAGTCTTGCTTCATACCTACTTCCAAATTATGACCGACTGTAGAGGTTCGAATAACCCAGTTATTCTGGAAGTCAAAACATGCAAACTGAAACACAACAATAATACTTCATCCTATATGGCCCCAAACCCGTGAGAGTAAATAAAACACTTCTATTTAACCACCATATTGATTACTCACTATTTATCATTTAATGTTTCGGATAATCAACTCATTACTTGAATTACAACAACAATTGTCCCATGCTCCAAGCATCCACACTTTGTTTCCTATGGTCCATGAAATAGATCAATTGAAAACTTTTCCAATGATGCTCATTTCACAATTCCTAATCCTCATCGTTAGTGTAAGAACACAAGGTTCTTGCCACTACTAGAATATGTTAGATTCTAACAATTTATGCAACGATCCTTTCGTAAAGTCATAGCACAAAAGTCACCAAGACTTGGCCAATGAAATTACAAGGTTCTTTATCATAAATTGTTACAAAACAATTACATATACGTGATGTCTCTCACTCAAAGTACATTCCTTTGAACATCCTTTTTGCACAAAATTTTCTAATCTAGACATGAATTCTTAATTTCCAACTCCCAATATGGAAAAATTTCTATATTTGCCATACGACAACTCATCCTTAATAGAATCTTATCTATTCATAATAATGTCGATATAATGCATCTACTACTATACTTCCAACTACTCACAAACGACCAATCCTCAGCGAACTTTGGATTGTCCTTTGATAGTTGTATAATTATTTTAGTCAAAACCGATTCTAGTCCCTTTTCCCTCTTAATGCACTATGCATTTGGAAAATTTTAGAATGGTCAAATATTATAGCATATGCAATTGATCCTATACCCAAAGAATATGGGACACGATTCATAATGTCTTACATAAAGACGTGATATTTTGATTTTGTAAAGAGTTTAAAAAATGATGAATTTACATATTTTTAATTATTTTTTACGATAGAAGATAAACTCTAAAACAATAATTGAAAAAGTGATCATAATAATCCTAAAATAATGATATTATTTTCACTTTTACATAATTACAAACACATTTTGTATTAATATATGGAAAAAATGAAGAAAGCCAAATTTCTTCTATAGATGGTCAACTCTATTCTATTAGACAAACTCAACAACAATTTTCTTTCTAGTTAAATAATTCATGTTATTTTCTTTCTGGTTCAGAAAAATAATTAGAGATGTCAACGGGGGCAAACGGGATGGGGATTGCATCCCCCGCCCCCGCCCCCAAAATTTTCTCGTTCCCCCGCCCCCCGCCCCCGAAATCTCCATCCTTTCCACCCCCACCCCCACCCCCGCCCCCGAATTCCCCTTCTGACCCCCGCCCCCGATTGATTTTTGACTAACTTATTTAAGTTAAAATAAGTTCTTGTTTGGGCTAAAAGAAACTATTTTTTGGTTAACAAATATATATTTATAACATAATTTTACATGTTACAAACAACTTAAAAACATGTTTTTTGTTGAATTTTTGTACGTAAAAATCATTTTATTGTTTATTATATTTATATAATTAATATATGTCAATTTATATAATTTATTAACGGGGCCCCCACGGGGGTTTCGGGAAGGATTACCAACCCCCGCCCCCTCCCCCGAAATTAAAACGGGGGTTAACCTTGCCCCCGCCCCCGCCCCCGTCCCCGATTTTTTTCAACAAATCCCCCCATACGGGACGGGGCCCCCACGGAATCGGGGTCCCACGTGACTTTTTGACATCCCTAAAAATAATACATACTTTTACATGTAAAAAATAACACATATCTTTATATGCAGGGTGATCCAATTCATTGGGTAAGCATCCACAGATTCCATCATAAATATGTTGATTCAGATAATGATACACATTCACCCATCAACGGGTTCTGGTTTAGTCATATGGGTTGGATTTTTGATAGTGGATACTTACTAGAAAAGGTATCATGGTTCCATGTTTTTCATAAAATTTGAAGATATTATTGCTAAAATTTTTAATTGAATCTTATGTGCTAAAAATAGAAAACGTCCTAAAAAATTTATATTGCTTGATTTAATGCAGTATCCAATACATAAAAACGTGGAAGATTTAACAAATCAGATGTTCTATATGTTTATAAAAAAAACATACATATGGCATTTACTTGGATGTGGTGCTCTCTTGTATACATGGGGTGGATTTACATATCTCGTTTGGGGCATGGTATGATATCTTTATTTGAATTCATTGCTTGGATTTATTTTACATAATGATTTATAATATATTTCATTTGGATACTTCATTTATAAACTTATTGTGTGTGTATATAATAATAATAATAATAATAATAATAATAATAAAACATATTCATTAAATCCTGAACTTTAAGAGGTATAAGTTATAAATTTTTTTTTGTACAAATTAATTATGCATAAATAAACCAATAATACTTGTCAAAAATATAAAGACATGAATAAAAAAGATTATTAATAAATTCAGTTTGTAGAAAAATAAAGTCGTATATATATTAATAATTTATATTTACATCAATAATATCAATAAACAATATACATATAAGGTCTAAAAATAAATATTCTACGTCAAAGAAGTAATTTTTTTTATTACTTATTAAGTAACAATAAATTTTAATAATTATTTCCCCATAACAAACTATTAATCAGAAGAGCTATTTATCGTCACTATATATATATATATATATATATATATATATATATATATATATATATATATATATATATATATATATATATATATATATATATATATATATATATATATATATATATATATATATATATATATATATATATATATATATATATATATATATAAAAGATCAATAGAAAACCTATAATTAGGTTTAAAATTACAAAAATTCTGCTTATGGTTTTGTTAAAATTATGTATTTATTCCTTATAGTTTGACTTCGAATCATTACATGTCATTTTGTGGAATAGTACCACCGTCTTCATAACTGTCAATATCATATATTTCGCAACTGCAAACTAATTTCATTTTCACCCATGAAAAAGTCACTATATCGACGAATTCAACATCGCCTTCTGTAATTGTTGTTAAGTAGTATGTAATGCATGAGCTGTTAATTGTCTTGGTTCTTAGTGAAGAATAGTCATGCCACTAATTTGCAAATACCCGTGTAGTCCTTATTGTTTAATTAATTATGTATTAAATTTTTCGCTTTGAAGTTTATTAATTGATGAATAAGACAGTTAATTGGATTCAAAGTTTAAAGACGAAGAAGAATTGAACGATTATTTTTATGTATAACCGGTGATGCTTGATATTACTACATATGTTTAAAGATCTTTATTAGAGTGACTTCCATTTATTTAGTAATCCTAAATGTTATGTCGTTACTTGTTTTGTTACTTAATGAAGAAGCGTTGTGTCATAAATTATAATATTCATGCACTTCTATTGTTCAGTAATTCTCTAATAAGTTTTTGGCCTCAAAGTTTAGAAGAATCATGTTTGTTAATTGTTCCATGTTCATGTATTCTTTTCTAGAATAAATATGAGGGCTTTAACCAAAGGGCTTCTGGCCCAGCGGTATCCGGTGTTGCCCTCCTTTTTTGAGGTAACGGTTCAAGTCCTGTAAGGGACATAGGTGGAGAATTAGAAGTGGTGTAGGAGTAGATTAGATTTTGTGTTAAAAAAGAAATGAGGCTCTGTTATTTTTTCCATGTAACCATAAATAGTGCTTGTGTCATTAATTGTTTTGGTGCTCAACGAAAAAGATTTGTGTTGTTATTGTCTGTCTTATACTCATGCATTCATTAATCTACCATTAATTCACTAGTAAATTTAGATACTCATGTATTAATTTTGGCTTCAAAGTCAAACCATAAGGACTAAATGCATAATTTTAACAAAACCATAAAGATGATTTTTGTAATTTAAATAACTTATAGGATACATTAAGTATGAATAAACAATTTGACATGTGTCATTTTATGATTGGTAGTCACCAATTAATCCAAATTATAACTTTCTATTGATCCTAGACCTAACAATTCGAGACACGAATATACGAATCTGTGAGAGACACAACATGAAACGAATCCACGACACAAATACATCTTGAAAATTAAGATAAAATTTATCTCTTATCGTGTAATCATATCGTGTTAATAATCTCCTTAATAAATGTATTTATATTTAATTATGATAATATTTTTTATAATTAACGCTTTTTATATGTGTCCTTAGTGTTAGAAATTGGGGTATAGTAAGGCTTGGAATTCTGAGAATTATGTAAAACACTTTCAGATTAAAGCATTTGGGTGGTACTCCTAATATTCTTTAATTCAAGGACGGCGCAACTAATTTAGAGGCTCTAAACAAAAACCAAAAAATTGGGGCCCTTTAAGTAAGCAAAGGGTTTTGAACTTGACACCTTTAGTTTTATAAACCAATGCTTTTACAACCAAGTCAAGCTTCAACTTGTCTTTATATCCCCAAAAATACGTATATATACATATGTATAACAGAATAAACTTTGAAATTGGGGGCCCTAAGCCCTTGCTTAATTTTTCATAATGTAGAGCCGACCCTGCTTTAATCGGATAAGACTCAGAGAGACAAGAATTTAGAATGTTTTAATGATAGTTTCGTCTGTACCAGAAAAATGAGACCAAAACCGAATTTATGATCTTTGTCTGAAAACTGTCATATGACAATTTCAAACTATCATAAACTATAAAAACCGAAATAAAATGGAATTTTGGATAAGGGTCAAACAATATTTATCAAGATCACCTTTGGTCAACAAAGTAATCCCATTACACTTAAATAATATTGATGAGAACAAATCACCAACACTTAGGACACATATTAGAAAAATGATAGTTATATTTCCACGGATCCTTTTGATACATGTTTGGCTGTCAAACCAACAAATGATGGGATAAAATAATATTAATAAAACTAAAATCACTGCTATTTCTAATACTAAAGATAGTATAGAGTAAGCAGGGTCGGTCCACAGGAATACAGGATTTCTTATCTTGCCATATTTTCATACATAATACAAATAATATTAAAATGGGGGATTGTGTTTGAACTTGAATTAAACTTCATAGATAAGAAAGATTGATAACAAATGCAGTAAAAGAAGTACATTTCCGATTCTGACCCTTATACATGTATTATGTTGAAAGATGTAATATGATTATAACTCATGTTCAATCTAGGTTGGTAAGTTGGATATTAATAAACTCTAATATCCAAATTGGCAAAAGTATTTTATTCAAAACAAGCTCTTCAAATAAAACTTCATTTAATTGATTCGATTCAAATAAGCTCTTGCATCAAATCATTAAATGACATTAAATTCTTGTACTAATTACCAACAATGTTTAACATTCCTCTTAAGCTTGGGAATATAAACATTTAATCCTTGATTGCACTAATTTTGATCTAATTACAACCAAGTAAGTGTGTGTTACTAACATCAAATCATAAAACATATACGAATTTCATAATTTGATTAACTAGATTGACTAGAACCCTAATTCATTGATCAAGTGAAAAAGATAACCAAACAAACACATGATTAAGATCAAATCAAAGATTACTAGATGTTAAACACAAGTCAAATTCAAGTTACAACCTAACAACACATACTTAAGAATTCAGATTCGGAAATGATAATGAAATCAACCACACATGTCTAGGTTGAACTACAAATCAAACAAGTTTAAACTTCAAATTAACTTACAAAAAGGGAATTAAAGTGTTTCCAAGTGTTAATCTACTTGCCAAAGTTCTGAAAATCGCCTTCTTCCCTCCCAAAATTCGACCTAACTCCTCACAAAACCGATTGTCATAATTATAAGAGGATAAAACCACTTTAAAACTGTCGAGACGTTTACACGGCCCGTGCCATTTAAAGGGTGCCATTTACACTGGTATATGGTGTAGGGTGTTATACCCTTTTTATCTCTTTCATTTACAATATCGGTGTAGTGTGTATACACAGTTCCATATCCTCAAGATACCCTCCCATCTTCTCTCGATAAAAGCCACAATTATCATTGGAACTTCTAGAAAAACACCCACCTCCAATCAATTCCATTCTGAGACTAAGCTCGCTCCAAAAGGCCCTCACACCACCGCCCCTCCATCATTTTCAAGAAACTCTCCTACACCATCTGATAGAAAGCACTAGATTGGAAGCCTTACTTGTCACTGATGATGAAATTAAGGTCAAAGAATTCCTGAACTAATCAAATATTGAACTCTTCAACATCGAATCTTGAAGACGACATCGTCGATTTTGCTGGTGGTTTGTTAAATGCTTTTACAGCTGATATTATTTTTCACGTGAAAGAAGAGGGAATGGTTTCCGATGATGGTATGGGTTAAAGGTCTCCAGGGTGGGTGTTGAGGAAACTGGGAAGATAAAGGGGCTACTCTTTTAATTATTACAAAGGATTACACTGAGGGGCATAATTGTTCATTAAATTTAGAAATATGTGGATGAATCAAAAATTAATGTGGAATTATCAACTCCCTTGGACCCCGCCAGGGGCTGCCGCCCCTTGGACCCCGCTCCCAGGGGCACTGCCCCCGGACCCCCGTTCATTTAGGGGCTTCGCCCCTAAATGACAGTGTACTTTGAAAACTTGATCAAACTTAAACAAATGTGTACTCCACACCTTCCTTACTTGTTTAATATTTATCAACATCACCTTTGGTCAACAAAGGAATCCCATTATACTTAAATAATATTGATGATAACAAATCACCAACAAACCTCCCCCATTTAAGTGTAATCTTGATTAACTTAAAATGAAACATAACACCAACAAACTGATGCATAAATGAAATATCGTGACGATTGAATTTCACCTTAGTATGTTACACAATCCAAATATTCGAATATTAGGGTGTCACTAAGGATTGAACCCTTTCTATCCATAGTGAATACATGAAGATAATACACACAACAATTTACATTCTCATAAGTTCTAACTTGACACTATATTTTACTAGCTTGTGTCCCATCCTTCAATAAGCATATCAAAGCCAAGTCCTAACTTCTTGAAGCAGCTAAACTTCATGCTTATATAGGTAGTCCTTTTATTCTTGCACCTACAAATGAAATTTTTCAAAAGAAATATTAAGAATATAAATTCAACCTCCTTTACTTGCAGTACTGAACACATACCTTGGGATGATGATAATAATGTGTTCCAATCTTCAAATATCAAGCTTTCCACATTGAATTCAACATCTAATATCATATTAGATGGGAACTGGGTATCTCAATATAAAAGATTTTAAGTGGACTTTAAACCCATACCTACAGCCGCCTTGTGCACAAGATCTCTTGCTAACCCTTTGGTTAGATGATCGGCTAAATTCAACTGTGTTCTTACAAACTCCACAAATATCACACCAGTCATGATGAGCTCACAAATCATGCTATGTCTAACACCTAAATGTATAGACTTTCCATTGTATACTTGACTATAAGCCTTAGCCAAGGTTTCAATACTATCACATCTGATAGAAATGGTAGATATCGGTTTGGGCCATAATGGAATTTCATAAATCAAATCCCTTAGCCACTCAGCTTCTTTACCAGCAGCAGACAAAGCAACAAACTCAGACTCCATGGTTGAGTTAGTAATACAAGTTTGTTTCTTAGATGCCCAAGAAATGGCACCTCCTCCAAGAAGAAACACCCAACCACTAGTAGAGGAGTGATCCTCTAAGTTGTTAATCCGGCTGACATCTGAATAAGCTTCTAAAACAGAAGGATATCCACTATAAGTTAAACCATAATTCATGGTCCCTTTTAAGTACTTGAATACTCTACTCACGGCTTGCCAATGATGTGAACTAGGATTACTAGTATATCTATTAATCCTTCCCACAACATATGCTATATCAGGCCTAGTACTAATCATGGCATACATTAGACAACCAATAGCCCTTGATTATTCTAGTTGAGACACTGGAGGTCCTTTATTAGGTAGAAGCTTAAGACTAGGATCTATAGGAGTGCTAACAGGAGAACAATTCTCAAAGTTAAACTTTTTCAACATCTTCTCAATATAATGAGATTGAGAAATTGAAATCCGATTGTTTCCTTTTCTAATTCTTATACCAAGAATTACTTCAACCTCCCCCATGTATTTCATATCAAAACTAGATGAGAAGAATTTCTTGGTTTTATCAACTTCTTCTAAATCACTACCAAAAATCAACATATCATCTACGTATAATCAAATCATGACTCCTTTACCAGAAGTATCAAATTTGCTATATACACACTTGTCAGCTTGGTTTAATGCAAAAACATTAGACAAAACAACATCATCAAACTTTTGATGCAATTGTTTTGGTGCTTGTTTCAAACCATATAATGATTTCTTCAACTTGCACACTTTGTGTTCATTTCCAGGCATCACAAACCCTTCAGGTTGTTTCATGTATATTTCCTCATCCAAGTCACCATTCAAAAATGCAGTTTTCACATCCATTTGGTGAATCACAAGATTATGTATAGCTGCAAGAGCTAATAATAATCTAATAGTAGAAATTCTAGAAACAGGAGCATAAGTATCAAAGAAATCAATGCCTTCCTTTTGTCTAAAGCCTTGGATAACCAATATGGCTTTATACTTATCTATTGTGCCATCCACGTTCATTTTTCTTTTGAGGACCCATTTACATCCTAATGCCTTGCATCCAGGAGGTAAATCAGCCAATACCCAAGTATTGTTATGCATGATAGAATCAATCTCATCATGAATTGCCTCTTTCCAGAAATAAACATCCCTAGAAGCTATAGCTTCATTGAAAGTCTTTGGATCCTCTTCAATACTAAAATAATATTGATATTGAGAAATAGTCTCATTTCTTGTTCCTTCAACTAAATATAGTTGAAAATCAGATCCAAAAGACTTAGCTTTTCTAGCTTTGGTGTTTTTCCTAGGTTCAGGTACAGAACTTGCACCACCAGAAACATCTTCAGCTTGAGTAGCACTCTTGCTGGAATATTGATGAATCATGTCCCTTGGTCTAGGTATAGATGTAAATCTTTCTTCATCAAAAGTAGATCTTGACTCTATCACTGTGTTCACAAATAAAGAGTCATTAGATTCTAAAACATAGAATCTATATGCTTTGGAATCCTCATCATATCCAATAAAGATACAATCTATACCTCTCTCACCCAACGTTTTCCTTTGGGTTTAGTGAGCCTTACAACTGCTCTACAACCCCAAACTTTGAGATAACTCAAATTTGGTGCCTTTTCACACCAAATTTCATAAGGAGTATTCTTACTCCTTTTATTTGGAGTTCTATTCAAGATGTAACATGCAGTTAACATTGCCTCACCCCAAAACCCTTCACTTAATCCATAATAGGACAACATGGAATTAAAAATTTCTTTAAAAGTCCTATTCTTCCTTTCAGCTACACCATTTTGTTGTGGTGTATAAGGAGTTATGGTTTGATGTATTATTCCAGTTGATTCAAAATAAACTGGATCATAATACTCACCACCTCTATCAGTACGCAAGAATTTTATTAATTTATTTTTTTGAAGCTCAACTTGTTGTTTATAAATTTTTACTTTATCAAGTGATTCATCCTTAGAATGTAGCAAATAGACATACCAATATCTAGATTCATCATCAATAAAAGTAACAACATACTTTTTGTTTCCAAGGGAAGGTGTTGCATGGAAATCACATAAATCACTATGTACTAAATCCAACACCTTGCTTTCCCTAACAACATCTTTGAAAGGTTGTCTAGTGATTTTAGTTAGCATGCATGTTTTACATTTTCCATTATTTTTCATATCAAAAGCTGGAATTAAACTCAATTTAGACATGTCTTTTAATCTCTTGTAATGAATGTGTCCTAGTCTAGCATGCCATAATTCATATTTATTAAAATTATTGCTAGTACTAGTAGAAGCCATGCAAACAGAATTATCAATAAAAGGATAATTAATATTTAGCCTAATCATTCCATTACATACATATCCAAATCCCATAAAAGAACCATGTCTTGACAAGATATACTTGTCACTTTCTAATACTTGTTTGTAACCACAATTATTTAATACAATTTCAAACACGAGATTCTTACGAATCCCTGGAACATATAAAACATTGTTCAAACACAAACATTTCCCAGAAGTAAAAGTAAGTAAAATAGATCCTATGCCCTTGATTGGTTCAATTGCAACATTTCCAGTTTTCACAACAGATCCATCATCAATTGGTTGAAAGTTATTGAACCAATATAGATCTTTGCAAACATGACTTGTTGCTCCTTAATCAACCCACCATGCAACATTATCATCCTACACATAAAATGTTTCAGAAATCATAGAAATATAATTCTGAATATAGTTAAAATTCTGCATGAAAATAGAATTCTGACCTTGTTGCTTTTCTGGATCCTTGGATCCACTTTGTCATGAACCATCCTTGTTCACTTTACGCAAATGACAATCTCTCTTGAAGTGACCTGGTTTGTTACAATTCCAACACACCACTTTAGCCTTCTTGTTGGAAGACTTGTTATCCTTTCCTTTAAACTTCCTTTTTCCATTAGACTTCTTTTGATTCTTTGACCCTTCTCCATCCACCATGTTCACAGAAGAGGAACCAACTTGGTTCTTGCCTTTGGGATTTTTATCAAGTTCTTGAGTCCTTAAGGACTCTTCAATCCGTAAATGGCTTTCAAGTTGAGTCAAAGTCATTTCCTCTTTGTTATGTTTCAGATTGTGTTTAAAGTCCTTCCAGGAAGGGGGTAGTTTGTCAATGATCACAACCACAATAATGGCTTCATCCATTTTCAGATTGTGTTGAGCAAACTGTCCCAGGATCCTTAACATTTCATGGTATTGTTCCATAACAGGCCTGGAGTTAATCATCTTGTAACCCATAAAGTTACTGACAAGAAACTTCTTGCTAGAAGCATCTTCATCCATATACTTGGATTCAAGAGAATCCCATAGTTCTTTTGCAGATTCGAAATTTTGATAGATATCAAAAAGAGAGTCAGACATACCACTGAGAATATGACCACGACATATGTAATCATCATTTTCCCACTTTGATCTTCTTGTTGTTGCCTCCAAAGGTTCATCTTCAACAGATTATGGTAAGACTGGCATGGGTGCACTCAGAACATACACCACTTTCAGAGTGATAAGGAGAAACTTCATCTTCTTCTGCCATCTACGAAAATCTTGCCCTTGAAACTTGTTCAAATTTTCAAACTTACAAGTCATTTCCTTCACAGAATCACCACTTAAGGCTTGGAATTCTTAGAATTGTGTAAAACACTTTCAGATTAAAGAATTTGGGTGGTACTCCCAATATTCTTTAATCGGATAAGACTCAGAGAGACAAGAATTTAGAATGCTTTGATGATAGTTTCGTCTGTACCAGAAAAATGAGACCAAAACTGAATTTATGATCTTTGTCTGTAAACTGTCATATGACAGTTTCAAACTGTCATAAATTATAAAAACTGAAAGTAATCCCAGAGGCCCTGCCCCCGGACCCCGTTCGTTTAGGGGCTTCGCCCCTAAATGACAGTGTACTTTGAAAAGTTGATCAAACTTAAACAAGTGTTTACTCCACACCTTCCATAATTGTTTAATATTTATCAAGATCACCTTTGGTCAACAAAGTAAGCCCATTACACTTAAATAATATTGATGAGAACAAATCACCAACACTTAGGACACTTCTTAGAAAAATGATAGTAATATTTTGTAACATACACGTTCTAAAATTGTGTATTGTTATTATTAAAAGTGAATAAAGTTGAGTGTTGAGTTCTAACAGATATTTTTTACTAGAAATGAAGTAAAACTATGTTTATAATCACTCATAAAATATTGGAAGTCTTATGAGATTCCAATGAATAGCCCAATAACGAAAATTTAGCAAAAATTTAAAATTTGAAATAAGTAAAATTTTACTATTTGATGTTGTAGAGAATCTCGTTAGAAGTGTTTAGGCGAAAACCTCGTCGAAATCCGAGTTATAACGAAGAAGTTATGACCAATCGAAGATCCGCGACAAAAGTGACACGGCGCCGAATGACGTAAAAAGTGAGTTTTTGATAAACTACTTTTTAGCCTTAGTAATCTAAATGAAAGTCGTAGTATTCGTTAAACCGAGAAGTTCAATAAAAAGAACGCCAAAATCTGACTTCGTATGAGGAAGTTATCATTTTTCGAAGTTTCAGCTTAGCAGTAGACAGCTAAAAACTCGAATTTTAGATCGAGTGATTTTTAGCCGACACAACCTAAACGAGAATTGAAGGTCTCGTCATTAGTAGTACAACGGTAAAAAGTCTGACGAAAACGGATGTCAGATGAAGAAGTTATGAATTTTTAACGGATTTTCCTGTCCCGGTCTATTAAAAATAATAATATTAAAATAAAAGTCAAAATTAGCCGACAAAGTCTAAACAAAAGTTGTAAAGCATAATTTTACCTACGCGTGCATATAAAGAACGTAAAAAACGGAGCCCGTATGCGAAAGTTATGGATTTTAGAAGATTTTGGCTCAAAAACCGAGAAATAAGTGGATAATATCGGAAATTTTCGCATGGTCAACACTAAGCCATGTCACCTCGCATGAATAGTATCTGCTCTACCCGGATCCAACGCGTGTTGCCTTCCGATTTGTCCGAAGCCGCGGCCCAACCAGCTTCAACGCGCCTCGCCCCGTGTCACCCTTCCGAGCCTCGCACCTGGCCGCCTTGCATACGCGACGTCTGGCGTCCATCCCTCGCATCCGAGCCAGCTGCTGCGTCCAAGCCTTGCTGCTGCGCCCTCTGCTTTCACCTCCTGATGTCGCGTGTTCCTTCTACCAGCGCAACATCCGAACCTCAGCCCTATAAAAGGAGGGCTGCGAGCCTTCCCGGGTAATCTTTAAAAATTGCCATATTTTACCACTTTTTCCATATTTTCTTCATATTAAAATTCCCCAAAGCCCCGGTATCGATTATAACCCCTGAAATACGCCACGAAGTGCCCGAGAAGCTCGGAAAATTTATTTTTTCGGTTTCGAAGCTCTACCTTCGCAGAGCCCGGTTTTCAAGAAAACTCCCGGTTTTCAACGACGAAAGTCATATTTAGAGCCGAAGTGTTGCCCAAATTATTATTTCGACCCCCGGTTAATTCAAGGTGAGTTCAATATATAGGAACAATTGTATGTTATGTGTTATATGTGTTATGTGCTTTTCAGTTTCATTATTCTGAGTTATTTTCCCGTGTTATTTTTATTCGCTATTTTTAATAGCAAAGTTATACCTTTGACCATGTGATCAGTGAAAGGACTTAGATTCATGGTGGTACTTGTATGTAGCCTCTGGCCATGTAGAACATGTCTCATAAGAGAATGACTTCTATGCTATGGCATTGGCAGAAGGTTAGATAGGACTGGTATGTAGTCTCTGACCATGTAGAGCATGACTCCGTAAGAGAATGAACTCTATTCTATGGTATTGGCAAATGGTTAGACATGGCTATAAGCCTGAAATCTACCGAAATGTTAATCAGAAATTATATGTCTTCTGTGCCATTTGGGCCAAAGCTTTATTGATGCATATCAAGTATTGAAATCGTTATGTCTCATTGATTGTAAATCTTTGAATCAAATCTTGAGTTGATATTGAAAGCCTGACATATGATACGCATATGCTATTGTTGTTCTTGTTCCCTTTTGCTTCTGTCATATTGGTATATATAAGGCATAAGATTATAATGTATCTATTTATTGAATTCACTAAGCGTTATCGCTTATCCCTCTCAATGTTTAACAATTGCAGGCGATGAGTATCCAATATAGTTTTATAGTGCTGAAAGATTTAGAATAGTTAATACTATTTCTCTGTATTTTAAATGTTCAAGTATGTATATGAATAGTAGATTCCTGGGTAGATATAAAATGTAATAAAACTTAGTTGGTTTGTATCCAATCTTTTGTAATCACTTTATCAATATAAAATATTGTTTTATAAATATGCATGTAGCATGTTTTGAGGAAGTAACTTAAGAATAATGTTGGAATAGTATGAAAGTTTGGGTCTTTCAGAAATACAAAAGTTGGGGTCTTTCAATCATGGTATCAGAGCAGTGGTTTAACTGAACTAAATACCACAGATTGGTATTTAGACTTAAACTATTGGAAGTTCAATATATGAACGGATTCATAATAAATATATGGATACAAACCATAGGAAGTACTTAAGTGGGGGATTGGGTAATGATAAACCCTAGTATTTTAAGATATTAAGTTACTTCAGAATTTTCAAAAAATTAGTTTAAGTGAACTAGGAATTTTGAGAATTTCTAAGCTTAAACAAAAATTGTTAACTAAAGATGATACGATATGTATCTGGTATATTTTAGGTTGAATACCTAATGGATTCAAGCACTAGAATATTAAGAAGAGATATGCCTTATATTCTAATATGTGCTAAATGATAAATGAATATAGCATGCCTTAGGGTGCTTATCTATAATTGCTATTATTTGAGAAAGTTTAAGGTCTGTTGCCGACCTTGGTTTAGAAATTTTTATGTTCAGAATTCTAAGAATTTTCGTAATAGAATTTTTCGAAGTGATAAAGAGAGTTATGATAGTTGACATCGATAAGTTTATAAATAAATGATCGCGAGATATCATAAAATAATAAATATGAATTATTATCGTAATAAGTGTATTAATACCAATATAGTGGTAATATACATTTAAAGTATGTTTGATATATAATAACAACTTTGGAAGAAAGATATGCGTTTGAAACACTTTTGGGTAAGATAAATGTGTTGGTGCAGATCCACGAAGTTGTTCCACCGCTATACAGATTGAAGAAGTGATTGTTTAATAGAGTCGAAAGAACCAAAGATGGTGATCAGCACTTCGGCAGTATCACAATTAATGTTGTGCAAGATTTAGAAGAATTAAATGAAGATCAAAAGAAAGGCTAATGAAGTTTTCAGACTCAATAGGCCAAGAATTTGTGATATAGTATGTAGTTTGAGTAGTAACCTTATAAAAGATGTTCAGACTTAGTATTTAATAATACTAAGTGATGATTGACTTCTATCCCATCCTTATAGAAGTTTCATTGTGTGTTAATCCGACTTTAAAATACAAGATTGGGATGGTGAATTGAGTCATTTAGTGGTAAAATGCTAAGCAACTTACTTGTTTAAGGAAGGTAGAATGCTTAGTTGAAGAAGCAATACACTCATAATATTGTATGAGAAGAGATGTTGTAGTCAGTAATTAACAGAGAACCAAGTTGAAGCTAGTAGAGCTTGCTGAGATGCAACCATATTGCATACTTCCTAGGATAGACTCCTATGAAGTAGACTTAAAGGAATACACCTAAGAGAAGAAGACTTACTCATATACAAGAATGACGATGACAAGGAAGAATAATGAAATAAAAAAAATGTGCATGGTGAATTATATGAGTTAAGAGATGATGCAGGTATTTGGAAACCCTTTGTTTTCATGCTACAAGAGTAAATTTAGGTATTGCATGTCTTGCAGAGTAGACACTACCCGAGAAAGAATTTATACAAAGAATTTGGAAGTGAAATTCCTATTAACCTAGGAAAAGTATTAAAATATGCTAGATCAAGCATATGCAGGAGAAGATTCCTACAAGGCGAATATAGGAAATCCAAGATATGTTTGATAGAAACGTGAAATCCTTAATTGAGTCTAGAGGAAATTGTTGTATGTACTTGTTTGAACACATTCATGTGTGATAAGTCGCTTTGTGAAAACTTTTGAACAGTAACTTGGGAACTGCAACACAATACTTGGGACGAGTATGAGTAGGTGTGAATAGTAGTAGAGGCCTATACTACTGGAAGCACAGGACTCACACTTAGATCAGGGAAAGTCACAAGGTTACCAAGGAGCTAGTAATTGATTTCGTTTTATTCATGTATATCGTTACCATCGTTTCGGTAATGACTCAGAAGATGATTGTTTTTACGACATTAGTGGTCATATCAAACCGAGTCTGAAATAGACAAGTATGTTACATGGTTCAGAGAACCAAGATCGATGTAACATCCGACCTAATCCAGGAGATTGAAATGAAAGATAATCAAGGCAATCAATAGAAGTATCGCAATCACCGTTATAGTAAATAATTTTGTAGCAAGAAGTGCTACATACTAGAATATGATTATATTACATCAGAACATGAAGGAAGACGAGAGTTTGGTTCGTTGTGTGTCTCTTATGTTATGCAATTGAAACTCATTAGAATATGACCATTCGATTTGTTGTTGTAGCAAAAGTAAAAACAATATCTTGGGTTTAGTCTATAAACCAAAAAGAAGTTGGAGTCTGCAATGAAAATTTAGTTTTAACTCAAAGAATGGGATCGAAGGCCCAATAGAGAATGATGAGCGGGTGCAAGTTTGAACACCGCTAGTAACTAAGAAGTTTGAAGAATTTGACAATCGTTTGGAAAATCAAAAGTTAAATATAGTACATTTTAGATTACCACAAAGGAAGTAAGTTAAGACTCGAATGTTGTGACTAGTAATTTTCTCGTAAACTCTAGATCTGCTCACATATTATTTGATTTCAATGCCTCAGATTCTTTCGTGCCTTATAGACACATTCTTTTCAGATTACTTGTTACACAATTGTCCAATCATTTCATATAAATGACATAGGAAGTATATCATTACTTGCTGATAAAGTCTATAGAGATAGTACCATAGGAATTGAAGGTTATAATCTTCATGCTAACCTAATTCCTATCTCCTTGCCCAACTTTGATATTATTTTCGGCATAGATTGGTTATCAAAGAACCACACAGAACTCTTGTGCTATGAAAAGATGCTCCAATAGAGAAATACGCGCAAGTATACTTGGACGGAATTGTGGCGAGATATGGTGCACCACTAAAGATTATTTCCGATTGTGATACTCGTTTCACTTCTCACTTTTGGGCGAGAATGAAGCATGAATTAGGATCTCGAGTTGCTCTTAGTACAACTTATCATCCTCAGATAAATGGTAGGAAGAAGAGAGCAATCCAAATAGTAGAAAATATACTGAAGGTATAAACAGTACTGTATGAGCGTAAATGTCATACTCAAATATGTTGGCATGAAGTAGGACATAAGATCTTTGGAGGCTCTGAAATGATTCAAGGCATCACTGACAAGATACAAATTTTCCAAGAAAGAATGAAAGCGGCCCAGGATCGACAGATGTCCTATGCAGAAAAGAGGAGACGAACCGTAGAATTTCGGGTGGATGATTTAGTAACACTGAAGGTATTTCATGAAAAGGCGTTATGCTACTTTGGAAGAAAGAACGGTTGGTAAGCAAGCATACTACTTGGAATTGCCTGAAGATTTGTCAAGTATACATGATGTGTTTATTGTGACTTATTTACATAAATGTTTGAGCAATTATGATGAAACAGTTCCATTTATCTGAGGTGAAACTGGATAATAAGTTAAGTAGAAGAGATCCTAAATGAAAGAACGACTAATCTACGTAATAAAGAAGTGAAGTTGGTACTTCTCAAGAGGAAACACCATCGAGGCTCAAATTATGCTTGGGAAAAATAAGAATGAAATAAGAGTGAAGTATCCGTAATTGTTTTAATCGTTATGATTTCGGGGACGAAATCCTCAAAAGGAGGAGGTATTTGCAACATACACGTTCTAAAATTGTGTATTGTTGTTATTAAAAGTGAATAAAATTGAGTGTTGAGTTCTAACAGATAGTTTTTACTAGAAATGAAGTAAAACTATGTTTAGAATCACTCATAAAATATTGGAAGTCTTATGAGATTCCAATTAATAGCCAAATAATGAAAATTTAGCGAAAATATAAAATTTGAAATAAGTAAAATTTTATTATTTGATGTTGTAGAGAATCTCGTTAGAAGTGTTTAGGCGAAAACCTCGTCGAAATCCGAGTTATAACGAAGAAGTTATGACCAATCGAAGATCCGCAACAAAACCGGCACGGCGCCGAATGACGTAAAAAGTGAGTTTTTGATAAACTACTTTTTAGCCTTAGTAATCTAAATGAAAGTCGTAGTATTCGTTAAACCGAGAAGTTCGATAAAAAGAACGCCAAAATCTGACTTCGTATGAGGACGTTATGATTTTTTGAAGTTTCAGCTTAGCAGTATTCAGCGAAAAACTCGAATTTTAGATCGAGTGATTTTTAGCCGACACAACCTAAACGAGAATTGAAGGTCTCGTCATTAGTAGTACAACGGTAAAAAGTCTGATGAAAACGGATGTCGGATGAAGAAGTTATGAATTTTGAACGGATTTTCCTGTCCCAGTCTGTTAAAAATAATAATATTAAAATTAAAGTCGAAATTAGCCGACGAAGTCTAAATGAAAGTTGTAGAGCGTATTTTACCTACGCGTACATATAAAGAACGTAAAAAATGGAGCCCGTATGCGAAAGCTATGGATTTTAGAAGATTTTGGCTCAAAAACCGAGAAATAAGTGGATAACCAGCTTCCCGGATCTGACGCGTGTTGCCTTCCGATTCGTCCGAAGCCGCGGCCCAACCAGCTTCCGACGCGCCTCGACCCGTGTCACCCTTCTAAGCCTCGCACCTGGCCGCCTCGCATGCGCGACGTCTGGCGTCCGACCCTTGCATCCGAGCCAGCTGCTGCGTCTGAGCCTCACTGCTGCGCCCTCTGCCTTCGCCTCCTGATGCCACATGTTCCTTCTGCCAACGCACCATCCGAACCTCGGCCCTATAAAAGGAGGGCTGCGAGCCTTCCCAGGTAATCTTTAAAAATTGCCATATTTTACCCCTTTTTCCATATTTTCTTCATATTAAAATTCCCCGAAGCCCCGATATCGATTATAGCCCTTGAAATACGCCACTAAGTGCCCGAGAAACCCGAAAAATTTATCTTTTCGGTTTCGAAGCTCTACTTTTGCAGAGCCTGGTTTTCAAAAAAACTCCCGGTTTTCAACGACGAAAGTCATATTTAGAGCTGAAGTGTTGCCCAAATTATTATTTCGACCCCCGGTTAATTCAAGGTGAGTTCAATATATAGGAACAATTGTATGTTATGTGTTATATGTGCTATGTGCTTTTCAGTGTTATTACTCTGAGTTATTTTCCCGTGTTATTTTTATTCGCTATTTTTAATAGCAAAGTTATACCTTTGACCATGTGATCAGTGAAAGGACTTAGATTCACGGTGGTACTGGTATGTAGCCTCTGGCCATGTAGAACATGTCTCATAAGAGAATGACTTCTATGCTATGGCATTGGCAGAAGGTTAGATAGGACTGGTATGTAGTCTCTAATCATGTAGAGCATGACTCCGTAAGAGAATGAACTATATTCTATGCTATTGGCAAATGGTTAGACATGGCTATAAGCCTGAAATCTACCAAAATGTTAATCAGAAATTATATGTCTTCTGTGCCATTTGGGCCAAAGCTTTATTGATGCATATCAAGTATTGAAATCGTTATGTCTCATTGATTGTAAATCTTTGAATCAAATCTTGAGTTGATATTGAAAGCCTGACATATGATACGCATATGCTATTGTTGTTCTTGTTCCCTTTTTCTTCTGTCATATTGGTATATATAAGGCATAAGATTATAATGTATCTATTTATTGAATTCACTAAGCGTTATCGCTTATCCCTCTCAATGTTTAACAATTGCAGGTGATGAGTATCCAATATAGTTTTATAGTGCTGAAAGATTTAGAATAGTTAATACTATTTCTCTGTATTTTAAATGTTCAAGTATGTATATGAATAGTAGATTCCTGGGTAGATATAAAATGTAATAAAACTTAGTCGGTTTGTATCCAATCTTTTGTAATCACTTTATCAATATAAAATATTGTTTTATAAATATGCATGTAGCATGTTTTGAGGAAGTAACTTAAGAATAATGTTGGAATAGTATGAAAGTTTGGGTCTTTCAGAAATACGAAAGTTGGGGTCTTTCAATCATGGTATCAGAGCAGTGGTTTAAGTGAACTAAATATCACGGATTGGTATTTAGACTTAAACTATTGGAAGTTCAATATATGAATGGATTCATAATAAATATATGGATACAAACCATAAGAAGTACTTAAGTGGGGGATTGGGTAATGATAAATCCTAGTATTCTAAGATTTTAAGTTACTTCAGAATTTTCGGAAAATTAGTTTAAGTGAACTACGAATTTTGAGAATTTCTAAGCTTAAACAAAAATTGTTAAGTAAAGATGATACGATATGTATCTGGTATATTTTAGGTTGAATACCTAATGGAGTCAAGCACTAGAATATTAAGAAGAGATATGTCTTATATTCTAATATGTGCTAAATGATAAATGAATATAGCATGCCTTAGGGTGCTTATCTATAATTGCTATTATTTGAGAAAGTTTAAGGTCTGTTGCCGACCTTGGCTTAGAAAATTTTATGTTCAGAATTCTAAGAATTTTCGTAATAGAATTTTTCGAAGTGATAAAGAGACTTATGATAGTTGACATCGATAAGTTTATAAATAAATGATCGCGAGATATCGTAAAATAATAAATATGAATTGTTATCATAATAAGTGTATTAATACCAATAGAGTGGTAATATACATTTATTTTTTTATCGTAATATCTTCTTTCTCATAAGATGAATGATATACCTAAACTTGCAAATTTAGTAAAACTTTTAAAAACATCCAAGGTTGTCACTATCTTTGATTTTTTATTTCAATATTCATTCCTAAACAGTCTAAGATGACTTTTGCACCTATAATTTGTTTTAATATTTTGTTTTATACATTATTAAGACAAAATTATGTAAATGATACAAATGTTTATAAAAATTAACTACTTCAGTTATAGTTACGACAATGGTTCTGATGGTTATAATCTTTTATCATTTTTGTGACAGTGGTTCCGATGATTATAATCTCGTCTTACATGAGTGATTTCTTTTATTCTTTATAGTAAAAATTCAAAATTATTAATCAATTATTTCAAATAAATTATTTTAAATAAATTATTAAGTAAGAGATATTTTTTACTTATATAAAAGGATAATCATTGATTTAAATAAATATATGGAATTATATCACCTTATCATATATATTAATTTTATTTATTTTTTTATTTTAATGCTATTAATTTAATGTAATTAGAGTGTGAAATTTAAATTTAGAAATTTGAAATGAAGAATCAATTATTAATTTAATGTAATTAGAGTGAGAAATTTAAAATTTTTAATTTTAAATTGAGAATTAATAGGTTGATATGTGACATAATAGGTGACATATAACATTAACTAGTTGTGATACATGGGTTAACTTAATTAAAAAAATTAAATATAAGGATCAAAATATTTGAGAACTTTGAGTTTATAAGAAAATAAAAAAATAATGAATTATTATAATGAAAATATTTTTTATCTTTTAAACTTAAATAAATAAAAGAAGTTAATAAGCTTGAATTTTGGAAATTTTTAAATTAAAATGTAAGTTAATTAATGAAATTGATATTAATATATTATTATATTTATTGTAATTATTACATTAAAATATTAGAATTTAATTCAAAATAACTACAAACTTACATTTGACAAAATTGAATGAGAGTGTAACAAGTAGAAAAAAAAACATTCATTTATTAGAAAATATGATGATTTTTAATATTATAACACTTGTCAATAAAATAATAAAATTATTAATTTATTAGAATAGAGAGATTTTTACGACAATGGTTCTGATGGTTCTAATTTTTTTACATGGGTGATTTCTTCCATTATACATATAAAATAAAATTGTAATTTTTTTAGGGATAATGACTTGTAAGGGTAATGAACTTTCGACTTTGTTCATATTTAGTCACTAAACTTTTTTTGGTTATCTATTTGCCACTGAACTATTGAAATTGTTAACATTTTACCCTTATGACCGGTTGTTATCTGTCATAAGGGTAAAATGTAAACAATTTCAATAGTTTAGTGGCAAATAGATAATGAAAAAAAGTTTAGTGACTTAATATGAACAAAATCGAAAGTTCGTTTCCCTTTAAAAAAGTTTAATGACTAAATGTGAACAAACTACCTTTTGTATTATATTTTAGCAAATTATTTATTTTTGTTAAATTCTAGAAAATGAAGAAATCTATGAAAAACCGAAACCGAAATAAAAAACCATTGGTTTGGTATTTTCCAAAATAAAAAATCAAATTTCCAATCTGATTTTGGTTTTATAGAAAAATGAATCATTCTCATCGATGTGAATTATGACCACTGATTTGACATCCAAAATTAAAGAACATACAAAGAACACGGTGATTTGGGTGTTTAAGAGATGCATTCGATTATGAAAGGTGTTTATAAAAAAAATATCTAGATCTAAATCTATATAATTAACACACTAACACTCTCAATGTTACATCTCTCAAACACACCTCTGTATATGATATGAACCCACCTTATATAGAGGTGTTTATATGTATCTCTCTTTCTCTCTTTGTCTCTCTCTCTCTCTCTCTCTCTCTCTCTCTCTCGTCCTCGCTGCCGTTTAATTCATTACCAGGAAGAGGGAAATTCGCTTTTTTAGTAAGCCCTATTAGCTAGTAAGGGTGGGTTGAAAATCTCTCTCCTATGTCACAAGGCTACTTTACCACATGCAAGTGGGTCTACAAAAGTCAAATCATTTACAAAGTCATACATGGATAACTTTGTACCCAACATTCTCCCCCTCAAAGTTAGGAATCGATGACCTGCTTCAAATCATCCCAACTCGAGCAACTTCACGAATCGAGCCTCAAACGTGACGCATGTAGAGATGAGCACCAAATCTTTAATTCTTCCATGACTTTTCAATCTGGGTTCTAGAATGTGAGACCATACAAACCGAGCATCAAAGGGTAATTAGAAGTTTCTCATTCTCCAAAAAATTACCCAAAATTTGAGCATTTATGCGCACTCCAAAAATCTTCAATAAGTCGAAACCCATCATGAACCGAAATCATTTCCGAATCTCCAATCGGATTATTTCATAAACTTCAAATACTCGAGGTCACTTCGGTCTTCAAGTCCGCATAATATGAAAAATTCAAGTTTTGACTTTCCATATCTAAATCTCTCCCCCTTTTTATAATAAAAATGATTATAAAACCAAAAAGGGAATGAGAAAGAGCTCAATTCAGAATTTTTCTATCCAAAACTCCCCCTTAACACATGACATAAACATTTTGCTTAAATCCGGAAAATCCAAAAAATTTTCAATTTTCAACTTCGTTCGCGGACCGCCTATGACAGAATTTTGAAATTGACAATTTCTATCCAAATTTTTGTCAAATGCGATCCGTGAACGAAGTTAAAAATTGAAATTTTTTTGGATTTTCTGGACTGAAGCAAAATCTTTATGCCATGTGTTAAGGGGGAGTTTTGGATAAAAAAATTCTGAATTGAGCGCTTTCTCATTCCCTTTTTGGTTTCATAATCATTTTTCGACTTTAAAAAGGAGGAGAGATTTAAATATTTAAATTTGAAAGTTGAATTTTTGTAAAACCAAAATCAGATTGGAAATTTTGATGTTGTATTCTGGAAAACACCAAACCATTGGTTTTTTATTTCGGTTTCAGTTTTTCATTTTTTTAAAATATTTTTCGGGGTTTTGTTTTTTTTTTTTTTTGTTTTTGTTTTTATTTCATAGATTTCTTTATCAACAAATGTTGTTATAATTTAACAAAAATAAATAATTTGCTAAAACATAATACAATAGGAAGTTTGTTCACATTTAGTCATTAAACTTTTTTAGAGGGAAACAAATTTTTTATTTTGTTCATATTTAGTCATTAAACTTTTTTTCATTATCTATTTGTCACTGAACTATTAAAACTGGTCACATTCACCGATCATAAGGGTAAAATGTGAACAGTTTTAATAGTTCAGTGGCAAATAGATAACGAAAAAAAGTTTAGTGACTAAATGTGAACAAAGTCGAAAGTTCGTTACCCATTCAAATCATTATCCTTTTTTTTTTTTAACTAAGTGCAATTAAAAAATATAAAAAATAATAATAAACCCCAATACCCCCTTTCTTTCCGTCCTTGGTAACGTTGACACCATCACATGCCTATACCTCACCTGCCCCCTTATTCCATCCAAACTCCGTTGGTGAAGAGCTGCCTTTACCCATCCAGTGGCGGAGAGAATTGGGGGGCTGCAGGAAGCTCTGCCCCTTGATTTCTTTGAAACTTTTTGAAAGGCTAGATATATTATGTACAAAATGAGACCATATCTATTACTTATTAATAATCAACCCCTCTCAATTATTAAAAAATAAATGATTACCATATATAAATAACAATGGCGGTGAGAGTTGTGACCAAAATTAAAGATCACGTCTGAATTAAAACCCACTGCCTCCACCCCTATTTCTTATATTTAATTGTCCATTGATTATATACCTATTTATCTCAATTCACCTATTTATCTAAATTCGTCAGTATTATTTATATGCAAATAGATTTTATAATTAAAGATTAACTAAGATTGTTGGGACCTATTTTGATTCCACCATTATGTTTAAAGAAACTGTTTTCGGATTCACAACTACATCACCAAGAGTTCAATAATTTAAATAAATTTTAATTCTTATTACATATATTATTTTTTGTAACTTGTAAATAATAATTTAATTATTATTGATAATTTGATTTATTATAATTATAGGGTAAATCATGAATAAAAAAAGAACCATCTCATCGATTTTTTTTGTATTACACACAATTGCATCTAGTTAGTGATGCTAATAAAAATACATTAGTGATACTAATAAAAATAGATACGTTCCTATATATATCCAAACGTTTTTTTTTCTTTATCATTTTTTTTGTGAATTTTATAAACTCTATTATGATATTTTAATATAAAAAATATTTTAAATTCTTTAAGATGTTAGCCCCGTTATACCAAAATCTTGGCTCCGCCCCTGTACCCACCACCTTCAGGATGTTCACGATCCCCGCTTACTTTTCTTTCTCCTTTATTTTTTCCTCTGCCTTTGCCTCATCAAAGAGGAGAAGAGGCGGAGCTGAGAAGTGCCCAAAAGTTCAGATGATTAAGGGGTGTTGGCTACAAAATATACACATACACATACAAAAGATGGCAATCCTGTTCTTCTTTTTCTTTCTTTGATCAAACCTGAAAATTAGATTTGAAGAAAAAAAGGGGTTGTCTGGAGGATGAAAAGGAGGAGAGCACACGAATACACTTGCAGACCTGCAAATCAACATCTTCATAGGTTTTTCTATTTTCTTCCCTGTATTAATCGACTAAGAAAAACAAAGCACATATAGAACCAATGAGATAGAGACATGCAAACAAATGCTTTCAATGCTCTTCAATTTCATAAAAAGAACATTTTTTTAATCTATATTTATGGTGTATGCAGGGTGTTAGAACGGTATGGTTTAGCCATATCACGTTTTTTGTGAACTCCGTTTGTCACATATGGGGAAACCAGGCTTGGAATACCGGTGATCTCTCCAAAAACAACTGGTACGTTTATAAATATATAAATAATCAATACTAGCAAGAATCTATCATAAATGATTGTTCAAATATTGTGAAGGTGGGTAGGAGTGCTTGCCTTTGGGGAAGGATGGCATAACAATCATCATGCATTTGAGTATTCAGCTCGACATGGATTAGAGTGGTGGCAAATTGATTTTACTTGGTACATTATACAGTTTTTTGAAACCGTAGGGTTGGCAACCAACATCAAAGTGCCGACTGATGCCCAAAAGCGTAAAAAATCATTTGCCATCTCTAATAATACCTATAAATGATTGATCCTTATGTGCATAACATAAAGGATACATTTAAATAAAATAAATGTCAATATATGACTAAGCCTATGTCGATTAATGTATAATTTAAGCCTATGTGGATTAATGTATAATTTATGGATTTATTTATTATTGCAAGTCTTTGGTCAATATAAAATTCACTAATTTATATTTCTTTCATTTTGGTTGCAAATAAATCTTATAAGTTGAATGCAGATATATTCTATAATCTCGAGTTTTTGACTTATTTCATTAGTATTGTTTCTTTTGTTAAATAAATACATTTAAAAATTGATTAAATTTGACGTTTCAAAATAATAAAAAACTAACAAAGAATTTGCACAATATCTGTTATAGAAATTAGTCGAAATCATATGAACATGAAAAACAAACAAAAGGAGGTATTAACCAAAACTCTAAATATGAAAATGAAAAACACAACCCATATAAAAAATTTCTAACAAATAATTCGTTTAAAATGTTGTATCCAATTTTGTAATGCAAACAACGCATATAACATGAATCAATGGCATAATATAGTTCTCTAAAAAAATTACAAGCATTTATGATTAGAAAGAAATACCCAATTTCATGCTCTTTCCTCTTCGAACAACGAATTCGAGGATAGGGATGGTAGACCAAGCGTGAAGCAATGACTTGGACAACACACTCGTGTGACCTGCTTCTTCATAAGGCAACTGTGATTATATAAGATGCATCAACCCGGGGACATCTTCTACTTCTCGTCTATTACCTTCAAACACATAACAAAACATTGCCGAAAACATTACATATATATTTGGATATTCAACTTGTCTTCTAGTTTGACTCAACTAATAACAAAACCTACAAAGCATGAACTCTTAGCCAGCCAGGGTCATATCATTTGGAAACTACACACAATCCACATTATAGGTAAAGTCAGTAAAACATATTAGATCATTGATGTCACATCCACAAAATTTCAGTAAAATTTAAACTTTCCAAAACAATGTTTTTTATTAGGAGAGTTTACAAAACCGTTGTTTCCAAAACATTTATTTAAATCCGGAATCATTTACACATAGTTTTCAAAACATTCACGTTTTCAGAGTTTCCCAGAAACCATAAGTACAAAACGCGAGGATGTGTACGGTCACAACTTCGCCTTGCCAAAACATCTGAAGAACCTGAAACTGTAACCACAAAGCTTAGTGAGTTTCCCCATAGCACCAACACACAAACACAACAACACGTATACAAATAAAGAGCATGCATACAGAGTCATCAGTATGATTGGACCGCCTTACCAGGCCTTCAGCCTATTTGGACCACTCTTAGAGCCTTCAGCATGTCTGGATCGCCTCACAGGGTCTTCAACCTTTCTGGGCTGCTCTTAGAACCTTCAGCATGTCTGGTCTACCTTGTTAGGCCTTCAGCCTGTCTGGACCATTCTCCGGGCCTTCGGCCTGACTGGTACGCCCCGATGGGCCTTTACTCTATCCGGGTCGCCCTGGGTATGTTGGCCTTCAGCACAAAAGCACGCCCGCCTTAACCTAACCACACACACACACACAAGCCATGCCAACATATAACAAATAAACATACATATAATGTACAGATATAAACATTACCGGGTTTGTTGACTGGAAGCACAAAGCAGCCCAGTCTCAACCCAACCATACTACATCAACACATGCTACTAGAGAACATATAATCAAGACAGATAACAGGCAAATCTAACAGATCACTAAGCATAACATCATCGCATCTACCAGGATACCGACCTAACAGATCATAACAGCATGGCACATACTATCTAATAGGATACCGATCTAACAGATCATAACAGCATAATAACATCCTATCTACCAGGATACTGATTTAACAGATCATAACAACATGGAAACATCCTATCTACCAGGATACCGATCTAACAGATCATAACACTACTCAATCATAAGATAAGCCAGGATAACAATCCAAAAAGGATGACCATGGTACCTTCGACCCTGTTTGTACAGTGAGGAAAACTCACCTTGCAAGTAGTGCTGACTGATAAAATCCAACTCTTGAATCACGGCTTCGAGCTCAACCGCCTACAATCACCATGTGACTAACTCTATCAAAATCCCGAATTACCAAAATACCCTTAGAGTCAACCTTGGTCAAAGTCAGAGTCAATAGTCAAGGTCAACAGTCCATGTTGATCTAACTCATCGAGTGTGTCTACCAACTCGTCGAGTTCCTTTAGTGTTCAGAATCCCGGGAAAAACCCTGGCCAACTCGCCGAGTTTGCTCAGTATCCAAAAGGCGGGAAAACCCGATCCAACTCGTCGATTTGGCATAGCAACTCATCGATTTTTCCTAGCATTAATGCATTCAGACACTTCCAAGCAAAACCAAAGCCCCAACCTATAGATCTGGTCACTTAGGACTGAAATACGACGTAAAGTTGCTACCTTTACGTCCATGCATGGCTTCAAGAGGTCTAAAACACTCAAATATGGCTTATCAAGGGACTTAGCACATGAAGGAGGGCCAAGACTTGATAAAGTTGGCAAATTTAAGTCTTTGGAGGGCATGAGATGTCCAGATCTGAAGTCTTAGCTTCATGACATGCTCAAATCCAAGATTGACCCCAAAATAAACTAATAATTGTCATAAAATTTCACATGAAGAGATCTAGAAAAAGGGATGATCAAGATAACGACTTTATACCTCCAAGTGGCTACAACAACATTGAAAATATTGGATCTAAAGCTTCTCTCTTCAGCTATGCACCACGAACTTCAACTCCTTCAAGAAAAACACCAAAGAACACTCTATAAACTCTCACACACTTAAAATGGAAGATTAGGCATGATTTAGGGTTTCTCTGGACTGAAGGGATGATAAGGGAGGCCAAACATGAGATTTAAGGCCTTTAAATAGGGTGCAAAACCCTAAAAATTAGGGTTTCATCTTCAGCCTTCAACTCGTTGAGTTAGGACCTTCCAAATCGTCGAGTAGGTCTTATAATTGACGCAACCTTCTTAGTTTTTACACGACAAGTTGGGGCCTCCCAACTCGTTGAGTAGGCTTTGTAAACTGCATAAAATCCCTAAAATTTCATTCTTGGAAAATGGGATGTTACAGTTGAACCCATCACAGGTTGAGTTAACTATGAATTAAAGCCTATAGTCATTCCTCAAATTAACCTACCAAATAGTCAGGATTAGTCCGTTGATTTTGAAAGTACTATGCAAAAAGTAAAAATTAGCCCCTACTTTCAGTATATTTTTATATAAAAATCATTAATAAGTCAATAATTGTTATAAAGTTAATCAAAACAAAAATTATTACTAATACATCATGTACGTAAAACAAATTGTAGGTCCCCTAAAAGACACGACTTTGTGAGGTTAAATAGCTTTAAATTTCCATAAAACAACAAAAAGTTTCAAAGTTTCTATTGGGTATCGATACAAACAGAACCCAAGACACACCAAAGATGGATTGATACCGATATATAATTCCAAATTTATAAGAAAAACCCAAACTTGTAATTTCAAGTTTAGTTGCTGTAGTTGGAGGATTCACGCATACGAAATAGCAGACAACAAGATGCAAAACAAATCGGAGGATTTACCTTATAACAAAAATTCAAAAGTCAAGTGGCAGAGCAGGTGGATAATTAGAAGGGATAATGACTTAAAAAGGTAATATATTTTTCGATTTAATCACATTTGGTCACTGAGTTTTTTTTGGTCCACATTTACCCCTTTAACTTATTAAAACATACACATTCAATCCTTATAACCGGTTACTCCAGGTTAACCGAGAAAAATGACTTAATAAGGTAATATATTTTTCATTTTGTGTACGTTTAGTCCTTAATATTTTTGTACATACTTAGTCCTTAATATTTTCTTGTTGCAAAATAATTCCATTTTTGTTTTTATACTTATTCAGTACTTATGAATGACTTCTTAAGGGTTTTTCTCACATCTTACGTGGGACAATCATTGATGAGTTGTTTGGGGTCGTTGATGATTATGTCAATTGCAAACTCGACTTCTTGGTTTCTATAGGTCTTGTGGTTTAGCTTAGGTTTTGTGTTTTGAACGTCACAACTTCTTCATATGATATCAGATTTTAATGATCTTTATATCCACATGTTCGTTATTTGGGTCTACTGTACCTTTCGTTAAGATTATTCCCGTTAAAATGTAATATATATTTATATTTATGGATTTATAAAAAAACACATCCATACATGAATTCATAAAAACATATGGATATAAAGATCGTATGTAAAAAATATTACTTTTTAACGGGAGTAATCTAAAGGAAAGTTGTAGTAAACTAAAATACCAACGCATGGATATAAAGATCATTAAAATCCGAGATCATATAAAAAAGTTATGACGTTCAGAATACATGATCTAAGCAACGAAATAGTCAAGATCGTGATGGACATAAGTATCAAAAAACCAAAACACCTTATTAATGATTGTTCCACGTAAGATATTGTGAGAAAAACCTAAATAAATCATTCATAAGTACTGAATGATAAAAGCAAAAATGAATTATTTTGCAACAAAAAAAAATTAAGGACTAAATGTGTACAAAAATATTAAGAATTAAATGTGTACAAAATGAGAAATATATTACCCTATTAAGTCATTTTTACGGGCTAGGAAGGTCAAACCTCAGACCGGCTGACATTTTGATTTTGGATGGGTCGGAGGAAAACACGCATGTGTGGATCTTACAGGGGTATCCCCTATCGTGGGCCCGAGGGCTGGGGGTTTCACAGCGGGACATGCTGCTTTAAAAGCAGCCACAGGCAAAGTCACCAAACATGAGAGATCGTGCATGGAAAATCAACACGTGTTCATACCATTTGCATGTCATACGTTTGGTTTCCTCACACCAGATGCGGTATAGCTTCTTAAAAGAGTACAACGAATCAAGCATAGTAATGTTATATCCCCTAGATCTTCGGATGTTTTCTTTAAAAGAATTAGCTTTACCATTCAAAAAGGCTTAGCGGCGCAGCTTGTTGCCCGTTTGCCATCTCACTCATTGTACGATGACAATTAAAATACAACCTGGAATAGCTAGTCATAAGGACTGAATGTATACAGTTTAAAAAGTGGAAGGGGGTAAATATGGACAAAAAAGAAACTCAATGACCAAATGTGTACAAATCGAAAAATATATTACCCTTTTAGTCATTATCCCTAATTACAACGTCCATGACAAATTACACGAATAGTCACGCTGCTTTGATTTTTTTCTATTTTTTTTTTATTTTGGATCATGTCAAAAGAAAGATTTTAATTATCATTACCCAATTTGTTTCCTTGGTGCTCTAGATGCTACCTGTTTCAAAATTTGTTTTACTAAAATTCCTCAATGGAGTTGTTTTTTCTTGACCACATGGATTCCTCTATTCACCATTCGTAATCGAACCCTTTATGTTATTATTCTGATATCGTTTTATATGTAACAACTTTACACTATTTAGGCAATATACTACTAATAATTTCACCCAGCCTATATATGGAAATATCATGCTAATAGTTTTACCCAACCTATATACGAAAAAAGTTATTATCGAACGAAAATTAAAAAAATAGGAAAAATGACACATACGTCCTATGAAGTTTCTAGGGTTTACCCTTTTAGTCCCTAAACTATTTTGATGACTTTATGAGGGAACCAAGTGCTTTTTGTCGGGCCGATTAAGTCCTTTTAGCCAAAGTAAAGGAGTCACCCGGTTACCCCTTTGCCACATTGGCATTTGTTGACCAATTCACCTGAATTGACTTTGAATTTTTTCCAAATTGTTAACCAAACTTGCCACATCATCAATTTTGCTCTGTTTGAGTTCTTTAATTTGGAGAGTTCAAGGAGGCTTCTCTGATGGCGGTGCTTTTGACTAGCCCTTACTCTATCAAACCCTATTCATCGCAAAATCAAATCTCATGGAAATTAGACCATGCTCTCGTTTGTCTCATTTTTCTAGCAGAAAACATGAAAGGAAAAGGGCCAAGGCGGATCAACAGCTTTAAAGGGGGTGTTTGTCTTTGAAGTCGACCGGTAAGGTGGAGGGTGGGACAGAAACCGATTTCCGGAGATCAAGCTTTTAAAATGACATTGTAGAGACCGAAAACGATAGCAATAGCCATAGGGATTGTTCTGGTGACCTCTAGATTGTTGCCTTCCGGTCCGACCAGTAGGAATACAAAAGGGAAAGAGGCAGATCGGTGATGGAAAGGCTACTAAGACTGACAGAAGGAGGTGGGGAGGTCGATATCCGGTGGCCTTCAACTTCGATTTGGCCATCGTCGTGGCCGATCTGGTGTTTGAGGGTAGAAGCAGCTCAAAAATGGGTGTTTGTGGTGGTGTTGCTCGGCAGGAAGAAGAAGGGAGGGGCCCAAGTTTTGGTTATACCAAGAAAAAATCAGAGTCTTAAGGAACAAGATGACTACATAAGAAGTTGATGCGTTTAGCCTTCATATCACTAGAACTCTATGCATTTAGATATAAGATATGCATATAAAAAGAAATATAGAAGATGATATTGTGTATCTATATACAGAGAGAGAAAGAGAGAAAGAGAGAGAGAGAGAGAGAGAGAGTGAGTGAGGTGGGCCCTAAATTTGTGTATGTACCACCTAAACCGGCTAAAACAAGTAAAAATACTAAAAAGACAGGTTTCCGACTGTTGGAATAATATTCCTTAAAGATCGATAGATTCAAACAAATAAACAATAAACGAAATAACAAGAACACAAGAATGATTTGAAAGATGTCGAATGATTAAACTTTAACACCCCAGAAGAGCTCGACAAAGAACTTCAACTGTAGAGGTGTTTAGGGTCACAATACAAAACGATAATTATACAAAACACCAGCCCATGACGTAACACATAATACTCAACAATCCCCCCTTTGCGTCAATGGAGCCGAGAGCTCAGTTCGGTTGAGCTACTACCGTCTTCTTTATAGTCTTGAACACACCCGATATAATGGCCATAAGAGTTTGTCTAAAAGTAATATACCACCGAAGCATGTCTGTGAAGTTCTTCTTATCTGAATCAGAGTTCGCCTTGCACCGATGAATGATTTTATAATGTGCTCTAGGTAGTCAGTTGAGAACAAGTGTTTGTCTACCAGAGCAAATAAAAACTTTTCTCCTTTAGCTCTTGTAAACATAACCGTTAGGTGAGTAGAATTGATTTGACCGAGAGTCATTTTGTTGACGTCTCCTGGTTTTGCAGTTGGCTTCACTGTCGGTTTCTTTTTATGGACATTGGCCACTTCTTAATCCATTTTTGCTACTTCGTGAATATAGCAAGCAATCATTCGCTTTAGGTGCTCCAAAATTGGTCCATACTCCTTTGCATTGGTAAGAAGAATATTGAAGAGTAGGATCCAATCATGTAGATTCAGGTTGGGAAGATCTGCAAGGGAGATAACCGACACCGAGTTAACCGAACCTTGGGTTATCTTGAAAGAAATGTTGATAAATTTCCCTACAGGTGATGGCTTCAGTACCTTCACAATAGTAATCTTCTATGCACTCTAGGTCAGATACCGAGGCTGGCCGAACTTGAGATAGAAATCGATCAGTTCACGGTCTAACTGAGGATGAGGAGAGGGAACTTCAGCAGTTGAATCAAAGCAATGAAAAACAAATGCCTTTCGGGTGATAGGCATATCGAACTGTGAATCCCTTGTATTATCACATTCAAAAGAAGTCATAGGTTCCATCCAAAGTGTGCTTGGAGACTCTATAGCTTCCTTGATCAGTGTTTCCTTTGTCCACGGAGGGAACAACATCTTCTTGGAAATGAGTGCATCATCCTCTTCTTTCTTTTTCTTCTCTCTCTCCTCAACTTCCTTAGCAACCCGAAGGGTTTCATCAATCTCCGCATCCCTCTTTTTACGTTTTAGGATCTCGGAGATGGTTTCTTGATCCTCATCACTATCATCGTGTTCACCAATAACACGCTTTTTCTTCTCTTTGATACCAAAACCCGAAGCTAAATTATCCTTTGGTTCGGTTTTGACCTTCGGTTTAAGAGGAACTGGATGTGGCTTTTCTTCTTCCCCCCTTGTTGCGGAGGAACAATTCTCTCCAAAACACCCTTCATTTCTCGTAAGAGTTCAAGCGAAGGAAGGAGTTTGGAGGTTAGATGATTGCGAATGGTGAGCGTGAGAATAGTATCATGAGCTTGAAGCACGTTGTGCAGTTGGGACAGAACATCACCAGCACAACTGCGAAACACAACTCTTTTGGTTTTTAGCAAGGAGATCTCACGTTCTGCTCTAGCAAAGTCAGCTTTCAATACAACATTGTGAGCACTTTGTTGTGCAAGATCCTCTCGGAGTTGCCTTTCGAGGAGAAGACCAGCTGTGAGCTTTTCAAACCGAGAATCAAGGGAAGACAAGAAGGTCTTGTTATCAGCAGAGATGTCAGAACGGACAGTCTCAAACTTTGTCTGTTCGGTTTGAAGGAATTGAGAAAGCGAACCTATTGACTCTGTAACCTTAGCAGCATTAGAATCCACATGACCCTTGAAAGAGTCAAGAAAAACTTGAGAATCACAGAGAAGATCTTTAACCTCAGAAGTGGCTCTTTTGCACATTGAAGTAGAATCATCCACCGCCGCATTACATTTATCATTGGATTCAATATATTGATGAAGACTTGTATCCATGATTGCCTTGAGAACAACATCATTGTACTTTTTGGTGGAATCGATCAGTGTATCAAGTTTTTCATGAACACTATCGATTTGTTGCTTGGTTGCAGGAATGGATTCGTCTTCTTCACTTGGGATTTGGTAATGGCTATAGTAAGTGGATTCGAATTCAAAATCAGCTCCTCCAAGAACTGGACTGGAATCAGCAGAATGTGTTGGGGAAATTGGTTTAGTTGTGACTTTTGGGGGCTCTTCATTCTTCGCCCCCCACATCAGATGTGTTGACGTTCACCGAAGGATCTTTGGTAGAGGTGATGATAGGAATTGGTATGGAAGCGGTGATGATGGGAGGAGAAGTAACAAGTGGTGGTGAAGAAATTGTTGAAGCAGGTTGAGATACAGGTGTAGGTGGAACCGAAGTTGGAACAGTGGTCTTGGGTGGAGAGGAAGGGGTGTAGGAATATGAATCATTTAAAACTTCCACCGGAGTTGGAGACCGAGGAGGTGTGTTTCCCCTGGGTGAACCCTCATGTTGCTCTTCCTCTTCTTCTCCTGCAGACTGCTCTTGTCTCTGTTCTTGATGTGAAGGAGAAGGAGTTCACGCTTGACGAGCCATTTTCTTGATTTTCTTTGGTGCAGAGGAATCACCCTTCTCAGCCTTTCGTTTCTTTGCCTTAGTCGGTTTGGAAGAGGGTTCTTCTGTTGCTTCTTTCTTGACGATTGCCTTCTTGCCTCGCTTCGCCAGTTTCTCCACCTCGTCCAATGCAACCTGCATCTCTGGAGTTAATTGACGAGGGATTTTGGGAGGAAGCAGTTTATAATCAGAGATGAGTTTGCTTTCTGAAGAGACGCACCGGTACATAGTCT
The DNA here is from genome assembly GCF_002870075.4 of Lactuca sativa. Taxonomy (NCBI): domain Eukaryota; kingdom Viridiplantae; phylum Streptophyta; class Magnoliopsida; order Asterales; family Asteraceae; genus Lactuca; species Lactuca sativa. The sequence continues at coordinate 89,868,076 of NC_056627.2, forward strand.
CTAGAATGGAGCCATTGTGCAAGAACTTGGTTGGATCACATACAATAATCTTCTTTTTATGAAAAGAGGAAATAAAGGAAAGTAAAGAATCCTTAAAGACTGGTACATTGAGGGATGTGATAGCCTATTGTGCGACGATGGTCCAAAATCTTCCACATGAAATTTCAGAGTGCCTGGTTGAAGAGGATTGACTCTGTACCAGTTGGGACCATATCAACGACCCGTAGTCCAGGTTAATCCCATTGTAAATTCCATATATTATGGTCATAAAGCGCTTGTTGGACCCATTAGAGCCACCAACTCGTTCAGGCAAACTTATATGAAGAAGGGTGAGCAACCCATTCCATTGAGGAGGTAGGCAAGACTTCTTGAACTTAGTGAAAGTTGTAAGGACCTCTGTGTATCCCATCTTGTAGAACATCGATAATAGTTGAGTTGTTGTGATGAAGTCCGGTGAGATGACGGAGGCATTGACTGCAAGCCCTAGAAGAGAGCATAATCGTACTTTGGAAATCGAAGCTTTGTGAGAATGAATCTGGAAGAAGATACGCTCCTTGATTTTATCGTATGTTGCCGTGGAGTAAACTTGAGATAAGAGGGACATGGGAACAGATTCCACTTGAGTCAAAGCAATGACAAGAGGAGAATACTTTAGGCATTCTACAACTTGAAGCATGTAATGATCATACAGGAATGGAGTCATCTGAATGATCATATTTTGGTTAGGTTTGATTGAAAGCAATGATGACGACGCCGTTTGATCCTGAAGAGATGAAGAATCCGCCATTGTGGAGCTTCGTGAAGAAGATGAACAATTTAACAAGCACCAGTTTGGTTGAGAGAAGTGGAGTGTGATAAATGGTACAATGAAACTAGAACCCCTTTATATACGGGTGCCAGGAGAGAGAAAAAACCGTCTATAATGATGAAACGATCTCTAAAAAAGCACCTGGAAAAGCGGGATTTGACAACATGGTTTTCCCCAGATATATAGCATGCAACGAAGGTTTAGGAGCCATTTCAAATTCACGCGCCCAACTTTGAACTTATCCACAGACACGTGGGAACATCGCATCCATTCGACTTCTTCAATCCAGTACTCATTTAAAGGCTAGAGTCCCTTATCACTTCCATAATACATTTTAATGTTTAGAACCGAAAGTGAAACCACACATAATTGTCACGAACTAGAGTTTTGGAAAATCAAAAAGATCTTCGTGCATCAGAGTGTTAACCTATAAGAAATAAATCAAATAAGTGTATGGGATGTGAGTAATGTCAAATATGACATAAAGCTGAGGATCCCGGGCATGAATCTCTTCCTTCAAAGTCAAGAGAGACTTGAAGTGCTTGTGTGGATTCCCGTGAGAATACGATCAAATGTTTGTTAAGAAACATTGAAAGGCGTCTTTTTAATCACAGGCTTTAGAGGTTTCTAAGCTTCAACCGAACTTCAATGCTTAATATAAGACCGAATGTTGGAAGAAGTACTTGTGAGACCAATGTGGTCTGTTGAACAAGTAGGTTTGATAGGTTGGAAGTAACATAATTTAGAATAGAAATCTAAAAAAGAACAACTAAACTGGATCTTTTGGGAAGAAATGTATTGTTGTTAGACAATTTCATAAAGATCACGCAAGAAAATAAAATGAGACTTCTGCAGGTAACAAGTTAAAGCTTGAATATTAAAATTCACCGTCAATTCAGTATTGGTGTTGGATGTAGGGCCTCGCTCAGCACGTGGTGTATGTATCTAAGATCATAAACACATACTTTGTGTAACCATAAACCTCAGTGGTGAATCCAGAGAGTCTCAAGGGTTACATTGATGAAAGGAAAGTAAATGGAGAATATAGAGGAGGTGGTTAAAGAATTTAATGTACCCCTGCTTTTAAAGAGTGACATAGCAAAAAACTCTTGACTCATTTGAGAAGAGTAGGGTAGCTCGGGACTTGAGTGAATGATACAGCCTAATTAGGAAGAAATGATAGGTGTAAATCGAATCATTAAGGCCTCACTCAAAGTTTTAAGAGGATTTAGACTACATACAACAGCATGCATGTAGGGACATCTAGCTAGTTCATAGTGAAAAATGACATACCAGCCCCTCTACGAGTCCATAAGCTTTCTTGGCACTTAATACCTTGCAAGGAAGAAGAGAGAAACAAACGACATAAAAGCAAACAAAAATTGATAAAACAAAAATAATAAAATCTTTTTGAAATTTTGGATTTTCTTAAAAAAACTTTAAAACATCTTAGAAATAAAGAAAAAATAACGGACGAGAAAAATAGAGTGCAAACATATACAACCGAACCTTCACCTTAAATAATAGAAGCTAAATAAACCGAGCGATCATTTCATTTTAGTCCCCGAAAAATTAAGGAGCCGAAATGAGCAGAGCGTTCAGTTCATTTCGGTTACCTAAAATTCCGGAGCCGAAATAGACCGAGCGATCGGTTCATTTCGGTTCCCGAAAATTATGGAGCCGAAATAAGCAGAGCGTTCAGTTCATTTTGATTCCCTAATTTTAAGGACCGAAACAGACCGAGCGTTCAGTCAATTTCGCTTGCCTAATTTTCAGAGAGAGGTTTGAGGATTCGGTACCAACTCTGCTTCCATCATACCCAGACCTTGCAAAATTTTGTTGAAGCTTGCTTCTGGTAATGCTCTAGTGAAAATATCTGCAAGTTGATCTAAGGACCGTACGAAATGGACTTCAACGTTGCCATCTTCAACATGGTCCTTGATGAAGTGGTACCTAAATGCTATATGCTTTGTCTTTGAGTGCTGTACCGGATTGTTACATATTCTTATCGCGCTTTAAGAATCACAATAAAGCGGAATCTTCTTCATACTTAATCCATAGTCTCTAAGTTTACTTTGTATCCATACTACTTGTGAAGTACACGAAGTGACAGCTATGTATTCTGCTTCAGCTGTTAAGAGAGACACACATGTTTGCTTCTTGGACTGCCAGCTAACTAGTTTACCATCAAGGAAATGGCATCCTCCAGTTGTGCTCTTTCTATCTAGACCACAGCCACCCAGATCAGCATCAGAAAAGGCTTGAACAAAGAATCCGGATTTGGCTGGATACCAGAGACCGAGCGATGAGCTATGCTTCAAATATCGGAAAATATTCTTCACTGCCACCATGTGAGGTTCTCTAGGATTAGCTTGAAACCTGGCACAATAATAGACAGAAAACATAATGTCCGGTCTACTTGCAGTTAGATATATAAGAGAGCCTATCATTTGACGATAGAGAGTCATATCTACAACAGGCTTTTCCAGAGATGGTGTTAACTTGGTGCCAAACGCCATAGGAACCTTCACCTTCGAATCTCCCATCATTCCAAATTTTGCTAACAGATTCTTCGTGTATGCCTCCTGGTTAATAAAAATACCTTCTGGTCCTGTCTTATATTCAATCCAACAAAAAAGTGAATTGGACCATTGCGCTCATTTCAAATTTAGTCTCCATCAGTTTCCTGAATTCAGTCGTTAAGTTGGGATTCGTGGAGCTGAAGATGATGTCATCGACGTAAATTTGAACTATCATTAGATGTTCACCTTCTTTCTTGCAAAAGAAGGTTGGGTCAACCGAACCTTGCTTGAATTTAGACAATTTTAGAAAGCGAGTTAAAGTTTCATACCAGGCCCTTGGTGCTTGTTTCAGTCCATACACAGCTTTATCTAACACATAGGAATGATCGGGGTATTTCTCATTCACGAACCCTGGTGGTTGCTCAACATATACCGTTTCTTCTAGTTCTCCATTCAGGAAGGCACATTTTACGTCCATTTGAAAAACTTCGAAGTTTTTATGAGCAACATATGCTAGAAAAATACAAACCGATTCCAATCTGGCAACAGGAGCGAAGGTCTCCTGATAGTCTATTCCTTCTTCTTGGCAATATCCCTTTACCTCCAGTCGAGCCTTATTCCTTATAACATTGCCTTCTTTATCCATCTTGTTCCTGAAGACCCACTTCAATCCAACCACAGAAGCATCCTTTGGTGTGGGTATTAGTCTCCAAACACGATTACGTTCAAACTCATGAAGTTCATCTTGCATAGCCTGTACCCAATCAACATGATCAAGTGCAGTGTTGACTGTCTTTGGTTTGATTTTAGAGAAAAACGAATTAAATATGCAGAATTCAACTTGAGAAAATAATGCAGTTTGCTTCGCTTTCAACTGAGACTGTGTGAGAACCCGTTCGGATGATTTACCAATTATTTGAGTTTGAGGATGATCCTTAGTCCATTTTGTGAGAGGAGGGAAGTTCGGGTCATTAATGGGATCCAACTCTGCATTAATCTCTTCTTTAAATTTTGATTGATCGTCCTCGTGCTTTGCATTTGCATTCTCCCCCTCAAATGGTGAAGTGTGTTCCTTGTCGGGTTCGGGATCCTCCCCCTCGGTTGGAGTTGGATTCTCTTGTTCGGTTGCATGAGATACAGATGAGCCCTCCCCCTTGAATACTGCGCTGTTATTTGGAGGTTCATTGGAGGGTTGATCATCAGTTTTTTTTGGAGTATCCTTTGCCATGTCTTTCGCGGCATCTCCGATGATCTTTTTCAGATGATCGACTTTGTTGCCTTTTGCATTCGCCTCTGAATGTATAACTTTTCTAGTTCATTAATTAGCCTCATATACTCTTCAAATAAATTTGCAATAGGAACCGATACTTGTCCTGATTCAGAAAATTGTTCACCCATAGCACTTTCATTTGCATGAACTTTCTTTATGTAGTTGTCATCAAAGGTTACATAATAGGTTTCCTCAATACGTTTGGAGTGTTTATTTAGAACCATATAAGCCTTTGAAGTGAGTGAATAGCCTAGGAAGATTCCCTCATCTGCTTTAACATCGAACTTGTTTCGGTTCTGAACATGTGAAAGAACTTGAAATTGGGTTTTTGATTGTCTAGAATCTCATACAGAGTGACTGAGAATCACTTGTTAAGTAAGGATCTGTTTTGAGTATAACAAGCAGTAGCAACAGCATCAGCCAAGAAGTATAGTGGGAGAGAAGCGAAGATTGGCATGGTTCTGGCTGCTTCACATAAGGATCGGTTTCGTCTTTCAACGATTCCATTCTGTTGTGGAGTGTAGGGAGCAGAGAAATTGTGAGACAATCCCTTGTCGGCCAGAAAGTCTTCAAACTCTTTATTCTTGAATTCAAGCACATTTTCGCTTCTGATGTTCCTTACCACTTTTCGTATTTGCAGTTCAACTTGCTTGATGAACGTCTCTAACTTGGGAGTCGCTTCTGATTTCTGTTTAAGAAAAAAAACCCAGGTGAAACGTGAAAAATCATCTACTATAACAAGAATGAAGTTACTACCACCGATACTTTCAATTGCTGAAGGTCCACATAAGTCAATATGTAGAAGTTCAAGAGCTTCAACAATCTTGGTATTGATACGTGATGGATGGCTCTTTCTGCTCTGTTTACCCAACTCACATGCTGCACACAGGTGTTCCTTATCAAACCTGAGAACTGGAAGTCCTCGAACATGATCACCAATCACCAACTTATTGATATCTTTAAAGTTTAGGTGCAAGATTCGTCGGTGCCATAGCCAGCTTTCATCTGAATTTGCCTTAGACAGCAGGCAAATCGTTGGTTTTCCTTTAATTGGACTGAGGTTTAGAGGGTACATTTCTCCTTTTCGTTCAGATTTCAACAGGACTCTTTTGGATTGTTTCTCAACAATTTCTGAACCTTCATCATCAAATGAGACTTTTAGCCCTGTACCCACAACCAATTGCGATACACTTATGATGTTGTGCTGTAATCCTTCCGCATACGCCACTTTGTGAATTGTCAATTCTCTGTTGGTTATCGTTCCATATCCTTTGATTGTTCCATAAGAGTTGTTGCCATACTTCACGCATCCACCATCCTTATGGGACCGAAACTCCCTTAACTCTTCCTTTCTCCCTGTCATGTGACGTGAGAAACCATTATCTATGTACCATTCGTCATCAAACTGCTCGTCACTGATAACCTGCAAAGTTAAGCAGATTTAGGAACCTAAAGTCTCTTGGGTCCTGGTAAGTTTTTCACAGAAAAAGGAACAACAACAGATATATCAACAAGATAGGTTCTCTTTATGAGTGTTGTTTCGTCTTTTCTTTTGATAGTGTACACTTTTATTTTATTTTTGTTTTGTTTAAATTTCAATGTGTTACATGGTGTTGTTATGGTTGGAGTCCTTCGTGGTTCCTTAGGGTTGGCTTCCTTTTTATTATGATCGACTTCTGCTTTAGAGTCAAGCTTTCCTTTCCCTTTAACATCCTTTGTTGAGTTATGTTTCTGTTGGGAAGAACCGAGACTTGATCTTCGGTTCTCAGTTTTGGTGTTGGGACCGAACCATGAAGTTCGGTTCTGAACTCTGTTATTGAAACCGAAACTGGATGTTCGGTTCTGTCCTTTGGAGTCGGAATAGATACTGGATGTTTGGTTTTGAGATTTGGAGTAGTAAGAACTGGGACTGAAACTATTCTTTCTTTTGATCTCCGGTTTGTCATTTTCTACGACATTTGCTTCTTTCTTTGAGGGAACATAGTTGGGATTTTGAGACTGCCAAAACCTTTTTTGCTCATTCAGATTCTTCATGTACCTCTGATTTCTTTGACGTTTCTGTTCAGCTAACTCCTTCTACGATTTATGGATGTTGAAGCTTGATTTCTGCTTTTCTTTTTGAGCTTCGGTTGAATTGGAAGATATATTTGAAGTCTTCTTTGATTCTTCAGGTTTCTTTCTCGGTTCTTCAGGTATATCTTTGGTTCCACTTGTGCTTGGTTTGTCGAAGCTTGAGGGTTTGTTGATTGGTTCAGCAACATATCTACCCTTCACCCTCCATGAGGTGTGCTCTGACAGACCCATTGTCTCATCTGCATTATCGATAGGAGCAGACCAAAAATAGTTTTCACAGCCTTTAGCATTATCTTTGTCAACCAGAGTTTTTAGTTCAGTTGTTTGTTTTCCAGTGACCCCTGTGACAGCATAAACCTGATTTGGCGCAGTTTGAACCTTCTGGTAAACCATTGCCTTTTCTTTGAGTTTCTTTGACTTATCCCATGACAAACGAGCATATTCAACGGAATTTTCGGATATTAGAGGTTTCTCGTTTTTGCTTTTCATGAACTCAGAGCAACCAACTTCGTCTTCCACCGAAATTTCACTCATCTCACTATCCTCATCAAATTCAGACGTATTTTCTACATTCATTTTATGTTCGGTCATTAATTTTGAGTTTGAAGAGTTAAATGATTGTAAGGTATCTGCCTTGATTTTCAGCTTATCATTTTTGTCTAAAAGCCTTTCAAGCATGCATTCTTTTTCTTTTGAGTCAATGAAAGAGTCAATTTTGTCCAGACCGATTTTATAAGTGATAGAAGTCTCTTCTAAGGACATTATGGATTCACATTCAGCAATGACCTCATCCTCCTTAAACTCATGGAAGGGTAAGATCATCTTATGAATCTTTTTCCCTGTTTCACAGTCTAAGTGTAATTGTGTAATATTTGTATATAAGCGTTTAGCAACTAAGCAAAAAATATTTCTTTGTTTTAAAAACTTCAAATTGTCGCTTTGCAAATAGATAATCTCATCCCTAGCCCTAATAAACTCCGTCTCCTTCAGCTCAATCCACATACGTCACTCCTCACTCTTCGATGACTCCCTGCTCAGTTGGTCAGTTAGGTTAGAGTTCGTTAAGCGAGTTTGCATGAGACTACTATTGTGATTAGCGAATTTAAATTTAAGTTCGTTTAATTCTTCTTCGTAATTTGTGATGGGAACTTTAAGAGATTCGAGGATGGATTGTACCTTTTTGATCAACTGATCACAGTCGTTGATCTTTTCACTCATGGGCTTTGCAGGGAAACACTTATCCTCCTTCAAGTTCGGCTCCTTACGGTCATTTTCTGTTGGTACTCCCACAGTCACCATCAAGCACTTCCCAGCCGAACCGTGAACTTCCTCTCTTGCCACATATGATTTGCCATGCATAGACTTCCTCACTTCTTCATCCTCAGAGTCTGTTGACCGGACTTTAACGCCTCCGAACTCATCACTGACTATATTTTCTTGCACAATTAAGTCATTCATAGAATTGTTAGTCGACCTCTTTTTCTTTAGCTCTTCCAGCTTTCGCTCATGATAAGCCTCATCTTCATCACCATCCCTTTTCTCTGCCACATTTCGTAACATGCAATCTTTGGCAAAGTGATTCTTGCCGTGACAATAATTGAAATCGTATCCAGAATCTCCCACTAGCTTGCTTTCCTTCTTATCATCATCTTTTTGTGAGACGTTCTTTGATTCTTCTTTCACCTTCTTGGAGTTGTAACTTCCTTGCCAGTTTCAGTTTTTATTGGTAGGAAATTTCCTTCTTGCAAACTTCTTAGGATTGTAGACCATCATTTCATATTCTTCGCTTGTCAGGTCACAATCAGACAAATTTGAGTCATCTTCTTCTTCCGTAGTATTCTTCACTTTTGAGATAATGGCTAACGAGCCCATGCTTGACACTGCCTTCGCTTCTTTTGTCACTGTGCTTTCATGAGATTTTAAAATTCCCCTTAGCTTCGCCAACGAGTAAGACTTGAATTGTTCATGAGCCTTTACAATTGAGACCACTGCCATCCACTCAGGTCTCAGGCCATTCATAAATGTGACCTTCTGCTCAATCTCCTTTCTTTCAATACCATGCTTCATCATCTTGCTGAGCAGATGGTTGTAGCGATCAAATGTCTGAAGAAGAGTCTCATCAGATTTTTAGGCAAAAGCACCGAACTCGGAGAGCAGCAGGGTTTGTATCGAGTGCTCCAGATCTTCATTAGTCGAATACAATTCTTTCAGTCTGTCCCATATCTCCTTTGCGGTAGTGCATGAACACACCAGACGGAAGGAGTTGGCTTGTAGGGAAAATTTGATCATTCTTAAGGCTTTAAGATTGCACTGCTGCTTTTCTTTTTCATCTTGTGTAATCTTCTCCACGTCCACTAAGAGCTAATTGTACTCTTTTTGAGTCTTCACTGTCCTACTTGTTCCGGCATGAACAAACGGACCAACTGTAATAGCTTCCTAGATGAGATACCCATTGTCTTTAGATTCGACCACGTAATCTTCAAAGTGATGCGCCCACACTTCATAGTCTTGAATATAAAGAATGGGGACTCTTATGGATGATCCAATGCTATTCGAGATGTTGATGGGATTGCTTTGAGAGTCTTCATGCGACATAATGATCTTTTGTTCTGGATCTGCTAGAATCAGACTTGTAAACTTGAGATTAGGGTTTTATCAAACACTAAAGTTACCGTCGATAGGTAGAAGACGGCCTTTATATATTAGATAAAAGTGGAAAACCTAATGATACTTCACACAGAAGGAATCCGTATTAGTAACACAGTCTCCTGCTCTGATACTAATTTTTGGAATAATATTCCTTAAAGATCAATAGATAAACAATAAACGAAATAACAAGAACACAAGAATGAATTGAAAGATGTCGAATGATTAAACTGTAACACCCCTAAAGAGCTCGACAAAGAACTTCAACTATAGAGGTGTTTAGGGTTACAATACAAAACGATAATTAGACTTCTACCGTATTAAAGGAATACATGCATGCACTATTTATAATACTACATTAACCCTAATCATGGTTGGACACACCCAAACCGGATATACAAATCACCAGCCCATGACGCAACACATAATACTCAACACGTACAACTTGGTTCCCTCATAAAACCACAAAAAAGCTTAAGTGACTAAAATGGTCAACGCTAAAAAGTTTGTGGGTTATATGTGTCATTTTCCCTTAAAAAAGATATGTTATTTAGTGATCAGTATCCTTGTAGTTTAAAGGCTAGCTGATCGTTTAGACAATTACAATCATGGCTGACAAAAATCAAATGTATTCATACACTCCTTTCAATCAGATGTGTTATTTTTTCAAAATTCATGAGGTTTTTTGTTTAGACAACTCATCAAATGCGTCATATACATGTAAAATTACAAATAATGTACAAAAGAAAAATAACACTAAAGGAAATACAAACCGCAATAGCACATACCTGTAACGTACTGCTAGAATCAAGGCGACTCTTCAACAACCGTTCTTCAAAAACTATTATTCATCATGTTGGTGATTTTAGTGTCACCATGTCATTTTAAGTGACTGGAAGTAACATGTGAGCTAAGGGGCATCATAATTTGTACTCTAATATATGTATGGGGTTGTGCGGAGTGCACACATGTATAAGATCGTATTAGAAGCCGGTTCGACGACTAGTCGGGAGTCCGGGGGCAATGCCCCTGGGTCTGGGGTTTCCAAAGGGGCAGCGCCCCTAGCGGGGTCCAAGGGGCAGAGCCCCTGGCTGGGGTCCAAGGGAGAGAGCCCCTGGTAGTGCCCCAAAACCTCATCGAATTTTACATATGGGAACATAGTGGAAAATTCAATTTCTTGAGGGTTATTATGGTAAAACTTACGAAACTTGTTAGTTTTGGTAACCCTAATTTCTCATTAAATCCGGATTAACATTACTTGCTTCCAAAGCAACTAATGACGGCCCATCCCTATTGAAACCCAAATCTCGTTTAATATATAAACAGTTCTTCCTCTTCAGAAGAGTGTTACGATCTTAAGCTCTCGTGTTTTCATGATACTTTCACAGAATCCTTTAGCATATTGCTTACGTTTTCTGTGCCTAGAAACGTAAGTGTCCACTTGGATTATCCTAGGCTGAATTTCTTGTAACCCAAACATATGGTAGAAATATCAGTTCGGAAAGTGATATCACGATCCAAGTTGGTATCCAGATCTCCACCACAAACCCTAAATTTCCCAATACATCATCCATTGGTCAACATTGGTTCTTCAATCATTATTCAATAGCGATTTTTACAAATCACTCGTCACGATTTGTAGAGACTCACAAATTTTATAATTGCAATTGGGATAATCAATGTGGATCGATTCTTATAAGAGTATTTCACTGAGCAAACAATGAAAAAAATAGAGTTAGGGAATTTGCCTTAGAGTGTGCTTTGTAGGCAACACCCATGTTTGTTTTTCTGGCGTGGCATTATGATAATGCCGTGACAATGGCAAAACACTGCCCCCTGTATTTCATTTTCGTCCGTTGTCTTTGACTTCGTTGCCTTCCGTTGCCTCCATAACGATGTGTAGCGCCAGTAAAACGGTCAAAAAAGTGACGTTGTGAAATGGTAGAGAGGTAAAATAAATAAATAACTTTTTTTTTTATTTTACATGTAAATACACTATATATATATATATATATATATATATATATATATATATATATATATATATATATATATATATATATATATATGTATGTATATAATTTTTAAACACAAAAAGCTTCTCTCATCTACATATTTCTTTCATCTTTAAAAAATTTCATTTTAACCAAATATAGAGCAAAACCCGAAAACTTCGCCTCCATACACAAACACATCCGTCTCGATGGGGTTCACACAATACAGGAGTTATATGAACCTAGTAGACTCAAACTTACTGCTTCAAGGGAACTATTTTAATCCAAACCCACCCCAAATGCAATTTCATACATTCCCTTACATGCAATTGAAATCAAATCTTCAACAAAACATTTTTGGTACTTTTGCTTCCATGCAACAAATAACCACACAACCACCACCAACAGAACAAACACCAGAAATTGTTCTGGAAACAAAAGCGGAAGCCAATCAGAAAAGAGAGAGGGAAAGGTAAAAGGAAAAAGAAAGGGAAGGCAGTTGCAGCAAGTGAAGAAGAACCTCCACTATCGTGGACATCAAAGGAGGAGTACGAGTTAGTAGTGACGTGGTGCAGACTTCATAGAGTCCAACTGTAGGAAATGATATGCGAAGAGTTGGGTTTTGGGAAGTCGTGCTCGGAAAATTCCACACACTTATGAAGAAACAAGCATATTGGAATATCAATACGCTTAGTAGGAAGTGGACTCCGATTAGTCGTCGGTGCACTAAGTTTAATGGGATTTTCATGAGAGTAGAATCGCAAAATCAAAGTGCTACGAATGATTTTTATGTGTACAGAGTTGTACGGGAACAACATCAAGTAGAAATGGGGCACACTTTCGGGTTTGAAAAATATGGGAGATTGTCAGTCAAGATCCAATACAGATTAAGGCGCTAACATCGTTGAATGCACAATCAAAGAGGTGTCACAATTCTAGTTTGTTTGGTATATCTGACACACGAACTAACATCGACCTCAACGCTGATTTAGATGACATTCCCGACGACATCGAAGAGATATCCCCCCCCTAGGCCATGCTGAACTGTCGGGTGTGACATCCCTATTTTCACGGCCAGAAAAGACCAATTTGTTTATGCTTTGTTTAAAAATCAGAGTAACATTTTAAATAAAAGAGTTGCAGAATTTGTTCCCAAGAAAAATATGATAAAGATATATCAAAGAATTTCCGTAGAAATGTATTTCATTAAAAGACTCGGGATGTCATGTTCGATACAGATCAAAAGCATAAACAATACTGTTGGATTAATGTCTAAGTCCATAACTATAATTGGTAAGACTTGACCCGACCCGACATGGTCCATTTGGGTTGCATGGCATCATGCATTTGGACTATAATGAGAGAAATAACACTTAAGGTTTGTTAATATATTATAATTTCTAATATATTAATAAGGATATTTAATTAGTATTGATCAATAATTATTTTGGAATTAATTAAGTGATCAAAAGGAAACTAATTAAATATATGGGTTGATTGTGTAAATCATTCTTTCTTATATATTTAGGCTTGTGATCCAAGATTCCTTATGTTGGACTAAGTCCATGGGGTGACCCATGGATACTCCATGGAGGTTCAAATCCATGGAGAATAAGGAATGGGTAAAGTTATGAGTTACATGGTGTAACCCTAATAGCCACCATATGAAAGAATCCCATGGCTCAAGAAATCGGCCACTATGTGTGTGAGAATAAAGGGCTAGCCGATTCTCATGACGTGTGAATTCCTCCCAAGTCATTCCATGTGTATTTGGTGTTGTGTGAACCATTTGAGGTGTCACACTTGGGGCACTAGGCACTCAAGCTTCATGAAGACATTCTACATCAAAGAGGTATGTAATTCTAACTTGATATATTCATATGAATCAATGTTATTATGCTAGTTAGGATGAATACCTTGGAAATTTCATATTTGCATGTATAATAGAGAAAACATAGATCCAAGGTATTTAGGGTTGCATGTACACTTAGAAGTGTTAGATTTCTCAAAACCCAACAGTGGTATCAGAGCCTAGGCTTGTTTTCAATTATACTTGATGCAAATTGCTGAAAAATGCTGAAAAAAATCGATTTTATGGTTTTCTGAGCACTGGACTCGCCGAGTCCACTGATGAACTCGATGAGTCCAAGGCAAAACTCATCCTACTCATCGAGTAGGTTGATACACTCGACGAGTAGGAGCCCCAGACAACATATTTTCGAGTTTTTTTTGGCTAGAAATGGACTAGGTACATTACCCTAAGCTGTTTTTGGACTTATAAACTTGTTTTTGATGTGGTAATGTTCATGGTAGTCCTATTTCAAAGATAATTGCCAATAGATTCAGGTTTTGTATTAGTTTAGTGATTAGGCTAATTACATGAAAAATTTTGATTTGAATTATCTTGTTCTTATGAGTTGCTTAGATTAATAGAAAAGTTAATTGATTATGTGTTTTCAATCCATTTTAATCTACGAGTTGATTCTAAAATGTGTTTTTGAAACATTCCCTCAAGTTATATGAAAAGTCACATTTAAGTTTCATAAAACTCATAAAAATTGGCAATGGTTACAAAAAATGAAGAGTCTTGTCCTCAAGTTATGGAGGTTCAAGAGTCACTTCATTAAGTAATAAAATGTGTGACCTGAATTAATTCCATAAGTTACAAAATAAAGAAAAGGTAAATTCTTTTATTAGTTTAAAGTCTTCCATAACTTGTCCTCAAGTTATGGAACTTGAAGAGTCTTTTATTTAAAACTACTTTAAACACATAAGTTATGGAATTAGTTAGTTTTGAATAGTTTCAAAACTTTCCCTCAAGTTTTGGAATTTGAAAAGTTTTCACTTATGAATACTTTAATTCCAAATTAGCCCTTAGAATTTTAAAAGTTAAAATTCAACCCTTATACTTTATAATATTATAAGGTAATAACATTTATATTTATGTATAAAAGTAAAGTCAGTCTTACCGTTAGTAGGCCTCATTCACGAAGCCGGTCTATAAAGGGGATATATGGTTACTGCCTATAAAATGACAGTTTAATGGGTGTCCACTCTCACCCACCGCTTCCATGACTGGTGGAGGGTCGTTAGCCGAACGGGTAGGAAAAGGACTAGAATTCTCCCTTCATTAAAAGTATTAATGATAAATACTAAGTAACTAAACTCTTATTAATACCCAATCTTAGCTACTTAGGAAAATGTGAATAAGGTGCTAATCCATGAAATTACACTTTGCACTTTGCTTAAGTCATTAGTGGAGTGTGTGTGGTTAACCGGCACACTAACCTGGACTTAACAAGGTAGGCAAAGGGTAACTTAATATTTATCATAGTATCGGTGGAGCGTGTGTGGTTAACCGGCACATCGATTAAGGGCTAAATATTAAGGGTACCCAGTATATTTGCATGGTTACTTCACACCTTGTTTTGTGATCCTCGGCATCCCAGTCACAAAACCTGAAGGGCACACTCAAGATTGAAACGTGCCAATGAAAAGTTCAATGAATCTCAAAGATCTAGGAGTTTCAAAACCAATTAAAACCTAATAATACATTTCGTTTATCTTGGTGGAAATTGGTGAATCGTCATTCACCTACCTTCAAATATTTTATAGCTTGGATTACGGCATCCCTCTTCCAAGTTATAAAAGTACTGTGTAGGGTCCTAGCCTTAATATTTCATATTGGGTGTTGTATTAAGGACATTAAATCAACTATCTTGAATATCTCCCAAAAAGATGTCTAGTTTAGACATTTATCATCTTCCCAAATCTCTTGAAACAAGCTTTCCTAAATGAAGATGATGTCCCATGGAAATCATACTTCTTTCACCTCCTCCAATTATTCTCCCTAACCCACAAGTTCTTGAAAAGTTTAAGGTCACTCAAGCCCTATTGGCAAGTAAAGGTCTATGTGTGGTCACATCATGGAGATGTAGTCACATATTGAAAAGCCGAGAGAGTTGGGTGTCAAAGTCTTGAGAAATTTGGTAGTTCAATCACTTTATAAGTCACATAGTGAGCTCCTTTGGGACTCCTATGAAACAGACTATGACAAGACCCTTAATGATATTATCTATTTGCTAAGATCAACTTCCTAAAACTTGTGGACATTGACAATAATGACATTGGATATCCAGTAAAGCTCTCTCTTCCCAATGGAAATGGATCGACCATAGTCAACCCGGTTGACCAAATGGTAAAGAGAAAGGCTAAGTTTGTGATAGTCCCATGTTCCATTACCAAAGCGTCCATATGTTAAATTGCCAAAGGAAGGGGCATTGGTTGCGAAGCTGCCAATTTACCTAAGGGTGTTAAAGTCAATAAGTTTGACTGTACTTCAGGTAAAGTCTACTATCTAACTCTGCTAAGTTTCTACTCTGATATTCTTGATACATGACGTGACTGGGTCACATAGTGATGTTTTAAGAATCAAAGAAAAGTGAAGAAACTTAAAGAAAGAATATGATGAATCTGATCGCGTAGATGGATTTCTATCGCATAGTTTGAAGATGTTCTTGAGCTACTTCTTAAGAGTTATGATATATTGCTTAGGAATAGATAACAACAAAGTTTTCATGTGTTTTTGCACTATAAGGATAGTTTTTCCGCAAAGTTTTTAAAATAAAAGGGAAAAAAATTTTGATTTTATTTATTTTAAAGTATCCTTACAATGGCATTTGTGAAAATTTTGTTGCTTATATGATTCCATTAATAGCAAGAGTGGAAATATAAATTTGATTCTGTCATTTGTGGTAGTGTCTAAATTTACCAAATAAGGAATGTTTCTCATCACCCAAGTTTCAGTTGGATAGAAACTTGAAATCATTCAAGTTGTATAGCATGATGAATGAGAACTTTCAAGCATTGGAAAATTAATACTAACTACTTGTTCACATGGATGTGTGAGTCAAGTAAAGGACTAAGGGATCGAGTACACATTCTTGTGCACTAATTAAGTCTACCACTAAAGATTGTTAAGACTATTCGTCATGATTTACTAAAGTTTAGTAAATATGGTTACACTTACAAGTTTAAGTGTAATTTTGATACATTAGAAAAATTCCAATGTATGGCAGAGCGAATAAAAAGAATCAACTTAGGCAGAAGGATAAAAGTTTCTCAAATATGAAAAGATGGGAGAGTACTTTAGTATCATGTTTTAAGAGCATCCTAATGATTTTGAGACCTTATCACAATTCATCCTCTAAGTGCATTCTGATAGCTAAGAAGAGGAGCTATGAATTGTTGAAGTGGTCAAATCAAGAAGATGAGTCATACTTCGTTCCAAAACAAGTCTTAGAGTCATAGTCCAAGACTGTAAGTTGAGTGACATATCATAAATGAAGGTTTAAAACACTTGTCAAATGTAAGAGTAAAATTTTTGTACTCTTGTACATTTGATATTGCTAAGTTGTGATGTTTTGGATAAAATAAAGACCAACTAAGGCCAATCGTGTGAAGTGTTTGTCTTGATTAGAATCCACACTATCTCTTGAATATCTAACAAGAAAGTATTATATGTCAAGAGGACAGTGGGAGTCTTAAAGGTCTTGAAAGTCTCAATAACTAATAAAGAATAAAACCTGAAGTTCTTCACTAGCACACGAATTAAGGTTTATAACCTATCGTGTTGACATATTCTGTGCCCATTCCAATTAAAGTTGGCTTTGCATATAAGATCTTAGAGTTCTCAATTGGTTGCACAACAACTTGGAAGCAATGGCAGGCCCTTGAGCTACCAGGTGCCAATAAATTAAGATTGAGTTCAGTCCATATGAGTTTGGATTTGTCATTGTCATTGTCTTGTGACTATGGTTTTGACAATTCACATGGATAAGAACACATACACCACTAAATCTAAGTGTCATAAGGTTTCTCTCCGATTCATGGAAATAATGGTGAGGAAACAGTTTCACTAAGTAGATTTTAGCTAGATAGCAATTGTGATATTTGCATTCTCAAAGTCGTTAGTGGAGCATGTGTGGTTTACCGGCACACTGACATGGACTTGTGAGAAGCGAAAAATGTCTAAAAAATCGAGATTATGATTACGAAATCCCTTTTCATAGTTCTTAAAATTGTTTAGACACACCTGTGAGCTATCTAAGATAAGGTGTATATCAAAGCAATCTAGTATCAGAAATCTGAACTTTGGTAAGAAAGTCAATAAAGTATTGATTTCTAGAAGTTCAGCTGATTTCTGAGTACATGTCAAAGCTAGTGGGAGCATAAGTGTTATGCTAATAATCATCATGTTAGTGGGAGCATGATAATTATGATAAGTATTGCAAGTTAGCAATGTTAATTATAGAAAACAAAAGGTTTCAATTGGGAAAGAGCTGTTTTGCTATAATTAAGGGAGAGGAAATTATACTTCATCTCAAATCTGAAAGCCTAGATTGAGGTTTTAATCGTATTTAGTCAAGGATATATATATATATATATATGAATTTCATGTTGGAATGGCTCAACATAAGGAAATTCTGTATACGGGTTCATTGTTTGCGTTCTAAAATTTGATTATGATTACGGCATCCCTTTTCATAATATGAATTATGAGAACTTGGAAAATAGAAATGGAAATGTTATAGCAAAATACTGGTTTAGTCTTTATGTGAGACATCATGAATCGTGTCCCATATGCTTCGGATATAGGATCGATTACATGTGCTATATGCATCCTTTTTAAAATTTTCCAAATGCCTGGGGCATTAAGAAGGGAAAAGGTCTAGAAATGGATATGACTAAAAGGATTAAACAATTGTCGAAGAAAATCTAAGGTTTACCAAAGATTGGTTGCTTAAGGACAGTTGGAAGCATAGTGATAATTCTAGAAGGACCATATTGATGTAATCTGCAAGGAGGCAACTCTTGTTCAGAAGTGATAGTCAAAATGGAATCTGGAAATGTTTCAAAGTTAGAAATTATTCAATCTGTGTAAGATTAGGAAAATTAATGCAAAAAGGATGTTTCGAAGGAGCTGATCTCCTTTGGAATGCTCTGTAATGGTTGTTGTCAAGTTTTCTGACTTTGTGCGTAATCATTACAAGAGGATCAATGCATATAGGTTTAGAATCTAACAGATTTCAGTAAATGGCATGAATTTGGAACTCTTGCATTTGCAGTAAGGATTTGGGACTGTGAAGAGAAGATCATTGGAGTTATGTTCAATTGATCTATTTCACAAAGTAAAGATCATAGACAAACATAGTATGCATACTTGGTGTATGGCATGACTAGTGTTTAGAAAACATAGTGTACATGCTTGGAGCATGAGACAACTATTGTTTTAAATTCAAGAATAAAGTTGATAGCTGAAACAATATACAATGAATAATGTGTAATCATATGGTGATAAATAAAAGGTGTTTTATTTATGTTCATAGGTTTTGATACCATATTGGATTCAATTATTATTGTGTTTCACTTTGCATGTTTTGACTTCCATAATAACTAGGTTATTCTTCCAGAATGACTAAGTTATTCAAACATCCACAGTCGGTCATATGTTGGAAGTAGATATGAATCAAGACTATGATGGGTTGGCTTGTAGAGGTCCAAGTTGGTGGACAAAGTTGTGCTACAACACTCATGAGTGCTCATAAGTTCCGAGTATTGGATTCAACCCGCGCTCATTTGAATCACTTCATGGATTTTATCATGATCGATCATGAGATGATAATATCTTATATTCTTCAAACCTAGAGATATGAGTTGTTACTATGAGTTGATAGTACATTGATTGCACGAAAACGCATTGGTAACTCGATGTTATAAAACGTGTCTTTGTGTATGATTCAACAAGTAGTAGAACAAGCCATATGAGTCAAATTTTATCCATTCCTTTTACCTTCTGGATAAAAGCGATATCTGTGGGCCCCTCGATGATTTGGTGATGACAAATGTAAGTGCTCGGCCGGGCCAGGACTGATTTGATTTGTTCAATTAGTCAGTCGTCATAAATAGGAAATCGGGAAACAACAAATGGACAGAGAGAATGATTATAATCCATGTCTCAGTCCATATGATATCTAGAATGGAGGAATATATGATCCTTATCTAATGGACAAGTCATTGACAAAGGTCAGAGATCATCGGCAAGGTCAGAGTTTGACAGAAGCTTTTGAGAGCTACGAGTGCCAGTCGGTTCTTGAAGTCGTACTTGCAATAATAGTTTTAGACTTATCCAAGTGGGAGACTGTTGGATTAATGTCTAAGTCCATAACTATAATTGGTAAGACTTGACCCGACCCGACATGGTCTATTTGGGTTGCATGGCATCATGCATTTGGATAGACTATAATGAGAGAAATAACACTTAAGGTTTGTTAATATATTATAAGTTCTAATATATTAGTAAGGTTATTTAATTAGTATTGATCAAGAATTAATTTGGAATTAATTAAGTGATCAAAAGGAGACTAATTAAATATATGGGTTGATTGTGTAAATCATTCGTTCTTATATATGTGGGCTTGTGATCCAAGATTCCTTATGTTGGACTAAGTCCATGGGGTGACCCGTGGATACTCCATGGAGGTTAAAATCCATGGAGAATAAGGAATAGGTAAAGTTATGAGTTACATGGTGTAACCCTAATAGCGACCATATAAAAGAATACCATGGCTCAATAAATTGGCCACTATGTGTGTGAGAATAAAGGGCTAGCCGATTTTCATGAAGTGTGAATTCCTCTCAAGTCATTCCATGTGTATTTGGTGTTGTGTGAACCATTTGAGGTGTCACACGTGGGGCACTAGGCACTCAAGCTTCATGAAGACATTCTACATCAAAGAGGTATGTAATTCTAACTTGATATATTCATATGAATCAATGTTATTATGCTAGTTAGGATGAGTACCTTGGAAATTTCATATTTGCATGTATAATAGAGAAAACATAGATCCAAGGTATTTAGGGTTGCATGTACACTTAGGAGTGTTAGAATGCTCAAAACCCAACAAATACAACATAAGCCTTACTACATTATTTCGTATTTATAGGCCTATAATCCATTATCTATCATCCAAACATCTATGCTCATGCGCTACTACCTGTAATACAAGAAACTGAGTGGGTCAGAGTTGGGAGCCTGGTGAGCACATAGGGTTTTCAACCGACAGTAAATAAGTTTATTAACTTTATCACACCAAACAACCTGATTATCCATTCCCGTTTTCCTCACTTTACGTCCCTAAAAAATCTAAAACAAGGGACCTATTCTAAGGACTTTCATCGGGATGACTGAACATGATTCGGGGATTCCTCAGCAATTGATGGTAAATAAGGCAACCATGTGGGGGATGGAGTACTGCTGGTGAGCACACAGTTTAAATAAACAACTATAGGTTGCGAGTCTGCTAGCGTTCCACTGGACTGTCTAAAATAGTCCGTGGTCGTTATCTATACCCCGCTAGATGACTGGATCATCAATAACATCGATAATGAGGCCTCTCATTATTTTATTTTGTCACACAACAACTGTTACATCTACCCATGTTTTAACCAACACATTTTTTAGATATAAAATATATATATACAGTTTAAATCATTTAAAAGGTGTATAAAAATCTTTCACCCAGCATAGACAGCAAGTGTTTAGATAATATGCACACATAGCACGTAGTTTATATTAAATACTTCATATCTATGTGTAAGATGAAAGTAACTATGCACTCACCTGTTAAGTTGGTGATTTTGAACTTATACAACGCTTCGTTACTCTTGAAACAATTTCCTTCATCAAAACCTAGTATCATTACCACTAGGATTTAGTCTATTATTCACTGAGACTAATTAATAGTCTAGCTATTGTTACTATTATACAAGCGTTTAAACAATACTTATATAACCCATAATAATATCCCAAATAATTACCATAAGGTCCTAATAACGTTACTATAATAAATTAAAAGCTATACTAAAAATAGCGTAGGCGTAACTCACTTACAGCGGGTTTTATAGAAAATTGGGCCAACTTGGAGCAGCATTTCCGAACCGAAAGACCCTTTTTCTCGAGACTACGGGAGCCTCGGGGCTTCCTTCGGATGCCAGGGGGTTTACCTAGGCTTAGGAGGGGTTTAGGGACCTTAGAGAGAGAAAGAAACTAGAGAGAGAAGAGGAAATGGTGCATGGAACTAGGCAGCCTTTGCTTCCTTTTATAGGCCCTCAGACCTTGGAACGTTGGGTGTTCGGAAAGGCTACTCTAGGCGTAGCTTCGGATAAGACTTCTATGTGGCGAGCTTCGGGTGGTGCTATGTGGCCCTCTCTCGGACCATAGAAAGCCGAAGTACGCTGCGTGTACGTGGTTTTGGAAGTGGGGCGTAATGCGAAGGCCAGGTGTCTGAATTCGAACCGAGACCTCTGATCAGCAACGGGCGGCCCAGATCGAGCCACATTATCAGTCTTGATATAGGCTTTGCAAATCTGAGTCTAATCTTTAAAAATTCGTAACTCTCTCATATTAGCTCCATTTTTTACGTTCTTTATATCCACGCGTAGGCAGGGACGTACTCTACAACTTTTGTTTAGACTCCGTCGGCTAATTTTGAGTTTATTTTTAAAGTTATATTTTTAACAGGCCGGGATATGATTGGTCCATTAAAAAATTAATAACTTCTTCATCTGACGTCCGTTTTCATCTGTCTTTTTATCGTTCTGCTACTATTAACGAGATTTTTAATTCTCGTTTTGGTTATGTCGGCTAAATACCGCTTGTTCTAATATTCGAACTTTCGGCTGTGTACTGCCGATCCGAAACTTAGAAAAATATAACTTCCTCATACGAAGTCATATTTGGGTGTTCTTTTTATGGATGCTCTCGGTTTAACGTATTCTACGACTTTCAATTAGATCGCTAAGGCTAAATATTTCTCTATCGTAAATTCACTATTTAGTTTCCCGGTGTCGTGCCGATTCCGTTGCGAAACTTCGACGGGTCATAACTTATTCGTTATAACTCGGATTTCGGCGTTCTTTATATCTCCAGAAACCTTGTTTCAACCACTACAACTTTATGTAACGATATCGGGTTTATCTAACATGTTAATTTTGACGCTTATTTTTATCTTTTATTTATTATACATTTATAAATAGGTAATAAGCACATAAATGCATATAATTCACATAATACTCAAATATTTCATCTTTATTACTTCAAAAAGAGTTACAATAGTTGACCTAGACTATTACATCATTTATTAATGCTTAGCCCCTAAACACGGGCGTTACAATTCTCTCCCCTTTAGGATGATTACGTCCCAGAATCATGCATCAACAAACAAATGTGGGTAGCGACTCATCATGTCACTCTCTGTTTCCCAAGTGAGATTCGGTCCATTCGAATGTTTCCAACATACGAGTACTAAATCGACCATCTTGCGTCGTAACTTATTAGTTTTACAGTCAACAATTGCCTCAGGCTCTTCAATCAACCTCTTGTTCTCATCCATTCTTAACTCTGAGATTGGAATTATGTCAGGAACTTCTGAGGTGTGGGGAGTCACCCCCGTATAGATCTATACACAAACTCTCGCTCTCCCTCCAGGAGACTTTGATTATAACTACAGACTACAGGCAACCCATAGAGGTGCCGCCCGCTATTACTCACTAAATCTAACATGAATTTGGTTACCATTGATTAACGACCTGTATATGTTTACTGAATTGAAGGTAGGCCTAATAAACGAGGAGAAGAGGATTACAAAGTCCTACTAATCCCACGTATCATTTATGGCTATTGGGTATACTAAGGGCACGTTGGCCCATTTCGCATTTGATTTACTTGGACCTTACTACAAATGCTAATGGGCCACCAAGGCCCAATAGCACTTGAAAGCCATGGAGGTTCCCTTAAATATGAAATTGGGTCATAGAAGGCCCAATAACATTTATTTTTATCGTTTGGGCCCAAAAGTCATGTTAATGGGTCACAAAAGCCCAACAAGCATGATTGGAACTCTCAAGCCCAAAGATTTGGATATTTATTTGTTTTAGGTATTGTGTAATTGTCGGAAAGATTGATTTTTAGATTTGTAACGACACGAGGCCGGTCGGTTGTTTATGACGATATTTAGAATTACATGTATATTTGTGTTTCTATTTTCGTAAGTTGTAATTTTGTGTCTTTGACTCAATATCTTAAAAATAAAATAATTGACTCAAAAATATTGGTTTGAACCCTTTCAGCCCTTTTTTAGTAAAAATGACAATTTTAATCCTTTATAAAAAAAAGGACATTTTAAGCCCCTAAACCATTTTCATGACACTTTTGACCCATAGACTTGTTCAAGTGATATTTTTAGCTCAAAACTTATTCTTTGGCAGTTTTAGCCCTTCCAGAAAAGTGTTTTTCGGTTAAAGCCCAAACTTTTTGCAACTTTTACAAATTTGGCCCAAAATCCAAAAACTTTACATTTTTGATCCTTGTTTGGAAAAATAACATTTTAACCCCAAAATTAGTTTTGTTTACCCTTTTTCCCCTTGTTTTGATAATTTTACCATTTCAACCCCTTGAAAAACACCTTTTTCGCAATTTTGGGCCTAAAGGCCGAAAGGCCTAAGGTTTAGCCCATTAGGCTAAAATTTACACTTTTAGTCCTTTAAAAATCAATATTGTTATAATAACTCATATTTTAACTGATTTGACCTTGTTGACCCTTATAAAACCCTAAATGACAATTATTTCCCATCTTTTACTTATTTGTCAAAAATGGTTCATAATTTGGATTTGTGTTTTGTTTTGTTTATTTTGAACTTGTATAATACTTTGGTCTTGATAATAACATGTTTTAAGATCCCTTAGAGCATATATATCCTAATCATCGTTAAGGATTTCGGCTAGATCATGATTTTTCACACATATTTATCAAATAAATTCATGAAATCACACATATCATACAAAAACACATAGATCTGCACATTTTACTTTTATTCTGCCCCATAAATCTTGTAAAAACCGAAAATTGAGTGGTATGAACTCACCTTTTCTTGTGGATCTCGGTTTTGAAGAAGAAATGAAAGAAAATGGTGAGATCTTTCGGCCTAGCAAGCTTCTTGGAAGATCTTTGGCTTAGATGTGTTCTAAGAAGCAAGATCACAAATTTTGCATGAGTTAAGGGAGATTTTTGAGGTAATAATGAAGTTAAAGTATGGATCAAACAACAAATTACCAAGGATTAGTGATATTAGGAAAAGCTCTTATTATAGCCCTTTTGATTCTTAAAATTTTGGAGGAAAAGTGAAGGAGTTATAGAGAGAGTTTGAAGAAACTTTGAAATGGTGATGGGGTGTGTGTGTGTTTCGGCCGAAATAAAAGGAGGGGAGAGAGAAGAGAGTGATTTGAATTGAGTTGACATGCATGGGAACATGAGAAGAGTGCATGGATACCCCATGTATAATTGTGAGGTGGTACCATTAAGTCAACTCTTTTCCTCCCTTTTATTGTAGTTGGGCCGAGAGACGGAGAAGAAAGAAAAGAATTTGGGCCTTTTTGTGCTTAAGTCCATATTATGGCCCATTTTGATGATTTTTCGTCCCAATAGCACTTTGGAGATGGTTCACGGCCCAAAATAAATTGAAGTATGAGTTTCATGGCCCATTTGGGCTATTTAGATTTGTTATGGCCCAATAAGGCCCATTAGAGATAAACTAGTCCATTTTAGATCCATTATGGTCCAAAATGTTAAGTTTCATGAATGTGGGTCCAATTAGGGCAGATTTAAGAGTTCTAAGCCCAAAATAGTCAAATTGGAAGCTTATTGTCCCATTAGGCCCAATAAGGAAATCCTAGTCCATAATGGACCTAAACTGGGATTTCTAGGGTTTCCAATTCTTTATTGACTATTCAAAGTGTTTGTATAGAGTGTTTGATGAAATTTTGTTGTCATTGAATAAGCATCATACATGCTTTCAAGTTTTAATCACCATGTTATCATTGTTCAATGTTTATAAAGCATCAAAATTTCTAGTTGTGACATCATCCCCCCGTTAGAGCGAATTTCGTCCCGAAATTCTTTTTGAAGCTAGATTTGAGAATGCGAGAATAGGTGAGGGTACTTCTACTTCATCTGGTCTTCACGTTCCCATGTGAATTCTGGTCCACGCTTCGCGTTCCACCGAACTTTCACAATCAGAATGTGACTTTGCTTAGTACGCTTCACCTCATTGTCCATGATTTAGACTCGTTCTTCAACGAACAGGAGATTCTCGTTGATTTCGATTTCTTCATGTTGGATGACGAGAGTTTCGGCGGATAAATACTTTTTCAAATTGGAAACATGGAACACAGGGTGTACACTGCTGAGCTCGGCGGGTAGCTGTAGTCTATAAGCCACTGGACCGATTCGGGAAAGAATCTCGAAGGGTCCAATGAATCTTGGGTTTAGTTTTCCCCGTTTCCCAAAACAAATCACCCCTTTCCAGGGAGAGAATTTTAACAACACCCGATCCCTGACTTGAAATTCCAAGGGCTTTCGCCGTTTATCAGCGTAGCTCTTCTGTCGGTCTCGTGATGCTTGTAGTCTAGC
The DNA here is from genome assembly GCF_002870075.4 of Lactuca sativa. Taxonomy (NCBI): domain Eukaryota; kingdom Viridiplantae; phylum Streptophyta; class Magnoliopsida; order Asterales; family Asteraceae; genus Lactuca; species Lactuca sativa. Next base: position 89,893,917 of record NC_056627.2, read on the forward strand.
TCTGATTTGAATTATCTTCTCTGTTGTTTCACGTATGATCTTCGGTCTCGTTAATGCGCTGTTGTATGTCTCTCTTCCTGCTAGCTGAGTATCACCTACCTCAGCCCAACACAACGGTGATCCGCATTTACGCCCGTATAATGCTTCTAAGGGAGAAACTTTGATGCTTGAGTGGTAACTATTGTTGTATGAGAATTCGATTAAAGGAAAGTGGGTATCCCACGACTTTCCAAAGTCTATCACACATGCGCGAAGCATGTTTTGAAAGGTTTGAATGGTTCGCTCACTTTGACCATCTGTTTGTGGATGATAAGCAGTGCTCATATCTAGATGTGTTCCCATAGCCTTTTGAAGTGATTGCCAAAAACGAGAAGTGAATCTACTATCTCGGTCGGAGATGATAGATATTGGCACTCCATGAAGTCTCACCACTTCTTTGATATATATCCTGGTCAACCTTTCCATCTTGTAGGATTCTTTTATTGGCAGGAAATGGGCGGATTGCGTCAATCTGTCGACTATTACCCATATGGTATCCAATCCATCTGTTGACTTCGGTAATTTGGTCACAAAATCCATAGTAATCCTTTCCCACTTCCACTTGGGAATTACTGGTTGCTGTAATAATCCCAAGGGCTTCTGGTATTCCACCTTCACTTTAGCGCAAGTAAGGCATTTGCTAATGTAGGTGGCAATCTCTGCCTTCATGTTGGGCCACCAATAATGTTGCTTGATATCCAAGTACATTTTATCTGAACCTGGATGGATGGAGTATCGTATCTTTTGGGCTTCATTCATTACTACTTCCCTAAATCCTCTAAGCTTAGGGATCCAAATGCGGTTCATGAAGTAATAGGCTCCATCCTCCTTAACTTCGAAATTCTTTTCCATTCCATGTAACGATTTGCTTGTTCTATTTTCCATCTTCAGAGCATCGCACTGGGCCGCTTTGATTTGCGTGGTTAGGTGGGATTGAATGGTTATGGAGTGAGTTTTCACACGACAATTTGAGTATTCTTTCCTACTCAAGGCATCAGCTACCACGTTAGCCTTTCCCGGGTGATACTTGATTTCGCACTCATAATCATTTAGCAGTTCAACCCATCTTCATTGTCTCATGTTCAACTCTTTTTGATTTAAAATGTGTTGGAGACTCTTGTGGTCAGTGAAAATGGTGCACTTTGTACAATAAAGGTAGTGCCTCCACATCTTCAAGGAGAAGACCACAACTCCTAGATCGAGATCATGGGTGGAATAATTCACCTCATGTGTCTTTAGTTATCGGGATGCATAAGCTATCATCTTCCCACGCAGCATAAGTATGTAACCTAAACCCTGATTTGACGCATCACAATAAACTACGAAGTCCTCCGTTCCCACTAGTAATGATAGCACCGGTGCGCTGCAGAGTGCTTGCTTCAGAGTTCGAAATGCAACTTCTTGCTTATTTGTCCATTAAAAGGGTATGCCCTTTTATGTAAGCATGGTAAGTGGCTTGGCAGTCTTAGAGAAGTTCTGGATGAACCTCATGTAATAGCCTACGAGCCCTAAAAATTGACGAATTTTTGTGGGTGTCGTTGGGATCGCCCATCCTTCAATGGCTTTGACCTTAGAAGGATCCACATGTATCCCTTCTTGACTAACGACATGACCCAAAAAGTTCACACTACGGAGCTAGAACTCACACTTAGAGAGTTTTGCATATAGCTTTTCGGTTCTCAAGGTTTCTAGGATTTGCCGGAGATGTTGGCCATGCTCCCCTTCGCTTCGAGAGTAAACTAGAATGTCGTCAATGAAAATGATGACAAAGTTGTCGAGGAATGGTCGGCAGATTTGATTCATTAGGTCCATGAATTCGGCAGGGGCATTCGTTAGACCGAAGGGCGTTACGACAAATTCATAATATCCATAACGAGTTTGGAAAGCGATTTTAGGGATATCCTCTTCCTGGAATTTGAGTTGGTGGTATCTGGATCGCATATCTATCTTAGAGAAGTAGCTTGCGCCTTGGAGTTAGTCAAATAGATCGTCGATTCGCGGAAGTGAATAGTGATTTTTTATAGTGAGCTTATTTAGTCCCCTGTAGTCAATACACATCCTAAAGGAACCGTCTTTCTTCTTAACAATGAGAACCGGAGCTCCCCAAGGTGAGAAGCTGGGTCGGATAAATCCCTTATTCAAGAGCTCACTGAGTTGTCTAGACAACTCTTGCATCTCCGTAGGAGCCAATCTATAGAGCGATTTGGCGATGGGTGTAGCTCCTGGCATGAGACCGATTCGGAACTTGACTTGTCTTTCTGGGGGTATCCCCGGAAGATCTTTAGGAAAAACATCTGGGAAATCGCAAGCAACCGGGATATCACGAACATTGACCTCTTCTTTAGACTTATCCACTATATGAGCTAGAAACGTCAAATCTTTCTTTCGTATATACTTCTGTGCCTTAATGCACGAGATAAGACGAAGGTTCGTGCTAGGTTTGTCTCCGTATATAATTAGGGTTTCTTGATTTGGAAGGTGAAGGAGAACGGCCTTCTCGTGAAACATAATTTTAGCATGGTGGGGGCTTAACCAATCCATGCCGATAATCACATCAAAACTCCTAATGGAAACAGGCATTAGGTTTATTTGAAAGACGTGTTGGTTCAAGGTTAGGGTGCATCCGATGTAGATTTCCCCAGTGGATTCTGTTTTCCAATTAGCCATTTCCACCGTAAAGGTTTCATTAAGCTTCTGGGGTTGTTGTTTTAACAAGTGTTTAAATATATTACTCACAAAGCTTCATTCTGCTCCGATATCAAATAGGATGCATGCCTAAGTGTGGTTTAGGAGGAACGTACCGGTGACAATTGCGGGGTCATGAACTGCTTCTCCCTGACCCATGGTCAACACTCTTCCTGTTCCTCCATTCCCAGGGTTGTTGTTGTTGGGGAAGTTTCGACAAAAATGCCCAGTCTTTCCACATCCATAACAGGTGTGGCTTGGTCCCGCATTGTTGCCGCTGTTGTTGGTGTTGTTGTTGTTGTTGTTGTCATTGTTGCAGATGTTGTTGTTGTTGTTGTTTCCTTACTGTTGGTTCTGGGAAGGATAGGTCCTACAATATTTTTCCGTGTGACCCTTTCGATTGCAACTGGTACAATGCATCTACCTACATTCGCCATGGTGATGGAGATTGCACTTGTTGCACTTTAGGAGATTCCCGGAATACTGCCTAGGGGCACTTGGAGTAGATGAGACTGGAGCTTGTGGTGTGGAGGGAACTTGGGTGGTTGCAGCATTGACTGTCACTGTTTGTTGTTTCTTTGACGAATCTTAGCCTTGTCGCCCCTTTCTCTTGCTATTCTTTCCTTTCTTGTTGTCACTCACCTTCTTGCCTTCAATTTCCCTTGGTTTCTCGCCCTTCTTGTTGTTTTGGTCATACAGTTTCTTGGCCAACCTCTTGGCACTATCGAGAGTTTTAGGATTTGCAGCTATCACATTTCCTTGAATTGGGGAGGTTAATCCCCATATGAATCGTTCGATTTTCTTTCCCTCTGAAGTAATAATGCCAGGACACAACAATGATCGTTCACTAAACCTTGATATGTATGCATCAACGTCGGAGTTTCGGACAGTGAGGTCCCACAACTCTTGCTCCATCTTCTGAATTTCGCTTCACGGGCAGTACTCGACCATCAACATTTCTTTCAATTCCGCCCACGGCATGGAGTTAGCTATGAGGACAGTCATGGCTTCCATATGTCCGTTCCACTAGGTGAGAGCTTGATCAACGAACGTGCATGCGGCCAACTTCACCTTCATCTCCTTGGGGCATTCGCATATCTCAAATACCGATTCCACTTTCTCTATCCCTCTTTTTAGGGTTATCATTCCACCTGTGCCATTAAAGGTTCGTGGCTTGGCGTTGGTGAAGTCTTTGTAAGAGCATGTATTGGTAGGTCCTTGATTTATTCCATTGTTCGAACTTCCAGCCCCTTGTCCATTTGCTCCACCATTGTTCCCATTGTTGATCTGTGCTAGTGCCGCCGTGACTGCCGCATATACAGTTGCTTGAAATACTGCTGAGTTGATTTCCGGTGGGGTTGACCCAGGGTTACCACGGGAAGGTCGTTGTGTCATCTTTCTGTCATGGAGCGGAAAGACGTTGAGTGCCTAGAATTTTGTGAGTTCGTGGTCCTATAGACTAAGTGTATAACATGTACTCAAGCAGTTTCACATATTAACATACAATCATGAAAACATAGCACATAATGGATAATAACATCATAATAGAACACATATATTTTTCCACTAATAATATCCATACTGTGATACATGAAAATTTGCTTGAAAGAGCATACATAAGTGGTGCAAGTTCGGCAGCGTAACGGCTCTACGAGTAGTGTAATCACTTAAAAGTAGAGTCGATGATACATAGCATAGATCACATAAGCATAATACTAAAGATGGGTATGACTAATCCTAACCATGGTGGGATGTGCTAGGGGGAGGTGCTGAAGAAGTGAATGCTCCCTGAAGGCGGGCCACCTGTCGCTCTGCGTCTTGGAGTCGGGCCTCCCACCTTACCTGTCTCAAATGGAATTCCCAGAGAACTTCTCGTGTCTCCTGCTCCGCCTGTTCAACCCTTGTCCGCATCTGGTGCATCTGATCAGTGGTGCTCTGAGCCAGATCACCAGTATCCCGCAATCGTCTCACCATAACTGGAAGGGTGCGATCAGCCGGTCCTCCATCCCTCAAGTCATAAAACTCGCGTGCCATGCCAAACGGGGGTCACTGTCGCTGTTGCCTGCTCCACCTCTAAATGTCGATACCCAGGAGGGTGTAGGGATAGTCGGGCCCATCCGGTGAGCGGACACCCTAATCGGGTAAGGGGGATTGATGACTTCGGACTCCGCGTCTGAATCACCGTCATCGTCATCGCTGGGTTCCTCCTCGAGGTCTTCTTCGACTTACTCTTCTTCCAGGTCCATCACCGGCTCAGCAGGTCCGCCCTCAATTTCCGCCTTAGGTTCCTCCTCAGACTCCTCCTCGGGGTCTTCTTCAGGTTCCTCCTCCAACCATCCGTTATTTCCCTGATTAGGGAAATACGGATCTCCGGGTTGATGGAAGCCGGCCATACTATCTGCAAGAGTGTATATATGTACTATTATTCCTAAGATGTTTTACTTATTATGTAAATTGAGTCGACGTTATCTTCTTGGAAATCAAAGGGGTATGTTTTTTGGTTTACCGACCATCACAATTTCCTCAGGGCATGTGATAGTTGTACTTTGGAGGAAATGTAGTTGATCAGGCTATATCGTACAAGTAGATGTGTTTTATCATTGTGTTTCATTTGTTTTGTTTTGTTCAGAGTTGTTTTAGTCCCTCTTTGGTTTATAGTTGCATATCAATGTGTGGTTAGATATGCCAGTTCACTATCAACAGAGCTCTGATACGAACCTGTCACACCCCCGAACCAGACGGCGGAAACGTCCGAGGGCTCGTGTGACTTAAATTGAATATCATCACAATGAATATACATGAATCATAACATAAATATCACCATGCATCAATACATTACAACTTACATTGTTCACATCAAGTACATTGTTTAAACATTTCATATCCATAACATAAATTGTTTGATAGTTTTCCAAAAACATAATACCCTAACATACTTGGTATTACTCCTCAGCTTACCTATTACCTGAGAATACAAGTTATTTTGAAAAACATCAACATATGCAATGTTGGTGAGTTCATAAGCATGTTTGTTATGAAAATATTTTTTGTAGTTTATAAAACCCAGAAAATCCGATATTTTCCGAAAAAGACAATTGTTTATACCAAAGTGTGAAGATCCATATGTTTATGCATGAATGATTTCAAAGCATGTATAAATCAAAACTTTTACATTATAGTTATTGAAAAGTACAAATGAATGGTGTTTATTTCCTCGAAAAACCCAATGTTTTCCGATCAGAAAATATAATTGTTTCAAATTGTTATACCGTCACAACGAATGATTATGATTTTTCCTTGATTACTCGGATAGTATTAGATTTGTTTATGTGAGTCGTTATAACCATGCATGATAATAACTAGTTCGTCTGTCTTGACATTCTAACGAATGCCGAAATTGATATTAAGAATTTGTCACCCTAGACTGGCCGAGTCTAACTATAACGAACAGCTGAGGTGTGGGGGAGTCACCCCCATATAGATCTATACACAAACTCTCGCTCTCCCTCCAGGAGACTTTGATTATAACTACAGACTACAGGCGACCCATAGAGGTGCCGCCCGCTATTACTCACTAAATCTAACATGAATTTGATTACCATTGATTAACGACATGTATATGTTTACTGAATTGAAGGTAGGCCTAATAACGAGGAGAAGAGGATTACAAAGTCCTACTAATCCCGCGTATTATTTATGGCTATTAAGTATACGAAAGGCACGTTGGCCCATTTCGCATTTGATTTACTTGGACCTTACTAGCAATGCTAATGGGCCACCAAGGCCCAATAGCACTTGAAAGCCATAGAGGTTCCCTTAAATATGAAATTGGGTCATAGAAGGCCCAATAACATTTATTATTATCCTTTGGGCCCAAAAGTCATGTTAATGGGTCACAAAGGCCCAACAAGCAAGATTGGAACTTTCAAGCCCAAAGATTTGAATATTTATTTTTTTTAGGTATTGTGTAATTGTCGGAAAGATTGATTTTTAGATTTGTAACGACACGAGGCCGGTCGGTTGTTTATGACGATATTTAGAGTTACATGTATATTCGTGTTTCTATTTTCGTAAGTTGTAATTTTGTGTCTTTGACTTAATATCTTAAAAATAAAATAATTGACTCAACAATATTGGTTTGAACCCTTTCAGCCCTTCTTTAGTAAAAATGGCAATTTTAATCCTTTATAAAAAAAAGGACATTTTAAGCCCCTAAACCATTTTCATGACACTTTTGACCTATAGACTTGTTCAAGTGATATTTTTAGCTCAAAACTTATTCTTTGGCAGTTTTAGCCCTTCCAGAAAAGTGTTTTTCGGTTAAAGCCCAAACTTTTTGCAACTTTTACAAATTTGGCCCAAAATCCAAAAACTTTACATTTTTGATCCTTGTTTGGAAAAATAACATTTTAACCCCTAAATTAGTTTTTTTTTACCCTTTTTCCCCTTGTTTTGATAATTTTACCATTTCAACCCCTTGGAAAACACCTTTTTCGCAATTTTGGGCCTAAGGGCCGAAAGGCCTAAGGTTTAGCCTATTAGGCTAAAATTTACACTTTTAGCCCTTTAAAAATCAAGATTGTTATAATAACTCATATTTTAACTGATTTGACCTTTTTGACCCTTATAAAACCGCAAATGACAATTATTTCCCATCTTTTACTTATTTGTCAAAAATGGTTCATAATTTGGATTTGTGTTTTGTTTTGTTTATTTTGAACTTGTATAATACTTTGGTCTTGATAATAACATGTTTTAAGATGACTTAGAACATATATATCCTAACCATGGTTAAGGATTTCGGCTAGATCATGATTTTTCACACATATTTATCAAATAAATTCATGAAATCACACATATCATACAAAAACACATAGATCTACACATTTTACTTGTATTATGCCCCATAAATCTTGTAAAAACCGAAAATAGAGGGGTATGAACTCACCTTTTCTTGTGGATCTCGGTTTTGAAAAAGAAATGAAAGAAAATGGTGAGATCTTTCGGCCTAGCAAGCTTCTTGGAAGATCTTTGGCTTAGATGTGTTCTAAGAAGCAAGATCACAAATTTTGCATGAGTTAAGGGAGATTTTGGAGGTAATAATGAAGTTAAAGTATGGATCACACAACAAATTACCAAGGATTAGTGATATTAGGAAAAGATCTTATTGTATCCCTTTTGATTCTCAAAATTTTGGATGAAAAGTGAAGGAGTTCTAGAGAGAGTTTGAAGAAACTTTGAAATGGTGATGGGGTGTGTGTGTGTTTCGGCGGAAATAAAAGGAGGGGAGAGAGAAGAGAGTGAGTTGAGTTGATTTGACATGAATGGGAACATGAGAAGAGTGCATGGATACCCCATGTATAATTGTGAGGTGGTACCATTAAGTCAACTCTTTTCCCCCCTTTTGTTTGTAGTTGGGCCGAGAGTGGGAGAACAAAGAAAAGAATTTGGGCTTTTTGTGCTTAAGTCCATATTATGGCCCATTTTGATGATTTTTCGGCCCAATAGCACTTTGGAGATGGTTCACGGCCCAAAATAAATTAAAGTATGAGTTTCAAGGCCCATTTGGGCTATTTAGATTTGTTATGGCCCAATAAGGCCCATTAGAGATAAACTAGTCCATTTTAGATCCATTGTGGTCCAAAATGTTACGTATCATGAATGTGGGTCCAATTAGGGCCTATTTAAGAGTTCTAAGCTCAAAATAGTCAAATTGGAAGCTTATTGGCCCATTAGGCCCAATAAGTAAATCCTAGTCCATAATGAACCTAAACCGGGATTTCTAGGGTTTCCAATTCTTTGTTGACTATTCAAAGTGTTTGTATAGAGTGTTTGATGAAATTTTGTTGTCATTGAATAAGCATCATACATGCTTTCAAGTTTTAATCACCATGTTATCATTGTTTAATGTTTACAAAGTATCAAAATTTCTAGTTGTGACAAGAACTTTGCACACAACTTCTCCTTTTTTCAAGACTTCCAACACTTGTCGTAGATGCTGGCCATGCTCCTCCTAGATTTTTGAGTAGAGGAGAATGTCATCTATGAACACTATCACGGATTTATCGGGGAATGGTTTACAAACCCTATTCATCAAATCCATGAATGCTGCTGGAGCATTGGTTAGTCCAAACGACATAACCAAAAACTCATAGTTTCCATATCTAGTTCTGAATGTAGTCTTCTCAATATCCTGCTCTATCACCTTCAGCTGATGATATCCTGACCTAAGATCGATCTTTGATAAATAGCTCGAACCTTGTAGCTGATCAAACATGTCATTAATTCTCAATAATGGGTACTTGTTCTTCACCGTTGCCTTATTCACTTCTTTGTATTCTATACACATTCGCATGCTTCCATCTTTCTTCTTTATGAATAGCACTGGAGCTCCCCAGGGTGATGAACTCGGTCTAATGAAACCGTTGTCCAACAACTCCTGAAGTTGCGTGATGAGCTCCTTCATCTCAGTTGGTGCTAATCGATATGGTGCTTTTGCTACTGGTGTCATCCCAGGTAACAAGTCTATCCGAAACTCCACTTGTCTATCAGGCGGTAATCCGGGAAGATCTTCGGGAAAGACTTCTGGATAATCACATACGACTTGTATATTCTGCACCTCCTTCTTTTCCTTCTTAGAATCAATCACAAATGCCAAATATGATGCACATCATTTGGACAAACATTTTCTAGCTTTCATCATGGAGATGATTCCAGAATTTATTCTACGTTTTTCCTCGTACACCATGAATGACTCTTTTCCGGGTAAGTTTACTCTTACTGTCTTCTTTCGGTATAGTATCTTGGCATCATTGGCACTGAGCCAATCCATTCCTAGATGATGTTGAAACCATTCAACTCTATGGGTGACAGCTCTTCGTGGAATTCGTTTCCATTTAAGTCGATAACAATGTTCTTAATACGATTACTAACGGGTACGAACTTGCCACTTGCAACTTCTACAATCAGGGCATTATCAAGTTTTTCTACGGACAATGCTAGTTTCCCACCAAACTTATGTGATACAAAGGAGTAGTTTGCTCCCGAATCAAACAGTATATTGGCAGGCAAACCATTTACAAGAAAGGTACCTGAAGTGACGTGTGTTGCCTCCTTCGTAGCCTTGAGCGTCATCTAGAAGGCTCTCGCCTTCGGCTTTGGTGGAATCTTGGGCTTTGCCGCCTCTTTCTTCTTTGGGAAATCCCTTGTAATGTGCCCTTCCTCATGACACTCGTAGCACTTCCTTTTGCTGGCGGTGCACTCATTGGCGTAATGCCCCATCTTTCCACACTTGTAGCAGGTCACTTCCTCGCTACATTTCCCTGAGTGCTTCTTTTTGCACTTCTCGCACCACTTCGCTTCATTTCCTCCTCCGAACTTTCTTGAACTAGACCTGATTTTATTATTTTTGGGCCTTGCAGACCCCTCGAACTTCCTTTTCTCGCCAACCTCAACCTTGCTAGCAGCTCTTCCCTTAATCATATCCTCCACAGACTTGGCAGCCCATATAGATGCCTCCAGAGTAGGTGCCTAACGCACTGGCACCGCGTACTCCCATGGAAGTCCCTTTGTATACTTGTCGATTTTTGTCAACTCATCTGGAACAAGACGTAGGGTGAACTGCATCTTCTCTGTGAAGTTGTTGGTCTATTCATCAATTAACATACTTCCTTTCTTCAAAGTCAGGAATTGTTTTTCTAGCTCGAGCAGGTTTTGGGTCGAGCAATACTTGCGTTTGAACTGCACCAAAAACTCTATTGGGGCTTGAAGTCTTTCCTCGAGTGTTCCACCAACGAACTGCGTCTCCTATGAATTGGCGCACTACAAATGTGGTTTGTAGTTTGCCTCTGCAACCACATGTCATAAAAGCCAACTCGATCTCTGAGATCCAATCCATAGCTCTAACCGGATCTTCCTTCCCGGTGAAGGTTGATGGCTTGCAAGTCAGAAAATCCTTGTACTTGCGTCCATTCCTCTCGACTTCGTCATCTTGTGTAACATCCTGAGTTTGGGTATGTTAATTTAATTATTTATTTATTGTTTTATTGAGGAACTTGACGAGTTGATGCCTCAACTCGTCGAGTAGAGTCTGATCTATTGGTGCATTTTCGCAAACGGACTCGACGAGTTGGGACCCGACTCTCCGAGTCAGTGTTGATTAGGAAAACCCTAATCCCCGGGTTTGGGAGCCTATTTAAAGACCTTTATGGCCTTCATTTGCGGCCACCTTGTTCCAGAGAAACCCGAGAGAGATGGGATAGTGAGTTTAAGGGCAAAAGGAGGCCATTTCTTCATCTTTTTGTGTGGTTTTGCTTGAAGGAAGATAGGAGCACAAATTTAGAGTGTGAAGTGGACTGGATCTGAGCTAATCATCTCGTGATATCATCTTTGGAGGTATAATCCTTTCCATTTCGTGTTATATTGATGGACTTCTTGATTTTAGGGTTTTTACCCTCATTTTATGAAAGATCTAGTAAGTATGAGGTCCTCTTTGGGATTATTGTTAGATTAATGTCTAAGTCCATAACTATATTTGGTATGTACTTGACCCGACCCGGCATGGTCCATTTGGGTTGCACTTCACCGGCATAATTTATATGGATAATCTTTTGAGAATAGTATATTTATGATAATATTAATATATTATAAGTTGTAATATATTAATATGAAATCATATTATTTAATTAGTATTGATCAAGAATTAATTTAGAATTAATTCAATGATCAAAATGATCTAATTAAATATGGACTCTTAGATATATGTGTGTGATGGGCCAAGCTCATTTAGGTTGGGCTAAGCTTTCCTGGATAGTCCATGGAGTGTTTAACCCATGGATCATATGAAATGAAAGGTCATGAGTTTAACCCTAGTCTACACACTATATAAAGATGTCCTTGGTTGGTGAAATTTGCACTAGTGCGGGTACATTAAGAGGGCTAGCCGATTTCACTAGAGAGAACCAAAGTATTCTTATTCTCAAAGTCTTCCAAGGTGTTTTGGTGATTTGTAATTCCACTTGAGGCTTCCACACTATTAGGGCTAAGCTCTTAAAGCTTGAAGACATCAAGTTACACCAAAAGGTATGTCATCTAACTAGTCTTTGTAGTATGGTTGCCTCAGAGTATGCTAGTTAGGATTAAAGCCTTGGAAAGTTCTTATTTGCATGTATAATAGAGAAAAAATAGATCCAAGGTTTATAGGGTTGCATGTACACCATAGGAGTGTTACAATGCTCAAAACCCAACAGTGGTATCAGAGCCTAGGCTTGTTTTCTTGTTATTCTTGCAAAATTGGCTGAAAAAACAAGTTTTTATGCTGTCTGCTCAGCAAACTCGCCGAGTCCACTGATGGACTCGCCGAGTCCAAGACAAAATGCATCCAACTCGTCGAGTTGGTTCGTGCACTTGACGAGTTGGACCCCCAGATAGCATATATTCGATTGTTTTGGCTGGAATTGGACTAGGAACATTACCCTAAGATGTTTTTGGACTTATGAACTTGTTTTTGATGTGGTATTGTTCATGCTAATCCAGATTCAAAGATAATTGTCAATAGATTCATGTTTTGTATTAGTTTAAAGTTTAAACTAATTACATGAAAAAGTTTGATGTGTATTATCTTTATTCATATGAGTTGCTTAGATTAATAGATATGTTAATTAAATAGTTGTTTTCAATCCATTTTAATCTAAAAGTTGATTCAAAAATGTGTTTGTGTAACTTGTCCTCAAGTTACATGAAAAGTCACATTTAAGTTTCTTAAAACTCATAAAATTTGTCATAGGTTACAAAATAAAGAGCCTTGTTCTCATTAAATGGTTTTATGACTCCATAACTTGTCCTCAAGTTATGGAGGTTAAAGAGTCTCTTCATTAAATAAAATATGTGTAACCTTAGTTAATCTCATAAAGCTTCCATAAGTTATGATTTATGAAGAGTCACTTTCTTAATTAGTTTAAAGTCTTCCATAACTTGTCCTCAAGTTATGGAACTTTAAGAGTTTTTTAATTAAAGCTACTTTAAACACATAAGTTATGGAATAGAAAAGTTTTGAAAGTTACAATACTTGCTCTCAAGTTTTTGGGATTTGAAAAGCTTTCTCTTATGAATACTTTAATTCCAAGTTTAGCCCTTAGAATTTTAAAAGTTAAAATTCAACCCTTATCTTTATAATCTTAGAAGTTAAGAATATATATATATATATATATATATATATATATATATATATATATATATATATATATATATATATATATATATATATATATATATATATATATAAGAGCAAGTCATTCTTACCGTTAGTAGGCCTCATTCACGAAGCCGGTGTACAAGGGGGGGGGGGGGGGGTATAAGTTTACTGCCTATAAAATGGCAGTTTAATCGGTGTCCGCTCTCACCCACCGCTTCCTTGACTAGTGGAGGGTCGTTAGCCGAATGGGTAGGACAAAGACTATAAATTCTCCCTTCATTAAAAGTATTAATGATAAATACTAAGTAACTAAATCTTTTATAAATACCCAATCTTAGTTACTTAGGAAAATGTGAATAAGGTGCTAATCCATGAAAATACACTTTGCACATTGTTTAAATAAGTTAGTGGAGCATGTGTGGTTAGCCGGCACACTAACACGTATTTAACAAGGTAGGCAAAGGGTAACTTAATGTTTATCATAGTATCGATGGAGCGGATGTGGTTAACCGACACATCGATTGAGGGGTAAATACTTAAGGGTCTCAAGTAATTTGCATGGTTACTTCAAACCTTGTTTTGTGATCCTCGGCATCCCAGTCACAAAACCTGAAGGGCACAGTTGAGATTGAAACATGCCATTGAAAGTTCAATGCCTCTCAAAGACCTAGGAGCTTCAGAACCAATTAGAACCTAATTATACATTTCGTTTATCTTGGTGGAAATTGGTGAATCGTCATTCACCTACCTTCAAATATTTTATAGCTTGGATTACGACATCCCACTTCCAAGTTATAAAATAGTTTGTTGGGTCCTAGCCTTAATATTTCATATTGGGTGTTATATTAAGGACTTTAAATCAACTATCTTGAATATCTCCCAAAAGATGTGTAACGTCCCAAAATTCAAGACTAAAAATTTCTTTTAATAAAATATTACTTAAAGTAGAATCGTTGATTCAAAGCATAATCAAAGTAATAGTTTTCAAAACACATATTCACTATCAGAGTACTACATCCCAGGCTGTCTAAAATATGGTGTGTGCCATGCGATCATCCCGAGCTCCATCATCCGCTACCGGAAGTACCTGAAACCAAAACTGAAAATCGTAAGCATGAAGCTTAGTGAGTTCCCCACCCTACCACATACCATGCAAACATACAACATACATACTGCCAGGCTATTCTGGGGTGCTCGACTACCCTGTGTGGCCATTCTGGGGTGCCAACTACCCGTGCGGCCATTCTGGGGTGCCGACTACCCGTGTCAAGCCATTCTGGGGTGCTGAATACCCGTGTCAAGCCATTCTGGGGTGCTGACTACCCGTGTCAAGCCATTCTGGGGTGCTGACTACCCATCGGTCCTAACAATCGATCCTCGAGGACTATTTCACCCCTTTCTGCTACTAGCACATATATCGTAACATAAAATATTATCAGACATACCTGGGGTGTCTGACCTACCCTTCGGTCCTGACAACCGAACTCGACTACTATCACATACACATATCATAACGTAATAGATTATCAGACATATCTGGGGTGTCTTAACTACCCTTCGGTCTTAACAACCGAACTTGGGGACTGGTCCCCTCGAACTACCTCTATCGCATATAACATAACAGGCCAGCATGCAAACATATCATCACATACTGTCAGACATTTCTAGGGTGTCTGACTACCCTCCGGTCCTAACAATCGAACTCTACTGATGAGCCAGGGAGCCCCGTCCATGCTGCTACTGATAGTGAGATACGGGCCCAGCCCGCACTCACTCTTTCCCTAACTTGGGCCTCGCCCCTGATCTGCTGCTAATGAGATGTGGAACACCATCCACACTGTGCTATTGGTGAGGTACGGGACCTTGCCCACACTCACCACCCTACCAGACACCTACAAGTATCACACAGACAACAAGTATAAACTATCACATAAACCATTCCTTGGGCACCGGCCCGCTAACATTGGACATCGTCCCGAACAACATACTAGCGTACGATGCCTAGGGCTACCCCCAGGTCTTTTACTCATATCTACATGGGCCGGCATTGTGGCCGTAGACCCATTCACACAAACGGAAACTCACCTGCACTGGCTGAACTCGCTGATGATCCCACTAGTTGCTGCTCGACAACTTTCTGAACTCCTGCTCCACTCGCTCCCCGAGCAACCAATATCAATGTAACACTGAGTCCAATTGACCCCCGAAAGACAACCAAGTCAACTCTGGTCAAAGTCAAAGTCCTGGTCAAAGTCAACCTCCCAGGTTAACCCTACTCGCCGAGTCACCTTATTGACTCGCCGAGTTCATATGTTCAGAGTCCTTCTATTCGCGACTCGACTTGCCGAGTCAGTTCATGACTCGCCGAGTCTACCGATTACCGAGTCCTGACCTGTCCAACTCACCGAGTCTCCATCGACTCACTGATTCTAGTCTCAACTCGAAGGGTTTGGGGTTTCATGACCTGACTCGCCGAGTCCAAGAACAGACTCGCCGAGTCCAAGACAACCTTCAATAGACTCGCCGAGTTGTTCATCCAACTCGCCGAGTTCCTACCAACATCATCTGACACGACGAGTTGTTCATCCCACTCGTCGATTTTCTCCAAATCTTCATGCTACTCGCCGAGTCCATTCAGATCTCCGAACATGCATAGGACTTTTGAGTCATGTAGGGACTCCAAACCATATATCCTTACTTCCAAAGCTCAATCCCCATGTAAAGTTGCAAACTTTACGTATAACTAAGGAGATCTAGGCTCAAAACATACTAGGGTTTGGTTTAAGGACAAAAGGGCTTCACCAACTACTCATCTCCTGATGCTTTATGACATATTGGACCATCCCAACACTAGATCTGAAGTGGCAACAACATATCTAAGCCCCTAACTCGAATTAGGTCTCAATCAACCATAAAACCTCCAAATCTCATAAGAAAATAGATCTAGATGCAAAGAAGAGAAAAAGGCAGCTTAATACCTCCAAGATGAACACAAACTGAAGTAGATCTCAGATATACACCTCTTCTTTGAAGCAAACTTCTTGATCTTCAAGTTCCTTTCCAAAATTTCCTTCCTCCAAAGCCATTTCTCTCAAATGATGGAAGTTCACATGAAATCTAGGGTTTACATGTTCTCTAGGATGATATGGAGGCTGAGGGAGGGACATAACACCCTTTATATAAGATACAACTCCCAAAATTAGGGTTTTCCTCACACAGACCAGACTCGCCGAGTCTCCTTGGCCGACTCGCCGAGTCGGTTACTTACTCCTCGACCCGGATCCCGCTCGGACTAGCCGAGTTCCTCCTTGGACTCGCCGAGTCGGCCCTAAAAATTAGGGTTTCTTTCCTTTCTTGGCCTTCCAGATTTTGGGTGTTACAACTCTCCCCCACTTAAACTAAACTTCATCCTTGAAGTTTGCCATGGATCACCGCCTACGATCTGCTTCCAAAACCCACCAATTATCCCAACACCAGCTGCCTACCTTTGCTCGTCTTCCACCTGGTCATTCCGACTAACATAAACCCCGCGTATAAAACCTCGGGTCAAACCTGACCCTGAACAACTTAGAAACACAACTTACTTAACCGACAATCCTTCTGGTACTCACCGAGTACTGCACTGAACCTATAGGGGTTCACCCCTTCTTTCCATGCATAATTCCTTGCCTTCCCAAGGCAAAACTTCATAACCAACTATTCCTTCTGTCACTGTGAAGGCCCTATCCTTCACCAACTCCATCACCCCTGCTATTACCAGTACGAGTCATCACCATCAGTAACCACTGACACTCCCCTCTACCAAAACATGGTGCCGAGCACCCCTCGATTCAACCAACTGAATTCCACCATACACTGCTTACCCGCAGTACTACTGACCGAAAATCCTGCTATTCCTTGTCTGCCTTCTGGATGAACTGAGACCACCCTGGTCCCTACCAACCGATCAGAGTCTGGATTACCGGCTCCCACCGGTAACTAGTCCCAACACCACCACTAGTCGCTCCCAGCGACTTCCGAAGAAACTTCGACCACTTATAACTGCTCAATCTATTCTGCTATCCAGGCACTACAAACCTGGGATCCCCGATCCCCTAACTTGACACTAAGGTCCCTACCAGGTCCCACCTGTGCTGCTAAAATTCACGGGCCTCGCCCACGGGTCTCACCCAATTATATCCTGGAGCGGCCTCTCCTAAGGTCTCACCTCTCTAGGGCTATATAGGCAACTCCCTATCATTCTCATCCATTACCCATTCCTGATCCCTATCTGATCACTAGGAGATAAGGGCCTCGCCCCAACTCCGCTAACGAAGCTACTAAGGAATGCTACGGCTTACCCATAGTCTTACATCACCCTCTATTGCTGACTACTAGTGAATGCTACGATTGCCCCGTAGTCTTACATCACTTCCTACCACTGACTGTTAACACGAAGGCACCCATGTGCCATTAGCTCTCAAGATCCTCATCCCGACTCCCTCGAGTCCTACGGGCGATTCACAACCTGAGTTCCCAACTACGCACTAACCATTACCATCACACGCACTAATTGATGGGGAGTTTCTCAAACCCCCAACCCTGAAATCCTCAATCCATCAAACGCTGAACTACTTCCTTTCCTTCTCGGAGGCCGCACACTCATCCTGGGTCTGTGTGTTCCTACCTTTGCACACTCGGAGGATTCTCCCCCACTTCGATCCTGCTTACCCCTTGTTACTCAGTACTCAAAAAGAAATCCCAATCCTTGCTACCATTCCATAATCAATCTGCCGAGGAACCCAAGCTTACCATAGCTAGGGATCTAGCCAATTCAGCTCTAACACTATACAACTCCGATCTAGCGAGACATACCAAGTCTCTCCGAAGCATGCTACAATTACTGCATCCTATGTAACCTTCTCCAATAGGGCACATCCCCTCACTACCCTTCAAATATCCAAGGTATGCAGATGGCATATAACTCGATCACAATCAACCGCTCGAAAAAATAAAATACTCATACCGATAATGATGCAGAACCATAACAATATAATCATGTACTAATAAAAGAACTGAAAACAGAAATCGCATACTTGCAACGTCCGGTGCTGATCGCGCCTCAAGGTAGTCATCTGAAGAGCTCTGCCTCCTACCACAGGTGCCTCTGCACGGCCCTGACGGCCGTCTGTGCTCCTCAAAGTTGCAGGGGCAGGTGCCATCACCCGTCCTGCTAAAAACAAACTGGGGCACTGGGCCTTCTTATGGCCCCGCTGGTTGCAGTGAAAACATAACAGGTTTGATCCCTGTGAGGTGGTAGCTGTACAATCCCTGCTGAAATGACCAATCCGACCGCACTTGAAGCAGCCAGACTCACTGCCGCTACCACTCCTACACGCGCCCCCGTGCGCCCTGCCACACTTCCCGCATCGACTGCGGTCCTGATAATCCCTTGATCTCGAATCCGATCCCTTGGGCCTTTTACCCGAACTCGCGGCCACCTGAACCTCATCCGGCTTCCTCTTCCGGATCTGCTCCAAATCAATCTCCCTCTCCCTGGCCCGAGAAATCATATCTTCTAGCGTCTTACAGCTGGATCTGCTCACGAACTCCCTGATGTCATCCTTCAACATCTCACGGTATCGGGCCTTCTTCATCTCCACATCCGCGACATACTGCGGTACAAGAAGAGCCCTCTTCCTGAGCTTGGTGGTGATGTCCGCCACAGTCTCAGTGGTCTGCGCCAAATCCTGAAACTCCCGTGCCAACTGCTGCACCTCGATAATCGGCGAAAACTCCGCCCTGAACTTGGCCGAGAAATCGCTCCAAGTCATCACGTCCAACGCGGCATCATCACCCAAAGCATGACCAATCTCCTCCCACCAATCGCTCGCTCTGTCCTTCAGAAGACAGGAAGCGAGTCTGACCTTGTCCCCCTCAGGGCACCGGCTCGTACGGAATGCGTTGGCAACATCAGCCAACCATCCGCTGCTAGCGATGGGGTCCCTAGCCCAATGATAATCTGGTGTCCCGCAAGCCCTAAACTCCCGAAATGTCAAGGTACACGCTCCTTCAAGGCCATCATCTCAGTACGGAAGGCTCCCAGTCTCTCATCCAAAATCTCCAATATACCCTCCTTGATCGTGCCAAAGATCACATGAGTCTAATCTAGCATACGGCGCGCAACCTCGGTGGATATCAACTCCCTCATTCGCTTCTCGAGCTGCTCGGCTCCTGAGCTCGAGCCTGATCCCTCTCTGGCGCCTGATCCGCCCACTGGTCTCTCTCGCAACGTCACCACGCTGAAAATATAATACATTCTCAATCAAAATATTGATCACTACTATGAGACCAAACACACCCTACTAGGTTCCCGGTCTTGTCTCGGCCTTTCCCGAATCGAGTACGAATCCTCTGCTTTCAATAGTACGGGCCCATACTACCTTCCACATCTATCCGTACTTTCCTTAGGAATTGCTTCGACTCCACCAGGTCCCTTATCCACTAATACTGCTCCAAGCATTATCTCATCCTAGGTTTACCCTGGGGAAACCTCTGACTCAACTCCAACCATTCCTCAGCTGTTGTAGGTCTCCTAGTGATACCAATTAGCCATCACCTGGATACCATCACATACGACGAGGCTCAAATAATCCTTCAAGTAAAAGACTCGTCCCTATAACAGTTGGACTCAAACGAGAGCTGTGCAATAGGACCAACTCCAGCACTCTGAGATTATTCAACCCTGATCACATGTGACGTGTCGTATCCACCTAATGGCTAACTCGCATCACTCAGAATCCCACAATGCACAGAGCAAGCACCATTCAGACAAGGGATAATCTAACCATAACATACTCAAATAATCATATCCACATAGCAAGAATCTGAACTAGCATGCAACGCAAACTCATAAACTCAGGAATAACCTAAACAGGCTATCCTACTACTATCTAATCAGCACTATCATGCAGCTCAAAGCACATATAATAGGCACATAAGGCATCATCCCTAGATCCTTAGTCCTAATCTAGCATGCTGTTCTATCAACTGATAATCATAACATAAACTTGTATGGGTATTTTGGGGTACTTACTTGAGCTCGGTTGATTACATGCACCACACCTCTTTTTCTCTTTTCAAAGTTCTTTTCTTTCTGAATTCTTTTGCTTTTCTAAAACTGTTTCATTCTACAAACTTCCTTTTTACAAAACTGTCTTCTCATTTTGAAAACTTTTTATCCGACCCCTCAGTTTGAGTTCACGCACACCCGAGAGTATGCCTGAATCCCTCAAACCAAGGCTCTGATACCAACTTGTAACGTCCCAAAATTCAAGACTAAAAATTTCTTTTAATAAAATATTACTTAAAGTAGAATCGTCGATTCAAAGCATAATCAAAGTAATAGTTTTCAAAACACATATTCATTATCAGAGTACTACATCCCAGGCTGTCTAAAATATGGTGTGTGCCATGCGATCATCCCGAGCTCCATCATCCGCTACCGGAAGTACCTGAAACCAAAACTGAAAACTGTAAGCATGAAGCATAGTGAGTTCCCCACCCTACCACATACCATGCAAACATACAACATACATACTGCCAGGCTATTCTGGGGTGCCTGACTACCCTGTGCGGCCATTTTGGGGTGCCGACTACCCGTGCGGTCATTCTGCGGTGCCGACTACCCTTGTCAAGCCATTCTAGGGTGCTGACTAGCCGTGTCAAGCCATTCTGGGTGCTTACTACCCGTGTCAAGCCATTCTGGGGTGCTGACTACCCATCGGTCCTAACAATCGATCCTCGGGGACTATTTCACCCCTTACTGCTACTAGCACATATATTGTAACATAACATATTATCAGACATATCTGGGGTGTCTGACCTACCCTTCGGTCCTAACAACCGAACTCTACTACTATCACATACACATATCATAACGTAATAGATTATCAGACATATCTGGGGTGTCTGAACTACCCTTCGGTCCTAACAACCGAACTTGGGGACTGGTCCCCTCCAACTACCTCTATCGCATATAACATAACGGGCCAGCATGCAAACATATCATCACATACTGTCAGACGTTTCTGGGGTGTCTGACTACCCTCAGGTCCTAACAACCGAACTCTACTGATGAGACAGGGAGCCCCGTCCATGCTCCTACTGATAGTGGGATACGGGCCAAGCCCGCACTCACTCTTTCCCTAACTTGGGCCTCGCCCCTGATCTGCTGCTAATGAGATGTGGAACACCATCCACACTCTGCTATTGGTGAGGTACGGGACCTCGCCCACACTCACCACCCTACCAGGCACATACAAGTATCACACAAACAACAAGTATAAACTATCACATAAACCATTCCTTGGGCACCGGCCCGCTAACATTCGACCTCGTCCTGAACAACATACTAGCATACGATGCCTAGGGCTAACCCCCGAGTCTTCTACTCATATCTACATGGGCTGGCATTGTGGCCGTAGACCCATTCACACAAAGGGAAACTCACATGCACTGGCTGAACTCGCTAATGACCCTACTAGCTGCTGCCCGGTAACTTTCTGAACTCCTGCTCCACTCGCTCCCCGAGCTACCAATATCAATGCAACGCTGAGTCCAACTGACCCCCGAAAGACAACCAAGTCAACTCTGGTCAATGTCAAAGTCCTGGTCAAAGTCAACCTCCCAGTTTAACCCTACTCGCCGAGTCACCCTATTGACTCGTCGAGTTCATATGTTCAGAGTCCTTCTATTTGCGACTCGACTCGCCGAGTCAGTCCATGACTCGCCGAGTCTACTGATTACCGAGTCTTGACCTGTCCAACTCACCGAGTCTCCATTCGACTCACTGATTCGAGTCTCAACTTGAAGGGTTTGGGGTTTCGCGACCTGACTCGCCGAGTCCAAGAACAGACTCGCCGAGTCCAAGACAACCTTCAATAGACTCGCTGAGTTGTTCATCCAACTCGCCGAGTTCCTGCCCAACATCATCTGACTCGACTAGCTGTTCATCCCACTCGTCGAGTTTCTCCAAATCTTCATGCTACTCGCCGAGTCCATTCAGATCTCCCAACATGCAGAGGACTTTTGAGTCATGTAGGGACTCCAAACCATAGATCCTTACTTCCAAAGCTCAAACCCCACGTAAAGTTGAAAACTTTACGTATAACTAAGGAGATCTAGGCTCAATACATACTAGGGTTTGGTTTAAGGACAAAAGGGCTTCACTAACTACTCATCTCCTGATGCTTTATGACATATTGGACCATCCCAACACTAGATCTGAAGTGGCAACAACATATCTAAGCCCCTAACTCGAATTAGGTCTCAATCAACCATAAAACCCCCAAATCTCGTAACAAAATAGATCTAGATGCAAAGAAGGGGAAAAGGCAAGTTAATACCTCCAAGATGAACACAAACTGAAGTAGATCTCGGATATACACCTCTCCTTTGAAGCAACCTTCTTGATCTTCAAGTTCCTTTCCAAAATTTCCTTCCTCCAACGCTATTTCTCTCAAATGATGGAAGTTCACACGAAATCTAGGGTTTAGAGGTTCTCTAGGATGATATGGAGGCTGAGGGAGGGACATTACACCCTTTATATAAGATACAACTCATGGAATTAGGCTTTTCCTCGCACAGACCAGACTCGCCGAGTCTCCTTGGCCGACTTGCCGAGTCGGTCACTTACTCCTCGACCCGGATCCCGCTCGGACTCGCCAAGTTCCTCCTTGGACTCGCCGAGTTGCCCCTAAAAATTAGTGTTTCTTTCCTTTCATGGCCTTCCAGATTTTGGGTGTTACAAGATGTCTAGTTCAGACATCGATGATCTTCCCAAATCTCTTGGAACTTCACTTCCTCCACCTCCTCCAATTATTCTCCCTAACCCACAAGTTCAAAGTCACTCAAGCCCTATTGGCAAGGCAAGGTCTATGTGTGATCACATCTTGGAGATGTAGTTACAAATTGACAAGTCGGGAGAGTTGGGTGTCAAAGTCTTGAGAAAGTTATTGGTTCAATCACTTTGTAAGTCACATAGTGAGTTCCTTTGGGACTCCTATGAAACAAACTATGACAAGACTCTTAATAATCTTATCTATTTTCTTGGTGCTGCTAAATTAACAATGATTTGGTAGGTCAGTAAAGAAAATTTAATTAGAAGATTGACTTCCCAAAACTTTATGGACATTGACAATGGTGACATTGGAAATCCAGAAAAAGCATTCTCTTCCCAATGGAAAGGGATTGGCCATAGTCAACTCGGTTGACCAAATGGTAAAGAGAAAGTCTAAGTCTGAGATTATCCCATGTACCATTCCCAAAGGATCCATATGGTTATATTACCAAAAAGGAAAGGACATTAGTTGCGAAGCTGCCAATTTTACCTAAGGATGTTAAAGTCAATAAGTTTGACCCTACTTCAGGTAAAGTCCACTAACTAACTCTGCTAAGTTTCTATTATGAGATTCTTGATACATGATGTGACTGGGTCACATGTTGATGTTTTAAGAATCAAAGGGAAAAATGAAGGAAACTTAAAGAAAGAGTATGCTGAATTTGACCGCGAAGATGTATTTCTATCGCTTGATTGAAGATCAGATTCTTGAGCTACTCTTAGGAGTTATGATAGATTGCTAGGAAACATGTAATAACATTGTTTTCATTTCAAGTTGCATTGTAAGGAAAAAGTTTTTTCCGCTTTTAAAAAAAAATAAAAGTTTGTTTTACTTTATTTTTATCTCCTTACAATGACATTCATGAAAACTTGATGTTTGTATGTTTATAGCAAAATTGGAAATATGAATTTGATTCTTTCATTTGTGGTAGTGTCCAAATTTGCCAAGTAAGGAAAGATTCTCATCACCCAAGTTTCCATTGGACCGAAACTTGGAAGCAATCAAGGTGTTTAGTGTGATGTATGAGAAGTTTCCACTTTGGAAAATTAAGACTAGTTCCATGGTCACATGTATATGTGACTCAAGAGAAGGACTATGGGATCAAGTACACTTTCTTGTGCACTTGTCAAAGTCCACCACAAAAGATGGATAAGACTATTCATCATGATTTACTAAGGTTTAGTAAATATGATTACACTTACAAGCTTAAGTATAATTTTGAGACATTGGAAAATTTTCAATGTATGACATAACGAATAAGAAGAATCAAATTAGGGAGAAGGATAAAAGTTTCTCAAATCTGAAAAGATGGGAGAGTACTTTAGTATCATATTTTAAGATCATCTTAATGACTTTGATACCCTATAACAATTCATCCTCTAAGTGCATTATGATAGTTAAGAAGAGGAATTATGAATTGTTGAAATGGTTAACTCAAGAAGATGATTCATACTTCGTTCAAAAAAAACAATTCACAGAGTTATACTCTAAGAGTGTAACTTGAGTGACATGAATTAAAGAAGGTTTAAAACACTTATCAAATGTAAGAGCAAAAGTTTTCTACTCTTGTACATTTGAAATTGGTAAGTTGTGATGTTTTTGGATTAGAGTCCACACTATTTCCTTGAATATTTGGCAAGAAAGTCTTATAGGTCAAGGAGACAGTGGGAGTCTAAAAGATACTGAAAGGGTTTCAAGATGTAATCAAGAATAAAACATGTATTTCATCACTAGCACAAAACTAGAGGTTTATAATCTATCGTGTTGACATTTATGTGCAAATTCCAGCTAAGTTGGCTATACATTTGAGTTCTACATGTTCTCAATTGTTTGCATAGCTACTTGGAAGCAATGGCAGGCCCTTGAACTGCTAGGTGGCAAGAAGTTAAGATTGCACAAGTTCAATCCATATGAGTTAGGGTTTGTCACTAACCTAGTCTTGCGATTATGGTTTGACAAATTCTTGTGGACAAGAACTCATACACCATAAAATCTAAGTGTCATAAGGTTTCTCTTCGATTAACGAAAATGATGGTAAGGAAATTCTTTCACTAAGTACAATTTAATTGTGATATTTGTAGTTCTCAAAGTCATTAGTGGAGCGTGCGTGGTTAATCGGCACACTAACATTGACTTATTAGAAATGACAAAAGGTCTAAACAATTTAGACTATGATTATGGCATCCCTTTTCATAGTTTTGAAATTGTTTAGACACACCTGTGAGCTATCTAAGATGCGGTGTATAATTTTGATAAAGCCTTATCAAAGCAATCTAGTATCAGAAATCTGAACTTTGGTAAGAATGTCAATAAAGTATTGACTTCTAGAGGTCCAACTGATTTCTGAGTACATGTCAAAGCTAGTGGGAGCATAAGTGTTATTCTAATAATCATCATGTTTGTGGGAGCATGATAATTATGATACAGGTTGCAAGTTAGCAATGTTAATTATAGAAAACAAAAGGTCTCAATTGGGAAAAAATTGTTTTGCTATAATTAAGGGAGAGAAAATTATACTTCATCTCAAATCTAAAAGCTTAGATTGAGGTTTTAATCGTATTTAGTCAAGAATATATATGAATTTCATGTTGGAATGGCTCAAAATAAGGAAATTCAATATATGGGTTCATTATTTGCATTCTAAAATTCGATTATGATTACGGCATCCCTTTTCATAATCTAAATTATGAGAACATGGCAAATAGAATTGGAAATATTATAGCAAAAGACTGGTTTAGTATTTATGTGAGACATCATGAATCGTGTCCCATATGCTTCAGATATAGGATCGATTACATGTGCTATATTCATCCTTTCTAATAATTTTCCAAATGCCTAGGGCATTAAGAAGGGAAAAGGTCTAAAATTGGATATGACTAAAATGATTAAGCAATTGTTGAGGACAATCTAAGGCTTACCATAGATTGGTTGCTCAAGGACTGTTGGAAGTATAGTGTTAATTCTGGAAGGACCATATTGACATAATCTGTAAGGAGGTAACTCTTGTTCAGAAGTGATAATCAAAATGGAATATGGAAATGTTTCAAAGTCAGAAAGTATTCAATCTGTAAGATTAGGAAACTTAATGCTAGAAGGATGTATCCAAGGAGTTGATCTCCTTTGGAATACTCTGTAATGATTGTTGCCAAGTTTTTGTGAATTTGTGCATAATCATTACAAGAGGATCAATGCATATAAGTGTAGAATCTAACATATTTCAGTAAATGGCATGAATTTGAAATTCTTTCATTTGTAGTAAGGAATTGTGACTGTAAAAAGAGAATCATTGAAATTATGTTCAATTGATCTAAGTCACAAAGAAAAGGATCATAGACAAACATAGAGTTCATACTTGGTGTATGGCAAAGCTATTGTTTAGAAAACATAGTGTACATGCTTGGAGCATGGGACACCTAGTGTTTTTAATTCAAGTATAAAGTTGATAAAACCGAAACAATGAATAATGAGTAATCAGTATGGTGATAAATAGAAAGTGTTTTATTTATATTCATAGGTTTTGATACCATATTAGATTCATTTATTCTTGTGTTTCACTTTACATGTTTTGACTTCCATAATAACTAGGTTATTCTTCCGGAATGACTAAGTTATTGAAACCATCCACAGTCGGTCATATGTTAGAAGTAGATATGAATCAAGACTGTCATGGGTTGGCTTGTAGAGGTCCAAGTTGGTGGACAAAGTTGTGCTACAACACTCATGAGTGCTCATAAGTTCTGAGTATTGGATTCAACCCGCGCTCATTTGAATCACTTCATGGATTTCATCACGAGCGATCATGAGTCGATAATATCTTATATTCTTCAAACCTAGAGATATGAGTTGTTACTATGAGTTGATAGTACATTGATTGCACGAAAACGCATTGGTAACTCGATGTTATAAAATGTGCCTTTGTGTATGATTCAACAAGTAGCAGAACAAGGCATATGAGTCAAATTTTATCCATTCCTTTTACCTTCGGGATAAAAGCGATATATGTGGGCCCCTCGATGATTTGGTGATGACAAATGTAAGTGCTTGGCCGAGCCAGGACTGATTTGATTTGTTCAATTAGTCAGTCGTCATAAATCGGAAATCGGGAAACAGTAAATGGACAGAGAGAATGATTATAATCCATGTCTCAGTCCATATGATATCTTGAATGGAGGAATATATGATCCCTTATCTAATGGACAAGTCATTGACAAAGGTCAAAGATCATCGACATGGTCAGAGTTGAACAGAAGCTTTTGAGAGCTAGGATTCCCAGTAGGTTCCTGAAGTCATACTTGCAATAATAGTTTTAGACTTATCCAAGTGGGAGCCTGTTGGATTAATGTCTAAGTCCATAACTATATTTGGTATGTACTTGAACCGACCCGGCATGGTCCATTTGGGATGCACTTCACCAACACAATTTATATGGATAATCTTTTGAGACTAGTATATTTATGATTATACTAATATATTATAAGTTCTAATATATTAATATGGAATCATATTATTTAATTACTATTGATCAAGAATTAATTCAATGATCAAAATGAACTAATTAAATATGGACTCTTAGATATATATGTGTGATGGGCCAAGTTAATTTAGGTTGGGCTAAGCTTTCATGGATAGTTCATGGAGTGTTTAACCCATGGATCATATGAAATGAAAGGTCATGGGTTTAACCATAGTCTACACACTATATAAAGATGTCCTTGGTTGGTGAAATTGGCACTAGTGTGGGTACACTAAGAGGGCTAGCCGATTTCACTAGAGAGAACCAAAGTATTCTTATTCTCAAAGTCTTCCAAGGTGTTTTGGTGATTTGTGATTCCACTTGAGGCTTCCACACTATTGGGGCTAAGCTCTTAAAGCTTGAAGACATCAAGCTACTCCAAAAGGTATGTCATCTAACTAGTCTTTGTAGTATAGTTGCCTTATAGTATGCTAGTTAGGATTAAAGCCTTGGAAAGTTCTTATTTTCATGTATAATAGAGAAAACATAGATCCAAGGTTTATAGGGTTGAATGTACACCATAGGAGTGTTAGAATGCTCAAAACCCAATAATTATGACATTAGATCTAGACCATGAGAGGTCCCTAGAGTCATTACCTTCTAGCTTTTTGCAAGCCAATAAGCAATTGGAGACTAGGTTGCCATTTCTAGTGTTATTTCTCCATTTGAGGCTTGAATTGGGTCGCATGCACGTAAAGGTTGCACCCTTACGTGACTTTTGATTGTTTAAGTGTTAGATCTATAATATCGCTAAGCAGATCTGACCTCAGGAGGTTGTATGAGCCAGTCCATGGAGGAAACTCGCCGAGTCTATATGTAGACTCGACGAGTCGGACCGGGTTTCCCTGGAGTCTAACTCCAGTGGTGACCTGGTAAGTTGAGGGGTGACTCAGTGAGTCGAGTGAGGCTTAAAAAGGGAAGAGTTTGTAGGGAGGATGGGACTCACCGAGTCGTCGTATGCACTCGACGAGTCTGGTCAAAATAGTCAGTTGACTTTTAGGGTTTGTCAAAAAATGGGCCTTGGGCCTGTAGAGGCTTAGAATGGTCTTTTACCCTTTTAGGGATTTGCATGAGAGAATATCCAAATTGTGAAGAGACATTTATTTAGTGAAATTTATTATTGTGACTAGGCGGAGGCTAGGATAGTATTCTGATATCGAGATTTTATCAAGATTCCCGAGGTGAGTCTTCTCACTATACTTTACCTGGAATGGTAATAAGAGCTATGTGACAGTGTATCTTGTATGCTATTTATGTGTTGTGAGTCTATGTGATATGTGATATGCATGATTCAGAGTTTACAGAGTTACGACCAGTGGGTCCACAGAGTTATGGGATGTAGTGGGTCCACAGAGTTATGGGACCAAGAGGGTCCCACAAAGATATTCGGCCAGAGGGTCATCAGAGTTTTTTTTTGAAAAGCCTTGAGTGGCTGATATGTGTTTATGTGATATTTTGGGGAACTCACTAAACATTTATGGTTACAGAGTTTTGTGTATGTGTTCTAGGTACTAGTGATGATCGCGGGAAGGCGCCGCCATGATCTGTACACACTCATGGAGCTTTTGTTTATATAATTCTGGGATATGTTTTTCTTTGATGAAAGTGGATACATTATGTTTATTATTATCTTATGAATGAAAGTATGTTGTAAAATTGTGAAAAATTATTTGAAAATTTGGGTGTTACAAGTTGGTATCAGAGCCTTGGTTTGAGGGATTCGGGTGCACCTTCAGGAGTATTTGAACTCAAACTGAGGATTTGAGGGATTTTCAAAATAAAATTCACAAAATTTTTCTCAAGAATAAATTTTTTTTGAAAGAGCAGAGCAGAGCAGTGTGTACGATCAGCCAACGCCCGAACGGTGATTTCCAAAATACCCTTACATTATGAGTTATGAGATATGTTATGATATGATATGCATGCTAGAGTACACTAGGTATTCTTATTAGGATTAGAGTGGCCTGATTTATGATGCCTTAGCCAAGGGATTTTGCTGCTAGGAGATGCTTAATAGTGAATAGATAGCAGCGAGGAGCTTATGAGAGATCTGCTAGAGAGTAGACTATGTATAGAGAGAGTAGAGTACTTGGGACTTGGGATCCTAGGAGGAGGACTTGGGGTGAATATTGATGCGGTGTGGACGATAATATTGGGCCCGTACTACCGAAGCCAGATCAGTGCGCAACCCAAGTAAGAATCCTTAGGGTACCAGGGATCAAGTAGGAATGGGATATCGAGTGTGTGTAAACTCGAGCGACTCTCTGATATCTTGTGTTGTCTTTCAGAGAGACATCATGGTTAGGACACGCCATAGGCCAGGGACTAGCGAGGGGGGTGTGAGCGATGAGGAGCTCCGCCATATGATTCATGATGAGGTGGCAGCCACTGCAGCTGTTGCTGCTGCCAGGCCGCAGGGGGTGACGCATTGCTGTACCGGGAGTTCAGCAAGACGAAGCCACTAGAGTTTGATGGGACTCAAGATCCGATAGCCGCGATCAGGTGTATCTCTGACATTGAGGGGTGCTTCTACATATGTTCATGTCCGGAGCATCTGAGGGTATGGTTCACTATGAACCAGCTTCGCTTGGAAGCGAAGGACTGGTGGAAGTTTGTGACAACACACTTCACTTCTGCAGAGCTCTCTGCGGTGACCTGGGAGAGGTTCACCACTATGTTTCGAGATGAGTACGTTCTGACCCTCAAGCAGGGTACCGAGTCTGTTATAGTGATCACCATGATGTTTCATGAGAGGGCGATGTTCTGCCCTGAGCACGTGTCTTCCAAGCAGGCACGCATGAGAAAATATTTCAGTATTTTGAGGAGAGACATCCGCGAGTTCGTGGCGAACTCGACATACCAGACATTTGCCGAGCTTCAGGCAAATGCCCGGAAGAGGGAGATTGAGCTAGAGACTCAGACCAGGAGGAACCGGAGTCTCAGGGGAGGGATCGGTGACTGGCACAGTCCCAGCTGGCTGCCAAGCGGGCTAAGCCTGCCGATTCGAGATTAGGGAACCAGAAGGGCCGCACTTGTAGCAAGTGCAGAAAGGGTTGTGAGGGGGTGTGCAGAGCAGGTTCTTCCTACAAGTGTGGCAAGGAGGGGAACATGGCCAAGGATTGCCCCAAGGGGTTTGCAGTTTGTTTTCACTGCAACCAAACAGGACACTGGAAGGCCGAGTGTCTGCAGTTACGAGGGGCAGCTCAGGGAGCTTCTCAGGGATCTGTCCATGCTGCTGTTCGAGCTACGGAGAGTCGGCCGGTGAAGGCCGAGGCGCCGAAGGCACGCGGGAGAGCCTTCCAGTTTACAACGGAGGAGGTCCGCGCAACACCTGAGGTTGTGGTTGGTATGTATTCATTCATCTGTTTATTTTGAGTTTGTGGTGTTATGCTTATATTGTGATATGCGTAAGTACATTTCTTGTGTGTTCTGTACCTGCTTTGGTGTTATTTGACTCGGGTGTGAGTCGGTCTTTTGTGTCGTTAGCCTTTAGTCAGCACATCGGTATTGATCGAGAGGCGTTGAGTCGACCTTTGCGAGTTTCCATAGCGGACGAGAGAGTATTTTATGCCACTGATGTGATTCGAGAATGTGTACTCGAGATCTTCGGCGTTGGTTTTCTGATTGATTTGGTTCCGATTGTTATGGGAGATTTCTGTGTCATCATGGGCATGGACTGGTTGAGCAGATTTCGAGCGCTTATCGACTGTGAGCGACAACTGGTGACCATACGAGACCCTGGTGAGGGAGTTCCTACAGTTTATAGCGAGAGTACTCGTTCTGGGTCAGCATTTTGTTCAGCCGCGAGAGCGAGGCTGAGTCTATAGCAGGGTTGTAGTGGGTTTGTGGCTTATGTGGTGGATACGAGGGTAGGTGCAGAGTAACCGAGGTCGGTCCATGAGGTTCCGATAGTGCGTGAGTTCCTGGATGTTATCCCCGAGGAGTTGTCGGGTGTGCCTCCAGGTGGAGTTCCGCATCAATTTGGTTCTGGGGGCAGCACCTATCGCCAAGGCGCCTATCGCCTTGCACCTCCTGAGATGCACGAGTTATCCTTGCAGCTTCACGAGCTACTGGGAAAGGGGTTTATATGGCCGAGTAGCTCCCCGTGAGGAGCGCCGATCCTTTTTGTTAAGAAAAGGGATGGTTCATACCGTATGTGCATTGATTACTGGGAGTTGAACAAGCTAACGGTCCAGAACCGTTACCCCTTACCGAGGATCGAAGATTTGTTCGATCAATTGCAGGGAGCGTCTTGGTACTCCAATATTGATTTGAGGTCTGGATATCAGCACATGAGGGTGCATGATGAGGATATCGAAAAGACAGCGTTCATGACTCGTTATGAGCATTACAAGTTCGTGGTGATGCCTTTCAAGCTCACCAATGCACTGACGGCGTTCATGGATCTCATGAACAAGGTGTGCAGGCCGATGTTGGATCGTTCGGTGGTCGTGTTCATTAATGATATATTGGTGTATTCGAGATCCAGAGATGTGACAACCCGAAATTTCCATTCTGAGCAAACCATATCAAGCCAATAGGAGTTAGAACAGTTACAGTGAAATTCCAGACTTTGGGTATAAGTTTGGCAGTTTTTCAGGATTTACACTTAATGAGATATCAGGAGAGTGGATGCACTAGGGTTTTGTGCAACACTGTTAGTCCAATACTCTATGATATTAGAATTCATTCCGGGAATAAAAATATTTTTTGCGAAAAATCTGAGGACTATATATAGAAATCTGAACCATATTAGTTCATTAGTTACATTTCCAATTAGCAAAAAGTCAAATTCTCTCTCACGGATCTTTGGGTTTTTATCCCAAATCGTGAGTACTTCGATCTAGTTACATTATATAGCTTAGATTGTGTTATATAACATCAAAATCGGACTAAAACCCCAAGATTTGGGAATTTACCGCCTAAGAACAGTTGGAGAGTAAACTCCATTTTAAGGGCCAAAAGTGTCCCAATGTCCCTCAAAGCCTTGGAACTCAAACTAGAAGCCACCATTGCATGTTTAGGACACAAAAACAATTAAGAATCAAGGGTGAAAGAGAGTTCACGGCCAAGGAAGTTCTTGGGTCGTGAACTCCATGTTTAAGTGCCAAAATGCCATAAAAACCCTCCCTAAGCCAAGAGACTAATTTGGGCATGTACCTAAATAAGTTTAGGACTAGAAAACACACTTGGAACACCAAGAAAAGGGTGTTCACGGCCCAAGAAGTTCTAGCGCCGTGAACTCCGTAAAATGGTGCCATAAATCCTCCTAAAGCCTTGGACAATTGCCTTGATTCATGTAACGCCCCGTGTTTTCTCGGTACGTTTGGTTATTTTAATTTAATTATCCTTGTAACCTTGGGTTAATTTATTTAACCAATGTCTGATTTCTTATGTTATTGGACTCTTTTGATCATCTTGTAAACTCCTTTTATTGAAGTCCATGTACTATGGGCCTATTTGCAAAGTCCATCTAGTTAATAGTACTTAATGTGTAAATTGAATCATTTGGAACACACACAAGGAAAACACTCTAAACCCTCCCTCTCTCTCAAAACTCGTCCCTCTCTCTCTCTCTCTTTGGGATCAAGAGCAACCAAGGGGCTGTTTGGAGCTTAATTCTTGTTCATTTCCAGCCTTGATTCGTATTGGTATGAACCTCCTTATCCTTTCTTACGACTTGATTCATAACCTTGTTCTAGTTTTATTATTTCATCTTCACCTTTTCTCATTCTTATTTTATTGTAATTGTATGTTATACATCATGTCAAGATCCTATCTTCACCCCATATATGGTGGATGATGGATCTAGGGGATTACATGTGGCAAAAGATCATGGAAACCCTAAAAGGGAGAATGATGATTTTATGTGCTTATGTTTATTTTCATGTTGATTATTATTACATCCTTGTGGCTAAATGAAATCCTAATGATCCCTAACCCTTTTTAGTACCACCATTATCATGGGGACTGAATTGGGATGATGAACACATCTTAAGATGTGTTTCAAAAGGAGAAGGATGGATAAGCCAAAAAGGAATCACGGGTGGCTACGATTCTGTTTTCCATCAGATCTGTAGTCATTTTGTAAAAATCATATCTGGAGTTATAGAACTCAAACGGACGCCAAAACAGTTCCAAAAGTTCACAAATTGTGTTGGCTAACTTTCTTAAGAAGGCCAACCTCACTGATAAGGGATTTATCTATGTGAAAGAATGGCATCTTTGCTGTTAGGTCTGATCCGGGTCTGTTCTGATATGTCATTTTGTTTTCATCATTTCTAAGGCTTGGAAAAGGATACAGAGTGATTCCAAGTTTCTATATGTTCCTTATATTATGAATTTAAGATCTGGAGAATATGGGGTGTTATTTCCAATTATAAATTGGGTATAATGGATCCACACTCCAGGTCAGTGGGCAGTCACCAGATTTTGCTAGTGCTGTGATTGTCCACAATGTGAATTTTATATATGGAGTTTGAGAGATGCTTTTCATTCAATTCCAACTCTGAGACTTTCAATTCTATGTACTTTACTTCTCTTAATTTTCTTTTGGACTAATTCTACACACAAGCTGGGTAGAATTGGCCAACATCACTTGACTGTATTGTTGGAGACAGAAGTGATACACCATTTTGTAAAATTCATATTTAATTCATCTTTTGGAGTTAGAATGAGTTCTTTATAGTTGTGGAATCCAGAGCAATCATAGTTTCCTAAAAAATTTATTTAAAGCTATGTTTCTGTTTTAGATTTTGGAGTAAATCCATTTTGAACAGTAGGTCTGTTTTAGAGACCTTGCTGTGATTACTCTTTTCTCAACTCATAGCTTCGTTACTTCTCCTTTCTAACCTTTAGTCCTTCTTAGGTGAGGTTTTGAAGTTTGCTCAAGCTTGGTAGCATTATTTGATTGTTAGCCATCCTTAATACTCACTCAAGGTGAGTTCTCTCACACCTTTGTATTGATGATTGTGTTTGCTAGTTAGCTCGTGTGTGATTATTTGAATTTATACTATATAAGTATTGTTTTAATTCGTACATGTGCACTGTATGTAACTAATTATGGATATGGGGACACCACCAAAGGATATGGATTTACCGGTGCGGTGGGTAGGTAAGATCACCAACGTAATACTCTTCTTGAGGTGCGGTGATTAGGGCCAAATGATACGGGATCTTCCCGGTGCGGTTCAAACCTACAAGTCCTTCTCGTAATATAGACATTGATTCGTTCTTTGCCTTTATCATTATAATTGGAAAATGGATTAGGGCTAGTAAATATGAATGTTAGTACAATGTCTGTGTTTGAATTCACTAAGCTTTGTGCTTACGTTTTTCCCTTATAACTTTTCAGGTGTTAAGATTAATGAGGCTAAGGCTTGACATGGAGCATCGGGACATCGCTACTAGTTATTTTGTTGGGACCTTATTATTATTATTACTTCCGCACTTATTTTATATGATTATTAAGTTGATGGATTATGTTATGACTATTTCAGTTGTTTTAATTTAATTTAAGATGCGTTTTAAAAGTTTAAAATTTTTGCAAAAAAAAAAATTGGGTGTCACAAGTTGGTATCAGAGCCACAGTTTGAGGGAACTAGGCATTCTTGTGGATGTTCTAGACTCAAATTTGAGGCTCTATAAGAGTTTATTATCTTTTTAAAATATTTTTCAAACTTTCTGAAGACTAGTAGTGAAAGATGTCGCGGTGTACCAGTCAGCTAGCCAAGTAAGCCTTATTTCTTATGTTAAATGTTTATGTTAAATTGTTGACTATGAATTGGATTCTACTAGCCTTAAAATATTAGATTACACACTTAGTTAGTGTTAACATGTGAGAGAGTTGTAAAATTAACGGCTAGAGCGAACTGGAAATTTTGAAACTAGACGCGAATGCGAAATTGGAACTTGTGTGGAAGGTAGTAGAAGGGCCCCTACTATTTGAAACATCGGTGCCGGTTTCGAGTCGGGGCAAGGTTGAAAAATTTTCGGCAAGCTGAGTGTTTTGTCTTCCTAGAAATATCTAGGCTGAATTGTTTCTAAGATTTTCCTTCTTCTGTGGATACCAATGGCTCTGCCTGCTCGACTTAATCAGCTCCAAATGGAGCAAGTTAGGGATATTGTCGCTGAGGAATTCAATAACGGTTTCAACGAACTAATCCCGGGTGTGACCAACGACATAATCAACCAATTCGGTGCTCTTCTGGATGAGCGTCTCGCGGCTATTCCCGGGGAAGCGTTACTGTCTCTGCCTGTTCAGGATTCGGCATACTACTTCGAGAAGTTCAACAAGTGTAGCTCTCCTCTTTGGAATGGTGAATCCGACCCAGTTGCTACTAAGCCCTGGGTGTCAGATGTTGAGGGTGCCTTCATAAGTGTTGGGTGTCCGGACTAGTACAAAGCAGTGATCGCCATGAATCAGCTGTGAAAAAGGGGAAAGACATAGTGGAACACCAGCACCGCTCTATTGAACGAAGACGAAGTGAGGGCCATGTCTTGGGCCCAATTTGTGGAGAGGTTCGAGGCACAATATGTGCCTAAGGTGGAGCAGCAGCGGATGCAGCAAGAGTTCATGGCCTTACAGCAGACTACCGAATCCGTTAGTGACCTGAACGCCAAGTTCTTGGAGATGCTATCTTTTTGCCCCTTGTTTGCTGGGAACGAGGCCTGGTTAGTCAGCCGGTACACGGCCATCCTGCGTATCGAGATTCGGGAATTTGTTAGCATGCAGAAGTTCTCGAATTTATCTGCGATCATGAATGTAGCAAGGAGGAGGGAAATCGAGTTGCAGACCCAGTCCAAGAGGAAGGCCAATGACACCTCTTCCAAGACATCTAGAGATGCCCAGAAAACGCAAAAGCAGGGTAGTAAGTCAAGGTATGAGTATAGGACGTCTTCAGGGCGAGAAAAATATGTTGATATGCTACAACTGCAAAAAGCCAGGGCATCATTGGAAGAATTGTAGGGATCCCCCTGCAAGTGCAGTACCTCATATTACTTCTGCAATTCCCGTCTGCTATCACTGCAACGAGACGGGACACAAGAAGCCTGAATGCCCGAAGTTGAAGACTGGTAAAGGAGACAGGGGTACAAATCCTGCAATTGCATCATCCTCTAAGGGAACCATTATGGTGACACGAGGTCGTGCTCACCAGATGACTGTGGAGGAGCCAGTGATTACAACGACAGTGGCAGACACTTATTTGCTAGACTCCAAGCCCGATGTTGTTATGTTTGATAGCGGTGCTACCCATTCTTTTGTATCTCACACGTTTATTAATCGTTTGGGGCGTAGTATCGGAAAATTGGCTCACCCAATGGTTGTCGATGTTGTCGACAACCGCACTATTTATGTCACCGATGTCTATCGGAGTTGCACTCTCGAGTTTTCTGGAGTTGAATTCCCTATTGATCTTATCCCTATTGCGATGCGAGAGCTCTGCGTTATCATAGGCATGGATTGGCTTGATGCGTTTGATGCGGAAATCCACTGTCGTAAGAAGCAAGTTCGTGTTCGAAACCCTAGAGGTGGAGAACTTATTATTCAGGGGGACATTCCCCGCCTGGCTATGGCTTCTTGCTCTTTTGCTATAGCACTAGACGACGTTCCTGTCGTTTCCGACTTCAACGATGTCTTTCCGTAGGAACTCCCTGGCTTGCCACCTGTTCGGCAAGTGGAGTTTCGCATTGATTTGGTGCCAGGTGCGACTCCGGTAGCAAAATCTCCTTACCGCTTGGCACCACCTGAAATGAAAGAGCTCCAAGATCAACTTCAAGAACTAAGTGATAAAGGGTTTATACGGCCAAGTTGCTCGCCTTGGGGTGCTCCTATTCTCTTTGTGAAGAAGAAAGATGGATCCCAGCGAATGTGTATTGATTATAGGGAGCTAAACAAGCGCACGATAAATAATAGGTACCCATTGCCACGTATTGACGATCTTTTCGATCAGCTTCAGGGAGCATCTTGGTTTTCCAAGATTGATTTACGTTACGGTTACCATCAGATGTGGGTTCGTGAAGAAGACATTGAGAAAACAGCATTCCGTACTCACCCTCTGACATTGAGAAAACGGTATTAAGGTCGATCAAGCCAAGGTTAATGCGGTTAAACAATGGAAGATTCCAAAAACACCTTCTGAAATTCGCAGTTTCTTGGGTTTAGCCGGTTATTACCGGAGGTTCATTGAAAATTTCTCTAAAATCGCCTTACCACTCACCCGATTGACCAAGAAATCAATGAATTTCGTTTGGGGCCCGGAGCAGCAGCTGGCGTTTGATGAGCTAAGGAAACGATTGTGTGATGCTCCGATTTTGGCCTTACCTGATGGGGTTGAGGATATGGTGGTTTACTGTGATGCATCGCTTCAAGGTCTTGGTGCCGTGTTAATGCAACGAGATAGGGTGATAGCCTATGCCTCCCGACAGCTGAAACCCCACGAACGAAACTACCCCACTCATGATTTGGAGCTTGGGGCTGTTGTTTTCGCTCTTAAGATTTGGAGACACTATCTCTATGGAGTGAAGTTTATCATATACACTGACCATAAGAGTCTAAAATATTTGTTCGAGCAGCGGGATTTGAATATGAGGCAGATCCGATGGTTGGATGTGGTAAAAGATTATGATTGTGAAATTCACTACCACCCCGGTAAAGCTAATGTGGTAGCTGATGCTCTCAGTCATAAACAATCTGCCGAACCGATTCGAGCTAAGTGTCTTCGGATCACGATGGTGTCGTCTTTGTTAGATCTAATCCGGGACGCCCAAAAGACGACAATACTGGAGGAAAACATCAGGCGTGAGAAGATTGGGAAAGAGTTGCCTAAGATGGAACGAGACGGGCGGGGTTTGCTGACTCGCTACGGTAGGGTTTGGGTTCCATATACCGGGGGAAATCGGAAAACCCTAATGGATGAGTCTCATAAGTCAAAATTTTCTATCCATCCTGGTGCTACTAAAATGTATCGGGACCTTCATGAGGCTTACTGGTGGCATGGAATGAAGAATAATGTGGCTCGATTTGTGGAAGAATGTATGACCTGTCGGAATGTCAAAGCGGAACACCAGAAACCGCATGGGAAGTTGCAACCATTGGAGATTCCTGAATGGAAATGGGAGCATCTAACCATGGACTTCATTACAAAACTTCCTAGAACTGCCCGAGGATCAGATACGATATGGGTGATTGTTGATCGTTTGACTAAGAGTGCTCACTTTCTGGCTATAAAGGAGAGCTCATCGGCGGAGAAATTAGCCGAGATCTTTGTTCGGGAGATTGTCTCATTACATGGGGTGCCCGTTTCTATCGTCTTCGATCGAGACACCCGATTTACCTCTCGGTTCTGGAGGAAGTTTCAAGACGAATTGGGCACACGATTACATTTTACTACCGCCTTCCATCCGCAGACATACGGGCAGAGTGAGCGGACGATTCAGACCTTGGAGGACATGCTTAGGGCGTGTGCGATTGATTTTGGAGGTAGTTGGGATGACCATCTACATCTAGCTGAGTTTTCTTATAACAACAGCTATCACTCGAGCATTAAAACGCCTCCGTATGAAGCCTTGTACGGGAGGAAGTGCAGGACGCCCGTTTGTTGGGGCGAGGCTGGGCAGAGGGTACTTGGGAGTACTGATATCGTGCTACAGACTACGAAGAAAATCCAAGTGATTCGGGATCATTTGGTCACAGCGAGTAGTCGTCAGAAAAGTTATGCCGACAAAAGACGCTCCAATATTGAGTTCCAGGTGGGAGATTATGTGTTGCTTAAAGTTTCCCCCTGGAAAGGTGTGATTCGATTTCGGAAGCGGGGAAAGCTCAGACCCCGATTCATTGGACCCTACAAGGTCATAGCTCGTGTGGGGAAGGTGGCTTACCGTTTAGAGCTTCCTGACGAGCTTAGTCTAATTCATAATACATTCCACGTGTCTCAGTTACGAAAATGCGTTGTTGATGAGACCGCTGTGATACCACTGGAGGACATACAAATTGACGAGCGTCTCAATTATGTTGAGAAACCAATCGCTATTTTAGAACGAAAGACGAAAGCTCTCCGCAACAAGACTATAAACCTGGTTAAGGTGCAGTGGCAAGATAGGAAGGGTTCGGAATGGACTTGGGAACTGGAATGCGAGATGCGGGCTCATTATCCGGATCTGTTTCTAGGTGTTGACTTCGAGGACGAAGTCCGTTCTTAGTGGGGGAGAGTTGTAACGCCCCGTGTTTTCTCGGTACGTTTGGTTATTTTAATTTAATTATCCTTGTAACCTTGGGTTAATTTATTTAACCAATGTCTGATTTCTTATGTTATTGGACTCTTTTGATCATCTTGTAAACTCCTTTTATTGAAGTCCATGGGCTATGGGCCTATTTGCAAAGTCCATCTAGTTAATAGTACTTAATGTGTAAATTGAATCATTTGGAACACACACAAGGAAAACACTCTAAACCCTCCCTCTCTCTCAAAACTCGTCCCTCTCTCTCTCTCTCTCTTTGGGATCAAGAGCAACCAAGGGGCTGTTTGGAGCTTAATTCTTGTTCATTTCCAGCCTTGATTCGTATTGGTATGAACCTCCTTATCCTTTCTTACGACTTGATTCATAACCTTGTTCTAGTTTTATTATTTCATCTTCACCTTTTCTCATTCTTATTTTATTGTAATTGTATGTTATACATCATGTCAAGATCCTATCTTCACCCCATATATGGTGGATGATGGATCTAGGGGATTACATGTGGCAAAAGATCATGGAAACCCTAAAAGGGAGAATGATGATTTTATGTGCTTATGTTTATTTTAATGTTGATTATTATTACATCCTTGTGGCTAAATGAAATCCTAATGATCCCTAACCCTTTTTAGTACCACCATTATCATGGGGACTGAATTGGGATGATGAACACATCTTAAAATGTGTTTCAAAAGGAGAAGGATGGATAAGCCAAAAAGGAATCACGGGTGGCTACGATTCTGTTTTCCATCAGATCTGTAGTCATATTGTAAAAATCATATCTGGAGTTCTAGAACTCAAACGGACGCCAAACCAGTTCCAAAAGTTCTCAAATTGTGTTGGCTAACTTTCTTAAGAAGGCCAACCTCACTGATAAGGGATTTATCTATGTGAAAGAATGGCATCTTTACTGTTAGGTCTGATCCGGGTCTGTTCTGATATGTCATTTTGTTTTCATCATTTCTAAGGCTTGGAAAAGGATACAGAGTGATTCCAAGTTTCTATATGTTCCTTATATTATGAATTTAAGATCTGGAGAATATGGGGTGTTATTTCCAATTATAAATTGGGTATAATGGATCCACACTCCAGGTCAGTGGGCAGTCACCAGATTTTGCTAGTGCTGTGATTGTCCACAATGTGAATTTTATATATGGAGTTTGAGAGATGCTTTTCATTCAATTCCAACTCTGAGACTTTCAATTCTATGTACTTTACTTCTCTTAATTTTCTTTTGGACTAATTCTACACACAAGCTGGGTAGAATTGGCCAACATCACTTGACTGTATTGTTGGAGACAGAAGTGATACACCATTTTGTAAAATTCATATTTAATTCATCTTTTGGAGTTAGAATGAGTTCTTTATAGTTGTGGAATACAGAGCAATCATAGTTTCCTATAAAATTTATTTAAAGCTATGTTTCTGTTTTAGATTTTGGAGTAAATCCATTTTGAACAGCAGGTCTGTTTTAGAGACCTTGCTGTGATTACTCTTTTCTCAACTCATAGCTTCGTTACTTCTCCTTTCTAACCTTTAGTCCTTCTTAGGTGAGGTTTTGAAGTTTGCTCAAGCTTGGTAGCATTATTTGATTGTTAGCCATCCTTAATACTCACTCAAGGTGAGTTCTCTCACACCTTTGTATTGATGATTGTGTTTGCTAGTTAGCTCGTGTGTGATTATTTGAATTAAACTATATAAGTATTGTTTTAATTCGTACATGTGCACTGTATGTAACTAATTATGGATATGGGGACACCACCAAAGGATATGGATTTACCGGTGCGGTGGGTAGGTAAGATCACCAACGTAATACTCTTCTTGAGGTGCGGTGATTAGGGCCAAATGATACGGGATCTTCCCGGTGCGGTTCAAACCTACAAGTCCTTCTCGTAATATAGACATTGATTCGTTCTTTGCCTTTATCATTATAATTGGAAAATGGATTAGGGCTAGTAAATATGAATGTTAGTACAATGTCTGTGTTTGAATTCACTAAGCTTCGTGCTTACGTTTTTCCCTTATAACTTTTCAGGTGTTAAGATTAAAGAGGCTAAGGCTTGACATGGAGCATCAGGACATCGCTACTAGTTATTTTGTTGGGACCTTATTATTATTATTACTTCCGCACTTATTTTATATGATTATTAAGTTGATGGATTATGTTATGACTATTTCAGTTGTTTTAATTAAATTTAAGATGCGTTTTAAAAGTTTAAAATTTTTGCAAAAAAAAAAATTGGGTGTCACAATTCATTCCTTGTTAAATTAGGGAGTTGAAAACAACATAAACCTCCTCCCAAAGGAGATTACGGCCATAATCTCCATGGGATATGGTCCCAGGGCTGTGAACTCCTCAAAGGAGTTAATAGGAAGCCCAAACACTTGTTTAAGCCTTGAAGCAATTCACCACATGAGTTGTATAAATGTTAGGCTTCATTTAGGGACTTTATTGAGAGTTTACGGCCAGGAGTTTACTCCCCTGGGCCGTAAACTCCAAAACATATGGTCATTTGACGATAAACTCCTATTAGAGGTCTTGCAGTCCTTTGTGGCAACCCATTAGCGTCCTAGCACTTGACCAAAAGTGTTTTCCTCGCATTAGGATGTTTATACATGTTTAATTAGTGTTATAATCACTAATTGTTTATATACATATGTATTCATATGTAATTAGGACCATTGGGTGTGTCTAAAGTCTCCACTTGACACCTAGCAGTCCTACCTCATCAGTTCATCTGTATCACCCACAATAGGTGAGTTCGTACCCATTAATCAATGTTTTAACTGTTTTTAAATATTTTATGGGGGGGATACAAGTAGAATTATACTAGTTACTATATCAATCACATGTGATTAGTAAGCAACATTCAAATGATTTGCTACTCATTAGCCTTTTTACCAAACAGTTTCCTTCAAATGATTTTCATAAACATTTTATATGATTAAAACTCCTTATTAAGTTGTACACTTTACCCTGTACGCTTCATTTCAAACTCATTTATAATTGTGTTTCAAACAAAATTTATTTTATACTTAAACTGTTTTATCAAACCCACGCTTTCAAACAGTTTTATAGATTGACATCAAGTTGATCTTTTCTTAGATAATAATTTTGTTCAAAGGTTTTACCAAACTTATTTGATGCTTTTATATTATCAATTGCATGCCTATATATGTATCAAGGGTACATATATAGTCATAAAGGTTCTTCCAGTTCATTCAATACCCTTGGGTAGCAAGGGTATACATCCATGTCCATACGTACCAGTAAGATTACTAGTAAACTACCATAGGGGTAGTTTAGGAAGATACTAGAACTATTATGAGAACACGATATCATAAAATGAGTCAGTTCATTCATGATTCAATACTTGCTAGATAGAGAGAGAATACACGTTACAGCTAGCACACGCAGAACATCTGCATGATTACATTTACATGATTACATTTACATGAGTACATTTACATAGATAATATATGATGAGTTATTATTACATTTTATGTGTATAGATTACGTTATAAAATCCTAATTCTTATCTTTACCTTGTGATACAATCACATAATCGACGAGATAGATTGGGTTTAATATCCTAGTACCAAAGGATACTTTGTGGGACTGACCATTCCTATAGCCACTGTTAGCTATAGAGGATAATGAACATCTACGG
The DNA here is from genome assembly GCF_002870075.4 of Lactuca sativa. NCBI lineage: Eukaryota > Viridiplantae > Streptophyta > Magnoliopsida > Asterales > Asteraceae > Lactuca > Lactuca sativa. The sequence continues at coordinate 89,937,132 of NC_056627.2, forward strand.
ATGCCTACGGTTGATACCATTACAGGTATACTTTAAGGGATTTACTATTCCTACACCCAGATGTTAGCAACAGAGGTAAATGTACATCTACGGATCTCTTAAGTTAACAATGTTAGTTACCCTAGTAGCAAAGGGTAATACTTAGGTTAGTTATATTATTACCTTTATTTTGTGACTCATTCACATAACAGGTTGAGGTGAATTATATTTGAGTATCCTAGTACCAAAGGATACAATTTCTTATAATAATAATAATAGTAACACAGTCGGGTCTTGGTAGAGGACTACATTCAGAGCAGTAGGGTCTTGGTAGAAGACTCCCTTTTATAATAGTAGGGATCATAGGGATTTCTAGGATTTTTCAAACGTTTACAATTGTTCTACAAACATTGTTATACTTATACGAGCTTCTTTCAAAACAATGTCAAGTCTTTAATTACAATTTGAACAAATTAAGACACATTAATACTTATGATCTCACTAGCTTTAAAGCTGATACTCTCTTTCAAAATAACTTGTATCCTCAGGTCAACGATAGACAGGTACCGATGCAAGGTTTAAAGAAGATGGAGCCCGATCAAGACTCATCTTTTATTTTGATTGTACTTTAGTGTCTATATTATAATTTGAAAGAACACACTGGTATTAAAATTATATTATTAATGCAATGGATGATGTTGTTGCTTGTTTACTGCTTTTCATTGTTGTGATACTGTACATGACGTCCTTCGCCCCAGAACGTTTCCGCCGTTCTTGGTTTTGGGGTGTGACAGATTGGTAACAGAGCATTGTTTATAGTGAATTAAGTATATCAACCCATAAAAGATATACTAACTATAAATACATAAGGGATTAAAAATACTCTGACCAAGAGTTTATACTTTAAATAATAAAATATTTAATTAAGTATACGTGCATGCATTCATACTAAAATCAGTGTCACTAGGACAGTACAAAAGAATTACGATTGTTGGGCAACACAAATGGACTTAGAGACATATAGTCAAAACTGGGAAGATATAGCCTGATCACTTATATTATTCGAGGGTTGACTAGCATGTGCCTAAGTTTAAATGTGTGGTTGCAACAAGTCTAAAATCTTACCAACCTTACCACAATGAGAACAATAGAACATAACATTAAACTTAAAATACTATAGGAGTATTTGGTGTTACTATAAGTACTTTATACTTGAGAACTAAAACTGGATCTTCATTATTAAGTTGATAGTTGCTAAGTGGATACAATAAGGCTATATGTAATTAGGATGTTATAGGCTTAGAATCTGTGAAAATTTTACTTCAACCCTATTCTATGTGAATATGGAGTTAAGGTCACTTATTCGAAGGCCTATCATGTTTCGATTACATATAACTGGTATGCACTTCACAAATAGCGATGTAACTGATGAAGATTTTCTAAATAATTATCTAGATAGTTCGTATAATAATTATTTTCTTACCTAAATTCTCGCATACATAACATGGCTGGACTCCATCCCCACGGCAACCTGTTCCTTCCAAACGAAGTTATTGCTGGATGGTTTGGAGAAGAACCAGATAATGATCATCCGATCCCTTTGAATGATCACCATGCTGAAGATCTTTCGAATAGTGCTAACTCCGAACCCGAGGTTGAAGATCTGCCCCAGGCAGCTCCCGTTCCAATTCCTAACCCTCGTCCGACTTTTCATGGCCCGACGCCTCCATGGGTGGAATGCTTGGAAACATGGAGTGAAGGTCAAGATCAACCTACGCCGTTTAATGGAGACCGAAGCTTCTACAACGTAAGTGAAGGGAGCTCAGCAGATAGAGTTCTACCAATTCTGATCCGTAGAGTTGCCCGAAACGAAATTCAGGGCATGACAACCCTGCAATGTATCGCAGAAGTTGATACAAATAGAGGAATGCATATGCTTCGCACCAGTCAGCTTGAACATGCTCGTGAGAGGTCTGAGAGAGACCATGAGACCTTGCTGCAAGCACTAGCTGAAACTCGAGCCGAAGTCATAGAGCTCCGAGTACGCCAGAGGGTGTACGAAAGATACCTTCTCGATATGGAACGACAACTGGCTGAATTGAGAGTTCACTAGAGGGATGACCGTCGCTAGGAGTAGATGCTTTACTATATTTCCTGGTTAAAAGAAATCGTTTTTCTATCTATGCCCGATGTGGCATTTTCTATGAAACTATCTTGTACTGTAAGTACTTTTGGTTATGTCTTTATGCTGTCAGGAACTATCTTCTGTGGATATGATGTAAGACCTTTACAAGGTTATTTTCCCAAATCTTTACGTCGTGAATATCAAAGATATTGACTGTCAGCTAACTTCTGTGTCATTCTTTATTCAAGTACTCATATCATACTTTCATTTGAGTCTATCTGAAACATACTTTAGTCAAGTCATTGGACTGTAGTAATTTAACTTCGGAGACATTTCCAAGTCTCTTTTAGTGGTTGGATCATGTTATTCAACAACCATCGGTACCTCGGCTTGAACGACAAAACATCTTGAGACCATTTTACGAACTTACTTCTACCCATTACTAGGACTGCATCATAGGGATGTAGGTCAAACTCACGAGAACATACTTCTATTCTTTTCATAAACAGTCGAACTAAGTCTAGGTTCAACCAAGCTCGCTCACAAATTCATTTTTCTTTCCGCGAAACAGAATCATGTCGCCAAAGAAAAACGATCAACCCAACAACCAAGCACCGACCCTTCAGATTGACGCGGCTACGTTTCAAGCTACAGTCTCGGCTGCCGTGTCAGCTATTCTGAGCCACCTCCATGCTAACAACGTGAATGTTAGCGGAACTGTTAACAACAATGCCAATCCAGGTGACAATCCAGTACCTCAACAAGCAACAAACTACCACGATACCCTGAGTGCCAAGACCAAGAGTAACAAACGGAAGTTTTGGGCCAAAAAGAAGGACAAATCGCTTCGAGGGACGAATAAGAAACAATCACCGGTAACGACCTTCACAGCTACGACATCTGCACCCCCTACTACCATTCCTTCTGGTGCCCCAATTGTCCCTACACCAGCCAGACAATATGCCGGCAACCTACCGAAATTCTATGAGTGTAGCTTTCATCATCTGGGTAGTTGTCGACCGTTACACTGTTTTAACTACAACAGAAATGGACATACTGCCAGTTACTGTAGGATCCAGATCCAACACATTTCTTCAACCACCAATGTCTAAACCTCTCAGATATGCCATCTATGTGGCGTCATGGGACACTTCAAGAGGGGCTGTCCATCAGAGAAGGACAACGACGAATCCGGAGGAGTTTGACCTCAGAATGGAAAGAGGCAGTTAAGGACCCTAATATAGTATAGGTTCCCTCCAAATCGTCAGTATTTTGTATGTTTAAAACTAGTGCAACTAGAGTCTTATCTTTTGCGGGATCCTGTCGGTATAGGGATGCTCGTGCTGCGTATACTTTTCTTTTGTAGTATATCTTATTCGCAGCAATAGTCTTGTAGCAAATCTAAAGTACTGTAACTCTGTTCATGGTTGCACGGTTGCTTTTGTCTGTAAATGTTTTATGTTCAAATCTAATGTCTTTAAGTTTCTGTATGATTCTGACATTATCATATGACTCGATTCAATTTGATCCTCACAAAAACAGCTTCATACGTACATCTCTTTGTTAGTAAACGTAGTTTTAGCAAAGCCGTCGTATCAGAACACCGAACTACTCATGCAGGGAGTGCCTCATAGTTATTTTCTTTTCCAAAGAAATCCCTGAAGTACCACTCGTACAGTACGTCAAGTTCAATCCAAAGATCCATATGGTTAATCTATCACCAAAGAATGTATACATAGGGGCGATATGTAATCAAGGTTCTACAGGTTTAGAATTGATGATTCCGCTTTAACTTCTTTTTCCTCGATAGGATGTGAGCTTAAAGAAGAATTAGTTATTCGACTACCTTTTCAATCTTAATTATATACGAGTCGTATACACGATATTGTGATTGTGAAACCATGTATGAATTCTAATATGAACTTCAAGACGGAGAACTGCCCAAGACTACGAGTAATAGCAATGGCATGTGAACAAACTTAGAATCAAGTACGACTTCTGTAAACAGATTGCTCTACAGTCTAGCACCTACGGAAATAAAAGAACAGCCCGGACAACTTAACGAGCTACACATAAATAGAATTAGAAGACTAGGCTATTCACCCTGGAGAACCCCGGTCATATTCTTCCAGAGATCGACGGATCGCATCGTATGTACCTCGGCTATCGAGGACCCCGTTAAGATTTTTCATTAGAAATCGTTATCTTTGCCTCGCATAGATGAAATGGTTAAGCAAACGCAAGGAAATAATTACTTTCAGAAATGGATCTGAGATCAGAATATCACCAGTTCGAGTGTTAGGGAAGGATGTACGGAAGACTAGCTTCCGAACTCGATGCGGACACTTCGAGTCCGTAGTGATACCCTTCGGATAGGACCAATACGCACATAGTTTTCATGAGCTAAATGGGTAGGGTACGTCTTTCTTACTTGGATCAGTTCGTCATTTCTCAATGTAATGACTTACTTATCTACCCTCGTAGTAAGAAGAAACCCATAGAAACAATTCCTTCAAATGTACTTTTTGCAAAGTTCTCTAAGCACGAGTTTTGAAATTGAAGGGTCAAATTTTTAGGACACACTGTTAGTGATGTGGGGAAATTTTGAGTACTCTTACCATTTGTCAAAACCGTTGAGAATTTGTCGACACCAGAGACGCCGATAGTCATTCGCCAAATTCTAGGTCTTACAGACCTACTGTCATAGTTCATCCAGAACCCCTCGCAAATCACAAGAAATCGTACGACCTTGACCCAGCAAGGAGTGGCCCCTGACTGGGAAGTTAAACAAGAAAAGGACACCTTGGAATTCCAAGTGACAGATCAAGTTCGTTAGGAAGTCTCACTCTGAGAACGGCTTAATATGTTTCGTAAAGCGTGGAAAGCTAAATCCAAGATAGATAGAACCTCCAAGATTTTTACTAGAATCGGTCATGTACCTCGCACAAACTAGACCTACTCCGCGAACTCACTATGTACATTCTACTGTTTGCGTCTCGATCGTGAAACCGTACTTTTCTGTTAGGACTCTTGTAAGTCCACTCGTCGAGATCCTCGCCTTCGTATTAGAACCGTAGTGACCCTCGACCGAGAGGTCAAGCGGACGAAGCAACGCCGTCGCCCATTAGTGAAGGTTCGTTGGGATGCCAACCGAGAACCCGATTTCACTTAGAAGCGCTAGAACCAATCGATTAGGAAGTTTCCACCTCACGACTCGATCATTTATACCTACTTCCTTATCTAAATTCTAATTTCGGGACGAAATTCCCTTTAACAGGGGGATGATGTGACAACCAGAAATCGCCATTCTGAACAAACCATATCAAGCCAATAGAAGTTAGAACAGTTACAATGAAATTCCAAACTTCGGGTATAAGTTTGGCAGTTTTTCAGGATTTACACTTAAGGAGATATCAGGAGAGTGGATGCACTAGGGTTTTGTGCAACACTGTTATTCCAATACTCTATGATATTAGAATTCATTCCGGGAATAAAAATACTTTCTGCCAAAAATCTCAGGACTATATATAGAAATATGAATGTCACACCCCAAAACCGATAACAGAGGAATACGTTTCGGGGTGGAGGACGTCATGTACCGTATCATCACAATTTCATAATAGTAAAAGCAAGAAACATACAACCATTTCATTTACATAGTGAAATTAATTACAAGCGTGTTTTGTATTGTTCAACAAACACCAAAGTAAATCAAAAATAAGAGATGGGTCTTGTATGCTCCACCTTCTCCAAAAATGTTGCATCTGTACCTGTCTATCTTTGACCTGAGGATACAAGTTATTTTGAAAACGAGTATCAGCATAAAGCTGGTGAGTTCATAAGAATTTAGTGCGAGTTTTTGTATACAATGCATTAGGGCTAATAGTATGAAAAACTGCAATTTACATTCATAAGTAGTAGAAAACCCTAGAAAATCCTATATTTTCCAGGAAATACATTGTAAGTGAAAATCAGTGAAAAAGTATGTATTCTTCATCTTGGGAAACCGTTTATTGTAAAAGTATATTGGTAAACCTCCAATAAGTAATGAGATATATTAGGTTCAACCTGTGGTTAATGATAGAGTTGCGAACTTCCTTTAGTGATAGATACTTATTTACTTTGGGATGTAACTTAGCCTTTTGTTTAGTATTTTAGCGTAGCTATAGTGTATTCCTTGTACATTACCAATAGTGAGAATAATAGAGTACCCCATGACCTTCCCGGTCATGTACCGTGTAGTGAAGTAGTGGCATCCCTGGGCCTGTACGGCGCGGACTGGGGTTGACAGCCGGGATGATATAGCGTCTGCCCCGTATAGATCTATACACGTAGTGTCGTCTTCCTGTCGGAAAACTCCGGGCGTAGTGGGTAGCGAATAGAGTATCTCGTAGTGGATTAGTGTGTTATCGGTTGTTTAGTGCTTTCTCTTTTGTTATAGTGTAGTAGTCATTTAGTATAGTTCATAGTGTGTTCCCTTACTAGTGTATTGTCAGGTAATAGTGTATATTATAGTGTAGAGAGTAGTGGCTATATTGAGTAGTGGTAGTAGTAGCATTAACTATACCTATTATAGCTAACTTAGTGTGTATGGTTCTTGTCATTTTAGTGATTTAGACAGCTAATGAAATGAGAAATACTCGTATCCCATACTAATATACAAGATATATAACTAAGAAATCAACGACAGTCAGACGGATAACCACAACCCTAAGCCCACAATCAAACAAGAACAGGAAATAAGGCGAGCTATCGGTCCTAAGTCCTTGAAGTCTTACTTATATAAATATATCAGCGTGGTTACATTTTATAAGAAGATTTGTTTAAATAAAAGTATTGTCCAAAAGAAACATTTAAAAACTTGTTTGTTTATCCAAAATAGTTTTGAAAACGTAGAATTTATTTATAAGGCATAGTGATAAATCACATGTGATTTTAACTACGAATAGTGAATCACATGTGATTAATTTCCGTAACATGAATAATTGTCTTGTATAACTTTCCATAACCATGTATAATCAACTTGTATCCCCCCCCCCCCCCAAAACATATAAAACGTTTGAAAGGTTCATAAAAGGGGTATGAACTCACCTGAAATTGCGTAAATCGGGTAAATCGGGTAAAAGTGTCGGTTGAGCGTTTTGTACCTAATAACGACTTGTACACCTTTTAGGAACCTAATGTCATATGAAATATGTATTTTACAAGAAATTAATCATTTTATGCTTTTCATTAAAGTATTTAGGCATTCTAGCATCAATTCGGGGTTTTAGGGCCTAGAAGGGGTTCCCGGGAGTGGTACAAGGCTAAGAGGGGTTTGCGGGGAAGTCCATGAGTTCACTCCCTTGGAGTTTACGGCCTAAAGGCCACTCCTTGGGAGTTTACGGCCGTAAGCCCCCTAGGCTTGGCCGTAAACTCATGTAGTGCTCAAAAATTGCAAGTTAAGGCCTTTTTTTCACTTCTCAAATTTTCTAGCAAGTGTCTTGGACTAATTTTGAGGGTTCAAACCCTCATTTTGGGGAATTTTGGGGAGTTTACGGTCCAAGCTTGTGCTTGGGCCGTAAACTCCACTTAATCCTTCAAAATGGATGTTTAAATGGTCCAAAACACTTCCCTACACCTTAGATAAATTTTTGAAGGCCTTAGGTGGAGTTTTAGGAACTTTTTGGCATAATTATTAGGTGTTTATGGCCCAAGCTTAGACTTGGCCGTAAACTCCTCTTTTTGTCTCTAAATGGTGTTGTTTAATGGCCTTAAACATTTCCTAGGGTCATAGGAAAATTACTACATGCCCTAGATGAGTTTTTGGAGCTTTTATCAAGGGTTTTTGGGTGTTTACGGCCTAAGCATAAGCTTGGGCCGTAAACTCCTTTTTAGGCTTCAAAATCTTAAGTTTTCATGTCCAAACTCACCTAGGTAAATCCTTTAATTAGTACACAAGCTTAATGGAAGGAAAAATGGGGCTTTTGGCAAGGTTTTTAGGTGTTTATGGCCTAAGGGGCTTCCTACGCCGTAAACTCCCTTCAATCCCCTAAATCCTATGATTTTTGGCATCTGTATGCTATGGACTATGATTAGCACAAGATAGGGAAGAAACCCTTACGTTTGGAAGCTGGAATTTGCAGTTTTGGAGTCAGGTTCGGGTCTAGAGAGAGAAAGTAGTGAGAGAGAGTGAATGAGTGGTAAAAGGGCTTAAAATTGGTGTTCATTTGCTTATATATGTCTCAGGTATAGCACCTGATACACGGCTACCCGATGCTAAAGTTTAACGGGGTTAAAACTTTTTACCCGGGTGAAGTGGTTGAAAAGTAATATAACTCTATTTAGTTAAACGTGGTTAACACTTACAAGCTATAATTACTTATGATAATATTAGGACATTTAAATAGCTAGATATTTGTTTATTGAAGACTCCAAACATTACGAAAAAAATGACATATAGCGACGCATTCCGTTAGTGAAGATGGAATTTGTAACGACAATAGATTTAAGGGTTGTCACATCATCCCCCCGTTAGGGAAATTTCGTCCTGAAATTTAGAATTCATACAGATAAGAATTACAATACTACTAAGCGAAGAGATGGGGATATTTGAGTTTCATTTGGTCTTCGCGCTCCCAGGTGAATTCCGGTCCTCGCTTGGTGTTCCACCGAACTTTCACAATCGGGATGCGGCTTTGTTTCGTTCGTTTTGCTTCCCGATCCATAATCTCCGCAGGCTCTTCCATGAAGTTGAGGCTCTCATTGACCTCGATCTCGTCGAGGGGAATCACAAGAGTCTCGTCAGACAGACATTTCTTCAAGTTTGAAACGTGGAAGGTAGGATGTATGTTACTTATCTCGTGGGGTAAGTTGAGTTTATAAGCTACGGGGCCGATTCTGGCGAGAATCTCGAAAGGCCCTATGTACCTTGGGTTCAGCTTTCCACGCTTTCCAAAGCGTATCGTGGCCTTCCAGGGCGAGACCTTTAAAAGGACTCGGTCTCCCACCTGGAATTCCAAGGGTTTTCTTCGTTTGTCGGCGTAGCTTTTCTGTCTTTCCCTAGCGGCTTTTAGTCGTTCACGTATCTGTACAATCTTCTCAGTCGTCTCTCAAATGATCTCCGGACCAGTGAGGGCGCTATCAGGAACTCCTCCTTTAGCTAACTGAGTGTCACCCACCTCAGCCCAGCACAGAGGGGATCTGCACTTCCAGCCGTAGAGGGCTTCGAATGGAGCTGCCTTGATGCTCGTATGATAACCATTGTTGTAGGAAAACTCCACAAGAGGCAAGTGTGTATCCCACGATTTCCCAAAGTCGATCACACAAGCTCGTAGCATATCTTCTAAGGTTTGGATCATCCTCTCACTTTGTCCGTCGGTCTGCGGATGGTAGGCTGTACTCATGTCCAGCCTCGTCCCTAGTGGATTTTGCAATGATTGCCAAAACCTAGAGGTGAATCTACTATCTCTGTCCGAGATAATAGATATAGGGACGCCATGCAGTCGTACTATTTCTTTTATGTATATTCTTGTGAGTTTCTCCATATTGTCCGTTTCTTTAATGGGTAGGAAGTGTGCGGACTTGGTCAACCTGTCAACGATGACCCAAATGGTATCTAATCCACCCGCTGTCTTGGGCAGTTTGGTTATAAAGTCCATTGTGATGTGCTCCCACTTCCATTCCGGTATCTCAGGTTGTTGGAGGAGTCCTGATGGCTTTTGATATTCGACCTTGACCTTCGCGCAAGTAAGGCACTTACTCACAAAGGTAGCGATCTCCGCTTTCATGTTCGGCCACCAGTATAGCTTTTTGAGATCCAGATACATCTTATCTGAACCCGGGTGGACGGAGTAGCGAGTGTTATGTGCTTCCCTCATAACCAAGTCTTTGAAACCTCCATGGCGTGGAGTCCAGATTCGGTCCATGAAGTAGTAGGCTCCGTCACCCTTAACCTCCAGATTTTTATCCATTCCACGTAGGGATTCTCCCGTCACGTTCTCAGGCTTTAAGGCTTCCAGCTAAGCCTCTTTGATATGTGTGGATAGATGTGAATGGATAGTCATCATCAACGACTTGGTCATTCGACCAGAATACTCCTTCCTACTCAGTGCGTCTGCTACTACGTTGGCTTTCCCCGGGTGATATCTAATTTCACATTCGTAATCGTTAAGTAGCTCGACCCATCGACGCTGCCTCATGTTGAGTTCTTTTTGGTTCAGTATGTGTTGGAGGCTTTTATGGTCAGTGTACACCACGCTCTTCGTCCCATACAGGTAGTGTCTCCAGATTTTTAGTGCAAAGACGACCGCTCCTAACTCGAGGTCGTGAGAAGTGTAGTTCACTTCATGGGTCTTTAGCTGCCTCGAGGCATAGGCGATAACCTTTCCTCGCTGCATCAAGACACAACCGAGCCCCTGATTGGATGCATCGCAGTATACAACAAAATCTTTTGTCCCTTCGGGAAGGGATAATACTAGTGTGGTGCATAGGGCTAGCTTCAGGATCTGAAATGCCTTCTCCTGTTTCTCTTCCCAGTCGAATGATACACCCTCCTGTGTTAGCATAGTGAGAGGCTTCGCAATCCGAGAGAAATTTTGGATAAATCTACGGTAGTAGGCAGCGAGGCCTAGAAATTGACGAATTTCTGTAGGCACCTTCGGTGTTGACCAATTCTCAATAGCTTTAATTTTGGAGGGATCCACGTGGATTCCGGCTTCACTGACCACGTGTCCTAAGAATTCAACTCTTCGGATCCAAAACTCGCACTTAGAGAACTTCGCATATAACTTCTCGGATCGCAGTGTTTCCAGGACTCGTCGTAAATGATCCCCGTGTTCTTCCTCGCTCCGCGAGTAGACGAGTATATCATCAATAAAGACGATGACGAACTGATCTAAATATGGACGACACACCCTATTCATCAAGTCCATGAATACTGTGGGGGCGTTAGTCAGTCCAAAGGGCATCACTACGAACTCAAAATGCCCGTAGCGGGTTCGGAAGGATGTCTTCGGAATATCTTCCTCTAGCACCCATCACTGATGATATATGGATCTAAGATCAATCTTGGAGAAGTAACTTGCTCATTGTAGTTGGTCGAATAGATCGTCGATACGAGGGAGAGGGTAGCGATTTTTGACCGTGAGTTTATTGAGTTCCCTATAATCGATGCACATCCGAAACGATCCAGCCTTCTTCTTCACGAACAAGACCGGAGCTCCCCAAGGTGAGAAGCTCGGTCTTATAAAACCCTTGCTGAGCAGTTCGTTGAGTTGACCGGATAGTTCTTGCATTTCGGCGGGCGCTAGACGGTAGGGCGACTTAGCTACGGGGGTAGCTCCTGGGACTAGGTCGATTCTGAACTCAACCTGACGTTTGGGAGGTAGGCCTGGAAGATCCTCCGGGAAGACATCAGGGAAATTGCATACTACGGGAATGTCTTTTGGATCTTTCGATTTCTAGTTAGTGTCGACAACGTGAGCAAGAAAGGCGTGATATTCCTTGCGCAAGTATTTCTGAGCCTGAATACTGGAGATGATACGAAGACTCGTACTCAGCTTATCTCCATATATCAATAGGGTTTCGTGATTCGGAAGGTTTAGGCAAATGGCTTTGTCAGAGCATAGGATATCGGCGCGATGAAGACTCAACCAATCCATACCAACAATGACATCGAAATTTTTGATTGAGACTGGTATAAGATCGATTGAAAATGGGTGATCATTTAACGTGAGAGTACAACCTATATAGATTTCGTTAGAGCTTTCTGTCTTCCCATTAGCCATTTCTACGACGAATGTTTCTTTTAGTGGTTGAGGGGTTTGTTTGAGTAAGTGTTTAAAGTTTTGATTTATGAAGCTTCTTTCTGCACCACTATCAAATAAGACACAGGCATAAGAGTTGTTGAGAAGAAACGTACCCGTGACCACCGTGGGATCAGCTACCGCTTCATTGTGACCGATAGCGAGTAACCCTCCAGTTCCCCCAGCATTTATAGCCTTCGGACAGTTCTTCTTGAAATGGCTAGCTTCACCGCAGCCATAACACGTCGGGGTCACTCCTGCACCGGGGACCTATGTGATAGGTTTGGGAGGGGCCTTGCAAAATCGGACAGTATGGCCCTTCCGGCCGCAGTTGGAACACTGCAATTCACGGTAGGGGCCGTTGTGGTGGAAAGGGCACTTGGGACACTTGGGCAGATTCCCGCTATAAGCCTTTGGCGGGGCTGGTGCAGCTGGGGTGGTGGCAGCATGGACCGTCACGATTTGCTGGTCCTTGGAGGAGGTTTGAGTTTTCTTGCCCTTCTTATCCCATCGCTTCCTCTTTCTATCAGATGAATCGGGTGGTGCAGTGGTTGTTGTGGTTGCTGTTGCTGGAGTGGAGGAGATTTCGTGGTTGATCAGACTCTGGGCCAATTCCTTAGCGCTGTCAAAGGTGGTAGGGCGCGAGGCTAGAACATTTCCCCGATACGGGGACACTAAATCCCAGATGTACCATTCAATCTTCTTGCTTTCGGATGGGATCATGTTGGGACACATAGCCGCCAAGTCGCAAAACCTGGCCGTATAAGCTGTTATGTCAGTCCCTTTCATCTTAAGGTTCCAAATTTCTTCCTCAAGTTTCTGAACTTCACCCCTAGGGCAGTACTCCCCCCTCATGAGATCTTTTAGAGTGTCCCAGCCCATGGCATTGGCTGTGACCAAGGAGAGTGCACTGACATGGCCGTTCCACCATGTCAAGGCCCTGTTAGTGAGGGTAGCAGTAGCGAACTTGATTTTGCTCTCTTCGGGGCAAGAGCACATCTCAAATACAGCTTCGATTCTTTCGAACCATTGGGACAGTGCCAGAATTCCTCCGATACCATCAAAGAAGGTAGGTTTACAGTTCATGAAATCTTTATAAGTGCATCCCTGCACTCGTTGGTGGACTTCACCAAATCTAGAATTTCCACCACTCGCATCACCCGAGTTCATTTGGGCCATGGCTGCTGTCACAGCTGTTTAGAACAGCACCGGATCGAACTGCGGAGGAGGAGGTGGTGGAGGAGGGGTTTGAGTTGCTGGTCTTCCTCTGCTTGGACGCTTTCATGGAGGCATCCTTCACTGGAAGATCATAGAAATGATAGCAATAGTAAGAGCCTATTGCGAATATGAATAAAGTGTCTCATGGATTGAATCACATAATTCAAGATCAGAATGAGAGTCATAGCAATAGGGTAGTTAACTGCCAATATACTGGTATTAATGATGTAACACAAGTTCATGAAAATTGACCTAATAGTAGGTCTTACATCAAACCATAGAGAAAATGTTGGCAGTTTAAAGGTTTAACTAGAGTACTTTTAAGTTAGGAATGTTTACAGACAGGAGATCTACGGAACATAGAGAGAAAAAGGCTAGTCTTTTAAACAAAAGAGTGAGGTAACTAGACGTCTTCTACTGGCGATGGTTACTTGTTGGGCGAATCCTCACATCCGCTAGTTGACGCATAACTTCTTGAAGGTGTCGATCATGAGTCCTTTGGCGTGCTCGGAGTTCCCTAACTTCGGCTCAGGATGCAGCCAGCTAATGCTGCAGAGTCTCGTTGGTCCTCCTTGTCCTGTCCATGGCTTCTTCGAGTTGGCGGATGCGAACCGTGTTGAGATTTGAGTTGGCATCCACTTCTACAACTCGACCTATAGCCGCTTGACCCTGCTCGATATTCCTGGCAATCCTTTGGATCATGATGGGCAGAACCCGATCTGCTGATCCTCCTTTGCTTATGTTGTAGAAGCTTCGGTCTCCATTGTAAGGCAAGGGCTGACCCTGCTCCTCGCTCCATCGGTGCAAGGATACGGCCCACATAGGAGTGGGACCCTGAAATGTTGGACGGGGGTTAGGGTTCGGGGCTTCAGGAGGTTGGTTGTTAACTTCTGGTCCGGAGCTCGAGCTATCCGAGAAGCCTTCAGCATGATGATCATCCAAAGGGATCGGGTGATCATCGTCTGACTCCTCGTCGAGCCATCCTCCATTTCCCTGGTTCGGATAGTACGGATCATTGGGATGGTGGAAGCCAGCCATGCTATCTACGCGAGAATGTGGAAAGGAAAGGTTAAATGACGTACTATTCTAAGATACTTATAGGATGCATCTTTATTAGTCGACCCAATACTTGCGTAGTGCATACCGGTTACATGTAACCGAAGCAAGATAGTCCGTCAAATAAGCATCCCTAACTTTAGACCCCCAATCAAACAAGAACAGGGAATGAAGCAAAGGCCACAGATTCTGAGTCTATAGCGCCCAAGTCACATGTAACCGTGATGTATCCACTTAGCAATTATTTTCCTACCAGTAACGACCCTTTTAGTTATCATATACGTATGTTTCAGAGATACAGGATACTCCTATAGTATTCTTATGGTAACGTTATTGTGGTAGTGTTGGTAAGTTTTAGACTTGTTGCAACACCACAACCAAACTTAGGCACATTCTAGTCACTCTCAGGAAAACGTAGTTGATCAGGCTACATCACCCTGAATGTGACTATATGTCTCTAAGCCCAATTGTGCTGCCCAACAATCTTAACACTTTTGTTTTGTTCTAGGGTGATACTGACTTCTGTGTTTTATAGTGATGTGCGCATATATATATATATATATATATATATATATATATATATATATACTTAGTTAAATCTTTTAGATACTTAACAGTATATATTCTTGGTCAGAGTGTTTTAGTCCCGAAGTGTTTATAGTTTGTATATCTTTTATAGGTTGATATACTTGATTCACTATAAACAATGCTCTGATACCAATCTGTCACACCCCAAAACCGATAACGGTGGAATACGTTTCGGGGTGGAGGACGTCATGTACAGTATCATCACAATTGCATAATAGTAAAAGCAAGAAACATACAACCATTTCATTTACATAGTGAAATTAATTACAAGCGTGTTTTGTATTGTTCAACAAACACCAAAGTAAATAAAAAATAAGAGATGGGTCTTATATGCTCCACCTTCTCCAAAAATGTTGCATCTGTATCTGTCTATCTTTGACCTGAGGATACAAGTTATTTTGAAAACGAGTATCAGCCTAAAGCTGGTGAGTTCATAAGAATTTAGTGTGAGTTTTTGTATAAAATGCATTAGGGCTAATAGTATGAAAAACTGCAATTTACGTTCATAAGTAGTAGAAAACCCTAGAAAATCCTATATTTTCCAGGAAATACATTGTAAGTGAAAATCAGTGAAAAAGTATGTATTCTTCATCTTGGAAAACCGTTTATTATAAAAGTATATTGGTAAACCTCCAATAAGTAATGAGATATATTAGGTTCAACCTGTAGTTAGTGATAAAGTTGCGAACTTTCTTTAGTGATAGATACTTATTTACTTCGGGATGTAACTTAGCCTTTTGTTTAGTATTTTAGCGTAGCTATAGTGTATTCCTTGTACATTACCAATAGTGAGAATAATAGAGTACCCCATGACCTTCCCGGTCATGTACCATGTAGTGAAGTAGTGGCATTCCTGGGCCTGTACGGCGCGGACTGGGGTTGACAGTCGGGATGATATAGCGTCCGCCCCGTATAGATCTATACATGTAGTGTCGTCTTCCTGTCGGAAAACTCCGGGTGTAGTGGGTAGCGAATAGAGTATGTCGTAGTGGATTAGTGTGTTATCTTCTGTTTAGTGCTTTCTCTTTTGTTATAGTGTAGTAGTCATTTAGTATAGTTCATAGTGTGTTCCCTTACTAGTGTATTGTCAGGTAATAGTGTATATTATAGTGTAGAGAGTAGTGGCTATAGTGAGTAGTGGTAGTAGTAGCATTAACTATACCTATTATAGCTAACTTAGTGTGTATGGTTCTTGTCATTTTAGTGATTTAGACAGCTAATGAAATGAGAAATACTCGTATCCCATACTAATATACAAGATATATAAATAAGAAATCAACGACAGTCGAACGGATAACCACAACCCTAAGCCCACAATCAAACAAGAACAGGAAATAAGGCGAGCTATTGGTCCTAAGTCCTTCAAGTCTTACTTATATAAGTATATCAGCGTGGTTACATTTTATAAGAAGATTTGTTTAAATAAAAGTATTGTCCAAAAGAAACATTTAAAAACTTGTTTGTTTATCCAAAATAGTTTTGAAAACGTAGAATTTATTTATAAGGCATAGTGATAAATCAAATGTGATTTGAAGTACGGATAGTGAATCACATGTGATTAATTTCCGTAACATGAATAATTGTCTCTACGAACTCGTAGTGTCCATATCCAGTTCGGAAGGCTGACTTGGGAACATCCTCGTCTAACACTTGTAACTGATGGTACCCGTATCGTAAGTCAATCTATGGAAAGTAGTTTTCCCATTGTAGTTAATCAAATAAGTCATCGATGTGAGGCAAAGGGTAATGATTTTTAACTGTAAGCTTGTTCAGTTCTCTGTATTCGATGCATATACGAAACGATCCATCTTTCTGCTTCACGAAAAAGACCGGTGCTCCCCATCGTGAGAAGCTTGGTGTAATGAATCCCTTTCTGAGAAGTTCGTTAATCTGAATGGAAAGTTTCTACATCTCTGCTGGAGCTAGACGGTAAGGCGATTTAGCTAATTGGGTAGCTCCTAGAACAAAGTCGATTCGAAAATTCGACTTGACGTTGCAGTGGTAATCCTGATCGTTCTTTTGGAAAGATGTCAAAAAAGTTGTGTGCATCTGAGATGTTATTTGGTGCACTTCGCTTCAAGTCTAAAATCTATTGGTTAGGTTACAAAGGCGTGGTACCCCTCGCATGGGTACTTCTGAAGTTCTGAAGTGAGAGGTGATATAAGGGTTTTGCGTTATGGATCGGAAGAGTTTCCTCTAATTGTTGATTGAGAAAAGAGTTCCTTTTTATAGCACATAAATTTTTGTATGGTGAGGACCAAGTCAAACCTTGACGGACGAAGATGTCGGGATTTATTGATGAATTAGATGTCGTAATGATCTAGAAGAAAGAATGATTACTAGGACGAATAACTAATCTTGTTATTTTTACCACGAATATTTTGACCCGTCTTAGACGAGTACTAACTATACAAGGGTTTTGAATAATTTGAAATAATGAACTTTCATGATTTGACCCTTACTAGGTCTCTCCATAACCGTTTCGTGCATACAAGTCATGTATGATTAAGATTGGAATGACGGTTGAGTGAGTGACTCTGCCCTAAACCCACATCTAGACAAGGAAAAGAAAATGAGGCGGAATCACTCATTCTAAGTCTATAAATCTTAAGTATAAATGGCCCTAATGTATACACTAAACCATTATAGCTTTCCTGATAGAGTTCCTAGTTTTATACAAGTGCTAAGATTTGATCCGAACGAGAGGGTAATTATAATTATATTTTATTACTGGGGTTTGGAAGCGTACCATAATTGTAGCAGGATCCTTTGATGTCTTTTGATATTCTAGGGTCAAACTCCTCCTGTTCCCTCATTATTCTTCTCTGTTGGACAGTCCCTTTTTAAAATGTCCAATTTCACCACAAAGGTGACATATTAGACTTGTTCCAACATTTGTGGTTGAAGTGATGCATTGGATTTGAGTTCTACAGAAATGGGTAGTGCGCCCGGTCTTGTTGTAGTCCTTGCAATGCAACTTTTGGCAAATACCAAAGTGATGGAAACTACACTTTGTGCACTTCGGTAGACTTCCAGCATACTGTTTTACTGGGATATGGGTCACTGAGATACTAGTAGGAACGATAGTAGGAGCAACAGATGTCGTGGCTACAACGGCTGCCACGGGTTGCTGTCTCTTGGCCGTTCTTTGGGATGATTTGCACTTCTTGTTATCCCAGAATATTCGCTTCTTACTATTTGGTTTCTAGGATAGGGTGCCCTCGTGGGTTGGCACTCGTTGGTTTCCTTGGTTGTTACTTTGCTCTGAAATGTTGATGTTTTTTCTACGTTCGTTTGGGTAGTTAAAATGGAATTGCGCCATGACAACGGTCACAGCAGCTGTTACGACAGCTTTGAATGTGGCAGAGTCTATATGAAGGATCGAGGTTTCGTCGGTGGGCTGACTATTTCTTGGTGACGACATGATTCTGCCACAAAATGCGAAGTCAGTTTGTTAATAACTATGATCGTTACAAGCTGCATTGAAAACATATATACATATATATATATATATATATATATATATATATATATATATATATATATATATATATATATATATATATATATATATATATATATATGCAAATTGTTATCGCTGATCAATGGCCCTCGATGTTCCGACCTACATTCCTATGATGCAGTCCTGGTAAAGAGTAGAATTAAGTTTATAGAATAGTCACAAGACAATTGTCATCCGAACTAAACTATCTTCGATTGGTGGATAACATGTTCCAATTTTCGAAAAGAATTGAAAGTGATCCATGAACTAAATTACCATAGTTCAACAATTTGATGAGAGTGGGATTTAGATAGAGTTCGAACGATAGGAGGATGAAACTATTTGAACAAGGATTTCGACAGGGATTAATATCATTGATATTAAAGATGTAATAAGTTCATGAAAATTTACCTTGGAGTAGGTCTTACATCATATCAGAACTAGGAAAATTTTTGACCGGACAAAGACCGAGTGAAACAGTACCTATAGTATAGGAGTAGTTACATGGAAACGTGCTACTTAGAGCATAGATAAGAAGACTATTCGTTAAACCAAAAGAAAGAAAAGTAGGGCATCTCCTACTAGTGACGGGCATCCCTCAGATGAACCCTAAATTCAGCCAGCTGACGCTCCACATCAAATAGGTGTCGTTCATACACCCTCTGGTGTACTCGGAGCTCTATGACTTCAGCTCGAGTTTCAGGTAGTGCTTGTAGCAGAGTTTCATTGTCTCTCCTATGAGAAAGTTCAAGATTGCGAATACTATCCGCATTGGAATTTGTGTCCGCATCGAGTTCTACGGTTTGTTGAATGGCTGCTACACTTAGTTCAACATTTCGAGCTACTCGGCGAACCAAGATAAGAAGAATTATGTCCGCAGATCCTCCTTCACTTACGTTGTAGAAGCTTCGGTCTCCGTTGTTGGGTAAGGCTTGGCCTTGCTCATAGGTCCACCTACCTAAGTACTCCGCACACATAGGCCTCGGGCCTTGAAAATTCGAACGAGGGTTAGGATTTAGGATTGGTGCTTTTAGGGGTAGATTCTCAACTTTTGGCTCGAAGCCAAGATTCTCTAGGAAATCTTCTGCGGAGTCATCATCTAATGGGATTGTAGGCCCTTCTTCTGGTTCAACGTTGAGCGAACCAACATCTCCTTTATTTTGGAAGTAAGGATCTCCAGGAGATGAAATCCAGCCATTTATCTAGACGATAATTAAGGGTAAGGAATATATTTAGAAATTCTAAAATATAGCGATAAACAAATAAAAGTTTCTATAAGAGAAACTTACAGATTACTTATTAATGTAATTCTAATTAATATGACTTTTACTGGTTCCTTCTACGAGGATATAGTGCACACCAATTATATGCCACTTCAATCGAATAGACCTTCAAATACATGACCCTACTCTAAGTCCACATCCAAACAAGGAAAAGGAAATAAAGCTTAGACCACACATTCTAATTCTATGAAACCTAATTATATATAATTGTGATGCATGCACTTAGTATTCATAGAGCTATCAACAAAAGCCTTCTGTTCTTATGTAGTTTGTTCTTTGAATGAATAGTACCTAAAATACTCCTATAGTATTTTACTTTATGTTTTGTTCTAACGTTCTAGTACAACTAGTAAGATACATAAGAGCTCCAATTGTATTTAGATATGGACCTTCTGGACCAAGGACTTCTTCATTTTCTTCGCATGGATGAAATGGATCATTATCTATATTTAATGATCTAACAACCATTGGATTGATGAAAGGATTCACATTGTCCATATTGAAACATTTCAAGACTCTTTTTGTGTAATTTGATTGATGCACAAGTATTTTGTTAGCCATATGCTCAATCTGCAAACCAAGAGAATATTTGGTTTTACCAAGATCTTTCATTTCAAATTATTTCTTTAAAATTTCAATCACCTTAAGGATTTCTTTATTCATTCCAATGATATCTAGATCATCAACATAGACCACTATAATCACATACTCAAATGTTGTTTTCTTAATAAATACACATAGACAAAAAGTGTTATTTTTATAACCTTTAATTGTCAAATAATCGCTTAAATGATTGTACCACATGCATCCAGATTAATTTTACCCTTTCAACGATCTTTGTAATTTAATAGAGCACATTTCTTTGGGTTTTGAACTTAAACCTTCAAGGATTTTTATCACACCCCAAAACTGGAACGGTGGAAACGTTCTGGGGTGGAGGACGTCATGTACAGTATCATAACAATGCATAATAGTAAACAAGCAACAACATCATCCATTGCATTAATAATATAATTTAATACAAGTTTATTATGTATAGTTGTAAGATACCAAAAACATGTAATCAAAATAAAGTTGAGTTCTGAGTATGCTCCGTCTTCTCAAAACTTGATCATCGGTACCTGTCTACTGTCCACCTAAGAATACAAGTTATTTTGAAAGCGTAGATCAGTATTTAATCTGGTGAGTTCATAAGTATTTTAGTGATAGTTGTTTGTATGGTTTGATGAAAAGTTTTTGTAAATGTTTGATGTAAAGGTTTGTAAAAGTGTTTTTATGCGTTTGAAATCTCCTAAAAAATCATATATTTTCTACTAGTATGGAAAGTAGTCTTCTGCCAAGACCCAACTGTTCTGTATGTTTGTTTCTCTTAAAATGATGTAATGTAGTCTTCTATCAATATCCGACTGTTTTGTATGTTTGTACTTGAAATAGTATGTAATGTGTGTTTACCCAATGTTTATGACTATCTTTTCTAGAAAGTAGTTTCATTACTTTTTATGTGAGAGTATCACTATATAAATGAAATGAGGAAAATGAAAGTGTACAGTAATGTTGTATAAAATACCTACTGAAACACTAATTACCTTAAAACCAGTTTGTTAATTATGGTTTAGATTTGATGTGGTTATAACCATGCTAAATCATCATATAATTAACACGACGACCTGTTGGCGCCGAAAGTAATTGTGGCATTTGTCCCCTCTGGCCTTTCGGCCAACTGTAGCGAACAGTCGGGATGCAGGCTTGTCACTCCCTTATAGATCTATATAAACAATGTCCGCTCTCCCTCCAGGAGACTCTAGTTACAAAATGTGACACAACAAACTTGTTGTTGTGTCATGAAGTAGACTCACATTAAAGTTATCTTGTTCTTGTAAAGGATGTATGTTCCTTTCTGCACTTGTTATCGTATGTTCCTTTATGTTCTTGTTATTATTTGTTTGAATTGACTCATGTATGAACTGACTCTAGTAGGTACTGATTTATGTGAGTTTCAATGTTTTAGAAATAGTAAGTAGTAATTCCCTAACCTATAACTATTATAGTTTACTAGTAACTTCTGTAGTTTGCCTGAATGATCATGAATGTATACCCTTGCTACCCAATGGCATTAAACTGATTGGTAGTACTTTTATATCTACATACATATACATAATATATAACTAAGATTTAGACAACATTCGGACAAATAACCGATATCTTAAGTCCACATCCAAACAAGGAAAAGGAAATAAAGCGAGTTATCAGTCCTAAGTCCTTTAAACATTATTTATATAAGTATACATATATAGACATGCTTTTGACAATATATAAGCCTTAAAACGAAGTTTTGAAATACAGTTGAATAGTTTAACAATTTGAATAAGTGTTGATGACTTGATGTCAGTTTATAAAACGATTTGAAACAGTTTGTTTGATAACATAGATTGAAGTATAAGAAATCCTTTGTTTGATAGTTATAAATCACATGTAATTGATTATATAACTATTATGTTTTCTACTTGTATCCCCCCCACCATAAAAGCATTTAAAATCATTAAAAGTTAAGTTAAAGGGGTATGAAATCACCCGTAGTGAGTGATTCGGATGAAAGACTGATATAGGATGCTAAGTGTGCCAAGTGATATCCCGAGCACAAACAAAGCCTACTAAGCATATAATAACACATATATGTATATAATTAGTGTATGTAACACCTAATCATGTAATGAAACAACCTTAGGGAATAGGAAACACTTTACATGAAGTGTTACAATCACATATGATTGTATAAAGGTAGTTTACGGCTACACCTTAGGCGTTTATGGCCATAGGGTGGGTTTACGGCCAGGAGTACTTGAGTTTAAGAGGTGTTTACGGCCATAACTAGCATCTATTAAGGGTTCTAGGTCCTATTCTTGGTCTTAAGGAGTGTTCATGGCCAAAACATGCCCAAAACAAGGGTTTACGGCCATAACAAACAACTTACGGCCGTAAACTCTTGGAGTTTATGAAGTTAGATGATGTTTTGAGGTCTTGAAACAAGTGCTTCTTATGTGTAACTAGATGATAGAGGAAAAACTCACACTTTGGATGACTTTATGGAGTTTATGGCCACCAAGAATAAGGAGATGTTCTTGGTGTTCCATATGTTCTTGAAGATCTAATTCAAAAAGAGATGATTTTTCATGGATGAAATCATAGAGTTTCACTAGATCAAGAAGGCTATCATGAATGACATGGAAGAATCACTTACATTTTTGAAGATCAAGATGAAGACCCTTATGATACTTGAGAGAGAATGGGTGTTTCTTGACTTGGAAATGTTAATAATGAAGAAAAGTGAAGGAATATGAGACTTATGGGAATGAGTTTACGGCCACCTTGAGTTTACGGCCGTAAACTCGTGTATTGTGGCCATAAACTCCTCATGATGGAGTTTATGGCTTGTTTGATTGTTTTGAATTTCAACAGATACTTCCTAACACTCATTCATTGGATGTACTTGGATTAGAACACTCAAACAGACCCTAAACAGTGCTAAAAGATAGAAGAAATGAGTCTTACTTTGATTGAGTTGAATGGTTGTACAAGATAGAAATTTTGGGTTGTCACATCATCCCCCCGTTAGAGAAAATTTCGTCCCAAAATTAGAGTTTATACAATTAAGTAGTTAAAAATAACTAAGTAAAAAGATGAGGATATTTCTGTTTCATTTGATCCTCGCGCTCCTAAGTGAGTTCAGGTCCCGGCTTGGCATTCCAGCAAACCTTCACTATTGGAATACAACTTTGCTTCGTTTGCTTGACTTCACTGGGATGACAACTCTTCCTGGTCAAATGCGTGTTGAATGTTTTTATGGTCTGCAAAGATGGTGCTTTCTGTACCATACAGACAGTGTCTTTCGATCTTACGAGCAAATAATACTGCTCCTAACTCAAGATCGTGGGTGGTGTAATTGACTTCGTGTGTTTTAATCTGGCATGAGGCATAGGCAATGACCTTTCCTCTTTGCATAATAACACAACCAAACCCTTGGTTGGATGCATCACAATAAACGACGAAATCTTATATCCCTTTTGGGAGGGATAATATCGGTGCGGTGCACAAGGTCTGTTTCAGTGTTTGGAACGCCTTCTCTTGCTTCTCTTCCCAGTCAAAGGTCACACCTTTCTGGGTCAATGTTGTAACTGGATTCGCGATTCTTGAGAAGTTCTGAATAAACCTACGATTGTATCCAGCGAAACCTAAGAATTCACAAATCTCGGTAGGCGTTTTTGGTGTTGACCAGTTCTCAATGGCTTTGATTATGGAAGGGTCCATGTGAATACCCCCTTTGCTAATCACATGTCCCAAAAATTTGACTCTTCGAATCCAAAATTCACATTTAGAGAACTCTACATAAAGTTTTCTCTGTTCGGAGTGTTTCTAGGATCTGATGTAAGTGTTGACTATGTTCCTACTTACTACAAGAGTAGGTAAGTATGTCATCGATGAAGACAATGACAAACTGATCCAAGTAATGACGGCACAACCTATTCATTAAATCCATGAATACTACTAGTGTGTTGGTCAATCCGAATGGCATCACTACGAACTCGTAGTGTCCATATCCAGTTCGGAACGCTGACTTGGGAACATCCTCCTCTAACACTTGTAACTGATGGTACCCGGATCGTAAGTCAATCTTTGGAAAGTAGTTTTCCCATTGTAGTTAATCAAATAAGTCATCGATGTGAGGCAAAGGGTAATGATTCTTAACTGTTAGCTTGTTCAGTTCTCTGTAGTCGATGCATATACGAAACGATCCGTCTTTCTGCTTCACGAAGACCGGTGCTCCCCATGGTGAGAAGCTTGGTGTAATGAATCCCTTTGTGAGAAGTTCGTTAAGCTGAATGGAAAGTTTCTACATCTCTGCTGGAGCTAGACGCTAAGGCAATTTAGCTAATTGGGTAGCTCATAGAACTAAGTCGATTCGGAAATTCGAGTTGACGTTGCAGTGGTAATCCTGATCGTTCTTTTGGAAAGATGTCAAGAAAGTTGTGTACATCTGAGATGTTTTTTGGTGCACTTCGCTTCAAGTCTAAAATCTATTGGTTAGGTTAGAAAGGCGTGGTACCCCTCGCATGGGTACTTCTAAAGTTCTGAAGTGAGAGGTGATATAAGGGTTTTGCGTTATGGATCGGAAGAGTTTCCTCTAATGGTTGATTGAGAAAAGAGTTCCTTTTTATAGCACAAAAATTTTTGTATGGTGAGGACCAAGTCAAACCTTAACGGACGAAGATGTCGGGATTTATTGATGAATTAGATGTCATAATGATCTAGAAGAAAGAATGATTACTAGGACGAATAACTAATCTTGGTATTTTTACCACGAATATTTTGACCCGTCTTAGACGAGTACTAACTATACAAGGGTTTTGAATAATTTGAAATAATGAACTTTCATGATTTGACCCTTACTAGGTCTCTCGATAACCGTTTCGTGCATACAAGTCATGTATGATTAAGATTGGAGTGACGGTTGAGTGAGTGACTCTGCCCTAAACCCACATCTAGACAAGGAAAAGAAAATGAGGCGGAATCACTCATTCTAAGTCTATAAATCTTAAGTATAAATGGCCCTAATGTATACACTAAACCATTATAGCTTTCCTGATAGAGTTCCTAGTTTTATACAAGTGCTAAGATTTGATCCGAACGAGAGGGTAATTATAATTATATTTTATTACTGGGGTTTGGAAGCGTACCATAATTGTAGCAGGATCCTTTGATGTTTTTGATATTCTAGGGTCAAACTCCTCCTGTTCCCCCATTATTCTTCTCTGTTGGACAGTCCCTTTTTAAAATGTCCAATTTCACCACAAAGGTGACATATTAGACTTGTTCCAACATTTGTGGTTGAAGTGATGCGTTGGATTTGAGTTCTACAGAAATGGGTAGTGCGCCCGGTCTTGTTGTAGTCCTTGCAATGCAAATTTTGGCAAATACCCAAGTGATGGAAACTACACTTTGTGCACTTGGGTAGACTTCCATCATACTGTTTTACTGGGATATGGGTCACCGAGATACTAGTAGGAACGGTAGTAGGAGCAACAGATTTCATGGCTGCAACGGCTGCCACGGGTTGCTGTCTCTTGGCCGTTCTTTGGGATGATTTGCACTTCTTGTTATCCCAGAATATTCGCTTCTTACTATTTGGTTTCTGGGATAGGGTGCCCTCGTGGGTTGGCGCTCGTTGGTTTCCTTGGTTGTTACTTTGCTCTGAAATGTTGATGTTTTTTCTACGTTCGTTTGGGTAGTTAAAATGGAATTGCGCCATGACAACGGTCACAGCAGCTGTTACGACAGCTTTGAATGTGGCAGAGTCTATATGAAGGATCGAGGTTTCGTCGGTGGGCTGACTATTTCTTGGTGATGACATGATTCTGCCACAAAATGCGAAGTCAGTTTGTTAATAACTATGATCGTTACAAGCTGCATTCAAGATATATATATATATATATATATATATATATATATATATATATATATATATATATATATATATATATACATATATATATATATATATATATATATATATATATATATATATATATATATATATGCAAATTGTTATCGCTGATCAATGGCCCTCGATGTTCCGACCTACATTCCTATGATGCAGTCCTGGTAAAGAGTAGAATTAAGTTTATAGAATAGTCACAAGACAATTGTCATCCGAACTAAACTATCTTCGATTGGTGGATAACATGTTCCAATTTTCGAAAAGAATTGAAAGTGATCCATGAACTAAATTACCATAGTTCAACAATTTGATGAGAGTGGGATTTAGATAGAGTTCGATCGATAGGAGGATGAAACTATTTGGACAAGGATTTCTACAGGGATTAATATCATTGATATTAAAGATGTAATAAGTTCAGGAAAATTTACCTTGGAGTAGGTCTTACATCATATCAGAACTAGGAAAATTTTTGACCGGACAAAGACCCAGTGAAACAGTACCTATAGTATAGGAGTAGTTACATGGAAACGTGCTACTTAGAGCATAGATAAGAAGACTATTCGTTAAACCAATAGAAAGGAAAGTAGGGCATCTCCTACTGGTGACGGGCATCCCTTAGATGAACCCTAAATTCAGCCAGCTGACGCTCCACTTCAAATAGGTGTCGTTCATACAACCTCTGGCGTACTCGGAGCTCTATGACTTCAGCTCGAGTTTCAGGCAGTGCTTGTAGCAGAGTTTCATTGTCTCTCCTATGAGAAAGTTCAATATTGCGAATACTATCCGCATTGGCATTTGTGTCCGCATCGAGTTCTACGGTTTGTTGAATGGCTGCTACAATTAGTTCAACATTTCGAGCTACTCGGCGAACCAAGATAGGAAGAATTATGTCCGAAGATCCTCCTTCACTTACGTTGTAGAAGCTTCGGTCTCCGTTGTTGGGTAAGGGTTGGCCTTGCTCATAGGTCCACCTACCTAAGTACTCCGCACACATAGGCCTCAGGCCTTGAAAATTCGAACGAGGGTTAGGATTTAGGATTGGAGCTTTTAGGGGTAGATTCTCAACTTTTGGCTCGAAGCCAAAATTCTCTAGGAAATCTTCTGCGAAGTCATCATCTAATGGGATTACAGGCCCTTCTTCTGGTTCAACGTTGAGCGAACCAACATCTCCTTTATTTTGGAAGTACGGATCTCCAGGAGATGAAATCCTACCATTTATCTAGACGATAATTAAGGGTAAGGAATATATTTAGAAATTCTAAAATATAGCGATAAACAAATAAAAGTTTCTATAAGAGAAACTTACAGATTACTTATTAATGTAATTCTAATTAATATGACTTTTACTGGTTCCTTCTACGAGGATATAGTGCACACCAGTTATATGCCACTTCAGTCGAATAGACCTTCAAATACATGACCCTACTCTAAGTCCACATCTAAACAAGGAAAAGGAAATAAAGTTTAGACCACACATTCTAATTCTATGAAACCTAATTATATATAATTGTGATGCATGCACTTAGTATTCATAGAGCTATAAACAAAAGCCTTCTGTTCTCATGTAGTTTGTTCTTTGAATGAATAGTGCCTAAAATACTCCTATAGTATTTTACTTTATGTTTTGTTCTAACGTTCTAGTACAACTAGTAAGATACATAAGAGCTCCAATTGTATTTAGATATGGACCTTCTGGACCAAGGACTTCTTCATTTTCTTCGCATGGATGAAATGGATCATTATCAATATTTAATGATCTAACAAC
Source organism: Lactuca sativa (assembly GCF_002870075.4). Classification (NCBI taxonomy): domain Eukaryota; kingdom Viridiplantae; phylum Streptophyta; class Magnoliopsida; order Asterales; family Asteraceae; genus Lactuca; species Lactuca sativa. Next base: position 89,964,926 of record NC_056627.2, read on the forward strand.
CATTGGATTGATGAAAGGATTCACATTGTCCATATTGAAACATTTCAAGACTCTTTTTGTGTAATTTGATTGATGCACAAGTATTTTGTTAGCCATATGCTCAATCTGCAAACCAAGAGAATATTTGGTTTTACCAAGATCTTTCATTTCAAATTATTTCTTTAAATTTCAATCACTTCAAGGATTTCTTTATTCGTTCCAATGATATCTAGATCATCAACATACCACTATGATCACATACTCAAATGTTGTTTTCTTAATAAATACACATAGACAAAAAGTGTTATTTTTATAACCTTTAATTGTCAAATAATCACTTAAACGATTGTACCACATGCATCCAGATTAATTTTACCCTTTCAACGATCTTTGTAATTTAATAGAACACATTTCTTTGGGTATTGAACTTAAACCTACAAGGATTTTTGTCACACCCCAAAACTGGAACGGCGGAAACGTTCTGGGGTGGAGGACGTCATGTACAGTATCATAACAATGCATAATAGTAAACAAGCAGCAACATCATCCATTGCATTAATAATATAATTTAATACAAGTTTATTATGTATAGTTGTAAGATACCAAAAACATGTAATCAAAATAAAGTTGAGTTCTGAGTATGCTCTGTCTTCTCAAAACTTGATCATCGGTACCTGTCTACTGTCCACCTAAGAATACAAGTTATTTTGAAAGCGTAGATCAGTATTTAATCTGGTGAGTTCATAAGTATTTTAGTGATAGTTGTTTGTATGGTTTGATGAAAAGTTTTTGTAAATGTTTGATGTAAACGTTTGTAAAAGTGTTTTTATGCGTTTGAAATCTCCTAAAAAATCATATATTTTCTACTAGTATGGAAAGTAGTCTTCTACCAAGACCCAACTGTTCTGTATGTTTGTTTCTCTTAAAATGATGTAATGTAGTCTTCTATCAATATCCGACTGTTTTGTATGTTTGAACTTGAAATAGTATGTAATGTGTGTTTACCCAATGTTTATGACTATCTTTTCTAGAAAGTAGTTTCATTACTTTTTATGTGAGAGTATCACTATATAAATGAAATGAGGAAAATGAAAGTGTACAGTAATGTTGTATAAAATACCTACTGAAACACTAATTACCTTAAAACCAGTTTGTTAATTAAGGTTTACATTTGATGTGGTTATAACCATGCTAAATCGTCAAATAATTAACACGACGACCTGTTGGCGCCGAAAGTAATTGTGGCATTTGTCCCCTCTGGCCTTTCGGCCAACTGTAGCGAACAGTCGGGATGTGGGCTTGTCACTCCCATATAGGTCTATATAAACAATGTCCGCTCTCCCTCCAGGAGACTCTAGTTACAAAATGTGACACAACAAATTTGTTGTTGTGTCATGAAGTAGACTCATATTAAAGTTATCTTGTTCTTGTAAAGGATGTATGTTCCTTTCTGCACTTGTTATCTTATGTTCCTTTATGTTCTTGTTATTATTTGTTTGAATTGACTCATGTATGAACTGACTCTAGTAAGTACTGATTTATGTGAGTTTCAATGTTTTAGAAATAGTAAGTAGTAATTCCCTAAACTATAACTATTATAGTTTACTAGTAACTTCTGTAGTTTGCCTGAATGATCATGAATGTATACCCTTGCTACCCAATGGCATTAAACTGATTGGTAGTACTTTTATATCTACATACATATACATAATATATAACTAAGATTTAGACAATATTCGGACAAATAACCGATATCTTAAGTCCACATCCAAACAAGGAAAAGGAAATAAAGCGAGTTAACAGTCCTAAGTCCTTTAAACATTACTTATATAAGTATACATATATAGACATGCTTTTGACAATATATAAGCTTTAAAACGAAGTTTTGAAATACAGTTGAAGAGTTTAACAATTTGAATAAATATTTATGACTTGATGTCAGTTTATAAAACGATTTGAAACAGTTTGTTTGATAACACAGTCTGAAGTATAAGAAATCCTTTGTTTGATAGTTATAAATCACATGTGATTGATTATATAACTATTATGGTTTCTACTTGTATCCCCCCCCCTATAAAAGCATTTAAAATCATTAAAAGATAAGTTAAAAGGGTATGAAATCACCCGTAGTGAGTGATTCGGATGAAAGACTGATATAGGATGCTAAGCGTGCCAAGCGATATCCCGAGCACAAACAGAGCCTATTAAGCGTATAATAACACATATATGTATATAAATACTATATGTAACACCTAATCATGTAATGAAAAACCTTAGGGACTAGGAAACACTTTACATGAAGTGTTACAATCACATATGATTGTATAAAGGTGGTTTACGGCCACACCTTAGGAGTTTACGGCCAAAACATCCCCAAAACAAGGGTTTACTGCCATAACAAAGAGTTTACAGCTGTAAACTCTTGTATTTTATGTAGTTATATGATGTTTTGAGGTCTTGAATCAAGTGCTTCCTTTGTATAAGTAGATGATAAAGGAAAAACTCACACTTTGGATGACTTTATGGAGTTTACGGCCATCAAGAATAAGGAGATATTCTCGGTGTTCTTGGTGTTCTTGAAGATCTAACTCAAAAAAAGATGATTTCATTGATGAAATCATAGAGTTTCAGTAGATCGAGATGGCTATCATGAAAGAAATGGAAGAATCACTTACTTTTTAAAGATCAAGATGAAGATCCTTATGATACTTGAGAGAGAATGGGTGTTTCTTGACATGGAAATGTGAATAATGAAGAAAAGTGAAGGAATATGAGACTTATGGGCATGAGTTTACGGCCGTAAACTCATGTATTGTGGTCGTAAACTCCTCATGATGGAGTTTATGGCTTGTTTGATGGTTTTGAACTTCAGCGGATACTTCCTAACACTCATTCCTTGGATGTACTAGGCTTAGAACACTCAAACAGACCTTAAACAGTGTTAAAAGATATCAAAAACGAGTTTGGCTTTGATTGAGTTGAATGGTTGTACAAGATTGAAATTTCGGGTTGTCACAATTTTCATATATATATCACTATCAAGTGATCCATACAAGTAAGTTGTAACAACATCCATAAGATGTATCTTTAAATTTTCTGAGACCGCCAAGCTAATTAAAATTCTAAGGGTGGTTGCATCCATTACCAATGAATAAGTATCCTCAAAATCAATTCCCGGTCTTTGAGAGAAACCTTGAGCAACAAGCCTAGTCTGTATCTTACAGTTTTGTCTTTCTCATTTCTTTTTCATATGAAGATCCATCTATAACCTAATGGTTTCACAACTCAAGGGGTGAGGATATGGTCCGAAAAACCTTTCTCTTGTTAAGAGAATTTAATTCAACTTGCTTAGCCTCATTCCATTTAGCCCAATCATTTCTTCTTTGACATTCAAACGATTATGCAGGGAAGAGAGTCTTCCTGCTCTCGAGGAGATCGTGGGCTTCCTTCTGCTTGCGTTCGGCTTCTTCAGCCTCTCGCGCCACACGATTTACATCTTCATCCACATTGCGACTGTTCTTTTGTTTCAACATGTCCGCAATGGTCTCCTTGTCTTCATCTTCATCTTCTTCCTCAGCTATATTTTTCCCTTTGTCCTTCACACCCGAACCCGAAGCTTGACCAGTCGGAGGTGGTTCGGTTGTGTGAGTAGCTTTGGAGGAAAGAGGTGGTTTCGATCCGGTCTTCTTCTCTTCTCCCCCTTGTTTCAGAATGGGCACGAAACTAGGTAAGCCTTCTATTTTGCTGAGAAGGTCCATGGCAGGAGAGAGCTTTTCAGCAAGGGTTCGCCTCACCGAATGGTTTAGAATCGGATCATGTGCTTCTAGGATGTTGGATAAGGCAGCGTGTACATCCGAAACACATGTCTTGATGACCTCCCTTTCGGATCGAAGGGCTTCCAGCTGTTGTTGAGAGTTTGATAGCTGAGTGCTCTTGACCTTTAGGGCGGTGGTTTTGCTTGCTAGAACGTCCATTAAAGAGTTTTCAGCCGCAAGATCCTCTTGTAGCTTAGCAAGACGCTCATCAATGGAGGCACGAAGGGCCGAGTTGTCGTCGCTTATGGTTTGGCGAAGGGCAGCGAACGAAGTCAACTCCGTTGAGACGAACTTTGCCAATTGCTGAACGATCGGTTCCAAAGTTATCTTGGTAGAATCCGCACTCTCCTGCAATGACTTCAGCAGAGAAGAGGCGTCTGAGAATAGTTTATCGACTTTTGCGGTCGCAGCCTCACAGGCTTTGGTAGAGGCGTCGATGGCGGCGGTTGCTGAGGCTACCAAATCATGCTGAGCCCTGGAGAAGGCATCAACAATCTTCTGAAGAGCTGCTTCAGATAAGGAGGACTGTTGGTTGGAAGAGGAGGCGAGAAGTAAGTCAACCTTCTCGTTGAGCTCCTTAAGATGCTTCTTTGTCACTGGAGCATCATCCTCTTCATCACTCTGAACCTGAAACGGACTGAAATAGACCGAATCAAAGGTCATGTGATCACCGCCAAGGAAAGGGTTTTCTCCATCAGATGCATTTTCTGGAGATGGAGGGGGTGGTGAAGCTGGGGGTGTTGTGGGTTTTGAGGATTCAGGTAGAGTATGTGGTGGGGTAGTTTCGGGTGGTGGTTGAGTGTGGGTATGTTCGGTTGTATGGGTTTCGGTTTGTGGTGGTTCGGTTACGGGTGGGGTTTCGGTTGCACTGGTATGAACCCCCGTATCAGATACGTTGGTTGTAACCTTTGTTGTGGTTGTTGTTGTATTAGTGAAAATGGGTGGTGGTATAGGGAAAGAGGTTAGGGGAATAGTGGTAGTGGGGTTTATGGTCGGAATGGAAGTAGGGATAGTTTGTGTGGGTGAAGGGATGGGTGAATGATGGATTTCCATGTCTGGAGTAGGAGAACGTGGTGGGGTGTTGCCTCTTTGAGGGGTTTCGCCTCCTTGAGAGCCGTCCGAACCCGAACTCTCACCTTCCGATTCACTTGAAGAGGAAGGGATGACAAGCTTGCGCTTCGGTTGAGTCTTCCTCCTCTTCAGCTGTGGGGACTGTGCAGCCTTTGTCTGTTTCCTCTTCTTGGGAGAAGGACCCTTAGTAGCTTTGGTCGCTTGCTTCCCTTTATCCGCCTTTTTGCCTCGTGGCACCGGTTTGTCAGCATCGTGGATGGACTTGAGCATTTCCGGTGTGAGTTCCCTTGGCCCTGACTGTTTGAACTCCTTGATCGTCCTGATGATCCTGCTGTCAGAAGGAACATCGCCGTACATTGTCTCCGGAATAGAGCCAATGAAGGAAAATTTGGACGCATTAGATACGATTATCTTGGTGGTATGAAAAGTACCGACCGAAGACATCACCGCACCAACAGCAGTAGGGATATCCACCTTATCCATCGCCCACTTGGTGATAAGGATCCAGAATCGTGCAAGCGACACCTCCGAATGCCTTGATGAAGAAGAAAGGCTCTGGATGAGCTGTTGCCAGAGGACCAACCCAAAGTCCAAGTTGATCCCGTTGTAGACTGCATACATGATCGACAAGAAAAGTTGACTGGCACCGTCGGATCCTGAGCTCCGTTCCGACAAGCCCTTGAAGAGGACTGTGAACATGCCATTCCACTGCGGCGGCAAGCATGACTTCTTGAACTTCGCAACAGAGACGAGCGCCTCCGTGTACCCCATGTTATAAAACATGTTGTAAAGATGGCCCACCAGAATCGTTTCCAGATGGATTCTTGAAGAGTCAGCAGCAAACCCTAGCAGAGTGCAGAATCGCTGCCTTGAAATCGAGGTCTTGTGATCAGCAACTTCAAAGAATACCCGCACAACTACTTTGTCGTAATACGCAGTCGCATACACCTGTGAGAGAGCCACCATTGGCACAGACTCAATCCTTGAGAGAGCTGGAGCTATTTGGGAGCACTTCAAGCACTCAATGATCGGCGACATGTAGGAGTCGTACGCCAGAGGGTTGAGATCAATCACCAGACATTGTTGTGGACGAATGGGAAGGATTTGTGAGGTAGCATGGACGGAAGAGGATTCAGCCATTGTTGAAGGTATGAAGAAGATGATGAACAGGAAAGCTTTTTGAGAGTGTTTGTTCTCTTGAAATTTCGGAGGCAGTAAAGAGGTAAATGGTGGTGAAGACTGCCTTTTATAGTGGATGATAGGAGAGGGAAAAATCGTTTCAAATCTTCTATGGAAAGACGAAAAGGTTTTCTGAATGACAGATGTGCGACAGTTGAGGCGTGCGATGATCACGTAGGAGAGAGAGTATCAGATTCCTAGGATCACGCCGCCCAACAAGCGCCGTTTCAGAAGAAAACAGTTTCAATTCCTCACGCGCCTTTAAGTTTCAGAGAGATGACGCTTGGATTTTGCACACGCGTCCACGTTGTCAGTAAAAGTATGGCCGTTTCAAATTCACACGCGCCCATTTTTAATTACCGGTTGAAATTCAATCCTTTTAATTTCCCGCCTGAGTCAGCAACTCTTCGTCTTATCTTTTTGAATCGCATCTTTTGAATTAACTGCCCACGTGGAGGATTGTTGACCACGTCTTAATTATTAACCACCAATTCAATAAATCAGCCTGAAATTAATTAGTAACGGAATTTTGGAAAATCAAGGATTTTTGTGCAAAGAGTGTAAAAAGAAAAGAAATAAAGCAACTCTTTTTAGGATTAACTGTGATGTCAATAATGACACGAAACTGATGATCCCGGGCACGAATCTCTTCCTTCAATGTCAAGAGAGACCTTAAAGTGTTAATGTGGATTCCCGTTGAATTACGATCAAACACTTTTTAAGAAATGTTGAAAGGCTTCTTTTAATTAGGCTACTTTATGGTGGGTTTCACTTTGATGTAACAATTCTAATCTTGAAATAAGAAAGAAAGTGATCAAAGTACTTGTGAGACCGGTGTAGTCTGTTGAACAAGTAGGTAGGAATTTATTTGAAATTGGCTTGGAAAATATAAAATCTCAAAAAAATTAAAAACTGGATCCCAAGAGAAGAAACGTTATGGTGTCTAACAATTTCATAGGAATCACACAAAATAAAATTTGAGATTTCATGAAAGGTTATCCATCAATTCTTTGGTGAAAATTTGAGCAAAGTAATTGATCACCGTCAATTCAGATTTGGTGTTGAATTTTGGGTTTCACTCAGCTCGTAGTGACACGAAACTAAGATCATAAACACAGATGTTGTGTAACCATAAACCTCAGTGGTAATTTCTGAGAGTCTCAAGGGTTACATTGATGAAACGAATGTAATGGAGAAGTGTAAGGGAGATGGTGTAAGAAGATAAAGTACCTCTGCTGCGAAAATAAGGACCAAGCAGAAAAACTCTTAACTCATGTGAGAAGAGAGTGAGGTAGCTCATGATTAGAATAAATGAGGTAGCCTTATTGGGAAGACAAGGTTTGTGTATACCAGGTCATGAAGGCTGTTATTCAAAATCTTATGAGGCTTGGGACACATACAGCAGCATGCTTCTAGGGACACTTAAGTAGTTCATCAATTAGACCTCCATAAACGAACGAACACACAAGAAAAAATAAAAGAGAAAAATATTTTTGGAGTTTTTGAGATTTATTTAAAGAAATAAAAAAAATAAATAAAAGAAAAAAATTAGTAAGAGAAAAAAAAAATTAATCTTAAAAAAAAACTTTGGAAAAAAATATGAAAAACCGAACCCGAGCGTTCGGTTGGTTTCGGTTCCAAAAAATTTTGAAAAACCGAACTCGAGCGTTCGGTTGGTTTCGGTTCCAGAAAATTTTGAAAAACCGAACCCGAGCGTTCGGTTGGTTTCGGTTCAACAAAATTTTGAAAAACCGAACCCGAAAGTTCGGTTGGTTTCGGTTCAACAAAATTTTGAAAAACCGAACCCGAACCGTCGGTTGGTTTCGGTTCAACAAAATTTTGAAAAACCGAACCCGAACCTTCGGTAGGTTTCGGTTTTGGAAAATTTTAAGAAACCGAACCCGAACCTTCGGTATGTTTCGGTTTTGGAAAATTTTAAGAAACCAAGGATTTTAGACATGCAATTGGAAAATATTTTCAACACTAAGAAAAACAATTTTGTACAAGAAATATACAACCAAGAAAAACTACCTTTGAAGTGATGAGCGAGTCAGATGGTTTACCCGAACCCGAGCGTTCGGTTGGTTTCGCTTCTTATGTTTGAGGTTGAGAGGTAGTGTGAGGTACTGACTCTGATTCCATCATACCTAGCCCTTGCAATATTCTATTGAATGATGCTTCAGGAAGAGCTTTGGTAAAGACGTCAGCCAGTTGATCAGTGGCTCTTACGAAGTGAACTTCGACGTTTCCATCTTCCACGTGATCTTTGATGAAGTGATACCTCAGTGCTATGTGTTTGGTTTTAGAGTGTTGCACTGGGTTATAACAGATCCTAATTGCACTTTCAGAGTCACAATATAGTGGGATCTTCTTCATATTGAGTCCATAGTCTCGAAGTTGACTCTGGATCCAAATCACTTGTGAGGTGCAAGAAGCAGCGGCTATGTATTCCGCTTCGGCAGTAGACAACGACACACACGTTTGTTTCTTGGATTGCCAGCTGACCAACTTCCCGTCAAGGAATTGACAGCCACCAGTAGTGCTTTTTCGGTCGAGTCCACATCCTCCAAGGTCAGCATCAGAATAGGCTTGAACGAAGAAGCCTGAGTTGGATGGATACCATAGACCTAAGGAGGTGGTTCGCTTGAGATAGCGTAAAATGTTCTTCACTGCAAGCATGTGAGGTTCGCGTGGGTTTGCCTGAAATCGAGCACAATAACACACAGAAAACATGATGTCAGGCCTGCTAGCAGTAAGATACATTAGTGAGTCTATCATTTGACGATAGAGCGTGATATCGACAGCCGGTTTGTCTAGGGATGGAGTTAGCTTGGTGCCGAATGCCATTGGGACTTTGACTTTGGAGTCTCCCATCATACCAAACTTTTCTAGGAGAGTCTTCGTATAAGCCTCCTGATTGATACAGATGCCTTCGGGTCCCTGTCTAATATTTAAACCAAGGAAAAAGTTAATAGGACCCATTGAGCTCATTTCAAATTTAGTCTCCATCAACTTTCTGAATTCAGCTGTTAAGCTGGGATTCGTAGAGCCAAAGATGATGTCATCGACATAAATTTGAACTATCATAAGGTGGTTACCTTCCTTTTTGCGAAAGAAGGTTGGGTCAACCGAACCTTGTTTGAATTTAGACATCTTTAAGAATTTAGTCAGCGTTTCATACCAGGCTCTCGGAGCTTGTTTAAGGCCATACACCGCTTTATCCAGAATATAGCAATGGTTTGGATACTTTTCGTTCACGAACCCAGGAGGTTGCTCCACATACACGGTTTCTTCGAGTTCTCCATTAAGAAATGCACATTTGACGTCCATTTGGAAAACTTCAAAGTTTTTGTGGGCATCATAAGCAAGAAATATTCTTACAGATTCCAGCCTAGCTACAGGAGCGAAAGTCTCTTCATAATCTATCCCTTCCTCCTGACAGTATCCCTTTACAACCAGACGAGCCTTGTTCCTTATAACATTACCTTCCTTGTCCATTTTGTTCCTAAAGACCCATTTGAGACCAACAACCAAAGCATCTGGAGGAGTTGGAATAAGGCGCCAGACTTTGTTCCTTTCAAATTCGTTCAGTTCGTCTTGCATTGCTTGAACCCAATCAGAGTGATCGAGGGCAGTGTTAACTGTCTTCGGTTCAACTTTTGATACAAATGAGTTAAACATACAAAACTCAACCTTTGAAAATAAGGATGTCTGTTTTGCCTTCAGTTGTGATCTGGTCAGAACCTTCTCAGAGACATCGCCAACCACTTGAGAGATAGGATGATCTCTGGTCCATTTGGTAAGAGGAGGATAGTTTGGATCAAAGGTAGGGTCTAGTTCAGCATTGATCATTTCTTCTGGCTCAGATTGGCTATCGTAATCAAGCGTCATATCATCATGCTCCCCCTCGATTGATGAGCTTTGATAAACTTGAGGTTCAGAGGTTTCTTGTGGTGCTGGACTTTCAGGCGTTGAAGCACCTTCGGTTGGAGAAGCACCTTCGGTTGCGGTTGTAGAACTTGGATCCCCCTCGACATGGGAGCTTTGCTCCCCCTCGACATGTGAGCTGGTCTCCCCCTCGACAGAAGCCTTGTTGAATAGAGGTTCATTAGAAGTCGATCCTCCTTCATTCATTCTCCTTGCAGCTTCTTCGACAATCTGCTTCATGTGGTCAACCTTGTTGTCTGCTGCACCTGCTTCTAAGAGAGAAGCTTTCTCTGGTTCATCAAAGAGCTCCAGAAATTTCTCGTATAGATTAGCGATCGAGACTGTGACTTGGCCAGTTTGAGGAAAGATTTCCCCAACGGTGTCTTCTTTGGCCTGTAGCTTTTTGACATAGCTATCGTCAAAGGTCACGTAATATGTCTCTTCAATTTTTCTCGAACGCTTGTTTAGGACCCTATATGCCTTGGATGTGAGAGAGTAGCCCAGAAAGATTCCCTCGTTGGCTTTGACATCGAACTTGTTGCGGTGTTCTTTAGAGTTAAAGATGAAACACCGTGAGCCGAACACATGGAAAAATTTCACATTGGGCTTTCTGTTGTTTAGTATCTCATAAGGTGTGAGCGTGAATCGCTTGTTGAGATAAGACCTGTTCTGTGTAAAACAAGCAGCAAAAATAGCATCAGCCCAAAAATAAAGAGGTAAGGAAGCAAAACTTAGCATAGTTCGGGCAGCTTCACACAAAGATCGGTTTCGTCTTTCGAGTATTCCGTTCTGCTGAGGTGTGTAGGGAGCTAAGAAGTTGTGACTAATTCCCTTTTCTGCTAGAAACTCTTCAAACTCCTTGTTCTTGAATTCCAGACCATTGTCGCTCCTAATGTTGCGAACGACCTTCTTGAGCTGTACTTTAATCTGCTTGATGAACATTTTCAGCTTATGAGTCGCTTCAGATTTGAGCTTTAAAAAGAACACCCATGTAAATCGTGAAAAGTCATCAACAATAACAAGAATATACTTGCTACCACTGATGCTTTCGATAGATGAAGGACCACACAAATCGATATGAAGTAATTCGAGTGGTTCAACAACTTTTGTGTTAATTACAGATGGATGACTTTGACGAATCTGCTTCCCCATTTCGCATGCAGCACACAAATGATCTCTGTCGAACTTGAGCAATGGAAGGCCCCTAACATGACCTCCAGTGACAAGTCGGTTGATATCTTTAAAATTGAGATGAGAGAGTCTTCGGTGCCACAACCAGCTTTCGTCAGATTGAGCTTTTGATAACAGGCATATAGCTGGGTTTCCTTTGATGGGTTTAAGGTTTAGAGGAAACATTTCACCCTTTCGCTCCGACTTGAGAACCACTTTCTTTGTCTTTTTCTCAATAATTTCAGAACCTTCATCATCGAATGATACTTTGAGACCTGTACCTCCAACAAGCTGAGATACACTAATGAGGTTGTGTTGGAGTCCTTCCACATAAGCCACTTTCCTTATAGTAAAGTCACCATTTGTTATCATCCCGTATCCCTTTATGGTGCCGAAAGAATTATTTCCAAACTTGACATTGCCACCATTTGCAAGAGACCTGTATTCCCTGAGCTCCTCTTTCCTCCCTGTCATGTGACGTGAGCAGCCACTATCGATGTACCATTCTTCGTCGAACTGCTCGTCACTTATAACCTACAAAAATTAAGCAGATTTAGGAACCCAATGTTTCTTGGGTCCTTGTGAGTTTTTCATGGGAACAGGAACAGTAAGAGAGATGTCAACAAGATATGTTCGTTTTATGAGTGTTGTTTCATCTTTCTTTTTAATGGTAAAAACTTTTATCTTATTAGGATTGGGTGCTTTCGGTTTGGACTCTGGTTTGGATTCATTGACCTTCTGTTTGCCCTTTTGTTCAGCTGACGAATGAGATTTTTGAGAACGAACAGAATTAGCTTTAGAGCAAGATGGAGATGAATTGGTGGAAGTAGAAGAATTAGATGAACTAGAAGGAGTGGGTTTGGATTGAGAGGACTTCTTGGCTGGAGACTCTAGGTGACCCTTTTGCTTTTGATCATTGGAGGGACTGACCTTAGAGTTTTGTTCTCTTTTGACTTCAGAACCGAACCTTTGCATTCCTTTGGATTCGTTCTTTGAACCGAACCTTTGCTTTCGGTTGAAGTCATTCTCAGAACCGAACCTTTGCTTTCGGTTGGTATTCTCTTGTGAACCGAACCTTGGCTTTCGGTTATTGTGGCTCTCAGGCTTTTCGACAGGATTGTTTTCATACTTCAGATTCTTGTCTTGATGTGAGAAGTATGCATTCTGGGATTGCCAGAATTGCCTCCTTTCAGAGAGATTCTTCCTGTATCTTTGGTTCCTTTCACGTTTCTTATTCCTCATCTGCTTCGGTTGATGATGAATATTAGCCTTCATTTTCGGTTTCTCCTTGGCAGATTCATTTTGAACTGTAGGAGTTTCACTATGAACTGAGGAAGTAGAGGGAACGTCTTCTTTTGCCGAACTTTCATCCTCCTGAGGAATGTCTTTCGTACCACTGGTGCTTGGCTCATCGAAATTATCTGGCTTATTCAAGGGTTCAGGTATGTATCTACCTTTACTCATCCAGGAGGTCCTTTCAGATAAGCCCACCGTTTCGTTTGCATTATCTATTGGAGCTGACCAGAAGTACTCATCATAGCCATCAGCATTGTCTTCGTTTACAATAGCTGTGAGTTCAGCCGTCTGATGTTCGGTTACTCCAGTGACCTTGTATACTTGATTTGGAGTGGTCCTGACCTTTTGATACACAACTGCTTTCTCTGCTAAGATCGGGGACTTTTGTTGGCACAAACGAGCGAACTCCACTGAATTTTCAGAAATAAGATTCTTGTGGTTTTTAGGTTCGCTTTTAACAAATTCTGAGCAGTCAACCGTGTCCTCTACAGAAATTTCACTCAAGTTGTCGTCCTCGTTAAGCTCAGATGCATTTTCAACATCAATTTTGTTTTCTGAGCTTACGTTGGCGTTTAAAGAGTCAAATTTTTGTATGGTTTCGGTTCTCAGTTTAAGTCTATCATTTTCATCCAAAAAGTTTTTAAGCATGTCCTTGTGGTCCTTGGATTTAATGAAGGACTCAATTTTGTCCAGTCCATACATGTAGGTCGGATTGATATCATCAGACGATATCACACTCTCACAATTATAGGCTTCAGCATCGATCTCATCCTCCTTAAACTCAAGGAAGGGCAAAATCATGCGATGGATCTTTTGGCCTATTTCACAGTCCAAGTGAAGCTGAGTAATATTAGAATATAGACGTTTTGCAATTAAACAAAAAACATTCCGCTGTTTTAACAACTTTAAATTGTCTCTTTGTAAATAAATGTTTTCGTCTTTTATTTTAACTAATTCAGACTCCTTCAACTCGATCCACATCCGCCGCTCCTCACTCTTCGAAGACACCCTGCTTAATTGATCAGTTAGGTTAGAATTGGTGACTCGAGTTTGAGTTAAGCTACTATCTAGATGAGAAATTCTTGTATTAACATTTTTTAGTTCTTTCTCATATGAGGATTGTGGTACTTGAAATGAAATGAAAACCGATTGTACCTTCTTTATCAGTTCATCAAGCTCATTGAACTGCTGGCTGAGTGGTTTGGCCGTAAAGCACATGTCCTCCTGCCCCTTCAGTTCATCGCTTCCACCATCGGTGTTGTATCCCCTCATTTGAGATACATCAGATACCATGAAGCATCTTCCTCCACTGCTCTCCTCCTTTGCCACATAAGCCTTTCCATGAGTAGGCTTCCTCACTTCATCGTCTTCTGAGTCGGTAGACCAAACTTCCATGCTACCGAACTCGTCATCAGCAACCGAACCCTGCACAATAAGAGCATTAATAGAAGGGTTAGCGGTAGACTTCTTCTTTCTCAACTCATCCAGCCTTTTCTGCAACACAGCTTCCTCATCATTTTCATCATCCTTTTCAGCCATCTTCTTAAGGACACAATCTTTAGCATAGTTGTTTTTCCCACCACAGTAGTAACAGCTTACTCCGGAATCGCAATCCACCTTCGGTTCCTTCTTGGGCTCCTCAACCTTCAGTTCATTGTTAACCTTTTCTGAACTGTAACTCCCCTACCAGTTTCAGTTTTTATTACTAGGGAATCTCTTCTTTATGAACCTCTTGGGATTGGACACCATCATAGCATAATCCTCAGACGTGAGGTCATACTCCTCCAAGTTGAGGTCTTCATCCTCCATCACAGCTTTACTTTTTGATAGGAGGGCCAACGAACCAAGGCTTGAAACAACGTTCTTCTCCTGCAGCACAATCTTCTCTTGGGATTTGAGAATACCCACCAGTTTCGCCAAAGAGTATGATTTAAACTGCTCATGGGCTTTGACTGTAGACACCACTGCTCTCCATTCAGACCTCAGACCATTTAAGAACGTAACCTTCTGCTCGATAAGCTTCCTTTCGATGTCATGTTTGATCATCTTGCTGAGAAGATGATTGAAGCGATCGAACGTCTGGGTCACTGTTTCTTCGGCTCCTTGCCTGAATTCTCCAAACTCATATAAGAGCAAGGTTTGGATAGAATGTTCAAGATCCTCGTCTGTAGAATACAGTTCGCGAAGTCTATCCCAAACTTCCTTTGCCGTTGTGCATGAGTTGACCAACCTAAAGGTGTCGGACTGAAGAGCGAATCTGATCAACCTTAATGCCTTGATATTGCACTGGAATTTGTCCTTTTCATCTTGTGCAATATCCTTAACATCCTTCAGCAGATCATTGTACTCCTTTTGTGTCTTAATAATCCTGGATGTTGCAGAATGAGAAAACGGTCCATTAATGATGGCTTCCCATATGAGGTACCCATTATCCTCAGATCCTATCACGTAGTCTTCGAAGTGATGCGCCCATACTTCATAGTCATGGGTGTATAGGATTGGAATCTTCGTGGTTGAACCGATGCTGTTAGAAATATTGATTGGATTTGATTGCGACTCGTCCATTATGATCGAAAAACCTGTTCAAAGATCAGACTTGTAATAAAGCAGATTAGGGCAAAACAATAAATATCAAGATACGTCAATAATGAGATGACGGCTCAATAAATATCGGTAGTTGCGGAAAAACCCTAATTGAAACCTTTTCACAGAAAAGATGTGTATCGATTACACAGCCTCCTGCTCTGATACCAATTGACGAGATTAAAAAAACCTTTAATCTATGAAGATTGATTAGATCTCAAACAGGTAAGTAAATATAAAACTGTAAAAACACGAAAATAAGAACGATACAAGAGTGAATCAAACGTGTCGAATGATTAAACAAAATCCTCAGAAGAGCTCGATATTTATTGAGTGAATCAACTGTAGAGGATTGGTAGGTTACAAGAACGATCAAAGAAATCTGTAATACTATCGTTACGCTCTAGAATAATCGTTTTCCTAATATGCATGCAAGCATATACTTATATATTAAACATAATCGGCTCTCGGTTGGACAGGCCCAAACCGGAATACAAATAAAATAAATAAACAGTCGAGCCCAAAGACGCAACAATTGAGCAAAACTTCAACCCAACAATTTTCAATTGTCACAGTTTTTGTGTAATATCCATTGAAATATATGTCATTGAAACTTAGTAAATTCCTATTAGACTTTGGAGAAAATAAGGCATTTTCAATTCAAAATCTTGTACCGTTTGGTAATATAAAATGGGCTTTCCCAGTTCCCTCTATCAAGTCTGCAGGACCTGATAATTTCGAAAAATATTTCTTTAATTTGAGAATAGTATGCGTAATACCACTATCTACTATACAAAGATCCCCAAATTTTTCTTGGTGTTGTGCTCTAGCTACACTCACTTTAAAATTTACATATGAAAGAAACAATAATCAAATAAACATAATCATAATAATTATTATAAAGAAAGTTTATTTATTATACGAAAGACATTGCATGAAAAAAAATGAAGGAAAAACAGATTTACTAGAATAATAATAATACAAATTTTTAGTTTATGTATTCCATATCATTGCAGAAAACAACAACAGTTAGTGGACTGCATTCAACATTCTTAATGAGGTTTTATTATTTTCCTTTTTCTTTAATGGACTCTTGCTAAAGTTGACAAAGATGTGAAGGTGTGTGACAGGTCCTTGACCAATGGCTTGTGTTACCACATCTATAATTTGAACCATCAGATTTTTGTGAAGTCCCAAAATCATGCATGGCCTTATCTTGTGTACGGACATTTTTTCTTTGTGAATATTGATAATTATTCCTTTTCTGGCCACAACCACGATTATTACCTTGTCTACGACCAAAATTATGGTTCTGCTTATGGCTTTGGTTTCGATAAAATAGCCACGACCTCATCCTCAACCATGACCACACCCTCTGATGGGTTTGAGCCATAATAACTTTCCTATGTGCACATGCAAACCCTACATCTTGGATCTAGGTTTTGTCTAATTGAACATGCAATACATCCAAGACTTTCATGGCTCGATCTAGTGTAAACAAACAATCATAACATATGAAATCAAATCTAGAAGAATACCATGAGTTACTTGCTTGAAAACTTCTTCTTCTTAGAGTTTAGAGTCACAATTGTCACTCCTCTAATAGCTTACAAACACTTACTGGCAAGAAGATGATTTGAGAGAGGGAGAGAGGTGATAAATCGGCTCTAGGGTATTCTCAATCATAGAGTGGCCAATTTCTCCAACCCTAAGGGTCTATTTATACTGTGAGCTCCTAGGGTTTCACCTTAAACCCTAATTGGATAACTTAGCATCAAAGCAATCCAAAGATCCCTCTAGATAAGGCCTTGGACGATTTCTAAGATATCCATATCTTAAAATCGTCCCCTCCTATATCCATAAGGATTCATAGCCCAAAATACAACTATCACACATTTGACAGTTTATGCCCCTTTATTCAATTAATCTCTTTAAGTCACCAAATTAATTCCTAATTAATTTATGACTTATATTAATCAAATAATATTATGATTCCTTTAACATATTATTATTATAATACATTAATAATAATATCTCTTTTCTCTATATAAATCACCTTGTCAAGTTGCTATGGTGAAGGCAACCCAAAAGGACCATGCACAACCGGGTCAAGTACTTACCAATCATAGTTACAGCCTTAGACACTAATCCAACAGTCTCCCACTTGGATAAGTCTAGTAACTATAACTACAAACACAATCCGATTAGCAATCGTAGCTCTCAAGGACGCTGTCAGCTCTGATCTTATCAGTATCCTGTCCTTTAGATAAGGGATCGTACAGTCCTCTGTTTTGATATCGTACAGACAATCTCATGAAACATTTTCATACTCATTGCCTAGCAATTATTTTCTCGATCTCAGATTTATTTGGCATAGAAGTTGATTGAACACATGAATTTAGTCCTGACCGGGCCTGGCACATAAGTCAAATCAAATCATCGAGTGTCCGTGACATCTCTTTTACCCTCTTAGGATAAAAGTAACAGATAAACTTCGACTTATATGCATTTAATTATTCATTAATCAACTATACACAAAAATGCGTTTTATGACACCAATTTACTGATGCGGTTTCGCATTATCAATACACAACCAATTAGTAAATAATAAACCATATATCTAGGTTTTAAGACCATATGATATTATCGTCTTAGAGTCACTTGTGATACATTCCTTAAAGTGAATCCAGCAAGCGCGGGTTTATTCCAATGCTCAAAACATGTTCATAAGCACTCATGAACGTTGCAGCAAACCTTTGCTATGTCTAATACCATTTAGACAATCTACACACCAATTCATGACAATCTTCATTCATACCTACTTCCAACATATTATCGCTTGTGGACTGTTTGAATAATTCGATTATTCTTAATAAACTCAATTATTCTGGAAGTCAAAACATGCAAAGTGAAACAATAGTTAAATATAAGACAAAAACTTTTAAATAATACTCCTTTATTTAATCACCAAATTGTCAATTACATTTATCTATTACAAGTTTCCAAACTATCTAATCTAAACTAATATCATCCTTCAGCCCAATGCTCCTAGCGTGCTGCAAGTGCTTAACCCTGTTCAGTCCCTTCGTAAGCGGATCTGCTGGGTTATCTTCTGATGATATCCTCTTAACCACGAGGTGTCCTTCTTCTACTTGATGTCTAATAAAGTTATATTTTATGTCGATATGTCGAGATCTACCAAGATCCCTCGGTTCTTTGGTCAAGGCAACCGCTCCTTCATTATCGCAGAAAATTTCCATAGGCTCCTTTATGGAAGGCACAACTCCAAGGTCACCAATGAAGTTCTTCAACCATATCGCCTCCTTTGATGCTTCGCTCGCTGCAATGTACTCTGATTCGCATGTTGAATCAGCTATAGTTTCCTGCTTGGAACTTTTCCAAGTTACTGCTCCTCCATTAAGGGTAAAGACCCAGCCCGACTGCGAACGGTAGTTGTCCATGTCGGTCTGGAAACTCATGTCACTATACCCTCGCACCTTTAAGTCATCACTCCCTCCGAGGACTAGAAACCATTCCTTGGTCCTGCGAAGGTACTTAAGGATATTCTTGACCGCAATCCAATGCGCTCTGCCAGGGTTCCCTTGATATCTACTGACCATGTTCAAGGCAAAGGCCACATCAAGGCAAGTACAAGTCATAGCAAACATGATTGAGCCAACTGCGGAAGCGTAAGGTACTCGGCTCATCTCAGCTATCTCGGCTTCGGTACTCAGACTTTGAGTCTTAATCAACTTGGCATTACTTTGTATTGGTAGTTCTCCCTTCTTCAAGTTTTCCATACTAAAACGTTTTAGTACCTTATCTAAGTAAGTATTCTGACTAAGTCCTATTAGTCTCTTACTTCTTTCTCTCACTATCCTTATTCCCCAAATATAGGAAGCCTCTCCGAGGTCCTTCATAGCGAAACACTTCTCGATCCAGGACTTAACTTCCTACAGAGTCGGGATGTCGTTTCCCATGAGCAGTATGTCATCGACATACAAAATGAGGAAGCTAACTATACTCCCATTGGCTTTGACATACACACATGATTCATCTTCGCTTCGTACAAATCCAAACTCTTTGACTTTCTCATCAAAGCAAAGATTCCATCTGCGAGATGCTTGCTTAAGTCCATAAATGGACTTCTCAAGCATGCACACTCTATTGGGATGCTTGGCATCGACAAAACCCTCTGGCTGAGCCATGTAAACATCCTTAACCAACGTCCCATAAAGTAAAGCGGTCTTGACATCCATTTGCCATATCTCATAATCATAAAATGCAGCAATAGCTAGCATTACCCTTATAGACTTTATTTTCGCAACTGGTGAGAAGGTCTCATCATAGTCAACTCCAGGAGTTTGAGTAAAGCCCTTCACAACCAATCGCACCTTATACGTGTATACATTCCCATCCACATTGGTCTTCTTCTTGAATATCCATTTGCACCCAACCGTCTTTCATCTGGGCACATTGTCAACCAAATTCCAAACTTGGTTGTCATACATGGACTGAATCTCGTTGTCCATCGCCTCTTTCCATTTCGCAGACTTTGGGCCTGCCATGGCTTCCATATAGCTATTAGGTTCATCTAGATTTATTAGTGTACCATCACTAATATACGTGTCCCCTTCAGTAGTAATATGAAAACCATAAAACTGGGGTTGAACTCTAACTCTTTCGGAACGTCTAAGAGGTAATGACTCGTCAATTGGTTCAACCGGAGTTTCCTCCTCGGGTTGAGCGCCCGCGGTAGAGGTTCCTTCATCACTCGACTCTTGAATCTCTTCAAGATCGATCTGCCTCCCACTGTCTCCTTGGTTTATGAGTTCTCATTCTCGTAAAACCCCTCTTCTCGCAATGAAGACAACATCGTCACTCGGTCTATAGAAGAGATATCCAAAGGATTTATGCGGGTAGCCGATGAAAATACATCGCTCACTACGAGGTTCGAGGCTGTCGTGAGTCTCTCGTCTTACGAAAACTTCACAACCCCAAACCTTGATATGTGCCAACGAGGGAGCTTTCCCTGTCCACATCTCGTGAGGTGTTTTGGCAACCTTCTTTGTAGGGACTCGGTTAAGGATATGGGCGGCAGTCTCTAAGGCATACCCCCAAAATGAGATAGGTAGTGAAGCACGACTCATCATAGAAAGAACCATGTCTAACAAGGTTCGATTACGCCTTTCTGCCACACCATTCAACCTCGGTGTCCTAGGTGGCGTCAATTGCGAAAATATTCTGCATTCCTTGAGATAGTCATGGAATTCAAGACTTAGCTACTCTCCTCCTCGATCGGAACGAAGCATCTTGATCTTCCTGCCCAATTGATTCTCTACTTCATTCTTGAACTCTTTGAACTTTTCAAACGTTTCTAACTTGTGCTTGATTAAGTAAATGTACCCATATCTACTATAATCATCGGTAAAGGTCACGCAGAAGTGGTTCGCATCCTTTGTGGTGGATCTAAATGGCCCACATACATCGGTATGTATGAGATTCAATAAACCCTCACACCTCTCACAAGTGTCAGTGAAGGGTGACTTGGTCGTCTTTCCAAGTAAACAAGATTCACATGTGTCATCTTCCCTAAGGTCGAATGACTCCAACACTCCATCCTTTTGGAGTTGGGCTATGCGCTTCTTGTTGACATGCCCAAGACGACAATGCCACAAACATGCTTTATCCACACTATTGGAAGAATCCATACACAACACATCATTTCCTAGGTTATCTACAACCATAACAGTTTCATAAATTCCATTGCAAGGCATTGCTTCGAAGTATAAAACACCATTTAGATAAGCATAAATAGAACCATTCATACTATTAAATGAATATCTAAATCCTTGTCTAAACAAACCATGAAATGAAATGATGTTTCTTGCCATATCTGGCGAGTAGCAACAATTATTTAAATCTAAACCTAATCCATTACTAAGAACTAAAGAATACACTCCAGTCTTGGTGACAGGTGACAATCTTCTGTTTCCCATGATTAGATTTATTCTTCCATGCTCCACATCCTTATTTCTTCTTAGTCCCTGCAAATCAGAACAAATATGGTAGCTACATCCTGTATCAAAACCCAAGAAATAGCATCGGATGAATCATTAGATTTAATTGTGTAAATACCTGCGAAAAACGGCTTGATCTTCCCATCCTCGATGGCTTGCAGATATTCTGGGCAGCTTCTCTTCCAATGCCCTATTTTGTGGTAATAGTGGCACTCTGCCTCCTTTGGGTTAGAGTTGGGCTTAGCAGGGCCATCTTTGGTCCCATTAGAAGAGGAGCCATCTTGGGACTTTCCCTTGTTGTGGCTCTTTGATGGAGCCTTCCTCTTCTTCCCCCTTCTTTGCCCAATAGCCAAAACAGGAGCAGCAGGTGGTGCGGAAGTTGGTGCAATAGAATTTTCCTTGAGGTTGCCCTCAGCAGTCCTTAGGAGTTCTTGGAGTTTGCTTAGGGTGACCTCTTCCTTGTTCATGTGGTAGGTCATCCTAAATTGGTTGTAGCATGAGGGCAAGGAGTGAAGAGCAATGTCGATAGTCAAATCCTCCCCAAAGTTAACATTTAACTTGCGAAGACGATCAGCATATCTTTGCATCTTTTGCAAGTGCACGGTTAACGATTCTCCACTTCCCATCTTAGCGGTGATCATGTTGGTGATGATCTCATAGCGCTCTTGCCTCGCGCTTTGGTGGTACCTCTCCATTAAGTCTTGATGAATTTCATAGGGATACATGTCCTCATAGGACTTTTGGAATTCTTGGTTCATAGTGGCTATCATCATGCAATGGACTTTCGTTGCATCACGTTCGTGGGTCTCAAAGACATCCATCTCTTAGGGAGTGGCGATTTCTGGGTTGATCTTCTTGAGCTTTTCGTCGAGGACATACTCTTTGTCCTAGTAGCGTGCAATCGTGCGAATGTATCTTATCCATTCGCTAAAGTTCGTTCCATCGAAAGTCACCTTTTGGAAAAGACTCATTAATGTGAATGAGTTAGCAGCACCGTTGTTCACGTTCAACATCTACAAATAGAAAGGACAAAGTTTGATTAGAATTGAATCCCTAATTAAACACCCAAAATAAAAAAAATTAGGGCTAGGACCCAACAACATGATTCACATATTAGAAAAGGGATGTCGTAATCCAACACGCAAATAATTTTGAGGTAAGTGAATGACGATTCACTAATTCTTCACCATGAAAAACATAACCTTAAATTTTAAATGCATTGAGAATTCCTAGATTTTTATTTGAGATTCATTTAACTTTTCAATTGCATGTTTAAATCTCGATATGCCCCTCTCGTTTGTGACTGGGATGCCAAGGATCACAAAGTGGGTGTGAATAACCATGCAAATCTACACGGTGCCTTCATTGTTACAATCACCTATTCGATGTGTCGGTAAACCACACACGCTCCATCGAACTATGATAAACAATGAATCACCCTTTGCCACCTTTGCTTAGAACCAATTAGTGTGCCGCTAAACCACACACGCTCCACTAACTTCTTAGCAAGGGTGCAAAGTGTAATTTCATGGGATTGCATCAATTCACTTTTGGCTAAAGTAACTAGGATTGGGAATTTGGAAAAACATGTAGTACTTTATATTTTAACATTATACTTTTAATGAGGAGAGAGAGTTGCCCTATCCTACCCGTTCGGCTAACGACCCTCCACCAGTCAAGCAAGCGGTGGGTGTGAGTGTACACCCATTAAGCGCCATTTTATAGGCAACAACCTTATACCCATCTTATAGACCGGCTTCGTGAATGAGGCCTACTAACGGTAAGACATGCATTTTAATTATACTTATATATTCATTAAACTTTTTAATAATATAATAGTATAGGGTTGAATTTTAAACGTGTAACACTCTAGGGGTTGAAATTTAAATTCTTCTAAGTTAAAATTTTAATCACAAAATTCAAACTTCAAAACTTTGGGATAAATTTTGAACTTTTCAAAACTAAAGGGATCAAATAACAAATAATTCAAATCAAACAATTAATTTCATAATTATCTATATTTGATCTAATCCAATTTTAGTCATTAGATAGTTACCAAATAATCTTAAATAGTCCATATTTATCATATAAATAATCAATATTCAAAAGATTTGAAATTATTTATTGTTATGTCAAGGATAATCATTAAATTAAGTCAAAATTCGGATTTTCACATAACAAAACGATTTAGGTATCAAATCCAAGACAAAACAGCAACAAAATCCCGAAATATCCTCTGCCTCACGCTCGGACTCGCCGAGTAGGGCCAACTCGTCGAGTCCAGACACTGACTCGCCGAGTTGGGTCAGACAGTGGCCAAGAAAAATGATTTTCAGCAAGCAAAATAGTTAAGCATCACATTCAATTGAAACCAATCAAGGCTCTAATACCACTGATGGGTTTGAGCCATAAGAACTTTCCTATGTGCACATGCAAACCCTAAAGCTTGGATCTAGGTTTCTCTAATTGAACATGCAATACATCCAAGACTTTCATGGCTAGATCTAGTGTAAACAAACAATCATAACATATTAAATCAAAACTAGAAGAATACCTTGAGTTACTTGCTTGAAAACTTCTTATTCTTGGAGCTTAGAGTCATAATTGTCACTCCTATAATGGCTTACAAACACCTACTAGCATGAAGATGATTTGAGAAAGGGAGAGAGATGAGAAATCGGCTCTAGGGTATTCTCAATCATAGAGTGGCTGATTTCTCCAACCCTAAGGGTCTATTTATACTGTGAGCTCCTAGGGTTTCACCTTAAACCCTAATTGGATAACTTAGCCTCAAAGCAATCCAAAGATCCCTCTAGATAAGGCCTTGGACGATTTCTAAGATATCCATATCTTAAAATCGTCCCCTCCTATATCCATAAGGATTCATAGCCCAAAATACAACTATCACACATTTGATAGTTTATGCCCCTTTATTCAATTAATCTCTTTAAGTCACCAAATTAATTCCTAATTAATTTATGACTTATATTAATCAAATAATATTATTATTCCTTTAACATATTATTCTTATAATACATTAATAATAATATCTCTTTTCTCTATATAAATCACCTTGTCAAGTTGCTATGGTGAAGGCAACCCAAAAGGACCATGCACAACCGGGTCAAGTACTTACCAATCATAGTTACAGCCTTAGACACTAATCCAACACCCTCTTCCACATTTATTATTTTGATGACCATCATTATTTTGTAGCATTTTCTTTAGGAAGTGCTATTGATCTCGTTGGATGAGATTCATGGTTTTTCACTAAGTTCACATTGTTTTGCTCTGCAACAAGCAAGCATGGTTTCAAGTCAGAATATCTTGTGAACTTTTGCAACTGATATTATTGCATTGAGGTAATGTTTGTTCCATGAAACGTGGAGTAAGTTTTCTCAAAAATATCTTCATCAGTAACTTCTTGTCCACAATATTTGAGTTGTGAACATACTATGAACAATACTGAGATGTATTTATTTACTTTTTTGAAGTCTTGACACCTTAGTGTTCTCCATTCATCTCTAGAATTCAGAATTATAACTTCCTTTGATGATCAAATCTTTCTTTCAAAAGATTCTAGAGGATACTTGGATGAATAATATCAAGATATTCAAATCTCAACATTTCATAAGTATGCTTATGAAGGAAAATTTGTGCTTTCGCCTTTTCTTGTGCCAAGAAATTATTAAAATAATATATAGCATTTGAGATTCCTGTGGACTCAAGATACATTTTTTGCATCTATCATCCAGGGCACAAAATTTTTCCCACTAAATTCAAGTATTGTAAACTTGAGCTTTGCAATGTTAGACATATTTTAACTATAAATTTTAAACAAAATACAAGATGAAAATTAAAATCCATTTATTTCATGAAATATTACAAAAAAAAGAGATAAAGCTAGCATTGCATATAAGCCTAAAAGTAGATGAAATTTCATCTTATCTTTGATGTTAAGGATTGGGATGAAAAGTAATATGAGTATTGTTATCACAAAAGGGTGAATCCTCTTGAAGCTTGATTGCTTGAAATTGATTTGTTTGATAGAAGAGAGAAATATTTGTGGTGGTTAAAATAAGATGGAAAAGATGTTTATTTATTGTAAAAAATAAAGCAGTTGTTTTTGGCGTTTTATAACCATTGCATATATATCTATTATGTATGTATGTGTGTATCTCTCTCTCTCTCTCTCTATACATATATATATATATATATATATATATATATATATATAATATGACTTATAGTTAATACATAATTTTATTTGGTATAATTTTGCTAATTAGAAACATATATAAATATTAGTAGATGATTAAATAAAATCATGAAGAATATCTTGAATATAAATAAATAAACATTATCATGTATAAATAAACTTTAGTATACATAAATAAAAGTTAGTTGCGTGATTTAAATGTTAGTATGCATAAATAAAAGTTACTTGCTTAATATAAATGTTAGTATGCATAAATAAAAAATAGTTACATAATGTAAATGTTAGTATGCATAAAAATTAGAATACATAAAGAAATGTTAGTATAAGAAAAAAATCATTAGTAGTCCATAATGTCCATAATGAATAAGTGTTATTAATTGATTTGTATTCTTGTAATATGATGGAGGTTTTATAATTAATAATGTTTTTAATAAGTAATACATATCTTGATTAAGACGGATGTGATTTATACTTGTTTAATAACCTTGATTAGATCTTTCGTAGAGATAAGGTGTTATAAATTAAGTGTAATTAATGTAAGTTTTAACCAAATCAAACTAGTAACCTTGATAAGAACTTTAATTGAGAAGAAATAATATTTAGAGAGAATATGAAATTTATACCACTTATGAAAGTGTAATTTTAGGTGTGTTTCATCCTTTACAATGGAGGTATATTTATACTATAAATTTTGCTATTCATATTCTACATATAATCGTAACTAGTTATAAATATTAACAAATTTACCATGCACTAATTATTGTGTCATCTACTAATTATTTACAACAAGATATATATATATATATATATATATATATATATATATATATATATATATATATATATATATATTCATGTGTTCTAATTATCTATTATTTGGATGTAGAAATCAGAATGATTTCAAAAACCTCCATAAGGGTAAATTAAAATTTACATATTAATTAATTTTGATGACTATATGAATATTTAAATAATTCCTATAATATTGTATTAATTTCCTTGAAATCCTGTTGCTTCTCTACTTCTCCTCATCACCATCTCCGGTACCCAAAAGATCTACAAATCCGCCACCATCTTCCTGTTGGATTAGGTGTCTAAGACCAAAACTATATTTTGTATGTACTTGATTTGATATGTAGCATTGTCCTTTTGGGTTGCCTTGATAGCTTGATTTTTGGTATATATTTTAGCAATCGTTTTCGTTTACTTTTAGCATTTTTAATATTCTTTTTGCATTAAATCGTTAGATTTATTGTTTTGAATATTTTCATTCGTTTAAACAATTTTTGTGCAGATTTGTACAAGCAAGATGACATTTTGGAGCATTGTTAAAACCGCATTAAATGCCTTGCTAGCACGATTGAAGTTTCGTAGAAAATCTGGAAGCAAAAAGAAAAACCAAACGATATAAATTAAATTTTCGGATTTTGACAGCTTTAAGCGGCTTTTTTCAAGCGATCAAACAGAGGGGAAAACATCTTCCAATTAAGCTGAAATTTTACGGACATCTTCCCAACTAATCTTCGACCTCACAGAAAATGATCGGATTCGGACAAGTTTTGGTCGGGTTTTTGGCCACATGAACATCAGAACAGGAAGCTGCCAGTTTTAGCTTTGGCAGCCCAATAAATAAAGCATGTGGCAGCCCATTTTAAGATTTTAAATAGCCCAAGTGTATTTTCCAGCAGCCCCATGAATTATTTATTAGCCCAATACATTTGCGTTGGTGGTGGATGAAAAGCAAGTCACGCAAGTAGGGCATTTTTTGGAGTTAAGAAGAAAAGAACATAGTGAGTGAATGGGGAGAACAAGAACGGCGCCTCTTTGGTTTCTTCTTGTCTTCTATTTCTTTTTTTTCTTATTTTTGGAACATTGCATTTATGATTTCAAAATCATAATTTGTTAATGAGTTATTTATCTTTTTAATCAGATTAGGTTAGGTTAATTTTTGTATTAATACTTGGATTATGGATGGAGTTTTTGAAGCAACAAGAAGTGACGATTTCAAGAAGCTTTGTTATCTTTGTTTCGTAATCGGTATTGGAATAATTTCTATCATTTTTATTGTTATTATTATTTTGTCTAGTTAGTTTTATTTTCAATATTGGGTGAATCTATGGAACAATTAATTGATTAGGAATAGTTTTGTATGGTTTTGTTGGCATGCTATGAAATATTTTCTAGTAAAACATCTATTTATATTTATATGTCTTTAATCATGAGTTTAGATATGTGAATAACTAATTAGTTGGTTAATTTCTTGATTACGTAATAGATCTTCAAATTAACAATCAACAAATGGTTCTTTTGATTGTTTTTCTTTCACACAATCATGAAAATATTTTCTCCAACATGGTAGTGAAAGCATTTTGACTCCTTATGGATTTGGTGATTTTTAAATCTTAATGCTAGTTAATGTTCAGTAATTACATGCTTCATCGAAATTGAGACTTTAACTAAGAAAATGTGTTATGAGCTTCTCTAACCATTGTATTAACTAAGAAAAGTCTAGGTAAGCTTCTTAGATTGCTATAGCCAAATTAGTATCCATTAAACTCATTGCACCACAAAATTATGATGATTAGTCAACTTTGAACTCGTGATTTATCCCGATATTGGAACGTTTTATTTTATAGATTTTGTATTTTTCCATTTTTGTTATTTTTGTGAAATAGTTTTTATCGCATTTAACGTTTTGAAAACCCCCATATTATTATTATTATTATTATTATTATATATATATATATATATATATATATATATATATATATATATTATAGAAACTTAATGCATAGATTTGATTCGAACCGATCCCTGTGGATTCGATCCCTATTACCGCTACTACAATTCAATTTTGTATGTTGTCGTATATAGGTTTTTTTTATTTGGTGGTCTCGACACCCACCAAATTTTTGGTGCTGTTGCCGGGGATTGGTTATCTTGATCGATTTTTTTTTTCTGTGCTCAAGTTTCTATATGTGTATATGTTTTATATCTTTCTTTTATTTTTATTTTTGTTCTCATGTATTTTTTTTAGGTTGTATATATAGTCGCATTTTTAGTTTGCATTTTAGATCATATTCTATCGAAATTCCAAAAAAAAAGGTTTATTATTTTTAGAATTTTCATTTTAGCATTGCATTTAGCTTAAGTTTTGCATGCATTTGTTTTTCTCATTTTTATCTAGAACCCAAAAAGATTTTAGTTTCTTCTGTTTAATTTTTTTATTGCATAGCATTTAGTTTAGGTTCATTCTCATGCATTTTTGTTGTTTCTTTAATCTCATCCCCAAACATCTTTAATTGCAAGTCTTAATAAGCCAAATGTGTATATCTTTTTGAAACAATAGAATTGCTCGTAGTGACCTTTATTTGTCACATATTCTAATAATACACATAGGATAGAGTATAAGCTATTTATGCAAATGAATCGACTTATTGCAAGCATGACATGACGCGTGAGACAAGCTAGCCCTAAAGTCTTAGAAACCGTCCACCACGAGCTTATTATTTACTAAACATACCGATCTTCCAAAGATGGGAATAAGAACTAGAACCTTGCTATTTTGAGATATTTCATGTCTAGCTATTACATTCTATGTTATCTTGCTTCATGATATAGACACATTTTCCTATTTGATCTCAATTTAGCTTTTACTTAGTTTTCGTTCTTAGCTTTGTTAGTTAGTTTTGCTAGTTGTAGTTTGTATGTAGTTTAGCTTTATATTTTCATTTGATGTAATATTTGTATAACTCCTTGGTAAACCGAAAAAGTGAGCCCAAAAAAAATGAAAAAAAAAAAACAAACAAAAGAATACAAAAAAAAAGATACAAAAAAAAAAAAAGAGACAACAACCCCTTTTTAGTATTGTTCATTTTGTTTATGTAAGCGTCTATATAGTTATTTTTGTGTTTTGTAAATCAAAGGCAAGTTGTTCTAAACTGTCGTTCGCAAAATTTTGTACTAATTTTCAACAATTTTTTATAGAAGCCTAGTATTTAGTATGTGTTATGTGAAGTTCATATGTGTTTATTTTTGTTCGGAGAAGTCAAGTTTTGATCTTATGTGACCTCTAAACTTCATTTTTGTTGATTTAGTCTTTAAAAGACTTAAAAAAAATGTTTTAAAAAGTCGGATATTATCGCAATCATAAAATGCGAATATAGCTAGATATTTTTAGTATTTCGTTCATTGTATTTTTATAGATTTTTTGTTAGTAGCTGAAGCATTTGTATTTGTAATAGTATCTTTGGGGTTTTGTTGTTTAAAAAAAGAAAACGGAAAAAAAAGTAAAAAAGAAAAAATAGGAAAAAAAGAAAGAAAAACAAAAACAAAAAATAAAAAATAATGAAAAGGGTCGGGCAAAGCGAGTTGGATTCTTTTTTCTTTTATTAGATGTTTAGATTAGATTTCTTCTTATATATTTTCATTCCGTTTTGATGTATTTTTAGGCGAGAATCCATATTTTGTTGGTAACTTTAGCACAACATAATCATCTTTTGCTCAAGTATTCTCTTCGCATTGATCTCATTTTGGTAGAAGCACTAATATCTTTAGGTGATTGTAGTTTTGTCAACCTTTGTATATAGCTCGTTTTTCTTTTGTCCTTTATATTGGAGTTATTTTTCTTGGTCTTATTCCTCGATTTGGAAGAGAATTGTGACTAGTGAGTGGTATGCAAAGGGGGGATACCCTCTTGTGATGTGAATGCTAGATCGGACCACAAATTGTGCCATGTGCATCATATTAACGAAGTATGCATAAGTAGCTTTGTATCTCTTTCGTATGTGTCGTTTTGCTAGAAGTATAACAAATGTTCGTCCCTTAATGTGATTCTTAAATCTAAAATCATGGTTTTTATTTTGCTACCGAAGATGTTCGTCCTTTTTATTTTGTTTGTTTTGTCATTCTCGTTTTCTCTCGTTCTTGTTTTCCTTGAGGACAAGGAAATGTTCTAAGCTTGGGGGAGGATGCTTTATTTATTTTATTTTTCTTCATTTCATTTTTTATTTTCATTTAGGATAATTTTTTTGCATTGTATTTGGTTAATTTCATGTTTTTTATATGTAAAAAAAAAAAAAAACATTTTTTTAGCATTCTCATGTTGCATTAGTATGATAATTTTGCGTTTAGTAGGTAATATATGTTTATTTAGTTAATTTATGTTTGTTGAAATTTCACATGTTAGGCTTAGTCGTTATGTTGATTGTCCCCATTTTATTGAATTTTTTAATTTCGGTTTTCATTTCAAAATTTGGGTATAAGTTGGATTTTTTTTTTGCATGATCATTAAGCCGGTGTCTTAATTGCAACTTACATAATCTTGGTCAAATTTTTTTTTATAAAGTGTTTGAAAAAAAAAATTTACTAGTCTTGATAAATTTGCATTAGTAGTATTTTTATTTTTGTTATTTTCCTTCGGTTCGACTTTTCCGTATTGTTTTCCTTGGGGGATTTTGATAGCTTGATTTTTTGTATATATTTTAGCAATCGTTTTCTTTTACTTTAAGCATTTTTAATATTCTTTTTGCATTAAATCGTTATATATATATATATATATATATATATATATATATATATATATATATATATATATATATATATATATATATATATATATATATATATATATATATATATATATATATATATTATTTCGTAGAAACTGAATGCATAGATTTGAATCGAACCAATCCCTGTGGATTCGATCCCTATTACTGCTAGTACAATTCAATTATGTATGTTGTCGTATATAGGTTTTTTTTATTTGGTGGTCTCGACACCCACCATGCCTTCACTCATGCAACTTAATATGATAACTAGTGGAGAGAGAGAGAGAGAGAGAGAGAGAGAGAGAGAATGAGATTTATTATTTGAATAATAAATTGTTACTCAGAAAGATTTTATTAATATATTATAAGATTAATATATTATTTGGAAATTATATTATTAATTAGTAATTAATTTGATATTAATTTTGGGATTAAATTAATTAATTAATTATGGAGGGGTTGTTTTGCAAATCATTGATAGTTGCAAGACTAGGCTAATGGACCCCATAGAGTGGAGTGGACGAAATTTATGGGTAAGCCCATATGATTTCGTTCAAAGGCTCTAAAGAGGGAGTTCATGGGCTGCTTGTTCCTTAAGAAAGGAATTAGGGTTTCCTTCAGAAACCCTAGCAGCTTACTCGGCTATATAAACCATCCATACATTTGGAATTTCGGCCTATGCATTCCATATAGAAACCCTCGCCAATTTCTTGTCTCTCATTGTCATCCTTGTTGCGTTTAGTGTTTGTGACTCCATTAGTGGTGCAACACTAGTGACACTAAGCTTTCAAGAATCAAGGTGGTTCTTGTTATTACTACATAACAAGTGAGGTAATGATCTAACCCTAGTTTTATACATGATTTCGAAAATTGTATGCTAGTCAATAGGGTTATGCTTTGGTGTTTATATTTGTATGTTCAATAGAGAAAAACTTAGATCCAAAGCAATTAGGCTTGCATGTGCACCTAAGAAAGTTGTAATGCTCATAACCCATCAGTGGTATCAAAGCCTAGGATGTTTTTCAATTGAATTGATGCAAGAGTGAACGGCCAAAAGTACAAGAGATTGAAATTTTTTCTGTCCGACACTGGAACTCGACGAGTTGGATGAACTCGACGAGTTCAAAATCCAACTCGGCGAGTTGACTCGACACTTTCTTGATTTTTCGATTTTTTTATTAGATTTTGATTTCGATGATTACCATAATTCGTTTTTATTGCCTAAAATCGGTTTTTTCTGATTGATATCATCATATCCTTATTAAAATTGGAGAATTGGTTAAATATGGATAATATAAGATTGTTTTGATTCATAGATTTAACCTAATAATTTTAAATAGTTTCAAATTGCACACTTTTGGTTTTATAGTTTAAATTTGAAATTATAAGTTTTGATTTTAGAAATTTAAATAGTTTAACCTTAGCATTTTGAAAAGTTTAAAATACACCCTCATGAATTTTATTAATAATATTAATTAAGTGTTTAATTAAAAGACAATTAATATATTCATAATATGGTTTAAATTTAATTGAATTAAAAGTTTAATTTATTAAAGGATTAAACCAGTTAGTATTTTAAAAGTTTAAAATACACCCTTATACTATATAATCTTAAAAGTTTATATATATATATATATATATATATATATATATATATATATATATATATATATATATATATATATATATATATATATATATATGTATAAGTAAAGGTCAGTCTTACCGTTAGTAGGCCTTATTTACGAAGCTGGTCTATAAAGGGTGTTTAAGGAGCAGCCTGTAAAATGACTGCCATTGGGTATCCACACTTACCCACCGCACCCTTGACTAGTGGAGGGTCGTTAGCCGAACAGGTAGGATAGGACACTAAATCCACATTAAAAGTATAATGAATTATAAAGTAATTAAACGCTTTTATAAATTCTCAATCTTAGTTACTTTAGGAAAATGTGAATTTGATGCTAACCAATGAAGTTGCACATTGCACCTTTTTGGTCGTTAGTGGAGTGCATGTGGCTAACTGGCACACTAATCCGAGGCTAATGAAGGATGGAAATGGGTACCTTGTAAATTATCATTGATCAATGGAGTGTGTGTGGTTAACCGGCACATTGATTAGATGATAAATGACATCATGAGTACCAAGCTAATTTGCGTGATTATTTAAACCTTATTTGTGATCCTCAGTATCCCAGTCGCAAACTTGAAGGACATAATCGAGATTAAACATGCCATTGAAAAGTTCAATGAATCTCAAAAGATCTAGGAGTTTCATTTAAAACCTAATTCATTAAAGTTCCGTTTTCTTGGTGGAATTGGTAAATCGTCATTTACCTACCTTCAAATAATTTAGAATTGGATTACGACATCCGTCTTACGAATTGTGAATTATTGTGTTGGATTCTAGCCTTGATATTTCATTTGGGTGATATATTTCATTTGGGTGATATATCAAGGATTAAATCAACTAACTTGAATTTCTCCTTTTTGTAGATGTCTAGTTCTGCCAAGTATGGTCTTCCTCAGTCCTTTGAAAAAGGTTTTCCTCTTGAATATGATCTTCCACGTGTCGATCAAGGTGAAAGATCATTCCTTTCTTCGTGCAAAGGTGGAACTGGAAATCATACTTCTCTTCTTCTACCTCATCCAGTGATTCTCTTTGGCCCACGTTTTCGTTGACTTGAAAAGTTCAAGGTCACTCAAGCCCTATTGGCAAGCAAACACCAAGATGGAAGTTCTATATGTGCACACGTCCTGAAGATGAAGTCACACATTGATAGACTAGGGATGTTGGGTGTCATTTTCCCAAGGAAGCTGACTGTTGACTTGGTTCTTCAGCCACTCCCCGAGTCATATAGTTAGTTTGTTAAAAACCACTATGTGACTGACAACGATGTGACCCTTATTGATATGACATATTTGCTAATTGTTGCTGAATCAACAATGATTTGGCGTACTGGTCAAGAAAAATTAATCGGAAGATCTACATCCGAAGTTTCCATGGACATTGGTGATAGCAAAGGTGATA
This sequence comes from Lactuca sativa, assembly GCF_002870075.4. Taxonomy (NCBI): domain Eukaryota; kingdom Viridiplantae; phylum Streptophyta; class Magnoliopsida; order Asterales; family Asteraceae; genus Lactuca; species Lactuca sativa. The sequence goes on from NC_056627.2 coordinate 89,998,768, forward strand.
GTCCAGAAATGGTTTCTCCTCCTAAGGGGGAGAAATCGGCCATTGTCGAAAATTTTGATCATAAGAGAAAGGAAAATTTTAAAATAGTCCCATGTGTCATTCCCAAAGAGTCCATATGTTTCTATTGCCAAGAGAAGCGGCATTGGATGTGAAGCTGTCGTATCTACCTGAAAGATCGCAAGGATGGTAAAGTCAAACTGTATGACTCTACTTCAGGTATATCCACTATCTAACTCTATTAAGTTCATATTTACAGATTCTTAATACATGATGTGATAGGACTGCATTTTGATGTTTTGTAGGATCAAAGAAAAGGAAGGTAGCTTAAAAAAAGAGTAAGCTGAGTTTGATCCTGAAGAGATGGATTTTAATCACATGGTTCGATAATTATATTTTTGAGCTGCTACTTAGGAGTTATGATAGATTGCTTGCGAATATTTAGTAACATAGTTTTTCATTTGTATTTGCGTTGTAAGGACAAGTTTTCTACATTTTATTAATAAAATAAAATTTTGATTTTATCTTATTTTACATTTCCTTGCAATGACATTTGTGAAAATTGATGTTTATATTTCTATTTTTAGCAATGTTGAAAAAGGATTTGATTATTGGTTATATCATTTGTGGTAATGTCTTAATTTACCAAGTGAGGAAGGATTTTCATCAGCCAAGTTTCAATTGGACAGAAATTTAGAATCATGCAATATTGAATTATGTGATGTATGAGTATCTTAATCCTTGGGAAATTGGGACCAATTCCTTGTTCACATATGTATGTGATTCGACTGAAAGACTTAAGGATCTAGTACATATTGATGTGTACTGGTCAGATCCACCATAAAGGACGACGAGTCTATTCGTCATAATTTACTGATAGTTCACTAAATATGGTTATGCTTACAAGTTTAAATATAATTTTGATACATTTGAAAAGTTTCAATGTATAGCAGAACGAATAAGAAGAATCAAATTGGGCAGAAAGATAAAAGTTTCTCCAATTTGAAAAGAAAGGATAGTACTTTAGTATCGTGTTTTATGATTATCCTAATGATTGTATAACCATGTAACAATTGATCATCTGAGGACACTTTAGTGCATTTACATGACTATGAAGAGGTATCGAGAATTGTTGAAATGGTTAAAATCAAAAGGATAAATCGTACTTTGTTCCAAAATTAATTTTTAGAGTTATAGTCTAATTACTCCAAGTTGTACCTTGAGTAACATGTTCTAAGTAGGTTTATAACACCTCATGAAATGTGGAGTAGAAAAGTTTCTTACTCTGGCACATTTAAAATTGGTAGTTGTGATGTTTTGGCTAAAACAAAGACCAACTAAGACCAATTACAGGAACTATATATATATATATATAAGGGTGTTATTCGGTTGGTTTCTTCGGTTTTCAGTTTAACCGGTTCGGTTTTTTTACATCTTAGAACTAACCATAACCAAACCAAATAAGGTTTTTATTCGGTTCGTTTACCGGTTAAACCAAATAAAATTTCACATGTAAGATTAATATTATACTAAAAGAAAAAAAAAAACTTACTAAAATTTTACCAAATGAAAAAAAAAATACATTAATACATCACATATTACATTCTGTCTTTGACGATATATTGTTTTTAAATGTCAGTGTAGTCGTATAAATTGTAGTGACGAATTAATATAGTTTTACTCGTATACGAAGAGGAAAGAAATGATCGAATGTTAATTAACATTTTGCTACTTAGTTCTTTTTTTAACACAATATATAAATAATTATAAACTTAAAATGGTTAATAATTAAATAATGAGTAATGAAAATCTTTTTAGTAACTAATCCATCGATTTAAATATAAAATGTTAATTTATAGATATAAACTATACGTATATATAAATTAAATAGTTTATTCGGATTTTTCTATTTAACAAAAATAATCAAAACTTAACCAAACCCAAACCAAACAAGGGATCATTATTCGGTTAACCAAACCGAATTAACCAAAAAACCGAACAACCCGAACTAAATAAGCTAAACATCATTCAGTTCGGTTTAATTATTAGGTTTTGATTTTTTATCACACCCATATATATATATATATATATATATATATATATATATATATATATATATATATATATATATATATATATATATATATATATAGGTTCAGGTTCATTTGAGACCATTCTAATTTTAAAAATAATTTTAAAATGCAAAATAAATGGAAAAATCCAAAAATTCTTTTTTTAAATGTTATTTTCGGAACTTGAATTAACTAAAAAAAATATTAAAAAAATATAAAAAAAATAAAAAAAAATCCGTTTTATTTTTGAAAAATACGTGAAATATTCTAAATAGAATATTTCACTGACATATTCTAAAAAATAATTTTAAAATGCAAAATAAATGGAAAACTCTAAAAATTCTTTTTTTAAATATTATTTTCGGAACTTGAATTAACTAAAAAAAATAAAAAAAAAAAAATAAAAAATCTATTTTTTTTTTGAAAAATACGTGAAATATTCTAAATAGAATATTACACTGTACATATTCTAAAAATAATTTTAAAATGCAAAATAAATGGAAAAATCAAAAAATTCTTTTTTTAAATATTATTTTCGGAACATGAATTAACTAAAAAAAAATAAAAAAAAATTAAAAAAAATAAAAATAAATAAACAAATGCGTCTCACGGTCTCACAAAATATAAGTGGTCTCAAATGAACCTAACCCTATATATATATATATATATATATATATATATATATATATATATATATATATATATATATATATATATATATATATATATATACAGGGTTGAGATCCGTTGAAAAATCATAGTTTCCCGGGAACTCGAGAACTAAAGGTGGAACATTAGATCAAAATTAACTCATTAAAGGCATGATCGTCATCTTACCAATCTCATTTAATGTTTATATTTTTGTGTTATTGAAATATTAATAAAAATCAAATTTTCAGATTTTTTTTAAAATATTAATTTTCTATTTTTCTTAATTACAGACTTTTTAAAGTTTTTTAGAAAACATGAATTTTAAAAACAAATGTAAAAAATATAGTGTTTTTTAAAAATTTGCAAATGTTTTTAAAAACAATACATTTTTAAAGATTTGTAAACTTAAAAAAAAACTGGAATATTGTTAAAAAAAAAAAAACTGTAATTTTTTAAGCAATAAAGCAACGTTTCATGTGCATATATTCATATTTTTTATATTATAATATTTGTAACTAAATCCTTAAAAAATAAATCAATAAATAAATAAACTCATTTTTATTTAATAATTTATAAACACAATAATACAAGTATTTTGTTTGATACAAAATAAAATATAAAAATCAAAAAATGCTACAAAATTTCAAAGAGTTTTTATGTCTTCGTGTGAAGATTTTCATATTTTCTTCGACTGATCACTTTTCACATCTTCAATATTTTCCACAAATTCTTCCAAAATCTACAAGAAATTTTAAAAAGTTTAATTAATGCAAGAAGACTCATAAAAATGGATATGTATATATCATGCAAGATTCACATGTGATCATATAATGTGATATTCACATGTGATTGTATCTTTTAAGATTCAAATGTGAAATTCACAATAAATTAAAAATAGTAATAATAATTAACGAAGAACACACACAAAATGCTTGTTTCCATATAGACTTTATTCATATGTGATTTACATATGAATCACATGTAATTCATTTGTAATTATATGTGAATCAGATGTAATTCATATGTTATTTACTTCTGATTTACATACGAATCACATGTAATTCACGTGTGATTTACATGTGAATCACATGTAGCTCACATGTGATTCACTTGTGATTTACATGTGAATCACATATAATTCATATGTGATTCAATTGTGATTTACATGTGAATCACATGTAATTCATTTCTAATTTACATGTGAATCACATGTAATTCATATGTGATTCACTTGTGATTACATGTAAATCACATGTAATTCACTTATGATTTACATGTGAATCATATGTAATTCATATGTGATTTACATGTGAATCACATGTAATTCTAATTTGCATGTGAATCACATGTAATTCATATGTGAATTACATGTGATTCATATGTAAAACCAAATAAGTAATTTTAGCTTGCAAGTTTGACAATTTAGAGCACATTGCAAGTAATAGAATCCATTTCGATTCCTATAAGACAAGCAATCTTGAACTTGTATTACTTGAAGCTTGCAATTGGCGAAGGGCCAAAGAAATCATCAAGCTATTTATAAAATGAGACATGATCTAACATTGTCAAGTAAGGGAAAGAAATGAATTAAGAGATAGGAGATGAAGACGGATGTTGTACCATTGAATATTATGGTTGTACATATTTGTTACAATGAAGGTGTCATTGAATATTATGGTTCTCCTTCTTGAGTAGCAGGTCCAAGAGTAACGTTTTCTTCCTTTAGTTCACAAACCTTTCTTTTAGACTGTACAAATCAAACAAAGCACCATAATCAAATATTAATTTATAACAAATATGCCTTTTCATGGTATCTATCAAGGATAAAGAAGAACAATAGTTCCCTAAGACCCTAACAGAGACCAAGTCAAATCATGATATTAGATTTAATAACTTTATTATCGAACAATGAACTAGATCCAAAATCAAATCGTGATATTAGATCTCGATTCAATAAACACGGGTTTAAATAACTTAGCTCAGAAATCAAAACTTACATTATTTTTTGACGATGTATCTCCGCTCATAAGTGATTTCCTCATATGCCTCTTTTGCTGATTTGGAAGTGAAGATAATTAATCATTGATTTAGCTTCACCATATCTTTAATCGTCGGCCAAACCAGATCAATGAGAAAGGGAGAAATCTATTGCGATGAAAGAACTCTGAGATAAGGAATAAGAGAAATCTAATTCAGGAGTGTAGTGTGATCGATAAGAGTGAACTAAGTCAAATGAGGGTTCAGAAATAGATTTTTTAAATCGGAGTGCCTGATTCTTCACATCGATGGTGACTGCACCACGACCTCTTCAATTGAAATCATTTGAAAGATCTTTCATCGGAAGAATCGAAGCCTTGCTAACATCAGCAAGGAACCTGGGATGAGATCCAGATCTCAATCCAAGATGCTTTTGTAGTTTTAATGGATTCATGTCAGAGAATCGAGTGACGGCATGGACAAGCTGACGGATCAAGTGTTTGGTGATTCTTTGTGTGGCAGAGGTTAGTTTTGAAGTGATGATCCTCCGTGTTCAAACGATTGGGCTCCGTCTTCGACCACCTGATGAATGAAGACGTCATCTCTGATGAGGAGGCACTCTTTGGAGGCGATGCGACGATAGGAGTCAGGATGTGTGTGTGTGTGTGTGTGAGAGAGAGAGAGAGAAAGAGAAAGAAAGGCAGGTGGGGGTTGATGTGATTCAATCTGATGATGATGATAGGTATCTGAATTATTTTTTTACGAAAATGCCCATAATTCATGATAACTAGGTGAGTGAGCTTGCGTTGCGGAGTCAGATGTGAGATTTTTTATTCGGTTTATTCTCTGTAAATATTCTTTCATGAACTATTTATTTATACTTTGAACACGACATTAGGTTAAAGAGGGTCTTATTGTTTGAGCCTCATTCTTGAAGCAATTTTTTGATGATTTTGTCCTTAGTCATTTGTGCACACCTAAATAGGGGAACATTCATCTTGTTAGTACTTCTGTTGCAAGATTGAAGAACACATCAGTTAGCAAACACATACATCACACATCACACATCACACAACACACAAACAACAGACAAATAAAAAATACCAATGTACTTTGGATATTATAAATGAGGTGCGGCGGTTTGCAGTTTTGAGTAGATATCCATATATAGCACTCTACTTTCATTTTTCTATATTTGACAAAATAGAAAATGAATGTATGATGTTAGCATCCACACATACTTATATTAGAAGAACTCAAAGAACTATGTGATATGAATTTCAAGAATAATAGATTCTTGTGGAAAAGAGAGTTTAATCATTCAAAAATCAAACAAAACAAATTATACACAAAATGAAATACGAGTATACTTACCAATCAATAATTTACATGAATGATTGGATCTTTGACTACAAATCATATGTCATGGATATCACGACAAAAATGCAATCATGAAATTCCAAATTTGGGCAAAATTTGTTTTCCTTGCATGTGATATGACTCAGATTAATGCCCTTATTAGAATTTTACTATCAAAAATCTGATAGCAAATCAAATGAAGCACTTACCTAAAGATATTTTGGAGTACACATGTACTTGATCCAACTGTTCAAATAGAAAATTGTAGGTAAAGAGGCAACACCACAAACCTCGCCATCTCATCCTTCTTAATATGTCATGGATAAAAAAGAAACATCATTGTTAGCAATCACAATTGAAAAACTTTATGCTAATCTATATTTTTATTTTTTGTGTTGAAATGGCCAGATGCTAAACCATTTTCCCCCAATGGTTATTTGAAATCACTTGTTTCTTCTATATGTTTCATTTTAAGTTATTATATATACAATTAAAAGTGCACATACCATTTTCTCTTTACATTTTACACATAGGAATACATTATAGAGTTACAAAAAACATGAAATTGAGACAACAAAAAATTATAGAATGGTTTTTGATGGTTATTGCAGAGAGTAGCTGTAACGCTTCGTTCTTGGTATGCATCATTTTTTTATTTTATTATTAATTTTGTAAAATCTACTCGACGAGTTGGTAGCCCTAACTCGTCGAGTAGATGCCAGATTGGACACGGGGATTTAAATGGTCTATTCGGCGAGTCAAAGCCTTGACTCGACGAGTAGGTTCGTTAGGAGGAAACCCTATTTTTGGGGTTTTGCACCCTATTTAAGCCGTTTAACCCCTTTAGGACCTCCCTTACCAACCTCATTGTCCTCTAAAACCCTACTTCGTTGTGAGCTTCATCCTTGAGAGATTCGTGAAGTTTTGGGTGTGTTTTTGTGATATAAAAGAGAGTTGGAAGAGCTTGGAGCCATCAAGCTTGTGGAGAAGATCAAGATCCGGGATTTCATCCATCTTTGGCAACCTTCTGAGGTTAAAAGCTCTTAGCTTGATAATCCATAGCTTAGATCTCTTTTAGTGTTGATTTATGGGTCTTTTTGATCCCTTTGAGAAGGATAATTTACTCTCCATGGGTTGTATGCCAAGCAATCCCTTTTTTCCTATTATATTTAGCCTCTAGAACCATAAAATAGGTCTTGAACCCGTTTTTGTCGAAGCATTGGTCATGTTCATGGAAGTAGGTGACTATAACTTGAGTTTGTGTCCATTTGAGGTGTGCAAAGCCATCAAGTTTCCAACTTTATAGAGATGGACCATGGAAACGATCTGCATCTGTATTTTGGAGCCTTAGAAGTGTGAGATGAGTTGTTTAGGTTAGATCTACAAGGGACTCGACGAGTTCTTATGGGAACTCGGCGAGTCTAATCAAGGATCCTCGATGATGTTCATGAAACTCAACGAGTTGTCAAGGAACTCAACGAGTTGGATCATCTTGTACCTTTTCTGATTATGCTAGGACTCAGTGAGTCTGATGATGACTCGATGAGTTAGTTTGTCCACTCCCGATGATGGGTAGCCTAGGAACTCGATGAGTCATAGGGTGACTCGTCGAGCTGAGTCATGATTTTAGGGTTTCTGAGTTCTAGAACTCGACGAATCAATAGGATGAGTCGGCGAGTTAGGTCAACCTAGAAGGTTGACATTGACCAAAATGTTGACTTTGACCAGTGGTAAAATGGTCATTTTACCGTAAGCAAGATTGCCAGATTTCTAACTAAGTATTATTATATAGTGGTAGCCAAGGAGTTGTGGGAGCAGACAACAGAGATTCCTCAAGCACACGTTCGACATTCAGTTTGAGAGGTGAGTTTCCTTTCAGTAGGAACGGATCGAAGGCACCAAGGTCGGCCTGTATACGTGATATGTTAGTAGCTGAGTGTGGGCGGGGCCCAAATCTCATAGTTGTCTAGTGTAGGCAAGTCCAAATCTCATAGTATTATCTGAGTATAGATATGTATTTATTTGGTAGATATACTTATTGTCTGTGTGATACTTGTATGCATGTTAGTAGCAGAGTGTGGGTGGGGACCCAATCTCCTAGACAACAGAGTGTGGGCGGGGCCTGAATCTCGTAGACAACAGAGTGTGGGCGGAGCCTGAATCTCCTAGACATCAGAGTGTGGATGGGGCCCGAATCTCCATGAGAGCGGACGGGGCCCGTATCTCCTAGTTGCATGATATTTGTATGGTATGTGGCAGTTTGGGGAACTCACTAATCTTCTTTCTTAAAGTGTTCAGTTTTGGTTTCACGTACTTCCACTAGCAAGGGGAAGGGCTCGGGATGATCGCATGGCATACACCACAGTTTTTAGGCTGGGATGTTTAGACTCTAATATTTTTTTCATATTATTTTGTCGTGGAATTTGATATGATGTTTTGAGATACATGATATATGACTTTCTATATAATTACGAATGATTTGCAATTTTATATTTAGTTTCAAAACGAAATTTTTGGACCGTATTTTTGGGATGTTTCAAGTTGGTATCAGAGCCTTGGTTTGAGGGATTCGGGTACACTCTCGGGTGTGTCTAAACTTAAACTAAGGAATTGGTATGAAAAGTTATATAAAAAATCATTTTTAGAAAATGAACTTTGACAAAGATAAAAGAATTTTGAAAAAGAGAAAAGAACTTTGAAAAAGAGAAAAGGGTGTGGTGCATGCAATCAGCCAAGCTCAAGTAAGTAATCCCAAATTACCCATAGAGGTTTATGTTATGATATGTTTATCAGCTTTATGAGAATAACATGCTAGATTAGGACTAAGGATATAGGAAGGATGCCTTATGTGCCTGTTATATGTGTATCAGTTTTGTGAGAAATGCATGCTAGTACATATTATCCCGTATGATCGCCAGAGTAGTATATGCTTGATTATATGTACTCAATGCCCGAATGCTATTTGCTTTGTGCTTTTAGGACTTCTAGTTGTCTTTCACTAACTAGTAAATGAATATGTTAAGTTACATATTGCGAGGACTAAATAATTTCAGAAGGTTAGGTCTAGCTCTATTTCGCAAGTCTTGTTTGAGTAGAATCGTTGTATGGTAGGATTTCTCATTCGAAGAATTATCTAGTATGAGTGATATATAATAGTATTCGCGAGCTAGTTAGGGAAAGATGACAGGGATTTGTTATACAACTAATGGTAGAGAGCGGTTTCTTGATTACCCTAGGGCAAGTCTAGGATGAGAGTAGCGCGTGAAGCAGTGGTAGGAGAAGGGACTTGGTAAAGCCAAGGCATCTCTTGAGGAAGGTATGGATAGATGTGGAAGGTAATATGGGCCCATACTACAGAAAGCAGAGGATCCATACTCGAATCAAGAAAGGTTGAGATGAATCTAGGAAACTTGAAATATGTATGATCCCTTGAGATATGATCGGCGTAATGATGTTTGTTATGATGTGTTTCAGTATGGTGGTTCTATGCCCTAGACCAGCAGTTGGCAGTTCAGGTGTTGGTGAGGGATCAGGCTCAGGCTCTGGAGCTGAGTAGTTAGACGAGCAGACTAGGGAATTCACCTCCTTAGAGATCACGCGCGACATACTAGACCAGACTCCTGTGATCTTTGGCACGATCAAGGAGGGCATACTAGATCTTTTGGATGAGAGGTTGAGTGCTTTCCGCATTGAGGTGGTGGCCATGATGGGGTCGCGCACACTGAATTTCAGGGAGTTTAGGGCTTGTGGATTTCCCGACTAACATGGGGCTCGGGACCCCATTGCAAGTACTAGATGGTTGGCGGATGTCGCCAACGCATTCCGCACCAGCAGATGTCCTGAGGGGGACAAGGTCCGACATACGTCCTGTTTTCTGAAGGACAGGGCACGTGACTCGTGGGAGGAGGTCGGACGAGCCATTGGTCACGATATAGTGTTGGATGTGATGGAGTGATTTCATGACCAGGTTCAGGGCCGAGTTCGCACCTGTTATTGAGGTGTAGATCATCGCCAATTTTAGGGAGAGGGCCATTGTCATTCCGAAGTATGTGGTGGACCAGGAGATGAAAAAGGCCCGATACCATGAGATGCTAAGGAGTGACATTAGATAGTTTTTGAGCCGGTCCAACTGCAAAACGCTGGAGGATATGATAGCAAGGGATCGTGAGAGAGAGATTGATTTAAAGATAGAGAGGAAGAAGAAGCCAGAGTCATTGTTTGGCACGAAGGGTTTGGGCAAAAAGCCCAAGACAGATTCCCGAAGGAAGGGCCAGCAGGGCCGAGGCCGCTGCGGAAAGTGTGGCAGGGGACACGATGGGCCATGTAGGGCGGGTAGTTCGGGCTGCTTCAAGTGCAGTCAAATTGGACATGTCAGCAGGGATTGTATTGCTACTACCACCACCACTACAACATCTGATCTGATTTGCTTCCATTGCAATCAGAGGGGACACAAGAAGTCCCAATGTCCGAGTCTAGCATGAGCAGGATAGGTGGTGGCACCCGCTCTTACCACTTTGAGGATTATAGATGACCATCAGGGCCGGTCTGAGGCGCTAGTGGCGAAGAGTAGAGCCTTCCAGTTGACAGCAGAGGAGGCACGTGCAACCCCTAATGTGGTTATGGGTATGTATCTTCTCCATTATCTCTTTATTTTTTTTATTATTACTCATGTTTGTGTGTTTGTCTATAGGATCATTCTTAGTGAACGGCATATCAACTATGGTACTAATTGATTTGGGGGCTACCAGATATTTTGTGTCACTGGCACATAGCAAGTGATTTAGTAGAGCTCCGGGGGAGCTGGATTGCCCACTTGAGGTATAGATAGCATATGATAGGACCTTCAAGGTTGCGAGGGTTCATAGAGGATGTACACTACAGTTATTTGATCAATAGTTTTCAGTGGATCTGGTTCCTATTCCCCTGCGTGGGAATAAGGTTATAGTGGGTACGGATTGGGTGAGCCCCAATAGGGCAGTGATTGACTGCAAGCAGCAGCTAGTGAGGGTTCATACTTCTAGTGGGGGACAGCTAGTGATTAAGGGCGAGAGGCCACAACTCGGACCGATTCTGTATACAGCAATGAGGGCGAGGCACCACCTTCAGCAGGGTTGCACAGGATACGTCGCCTACGTCATGGATACCCGAGATAATGGTAAGGCGACAGTTGATGATGTACCGGTGGTGCGAGAGTACCTAGACGTATTCCCGGAGAATTTCCTTGGGGTACCTCCGGAGAGACAGATTGAGTTTAGGATTGACCTGGTCCCTAATGCGGCTCCGATAGCCAAGGCACCACCTAATCTTTTATGTTCTCCAATGAATGTGAAACCTCTGTATATCCAATTCGAGAAATTAGTAGACAATTTAGATTTTATTTAGGGTTATCAAGTAAGCCAAGAAACGAAGCACATATTAACTTGTTCAACATTTTGATTAGGTCAACAAACTCATAAACCTAAAAATAGAGAGAACGAGGATACCTTGAAAGCACCATTGATGTGGGCTAATCTGACTATTTTTGCTCTATGAGAGTCATGTATGCATCCCACTCTGTATGTTATTTTCTACTAGAAAAGTAGAAATCATCAATGAGGCAAATAATTTTTTGATGTTTAAAAAGAGCCACCTAATGTTATGTGGCCAGTAGCGTTAGAACTGAGTCGCCGAAAAAATCACCTGCTCTATAATTGCAAGCCATCATTACTCCTATATATTAAAATCAACACGGTTGCTGACTTGAAATTAGCCTCAACTTGGGCTTCAACCTACTCCATATCACTTTGTCTTGAAAATCCTTCAATAATCAAAACATACCCATGATAAACATATAGTGAAATCTTATAGGTATTTAATCCAACTGGTGGGATATAGAAATATTAAAGAAAATCCATGAAAAACTTAATGGGTGTTGAGCATTCTAACACCCTTAAGTGTACATCCAACCCTAGAAAACCTTGGATCTATTCTTGTCTAAAACACATGCAAAATATGATTTCCAAGGTTCATAATCCTATCTAGCATACATGGGGAACTTTTAACATGAAAGATGGATAGAATTACATACCTTGTAGTTGATTTGATTCCTTGAAAACCTTGAGAGCCTAGCTCCCCAAGTGTGATGCCTCAAATGCTTCACACAACACCAAATGCTTTGGAATGACTTTGAGAGAATGTATAACACTCTAAAAATTGACTTGCCCTCTCTTGTACTTAGTGTAGTCGATTTTGGTGTGTATCATGATCCTTATATAGTGTGTTGCATTAGGGTTACACCATGTAAACCCTAATGTAACATGACTATTCATTTCCATGACCCATGGGTTTGTAACTCCCATGGAGCATCCTATGGACCTTAGCCCAACTTGATAATCCATGGAGCCTTTAGCACACTATACAAGTTATGGATTATTTACATAATCAACCCATATATTTAATTAGTTATCTTTTGATCACTTATTTAATTCCAAATTAATTCTTGATCAATACTAATTAAATAATACTATTAATATATTCGAACTTATAATATATTAATAAACCACAAGTGTAAATGTCTCTCATTAAGTCTATCCAAATGCATGATGCCATGCAACCCAAATGGACCATGTCGGGTCGGGTCAAGTACATACCAAATATAGTTATGGACTTGGACACCTTATCCAACAGTCTTCCACTTGGATAAGTTTAATAACTATATATCTGTAAGTATGACTTCAGGAACCGATCAACAATCATAGCTCTTTTCAAGGTTTCTCGGAACTGAGAAGAAGATGATGACGTGCCATTTAAGATAAGTGATCATATTATCCTCTATTCTAGATATCAGCCGGACAAATACATGGAACAATGTCTTTCTTATTGTCCAACAGTTTGTTTCCCGATTTTTGATTTGTTAGACTAAGAACTTAATTGAACACATCAATTTAGTTCTGACCGGGCCTGGTACATAGGTAAAAAAAAATCATCGAGGGGCCCAGATATCACTTCTAATCCAAGAAGGAACAGATAAACTTCGACTCATATGCATGTTCTACTAGTTGTTAAATCACACACAAAAGTACGTTTTATAACATCGAGTTACCAATGCGATTTCTTACGATCAATGCATAACCAACTCATAGGCAACAAGTCATATCTCTAGGTTTGTAGACTTATATGATATTACCATCTCACAATCACTTGAGATAAATTCCATGAAGTGATACCAGTGAGCGTGGGTTGAGTCCAAATGCTCAGAGCTTATGAGCACTCATGAGTGTTGTAGCCATGTCCAACAACTTAGACCTCTGCAACCATCTCATGACAGTCTTGATTCATACCTACTTTCAACATATGACCGACTGTGGAGATTCGAATAATATGATATGCCAAACATAATTATTCTGGAAGTCAAAACATGCAAAAGAAATATAGTAAATGATTGACAAGTGATAGCAACACTTTACTCATAAATAAACACAACTTTTATTCATCATCAAATGTCAATTACACTTCACAAATTTCAAAATTATCTAACTACTAAAACTAATAACATCCTTCAGCCCTATGCTCTGAGCACGCTGTAGATGCTTAACCCTACTCAATCCCTCTGTGAGGGGATCTGTTGGGTTCTCATCCGATGATAACCTCTTTGCCACGAGGAGTCCTTCTTCTATTCGATGTCTGATGAAATGGTATTTTCTGTCGATGTGTCTGGATCTCCCATGATCCCTTGGTTCCTTGGCTAAGGCAATTGCACTTTCACTGTCACAGAAAATTACCATTGGCTCCTTAAAGCTGGTACAACTCCAAAATCTCCAATGAAGATCTTTAGCCATATAGCCTCCTTTGCTGCCTCGCTTGTTGCTATATACTCTGATTCGTAAGTTGAATCAGCAACTGTCTCCTACTTGGAACTCTTCCAAGTAATTGCTCCTCCGTTTAAGGTAAATACCCAGCCTGACTGAGAGCGGAAATTATCAAATCAGTTTGAAAGCTAGCATCATTGTACCCTACAACTCTCAAGTCATCACTCCCACTGAGGGTAAGGACCCAGTCCTTAGTCCTCCGCAGGTACTTGAGAATATTCTTTACCGCAGTCCAGTGAGCCTTGCTAGGTTTCCCCTGATATTTGCTAACCATGCTCAAAGAAAAGGCTACATTAGGTCGAGTGCAGGTCATAGCATACATGATCGATCCTACTGCAGAAACATAAGCTATTCGATTCATTTATGCTATCTCAGCCTCATTACTCAGGCTCTGAGTTTTACTCAGTCTGGCGTTACTCTGGATAGTAACTCTCCTTTCTTGGAGTCCTGCATGCTGAACCTCTTCAACACCTTGTCCAAGTAGGTACTCTGACTAAGTCCAATTAGTCTTTTACTCCGGTCTCTCAGAATACTTATCCCCAGAATATAGGCAGCTTCCCCTAGGTCTTTCATAGAGAAACACTTCCCAAGCCAGGACTTCACTTCCTGCAGGGTTGGGATGTTATTTCCTATGAGTAGTATGTCATCCACATACAGTACCAAAAAACTGACTATACTCCCACTAGCCTTGACATAGACACAAGATTCATCTTCACTACTCAAAAAGCCAAATTCTTTGACTTTCTCATCAAAGCAAAGATTCCATTTGCGAGGTGCCTGTTTCAATCCATAAATGGATTTCTTGAGCTTACACACTCTATTAGGGTATTCTATACTGACAAAACCCTCTGGCTGACTCATGTAAAAATCTTCAGCCAAACTTCCATTAAGGAAGGCGGTTTTGACATCTATTTTCCATATTTCATAATCATGAAATGTAGCGATGGCTAACAGTACCCTAATGAACTTAATCTTGGCTACTGGTGAAAAAGTCTTGTCATAATCAACTCCTAGAGTTTGTGAAAAGCCCTTTGCAACCAGTCGTGCCTTATAAGTGTGTACATTACCATCCATGTAGGTCTTCTTCTTGAAGATCCATTTGCACCCAACTATCTTACGACCTGGTACATTGTCAACCAAGTTCCAAACATGATTGTCATACATGGACTGTATCTCACTGTCCATTGCCTCTTTCCCTTTGGCAGACTCCGCGCCTACCATGGCTTCCGCATAGCTGTTAGGTTCATCCAAACTTACCAATGTCTCATCACTGATAAGTGTCTCACCTTCCGCAGTAATATGTAATGCTCAGGTGCATTCCTAACCCTTGTGGAACGCCTCAGAGGTTTAGATTTGTCAATTGGCTCAACAGGAGTTTCCTCTTCAGGTTGAGTGCTAGGGTTTGAAGTTCCTTCATCACTTGACTCTTGAATTTCTTCAAGGTCAATTTGCCTCCCACTGTTTCCTTGGCTTATGAACTCTCTTTCTGGAAAGACACCCCTCCTTGATACAAAGACCACATTGTCACTAGGTCTGTAGAAGAGGTAACCAAAGGATTTCTATGGGTAGCCGATGAAAATACACCTCTCACTTCGAGGTTCGAGCTTATCATGAGTCTCGCATCTCATGATTGCCTCGCAAGCCCAAATCTTGATGTGGTCTAGTTTGGGAACTTTACCAGTCCACATCTCATGAGGAGTTTTGGCAACTTTCTTTGTAGGGACCAGATTAAGGATATGGGCGGCAATCTCTAAGGCATACCCCCAAAATGAGATTGGTAGCGAAGCTCGACTCATCATGGAATGAACCATATCCAATAAGGTTCGATTGCACCTCTCAGCCACACCATTCAACTGCGGTGTCCTGGGAGGTGTCAATTTTGAGATAATCCCACATTCCATGAGGTAGTCGAGAAACTATGAACTAAGATACTCACCACCTCGATCAGATCGAAGCATCTTAATGTTCCTGCCCAATTGATTCTCGAGTTCCTGTTTAAACTCTTTAAACTTCTCGAAAGTCTCTGACTTATGCTTGATTAAGTAGACATATACATATCTACTATAATCATCAGTAAAAGTCAAATAATAACGATTAGCATCCCTTGTGGCAGTTTTGAAGGGTCCACACACATCCGTGTGTACGAGATCCAACAAACCTTCAACCCTTTCACAAGAACCAGTGAAGGGTGACTTTGTCATTTTTCCAGGTAAGCATGATTCACAACTATCATATGAATTTAGGTAAAACGACTCCAAGACTCCATCCTTTTGGAGTTGGCCTATGCGTTTCTTGCTCACATGTCCAAGACGACAATGACATAATGATGCTTTATCCAAGTTATTATTACTCGAAGAATCAATACATAACACATTATTTCCTAGATTATCTACAATAGATACAACTTGATACACACCATCAAAAGGTAATGCTTTAAAATAAAGAACATTATTAAAGAAAGCATATATTCCACCTTTTTCATTATCAAAAGAAAAGGTAAACCCTTGTTTGTACAAAGCATGAAAGGAAATAATGTTTCTTGCCATTTCTGGCAAATAACAACATTTATTGAAATCTAAACTAAACCCAATACTTAGCAATAAAGTATAAACTCCAATCTTGGTGACAGGTGAAGCTTTCCTATTCCCCAAGATCAAGTTTATCTTTTGATGCTCCACTATCACACCCCAAAACCGGACGGCAGAAATGTTCTGGGGTGGATGACGTCATGTCAAGTATCACAACACATGCATATAGTAATCAAAGTACAACAAAACATTGCATTAATAGTAATAGTTTTACATGGTTACATTACAATACATCAAAGTAATACAAGCAAATGTAATAAGTACAGCAAGGTACTAAGCCATCTTCATCAACAGCTCCAGGGGTGTACCTGTCTAATTGTTGACCTGAGAATACAAGTTATTTGAAAAGCGAGTATCAGCATTTTTACAAATGCTAGTGAGTTCATAAGTATTTAGTGACATTTATTCAAATAACTTTATAAAGTAGTAGTTTAAGTGTTTACTGTGTATTAGAGTTCTTTCCAGAAAATCCTATATTTTCTTTAATAAAAGCAGTCTTCTACCAAGACTAGTCAGTGTTATGTGGTAAAAAGTAGTTTTCCCTTAATTGCTATCATTATCAAAATATTGAATTTGATTATTAAAGAAAGCAAGAAACAACAGGGAAATAACATATGCCTCAGCAGTGAGGACTGCTGACTAAGGCAATGGGATCATAGACTCTAGGAGAGTATCGAACGAACGACAAGCCTGGCTCAGTCTAACAGAAAGAGACACAGACCTTAGGCGGTACCAAATGAAAGGTACAGCTAGTAAGGTCTAATACAGTGAACACAGACCCCAGACAGTACCAACTGAATGATACGTGTAGCAAGGTCTAAAACAGTGATTATAGTGAATATAGTGGATACAGACCCCAGACAACATCAAATGAATGATGCGTCTAGTAAGGTCTAAAGCAGAGAATACAGACTGTAGACAGTATCAAATGAAAGATACATCTTGCGAGGTCAAAACAGTGTGACTCTGAAAAGTGAGATACCAGCATACAATGTAAATTGCCGGTGACATACCATTACCTTAAGGCCAAAGAATTATAAGGTAACCCGGGATACTCGTAACCATACTGACTAGAGTTCCAGACACCCTACAAGCGTCTATATAATGTGACATTTGTCACCCGTTGGCTTGGTAGGCCGGGACTGTAGCTAGCAGTCTGGGTGCGGGGGTGTCAATCCCGTATAGATCTATACACACAATGTCCGCTCTCCCTACAGGAGACTCTGGTTACCAACTAGACGACGGAGAAGGCCGTGTCCTGAAGATGCATCCCAAATAGTGGGTAGAGTCTTCCAAATAGTGGGTTTCTAATGTAAGTTCTGAACTAGAGGTAGAGACTCATAACTGAATTGACTGAGGTAAACCCATATGTCTATGCTTGTGTACATAATATATAACTAATGAATCAAACGACCTTCGGATGGACATCCGATCCCACCAGACCACATCTCAACAAAGAAAAGGAAATAGGGCGGACAAGCCTTCCTAAGTCCTTCAATCATTATTTATATGCATCTATACAAACACATACATACATGTAACTACGCTTGAATGTGTATCAAATGGAATCATATCGTGAAGTATAAGTGTACAGTGTGGAATAACCAACTTGTGAAGTATAAGCGTACAATGAAATATCCGACTTGTGAAGTATAAGCGTACAGTGGGATATCCGAGTCGTGAAGTATAAGCGTATAGTCGGATATCCGAGTCGTGAAGTATAAGTGTACAGAGTGGGATAATCGAATCGTGAAGTATAAGTGTACCAAGTATAAGTGTATCACGAAGTGGAAACGTTATCAAGTATAAGTGAAGTAGAAGCGACAACTGGTGAAGTAGGAGTGTCTATCGGTATAAGTGACTACCAGTATAAGTGAAATAGAGGCAATAACAGGTATAAGCGCTTCAAGAAGTGAAAGCGTTACCAAGTAGGAGTATAAAATAAGTAAAAGCGAAGCAGCAGTAACTAACAAGTAAAAGTATACATGAAAACCTTGGAAATCCTTTATACTTAGGAAAATCGCATTTTGTATTCTTTGGTAAAATAAGTGTTAAAACCTTTAGAAATCTTTGGAATCTTTCATAAACCAGTTTAGAATGAATTTAGGTAAAACAGTATAAGTTAGAGTTTTGAAACAATTGAAATCCCTTTTGAAAACCATTATAGTGTCCTACTCGGTTAAACAGTGTACAGTGTGGTAAAATCTTGTGTATGCGGGTTATCAATCACATGTGATTGATATGATAACTGGCATGTTTACCTTGTATTCCCCCTATAAAACATGTAAAAGCATTTAAAAGGTTCATTCAGGGGTATGAACTCACCTGGTGTAAGTAGATCTGACGAAGGCGCCAGTTGGGCGTTCGGTGTCACGTAAGGACTCGAACACACTCAATGACCTATTTAACATATGATAACATATGTTCACATACAATTAGTATATTTAATACTAATTAAACATGTATACACACTCAAAGGAGCGGAAAACACTTGGGTTAAGTGTTTGGGTGTCCCGGGTAGCGTCTAAAGGTGTGTATGGCTTAGGAATGGAGTTTACTCTCCGAGAGTAAACTCTAAATACTATGTTTACGGCCCAGGGACTACTCACCATGATTTTACGGCTGTAAAATCATGGTGAAGGGTTTAGTGTGTTTTAAGGCTTCCATCTTGATAGTGGGATTTTTCTAGGTCCAATTCTAGAAGGCATGAGAGGATTTAAAGTGTTTTAAGGGGCTATATGGGAGTTTAAGGCCGTGAACTCCTATCCTTTGATTTTATGGAAGTTTAAAGCCCCTATATCACTTCTAGTAATTTATTCAAGGCTATAGGGGTGTTTGGGGTTCCAAAAGTGCTCTCCTTTAGAGTTTATGGTCCAAAGTACTCTCATACACCCACAACTCTTTGATTTTAAGCCCTTGTTTCAACCCTAGCATTTTCTAGTGAAAGTATAAGGCCATTTAGGGGACATTTACTATCATCTTAGCATGTTTAGGGGTGTTTACAGCCTAGGCACTTGCTTAGGCCGTAAACTCCATGTTACCCCATATTTCCTTGTGTTTAAATGATCTAAACCCGAAATAGCAAGTCCCTTAATTATGTATTAAGTCCAAGGATGGTTTGGGAGCGTTTTTGGGGCTTTTTGACATGTTTAAGAGGTGTTTACCACCTTGGCATATTCCTAGGCCGTAAACTCTCTTTTACCCCTTAAAATCATGTGATTTAATGTTTAAAAACTCCTAGGCAAATCCCTTAATTTATTTCCAAGCCTTTAGGGACATTTTGGGGTCATTCTGACCTCATTTTAGGTGTTTACGGCCTAAGGAGAAGCTTAGGTCGTGAACTCCTTTTCAACAGCTTAAATGGTCAAATTCTAAGCTATAAACACGAATCATAATGTTTAGAGTAAGCTAGGGTAAGTGGACTTACAATTGAAATGTTTATTTAATTGACGACCTCTAATTAACGGAACTTTTATAAACTGGAATATTTCGTTAATGGTAACAGGGAAATGTAACGAAACAACTTGGGTTGTCACATTATCCCCCCGTTAGAGGGAATTTCGTCCCGAAATTCAGGTCTAGGTAAGGAAATAGGTATGAATGGCCAATTAGAGGTAAGAGAGTACTTCCTATACGGTTGTCCTCGCATTCCCAAGTGATCTCTGGTCTGTGTTTGTCATTCCGACAGACCCTCACGTACGGGATGCAGATTCCGTCTCGTGTAGCTAGTGGGTTCCAACTGGTGTACCAACAAGGTTAGGGTTCTAAATGGTTTCTATCAAGATGAGTGGGGTACGAAGAGTGACGTTGGGTAATCGCATATCTAGTCTCAGAAGTGGGTCGATCGGGCATGAAACTTGTGGAATATCATGAAAGTAGTAGTGGTCTGACGAGGGTTGAACCAAATCTCTGTGAGGATTCTCGGAGGGTCCTAAGCTCTGAGAAGGGTAGAGCTTTTCGGTACTTAGAACATAGTGTACTTCAATGGCAAGATCATCACTGGCGTGATCGCCATTCCGAAGTTCCTAACGTTCTCTCCCGTACTGGTAGTGTAGTCCTTCAGGTTGGTTCTTAGGAAGCTCGGGTTGTCTTTGGTTTTGCGTTTTCCCATCAATTGGCTTTTAGAGGCTTTCTCGGTCATCGAATGGGTTGCGTGACTATGGTTATCCATCTGCTGTAGAGTGTCTATCTCAAGCTCGTGCAAAATGAAGCTGCACTAATGATTCTTGAGACACGGAAACCCTAAGGTTCGGGGAGATAGGGTTTCACCAGACGAGTGTTGGACTATCTCAGGAGGAGGTTCTACTATTTTTGCGTGAGATAGTATCCGCAGAACACCTAATAGTCCAAGCATTCTCCAAGACTTTGGTTTATTCTAGTGCGGAAAGCGCATGTTCCTGCATAACCCTTCGACTAACACCAAGGCTGGTGTCAAGTCTATAAACTCTTCGGGATCTGGGTCACGAGGCTTCACGCAACTACTTTCGCACTTTGGTCAAGTATTCTTGGCTGCGGAGGTTATCCTGTGGTTCTCGGTATTCTAGTGTTCACTTCGGAGAATGTATTTTATCGTCTACAGGGCGACGATGGTTTCCTCCATGCGAGAGGGTGGAGGACGATAGGCACTGTTCGTCTATAACAGGGTGAACGAAGTGCCTGAGTAGTGCGAACATCTACTTCAACTACTCTTCCGAAGATTCTGAGTTTTCTCGGTCTAGGTTAAATCTAGTGAGCATAGGTTCCCATCACTCAGAACTTAATCTTTTCATCCACTCTTCTTAGAGTTTACTTGATCGCAGCTCTCAGATTTCTGGAATATTCGCCGCGATGCTTAATTTGGGGAATTAAGCGTGAATGGATGGTCGTAGTCAATGTCCTTGACTTTTACGACTCAGATTCTTTACCAACCAAGGGTGTTAGCTACTATGCTGGCTCAAGCGGATTGACAACAAATTTCAGATTCGTGGTCAATATAGTAGCTAAACCCGCAGTGGTTCTATTGACTCTAGCTACCGTTCCATGGGATAGGATGAAGGGTCTTTCTAGGGAATCTACTAGGTATGCTTCAGGTGGTTATCGTCTTCTGGAGTATCTGCAGTGTCGTTCACTTCGGTGTCTATCTGACTACGAGGGGTCAGTCAACAGCATACGGTACCCTCTCTTGGGTACTTTGGAAGGTTTGAGATAAGTGGGACGATTGATAGATCGCATTAGGTTTGATTATTTGTGTTAGGTTTAGATTCGGGAGAACCTTTATTTGCCGTCATGGCTACGGAGAAAGTTCTTTTTACACGGCACTAAGGATGAACACATGGTTGAACGAAGTCAAACCATGATCGATAGAGTCGTCGAAGTTGGCACACTTCGACATGATATAAAGTGAAGATCGATAGAGTCATGTGCCAAACAGGCACACAAGTTCTAGGCGTCTCGGGTTTCGTCCTATGTATCACTACCGCGGATACTTGGACCGATAGAGTCGACGCGGGACTATAGAGAGTCCTAAGTGTTTCCGAATAGAGTACCTTTTCATGAACGGATTTTCACAAGGCATTTCTATAATCGCCTAACATATACTAGTCATGTATAATTAAGGTGGGGAGGACTGTTGACTGAGCGACTCCGCCCTAAATCCACAACCAAACGAGGAACAGGAAATGAGGCGGCCTTCACTCACTCTAGGTCTTTCCATCTTAACTATACATGGCCGTAGTGTATATGTTTAGCCATTATAGTTTTACCTGATGAATTTTAAATTTTATAACAGTGCTGCGACTTTCGCCTTATTGGAGAAGTATTTACATTTGAATTAGCCTTTTATTGTATCTAGTTTAGTTATCTGAGATCGAGAGAGGTACCAAAAATCTACCGAGTGTCTTGATGCTTCTCCCTAAGCGTTAGAGTTAGGCTCCTTCTGTGTCTTTGTTGTTTCCTTCAGTTGGGCAGTCCTTCTTGAAGTGTCCCATTTCACCACATAGGTGGCAAACTGTGCGGGTCGCCACATTGGTGGTTGATGTAATGAACTCAACCGGGGTTCTGCAGACGCGAGCAGTATGCCCCAACATGTGGCACCTAGCACAATAGAGCTCCCGGCAGACACCATGATGATGGTAGCTGCACTTGCTGCAATGGGGAAGGTTTCCTAGGTATGGTCTCCTAGGTGTAGGGATGGAAGGTTTGGCAGAGAATTTAACCGTCTCAGCTCACTGCCCTTCGGAAGGTCCTTGAGCCGAGGTACTTCCCTCCTCGATCTTGATCTTTCTCTTTAGTGGATTTGAGTGAGGTTCTTGGGTGGCTGGGTATGCAGGGGTTGGTTGCTGCTGTCCATTGCTAGGATCAGAAATCCCGACAGGCACCTTGCTAACATTGGCGTTGTTAGCATTCAGGTGAGCCATGACAGCTGCTGCGGCTGCTGAGACTGCAGCTTGGAACGTAGCTTCATCGAATAAGAGTGTAGGTTTCTTGCTTGAGAACTGGTTACGCTTCTTCGGTAGCATGGTTTTTCCTACACGGAAAGGAATACAAGGTAATGAGAGACGACGGTTAACCCTGGAAATTTCTGTCCTGAACGTATTAGGCATAAATTTTTCCCGTGCCTAGGGTACTGATTGTCTGAGTGTCGACCTACATCCCTATGTTGTAGTCCTGGTAATAGAGGTAGGTGTATGAGTGTCGGAAAAAGGCTATAAGATGCGAGTCGTTCCTACTAAGTTACCTTTATACTGGGGAAAGGTTTCACTCTCCATCCTGGAGAGATTTGAGAACGGTTCGGAACGAAACTGCGGAAAGAGAGGCTCATGAAAGCTCATGGCTAAACACTCTCAATAAAGGTGCGGGGATCCGCCCTAATCGTGTATCCGGCAACGGGAAACGACGATTTACCTAACACATAGCATGAGTACTGTAACCACTAACTCACTAAATTGTATTATTTTATGGGTGTATTAACGTGACGAATACGAGGAAAAGGCACTTCCCGGGTTCCATGTACTGGCTCCCTCGGTCTGCCTCGTATCTTTGACTAGAATCGGCGTTGGTTTCCTTCGGGTAGTTACCTAGTTTTCTTTTCTCGTATGGACATATTGAATCTCTACTCTGCCTTGCTTCCGAATTCCGACTATAGGTGTCATCACCTCATAAAGGGCGACTGGGAATCTCAGAAGTTTAGGCAAATTTCGCACCGAGGTCCCAAGAAGAATATGGGCACTTGGAGCATTCAATAGTCTCGACCCGGTTCATTTATTTCCGAACAGGAAATCTTCTCAATGAACCTCTTCTGGGCCTGAATCAACTTCTCTGTCATGCACTGAAGTTGATAGGGTTGTCTACAGGGTTCGTGCGAGAATGGAAATGTCTAAAGAATCCTAAGAGATTATTAACATTTCACTGGATGATCCATATCGAGTCCTGCTACGATTACATAGGGTATACAAATCATATATAGCTTAGATCCGATAGGCCTTCGAATATGTGATACTACTCTAGAACCACATCCCAACGTGGAAAAGGAAATAGGGCAAAACCCCACATTCTTAGCCAATGGGATCCTTACTATATATAACCTTGGGAGTATACTCTCTGTAATTGTAGGTATATCAATAAGGATCTTTTTAGTTCTTCACACAAGGTTAGTTATGGATCCTAAAATACCCCTATGGTATTTTAATTTTCTTGTTTGTTTCTTATCTTCTGAGTATCATTCTGGGATTAGTGTGAATCTTTTAGCGTTCTAAAATACTCCTATAGTATCTTAACTTTATGTTTGGATCTAGCTATCCTAGTTGGTAAGTTTCAGACCTGTTGTACACTACTATCACTCCCAAGCACATGTTCATCGCATCTCGGATAAATGTAGTTAATCAGGTTACATTTATCCCAGCTTACGATTACATAACTGCCCAGGTTTGACGGTAATGCTGAACATCCGAAGACTTTTATTCTTGTTGTTCATGTGATAATTGTGTTCGAGTGTTTAGGTTTTGGATGTTATTATACTTTGGTAAAATATGGTTATATTTTAAAGTAGAATTCTTGGTCAGAGTGTTTTATTCCTTTGTGTTTATAGGTTGTATATCTTTTATGAATTGATATACTTAGCTCACTATAAACAATGCTCTGATACCAATCTGTCACACCCCAAAACCAGAACGGCGGAAACGTTCTGGGGTGGATGACGTCATGTCAAGTATCACAACACATGCATATAGTAATCAAAGTACAACAAAACATTGCATTAATAGTAATAGTTTTACATGGTTACATTACAATACATCAAAGTAATACAAGCAAATGTAATAAGTACAGCAAGGTACTAAGCCATCTTCATCAACAGCTCCGGGGGTGTACCTGTCTAATTGCTGACCTGAGAATACAAGTTATTTGAAAAGCAAGTATCAGCATTTTTACAAATGCTAGTGAGTTCATAAGTATTTAGTGACATTTATTCAAATAACTTTATAATGTAGTAGTTTAAGTGTTTACTGTGTATTAGAGTTCTTTCCAGAAAATCCTATATTTTCTTTAATAAAAGCAGTCTTCTACCAAGACTGGTCAGTGTGATGTGTTCAAAAGTAGTTTTCCCTTAATTGCTATCATTATCAAAATACTGAATTTGATTATTAAAGAAAGCAAGAGACAACAGGGAAATAACATATGCCTCAGCAGTGAGGACTGCTGACTAAGGCAATGGGATCATAGACTCCAGGAGAGTATCGAACGAACGACAAGCTTGGATCAGTCTAACAGAAAGAGACATAGACCCTAGGCGGTACCAAATGAAAGGTACAGCTAGTAAGGTCTATTACAGTGAACACAGACCCCAGACAGTACCAACTGAATGATACGTCTAGCAAGGTCTAAAACAGTGATTATAGTGAATACAGTGGATCAAGACCCCAGACAACATCAAATGAATGATGTGTCTAGTAAGGTCTAAAGAAGAGAATATAGACCGCAGACAGTATCAAATGAAAGATACATCTTGCAAGGTCAAAACAGTGTGACTCTTAAAAGTGAGATACCAGCATACAGTGTAAACAGCCGGTGACATACCGTTACCTTAAGGCCAAAGAATTATAAGGTAACCCGGGATACTTGTAACCATACTGACTAGAGTTCCAGACACCCTACAAGCGTCTATATAATGTGACATTTGTCACCCGTTGGCTTTTTAGGCCGGGACTGTAGCTAGCAATCTGGGTGCGGGGGTGTCAATCCCGTATAGATCTATACACACAATGTCCGCTCTCCTTACAGGAAACTGTGGTTACCAACTAGACGACAGAGAAGGCCGTGTCCTGAAGATGCATCCCAAATAGTGGGTAGAGACTTCCAAATAGTGGGTTTCTAATGTAAGTGCGGAACTAGAGGTAGAGACTCATAACAGAATTGACTGAAGTAAACCCATATGCCTATGCTTGTGTACATAATATATAACTAATGAATCAAACGACCTTCGGATGGACATCCGATCCCACCAGACCACATCTCAACGAAGAAAAGGAAATAGGGCGGACAAGCCTTCCTAAGTCCTTCAATCATTATTTATATGCATCTATACAAACATAGACATACATGTAACTACGCTTGAATGTGTATCAAATGGAATCATATCGTGAAGTATAAGTGTACAGTGTGGAATAACTGACTTGTTAAGTATAAGCGTACAATGAAATATCCGAGTCGTGAAGTATAAGCGTACAGTGGGATATCCGAGTCGTGAAGTATAAGTGTACAGAGTGGGATAATCGAATCATGAAGTATAAGTGTACCAAGTATAAGTGTATCATGAAGTGGAAACGTTATCAAGTATAAGTGAAGTAGAAGCGACAACTGGTGAAGTAGGAGTGTCTATCGGTACATGTGACTACCAGTATAAGTGAAATAGAGGCAATAACAGGTATAAGCGCTTCAAGAAGTGAAAGCGTTACCAAGTAGGAGTATAAAATAAGTAAAAGCGAAGCATCAGTAACTAACAAGTAAAAGTATACATGAAAACGTTGGAAAACCTTTATACTTAGGAAAATCGCACTTTGTATTCTTTGGTAAAATAAGTGTGAAAACCTCTAGAAATCTTTGGAATCTTTCATAAACCAGTTTAGAATGAATTTAGGTAAAACAGTACAAGTAAGAGTTTTGAAACAATTGAAATCCCTTTTGAAAACCATTATAGTGTCCTACTTGGTTAAACAGTGTACAGTGTGGTAAAAACTTGTGCATACGGGTTATGAATCACATCTGATTGATATGATACCTGGCATGTTTAACTTGTGTTCCCCCGCTATAAAACATGTAGAAACATTTAAAAGGTTCATTCAGGGTTATGAACTCACCTGGTGTAAGTAGATCCGATGAAGGCGCCGGTTGGGCGTTCGGTGTCACATAAGGACTCGAACACACTCAATGACCTATTTAACATATGATAACATATGTTCACATACAATTAGTATTTTTAATACTAATTAAACACGTATACGCACTCAAAGGAGCGGAAAACACTTGGGTTAAGTGTTTGGGTGTCCCGGGTAGCGTCTAAAGGTGTGTATGGCTTAGGAATGGAGTTTACTCTCCAAGAGTAAACTGTAAATACTATGTTTACGGCCCAGCGACTACTCAGCATGAGTTTACGGCCATAAACTCATGGTGAAGGGTTCTAGTGTGTTTTAAGGCTTCCATCTTGATAGTGGGATTTTTCTAGGTCCAATTCCAAAAGGCATGAGAGGATTTAAAGTGTTTTAAGGGGCTATATGGGAGTTTACGTCCCATGAACCACCCCTATGGGAGTTCACGGCCGTGAACTCCTATCCTTTGATTCTATGGAAGTTTAAAGCCCCTAGATCACTTCTAGTAATTTATTCAAGGCTATAGGGGTGTATGGGGTTGCAAAAGTGCTCTCCTTTAGAGTTTATGGTCCAAATGAATAATCCTTGAGAGTTTACAGCCGTAAGCTCTATGGCTTGGCCGTGAACTCTCATACACCTACAACTCTTTGATTTTAAGCCCTTGTTACAACCCTAGCATTTTCTTGTGAAAGTATAAGGCCATTTAGGGGACATTTACTATCATTTTAGCATGTTTAAGGGTGTTTACGGCCTAGGCACTTGCTTAGGCCGTAAACTCCATGTTACCCCATATTTCCTTGTGTTTAAATGATCTAAACCCGAAATAGCAAGTCCCTTAATTACGTATTAAGTCCAAGGGTGGTTGGGAGCGTTTTTGGGGCTTTTTGACATGTTTAAGAGGTGTTTACCACCTTGGCATATGCCTGGGCCATAAACTCTCTTTTACCCCCTAAAATCATGTTATTTAATGTTTAAAAACTCCTAGGCAAATCCCTTAATTTATTTCCAAGCCTTTAGGGACATTTTGGGGTCATTCTGGCCTCATTTTAGGTGTTTACTGCCTAAGGAGGAGCTTAGGCCGTGAACTCCTTTTCAACAGCTTAAATGGTCCAATTCTAAGCTATAAACACGAATCATAATGTTTAGAGTAAGCTAGGGTAAGTGGACTTACGATTTGGAAGCGTTTGGTTGCGGATTTGGGTCAAAAACGAGTCTAGAGAAAGAGAGAGAGTATAGAGAGAGAGAGGGTGGAAAAGCTCCAAATGGAGTTTACTCCCCTTTATATATGGGTGGGAGTTGGAGCTCAGTGGAATTCTACCCAATACTGCCGTTAGACGGGGCTTTTGGTCGCACCCGATTTAGTGGTAATAATAATAAAAACTAACTTTTTCCAAGTAAATGGAAATGTGTGTTATGTGTTTTTTATTCCCATTTATCACGATTTAACGGCATATTAAATATAAACAAATGAAATTTTTATTTAATTGACGACCTCTAATTAACGAAACTTTTATAAACTAGAATATTTCGTTAACGGTAACGGGGAAATGTAACGAAACAACTTGGGTTGTCACATCATCCCCCCGTTAGAGGGAATTTCGTCCCGAAATTCAGGTCTAGGTAAGGAAATAGGTATGAATGGCCAATTAGAGGTAAGAGAGTACTTCCTATACGGTTGTCCTCGCATTCCCAAGTGATCTCTGGTCTGTGTTTGTCATTCCAACAGAGCCTCACGTACGGGATGCGGATTCCGTCTCATGTAGCAAGTGGGTTCCAACTGGTGTAGCAACAAGGTTAGGGTTCTCAATGGTTTCTATCAAGATGAGTGGGGTACGAAGAGTGACGTCGGGTAATCGCATATCTAGTCTCAGAAGTGGATCGATCGGGCATGAAACTTGTGGGATATCATGAAAGTAGTAGTGGTCTGACGACGGTTGAACTAAATCTCTGTGAGGATTCTCGGAGGGTCCTAAGCTCTGAGAAGGGTAGAGCTTTTCGGTACTTAGAACATAGTGTACTTCTATGGCAAGATCATCACTGGCGTGATCGCCATTCCGAAGTTCCTAACGTTCTCTCCCATACTGGTAGTGTAGTCCTTCAGGTTGGTTCTTAGGAAGCTCGGGTTGTCTTTGGTTTTGCGGTTACCCATCAATTGGCTTTTAGAGGCTTTCTAGGTCAACGAATGGGTTGCATGACTATGGTTATCCGTCTGCTGTAGAGTGTCTATCTCAAGCTCGTGCAAAATGAACCTGTACTAACGATTCTTGAGACACGGAAACCCTGAGGTTCGGGGAGATAGGGTTTCACCAGACCAGTGTTGGACTATCTCAGGAGGAGGTTCTGCTATTTCTGCGTGAGATAGTATCCGTGGAACACCTAATAGTCCAAGGATTCTCCAAGACTTTGGTTTATTCTAGCGCGGAAAGTGCATGTTCCTACATAACCCTTCGACTAACACCAAGGCTGGTGTCAAGTCTATAATCTCTTCGGGATCTGGGTCACTAGGCTTCACGCAACTACTTTTGCACTTTGATCAAGTATTCTTGGCTGCGGAGGTTATCCTGTGGTTCTCGGTATTCTAGTGTTCACTTCGGAGAATGTATTTTATCGTCTACAGGGCGACGACGGTTTCCTCCATGCGAGAGGGTGGAGGACGATAGGCACTGTTCGTCTATAACAGGGTGGACGAAGTGCCTTAGTAGTGCGAACATCTACTTCAACTACTCTTCCGAAGGTTCTGAGTTTTCTCGGTCTAGGTCAAATCTAGTGAGCATAGGTTCCCATCACTCGGAACTTAATCTTTTCATCCACTCTTCTTAGAGTTTACTTTATCGCATCTCTCAGATTTCTGGAATATTCGCCGCGATGCTTAATTTGGGGAATTAAGCGTGAATGGATGGTCGTAGTCAATGTCCTTGGCTTTTACGACTTAGATTCTTTACCAACCAAGGGTGTTAGCTACTATGCTGGCTCAAGTGGATTGACAACAAATTTCGGATTCGTGGTCATTATAGTAGCTCAACCCGCAGTGGTTCTATTGACTCTAGCTACCGTTCCATGGGATAGGATGAAGGGTCTTTCTAGGGAATCTACTAGGTATGCTTCAGGTGGTTATCATCTTCTGGAGTATCTGCAGTGTCGTTCACTTCGGTGTCCATCTGACTACGAGGGGTCAGTCAACAGCATACGGTACCCTCTCTTGGGTACTTTAGAAGGTTTGAGATAAGAGGGACGATTGACGGATCACATTTGGTTTGATTATTCGTGTTAGGTTTAGATTCGGGAGAACCTTTATTTGCCGTCATGGCTACGGAGAAAGTTCTTTTTACACAGCACTAAGGATGAACACATGGTTGAACGAAGTCAAACCATGATCGATAGAGTCGTCGAAGTTGGCACACTTCGACATGATATAAAGTGAAGATCGATAGAGTCATGTGCCGAACAGGCACACAAGTTCTAGGCGTCTCGGGTTTCGTCCTATGTATCACTACCGCGTATACTTGGACCGATAGAGTCGATGCGGGACTATAGAGAGTCCTAAGTGTTTCCGAATAGAGTACCTTTTCATGAACAGATTTTCACAAGACATTTCTATAATCGCCTAACATATACTAGTCATGTATAATTAAGGTGGGGAGGACTGTTGACTGAGCGACTCCGCCCTAAATCCACAACCAAACGAGGAACAGGAATTGAGGCGGCCTTCACTCACTCTAGGTCTTTCCGTCTTAACTATACATGGCCGTAATGTATATGTTTAGCCATTATAGTTTTACCTGATGAATTTTAAATTTTATAACAGTGCTGCGACTTTCGCCTTATTGGAGAAGTATTTACATTTGAATTAGCCTTTTATTGTATCTAGTTTAGTTATCTGAGATCGAGAGACGTACCAAAAATCTACCGAGTGTCTTGATGCTTCTCCCTAAGCGTTTGAGTTAGGCTCCTTCCGTGTCTTTGTTGTTTCCTTCAGTTGGGCAGTCCTTCTTGAAGTGTCCCATTTCACCACATAGGTGGCAAACTGTGCGGGTCGCCACATTGGTGGTTGATGTAATGAACTCAACCGGGGTTCTGCAGACGCGAGCAGTATGCTCCAACATGTGGCACCTAGCACAATAGAGCTCCCGACAGACACCATGATGATGGTAGCT
This sequence comes from Lactuca sativa, assembly GCF_002870075.4. NCBI lineage: Eukaryota > Viridiplantae > Streptophyta > Magnoliopsida > Asterales > Asteraceae > Lactuca > Lactuca sativa. Next base: position 90,029,753 of record NC_056627.2, read on the forward strand.
GCACTTGCTGCAATGGGGAAGGTTTCCTAGGTATGGTCTCCTAGGTGTAGGGATGGAAGGGTTGGCAGAGAATTTAACCGTCTCAGCTCGCTGCCCTTCGGAAGGTCCTTGAGCCGAGGTACTTCCCTCCTCGATCTTGATCTTTCTCTTTAGTGGATTTGAGTGAGGTTCTTGGGTGGCTGGGTATGCAGGGGTTGGTTGCTGTTGTCCATTGATAGGATCGGAAATCCTGACAGGCACCTTGCTAACATTGGCGTTGTTAGCATTCAGGTGAGCCATGACAGCTGCTATGGCTGCTGAGACTGCAGCTTGGAATGTAGCTTCATCGAATAAGAGTGTAGGTTTCTTGCTTGAGGACTGGTTACGCTTCTTCGGTGGCATGGTTTTTCCTACATGGAAAGGAATACAAGGTAATGAGAGACGACGGTTAACCCTGGACATTTCTGTCCTGAACGTATTAGGCATAAATTTTTCCCGTGCCTAGGGTACTGATTGTCTGAGTGTCGACCTACATCCCTATATTCTAGTCCTGGTAATCGAGGTAGGTGTATGAGTGTCGGAAAAAGGCTATAAGATGCGAGTCGTTCCTACTAAGTTACCTTTATACTGGGGAAAGGTTTCACTCTCCGTCCTGGAGAGATTAGAGAACGGTTCGGAACAAAACTGCGGAAAGAGAGGCTCATGAAAGCTCATGTCTAAACACTCTCAATAAAGGTGCGGGGATCCGCCCTAATCGTGTATCCGGCAACGGGAAACGACGATTTACCTAACACATAGCATGAGTAGTGTAACCACTAACTCACTAAATTGTATTATTTTATGGGTGTATTAGCGTGACGAATACGAGGAAAAGGCACTTCCCGGGTTCCATGTACTGGCTCCCTCGGTCTGCCTCGTATCTTTGACTGGAATCGGCGTTGGTTTCCTTCGGGTAGTTACCTAGTTTTCTTTTCTCGTATGGACATATTGAATCTCTACTCTGCCTTGCTTCCGAATTCCAACTATAGGTGTCATCACCTCATAAAGGGCGACTGGGAATCTCAGAAGTTTAGGCAAATTTCGCCTTGAGGTCCCTAGAAGAATATGGGCACTTGGTGAATTCAATAGTCTCGACCCGGTTCATTTATTTCCGAACAGGAAATCTTCTCAATGAACCTCTTCTGGGCCTGAATCAACTTCTCTGTCATGCACTGAAGTGGATACGGTTGTCTACAGGGTTCGTGTGAGAATGGAAATGTCTAAAGAATCCTAAGAGATTATTAACATTTCACTGGATGATCCATATTGAGTCCTGCTACAATTACACAGGGTATACAAATCATATATAGCTTAGATCCGATAGGCCTTCAAATATGTGATACTACTCTAGAACCACATCCCAACGAGGAAAAGGAAATAGGGCGAAACCACACATTCTTAGCCTATGGGATCCTTACTATATATAACCTTGGGAGTATACTCTCTGTAATTGTAGGTATATCAATAAGGATCTTTTTAGTTCTTCACACAAGGTTAGTTATGGATCCAAAAATACCCCTATGGTATTTTAATTTTCTTGTTTGTTTCTTATCTTCTGAGTATCATTCTGGGATTAGTGTGAATCTTTTAGCGTTCTAAAATACTCCTATAGTATCTTAACTTTATGTTTGGATCTAGCTATCCTAGTTGGTAAGTTTCAGACCTGTTGTGCACTACTATCACTCCCAAGCACATGTTCATCGCATCTCGGATAAATGTAGTTAATCAGGTTACATTTATCCCAGCTTACGATTACATAACTGCCCAGGTTTGACGGTAATGCTCAACATCCGAAGACTTTTATTCTTGTTGTTCTTGTGATACTTGTGTTCGAGTGTTTAGGTTTTGGATGTTATTATAATTTGGTAAAATATGGTTATATTTTAAAGTATAATTCTTGGTCAGAGTGTTTTATCCCTTTGTGTTTATAGGTTGTATATCTTTTATGAATTGATATACTTAGCTCACTATAAACAATGCTCTGATACCAATCTGTCACACCCCAAAACCAGAACGGCGGAAACGTTCTGGGGTGGATGACGTCATGTCAAGTATCACAACACATGCATATAGTAATCAAAGTACAACAAAACATTGCATTAATAGTAATAGTTTTACATGGTTACATTACAATACATCAAAGTAATACAAGCAAGTGTAATAAGTACAACAAGGTACTAAGCCATCTTCATCAACAGCTCCGGGGGTGTACCTGTCTAATTGTTGACCTGAGAATACAAGTTATTTGAAAAGCGAGTATCAGCATTTTTACAAATGCTAGTGAGTTCATAAGTATTTAGTGACATTTATTCAAATAACTTTATAAAGTAGTAGTTTAAGTGTTTACTGTGTATTAGAGTTCTTTCCAGAAAATCCTATGTTTTCTTTAATAAAAGCAGTCTTCTACCAAGACTAGTCAGTGTTATGTGGTAAGAAGTAGTTTTCCTTTAATTTCTATCATTATCAAAATACTGAATTTGATTATTAAAGAAAGCAAGAGACAACAGGGAAATAACATATGCCTCAGCAGTGAGGACTGCTGACTAAGGCAATGGGATCATAGACTCCAGGAGAGTATCGAACGAACGACAAGCCTGGCTCAGTCTAACAGAAAGAGACACAGACCCTAGGCGGTACCAAATGAAAGGTACAGCTAGTAAGGTCTAATACAGTGAACACAAACCCCAGACAGTACCAACTGAATGATACGTCTAGCAAGGTCTAAAACAGTGATTATAGTGAATACAGTGGATACAGACCCCAGACAGCATCAAATGAATGATACGTCTAGGAAGGTCTAAAGCAGAGAATACAGACCGCAGACAGTATCAAAAGAAAGATACATCTTGCAAGGTCAAAACAGTGTGACTCTGAAAAGTGAGATACCAGCATACAATGTAAATTGCCGGTGACATACCGTTACCTTAAGGCCAAAGAATTATAAGGTAACCCGGGATACTCGTAACCATACTGACTAGAGTTCCAGATGCCCTACAAGCGTCTATATAATGTGACATTTGTCACCCGTTGGCTTTGTAGGCCGGGACTGTAGTTATCAGTCTGGGTGCGGGGGTGTCAATCCCGTATAGATCTATACACACAATGTCCGCTCTCCCTACAGGAGACTCTGGTTACCAACTAGACGACAGAGAAGGCCGTGTCCAGAAGATGCATCCCAAATAGTTAGTAGAGACTTCCAAATAGTGGGTTTCTAATGTAAGTGCTGAACTAGAGGTAGAGACTCATAACTGAATTGACTGAAGTAAACCCATATGTCTATGCTTGTGTTCATAATATATAACTAATGAATCAAACGACCTTCGGATAGACGTCCGATCCCACCAGACCACATCTCCACGAAGAAAACGAAATAGGGTGGACAAGCCTTCCTAAGTCCTTCAATCATTATTTATATGCATCTATACAAACACATACATACATCTAACTACGCTTGAATGTGTATCAAATGGAATCATATCGTGAAGTATAAGTGTACAGTGTGGAATAACCGACTTGTGAAGTATAAGCGTACAATGAAATATCCGAGTCGTGAAGTATAAGCGTACAGTGGGATATCCGAGTCGTGAAGTATAAGTGTATAGAGTGGGATAATCGAATCGTGAAGTATAAGTGTACCAAGTAGAAGTGTATCACGAAGTGGAAACGTTATCAAGTATAAGTGAAGTAGAAGCGACAACTGGTGAAGTAGGAGTGTCTATCGGTATATGTGACTACCAGTATAAGTGAAATAGAGGCAATAACAGGTATAAGCGCTTTAAGAAGTGAAAGCGTTACGAAGTAGGAGTATAAAATAAGTAAAAGCGAAGCAGCAGTAACTAACAAGTAAAAGTATACATGAAAACCTTGGAAAACCTTTATACTTAGGAAAATCGCATTTTGTATTCTTTGGTAAAATAAGTGTGAAAACCTTTAGTAATCTTTTGAATCTTTCATAAACCAGTTTAGAACGAATTTAGGTAAAACAGTATAAGTAAGAGTTTTGAAACAATTGAAATCCCTTTTGAAAACCATTATAGTGTCCCACTCGGTTAAACAGTGTACAGTGTGCTAAAATCTTGTGCATGCGGGTTATCAATCACATCTGATTGATATGATAACTGGCATGTTTAACTTGTATTCCCCCTATAAAACATGTAAAAACATTTAAAAGGTTCATTCAGGGGTATGAACTCACCTGGTGTAAGTAAATCCGACGAAGGCGCCGGTTGGGCGTTCGGTGTCACGTAAGGACTCGAACACACTCAATGACCTATTTAACATATGATAACATATGTTCACATACAATTAGTATATTTAATACTAATTAAACACGTATACACACTCGAAGGAGCGGAAAACACTTGGGTTAAGTGTTTGGGTGTCCCGGGTTGCGTCTAAAGGTGTGTATGGCTTAGGAATGAAGTTTACTCTCCGAGAGTAAACTCTAAATACTATGTTTACGGCCCAGGGACTACTCACCATGAGTTTACGGCCGTAAACTCATGGTGAAGGGTTCTAGTGTGTTTTAAGGCTTCCATCTTGATAGTGGGATTTTTCTAGGTCCAATTCCAAAAGGCATGAGAGGATTTAAAGTGTTTTAAGGGGCTATATGGGAGTTTACGGCCCATGAACCACCCCTATGGGAGTTCACGGCCGTGAACTCCTATCCTTTGATTCTATGGAAGTTTAAAGCCCCTAGATCACTTCTAGTAATTTATTCAAGGCTATAGGGGTGTTTGGGGTTCCAAAAGTGCTCTCCTTTAGAGTTTATGGTCCAAATGACCAATCCTTGAGAGTTTACGGCCGTAAGCCCTATGGCTTGGCCGTGAACTCTCATACACCCACAACTCTTTGATTTTAAGCCCTTGTTTCAACCCTAGCATTTTCTAGTAAAAGTATAAGGCCATTTAGGGGACATTTACTTTCATTTTAGCATGTTTAGGGGTGTTTACGGCCTAGGCACTTGCTTAGGCCGTAAACTCCATGTTACCCCATATTTCCTTGTGTTTAAATGATCTAAACCCAAAATAGCAAGTCCCTTAATTATGTATTAAGTCCAAGGGTGGGTTGGGAGTGCTTTTGGGGCTTTTTGACATGTTTAAGAGGTGTTTACCGCCTTGGCATATGCCTGGGCCGTAAACTCTCTTTTACCCCCTAAAATCATGTGATTTAATGTTTAAACACTCCTAGGCAAATCCCTTAATTAATTTCCAAGCCTTTAGGGACATTTTGGGGTCATTCTGGCCTCATTTTAGGTGTTTACGGCCTAAGGAGGAGCTTAGGCCGTGAACTCCTTTTCAACAGCTTAAATGGTCCAATTCTAAGCTATAAACACGAATCATAATGTTTAGAGTAAGCTAGGGTAAGTGGACTTACGATTTGGAAGCGTTTGGTTGCGGATTTGGGTCGAAAACGAGTCTAGAGAGAGAGTATAGAGAGAGAGGGTGGAAAAGCTCCAAATGGAGTTTACTCCCCTTTATATATGGGTGGGAGTTGGAGCTCTGTGGAATTCTACCCAATACTGCCGTTAGACAGGGCTTTTGGTCGCACCCGATTTAGTGGTAATAATAACAAAAACTAACTTTTTTCCAAGTAAATGGAAATGTGTGTTATGTGTTTTTTATTCCCATTTATCACGACTTAACGGCATATTGAATATAAACAAATGAAATGTTTATTTAATTGACAACCTCTAATTAACGGAACTTTTATAAACTGGAATATTCCGTTAACGGTAACGGGGAAATGTAATGGAACAACTTGGGTTGTCACATCCACATTCTCACTTCTTCTTAGTCCCTGTAAATCAGAACATATATGAATACAACAACCAGTATCAAGGACCCAAGAGTTAGAATAGGGTGAGTTATTAGATAGAATAGTGTAAATACCTGCATGGTTGGGTTTGACTTTCCCAACCTTCACATCTTGCTGGTACTTTGGGCAGTTCCGCTTCCAATGAGACTTCTCATGGCAATAGAAGCATTCAGCCTCTTTTAGGTCAGAAGAAGGAGTGACCAAACCTTTCTTGGTTCCACTTGAAGAAGAGCCATCAAGGGTCCTAGAATTGGTACCCTTCGAAGAGCTCTTCCTCTTCTTCCCTCTACCATTCCCAATTGCCATGATAGGGGCGGAGTTTGGAGTAGGAGTGGGAGTGTTAACAATCTTCGTACCCTTAAGACCACTTTTGGCGGTCTTCAAGAGTCATTGAAGTTTGCTGAGTGTGACTTCTTCCTTACTCATGTGGTATGTCATGCGGAATTGATCATAACACGAGGGTAAGGATTGCAAAATGATATCTATTGCAAGCTCCTCTAGGAAGTTCACATTAAGCTTCAGCAAACGGTCCACATACCTTTGCATTTTCTGCAAGTGGCCTATGATGGGTTCACCATCCTTCATACGGGTTGTTATCATGGAGCAGATGATGTCATACCTCTCTTGAAAAGCACTTTGATGGTATCTTTCCATCAAATATTGATGCATTTCAAAAGGGTAGTAGTCCTCATAGGACTTTTGGAGCTCGGCTGTCATCATGGCCATCATGATACAAGCCACTTTCATGGCATCTCTCTCATGAGTCCGAAATTCAGCGATCTCCTCAGGAGTAGCAATTGACTAATCAATATCCTTTAGCTCCTTATCGAGGACATATTCTTTGTCCTCGTAGCAAGTAACCATATTGATGTTTTGGATCCAATCCATAAAGTTGGAACCATCAAAGATGACCCTCCCACATAGGTTCATGAGGGAAAAGGAGCCAGAAGCAGTGTTGTTGGAAGACATCTGAAAGGAAGAGAACAAGTTTAGTTTAGATATAAAGATAGTCCTTAATAAAACACCCAAATGTAGTATTAAGGCTAGGATCCAATCACAATATATCATAACATAGAAGAGGTATGCCGTAATCTAAGCTATAACATATTTGAAAGGTAGGTGAATGACGATTCACCAATTTCCACCAAAACCCGAAATATAAATTATTAGGTTTTAATTGGTTCTTAGAAATTCCTATATTCTTTTGAGATTCAATGAACTTTTCAAAGGCATGTTTTAATCTCGAGAGTTCCCTCCAGGTTTTGTGATTGGGATATCGAGGATCACAAAATGAGGTGTGAAGTAACAATTCAAATCACTTGGCACCCTTAAACTTTATCACTCAATCGATGTGCCGGTTAACCACACACGCTCAGCCGACCTATAATAAACTTTAAGTCACCCTCTACCTACCTTGTTAAGTCCAGGTTAGTGTGCCAGTTAACCACACATGCTCCACTAATGACTTAATCAAAGTGTAAAGTATAATTTCATGGATTAGCACCTTATTCACATTTTCCTAAATTAACTACGATTGGGAATTTAATAAAACATTTAATTAAATTTATAATATTCATCATACATTTAATGAGAATTTATAAGTCACTGTCCTACTCGTTCGGCTAACAACCCTCCAGCGATCAAGGAAGCAGTGGGCAAGAGTGGACACCCATTAAGTCGGCATTTCATAGGCAACAACCTTATACCCCCCTTAGAGACCGGCTTAGTGAATGAGACCTACTAATGATAAGACGATTTGATCTTATACACATATATATTATTAACTTATAATATAATAAAGTATAAGGGTTGAATTTTAACTTTTAAAATTCTAAGGGATGGAACTAAAGTTTTAAAGAAGACTTTACATGTTCCAAAACTTGAGGGCAAGTTTTGTAACTTTACAAAACTCTTCAATTCATAACTTATGAGATTAATAGGTTTATTAAAATGAGTGTCTTTTCATTTTCCATAACCTATGTGTTTTATTGAACTTTAAAAGAAAGAGACTTTTGGTAATCCATAACTTGAGGACAAGTTATGACTTCCATTAAAACACATAATGATCAAGAATTAAAACTAGCAAGAAGATACAAATAATTCTTATGATCATCTACTCTCATAAGAACATGAATATGAATATCAAAACTTCAAGAACACATAAAATCATGGAATTTTGATATTAGCCATTGTAAATGGATTAGAACAACCATTACACCATCTAAAACAAGTTTTAGAACACCAAAACAATTTAGGGTAATGTTTTTAGTCCATTTCCAGCAGCAAAAATCGAAAAACTGAACTCTGCATGACCAACTCGTCGAGTGCATGAACTGACTCACCAAGTTGGTTGCATTTCCACTTGGACTCGTCGAGTCCCTCCATGGACTCGTCGAGTCCCCTGTGCAGATAGCTCAAAATTCGATTTTTAACAATATTTTGCATCAAGTATTAACAAAAAAGCCAAGGCTCTGATACCACTGATGGGTTTTGAACATTCTAACACCCCTAAGTGTATATGCAACCCTAGAAAACCTTGGATCTATGTTTGTCTAAAATACATGCAAAATATGATTTCCAAGGTTCATAATCCTATCTAGCATACATGGGAAACTTTTAACATAAAAGATGTCTACAATTACATACCTTGTAGGTGATTTGATTCCTTCAAAACCTTGAGCCTAGCACCCCAAGTGTGATGCCTCAAATGCTTCACAGAACACCAAATGCTTTGGAATGACTTTGAGAGAATGTATAACACTCTAAAAATCGACTTGCCCTTTCTTGTAATTAGTGTAGTTTATTTTGGTGTGTATCATGATCGTTATATAGTGTGTTGCATTAGGGTTACACAATGTAAACCCTAATGTAACATGACTCTTCATTTCCATGACCCATGGGTTTGTAACTCCCATGGAGCATCCATGGATCATCCTATAGACCTTAGCCCAACTTGATAATTCATGGAGCCTTTAGCCCATTATACAAGTTATGGATGATTTACATAATCAACCTATATATTTAATTAGTTATCTTTTGATCACTTAGTTAATTCCAAATTAATTCTTGATCAATACTCATTAAATAATACCATTAATATATTAGAACTTATAATATATTAATAAACCACAAGTGTAACTTTCTCTCATTAAGTCTATCCAAATGCATGATGCCATGCAACCCAAATGGACTATGCCGGGTCGGGTCAAGTACATACCAAATATAGTTATGGACTTAGACACCTTATCCAACAAAACTTACAGTCACAAATCCCTAATTCCTCAATTGAGCACCCACATATACCCATAAATAAAGAAAAAAAAGAATCCATAATGTAAACAATGACAAAAGATGAAAACTAATTAAAGAAAAAACCATACCCTGCAATTTTGGAATCAAAGAAAGAGAATGAGAGGAAAGAGGAACAATCTCTGCTCAGCGTCGTCAACCGGCTCGTGGTCGAATGATATGGATTGTAGTAACGTAATAGGATGGGGGAGGCGATGAGTCGATTGGTCGAAGATTATGGTTGTACAAAATCGGTGACAAAGCGAGTTGCTTCTTGCAGGACCAATCAAGTAGGTATTAAAAGCCGCTTGCCCTAGAATTTTTCATCTGAGAACGTACTCCACAATCGGACCGGTGGAACTGAGGAGGTGCAAGGTGGTCGTAGGAGGAGAAAGAAGTACAAAATGTGGAGAAGAAGCTCCTTGGCATCGTGTACTACAATTGTGATTGAAGAAAGTGAAGGTCAATCTGAAAGAGTACGAACAATTGAATTAAACCGTAGAACCCTTAGGAAATCAAAACCAACTCTGACACTCCTTTGTTATTTCGATGTAAGTTCACCCAAATATCTTAATTGAAAATCAAAAAACTGGTACCCTGATGATTCTGACTCTGTGGAATGAACAAAGGAGAGTTGTCACACCCCCAAACCAGGACGGCAGAAACATCCGCGGGTGGAAGACATCATTGTATTGTATCATCGCAATTGTATATAAATGGACATAGCAACCCACAACATACATTAAGAGATACCAACATATATTGTTTACATATTGTATTTATTCATGAATTACACAAAAGTGACATAAAAATATGAAATTCCAAAATGCAGCAAATCCGGATCTTAGGTACCTGCTTACTGGATCCCTGAGAATACAAGTCATTTTGAAAATCATCAACATTGAATGTTGGTGAGTTCATAAGCATATTTGTATGAAAAGATTTGTAACATCTTTGTTTGTAATAATTTGTATGACTCCAGAAAATCTGATATTTTCTATGAAAATGATTTGTAACTCTCGTTCCAAAACTGTGAATATGCATGCATGTCCTTTGTTTTCTTTTGTTGGTAATTGTAAAGTGAATGTTTCCAGAAAATCCAATATTTTATGTCATATGAAAAACTGTGGTCTTAAACCCTAGACCTGTAGTGGAAACAATAGTGTACCGGGGGTAAAAATGCAGTTTTATATTTTATAAAACCGGTGAAGTGTAAGCTTCCCGTAAATCAAGATAATATTGTTAATCCCTAAGTGAGTTATTATAACCATGCTTGATGTGACTGTTATGCCTGTTACGACGTTCTTTAGACGTCGGAATCAGTAAGATATCTGTCACCCTAGCTTGGCCCCGTCTAGCTGTAGCAAACAGCTCAAGTGTGGGGATGTGAATCCCCGTATAGATCTATACACAACTATCTCGCTCTCTCTCCAGGAGACTCTAGTTATAATGCAAAGCTTCGAATGTACACTAGATAGGTACGGTGAAGGTAGTGTCTCACTAGAGCCATAACGAATTTACGCGAACTTTGACTCCCCTTGTTGAATAATGAAAATGACATTACTAGTGTGAATTTATGACTGAAGTTTTATGCCACGCGACTCACAGGTTTCATGACTCGTTGTTTATGGCACACCTTTTATAGATTTCATAACATGCAATTTAATACTCATGTTTTATGAGCTTTATGATAGGCAGATTATGACACACAAATTTTCTATCATAAATTTTGTTTTGTATACCATTTTGGTTAAATTATTTATAATAATTTTATAAATAATCATTAGTGAACATGTCTAATTGTAACGTACATTGTGAAAATAACATAATATCTTAGGTTTTAATCCATCAAAATAGTGACAACATAGTTACGACTATTTTACTAATAAAATTATATTTATCAAAATATCGAGCTTTGTAGTTTGTTTAACATACCATAACCGGTTTGAAAGTTTTTTAACACAAATATTTTATTTTGTTTTGACTCTAATAAGTCACGATTTTTACAACACCCATTTAATAACTTTAAAAAGTTATTTTATTCAAGCATTGGTGTAAAGTTTAATAGGTGAACATATGCATGCCATTACTTCGACAATTTTGAGTGAATAAACCAAGACCACGAAAATATTATGTAACAAAGATGTTAACAACACTTATTTCACGATTTTTTGTAGCTATCACATGATAAAAATCTTATTATCCAAGAATTTGTTCCATTTTCAAACACATTACTATGATACATGCAATTATCCAAAGGATAAACTTATTCTAGCATACATGAAGCTTGTAAATCACGATTTTAAGGTGGGTTAGCATGAGATATTCAACCATCATAAGCAAAAATTGTTACATAAACATGTAGGTGCATGCAAATATCCAATGCTTAAATGAAACTTAAGTTGTATTCCACCAACCCCCCCCCCCCCCCACAGAAAAGTATGAAAGTGTAAGGTCCTAGAACGGATCTTACCAGTGATTAATCAATCAAACAATCAACAATAACAAGAATAGGAGTAGAAGAAGATTAATATCAAGCTTGCACACGAAAAACGTCAGGTACAACTCGATGAACTCTGGCCGTGAACTATGAACTATCAAGAACCACTAATGACCTAGACCAACCCTTTATATAGAGGACACGGGCCATAAAACAGGGTTTACGACTGTAAACCTGTTTATGAGGGTAAACACATACTCCAGCCGTAAACACACTTAACACCCTAGAAATATACCAAATGACTCAAAAGACCTTTAAACAAAGTAAAGCCTAGACCAAACCACTCATTGAGCCCTTCAATCTCCCCCTTGGTTTGGGGCTAGCTTGAATTAGTCTTTGTCAACAAGAAGAACATCTGATTTGCCCATCGCCCCGTTCCACATCTTCTTGTTGATAATGTCAGCAACCATAGATGTATATTCTTTAGCAGCCACTTCAAAAATTTCTTTTGCAACTTTTATCTGATGAAGATTGAATTGATGAATGTCCTATTTCCCAAACTGAAGCAAATCTCATCTGTCATATAAACAAATACATCCATCTTTAAGCTTTATGACAGCGGAGGCTATAGTTTCATCAAATACCCAGTAGAGCATGAAGCTTAAAGATACATCTGGATAGTTTTGAAGCACAGTTTGAAGTGAAAGACCAGTCTTGGGATCAATCACATTGGGATATTGCTTGATAATCGAATATGCAGTCTTCATTGACGGAAAGCCTTTCTTCACTTGATCTTCTGAAAAGAGTTCGAAGTGTGTTGCCATGGGATCTTGTGAGAGATTTGCAAAAGGAGCATTAGATAACTCTCAAAGATCAAACCTGGTATAGGAATGGAAGTCATGAAAATCTTTATAAAGTTCTGTGTTGCCACTCTTCCGTCTCACGAGCCACATATTTAATGTGTCGTGAAATCCCAATGAGACAATCCCTGACCTATCACCGCATATACATCTCTAAAACGTTTTTCTTCGAGATCTATAACAGTGATTTTAGGTTGATCCCCAGGAGCATTTTGATTTGAGCTCCTCTTAAACAAAAGTTGTCCTTTCTGAGCAGATTTGGCCAATCTAGCACATTTCAAAGCAACAACATTCAGAGCTTGAATTGGCTCTACTTCAAAACGATCCACAACACGAGATGTTTGAGCAGATGATGGAACAATGGGGTGAGCTGTGCAGATTAATCCTTGACTCATCAGCAGATGTCTTGAACTTGTCATGAAGTTCCTCTTCAAGCTTTTTCTTCAAATCAAAATAGCTTGAAGTGAGAAGATTAAAGTGAGTTTGGAGATTAGAGATCTGTTTAGTGTTTAAGGTCCTGTCCTCCTCAAGATCAGAAACTTGAATCTTTAGCTTGGCATTTTCACTCAAAAGATCAGTTACTTGTATGTCGAGCTCAATGTTCTTTTGATTAAGGACATTTATTTTCTTCCGAAGCTCAACAATGGTGGGATTATCTACTCCAGAGTGACCTTCTCTAAAAGAAATTCCTTTAGCTCTGGGAGAAGGCACTGAGCTTTGTTCCTGAGCCAAATACATGGCGAGCCTCACAGAGGCAGCATCATGATCTTGCCTGGGAGGAGAAAATCATGTTGGAGCTAAAGAGCCACCAGCTTCAAATATGGTGATAGGTCCTTCAGAAATAGGTTCTGATGAGACAATGGCATGAGTGATTATCAGTGGTGTTGAAAGGCTTGAAGATAAATTTGGAATAAGAATTCCCTGTCTAGGTTCGCGTCTTCTTCTTTTCAAGGGCGGCAGGGTGGGTTGCGTAGTTGCATAATCACTATCAATTGGCTCAGTAGTAGGAGGAACAACATCAAGGGGAGGAAACCCTGAAACCGTCTCCATTGGAATGGTAACTCCCTCCATTTCTTTGGATGCAGGAGGAGTATATTCGAGAACATCTTCGGTGTCCCGTATCTCCGTTGTTGGATGAGCAACATCATGGATACTGTCAAGTAACGAGTCAAGGTTTTCATTTGACAAAAGATCTTCATTGCTTCGAAAATTTAACAGAATTTCATGCTTTTCATAGCCAGAGAGATCAAGATCTTCGAACAAATAAGTTTCAGTCACATTCTCCGTAGTCCCTTCACTGTAATCACTTTGAACTTGAACGGACGTCAGGACATGCTCTTCTACCACAAAAGCATTAGGAACTGTTGTTTCTTCTCATTCTTCATGATCTGACACAGTAGTAGCATCATCTTTTGAAATCACCCACTCAGAAGATGCCGGCTCATCTGATACTTTATCAGAAGATCCATGAGACTTAGAAGCTTCATTCAGTTCATCAAACTTTCTAAATTTCTCAAGCGGAAACTTTCCTTGGAAGACAACCTTTCCCTTGCGATTCTGCTTGATCAGCCCAACCGTGTGAGGACCAAGAGACTTCATATCTAGCATTTCTCCTTCTTTAACCAACTTAGGGAACTGTAAATCAACAAACATCTGGATGAACCTGGGATACATCAAAAACGTGTCCCATGTTGTTGCATTGATGTTCACCACAAATTTGTCCAAGATAAACTTCGAGAAATTGAAGTATATCCATACAGCAAGTGATGCAATGGCTCCAGTATTCCTCAGTGAGATCTCGTCAGCACCAGAACTTCTGCCAGAAATGCAGCTCACAAAGACGTGAGCCAAAAATCTCCAGTATGGTTGCAGAAGCTTCTTCATGGTTGGAGGAAAGTTGCCTTCATAACCCATCCTTTTAAGAACCTTTTGGGATCTTCAATCCCAATCTCATTAGGAAAACCAAGTTGATCATCAATCAACAAAGCCTCTCTGATGAATTGTTCAGTTATTTCAATCTTGTGTCCTTTCACGTTTGCTTCAACAGTAATAGCTCCATTATTATCCCTTTTTATCTTGGCAGTCATCCACAATTCCCTAATGATGCTCTGATGAACGACAGGATTCACTGTGATAGCAGAAGCCAAACAACATTCCCTTACCTTGTGGATCATCGACTTGAACTCTCCATGTGCAACAAAAGGATCCGCCAGTACAATAACAAAATTGTACATGTCTGCAAATTTCAAGTTAGCCATTTGATCTGCACTAAAACAAACCAAGTATGAAAACAAGGATATTTGAACAATTAAGATTTATGTTTTTCTTATTTAATCAATTTAATTTTGGCCCCAAAAATAATTTTTGACCAAATGGAGTTTACGGTCAAATTAGGGTTTAAGGCCGTAAACTCGTGGCCGTAAGCTCATGGCCGGAAACAGAGTTTACAGCCGTAAGCTCCAACCGTAAGCTCCAAAAACCGATTATCTTCGATTGAAGCCCCAAAACCCGTTGATTTGATGAAATAAACACATACTCACGGTTGATTTTAGCATACCTTTGAGATGCACCGAACTATTTCACAAAAAAAAACGAGAATTTTTTTTCGAGATGAGAGAGAGTGGGAGGGGTTTACAGCCGGGAATTGAAAATGAGGAGTGGGACTTGATTTCGGCTGTAAACCCACCTTATATACCTTGTTCGATTTTAGCTGTTATCATAGTGTAAGATACAGTCCAAATCCCAAAAATTTTCAAAAACAAAACCTTTTGAGGATTAATGTTTAAAATTAAAATTAACATAAACTAAAAATAAAATAAAATAAATAAAAATAATTTCTAAAATTTAGAATTAATTAAAAAAATTTTAATTTTGACAATTATAAAAATAAAAATAAAAAAATAAAAATAAAATAAAAATAAAAATAAAAATAAAACAAAATAAAATAAAAGAAAGCAAACTAGACTTATCTTCAACAAACACTGAATATAATGTTGTGACACTGGGATCAAAGTTGTTAGACAGCCTTAATCCACTTGTCAGTACCTCTATCTTCATGTCTTTGTCTGGTTGATCGTCGGTATTGTGGTCCACATAAACATGAAAAATTTGTGACAAAACTTGGACAATCTAAAAATGATAAGACATTTTGATCCTATGATCCCAAGTATACTTCCTAAAGACCATTCATCTGACGACAACCAGGGATATAGTTGTCCACCTAAATTATGCAGCGAGATCTACAGATATCCTGTAAGTGTTTAATTTTTAATTGTACTAGAACATGTTTCTCGCTTCCTGATATGTTCCAGTAATCAAGGACTTCCAGAATACTCCTTACATCGGGTGAGCAGATAATTATTACGAAAGAAGATAGATTTAGAAAGCATATGCTATACACCCAGGTCGAATCTCTTCCAATCACACAGAAGGTGAAACATATGACTAACTGAAGTTTTAGAGGGATTGAGAAGAAGAATAATGCATATACTGTGTACCAAGTCGGATTGTCAGTCACGCAAAGGAGACATTATATGGCTAACATATAGAAAGAATTGCATAGATAGAAGATACAGAGAGATAGAGTTGCATATGTTACAGTCCAGGTCGGATCTCTCGATCGCGCAGAGGAGGCAACATATGACTAACTGACAGATAGAAAGAAAATAACCTTCTACAAACCTAATTTATCAGAATTCCCCAGTCACCCCATCAATACCGGAATTAAGGACAAAATCCGCACATCGAGGAAAAGTTAATCCACAGTTCTAGGTACGAGTTCTTTTAATGTGACCAGTAGATTCCCATATATATCTCCCTGCTCAACCTATCCAAGCGTCATATTGTTAGGCTAAATGTATCTAACTAAGTCAAGATTTGTCAAGTCTTTGAATTCCTTAAGGTCAACTCTACCTAGTCAAGTCCATTTAGAATTCTTCGTGCCTACCAGCGCATCGAACGCAGAGCCTAGACAATACAGTTCTGGTACGTCACGCAGATTTAGATTGCCTGTTATCACTTGATGATATCACTTCCCGTCACAACACCTGCAAACTAAACTATTAGCAACATATATTTTTTTTTTATTTTTTGAATTCTTATTGGTTTTGGATTATTTGAATTTTTTAATGCTTTTGGATTTTCTTGAGTTTTTAAATATTTGTTTGGTTTTTGTTTATTTCTTCCCCTAAATTTGTGCATGGGTGAGAATGAAATAAAAATACGCAAATTTAAACTAACCTAAGACAAAAATTAATCCTCAAAACGAATCATTTTCAAAAAGCCCACAAGCACATCAAATCGAGCTTTGTTAAAAGGCTTTGTGAACAGATCCGCCACATTATTAATAGTGGGAACCTGTTCCAGCCGGATGAGCGAACGCTCATAACAGTCTCTGATAAAATGAATTTTGATATCAATGTGCTTGGTTTTGGAAAGTTGGACATGATTTTTAGCAATCTAAATGGCAACCTCATTATCACAGTAGATAGGGGTTTCTAGATAATTCAAATCATAATCCAACAGCTGATGTTAGATCCAGATAACTTGAGAACAACAGGCAGAGGCAACAACATATTCTACTTCCGCTGTTGAGGTTGAAACGGTGTGTTGTTTCTTGCACTTCAACCACACTAGCCTGTCTCCAAGGAATTAACACCCCCTGATGTAGATTTCCTGTCAAGCTCACAGCCTCCATAATTACTGTCAGTAAATATAAATCAAATTCAGAATTTTCGTGTACCAAAGACCCAATTTTGGGCTGCCTTTGATGTACCGAAATATTCGTTTGACAACAATAAGATGTGAAAGTTTAGGATTAGCCTGATAACGTCCGCTTTGACAAACTGCAAGCATGATGTCTGGACGGCTTGCAGTTAGATACATCAACGATCTGATCATCGATCTGTAGTGTGTCTGATCTACGGATTTGTCATCAGTATCTGGAGTCAGCAGGGATCTTTCGACCATAGGTGTCGATGTAGGTTTTGCGTCTTGAAACCCGAAATTCTCAAGAATATCCTCCACATACTTAGCTTGATGGAGCAGGATTCCAGTTGACTTTTCTTGGACCTGAAGCCCCAGAAACATGGTCATTTCTCCCAACAAACTCATCTCGAACCGCTTTTTCATAATGCCTTCAAACTCTTTGCATAGCTGTGGACTGGTAGACCCGAAGATAATGTCGTCATCATAGATCTGAACTAGAATCTGATCATTACCAACATGCTTGATGAATAAAGTTTGATCGATGGTGCTACGAGAGTATCCATGTTCGAGCAGGTGCTTTGTGAGAGTCGCATACCACGCTCGAGGAGCTTGATGTAACCCATACAACGCCTAGTCTAACTTGTAGATATGATTAGGAAACTTCGAGTTAACGAACCCAGGGGGCTAATCAACATAGATTTCTTCCTTCACCTTGCCATACAAGAAAGCTATCTTGACACCAATTTGGTAAACAGTGAAGTTCATGTAGGAAGCATATGCAAGAAGATACGAATAGCCTCCAAGCGAGCCACTAGAGCATAAACCTCAGTATAATCAAGACCCTCGATCTGTCTAAACCCGCGAACCACCAATCTTACGTTATTGCGCACTATAACTCCATAATCATCTTGCTTGTTTCAATAGACCCAGCGTGTGTCAAGAGACTTTTTGCGCTTTGGTAACTCAACCAAAGTCCAAACCCCGAGCTTCTCAAATTGATTCAGCTCTTCATGCATAGCATCTACCCAGCTGGGCTCATTCAAAGTCATTTCAACGTTCTTAGGATCTATTTGAGAGATAAAGCAAGAATAGAGACATGTATTGATATCTCCACTCTGACTTTTGGTTCTAACTTTGTCGCCCAGCTGATCAATGATGTTTTCGATTGGTTGATAGCGTTGAATTCTTGAAGGTATTTCCTGGCTGATATCATTGAGTGAAACGGGAAAATTATGAATGTTGAGAACTCCATCATTTGCTGATTGTTCCGCATTGGATGAATCTGCTACAAACTCATTAGCAATTTCTTCAGGAAAGAGTAGTTCCATAAAAGTTGGAGTAACAGCAAAAGCATCTCTAGACATAACTTCTCTTTCAACAGGAGTAAGAGGTGTAGCATCAGCATCTGGAGTATTATCTTGAACTTGAGATTCTTGACTACCAAGTGGAACAGATGACTCCCCCTCAGGTGGTGAAGAGGATAGTGTTGGAGGTATGTAAACAAGTTCTTCGTCTTCTTCTTCTTCAGAAACAATCTCCGAACCACAGGAAGACCCAAATGAACCATCTGAAGACACATTTATCGAATTGATGAGTGATGTGTAATCAAATAACTAATCAGGGCCCACTCGATCATCTGTCTCATTCTCCTCCAACCAGCGCACGTCGAAGGATTCTACAATTTGTTTCGTCTTCTTATTGTAAACTCTATATGCGGTGCGTACAACATACCCTATGAAGTAACAATCATCGGCTTTGGCATTAAACTTTGGGTTGGACTCCAGGTAAATAAGGGTGCAATGCCAGCCAAATACACAGAAGTGGCTGGCTTATGACCATATACAATGTGTACGGTGTCTTCATCTGAGCTTTGTTAATTAAAATACGATTTGAACGTAGCAAGCAATGTTAATCGCATCAGCCCAAAAGAAAACAGGTAACCTGGAGTCACATAGCATGGTCCTTGCAGCATCTTTTAATGTTCTATTTCTCCTCTCAGCAACACCATTTTGTTGAGGTGTGTGAACAGAACTGTATTGACGCACAATTCCCTTTTCTGTGCAAAAACGATCAAGAACAACATTCTTGAATTCTGTTCCAATATCAGTGCGAAGCACCTTCACCCGGTTGTTGGTTTGGTTCTCAATCAACATAATGCACTTCTTTATTAGATCAGCAACCCCAACTTTGTTGGATAAGAAGAAAACCCACGTAAAACGAGAAAAGTCATCGATCACAACCAGACAATACGAGTTTCTGTTGATGCTTAGGACGTTGACCGGACCAAATAAGTCCATGTGCAATAATTGGAGCAGCTGACTGATTGAGTTAACCTGTTTTGGCAGGTGTGATTTTCTATGATGCTTTCCCTGGGCACATGACATATACTTCTCAAAACTTATAAAATCTCTGACAGGTAGACCATGTACCATTTCATTCTTCGCAAGACGATTCAGATTCTTAGCGTTAGCAGGACCGAGTCGTCAGTGCCACATCATTGCATTCTGTTCTGAGACCTTTGAAAAGAGGCAGGTGACTTGTTCAGGAATGTTACTGTTCATGTCAATTATATAATCATTACCATCCTGCTTTGATTTGACTAGAATCCACTCTTCTAGGATGACAATGCCTGGCTTTAGAATCATGCACTCTTTGTCAGTAAAATGTGTTGAATACCTTTTGTCACAAATTTGAGAAACACTCAACAAGCTGTGTTTTAACTCGGGAGCAAAGTTGACGTTCTCGAAACTCAACACTCCATTTGTAACGGTTCCTCTCTGAGTGATTTTTCCACCTTCTCCGCCTGCAAAGGAAACATACCCTTCGTTAAAATATTGAATGTTGCTCAATTAGGAGATGTCTCCTGTCATATGCCGGGAGCAACTGTTGTTGACATACCAAGGTCTAACGACATTCCTCCGCAACTGTCCCTGCAAAATGAGCGGGATCATTTAGATTTGGGAACCCAGGTCATCACTTTCCTGGGTTGATCCTTCACTTTGTCTGATTGATCTTTTAAAATCTTCAAATTTGAATCATCATTTTTAACATTTTTAGAGGATGCTGATGATTGATTGGAAGTTAATTTGGGCATCCAATGATATTTGGGTTTCTTAATAGTCACAGGTGGTTTTGAAATAGGTTTCTTATCAGTTTTCATTGAGCATCTGGATGTTCTACTAGAAATGGTTGAAGATCCAGAACTGCTCTTTGATGAAACCGATCTTGGCGGAGCCTTGTTCGGTTTTGGCAAACTGTTTGTGACTTTGTTATGAAAAACCCTTTTGTTCTTTTGAAAAACTGCCCTTTTTCTACTTTGATCATCCTTCCAATCATCATTCCGAGAACAAGTTCTTGAGGACTTTCTAGTTAAAGACCTTCCTATAGATTCATTCTCTCCTCTTGGTGACATATAATGTACAAAAATCCTATTTGGACAATTCCTAGCTATATGACCACCAATACCACAATTAAAACAAATCTATTTATTATTATTAAAACGGGTACTACCATTCTCATATTTATTTTCTTTACTGACACCCTTACTTTTCCTACAAGAACATGTACAAGAAAGATGTTGTGAAATAGGTGAGGGTGCACCAGATGGTGTGACTTGTGGAATTGGTGTGTTTTCACCAGAAGCATCACAAACATCAGGATTATCAAATAATTCATCAAACATGTCAAAAAAAAGTTTATCTCAGCATGAGCTGATGTAGAAGTATCACAAAAATTATCATCTTTTTTAACATCAGAAACAATAAAATTTTCATTTCAAACAAAAACATCAGGTTCAGACTCAAGTTTATTATCAGAAACAGATCCTTCATCTTCGTGCTTTGACTGATCTAAGGATTGATCTGCAGGGGAAGTAGAAATGTTAGTACTTTCAACATTTATGAATCCTCCTGAACAAAACTAGTTGGTTTGCCATAAACCAAAAATGGTTCGTTGGCAATCTCCTCATTAGTCAAAGGGTGATAGTGATATGTATGATTAAAAGGAGGACGTACATTCTCGTATCCTAAACCCTTTTGTTGGTTTCGTTTGAACTGCAGGAAATGGTCAATTATGTTGGCAACTACCTCACCTGATACGTCAAATTTTTTAAAATCAAAATTTGCAGATTCAAATTTGTTTTTTAATGTGTCAAGCTCAGTAATTAACTCAACATTCTATCTCTTGATATAGTCATAATTTTCACATTTTTTACTATAGTCTTCCTGAAGTCTCCTAAAGTCCTTAATTTTTGTTTCTAACTGGGCCTTTAGAGGTTTTTGTCCTTTTCTAAGTTGATAGCCTTCATATCTAAGGTCCTCTACTTCTCTACGTAATGATTCTATTTCCTCACGAAGAATTTTAACATAATCAACACATGCCTGAGAACAAGAAGGTAAACTTACCTCACTTTTGTTGGGTTCGGAAGTAGAAGATACCATTAGTGCTAATTGCAACTCCATCATCTTTTCTTCAGGATCAGCTGCAACATTCTCCACGGGAGCATCATCATTGATTTCGGCTAGGTGAGCATTTTTAGGTCCTGAAATATTCAGAGCCTGAGCAACCATAGCAGTCTCACCGTTGACCGCAACATCTCCATGCTTTTTCCCACCGTAACCATCGTCCTGTCATTGTTCAACCTTCGATCCGGTTTTGGGCACTCACCAACAAAATGACCCGGCTCGTGACAATTATAGCATCGCAAATTTCCTTTGTTGAACCCCACCTTCTTGTTGTCATTCATTCCCTAATTATTCTTCCCCGTCTTTTTAGCAAACTGCTTCGCCCTAAATACTGCTATAGCTATTTGCCATGTGATATCTGTCTCTTCCACATCTTCTGGATGAATCTGATCCAGATCAGCAAATGATAGCTGAGGTGGAAGCTCTCCAACTACAAAAGCATTATAGCAGTTAACAAGCCCAGTGGAAAAAAGTAAGATTTTCATCACATTCCTTAGAATTTCAGGAAGAAGCCACAACTGGTACATTGAAGGAGGGAGCAGCTTGTGGAGTAACATGTGATTGGCTTTGTGAGTGAGGCATGGATGACGCAACATTGAAAGTTTGAATCTAAGGTTATTGAACAGCAAGTGCTTGACATAAGGAAGAGATGAGTGATGAAAGAGCATTGTTAGAGGAAATCCTGAGATTTGAAGTCGAATACGAATTCACATGGTTAATCTCTCGCTGTTTATCATCAATATAACAGGCTTTGATGATCACCATTATTTCAGCAAGAGTGAGATGATTCAGATCCTTGGTCTTCTTAATAACAACTACATTCATGTCCCATGACATTGGAAGAGAATTCAGTAGCTTTTTATTTATCTCAGACTTGGTCAAAAAGATTCCATATATGTTCATCTCAGTAATGAGAGTTGTGAATCGCTGTAGCTGTGCCTCTAAGGTTTCTCCGGGAATGTAGTTGAACATGTTGAACTTTTGACGGAACATATCCTGGCGGCTTTCCTTCATGTCTTCATTTCCTTCATATACCTCAATCAAGGCATCCCACAAAGCTTTAGCTGAAGTATACTCTCTGAAACCTTCAGCTATATCCGGAGATAAAGCCACAGTCAGAGTGGCCGAAGCCCTTTCCTGTTCTTCAACTTTCTCAAAATCCTCATCTGTATAGTTCTCAACTGCTTTGTCAACTAGTTGTCCTGCAACAGTAGTGGTAATTCGGACAGGACCTTTGATGATGCTTCGCCAAACTTTAATGTCTTTCATTTTAATATACTGTTTAATTCGGTATTTCCATTAAGGAAAACCATCTACAGACAGCAGTCTTGGAATACGTGTGGTTATGCCCATGACAAAGTCCAGTTTGTGATGATGTGTTTGACTTTGAGAATCCATCTTTTATTTTTAAATCAAAAGATCAAAATATTAAAACGAGAAAAGCGTCAAGAATAAGTTTGCGGTCAAGCAGTTTACGACCGTAAACTGAGTTTACGGTCGGTGGTTTACAGTCACTTAGTTTACGGTCAAACTGTTTCCGGTCAATGAAGATACACTATTTACGGTGTATGAAGATTCTTGAGTTTATGGTTGTAAACTGGGTTTACGACCATAATCACTTAGCATTAAACTCCCAGAAGTTCACAAAAACACGAATTTAGAGCAGATTCGATCCCTTTTAGCAATGAAAGTACCAAACCCAATCTCGAACAGTGAAGAGTGTGATTTTAGTTGGCCGAAAACTTGATTGAATGATGCTTTAACACCGATTTGAGCTCTGATACCAGTTGTAAGGTCCTAGAACGGATCTTACCAGTGATCAATCAATCAAACAATCAACAATAATAAGAATAGGAGTAGAAGAAGATTAATATCAAGCTTGCACACAAAAAATGTCAGGTACAACTCGATGAACTCTGGCCGTGAACTATGAACTATCAACAACCACTAATGACCTAGACCAACCCTTTATATAGAGGACACGGGCCGTAAATATGGTTTACGGCCGTAAACACACTTAACACCCTAGAATATATACCAAATGACTCAAAAGACCTTTAAACAAAGTAAAGCCTAGACCAAACCACTAATTGAGCCCTTCAGAAAGACACGAAAAGAGGGGGGGGGGGTATGAAGCTCACCTTGAAGATTTTGTGAGTTAAAGGAAGGAAATGAAGAAGATTTCGAGCCTAGCCTTGCACCACTTGAGGAGCTCCTCGAAAATTATGGCTTCCAAGAACTACACACGAAATGGTGTGTGTAAAGGTGAATTTTTTAATTTAGAGATGCATCAAACACTAGTGGTTTACACGAAACTTACCAAATTATATGGAACACCTTGAAGGAATGCTACTCCTTGAAGCACTTTGATCGAAATTATGAAGGAAGAATGAGAGGAAAAGTAATGGAAGTGAAGTGAAAATGGTGATAGTGGGGAAACATCCCCAAACTCGGCCACAAGTTTAATAAGGAGAAGGAAATGAGGTGCTTTGTTACATGGTGGTCCATTGGGTGTTGTTCATGGAGGTATGATGGATTATTAGTTTCCTTGCTTGGTTGTTCCATGGTTAAGAGAAGGAAAAGTGGTGAGGTTTCACCAAACTTGTAATTTCTTTTCTCTCTTTTTTTTTTCTCTTGAATGCTAACTGAAACCTTAGGAGGTTTTCGGCCGTAGAGGCTTCCCAAAGGGGTTTTCGGTTTTAGGGTGGCCGAAAACACCCTATTTTCTTAATGGATTTTCGATTTGGAGTGTGTATGGGTGATGTGAATTTTTCAATGCACTGGTTTTTTTATTTATAAGTGCTAATTTATCACATCTAAACCACCCCTTACAGGCAGTGAACCCAATCGAGTATAGTATAGCTTTGATAAGCAAGGGTGCCGAACACAAGGGGAACGGTAGTGAATTAATTTAAATATTTGATTATAGGTTACAAAACATACGAAAGTAATAAAGAAATGATTATTAAATAAAATCTCAAACAAACAAATAAATAGCAAATCTCGATAAACTAACAGGAAGACAAATCTCTTCAGTTACTTTGGTTTAGACAAATTACATCTTGATATCATAAACAATTGCACACACAAATTTATTTATTCATGTTCACCGATTCCTAAAATTATTAGATTGACGTTCACTATTACTAATCCTTTAGCAAACAAGTCAATTTAAACAATGATTAGTTGATTTAACTAACATGCTTCCTAGTGTTCAGTTCATATCAAGCAAGACTTGTAATAATAGTTAATCAAATTACCAATTCAATTTAACCTCTTGTTGATGGTTTATCATACAAGGCTCAGACATTAACTTACTTATTTCCTAGTTAATCCTAGTTTCACATTCGCTATTCCTAGACATATAATCTTGATGGTCATCAAAATCATAAGAGACAAGCAATCAAGCAGATTTTCATACAACTCAATATACTTGACAATTAACAGAAAATAATTGTCATTAACACATAAGGATCTTTTAACAAGCTTGACAAGATAAATTAAACATGAATCAAATAGTCCAATGTAACAATTAATCCAATAATCAAAGTTCTATTTAATCATAAACTCAAAGTAAATGGTTTTGGCACCAAAATCAGAAAGCAAAAACATAATAGTATCACAGCGGAATGCTAAGCATGATCACGTTAACAACCCACATGATTACCGACACAAATTCGCTCTCTAATCCTTTCGATCTTCGCTCCTGTCAGCTTAACGGCCTTCCGGCCGCCTTGTAGACCCTCAATGTGTCTTAACAAAGGTTAATTGTTGACTAAACTAGGTTAAAAGTCAGAATCCCCTATTAGAAAGAGTTAAATGTCAATATATAGTAAGTTTACACCGGGAAACGAACGCGGTGCGTAGGTCCAAGGAACGTAGGGTGTTCCTTTAAGCGATCCCGTAATCACCAAGCCACAAATGTAGTGCATTCTTCCTAGGAATGCAGGGCGTTCGGCCCACCTTCAGCCCAATTCTTCTTTTTTGTAGTCCAATTCCGTTTTTCCAACCCTTTTCTCCATATCTGTTCCATCCACATATATTAGTTGTAAATTGCAATTCAAAGTATTATGAGTACCTTTTAGTTCTAAATAAGAATAATAAAGGCTAAATATTAAGATATAATGTATAAGAATATGTATAAAAGTACACATATCAATGGGTTTTTGGACTTAATTGGGCCGAATAAAAAGAGTTTTCGGTCCAATAAGGCCCAAAGATGGGAGTTTTAGGCCTTGAGTAATTGGACCAAGAATTCTAAGCCAAGGCCCAAAAATAGATTGGGCTTAGCTATTGGATCAAGTTTGGGCTTGCAAGAGGCTATTTCAACTTGATTCTTAATGTATGCACGTATGAATTCATATAACATTGTAGTTTGAATTTCATTACTTTGATGCAGCAGAGTTACATAGAGGAAATTGTTTTGTACATGAATTACCTTCTCAACCCTAAATTTGCTAGTTATGACATCATCCCCCTGTTATAAGGAATTTCATCCCGAAATTCGTTCTAAAGTAGCCTTCCAGAACTAGGGAAAATATGGGGGTACTTCTACATCATTTGGTCTTTGCGTTCCCAGGTGTACTCAGGTCCTCGTTTGGCGCTCCATTGGACCTTTGCAATGGGAATGCGACTTTGCTTTGTTTGCTTCACCTCCCTATCCATTCTATCCATGGGTTCCTTGATGAAATGGAGATTTTCATTCACCTCAATCTCGCCAAGCAGGACAACCAGTGTTTCGTCAGATAAGCATTTCTTTAGGTTTGACACATGAAAGACAGGGTGTACATTGCTGAGTTCTGGTGGTAATTGTAGCTTGTAAGCCATTGGACCAATCCTGCCAAGGATTTTGAATGGTACGATGTATCTTGGGTTCAGATTTCCACGCTTCCCAAAGCACATCATCCCTTTATAAGGAGAGACTTTTAGTAGTATGTGATCACCCACTTGAAATTCCAAAGGCTTTCGTCTTTTATCTGCGTAGCTCTTTTGTCTGTCCCCGGATGCTTTTAGTCGTTCCCTAATCTGGACAATCTTCTCAACTGTTTCTCTGATGATTTCAGGACTGGTTAGAGTGTTGTTGGGTACCAGTCCCTTTTCCAATTGTGTGTCTCATACCTCCACCCAACAGAGTGGTGATCTACATTTTCATCTATATAAGGCCTCGAAGTGAGCAACTTGATGCTCGTGTGATAGCTACTGTTGTACGAGAATTCAATCAGTGACATGTGGACATCCCATGCCTTGCCGAAGTCTATCACACAGTCCCTTAGCATATCTTCTATAGTTTAGATTCTCCTCTCACTCTGTTTATTTGTCTAGGGATGTTAGGCGGTGCTTATATCGAGCTGGGTCCCCAATGACCTCTGAAGCGATTTCCAAAATCGAGAGGTAAATCGACTATCTCTGTCTAAGATAATTGATATTGGCATGCCATGTAATCTCATTACCTCTTTTATGTAGATCCTAGTTAACTTTTCCATTTTATCAGTTTCCCTTATTGGTAGGAAGTGGACAGATTGGTCAACCGGTCCACAATGACCCAAATGGTGTCAAGTTTGCCCGTTGTCTTGGGCAACTTGGGTATTTCTAGTTGTTGTAGTAGACCCGAGGGCTTCTAATACTCTACCTTTTGATTTAGCACAAATCAAGCACTTACTCACGTAGGTTGCTATTTCTGCTTTCATATTCGGTCACCAATAATGTTGTTTGAGATTGAGGTACATTTTTTTGGAACCCGGGTGAACGGAGTACTTTATTTTGTGGGCTTCGTTCATGACCACGTCTCTGAACCCTCCAAACTTTGACGTCCAAATCCGGTCCATGAGGTAGTAGGCTCCGTCATCCTTGATTGTGAGGTTCTTGTCCATCCCATGCAAGGCTTCGTTCGCGATGTTTTCTGTTTTCAAGGCTTCCAGTTAGGCCTCCTTGATTTGTGAAGACAAGTGGGAATGGATGGTCATTGTTAGAGTTCTTACTCGGCGACCCGATTATTCCTTTCTGCTTAGGGCGTATGCCACCACGTTGACTTTGCCCGGATGGTAACCGATCTCGCACTCATAATTGTTTAGCAACTCAACCCATCACTGCTGCTTCATATTATGTTCTTTCTGGTTCAGGATGTGTTGGAGGCTTTTGTGGTTCTTGAAGATAGTGCACTTTGTCCCGTAAAGGTAGTAGCGCCAAATTTTTAGAGCGAATACCACAGCTCCTAACTCCAGATCATGAGTAGTATAGTTCACCTCATCGGTCTTTAGTTGCCATGACGCATATGCTATAACCTTTTCGCGCTGCATCAGTACACAACCTAACCCCTGATTGGAAGCGTCACAATATACCACGAAGTCGTCCGTTCCATCTGGGAGAGATAGTACCGGAGCACTGCAGAGATCCTTTTTCTAAGTTTGGAAAATGGCCTCTTGCTTCTTCTCCTAGATGAAAGGTACACCCTTATGAGTAAATGTGGTGAGTAGCTTGGCGATCTTGGAGAAATTCTGTATAAATCTCCTGTAATAACCAGCAAGGCCTTAGAATTGTCTGATTTCTGTTGGGGTTCTTGGAGTTGTCCAGCCTTCGATTGCTTTGACCTTGGAGGGATCCACATGTATTCCCTCTTCACCGACCACGTGACCCAGAAAATCCGCTTCGCTGATCCAGAACTCGCACTTGGAGAATTTTGCATACAACTACTCCACCCCTAGTGTTTCCAAAACCTGCCGCAGATGTTGGTTGTGTTCATATTTACTTCTTAAATAAACGAGTATATCATCAATGAATACAATCACGAAGTTGTGAAGATAGGGTTGGTAGACTTGGTTCATCAGATCCATAAACACTGCAGGCGCATTCGTTAGACCGAAGGGCATTACTACGAATTCGTAGTGACTGTAGCAGGTTCGGAAGGAAGTTTTGAGGATGTCTTCTTCTCGGACCCGTAGTTGGTGGTATTTGGACCTTAAATCAATCTTTGACAAGTAAGTAGCTCCTTGTAGCTTGTCAAATAGATCATAGATCCATGGAAGAGGTATCGATTCTTGACTGTGAGCTTGTTGAACTCATGGTAATCGACATATATGCGAAACGAACCATCCTTCTTTTTGACAAACAAGAATGGAGCTCCCCAAGGAGAGAAGCTTAGCCTTATAAACCCCTTGTCTAGTAATTCACTCAACTGACTAGAAAGCTCTTGCATTTCTGCAGGAGCTAGTCTATATGGAGACTTGGTGATTGGTGTGGCTCAAGGTATCAAGTCGATTCGAAATTCGACATGTCGTTCGGGAAGTACTAAAAGACCCCAACTTTCGTATTTTTGAAAGACCCAAACTTTCATACTTCAGAATATTATTAATCCAAAACATACTACTTGCATATTCATAAAAGCAATATTTAACATCGATAAAGAGGTTACAAACTGCTGGATACAAACCGACTATTACAAAGTGTTATATATTACATAACTACCCAGGATATTGTAATTTATACAAACATAAACTAAAGTACAAAAGTACTGTCACAAACTATTCTAAATCTTTCAACAGTATATGATCATACTTGTTACTTATCACCTGCAATTGTTAAACATTGATAGGGTAAGCGGTGACGCTTAGTGAGTTCAATAATAGATACAATATAACGTTATCCCATATATATACTTCAATATGGCAGAAGCAAAGAGAAACAAGGAACAACAAAGGCATATGTGAATCATGTGTTAAACTTTCCATATCAATCAATGAGTTGATTCAAAGATATACAATCAATGAGACATAACAATTTCCATACTTGATAAACATCAATAAAGCTTCGGCCCAAATGGCATAGAAGATATAAGATTTTTGATTAACATCTTGGTAGATTTCAAGCTTATAGCCCTGTCTAACCACTTGCCAATGCCATAGAATAGAAGTTATTCTCTTACGCAGACATGCTCTACATGGCCAGAGGCTATGTACCAGTACCAATGTGAATCAAAGTCCTTTCACTGATCACATGGTCAAAGGTATTACTTTTGCTATAAAAATAGCGAATAAAATAACACGGGAAAATAACCCGGAATAATAACGCTGAAAAGCACATAGCACATATAATACATAACATATAATTGTTCCTATATATTGAACTCGCTTTGAATTAACCGGGGGTCAAAATAGTAATTTGGGTAGCACTTCGGCTTTAAATATGTCTTTCTATGTTGAAAACCAGGAGCTTTCTTGAAAACAGGGCTCTGCGAAGCTAGGGCTTCAAAACCGAAAAGATAAATTTTTCGGGCTTCTTGGGAACTTCGGGACGTGTTTTGGGTGCTAAAATTGATACCGGGGCTTCGGGGAAAGTTAAAATAGCTAAAATATGAATTTAGGGTGAAAAAGTCAAAATCTCAAAACTACCCGGGAAGGTTCGCAACCTCCCTATTTATAGGATTAGAGGGTTCGGATCTGAGGGCTGAGAAGACTCCACGTAGCATCTCCGAGGCTCGGATCGGAGGGGTGACGAGGCTCGCATGTGAAGGGTAGGTGGCGACGCAGCGAAGCTCGGACGCGACACGTGTCGCACCTTGGACGTGGCACGTCTTAGTGACGTAGCTGCTTCGTGCGAGGGACGTGGCTGCTTCGTGCGAGGGACGTGGCTATTACTATTCATGCGAATTTTCTCGAAAAATGTGCCCCAAACTTCTAAAATCCATAACTTTCGCATACGGGCTCCGTTTTTGACGTTCTTTATATGCACGCGTAGGCGGAATATATTCTACAACTTTTGTTTAGACTTCGTCAGCTAATTTTGACTTTATTTTTAATATTATTGTTTTTAACAGACCGGGACAGGAAAATCCGTTAAAAATTCATAACTTCTTCATCCGACATCCGTTTTCGTCAGATTTTATTGTTGTACTACAAATGACGAGACCTTCGATTCTCGTTTAGGTTGTATCGCCTAAATATCGCTCGATCTAAAATTTGCGTTTTTAGCTGTCTACAGCTAATCCGAAACATAGAAAAACCATAACTTCCTCATACGAAGTCAGATTTTGGCGTTCTTTTTATCGAATTTCTCGGTTTAACGAATACTACGATTTTCATTTAGATCACTAAGGCTAAAAATTAGTTTATCAAAAACTCACTTTTTACGTCATTCGGTGTCGTGTCGGTTTTGTCGCGGATCTTCGATTGATCATAACTTCTTCGTTATAACTCGGATTTCGACGAGGTTTTCGCCTACAAGTTTCTAACGAGATTATCTACAATTTTCAATAATAAAATTTTACTTATTCCAAATTTTATATTTTCGTTAAATTTCACCATTTAACATTTGATTGAAGTTTCATAAGACTTCCAATATTTTCACAGTGATTCTAAACATCGTTTTACTTCATTTCTAGTAAAAAAAACATTTGTTAGATCTCAACGTTCAAATTCACATAATATTTCATAATATTATTCATTACAAAACATGATTTCAAAACGTGTATGTTACAAATACCTCCTCCTTTTGAGGATTTCGTCCTCGAAATTACTTCGATTAAAATAAATTGGGATATTTCGCTCTTATCACATTCTTATTTTCCCAAGTATAGTTTGGACCTCGATGGTGTTTCCACTTGACAAGCACCAATTCTACTTCTTTATTACGTAGTTTATTTTTTCTTTCATTCATGATCTCTTTAGGCTCTTCGACATATCTTAACTTATTATCCAATTTCAACTCGGATAACGGAACTGTCTCATCGTAGATGCTCAAGCATTTGCGCAGATAACTCACATGAAACACATCATGAATACTTGCCAAATCTTCAGGAAATTCTAAGCGGTATGCTTGCTTTCTAATTCTCTAGATGATTTTGAAAGGTCCAACAAATCTAGGACTCAACTTTCCTTTCTTCCCAAATCTCACAAGGCCTTTCCATGGGGATACCTTCAGCATCATGAAATCACCCACTTAGAATTCTATGGGTCGTCTTCTCTTTTCTGTATAGGACTTCTGTCGATCTTGGCCCCCTTTCATTCTTTCTCGTATGATTTGAATCTTGTCGGTGGTGTCTTGAATCATTTCAGGGCCTCCAAGGATCTTCTGTCCTACATGACGCCAACATAATGGTGTATGGAATTTGCGACCATATAATGCTTCATATGGTGGCATTTTGATTGAAGCATGGTAAATGTTATTATATGAAAATTCGACAAGGGGCAAATATTTCTCCCAGTTACCACCAAACTCCAAGACACATGCACGAAGCATATCTTCTACTGTTTGGATTGTTCTCTCTGTCTGACCGTCTGTCTGGGGATGATAAGCTATGTTGACGGCAACTCGAGATCCCAGTTCACGTTGCATACTCGCCCAAAAATGATAAGTGAAGCGAGACTCACGATCGGAAATGATCTTTAGTGGCACACCATGTCTTGCAACAATTTCATCCAAGTATACTTGTGCATATTTCTTCATTGGAGCCGTTTCACGCACGGCAAGAAAATGTGCACTCTTAGTCAGGCGGTCGATGATTACCCAAATGCTATCATGCTGTCTAGCAATCTTTGGCAATTTGGTAATAAAATCGATGGACAGCTCTTCCCACTTCCATACAGGAACACTAAGGCTTTCTGGAGTTCTATAAGGCTTTTGGTGCTCTGTTTTGACTTGTAAGCATACTAAGTATTCCTGCACATATCTTCCAATGTCTCTCTTTAATCTAGGCCACCAATAATCAGCTCTTTCATCATAGTACATTTTACTTGTACTAGGATGTATTGTCAGCTTAGACTTATGAGCTTCATCTAAAATCTTCTGTCTTAATCCACCAATCTTTAGAATCCATAGCCTATTCTTAAATACCTTCAATCCTCACGGTCATCAAGTAAAACATCAGCATAATGTACCATTCCTTCCTTCTTCACATTTTCTGGCTTTAAGGCCTCAACTTTCCACTTCTCTAGTTCATCAAGAAAAGTGAACTTCACCGTAGTGTGAGTAATAGTATAATACATACTATTTCGATAAACCTTCGTACTAAGTGCATCAGCAACCACATTAGCCTTTCCAGGATGATACAAGATTTTGCAGTCTAAGTCTTTGATCAGCTACATGGCTCGTTGCTGTCTCATATTCAGAGTTTGCTGAATGAATATATACTTGAGACTCTTGTGGTCGGTAAACAATTGGCATTTCATACCAAAAAGATAATGTCTCCAAAGTTTTAGGGCAAATACCACTGCAGCGAGTTCGAGATCATGGGTGGGATAATTCTTTTCATAATCTTTCAGTTGTCTTGAGGCATAGGCTATCGCCTTACCACGTTGCATCAACACACAATCGAGTCCCAATCTTGAAGCATCGATATACATGGAGAAATCATCATCACCTTCTGGAAGTGATAAGATGGGAGCATGAGTCAAAAGATCTTTTAGAGTTGAGAAAGCTTTTTCTTGGGCTTCACCCCATTCAAAATTTGCTTCCTTTCGAGTAAGACTAGTGAGAGGTACAACTATATGAGAAAAGTCTTTAATGAATCTCCGGTAATAACCCGCAAGACCCATGAAACTACGAATTTTGGAAGCATTACGAGGCGCTTCCCAATTTATAATGGCTTAGATTTTGGTAGGATCTACGGATACACCATCACCAGAAATAACATGGTCGAGAAATTGAACTTGGCGAAGCCAAAATTCACATTTCGAGAATTTAGCATAAAGTTTCTCCTTTTGAAGAAGTTCTAAGATTTCACGAATATGAACGACATGATCAGCTTCAGACTTGGAATAGATTAGACTATCTTCAATGAATATGATAACATACTTATCAAGCATTGGGCGACATACTCGATTCATCATATCCATGAATACAGCAGGAGCATTTGTCAAACCGAATGGCATGACAAGGAATTCAAAATGCCCATAACGAGTACGGAAAGCAGTCTTCGGTACATCCTGCTCTTGTACTTTCAACTTATGATAGCCAGATCTCAAATCAATCTTTGAGAAATAGCTAACACCCTGAAGTTGATCGAACAAATTGTCGATGCGAGGTAGTGGGTACTTGTTCTTGATAGTCAACTTATTCAGCTCACGATAATCAATGCACATCCGCATTGATCCATCCTTCTTCTTGACAAAAGGAGAGGTACTCGGTCTAATAAAGTCTTTGTCAAGTAATTCCTGTAGTTGGATCATCATTTCTTTCATCTCGGCTGGCGCAAGACGATAAGGAGTCTTTGCAATGGGAGAAGCACCAGGCACAAGGTCAATTCGGAATTCTACTTGCCTATCCGGAGGAAGTCCTGGCAGATCATCGGGGAAAACATCAGGATATTCGTTAACAATGGGAACATCATTTACAGTTTTATTCTCCTTTCTTGAGATGTCAACTGTATAGGCCAGATAGATAGGGGAACCTTTCGATATTTATTTACGAGCTTTGGGGAAAGAGATTATTTTTAAGATCCTTTGCTCACCGTAGACATGAATAAGATCTTCCCGTTCAATAGGAATGCATACAATCTTTTCATAACACAAGAGTTCTGCATGGTTATTTGACAACCAATCCATGCCGAGAATAATATCGAAGTTGGGCAAGGAGATAGCGATTAGGTTGGCAAGAAAATTATAGCCTTCAATTTCTATGACACAATCCCTATAGATTTTATCAGCAAGTAATGATATACTTCACACAGTATCTACATGAAATGGTTGCGCGAGTGCATAGCAAGCAGTTTGAAAAGAATGCGCAAATCCATAAGATATAAAAGAATCTGAGGCACCAGAATCAAATAAGATGTGAGCAGGTCTAGAGTTGACAAGAAATGTACCTGTCACAACATTCGGGTCCTCACGTTCTTCCTCTGCGGTAATCTGGAATGCACGACGTATAGCTTTTGTCACCTCCTCCTTTTTAGCTGGAGTATTCTTTGGTTGTTGGACAGGGACTTGACTTCTCGCCGGTTGTTGAACAAAAGCTTGACTTCCCGTTATCTGACTAGTAAGAGTAGGGCAAAAACACTTCTTGTGGCCAGTAATACCACATGCATAGCAAGTCACATCCTTCCTTGGGCATACTGCCTTTATATGACCAGTTTCTCCACACCCATAACAGACAATGGATTCCTTGTCTATTTTGCATTGACCTGGATGATTCCTTCCACAAACGCGACATGAAGGTGATTGAATAGAAAAAGATTATGACCTGCCGCGGCCACGAAAAGCACTCTGAGACTGTGCTTGCTTGCTAGGATCAGTTCGAACAGATTGAGCTGGTGGAATAGTGGAAACAAGAGTGGTTCTTTCAATACGTGGATGCTTTGGAACAGTAAGAGTGGCACCACGTATCTCTAAGTCATGCTCACGCCTTCGAGCATATTCAAAAGCTTTATTAAATGACAGAACATCCTGATTGGCTACAAAATCATGGATTTCATGTCGTAGTCCTTCTAAGAATAATTGAATTTTCTCATCTTCAGTTGGAATATACTTTGCAGCAAACCGTGCTTTTTGATTGAACTGAGTTTCATACTCATTAACAGTCATTCCTCCTTGTTTAAGCTTGAGGAATTCCTTCTCCAATGTTCTCCTCATATCTAGAGGACAATACTTCTCTAGCACACGAGTTTTGAACAAATCCCAGGATAAATTCTCCTGGTCATATCCGATGAGAGCTTCATATGTTGCTTCCCACCAGACCAATGCTTCTCCGATGAGCATTGCATAAGCATAGATAGCCTTGTCTTCATCATCCACATGAGAGACATAAAATACTTTCTCGGTGTTCTGAATCCAAGTTAGAACAACTATGGGATTAAGGACACCAGAAAACTCTGTACCACCACTACTCTTGAAATCTTTGAACGAGGGACGCTTCACCTTTCCATTTGAAGATTCTCCAGTGACTTTCTCTTTTCCTTTATCACCATTCTTTTTGTGTTCTTCGAGAGTCTGTCGAATAACACCGATAAGTTTACCCAAGAGTCGCTCCTCACGAGGAGATATTGGAGTATTCACTTCCTCGGGTTGAGGACCTCCACCAACCTCAGGGGTATGACTACTTACTTGTTCAGCCATCGTTCTGAAATTTAGGAGTATTATAGTATTTTAGAATATTTAGGATTCATTATAACCTAATACTTCACTTAAGTCTTTCCTATGGTTTGTATCCATATACTTATAATGATTCAGTTCATATATTGAACTTCCAATAGTTTAAGTCTAAATACCAATCTGTGGCATTTAGTTCGCTTAAACTGCTACTCTGATACCATGATTGAAAGACCCCAACTTTCGTATTTCTAAAAGACCCAAACTTTCATACTTCACAATATTATTACTCCAAAACATGCTACTTGCATATTCATAAAAGCAATACTTTACATTAATAAAGAGGTTACAAACTACTGGATACAAACCAACTATTACAAAGTATTATATATTACATAACTACCCAGGATATTGTAATTTATACAAACATAAACTGAAGTACAAAAGTACTATTACAAACTATTCTAAATCTTTCAACAATATATAATCATAATGGTTACTTATCACCTGCAATTGTTATACATTGATAGGCTAAGCGATGAAGTTTAATGAGTTCAATAATAGATACAATATAACGTTATGCCATATATATACTTCAATATGGCAGAAGCAAAAAGAAACAAGGAGCAACAAAGGCATATGTGAATCATGTGTTAAACTTTCCATATCAATCAATGACTTGATTCAAATATATACAATCAATGAGACATAACAATTTCCATACTTGATAAACATCAATAAAGCTTCGGCCCAAATGGCACAAAAGATATAAGATTTCTGACTAACATCTTGGTAGATTTCAGGCTTATAGCCCTGTCTAACCACTTGCCAATGCCATAGAATAGAAGTCATCCTCTTACGGAGACATGCTCTACATGGCCAGAGGCTACGTACCAGTATTAATGTGAATCTAAGTCCTTTCACTGATCTCATGGTCAAAGGTATTACTTTTGCTATAAAAATAGTGAATAAAATAACACTAGAAAATAACCCGTAATAATAACACTGAAAAGTACATAGCACATATAATACATAACATACAATTGTTCCTATATATTGAATTCACTTTGAATTAACCGGGGGCCAAAATAGTAATTTGGGCAACACTTCGGCTTTAAATATGACTTTCTATGTTGAAAACCGGGAGCATTCTTTAAAATCGAGCTCTGCGAAGGTAGGGCTTCAAAACCGAAAAGATAAATTTTTCAGGCTTCCCGGGAACTTCAGGACGTGTTTCTGGTGCTAAAATTGATACCGGGGCTTCGTGGAAAGTTAAAATAGCTAAAATATAAATTTAGGGTGAAAAAGTGTCAAAATCTCAAAACTACCCTGGAAGGTTCGCAGCCTCCCTATTTATAGGGTGAGAGGTTTCGGATCTGAGGGCTGAGAAGACTCTACGTAGCATCTGCGAGGCTCGGATCGGAGGGGGTGACGAGGCTTGCGTACGAAGGGAAGGTGGCGAGGCAGCGAAGTTCGGACGCGACACACGTCGCACCTCGGACGTGGCACGTCTCGGTGACGTAGTTGCTTCGTGCGAGGGACGTGACTATTACTATTCATGCGAATTTTCTCGAAAAATGTGCCCCAAACTTCTAAAATCCATAACAATCGTATACGGGCTCCGTTTTTGACGTTTTTTATATGCACGCGTAGGCAGGAATATATTCTACAACTTTCGTTTAGACTTCGTCGGCTAATTTTGAATTTATTTCTAATATTATTATTTTTAACAGACCAGGACAGGAAAATCCGTTAAACATTCATAACTTCTTCATCCGACATCCGTTTTCGTCAGACTTTTTATCGTTGTACTACAAATGACGTGACCTTTGAGTCTTGTTTAGGTTGTATCGGCTAAGTATTGTTCGACCTAAAATTTGAGTTTTTAGCTGTCTACAGCTAATCCGAAACTTAGAAAAATCATAACTTGCTCATACGAAGTATGATTTTGGCGTTCTTTTTATCGAATTTCTCGGTTTAACGAATACTATGATTTTCATTTAGATCACTAAGGCTAACAAGTAGTTTTTCAAAAACTCACTTTTTATGTCATTTGGTGTCGTGGCGGTTTTTTCGCGGATCTTTGATTGGTCATAATTTCTTCGTTGTAACTCGGATTTCGATGAGGTTTTCGCCTACAAGTTTCTAACGGGATTATCTACAATTTTCAATAATAAAATTTTACTTATTCGAAATTTTATATTTTCGTTAAATTTCACCATTTAACATTTTATTGGAATTTCATAAGACTTCCAATATTTTCTGAGTGATTCTAAACATAGTTTTACTTCATTTCTAGTAAAAAAACATTTGTTAGAACTCAACATAAAATTCAAATAATATTTTGTAATATTATTCATTACAAAACACGATTTCAAAACATGTATGTTACAGGTACTCTGGGAAGGTCTTCAGGAAACACGTCGGGAAAATCATGCACTTTCGGGATGTCCTTGATGCTCCCTTCTTCTTTCTTTTTATCCACCACATAGGCTAGGAAGGCATGGTGCTTTATGTGTAAGGAATTTTGTGCCTTGATACACGAGATGATACAAAGGTTCGTAATGGGTTTGTCATCATATATAACTAGGGTTTCATTGTTGGGTAGGTGAAGGTGAACGACCTTCTCGTAACATATAATATCAGCACCATAGGGGCTTAACCAATCTATGCCGATTCGAGACATTTGTCTTAGGATGACAGTGATTACTCCATTGCTGGAGCAGATCCAAGAGGCACAAGTTTAGGGCCTGAAGGAGGAGCGCCGGAAGTGCGAGCGGATCATAGGCCAAGTGGCCTCCTTTGATTAAGACAACCATGGATTGTTGACCCTGCATGGGAGATTCTGGGTACCGTACTGGGGTGGAGTACGGAAGATATTGATGGATGAGGACCACAAGTCCAGGTTCTCCATCCACCCCAGGGCGATGAAGATGTACAGAGATCTTCAACTCGATTACTGGTTGCCCTGCATGAAGCGAGGCGTGGCCTGGTACGTAGCAAGATGCTTGACCTACAGAAAGGTCAAGGTTGAGCACCAGAGGCCTCACGGCAAGATGCAGCCGTTAGATATTCCTGTGTGGAAGTGGGAGGACATTACCATGGATTTCATTACTAAGCTTCCCAAGATCGCACATGTATTTGATTCGATATAGGTCATCGTCGATCGGTTGACTAAGAGCGCTCACTTTATTTCGATCAAGGAGAGCATACAAGTCAAGAAGCTGGCCGAGATTTATGTGCGAGAGGTCACGACATGGCATGGAGTGTCTGTGTCGGTGGTGTCAGATTGAGATGGTCTCTTTCCTTCCATATTTTGGAAGCGGTTCAACGATGAGATGGCTACTTGTCTCCACTTCAGCACCGCTTTCCACCCCAGACAGACGGACAGAGTGATAGGACGATTTAGACTCTCGAGGACATGCTTCGTGCATGTGTTTTGGATTTCGGTGGCAGTTGGGATACGTAGCTTCCATTATTGGAATTTATGTATAATAGCAGCTACCATGCCAGTATAGAACAACCTCCCTTTGAGACGTTGTACGGGAAGAACTGTAGGACCCTAATATATTGGGGCGCGGTCGGTTAAAGGGTTATGGGGAGTACTGAGGTGGTACTCAAGACCACAGAGTGGATCCAGAAGGTCTGGAGCAGGCTCCAGACTACTCAGAGTCAGTAGAAGAGCTACGCCAAGAAGCGGCATTTAGACTTGGAGTTTTAGGAGGGCAACATGGCCCTCCTGAAGGTGTCACCTTGGAAATGTGTTATTCGGTTCCAGAAGCGGGGCAAGCTGGGCCCCAGGTACATCGGCCCCTTTAGAGTCATAGCCTGAGTGGGCAAGGTAGCGTACCGATTGGATCTTCCATGAGATCTCAGCCAGATCCACAACACTTTCCATGTTTCCTAGCTACGGAAGTGCTTAGTGGATGACACGACGGATGTACCCTAAGATGATATTCAGGTTGATGACTGCCTGAATTACATTGAGAGACCGGTGATGATTCTGGATCGCAAGACAAAGGAGTTGAGGAACAAGAGGATTGAGCTACTTAAGGTGCAGTGGCAGCACCGTAAGGATTCGGAGTGGACATGGGAGTCCGAAGAGGAGATGAGGGAGCACTACCCGGAGTTGTTTCCAAATGCAGAAGACTTCGAGGATGAAGTCTAAGAAAAGTGTGGTAGAATTGTAACACCTAGTTTCTGGTACACATTTAACTTATTTATTTATTTATTTTGATAGAGGGATTAAGCTCAGAACCTATATTTTTGGATGAGTTCAAAATTAAGAAAATCTAGATAGTCCATTATTTACGTTTGAAGGTACATAGCCTCCATTATTTACTTTTGAATTACATAATTGGATAGTTCCACTTCATATTAACCACGTTAACCATCACGTAATCAGGTAATCCACTTATTATCTATTTTTCTTTCATTGTTCTTGTGATTATGTGATGTAAGGTGTTTGTTGTTTTGTCTTTATGAAAAATATAATGCTATTTATTGGGATTGGAATGTCATTCTGCTGATATAATGTAAATTGTATTGTGTAAGTTCATATATCAAAGGACAGTTGTTTGTTAAGGCTACTCGAAAGAATAGTAACAATGTTGAAATTACATTGTTGCCCTCCTATGTTATCGACTAAAGTTTTTTGTATCTCCACCTACAAGGTCAATATTTTCCCGGGCTCATGGACAAGTGAAAAATATTCCTTTTTAACTATGAAAGTGCAATCTATATGCTTTTTTCTTTATAAAACTCTTAGTTTGTATTTACTACTTTTACCAAGCTTCACCTGAAAGATTAAGGAGAGAAAAACAAGATATTTCTTTATGATATAACTTTGTTGGATTAAACTTTAATCAACATGTAACACATGCATGCTTTATTTCTTTTTAGTCTTTTAGTTATTAAAAAAGTATGTAAAGTTGATGACATTATACATAATATTTGGAACCATGTAGATTGAGTCTCATGAGTACATGGCAAAAAAATTCAGTCCGATCCAATCTAATGATTTTGAAAAGGAATTTCCGACCCATGCGGAGCATGGGTCATTTTCCTTGTTTATATGAATCTGGTCAAGTTTTATTATTATGTCTTCTATATTTTTTTTCTATGCATAAATGATCAATGTTTTTTTTATTATATATGCCTCAATTCAATTTCTATTTTATCTATGCTAGTGCTTTACCATTTGGTAACAAAGTTTGGGTATAATTTGCTCATAATTTTGTTATGATTCAGGAAATTACCAACAAGGGAATGATTGACATGAGTAAAGGACAAAGAAGACTTTACTATATTTATGTTCATATATGTTCATGTATTAACATAGAGTATATTACAGAAATGGTCTCTATGGGTTGATCAAATTCGTAGGTTTGGTTTAACCTTTGAAAAACAGATAGAAACCATTCTTATAGTTTGGAGAAACCTTATAAAATGACTAATATGTCCCTAATACCTTAATTTTTATTTTTATTTCATATAGCCATTTTATATACCAAGGGAACTATCCAACCCAAATCAAAGATACTTAATTGTGTTTCCTAGAACCAAGCATTTTGACAATCAACTAGAATCCTATTCCAAATACGAATATAACATTGCCCTGTCTCAAAAATCTAAATCTGTAATATGACTCTAATTTTTTGTTCTTTAAGTAAAACTACATCCAAAAATCCTCCTTTCACCAATCAGTTTCAGAGGATCATATAAGAAAAGGAAAACGAAAAGAAATGTATAAGGTGTTATTGAAGATGGAAGAGATCAAAAACTACAAATCCAACTTTTGGGTTTAATAAACCCAAACAAAAATAAACAAAATCGAGATCTAATCTGCATATATTTTGAGTTGAGATTGGGTTCAATTGACCCGCTTTTTAATAGGTTCTTAGGTTTTGGGAGGTTGAACAAGTTGTTGCTTGTGAAGCAGGTCAGAGGTGCCTGACAACCACGACTTGCATCCATATGGAGGAGATCAAAGAACTCGGAAGAGACCAAAGAACAAACCCACCACCACAACTAAAATCACTACTTGCATCCAATAAAGGCCGATGAAAAACAAGAAACAAATGAAATTCAGACAAACAATCAATTTTCACGATTAAGAATCAAAGAATTAAAGACGGGATTTGTGTGTTCGTTTTGATTTCCTGATCTGATCTCCACTTCTAACCTGGATTTGCAACATGTTTTTGCTCCCTCTCCCTCTCCAAAAGAAATGATCTTATCTTCATTGTTACCATCAATTCATCATCAGGATTTGAAAACGTCTTTGTTGTAGATCTGTTAAGATGGTGGATGTTGGAGAGTAGCAATGAATGCAAAGATTGGAGACCGGAGAAAAAAAGGATATGGTCTACTAGAGACGTAACGGTGAGATGAAGGTGTTAACAGGAGACCGTAGGGATGGGGATCACTAGGAACTTACATGGTCTAAGGTGAGGCCGATGGGAGCTTTTTAGGTACAACTAGGTTTTAGATTGTGGATGGAACATGAGCCCAGGTCGCTGGAGGATGCTGTTATGATAATACATGTCGACGGCTAATCCATCTGAGAAGAGAAAGGTTGGGATTGAACAATGGTAATAAAGAATTTAAGATTTTTTAATTTTTTTCATAGTACACATTTGGTCCGTATAGTTTAGTTAAATAAAAAATAACAGAAAAATGAAAAAGTAAGGGGTATATTAGTCTTTTACTAAGACTTAACGTCTGAATCTTAATGACATCCAATAAAATGGAACAACACTGCAATTGTTTGAAACCACAAGGACAAAACGTATCAACTATTCAAAAGTTGGATCAAACCTGTGATTCTGAACAAACCATAAAGACCATTTCTGTAATTTACTCATTAACATATCCTACTATATGAACAATATATTCATATATGAACATGCATTCATATTATTGTATGAATTTCTCCCTATCTCCTTGTGTATAAATTATGTTTATGATTGTTAATGTATTCTATTTTCATGATTTGAAAATACAAAGTTACTGTAACATTAGCCTACGTTCATTTATGAATATATGTTCATTTATGAACTTGGAATGAAGCACAGTTGAAATTGGATATGTTGTGGTGTATGATTTTAGGGTTTTTTCTAGTGTTTTTGATCAGCATACCCTTTTACTTTAAATCTGATATCACGGTCACGAAGGTGGTTATCTGGTTAAGTAATTTATTTCGTTATATGTTGAACCCACCTCCATATATATATATATATATATATATATATATATATATATATATATATATATATATATATATATATATATATATATATATATATATATATATATATAT
Source organism: Lactuca sativa (assembly GCF_002870075.4). Classification (NCBI taxonomy): domain Eukaryota; kingdom Viridiplantae; phylum Streptophyta; class Magnoliopsida; order Asterales; family Asteraceae; genus Lactuca; species Lactuca sativa. The sequence continues at coordinate 90,072,679 of NC_056627.2, forward strand.
AATATATATATATATATATATATATATATATATATATATATATATATATAGAGAGAGAGAGAGAGACGAGGGATCAATTGAGAAAAAAATGCTGAAAATAGGGGAATGAATCTGAGCAACTCATTTTGAATTTGCCGCTTAATCGCTCCAACATACAGGGTCGACGGAACAGATCATATATATATATATATATATATATATATATATATATATATATATATATATATATATAGCAATGGTGGTTGGTGGTGGTTAGTGGAGGAGGTGCGGTGGTGGTTGGCGGGGGTGGCGATGATGGTTAGCATGGAGGGGAGGTGGTAGATTCATGTATGAATACACTTACATTTATATTCATATGTAAATATTACTCATCCTTTGTCATGCCAGTACGCCAGAGCATTTTGTCACAAAAATAAATGATTAGCTAAGAATAATACCCAAAAGGTCAAAATCTCAAACCTTACGTTCCAAAAAGTATAGACAACAGATGGGTTCATCCATTAAGCACTTATTCCAAACAGTCCTTAGCCCGTTAGCTCTAGAATGGTTTCTATCATCAAAACTAACATAAAAGTTGGTGCTTTATAGACATGCATGTCTTAAAGTCATAATGAGTCAAAATAAGGGTTTTTAATAAAAATATGATGTGTGGATTAAAAACTCAACTATACTATAGATCCAAACCATCAATCACACCTAATATCCCAGAGGTTCATAAAGTTGCAAACTTTATGAGATATTACCACTCCAACTAACAATAACATGAACATTAGGGGACAAAACTCAAGATCTAACAACCTAAGATGATAAAGATCGAGTCTTGGAAACTTAACAAGGTCCAGAAGAGTGCTAGGGAAAAGAATGGAGACTTGCTTGTTGAATCTTTGCTCACTTCTTCTTACTTCTTCCTTTAAGAAAAACCAATAACACTAGAAAGTAATTTAACAATGCTGGAAAGAGATTAGGGTTTCTTCAGAGCTTTAGGGAACTAAGGATGTGCAAACCCTAGTCTCCTCATTCCCTAAATATTGAGCAAACCCAGAAAACTAGGGTTTTCCATCGGACAGCTGCCACATCATGGCCATATACTGCCACGCCATGGTGGCTTAAACGAAACATGCATTCCAAGCTTGGCTTGTCATGTCATGGTGATGCCTCCACCATGTCGTGGCAACCTTAAAATGCCAAAAAAAAAATTTGAAACATTATATACCTCAAGACTTGGGCATTACAACTCTCCTTTACTTGAATCAGACTTCATCGTTGATGTCCGTCACCACAAATAACTTGGGGTAATGCTCTCTCATCTCGTCGTTAGGCTCCTATGTCCACTCAGAACCCCTCTGGTGCTACCACTACACATTCACCAGGTTCATAACTTTGTTGCACAGAGTCATTATCTTTCTATCGAGAATCACAATCGATCACTCTACGTAGTTTAGGCACTCATCAACATGAGTGTCATCCAAAGGAACCACTGTAGAGTTGTCGGCTAAACACTTCCGTAACTGAGAGACATATAAAGTGTTATGGATCTAACTGAGCTCATCATGCAAATCCACCTGGTAAGCAACCTTGCCCACCTAGGTGATAATCTTGAAGGGACCAATATACCTAGGCCTAACTTGCCCCACTTCCGAAATTGGACGACACCTTTTCAAGGTGACGCCTTCAGTAGTACTAGATCCCCGATCTGAAACTCGAGGTCAGAACGTCATCGATCAGCATAGCTCGTCTATCGACTTTGCAAGATTCACAACCTATTGTGCGCTTGTTGTATCAACTTAATGATCTTAAGTACTACCTCAAAACTCCCTATGACCTAATGCCTGACCTCGCCCTAACAAACTGGGGTCCTACAATTCCTTCCGTACAACATCTTGAAAAGTAGTCGATTAATACTGGCATGATAACTGTCGTTGTAGGAGAAGGCAAACAAAGGTAGGTAAGTATCCCAAATCCCATTGAAATCCAACACACATGACCTAAGCATATCGTCGAGTGTCGGAATAGTCTACTCGCTCTGACCATCAATATGGGGTGGTATGCGGTTCTGAAAAGAAAATTAGTGCCCAATTCCTTATGAAACTTCCTCCAAAATCTGGAGGTGAAGCTAGTGTGTCTATTAGAAACCACCAATACTGGCACCACATGCCGAACCACCACCTCTTTGATGTAGATGTCCATCGATTTCTAGTGGAGATGCTCTCTACAATAGGTATGAAATGAGCAATGTTGGTCAATCTATCAATGATGACGCAGAAAGAATCGACCCCATGTTCTGTCCTCAACAATTTTGTGATAAAATCCATAGAGATATCTTCTCGTTTCTACATGGGGATGGGCAATGTCTGCATCTTGCCATGGGGTCTCTGATGTTCGACCTTGACTTTCCGGAAAGTTAAGCACCGCTCCACAAACCATACCATCTCCATCTTCATATAGGGCCACCAGTAACTCAACTTCAGATCCATATACATCTTTGTGGCCCCTGGGTGGGTCGAAAACTTCGACTTATGGGCCTCCTCTAGAACTATGTCTCTAACCCTACCTGCAGCTAGAACCCAAACCATACCACACTGAGTCAATATGCCCCATCTATCTCTGAGGAACAATAGAATCTGACCCCTAATCCTTTCATCCTAATTTTCTTTCTTCAACCCTTCCACCTAAGCCTTCTTGCTCATATCTAATAGATGGGAAATAACAACCATCCTCAAACACAAATCCCCAAGGGGTGAACTAGTGGCCTAGCGGCATGAAGGTTTGTATCGATCAGATACACTTCAAGTATAGTAAACAAAAACAAACTAACTAAGAAAACAAAGAATAAAAAAATTTAAAGAACACACAATATTCATCAAATTGTCTTTCTCTAAGAAAGGGTTTGTTTTCACCAAGAAAACGATTTGTCACAAAGCCGATCACCAAGACTTACATTAGGTTTTCACTCATAATGTTGTATATATACTAATCTATACTAGTCCATCCCTTCAATTAAGGGATTGTATCTAATCTATACGAAGAACCGATCCTTATCACAAAGATATCGGATCTGATATTTTTTCTATACATATCTATATAATTATCTAATGTGACAACCCGAAATTTCCATTCTGAACATACCATATCAAGCAATAGATGTAGAACAGTTACAGTGTAAACTCAGATTTCAAGTATAAGTTTGGCAGTTTTCAGGATTTTACACTTGAGGAGATATTAGGAGAGTGGATACACTAGGATTTTGTGCAACATTGTTATTCCAATACTCTAGGACATTAGAGTTCGTTCCAGGAATAAAAATATTTTCTACCAAAAATATCTCCGGACTATAAATAGAATTCTGAACCAAATTTGTTCATTTGTTGAATTCCATTTAGAGAAAAGTCAATATTCTCTCTCATGGATCTTTGGGTATTTATCCCAAATTGTGAGTACACTTCTCTAGTTGTTTTTATAATGCTTGTTATAAGCTTAATAACATAGATTACATGTCAAATATGTGAGATCCGGGAGTTTACCGCCCAAGAACGTTCTTGGGGAATAAACTCCATTTTAAGTTCCTGAAGGGTTCCAACGACCCTCAAAGCTTTAGAACTCAAACTAGAGGCCTCCAATTAATGCTATATACCACAAAACAATTAGGAATCATAGCTAGAAGGGAGTTTACGGCCAAGGAGCTTGTTAGGCCGTAAACTCCAAGTTTTAAGTGCCAAAATGCTTTGAAACACTTCCTAAGGCTTAAGATTTAATTAGGACAAGTACCCTAAAGTGTTTATAGCCTAGCAAACATAAGAAATCACAAGGAAAAAGGAGTTTATGGCCAAGACAAACTCTTGGGCCGTAAACACCTAGAAAGGGGTCAAATGACACCCTAACTCCTTCCTTAAGCCAAAAGACCAATTTGGGCATGTACCTAAATGAGTTCTGGACTAGTTAACACACTTAGAACACCAAAAGTAAAGGAGTTTATGGCCCAAAAGGTTCTAAGGCCGTAAAGTCCATTAAATAGTGCCAAATGTGCCATAAACTCTTCTAAAGCCAAGTACCAAAGCCTAGATTTGTTCCTAGAAATGTTTGAGATTTGAAAACACCATAAGAACCCTCCCAAGGGAGTTTACGGCCATAAACTCCAAGGGAGTATGGTCTTTGGGCTGTAAACTCCCCAAAGGAGTTAATATGGTACCCAAACACTTGTTATAGCCTTGAAACAATTCACCACTAGAGTTGTAATAATTCTAAGCACCATTTAGGGACTTGGTTGAGAGTTTATGGACAGGAGTTTACTCCCCTGGGCCGTAAACTCCAAAGAATGTGGTCATTAGACCATAAACTTCCATTAGGGGCATTGCACTCCTTTGTTGCAACCCATTAGCCTCTTAGCACTTGACCAAAAGTGTTTTCCTCGCGTTTAAATGTTTATACTTGTATAATTAGTGTTTTAATCACTAATTATTTATATTCATATGTTTTCATATGTAATTAGGATCATTGTGTGTGTCTAAGTCTTCACTTGACACCAAGCACATGCCCGATCCTTCCTTACGATAACAGCCCGTTCAATTCCAGTCACTTACTGCAGTTGAGTTCATACCCCTTAACTAATGTTTTAAACTATTTTTTTAAATGTTTTAGGGGGGGGGATACAAGTACAATCATGCTACTTATTATGTCAATCACATGTGATTAGTAAGTAGAATTATGATACTTATTACATCAATCACATGTGATTAATATACAACATTCAACGATTTGGCTACTCATTAGCCGTTTTACCAAACAGTTTCCTTCAAATGATTTTTATAAACATTTTATATGTTTTAAACCCCTTATTACACTGTACATTTTACTCTGTTTATTACATTTCAAACTTATTTTCAATTGTGTTTCAAACAAATGTTTCCTTATACTTAAACTGTTTTATCAAACCTATGCCTTCAAATTGTTTTATAGATTGACATCAAGTCGATCTTTTCTTAAGATAATATCTATGTATCAAATGTTTTACAAAACTTATTTATGCTTTTATATTATAAATTGCATGCCTTTATATGTATAGTTATATAAGAAATGTTTAAAAGACTTAGGAAGGCTATCCACCCTATTTCCTTTTCGTGCTTGAGATGTGGTCTGGTGGGATATCGGGTACTCGTCCGAAAGTCGTTTAAATATTAGTTATATATCATGTGTACATATATAGTCATAAAAGGTCCTTCCAGTTCAACATATTCCCTTGGGTAGCAAGGGTATACATCCATGTTCATACGTACCAGTTAGATTACTAGTAAACTACCATAGGGGTAGTTTAGGACGATACTAGAACTATTACTAGAACGCGATACCATACAATGAGTCAGTTCATTCATGAGTCTATACTTGCTAGATAGAGAGCACGTACACCACAGCTAGAACTTTACAGTACATTACTATACATGCTAGATAGAGAGCACGTACACCACAGCTAGAACATTACAGTACATTACTATACTTGCTAGATAGAGAGTACGTACAATACTAGCTAGAACATTACAGTACATTACCATACTACTACATAGATATGGTCACATGATTATACTTACATGAGTACACTTACAAGAATTACTGGTACATTTTATATATATATATATGTATATATATATATATATATATATATATATATATATATATATATATATATATATAGATTCTGTTATATAATCCTCATTCTTATCTTTACCTTGTGATTCAATCACATAATCGACGAGATAGAATGGATTTATTATCCTAGTACCCAAGGATACATTGCGGGACTGACCATTCCTAGAATCTCTGCTAGCTACAGAGATAAAAGCACATCCACGGATGTCAAGGGTTGATACCATTACAGGTATACTTTAGGGGACTGACTATTCCTATACCCATTTGTTAGCAACAAAGGTAAATGTACATCTACGGATGTCTTCAGTTAACATTGTTATTTGCCCTAGTACCAAAGGGGAATACTATCACAGTTAGGTCTTGGTAGAAGACTACATTCATAATAGTTAGGTCTTGGTAGAAGACTACATTCAGAATAGTTAGGTCTTGGTAGAAGACTACATTCAGAACAGTTAGGTCTTGATAGAAGGCTACATGAGAACAGTTAAGTCTTGGTAGAAGACTCCTTTTGTTACTAATAGGAATCATAGGGATTTCTAGGGTTTTTCAAACGTTTACAGTTGTTTTACAAACATTTTTAATACTTACAATTCATATACTTACAAGTTCTTACATACAAATTCATACTTACAAATTCTTACGTACAAATTAAGACACTAAAATACTTATGAACTCACCAGCTTCAAAGCTGATACTCGCTTTCAAAATTACTTGTATCCTCAGGTTATCATAGACAGGTACCGATTCAAGGAGAAAGGAAGATGGAGCTGTTCAGGACTCATCTTTCATTTTGATTTATGCTTTAGTTTTTATCAAAATTTGATAGAACACATTTGTATAATAATTATATTATTATTGCAATGGATGATGTTGTTGCTTGTTTACTACTTTTCATTGTTGTGATACTGTACATGACGTCATCCGCCCCAGAACATTTCTGCCATTCTTGGTTTTGGGGTGTGACATCTAATATATAAAGATTACATTAGATTATATAACTACACGATGTCGTTGATCTTCATGGTGATGCTAATAATGTCTTGTAGACGTTGGCGCTAGCATTGGCAGTCAACATATAGAGTGTTTGACTCATCATATCATAAGTATGACCTTACAATTTTCCTCTATCTAATTATGTCAAGACTAATTTTCAAAATTCTTTAGCTTGTACTCCCCCTAGGAGTAAGATTAAAACTTTAAATTCTTTAGCTTTGACGAATGTTCTCCTTGAGAAAGAATATGACTTCCCATTTTTTATTATCAGCAATAGAAACAACATTTATGAGTTCCATTGGACGAATAAATGATGAGCTAATAGAATGTTGATATCACCTATGAGTTTGCTCCCCTTCCATTTTTCTTCTCTTTAGATCAATAACACTTAATAGTTTCACACATTTAGCAATTTTCTCCATCTCCCCCTTTTTTACATCAGCAGCAAACATGGAACTAGAGAAAGTGATCAGTGTATCAAAGCTACAACTTGTAACCTAGTAAGTTTGTGATGTCTATTGATAGTATAGGTTTAAACTACCATTCACTGGCATAGTATTGCGAGATTTCATCAACGTGTGGTTTCATCCGTTGACTCATTAATCACATTTATTATAAGAAAAGGGCAATAGTGGTATGATGCGTATGATAAGCTTTGGTGTTTTAGCTTAAACATCGGCATAGATTTTTCAAGCTTTCATCAGTGTATGGTACACTACGCTGAATCATAAAGCTTTAAAGAAAAAAGTAAGGAGAGAATGGATTGTTTTAGTTACGTCCAGGTGGTATCAGTGTGAATCATCAACAGTGATAACCCATCAGCAAGAAGTAGTTTAATCCTTACATCATAGAGTTACTTGCAGTCTAGAATCATAAATCCACTATCAATTGGTAGTGGTACCTGGTCATACCTCAAATTAGGAGGTCAAGGACATGAATAACCCTTTGTCATTTAAGGACCAAAATAGTAACTCTTATGCTGATGACTTTGCAATCAGGGTAAGCCACTAGGTTATGCTGAATTTTTTAGCAGAACATGAGACTTGATGTATATACAAGCATGCTCTAGGGACAAGAGTCAGGTAAGATAGTTAACTAATAACAAACACCCAAGGCTTTCTATAGTTTTTATTTGGACCAGACAATCTTACTTTGAAAGTTTAGATAATGCTAGACAATTAGCATGAGGGGGTGAATCAATGTCATCTTAGTAGATGGTCTCGTTGATAAGATACATAGAGAGATTTAGCCACATACAACAACACGCTTCTAGGAATGATTATTTGTCAAAAGTTACATACTTGGCTTATAAAATTCCATCATCAAATCTTTATAAATGGTACAAGACAAAATAAATAAGAATACAAACAAAATGGTTAATCAAACAAGGAAATATCTGAAAAAAATATTTTTAAAACTTTTTCAGAGGTTCTTTATGTAGCCTTTTCAGAAGAATCATAAAGGTAGAAAATCTTTTGAGTAAAATCTCAAAAGAAAGATCTTTTGAAATTAATACTCATTAATTAATTTGCTTTCTTCTAAATATCTGATCTTCAAATCTGGCTATAAAAGAAAACACAATCAAGAACAAACACATTAATATACAATAGAACTCACTACAAACCAAGAATGATGAATCCATTAATCATTGAGATGTTGCAAATGGATTACAAGCTTCTTGTTCATCAAGAGCAAGAGAGGAGTAGAAAATAGTCTTTGTAACAAATGAGTTAACTGGCTCAATTCCATGTAACCATCATGTTGACAAGATCAACACGAGATCATTTGAGGTTTTACCAGATTACGAGTCAGCAGATGAAAACAAGGGTCATCGCATTGATGTTTGAAGCTTGCATCCATAATAGTGAGTGGAGGAGAAGGAGGGTATTATCAAAAAGAAAGGGACATGATGCCAATATTCTTTTCAATAATGAGAGCATTCAAAACATTCTAGATGACTCCATCTATTTCTAATTTCTGATAAGAAAAAGTGTAAGTAAACTTTAGATAGACCTGATGATAAATACTAGAAAGAAATTTGAATAGTTGTAAATATTAGAAACAAAGTTTAAGAAAAGTATGTAAAGTTCTAAATAAATAATAAAATTATCACTCGTTTTTTTTTTTTTGGTTTTTAGAAAGCAAGTAAAATGGAATTAGAAAATGATTAAGTCATTGCAGGCATGCCAAGATCTATAATCAATTTGTTTAGAGTCTTCTCATCCAATGCCTAAGTGAAAATGTCATCCAGTTGATTAGTGGATGGGATATAAAACAACTGCACTTTTCCTTTTTGAATAATGTCCCTGATAAAGTGATGACAGATATCAATGAGCTTGGTTTTGTAATGTTGCATTCGATTTTGGTATCATTTGAATGGCGCTGGTGTTGTCACAGCAGGTAGGAGTCTTTGAGAAGTTTAAACCATAATCTAAAAGCTGATTTTGAATCCATAGAATCTGAGAAAAACACCTTCCAACGGCTACATATTCAGCTTTAGTAGTAGAAGTACTTGCTGGACCATCTCACCAATCTATCTCTAAGCATTTGAGCCCCTCTAGAAGTACTTTTAAGATCAATGCCACATTAACCATGATCGGAATCAGTGTATCCCACTAGCTTGAAATCAGAATTGTGAGGATACCATAGCCCAAGAATGGGTGCATGCTTTAAGTAACAAAAAATTCTTTTTCACAGCGAGAAGATGAGATTCCATAGGATTGGCTTGATAACAGGCAGACAATATAGTAGATAACATAATGTCAGGACGACTAGCAGTAAGATTGAGAAATGATCTGTGACACCCCCGAACCAGACAGCGGAAACGTCCGGGGGCTTGTGCGTGACTTCATCTTGAAATATCATTACAGTGAATATAATTGAGACATAACATCATCATCATCACACATGTAATATAACAACATTCATTGTTTACATCGAGTATTGTATTTGAATATTACTTGCCAAAATAGTAAGAGTATGATAAAACAAAATATAACACAATGTTCATTAGTTAGTTTCGTTAATCCTGCTTCAACGGTTTCCTGAAAATACAAGTTACTTTCAAAACTGTCAACATAAAAATGTTGGTGAGTTCATAAGCATGTTTGTGAAAATGATTTGTATAACTTTGAAAACCACCAGAAAATCCTATATTTTCTGCAAATTGTTTAGTTTGTTTGTGTCAGATCTTGTATTAATGCATGTATGTTATTGTTTATTTGACTAAAAGGGTAAAGAGAATGTAGAGAGAATGTAAAGAGCATGTAAAGAGGATGTTCCCAGACAACCCGATGTTGTCTGTAAAAGAGAAAACCACCATACCAACCCCCGAGATTGAGTACCAGTACAAGAATGTTTCCAAGTAATCCAAGAGAAAAGAGAATGGTCTTCCGTAAACTTCATAACATTAATTCCTCTAAGTGAGTCGTCATAACCATACTAAATAATGGCAATTTCGCCTGTCTTAGCATTGTTGGACACCGGTTATGATTTTTGATTATAAGGTTTTCGTCACCCTAAACTGATTTAGTCTAACTGTAGCGAACAGCTTCGGTGTGGGGTGTCATACCAGTATAGATCTATACACAAATCTCCGCTCTCCCTCCATGAGACTCTGGTTATAACTACAGGCTACGATCGTACACTTAATATGTGCCAACCGGCAAAACTCACTAGATCCTTAATTGAATTTACGCAAAGAAAGGTATAATCTCATTCCAGGCCCAATGAACCATGTAAGTGAACCACTAAGGCATCGCTAAACATATAAATCATCTAAAGGCCCAAATTGGAATGAAATTATATATCATGGGCCCGAAATATATATATATATATATATATATATATATATATATATATATATATATATATATATATATATATATATATATATATATATATATATATATATATGAAAGGAAAACTAAGGCCGATTTCACATGTAAGGTATTTACAGGCCCAAATAACACACAAATAGTATCCAAGGTCCGTCGCATATGTTAATGGGTCGTTGAGGCCCAATAAACATGTAAATAGTATACAGGACTTATCACACATAAAAATGGGCCACTAAGGCCCAATAACCTAGAAAACGATCAAATTATTCCGTTTGTTAGTTTATCGTTGGTTTTGGTTCAAGTATTCACTAAAATAGCATAAAAGCCCACTTTTTGTAAAAATGATGTTCCTGGCCCAATAAGCCAAAAATTTACAATTAAGGCCCAATTTTTGTATGAATAACATTTAGTCTCCACTTTGTTCAAGACTTGTGTTTCTTATTAGTTTGTGGTAAAAATAACATTTTAAACCCATTTTTGGCTTGATTTTTGTGAAAACACACATTTTTCTGGTTTTGGGCTTTTCTGACCTAGTTGTTGGAAAATAAATAGAAAATTCATCGTAAGCCGAAATTTGGATCCGTAAATTCTGGAAGTTTGGAAATTCTGTCTAATTTGTTCACAATGTTTCTCATAATTTTTGATGGCCTCAAACTAGTGTGAAATTACTCACCTTCACAGGTTGATCCGAAATTATTTCAAATATGATAGGCAGTTTTGTAAAGTTCGCCAAAAATTGTAGAAAAATCATATGAAAACGTGATAGTAGTCATTTTAAAGGTATGAATCTGAACTTTATGCATGTAAAACAGTTTTGAAAAATATTTCCATTAAGAGGATCAAAACAATTCGAGATTGGGCTAAAACTTTCCTGTCAAAACCTGATTTTTGAGTATAAGTTATATATCTTTGAGTACAACACTCATTTTTGCTATTTTAAGTGTATAATTCCCAGATCTACAAGTTTATATGTAATATATGTGATAAAACATACTTTTCTCAAGGTTCTTATGAATATCCAAGTGATAAATTTCAAGTTCTTAACATATTGTTAGATTAAGGAAGTAATCAACACATAATCACCAAATAATTCATGCAAAACACACATAGTCATCCATATACACATAGATCTACACAAAGCAACTTTTATTCTCCGCCAAAATCATATGAAAACCGAAAACAAGGGGCATGAACTCACCTTGGGGTGATGGATCGGTTTTGATGAAGAAGTGGAAGAAGATTTTTGATCCTAGCAAGCTTTCTTGAGTAGATCTTGAACTTAGATGGTTCTAATAACATGATCCACAAAAATATGGGTGTAAGAGGAGATTTTTGAAGAGATCAAGAAGTTAATCCATGGATCTAAGAAAGACTTACCCAAGGTTGATGGTCTTTAGTGAAGATCTTCTTGAAACACCTAGAGATCTCGAAAATTTTGATGGAAGGAAGGAGGATGTTCTTGAGTGTTTTGAGAGAGTTTTCTTGAAAGATTTTTGAGAGAATGAGGGTGGTGTGAGGTGTTTTGGCCGAGAATAAGAAGAAGAAAGGAGAGAAAGGGAGTATGGTGATGTCCATGGTGATCCACCATGCAATAAAGAGGCGGCAAGTGCACAATTTATCTTGTTTTCCCTTTTTTGTCTAATAAACGTAATGGGCCTAGAATTTGGGCTTAAGAGAAAGGAATTGAGGTAATTTGGGCCTTCTCTTAACTTGATCAAATTCATGAAGCCCCATAATAGATTTTCGGCCCATTGGGCCTTTAAGAAGGTTCACGGCCCAAAATGGGAAAAAACAAAAGGAATGGGTTTATGGCCCATTAAGGTTAATTAAATCATTTAGGACACATCATGGTCCATTGGAGGTAGAAAGAATCATTATAGGCCCAAATGGCCCAAAATGTTATAGATTGATGAATTGATGATTTATTGGTCCCTTAGGCCCAATAAGAGAATCCTAGTCCATAATGAACTTGAGCTGGGATTTCTAGGGTTTCCAACCCTTAGTTGAACATACGAGATGAATTGTATTAGGTTTTGACCTTCATTCAAGAGTTTGGATTCAAGTAGATGACGTTGATTGAACATAGGGTATGATATTCACTTAGAGTATAAGCCTTACAATAGATGATGTTTTCATGAGAATACAATTTCCAAGCAAAAATGCCAGTTGTGACATCATCCCCATGTTAGAGTGAATTTTGTCCCAAAATTCTTTTGAAAGATAGGTTCATGAATGAGAGAATAGGTGAGGGTACTTCTGCTTAATCTGGTCTTCAAGTTCCCATGTGAATTCCGGTCCATGCTTAACGTTCCATTGAACCTTCATAATCAGAATGCGGCTTTGTTTTGTACGCTTTACTTCCATATCCAATACCTTGACTGGTTCTTCGACGAACAGGAGATTCTCGTTTATCTCGATCTCTTTCAAAGGAATGATAGAGTCTCATCTGGTAGGCACCCTTTTTAGATTCGAGACGCTGAACACGGGGTGTACGTTGCTGAGTTTGGCAGGTAGCTACAGCCTATAAGCCATTTGACCAATCCGGGCAGGAATCTCAAACGATCCAATGTATCACGGGTTCAGTTTTCCTTGTTTCCCACATCGAATCATTCCCTTCCAAGGAGAGTCCTTTAATAACACGCAATCCCCGACTTAACATTCTAATGTCTTACGCCGCTTGTCAGAATAGCTCTTATGTCGGTCTCGCGATGCTTGAAGTCGAGCTTTGATTTGGATGATCTTCTCTGTCGTTTCGCAAATGGTTTCTAGTCTCGTGAGAGTACTAGCAAGAGATCTCTATTTTCGACCATAAGAGCCTCGAAAAGAGCATCCTTGATGCTCATGCGATAGCTTTTATTGCGTGAGAATTCCATCAAGGGAAACCGGGTATCCCGTGACTTGCTAAATTCAAGCACCCTGGCCCGGAGCATGACTACGAGTGGTTGAATGGTCCGTTCACTTTGGCTATTGGTTTGAGGGTTGTAAGCAATTCTCATCACAAGCTGTATTCCCATAGCCTTCTGAAGTGACTTTCAAAATCTTGAAGTAATTCTGTTATCCCAATCCGAGATAATAGATATTGATATTTCATGGAGTCTCACGATCTCTTTGATATAGATCCATGTTAATCTTTTCCATCTTGTTTGATATATGTATTATCAGGAAATGGGCAGATTCGGTTAATCTATCGACGATCACCCGGATAGCGCCCAACTCAACTCCTATAACAATAAGCTTCGTCTTTTGACTTCGAGAGTTTTATCCATCCATGCAGTGCTTCCTTCGTGATATTCTCCGGCTTTGATGCTTTCAAGGTCGGTCGTAGGTGTTAACAAGGTTTTGTTCTTGCTTTGTGAGCAGACAAGTATGTTATCGATGAAAATAATGAAAAGGTTGACTAGGAATGGTTGAGAAAACATGGTTCGTAGGGTCCATGAATACCGTGGGAGCATTCGTTAGACCGAAGGGTATCACGAAAAATTTGAAAAAGGTCGTGACGAATTCGAAAAGCAGTTATTGGAATGTCCTCTTCTCGGACTCGGAGTTGATGATAACTGGTTCTTAGATCTATTTTGGAAAAGCAACTAGCTCCTTGGAGATGGCCAAATAGGTCGCCAATCCGAGGGAGTGGGTATCGATTTTTGATAGTAAGCTTATTCAATTTCCTAAAATCGATGTACCTTCTGAAGGATCTGTCTTCTTGAAGAACAAGATCGGAGCTCTCCAAGGTGATAAGCTTGGTCCGATGAATCCTTTGTGCAATAATTCTTTTCAATTGATTGGATAACTTTTGAACTTCGGCGGGAGCAAACCTATAGGGTGAATTGGCAATTTATGTGGTTCCCGGTATGAGGTCGATTCAAAATTCAACCTGTCTCTTGGGGTCATCCCGAAAGTTCTTCAGGAAATACATTCGGAAAATCATATGCTACCGGAATACCTTGTATGCTTACTTCTTCCTTGGCCTTGTCCATAATGTGAGCGAGGAAAATGTAGTTCTTATTGTGCAGGCACTTCTGTGCCTTAATGCATGAGATAAGACGAGGATTGGTGCCATGTTAATCAACATAGATTATTAGAGTTTCGTGATTGGAAAAGTGAAGGAAAACGATCGTCTCGCGACACATAGCATTAGCATGGTGGGGGCTTAACCCATCCATGCCGATTATCACATCAAAAATCCTAATATTTACTGACATTAAATCTATTTGAAATGAATGGTTGTTTAGTGTTATGGTGTACCCTACATAAAAATCTTTGGTTGATTCGGTTTTCCCATTAGTCATCTCCAAGGCTTAGTTTAGCCTCTGGGTTGTTGTTTTAGTAAGTGCTTGAATTTGTTACTAACGAAGCTTCACTCAACTCTACTATCGAATAAGATGCAAACAAAAGAGTTGTTAAGTGGGAACGTACCAGTAACAACTGGCGGGTCATGGACTGCTTTGCCTTAACCCAAGGTCAGGACTATTTCTGATCCTTCTGCTCATTGATTGTTAGCCTTAGGGCAATTGCGCCTGAAGTGACCAGTTCCTCCACACCCATAACAGGTGTGACTGGTCTCATTATTCGTGTTGCTGTTATGGTTGTTGCGATTGTGGTTGTTTTCGTGTGGCTGACGATTCTGTCTGGGATAAGTTCTACAGTATTTGGTGGTGTGATTCTTTCGGTTGCATTTCTTACAATGTAGCTCCCGGCAGGCTCCCTTATGATGAAAATTGCACTGGCTGCATTTTGGAAGGCTTCCAGCATATGGTCTCACTGATGTTGGTGTAATAGGGGTCATGGTCGCACGAACAACAACAACATGTTGCTTCTTTGAGAACCCTTGAGTTGGCTGTCCTTTTCTCTTACTTCTAGGCTTTGGCTTCTTACTCTTAAGATTGGGGTTTAGTGTGCCTTGATAGGCTGTCACTTGTTGGTTCCCATGCTCGTTCCTTCGGCTGGAGTTGTCAATGCTATTTCCGCCTCCATTGGTGTTGTTTGCGTTGATCTGTGCCATAGCAGCGGTTACTGCCGCTGTTACAGCAGCTTGGAATGTAGCAGAGTCCATCTGCGGGAGCGGTGTCTCGCGGGTGCGCTTTGTGGGATGGCATTTTCCTGCAACACGTTGATAAGCCAGCCCGTAAGTAATGATCGTCATTCTTGGTTGTATTCTATAAATTTTGCGTCTCGTCGTATGATTCTCATTGTTTCCATCTACATCCCTATGATGTATTTATGGTAGTAGGTAATCACAGATTTGGCACGATCGTTACGTCTATCCTTTGAATATATAGGTTGTTTTGGTTTCGAGATCCTTAAGTATCTAGCGGTTTCGAGGTTTCGGTTGTGCATATAATTGAATTTATGCAATAACATGAAATAAAGATAGCACATAATCATTTCATTAGTACAAGAAAGAGAGTCATATCAGATAGTAGGAGGACAAAATAAGAGTTGATCCTAATTGTGGCGGAAAGTATCTGCTGGGGGTGCTGATGAAGTGGATGTACCTCAGAGATGGGATACTTGTTGCTCGGTATCTCGTAGTCGTATCTCCCAAACTAACTGTCTTGCTCCGGAGTCTCCGTTCACTTCCTGTTTTTGTCTATCATCTCTCTCAATAGCAAACCACATTTGTTCCATTCGATTTGGGGTGTTTTGAGCTTGGTTATCAATGCCTCGGATGCGCCGGACCATGACTGGGAGGGCCCGGTCAGCTGGTCCTCTATGACTAAGATCGAAGAGACCTCGGTTCCTACCGTAGTGTGGTCGTATCCCCTGTTGGTGACTCTATCTCCAAATATCGTGTGCCCATGGGGGCATGGGGCCACTGGGGCCCATACGATAAGTCGGTACTCTGGCTTTACATGGAGGATTGATGACATCGGATTTTGCATCCGAGTCATCATTATCATTTCCCTTTGGCCATTACTTTTCGAGGTCCACTATTGACTCGGCGGGTCCATCTGCAAGTTCTACTTTGTGTTCCTCCTCTCGTTCTTCCTCTGAGTCGAGCCACTCTGCTATTCCCTGACTAGGGAGGTAGGGGTTTCCGGGCTAATGATACTCGTCTATAGTGTATTGCATGAGGGGGTACAAATACTAGAAACAAATAGCATACCAATTACTCCTATAGTAATTTAATTTTGTTTAGGTTTGGTACTATAAGCTCTTTGGATAATTAAATGGTATGTTTTAGATTCATTTTCCATCACAATTACTCTCGAACACATGTTGGTCATATTTTGAATGAATGTAGTTGATCAAGCTACATTCACCCCCAATACGACTACATAACTACCCGAGTTTAATATCGATGTTCAAATCCTCCAAGGACTTTTACTGTTTTGTTGTGTTATTATTCTAAAATGCACACATATGTATGTATTTTAATTATTATGTTCAGAGTTGTTTAGTCCTATTGTATTTATAGTTGCATATCCTATATTATTAGATATGCTAGTTCACTATAAACAATGCTCTGATACCAATCTGTCACATCCCCGAACCAGAAGATGGAAACGTCCGGGGGCTTGTGCATGACTTCATCTTGAAATATCATTATAGTGAATATAATTGAAACATAACATCATCATCATCACACGTGTAATATAACAACATTCATTGTTTACATCGAGTATTGTATTTGAATATTACTTGCCAAAATAGTAAGAGTATGATAAAACAAAATATAACACAATGTTCATTAGTTAGTTTCGTTAATCCTGCTTCAACGGTTTCCTGAAAATACAAGTTACTTTCAAAATTGTCAACATAAAAATGTTGGTGAGTTCATAAGCATGTTTGTGAAAATGATTTGTATAACTTTGAAAACCACCAGAAAATCCTATATTTTCTGCAACTGTTTAGTGTGTTTGTGTTAGATCTTGTATTAATGCATGTATGTTATTGTTTATTTAACTTAAAAGGTAAAGAGAATGTAGAGAGAATGTAAAGAGCATGTAAAGAGGATGTTCCCAGACAACCCGATGTTGTCTGTAAAAGAGAAAGCTGCCATACCAACCCCCGAGGTTGAGTACCAGTACGAGAATGTTTCCAAGTAATCCAAGAGAAAAGAGAATGGTCTTGCATAAACTTCATAACGTTAATTCCTCTAAGTGAGTCGTCATAACCATACTAAATAATGACAATTTCTCCTGTCTTGGCGTTGTTGGACGCCGGTTTTGATTTTTGATTATAAGGTTTTCGTCACCCTAGACTTATTTAGTCTAACTGTAGCGAACAACTCAGGTATGGCGTGTCATCCCCGTATAGATCTATACACAAATACCCACTCTCCCTCCAAGAGACTCTGGTTATAACTACTGGCTACGATCGTACATTTAATAGGTGCCAACCGAAAAAACTCACTAGACTTTAATCGAATTTACGTGAAGAAAGGTATAATCTCATTCCAGGCCCAATGAACCATGTAAGCGAACCACTTAGGCATCGCTAAACATGTAAATCATTTAAATGCCCAAATTTGAATGAAATTATATAACATGGGCCCGGAATATATATATATATATATATATATATATATATATATATATATATATATATATATATATATGAAAGGACAACTAAGGCCCATTTCACATGTAAGGTATTTACAGGCCCAAATAGCACACAAATAGTATCCAAGGTCCGTCGCACATGTTAACGGGTCAATGAGGCTCAATAAACATGTAAATAGTATACAGGGCCTATCACACATAAAAATGGGCCACTAAGGCCCAATAACTTAGAAAACGATCAAATTAATCCGTTTGTTAGTTTAACGTCGTTTTTGGTTCAAGTATTAACTAAAATAGCATAAAAGCCCACTTTTTGTAAAAACGACGTTCTTGGCTCATTAAGCCAAAAATTTACAATTAAGGCCCAATTTTTGTATGAATAACACTTTAGTCTCCATTTTATTCAAAACTTGTGTTGATGACTTGTTTGTGGTAAAAATAACATTTTAAACCCATTTTTGTCAAAAATATCATTTTTAGCTTGAGTTTTGTGAAATCACACCTTTTTCTGGTTTTGGGTTTTTTGACCTAGTTGTTGGAAAATAAATAGAAAATTCATCGTAAGCCGAAATTTGGATCCGTAAATTCTGGAAGTTTGGAAATTTTGTCTACTTTGTTCACAATTTTTCTCATAATTTTTGATGGCTTCAAACTAGTGTGAAATTACTCACCTTCACAGGTTGGTCCGAAATTATTTCAAATATGATAGACACTTTTGTAAAGTTCGCCAAAAATTGTAGAAAATTCATATGAAAACGTGATAGTAGTCATTTTAAAGGTATATATCTGAACTTTATGCATGTAAAACTGTTTTGAAAGATATTTCCATTAAGAGGGTCAAAACAGTTCGAGATTGGGCTAAAACTTTCCTGTCAAAAGCTGATTTTTGAGTATAAGTTATATATATTTGAGTACAACACCCATTTTTGCTATTTTAAGTGTATAATTCCCAGATCTACAAGTTTATATGTAATATATGTGATAAAACATACTTTTCTCAAGGTTCTTATGAAGATCCAAGTGATAAACTTCAAGTTCTTAACATATTGTTAGATTAATGAAGTAATCAACACATAATCACCAAATAATTCATGCAAAACACACATAGTCATGGATATACACATAGATCTACACAAAGCAACTTTTATTCTCCCAAAATCATATGAAAACCGAAAACAAGGGGTATGAACTCACCTTGGGGTGATGGATCGGTTTTGATGAAGAAGTGGAAGAAGATTTTTGATCCTAGCAAGCTTTCTTGAGTAGATCTTGAACTTAGATGGTTCTAAGAACATGATCCACAAAAATATAGGTGTAAGAGGAGATTTTTGAAGAGGTCAAGAAGTTAATCCATGTATCTAAGAAAGACTTACCCAAGATTGATGGTCTTTAGTGAATATCTTTTTGAAACACCTAGAGACCTCGAAAATTTGGATGGAAGGAAGGAGGATGTTCTTTAGTGTTTTGAGAGAGTTTTCTTGAAAGATTTTTGAGAGAATGAGGGTGGTGTGAGGTGTGTTGGCCGAGAATAAGAAGAAGCAAGGAGAGAAAGGGAGTATAGTGATGTCCATGGAGATCCACCATGCAATAAAGAGGCGACAAGTGCACAATTTATCTTGTTTTCCCTTTTTTTGTCTAATAAGCATAATGGGCCTAGAATTTGGGCTTAAGAGAAAGGAATTGAGGGAATTTGGGCCTTCTCTTAACTTGATCGAATTCATGAAGCCCCATAATAGGTTTTCGGCCCATTGGGCCTTTAAGAAGGTTCACGGCCCAAAATGGTAAAAAAACAAAAGGAATGGGTTTATGGCCCATTAAGGTTAATTAAAGCGTTTATGACACATCATGGTCCATTGGAGGTAGAAAGAATCATTCTAGGCCCAAATGGCCAAAATGTTATAGATTGATGAGTTGATGATTTATTGGTCCCTTAGGCCTAATAAGAGAATCCTAGTCCATAATGAACTTCAGCTGGGATTTCTAGGGTTTCCAACCCTTAGTTGAACATATGAGATGAATTGTATTAGGTTTTGACCTTCATTCAAGAGTTTGGATTCAAGTAGATGACGTTGATTGAACATAGGGTATGATATTCACTTAGAGTACAAGCCTTACAATAGATGATGTTTTCATGAGAATACAATTTCCTAGCTAAAATGCCAGTTGTAAACATGATCATATCATTCCTCAATATAGAGTTGCATTAACGTCAAAGCCCGTTGGATTAGCGTCAATAGATGCTGAAGAGGACATTAGAGTCTTTACTGGCTTGCAATAAGAAAAACCAAACTTATTTAGCATATTTTCAATATATTTAGCTTGATAAACAAAAATACCGTCGGCTAGTTGTTTAACCTACAAATCTAAAAAGAAAATTAGTTTTCCCATCATGCTCATCTTAAAATTCTTAGCCATGATCTTAGCGAATTTTGAACTTAATTTCTCATTAGTAGATCCGAAAATGATATGATCAACATATACTTGAGCAAGAATGATGTGGTATCCTGAATGTTTGATTAACAAAGTGCTGTCAGACTTTCCTCGTTTGTATCAACTTGCAAGAAGATAGCTTGTCAATGTATCATACCATGCTCTAGGTGTATGCTTTAAACCATAGACTGCTTTATTAAGAAGATATACATGATTTAGAAAATACTGACTTTCAAACCTTGGAGGTTGCTTTAAAAATACTTCTTCTTGAAGAAATTTGTGTAAGAGAGAATTCCTAATGTCTATTTGATAGACTTTGAAGTTCTTGGAGGAAGCAAAAGAAAGAAACAGCCGAATTGCTTCAAGTCTAGCAATAAGAGCAAATGTTTCATCATAGTCTAACCCGTCCATTTGACAAAAATCTTGAGCAACAAGTCATGCTTTGTTTCTTATGACAATCTCATCTTCATCCATCTTGTTTTTGAATACTCATCGCGTACCAATGATAGTTTTTTCTTGAAGCTTGGGAACAAGAGTCCATACACATTGACGTTCAAATTCATTTAACTCATCCTACATAGCCTTGATCCATTCAACTTCTTTCCGGGCATCAATAATTTTCTTTGGTTCAATCATTGAGACAAAGTTCACAAACATGCAATAGTTGCTACTGACTTTGCTATGAGTGAGAATTCCAAAATTTACATCTCTAATCATTTGAGATTCAGGATGATCTCGAAGAACTATAAGATTAGAGCCTTCATTCGTATTACTTAAACAAAATCTTCCTAATTAGATGGCTCAGCTTCTTCATAAATGGCATGATAATTTTTATAGATAGGTTGGAAACTGATAAGTTGATCACCATTGGGAACAACAAGCTCATTTTCATTTTTCAATAATTCGGGAATAGGTTCTGAAGGACTGTAAGTAAGATCATTCAGTATTGATGAAGGACGATCAATCTGATCATGAATGAATGAGTCTTCATTGAAAGTGACTTGAGCAGTTTCCTCAACACTTTGTCTTGAAAGATTGTATACCCTGAAGGCCTTGGATACACTAGAGTAACCTAGAAACACTCCTTCATCAAGTTTATCTTCAAAGTTAGAACATTTATCTCTTTGATTCAAAATGTAACAAACACATCTCAATACACGAAAGTAAGAAATGTCTGGTTTCCTTCCCTTAAGCAGCTCATAGGCAGTTTTCCCATG
Organism: Lactuca sativa; assembly: GCF_002870075.4. Classification (NCBI taxonomy): domain Eukaryota; kingdom Viridiplantae; phylum Streptophyta; class Magnoliopsida; order Asterales; family Asteraceae; genus Lactuca; species Lactuca sativa. The sequence continues at coordinate 90,094,297 of NC_056627.2, forward strand.
ATGCTTAACAATGGTAGACCAGTTTTTGGTATAACAAGTTGTGTTGACAACTTCAGCCCAAAATGATAAAGGAAGACCGGCTTCAACAATCATAGTTCTTCCAGCTTCAATAAGAGTTATATTTCTTCTTCCAGCAATTCCATTTTGTTAGGGAGTTCTAACAACAGACAAGTTCTGAGAAATTCCTGAGATTGAGCAAAATTTTTCTAGGTAGGAGTTTCTAAATTCAATTCTATAATCACTATGTATTGCCTAACTTTATGACCATAGAGAACTTCCCATTGCTTAATAAGAGAAATGATTTCATCAGCAGCGTGACTTTTCTTTCTTAAAAAGACTACCCAGATAAATCTTGAAAAATTATCCACAATAAAGAGAGTATACTTCTTATCAGCTCTTGACTTAATCGGGACCGGTCCAAAAAGATCCATATAGTGGAGATGAAGTGGTTTAATAATAGAAGAACAAGACTTTGGCTTGAAGGAAGAATTGGTTTTCTTTCTTTTTTCACATGTTAAGCATAACTTATCTTTGACAAATTGCATTTTAGGAACTCCTCTTACAAGCTGATTCAAAAAAATATTTTATATGTTCTTGAAATTTAAATGAAATAACCTCTGTACCACAACCAATTTAGATAAGAATGAGCACGAGGGAAGAAGCACTGACGAAGAGTGTTATCTTCAAAAAACATATCCAAAAAATAAATGTCATTCTGTCGATTTTCAGGTAGAACAGTGGCTTTCTTTTGATCAACAACTTTTCCTTCTCTCTTGCTGAATAAAACTTCATAGCCAGTGACACACAATTGGCTTATTGAAATGAGATTATGTTGAAGACCTTTCACACAATAGACATTCTTGAATACATTAGAATTGCACTTGATGGATCCATATCCCTTTGTACCTCTCTTGCCATTATCTCCATATGCAACAGTAGGACCATCCTTCTCTATGAATTCTTCCAGAAGAGACTTGAATCCGATCATATGTCTAGAGCAACCACTATTGTAACACCGTAAAAATTAAGACAATTTTTCATTTTTTAAAACCATATAAATTCATTCATAAACACTTTCAAGAAAAACTTGTATCAACATTATCTCATTACAATTCCCAAGATCAAATCATAATAAACTCCACGGGTGTGTGTGTACAGATCATGTCAGCGCCTTCCCGCGATCGTCACTGGTACTTGAAACACATAACACATAACACTGTAAGCATAGACGCTTAGTGAGTTCCCCAAAATACCACTCTAACACATATTAGCCACTCAAGGCTATACTCTGATGACCCTCTGGTCAGTGTGTCTCAGTGGGACCCTCCAGTCCCAACTCTCTGTGGGCCCTCTTGCCCTAACTCTATGGATCCAAAGGTCCTAACTCTATGGACCCACTGGTCCTAACTCTGATAAATCAAAATCATGCATATCACATATCACAATAAATCTCAACACATAAATAGCATACAAATACACTCGCACATAACTCTAAAATACACTGTCACATAACTCTGTTACCACTCTAGGTAAAGTATAGTGAGAAGACTCACCTCAGATGTCTCAATAAATCTCTGACTCAGTGGTAATACAGTCTAGCCTCCACCTAATCACATAAAGTAAATACTCTCATTAATATAACTCTCAAGACTAGACTCAACCCTCTATTGGTACCCTCAGAAGGGTAAAAGACCATTTTACCCCTCTCTTGACTCAAAGACCCCATTGTTGACCAAACCCTAAAAGTCAACAAAAGTCAACGGTCAAACTTTGACGCGACTCGTCGAGTGCACTTTGGCGACTCGGCGAGTCTACACGTGTCCACTATCTCTCTAGTCTCTCATGACACGTCTAGCCTTTCCCCTGCTCGACAGTTTACAGCTGGCATGAATCGTGGGGCCACCCCGACTCAACTCGCCGAGTCCCATGAAGAACTCGGCGAGTTCCACCTTGAACTCCAGTCCTCTATTTCCCCGGAATCACCGAGTCATTCCCCCAACTCGGCAAGTTACTCACTAACTGAACTACAGGAAACCCTAGCCCTACTCGTCGAGTCTGTTCTTGGGACTCGGCGAGTTCATGCCATGCTCAACATAAATGACCTCCTGAGGTCAGATCTGTTCCTCTAACCCATAGATCTGCCCTCCTTGATCATAATAAAAAAGTAAAGTTTGGATCTTGATGCCATGCAAAGACCCAATGGCTCTATTTGAAGAAATGGCCTCAATATGCCACCCTAAGCTCATAACTCTCCATGACACCCATAAAGATCAAGAAGTTAAGGTCTCTGGACCTCTTTGGATCCAAATTCGAAGCCTCAACACAAGAAGGGACAAATTGCTTCACAAATCATACTCTAAAAGGGGGCTAGAAACCCTAACTCTCAAAGCTTACACCAAAACTAAAAGAGGATCAAATATTTACCTCAAGATGAAGTCCCTAAGCTCTGAAATCCATAGATTAGCACCCTCTTCAGTTTCCTCTTGCCTTGGCCACCTTCTTCTCTCAAAAACACCCACACAAGGATCAAAAATGGCTTCCTTTCTCTCTCAAAACGTTCACACACTCTGGGGTTTCTCTCTATCAACTGGCAGCCACAAATGAAGGCCATAAGGGCCTTTAAATAGGTCTCAATCCCCGGGAATTAGGGCTTCATTAAACATAACCCGGATGGAATTTGCGACTCTACTCGGTGAGTCTAAGCATCAACTCGTTGAGTCCCTCTCAAAATCTCCAAAAATAAATGAATAAATAATGTACCTGGAAATCCGTATGTTACAATTCTCCCTCACTAGAATCAGACTTCGTCCTCAAAGTCTTACTCTGCAAACAGCTTTGGATATTGCTCACGCATCTCTCGCTCCGGCTCCCAAGTCAGCTCGAACCCTTTCCAATGTTGCCACTGGACCTGCACTAGGGGCACTTCCTTGTTCCTCAAAACCTTGATCTTCCAATCCATAATCGCAACCGGTCTCTCACCATAGTTCAGGCTCGCATCCACCTAGATATCCTCTAATGGTACCATTGCTGACTCGTCGACAATACACTTCCTCAGCTACGAAACGTGAAAGGTGTCATGAATCTGGCACAACTCTGCAGGTAGTTCCAACCGGTAGGCTACCCGGCCTACCCTCGCAATCACTGGAAATGGACCAATATACCGGGGTCCCAGCTTGCCCCTCTTCCTGAACCAGATCACTCCTTTCCAAGGAGATACCTTCAGGAGTGCGAAGTCACCGACCTAGAACTTGAGCTCTGACTGTCGTCTATCCGCATAACTCTTCTAAAGGCTCTAAGCCATCAGCAACCTCTGTCTGACCTGCTGAATTTGCTCGGTCGTCTGAAGCACAATCTCTGTACTACCCATCACACGTTTCCCTACCTCTCCCCAGCAAATGGGGGTCCGACACCTCCTCCCATACAACAGCTTAAAGGGTGGCACACCGATGCTCGAATGATGGCTGTTGTTATAGGAGAACTCAGCCAGGGGTAAGTACATATCCCAACTCCCTCCGAAGTCCAGTACACATGCCCGAAGCATGTCTTCGAGCATCCGAATCGTCCGCTCACTCTGCCCGTCAGTCTGTGGGTGGTATGTGGTACTAAAATGCAGCCTCGTACCCAATTCCTCATGAAATTTCTTCCAGAACCTAGAAGTGAAACGCACATCTCGATCTGAAACAATCGAGACCGGTACTCCATGCAGCGATACCACCTATCTCACATACAACTCTGCCAGCCTCTTAGCAGAAGAGCTCTCACTAATAGCAAGAAAGTGGGCACTCTTCGTCAGCCTATCCATAATCACCCAAATTGTATCGACACCTCTCGTAGTCCTCGACAATTTGGTGATGAAATCCATGGTAACCTGTTCCCATTTCCACTCGGGAATCTCTAATGGCTGCAGCTTACCATGTGGATGCTGGTGCTCGGCCTTAACCCTGCGACAGGTCAAGCATCTCTCCACAAACCATGCGACATCCCTCTTCATATAGGGCCACCAATACTTTCTCTTCAGGTCCAAATACATCTTTGTGGCCTCGGGATGGATCGAGAACCTCGATTGATGCGCCTCCTCCATCAAAATGGTACGCGTTCCGCCCACAAACGGTACCCAAATCCGACCCTGAAGTGTCATAAGCCCTCGGCTACCGATAACGAACTCCAATACCTGCCCGATAACCCGCTCTCTCTTACGGTTCTCTGGTCTCACGGCCTCAGCCTGGGCCCCACGAATGGTGTCCAATACTAGAGTCATCAATGTCAATCTCATGCAAACATCTCGCATTGGGGCGCCCTCCGCCCTACGACTCAGGGCATCGGCTACCACATTAGCCTTGCCCGGGTGGTACAGAATCTCGAAGTCGTAATCCTTTACCACATCCAACTATCTCCTCTGGTGCATATGCAGGTTAGGATACCCATACAGATAGTGACGCCAGATATTGAGGGCGAACCCCACTGCCCCCAGCTCCAGATCATGGGTGGGATACCTCGACTCATGAGGTTTCAGATGCCTCGATGCATACGCTATCACATGCCCTCTCTGCATAAGCACCGCTCCCAACCCTGATATCCACGCGTCTCAATACACTACGAAGTCCTCCATCCCCTCCGGAAGGGCTAACCCCGGGGCTTCGCATAGTCTCTGGCGAAATGTCTCGAAGGAGGCCTGCTGCTCTGGGGCCCATGAAAAGGCAACACCCTTCTGGGTCAACTTGGTGAATGGCACGACGATCTTGGAGAAATCCCTAATAAATCTCTGATAGTAACCAGCCAACCCTAGGAAACTCCTGATCTCGGTAGGTGATCTCGGCACCTCCCAACTCATCACTGCCTCGATATTCGATAGATGGACCAATATCCCTTTCTGGTTAACGGGGTGCCCTAAGAACCGGACCTCTCGTAACCAGAAATCACACTTGGAGAATTTGGCATAAAGCCTCTCCAATCTCAAAACTCCGAGGATCTCTCTCAGATGCTCCTCATGCTGCTCTATGGACCTCGAATACACCAATATGTCGTCGATGAACAAGATCACCGAGCGATCCAACATCGGCCCGCACACTCTGTTCATGAGATCCATGAACACCGCCGGTGCATTGGTGAGCCCGAAAGGCATCACCACGAACTCGTAATGCCCGTAACGAGTCCTGAACGCTGTCTTCTGGATATCCTCATCTTGCACCCTCACCTGATGATATCCAGACCTCAAATCGATCTTGGAGAACCAAGATGATCCCTGTAACTGATCGAACAAATCGTCTATCGACGGCAACGGGTAACGGTTCTTGACCGTCAACTTGTTCAACTCCCGGTAATCAATGCAAATCCGGTGCGAACCATCCTTTTTCTTGACAAAAAGAATAGGCGCTCCCCACAGAGAACTGCTCGGCCGAATAAACCCTTTCCCCAGCAGCTCCTGAAGCTGCGAGGATAACTCCTACATCTCTGGAGGTGCAAGGCGATAGGGCGCCTTGGCGATAGGTGCAGCCCCGGAACCAAATCGATACTGAACTCTACCTGCCTCTCGGGAGGCACACCCGACAACTCCTCCGGAAATACATCGGGGAACTCACGCACTATCGGAACCTCATCAATTGACCTCTTTCTGTCTGAATCAACCCTCGTATCCATCACAAACGCCACAAACCCTTTACAGCCCTACTGTAGACTCTGCCTCGCTCTAGAGGACAAACAAAATGTTGACCCAGAACGTGTACCCTTGCCGTATACCGTAAGAACTCCCCCACTAGGGTCTCGTATGGTCACCAGCTGTCGCTGGCAGTCGATAACTGCTCTAAATCTGCTCAGCCAGTCCATGCCCACGATGACACAGACATCTCCCATCGCGATAGGGACTAAGTCAGTTGGAAACTCCACTCCGAAAATCTCAAGTACACAACCTCGAATCACCTCTGTGGCATACACCGCTCGCTCGTCAGCTATGGAAACTCTCAGAGGTCGACTCAACGCCTCCCGATCGACTCGCACCTGAGTCAAATAACACTAAGGCAGGTACAGAAGTCACAAGAAAAGTACCTACGCATATCATAATATAAGCACAATATCTCAACATAAAAAAATACATGAAAGAATACATACCAGCCATGACATCAGGCACTGCGCGGACCACTTCTGCAGTCAACTGGAAGGCTCTCCCTCGTGTCTTCGGTGCCTCGGCCTTCGCGGGCCGGCTGTCTGTAGCTCTCACTGTAGCAGGGGCAGATCCCTGAGATGCTCCCTGCGCTATCCCTCTTAACTGTGGACACTCTGCCTTCTGGTGTCCGGTCTGGTTGCAGTGAAAACATACTGTAAACCCCTTGGGGCAATCCTTGGCCATATTCCCCTCCTTGCCACATTTGTAGCAAGACCCTACTCTACACACCCCATTGTGGCTCTTGTCGCACATGCCGCAAGTGCTGCCCTTGTGGCTCCCAGATCTCGAATCAACGGGCTTGGCCCGCTTGGCTACCGGTTGGGACTGTGCCGGTCGTCGATCCCTTCCTTGAGACTGAACCTCCTCCCTAGCCTGGGTCTTCAGCTCTATCTCCCTCTTCCAGGCATTTTCCTGAAGCTCAGAAAATGTCCGGTACGTCGATTTCACCACTAACTATCGTTTATCGCTCCTCAACACACTCAGGTATCAGCTCATACGTGCCTGCTCGGAGGACACGTGCTCTGGGCAGAACATCGCCCTCTCATGGAACATCCGTGTAATCACTGTAACAGACTCGGTACCCTGCTTGAGGGTCAGAAACTCCTATGCCAACCGCTCCCTCTCCACCTGAGGAACGTACTCATCTCGGAACATAGCAGTGAACCTCTAGCAGGTTACTGTAGTAAGCTCAGCAGGCGTATAGTGTGCTGCTAGAAACTTCCACCAATCCTGCACTCCCAAGCGAAGCTGGATCAACGTGAACCGGACTCTCTAATGCTATGGAGATGAGCAAGTAAAGAAACACCCCTCTATGTCTGATATCCACCTCATCGCTGCAATCAGGTCCTCGGTCCCATCAAACTCTGGTGGTTTCGTGTTGCTGAATTCTCGGAACAGCAATGCATCACCACCCTACAGCGTAGTCGCAGCTACAGCTGCAGTGGCCGCAACAACAGCATCCTTAGAAAGAGCAGCGTATCTCTCGTCAAATGTCTCTATCAGAGTGGTCTTGATAGACCCGGACATCTCTGGTATCTCTGCCCTAATGGCTGCAGCCACCTCCTCATGAATGATCCTACGAATCTCCGCATCACTCGTACCATTGCTCTCTGGTGTATGGCGTGTCCCTACTATGATCTCCCTCTGAAATAAAACATAAGAATATTAGGGACTCACTCGAGTATAATCACACTCGATAACTCCACACTACTTGTTCCTTAGTACTCTAAGGATTCTTACTTGGACTGCGCACTCGATAATCATGTCAGCGCCTTCCCACGATCGTCACTGGAACCTGAAACACATAACACATAACACTGTAAGCATAAATGCTTAGTGAGTTCCCCAAAATACCACTCTAACACATATTAGCCACTCAAGGCTATACTCTTATGACCCTCTATTCAGTGTGTCTCAGTGGGACCCTCCAGTCCCAACTCTCTGTGGGCCCTCTGGCCTTAACTCTATGGACCCAAAGGTCCTAACTCTATGGACCTACTGGTCCTAACTCTGATAAATCTGAATCATGCATATCACATATCACAATAAATCTCAACACATAAATAGCATACAAATACACTGGCACATAACTCTAAAATACACTGTCACATAACTCTGTTACCACTCTAGGTAAAGTATAGTGAGAAGACTCACCTCAGATGTCTCGGTAAATCTCTGACTCGGTAGTAGTACGATCTAGCCTCCGCCTAATCACATAAAGTAAATACTCTCATAAATATAACTCTCGAGACTAGACTCAACCCTCCCTTGGCACCCTCAGAAGGGTAAAAGACCATTTTACCCCTCTCTTGACTCAAAGACCCCATTGTTGACCAAACCCTAAAAGTCAACAAAAGTCAACAGTCAAACTTTGACGCGACTCGTTGAGTGCACTTGGGCGACTCAGCGAGTCTACACGTGTCCACTATCTCTCTAGCCTCTCATGACACGTCGAGCCTTTCCCCTGCTCGACAGTTTACACCTGACATGAATCGTGGGACCACCCCGACTCAACTCACCGAGTCCCATGATGAACTCGGCGAGTTCCGCCTTGAACTCCAGTCCTCTATTTCCCCCAAATCACCGAGTCATTCCCCCAACTAAGCAAGTTACTCACTAAGTGAACTACGGGAAACCCTAGCCCTACTCGTTGAGTCTGTTCTTGGGACTCAGCGAGTTCATGCCATGCTCAATAGAAATGACCTCTTGAGGTCAGATCTGTTCCTCTAACCCATAGATCTGCCCTCCTTGATCATAATAAAAAAGTAAAGTTTGGATCTTGATGCCATGCAAAGACCCAATGGCTCTATTTGAAGAAATGGCCTCAATATGCCACCCTAAGCTCATAACTCTCCATGACACCCATAAAGATCAAGAAGTTAAGGTCTCTGGACCTCTTTGGATCCAAATTCGAAGCCTCAACACAAGAAGGGACAAATTGCTTCACAAATCATACTCTAAAAGGGGGCTAGAAACCCTAACTCTCAAAGCTTACACCAAAACTAAAAGAGGATCAAATATTTACCTCAAGATGAAGTCCCTAAGCTCTGAAATCCATAGATTAGCACCCTCTTCAGTTTCCTCTTTCCTTGGCCACCTTCTTCTCTCAAAAACACCCACACAAGGATCAAAAATGGCTTCCTTTCTCTCTCAAAACGTTCACACACTCTTGGGTTTCTCTCTATCAACTGGTATCCACAAATGAAGGCCATAAGGGCCTTTAAATAGGTCTCAATCCCCACGAATTAGGGCTTCATTAAATAGCATGGAATCGCCGAGTCCACTAGTCGACTCGCCGAGTCCGGTCATTAACCCGAATGGAATTTGCGGCTCTACTCGGTGAGTCGAAGCATCAACTCGCCGAGTCCCTCTCAAAATCTCCAAAAATAAATGAATAAATAATTTACTTGGAAATCCGGATGTTACAACTACCTAGATACCAAATATGTTATTTACCCTAAAACTAAAATATACAGTTAATATACACAAACCCACCTTGCAATGGCTCACTTAAGAAAAGATATTATAACAATCATTAGGGAGAAAATTTAAAGAGTTTCCCTTTTTGATCCACTTATCATTTTGAATCATGATGTTATCAGCGCGAATGGAACTCTTTTCAAAAGTGCACTCATTGGCTTTATGAAAAGCATCATCACATCGATAACAAACTTTGATTCCAGGATTCTTTCCTTTAACATTAGATTTTGATTTCTTTTCAACTACTGGATTCGAAGAACTTTGATTATTTGTTTAAAAGTTCTTGTTTTAGTTTTGGAACAAGGAATGTCTTCGATGGTATGCTCAAATGATACCTTGTCATGAGGCTTATGAGACATTGAGGAGTCATCAGAAATACATGACTTTGATCGATATCTAGGTTCAGATTTGCTAACGGATCACTGAGGAAAACTTCTAAGAATTTCATTTACCGAATGAACTTCACCATTAGATATAGGAAATTTTAGCAAAATCATAGTAGAAGGTAAAACATACTCATGATGAGAAGGTTGGCGGGATGGGTCAAGAGCAGATAATTGAGAAACACATTTTCTGATACATTTAGAGTCAGTGGAGCAATAAGTATCAATTAAAGTTTGATTTATAAAATGAGTGCTTACAAATCTACTCTTAAAGTCTTTTTCTAAACAATCAGCTTTATAGAAGATTTGTTTAATGTCAACGCTTTTTTTTTTACGGAGACAACACCTCCTATATTGTATTCAAGAATTTTCTCTCACTAATCTCGAATTTGAGCATTAATAATGCTTGTGACATTATAGTGAGAAGAAGCCTAATTTTTTAAAACAAGTTGAATGTTTCTAGCATGATCAACAACTTTTTATTTTTCAGAGTGAAGAAAATTGTTGGTCAGCAAGATACAAGTGTTTTCTTTTTTAAAAGAGAAAAATATTTTTCGGAAAATGAGAGTTTTTCTTAGAGTTTTTGAACTCAATTTTGAGAGAAGATATTCCTTTTTTGAAATAGATAAATAAAAACATAAGAAATCAATTGCGTCATCTTTTTTTTATGTTTTCGACAAAAGTGTAGTTAACAAGATTTTCTATCTCATATGTTATGGTTGCATCCCATTCTGACTTGAGGTCTATAGCAGCTTGAGAATAATCAATGTTAAGAGTGCTAACGTTGTCTTTTGATGCGTTAGTGTGAGATTCAACGATCTAGGCCATGAGACACTTATCTTTCGAAGCGTCGTCATCTGAGAGGTTTTCTTTTTCAAAGTAGATGATAGTGTGATCAAAATCTCTTGAGAAATTGAGTAATTTTGAAACAAACGATAAGCAGAATAAGGGAGTCAGTTTCTAATAGAAACTCTCACATTTATATCGGGATTCAGCACCCTTTTCTCTTCCTTATTGTATCCCAACACAAATTTCTTCTTTAGCTTACTATCGGATGTACCCTCATTGTATGAATGATTTATAATGGCGATGGGACCTTTTTTGACGATGTTTAGCATGTAAAAGTCCATGATCTCAAGAGAATCCATGGCAATTGATTTCCAAGTGTGAAGTTAAGTTTATTAAACAGAGGGATCTTGTTGCAAGTAGTTGATTTAAGATTATAGGAAGTTGGCATGATTACTTGAGTGTATCAAAAACCTTATCTGATACCCATTGAAGGTTTGTATCGATCGCATATACTTTAAGTATAGTAAACAAGAACAAACAAATAATCAAATAAAGAATAGAAATAGTAAAGAACACAAAATATTCCCCAAGTTGTCTTTCACCAAAAAAGGGTTTATTTTAACCAAGAAAATGGGTTGTCAAAAAGACGGTCACCAAGACTTACACTAGGGTTTCACACTAATGTTATTTGTATGTGTGTGTGTGTATATATATATATATATATATATATATATATATACACACACACACACACCAATCTATACTAGTATATACCTTCAATTAAGGGATTGTATCTAATCTATAGTAAGAACTGATCCTTATCTCAAAGATATCGGATCTGCTATGTATTCTATACATATCTGTATAACTACCTAATATACAAAGATTATATTATATTATATAACTACACGATGGCGTTGATAATGTCTTGAGACGCTAGTGCTGATGGTGCTGGCGGTCAATATATAGAGTGTTTGACTCATCAGATCATAAGGTGTGACCTTACACGACTCAAGGCATCGGCCATAAAATTGGCCTTCCTAGGGTGGTACACAATCTCGTAATCATAATCCTTTATCACATTCAACCATCTTCGTTGCCTCATGTTCAAATTCGACTCATTCATCAAGTATTTCAAGTTTCTTATGATCAATGAAAATAGTATATATCCCCCCATACAGGTAAAGCCTCCATATTTTAAAGGAAAAAACTACAACCCCTATATCCAAATTTTGCATCGAATAATTCACCTGGTGAGGCTTTAGTTTCCTCGAAGCATAACCAATCACATGGCCTCTCTTCATAAGCACTGTACCTAAACCCGAAGTCGATGCATCACAATAAACCACAAAATCAGCCATGCCCTTGGGAAGAGTGAGTATCAAAGCCTTGCATAGTCTCTACATCAGAGCCTCGAAAGGTTTCATGTTGATTAGACGCCTATTCAATAGTAACGTTCTTCTTCTTCTTCAGGCGGGTCAATTGTATAACAATATTAGAGAAGTCCTGAATAAATTTCCGATAGTACTCTGCTAAACTAAGAAAACTTCGGATATAGGAGGGTGTCTTCAAGGTCTCCCACCGCATCACCGCCTTAGTCTTGGCCGGATCAACTAATATACTCCTCCCGATTGACGATGTGCCACATAAACTGCACCTCATGCAACTAGAACTTGCAATTTGAGAACTTGACATATAGCCTCTCCCTCCTCAGGGTCTCTAAAACCTCCCTGCAAGTGCTCCTCGTGCTACTCCATGGTTATAGAGTAGAACAAAATATCATCATTGAACACAATCACAAACAAACCCAACATCATCCGCACACCTTGTTCATGTGATGCATGAATGCTATTGGTGTGTTGGTGAGTCCAACAGGCATCGCCATGAACTTGTAATGATCGTAACGAGTCCTGAAGGCCATATTTTGCACATCCTCGTCTCTTACCCTTACACGATGGTAACCTGACCCTAAATCAAACCAAGATGCATCCTAAAGCTGCTCAAATAAGTCATCAATCATTAGGAGTGATTAACGGTTCCTCACTGTTACCTTATTCACCTCCTTCACCATTAACTTATTCATTTCCTGGTAGTCAATACATATCCGGTGAGAAGCATGCTTCTTCTGCACGAATAGATTTGATGCATCCCATGGCGAACTACTCGGCTTGATAAACCCCTTATCTACCAACTCCTGAAGCTACGTAGACAACTCTTGCATCTCTGGGGGCGCTAATCGATATTGTGCTTTGGCTATCGGAGCCTCACCGGGAAGCAAATCAATCTGGAAGTCAACCTGTCTCCTAGGAGGCACTCCAGGTAAATCCTTAGGAACAGTGTTCTAAAAGGCACACCATGGTGTGCGTCAAGGCGCGCCATGGCGTGAGGCGTGGCTTCGCCGTTACGAAAACCTTGTAACGTTGGTGTTAGGCGTGGCGTGTGGCAAGGCGTGATATGGCGCGTTATGGCGTGTTGTGGCGCGTGTTTTTTCATTTGAGACATAGTTTTTTGCTATTTGTTATGTCTTTTCTAATCGGAGATACAAGTATTTTGGTTTTTGTTAACTTTTTGTTATTAGTTATTGAACTAATATTGCTAAAAGTAGTTATATTTAATATAAATTTATATTTATGTGGTAATATAATTTTAAATTAATACAAAATTCCCGTCTTACATCACGCCTTGAAAAAACGCCATGGCTCGTTAAGCTTGAGGCTTGGCCTTGCCACCACGCCATGCCTCACGCCATTTAGAACCTTGCTTAGGAAGCACAGCGGGGAAGTACCGAACGTTGGTCATCTCACTCAACATCGTCGTGCCCCCAACCTAAGTATCCGTCACATAAACCAAAAACTCATAACAGCCTTAATGAAGATATATGTTGGTCCTCTTACATGAGTAACAGGATGGTGCATGTTGAGCTCCTACGCCTCAAATAACAGTTCTGGCCCACTTGGGGTTCGTACTCTTACTAGCTAGTACTCAGTCAATCATAACCGCATTAGGGCCCAACTAATCTATCTCTAGGATAACCTTCAACCCTCGTAGAGGAATTAGAACCAAATCGATAGAAAATCTGTCGCTGAATAGGGTCAGAACACACCCTCAAAGCACTCACTGAACGATCATCTACAATCGAGCATCAATAAATATCTTGCTAAGCGCAAGCGATACAAAGGATCGGGTAGCTCTCGAATTGATCAAGACATGAGCAGTCATACCATTGACTAAGAAAGTCCCTCTACATGATTAAATAATATATAAGCATAAACAAAGAACATAGTAAAGGATGAGGTAAGCAGCCATACTAGTAACCACATCAGGTACTCCTCTCGCCCCCTCAGCTATCAACTGAAATGCCCTGCTCTTCAGTGTACGTGTCTCTACCTTGACATGGCGGCCATTGGTGATCCTCAAGGTGGTTAGTGCAGACGCCTCTACTTATCCTCCTATCAGCCTCGGGTTGTCAGCCTTTTTATGGCCTGTCTAGTTATAGTGGAAGCAACTCAGAATATATATGAGTCAGAAATATTAGGCTTCTTTTCCTGGCCCTTTGTTGTCTGCACTTGCTTCGGATTGCACTTTGTTCGATGCTCCAACTCAATCTCCCATTCTCAGGCTCTCTGAATCATGTTATCCATTGTCTGGCACCCCAAAAAGCTCACAAACTCTCTGATATCATCCCTCAACATATCATGGTATCTCGTCTTCTTCATCTCCTCATCCGCAACATACTGCGGAACCAACAAAACCCTCTCTCATAACTTGGCAATGATGTCCACCACAGTCTTAGTAGTATGGTGAAGGTCATGAAACTCCCTTGCTAGCTGTTGCACCTCAATCGCCGGTACAAACTCAACCTGGAATCTCGTAACAAACTCCTTCCAAGTCATGGCCACCATAACAGCATATCCCAATGCACAAATAATTTCCTCCCACCAGTCACAGGCTCGGTCTCTCAAAAAGCAAGAGGCAAACCCCAATTTTTCCCCCTCTGGCAGAAACTCATTTTATGAACATTCTCCATGTTAGCAATCCATCAGCGGCTAGCAACGGGATCCTTAGCCCTAAAGAACTTTGGACCTCCACAGACCTTGAACTCCCAAAATGAGGGAGTCTGTGCTCCTAACTGTCCTGCAATGATCTTTGTCCAAAAGGCCTTGAGTCTCTAATCCAAAAGCTCCATAATCCCCTCCTTGATGGTATCGAAAATCATAGGGGTGGCCTCCATGACACCGTGAATGATCTCCGAGGTGATAAACTCGTGTAAGCACTCATCAACTGGTTCGGCACCAGAGCCAGAACCAGAACCAGAAGCTGCTTCTCGAGCGGTCACCATATTCAAAACTGAGACACAAACATTCAAACAATAAGAATAAACTCAAGGGAGCATCCATCCTGCAGGCCCCCTAGAATTTCGTAGACCGTCCTTGACTTGATTACGGATCCTATGCTTTTAGTAGGACCCAATACTACCATCCACCTATCCGTACTTTCCTAAAAAATCATCCTAAATCCTCTAAGCCACCCCACTAAATCTATACACACAATCTCAATGCTAAATAATATACATATCCTACTATGGCATTTCCTAGACAATCCTAGGAATTCTCAACTTTCCCGCCTCTAAAAGACTAAGAATTTCATCCAACATTGTTGGTTGCTTTATGTATGCAAGTTGTACACAAAATGGAACCACATAGATATTTGACTAAATGATTCTACCTTAAGCCCACAACCAGAAGAGGAATTGGAAATAAGGTCAAACCAATCATTCTAGGGCTATATGATCCTAGTCGTATACAATGTTTAAAGCATACACATAGCAATTAACCGAGCCGATATCAATCCCAACTAACATATATCATCCAGTTCTCCTAGGCTATAAGGCTTCACACAAATTAGTCAATTCTAACATACGATTCCCATGGTATCCTTAACGATACT
This sequence comes from Lactuca sativa, assembly GCF_002870075.4. Taxonomy (NCBI): domain Eukaryota; kingdom Viridiplantae; phylum Streptophyta; class Magnoliopsida; order Asterales; family Asteraceae; genus Lactuca; species Lactuca sativa. The sequence goes on from NC_056627.2 coordinate 90,109,555, forward strand.
CTAGCTTGAAATTCACATATAAAGCATACTAATCATAACACATGGATATTGGTATTTTGGGAACCACTTACTTGAGCTTGACTGATTACACGCATAAAAACCCTCTTTTTCGTAAAAAAATATATCTTTAGAAAAAGCGTTTTTAATTTGAAAAGATTATCAATTCCTCAGTTTGAGTTCTGACACATCCAAAAATGTGTCATAATCCCTCAAATAAATGATCTGATACCAACTTGTAACGTCCCAAAAACAAAGGTAAAATTATTCAACTTCAAATTCATCAATCCATATAATTGGTGTCATAAAATCCATCACAAAATAGTGTATCAAAATCAACAAAGTAAAATAGAAGTCATTGCGAAAACATAAGGGGGAGATGTACAGTCACGTCGGGCCCTTCCCTTTTCGTACCGAAAGTACTTGAAACCATAAACATAAAACCATAAGCACAAAGCTTAGCGAGTTCCCGAAAATACCACATACCATACATAGAGTTGGGCCTAGCCTTAGGGTATGTACCAACCCAACATACAATCATGGGCCCAACCCTAGGGTATGCTTCAACCCGAACATGCAATAATAGGCCCAGTCCTGGGGTTTCATCAATCCAAACATACAATCATAAGCCCAGCCCTGGGATATATTTCAACCCAATCACACATGAAAGAGTCACAAAAACAACTAGCATCCTTCATAACACAATCTAGTGGGTTGGCATTGGTACGCTCTGATGGGTTTTGAGCATTCTAACACTCCTATAGTGTGCATGTAACCCTATGTGTTTTGGATCTATGTTTTCACTATTATAAAGGCAAATATAAAAAATTCCAAAGCATCGTCCTAACTAGCATATTATGGAGCAACTATACTACAAGAGTCTAGTTAGATGACATACCTTTTGATGGAGCTTGAAGTCTTGAACCATTAAGAGCTTAGCCCCAATAGTGTGGAAGCCTCAAATGGAATCACACAACACCACCAACAAATGCAATAACTAGAGAAAAAGGTTACTTTGGTTCTCCCTTTGAAAACCGGCCCTTGCCCTCACTTTATGTATCCACTAGTGCCATTTCATGAACCATGGGATCCTTTATATAGTGTGGCTCATTAGGGTTACACCATGTAAACCCCATTGTACATGAATTTACATTTCCTTCATGATCCATGGGTTTTAATCTCCATAGAGTATCCATGGGTTACCACAGGGGTTAAGCCCAACATGAAGGACAATGGATCACAAGCCCACATATATAAGAATGAATGATTTACATAATCAATCCCCATATATTTAATTAGTCTCTTTTGATCACAAAATTAATTCTTGATCCATACTAATTAAATAATATGATGTCATATTAATATATTAGAACTTATAATATATTAACATAAATAATAAATAACCTTTTCTCACTTGTCTATCCAATTGTTTTCGATGCCATGCAACCCAAATGGACCATGCTACTCTCAGGTCGAGTACATACTAATACTAGTTATGGGCTTAGACATCTAATCCAACAGTCTTCCACTTGGATATGTCTAAAACTATTATTCTATTGTATCAGAGCCTTGATTGGTTTCTATTGTATTGATGCCTTGTTAATTTGTTCATGCTTGAAAAAATCGTTTTTTTGCCTCCTGCCTGATGTACTCGGCGAGTCCCATTGTAGACTCGGTGAGTAGGCCCTTACTCGGCGAGTACATAAGGGGACTCGGTGAGTTTAGCTGTCAGACAGGCGGATTTTCGGGATTTTTACCTATTTTGACTTAGGATAATTGCCATAATTGTTTAAACTTAATAAAATTCGAATTTTGTTAATCCCTTATGATTATCCTTGTCAAAATAAAAGATTTTGGTCATCTAATTAGATAATTGTTACCTTATTTGGCATATGTTAAGTTATGGAAATTATTTGATCATTATCTTGCAAGAATTTGAACTAGATCTAATTAGATAACCACCAATTATAGTTAATTGCCTTATTTGAATTATGTGATCTAGAATATTCTTGATAAAGTTTGGAATAGTTTCAAATTAATCCCTTTAGGTTTTATAGTTTAAATTAGAACTCAAAAGTTTAGTTTTGAAATTTAAATAGTTGAAAACCTAATGTTTTGAAAAAGTTTCAAAACTTGCCCTCAAGTTTTGGAATTTAAATTTTGAATTAATAGGTTAATTTTGATGTATATTTAAATTCTAAACCCGAATGTTTTGAAATGTTTCAAAACTTTCCCTCAAGTTTTGGAATTTAAAAGTTGATTAAAATTTTAATTAGGAATGTTAAATTCTAAAACCCTAGTATTGTTTTGAAAAGTTCAAATCACACCCTTATGGTTTTATTAATTAATTAAGGTGTATAATTAAAAGACGTTTAATAAATCTATAAAAGTTTAGGTTTATAATTTAATTGAATTAAAGATATAATTCTTAAATTTAACCACATAGTATTTTAAAAGTATAAAATACATCCTATACTATATATAACATTAAAAGTCTAACATTATATATATGTATGAGTAAAAAGTCAGTCTTACCGTTAGTAGGCCTCATTCACGAAGCTGGTCTATAAGGGGTGTTTAAGGAAATTGCCTATGGTATGGCGATTGAATGGGTATCCACTCTTACCCACCGCACTCTTGACTAGTGGAGGATCGTTAGCCGAACGAGTAGGATAGGACGAAACCTTCCATTATAAGTATAATGAAATACAAAAGTAACTAAATGTTTTTCAAATTCCCAATCTTAGTTACTTAGGAAAAGTGAATTGATGCGATTCCAGGAAATTACACTTTGTGCCCTTGCGATGACGCTAGTGGAGCTTGTGTGGTTTACCGGCACACTAAATGGTTCTAAGAAAAGGTAGCAAAGGGTGACTCAATGTTTGTCATAGTTCGGTGGAGCGTGCGTGGTTAACCGGAACATCGAATAGGTGACTGTAACATGTGAGGGCACCATGTAAGTTTGCATGGTCATTCACACCCGCTTTGTGATCCTCGACATCCTAGTCACAAACAAGAGGGGAATTTCGAGATTTAAACATGCCATTGAAATGTTCAGTGAATCTCAAAGGGTCTAGGAGTTTTCATAGATTTAAAACTTAAATTTCTTTTTCATTTTTCATGGTGGAAATTAGTGAATCGTCATTCACTTACCTTCAAATATTCTGCAACTAGATTACGACATCCCTTTTCTAGGTTGTAGCATATTGTGTTGGGTCCTAGCCTTAGTATCTCATTAGGGTGAATTACTAAGGACTCAATCAATCAACTAACTTGAATTCGTTTTCTCCCGTTTTGTAGATGTCAAAGTACGGCAACTATGGTCTTCCCAAATCCCGTGGAACAAGCTTTCCACATGAAGATGATATTCCACGATTCGATCGAGGAATAAGAAATCATGCTTCACTTCCTCTACCTCCTCCAATTATTCTCCCTAACCCAAAGGCTTGAAAAGTTCAAAATCACTCAAGCCCTTTTGGCAGGTAAACATAAAGAAGGAAAGTCGGTGTGTGCACACGTCCTAGGGATGAAGTCACACATTGATAGGTTAAGAATGTTGGGATCCGTTGTCTGTGAGGAGATGGCTGTTGATTGGGTTCTTCAGTCACTTCCTAACTCATATAGTGAGTTCGTAAGAGAGTACTATATGATGAACTGCGACGTGAACCTTATAGATCTCACCTATATGCTTATTGCTGCTGAATCAGCAATGGTTTGGTGCAATAGAAAAGCAAAGTTGATTGGTGAATCTACCTTCAATACCTCTATGGATATAGACAATGACAACGAAAGACATGCTATGATCGAAAGGTTTGATCATAAGAGAAAGGCAATATCTAAAATAGTTCCATGTCCTGTTCCAAAAGAGTCAATTTGCTTTTATTGCCAAGAGAAGGGGCATTGGAGAGGAAGCTGCTCTATTTACCTAAGAGATCTAAGAGATGGGAGAGTCAAAACGTATGGCTCTGCTTTAGGTAAGATCCATTGACTAACTCTTTTAATCTTCTTTTCTAGATTCTTAATACATAATGTGATAAGATTACAATTGATGTTTTGTAGGATCGAAGAAAAGAAAGGAAGCTTAAGGGAAGAAGTGAGCAAAATCTAACCGTGAAGGAATGGATTTCGATCGCATTTCTCGAAGATTAGATTCTTGAGCTACTACTTAGAGTTAGAATTAGATTGCTAAGAAAGATGTATTAGCATAGTTTTTCAATGAATTGCATTGTAAGGACAAATTTTTCCGCAATAAAATAAATTTTGATTTTATATTATTTATTTATCCTTGCAATGGCATATATGAAAAATTGATGTTTGAATATTAGCAATAATGGATTTGGTTCTTATTATGTTATTTATGGAAAGTCGAGAGTTTACCGAATAAGGAAAGTTTCTCATCACCCAAGTTTCAATTGGACAAAAACTTGGAATCATGCAACTTGGTTGCACGATGAATGAGAAATTTCATATTTGGAAATTAGACTAATTCAATGACAAAGTGTCAAGTGAAGGACTAGGAGACCGAGTACACAAAGTTATGTGTTGGTCAAAGTCCACCATAAGAGTAAGAAAGATATTCATCATGTTTTACTAAAATTTTAGTAAATATGATTATACTTATAAGATTAAGTGTAATTCGGAATTGATTAAAAAGGTTTAAATCAATAGCAAAAGGAATAAGAAGAATCAAGTAGGCAGAAAGATAAAAGTTTCTCCATTCTAAGAAGAAGGGAGAGTAGCTTTTATGATTTATGATAGGTCTTAATGATTAAGAACCATATCTCAATTGATCGTCTAAGAGAGTCTTAGTAGAATTGTATGTCTAAGAAGAGGAATCAAGAATTGAAGAAATGGTTAAATCAAGAAGTCAATCATACTTCGTTCCAAAACAAGTCTTAAAGTTAAGATTGTGACAATGAGTGATAAGTGTTAAGAAGGTTTATAACATTCATCAAATGTGGAAAGTTGTGATGTCTTGGATAAGACAGAGACCAACTAGGACAAATTTATGAAGTGTTTTTGATAAAAGCTACACTAACTCTTGAATATTTGTTTGTCAAGAAATGGTTATTGACAAGAGAATCTTATATGTCAAGGAGTCAATGGGAGTCCTAATGGTCTTGAAAGGTTTCAAGAACAAATCAAATAAACCTTATCGATCATCACTAGCACACGAGTTGAGGTTTACAACCTATCGTGTTGACATTATTTTGTTTCTGTGCTGTTCCAATTAAGTTAATTATGCGTGTGAGTCCTATGTGTTCTCATTTTGAACGCATAAAAGGCAAGGCACCTTAATCAATGAAAGGTACATTGATAGGAAAGGGTGAGCTGCTTAACTACTTGGAAGACGTGGTGGGCAGCTGTGCTACCATAAGGCAAGAAATCGAGATTAAGAAAGTTCGATCCATGTGAGTTTGAATTTGTCGTAAACTTTGGTTTTGAAAAATCCACATGGACAGGAACAAATACACCGTTTAAATCTGAGTATCATAAGATTTCCTCCTTCATGAAAATGATTGTGAGGAAATGCTTTCACTAAGAAAGATTTTAAGAAGATAGTGATTGTAAAATTGCATTCTCGAATTCAATTATGGTTACGGTATCCCTTTCCATAATTTGAATTGTGAGGTTTGGCAATTAGTCTTAATTGTTTAGACATACATATGAACTATCAAAGGCAAAGGTGTATAAGTTCAAGAAGCCTTGATAAAGGATTATCCAAGCATTAGGTATTGGAAACATGAACTTAAGAAATTCAATAACTATTGTTTTTCTGAAAGTTAGGCTGTTTCAAAATGCATGTCAAAGCTAGTGGGAGCATAAGTGTTATGTTTTATAATAATCATCATGATAGTGGGAGCATAAATGTTATGATTGTATGATTATTAAGCCACGTATTGCAAGTTGGCAATATTAATTATAGAAAACAAGAGTTATACCTTGCAAAGTCGTATGGGTTGTAAAGTTGTTTTGCTATAATTAAGGGAGAGAACATTATGCTTCATTTCAAATCTAAAGGCTTAGGTTGTGGAATGTAAATAACTTAGTCAAAGAAACATAGTGTGTTCTTAAAATTTCGATTATAATTACGGCATTCCTCTTCACAATTCGAATTTTGAGAACATAAGAAATAAAACATTATGGCAGAAGATTGATGAAGTATCAAATCTTTATGTAAGACATTTTGCATCGTGTCCCATACGCTTCGGGTATTGGATCGATTGCAAATGCTATAATATTTGACCATTCTAGGATTTTCCAAATATCTAGCGCATTTAGAGGGAAAATGGACAAGAATTGGTTTTGACTAAAATAATTAAACAACTATCAAAGGACAATCCAAAGTTCGCCGAGGATTGGTCGCTTCTGAGTAGTTGGAAGTATAGTATTGGAAAATATGGAAATGTTTCCATATTGGATGGACCATATCGACATTATTATGAATAGATAAGATTCTATTAAGAATGAGTTGTCATATGGAAAATATGGAAACGTGTCCATATTAGGAATTAAATATTGAAAAAAACCTATGACTAGATTAGAAACTTTTATGCAAAAAGGATGTTCAAAGGAAAGTACATTGAGTGAGAGACATCACATCTAAGGAATTGTATTGTAACAATTTCCAATAGAGGACTTTGTAATTTCATTGGCAATAGTCTTTGTGACCTTGGTGCAGTGACATTACGAAAGGATCATTGCATAAAATGTTAGAATCTAACATATTCCATAAGTGGCAGGAATTCGATATTCTTTCACTTATGAAAAAGGATTAGGAGTTGTGAAATGAGAATGATTGGAAATGTGATCAATTTGGTCTATTTTACAAAGTAAGAACCATAGGTAAACATTGTGTGCATGCTAAGAGCATGGGACAAGTGTAATAATTCAAGCAAGAAGTTGATTAATCGAAACAAAAAATAATGAGTAATCGATATGGTTGTTGGGTAGCGTAGCTTTATTTTGTATTGCGTCATTGGGCTCGGTTGATAGTCCAAGTTTTGTACTCCGGTTTGGGCCTGTCCAACCGTGAGCTTGTAGGGTTTAGTATATAATAATGTGCTTGCATGCATATTAGTTTAACGATTGAAAAGGATTTAGAACGATTGATAGTATTACGATAGCTTTATAGATTTTCTTTCATCGTTCTTGTAAACCCTAAATCCTCTACAGTTGTAGTTCTTTATCGATCTCTTCTGAGGATTGATTATTAACCATTCGACATCTTTGATCCATTCGAGTGTTCTTGTTGTTTACTTGTTTATTTCTTTACCTGTTTTATAGATCTAATCGATCTTCAAGTTAGTTTTTAACTTATCAATTGGTATCAGAGCAGGAGGCTGTGTAATCGATACACTTCTTTTCTGTGAAAAAGGTTCCGATTAGGGTTATTCCGCAATTACTGATATTTATTGAGCCGTCATCTCATTATTGACGTATCTCGATATTTATTGTTTTGCCCTAATTTGATTTATTACAAGTCTGATCTTTGAACAGGTTATTCAATCAATTATGGACGAGTCGCAATCCAATCCTATTAATATTTCGAACAGCATTGGATCAACAACGAAGATTCCCATCCTGTACACCCATGATTATGAAGTCTGGGCGCATCACTTTGAAGATTATGTTATAGGATCTGAGGATAATGGATACCTCATCTGGGAAGCAATTGTTTCTGGACCGTTTTCTCACTCAGCAACTTCAAGGATTATTAAAACTCAAAAGGAGTATAATGATCTTCTGAAAGATGTTAAAGATATTGCGCAAGACGAAAAAGATAAATTTCAGTGCAATATCAAAGCGTTAAGATTGATTAGATTCGTTCTTCCATCTGATACTTTTAGGCTGGTGAGTTCATGCACGACGACAAAAGAAATATGGGACAGGTTACGAGAATTGTACTCTACAGACGAAGATCTTGAACACTCCATTCAAACCTTACTCTTGTCTGAGTTTGGTCAATTCAAGCAAGGAGCCAAAGAAACTGTGACCCAAACATTCGATTACTTCAATCATCTTCTTAGCAAGATGATCAAGCACGACATTGAAAGGAAGCTTATTGAGCAGAAGGTTATGTTTTTAAATGGTCTCAGATCCGAGTGGAGAGTAGTTGTGTCCACAGTTAAAGCGCACGAGCAATTTAAATCCTACTCTTTGGCGAAACTGGTGGGCATCTTGAAATCTCAGGAGAAGATCGTGTTGCAGGAGAAGAATGTGGTTTCAAGCCTAGGTTCGTTGGCCCTCCTGTCCAAAAGCAAAGCGGTGATGGAGGACGAAGACCTCAACTTGGAGGATTATGACCTCACTTCTGCGGATTATGCTATGATGGTGTCAAACCCCAAGAGGTTCATCAAGAAGAGATTTCCCACCAACAAAAACCGAAATTGGCAGGGGAGTTACAATTCTGAAAAGGTTAAAGATGAACCGAAGGCTGAAGAATCAAAGAAGGAACTGAAGGCTGAGGGTGATTCTGGAGTAAGCTGCTACTATTGTGGAGGAAAGAACCACTACGCAAAAGACTGCGTCCTCAAAAAGATGGTAAAAAAGGATGAGGAAAAGGATGAAGAAGCTTTGTTGCAGAAAAAGCTGGATGAAATCAGGAAAAAGAAATCTGCTGCTAACCCTTCTATGAATGCGTTAATTGTGCAGGGTTCGGTAGCTGATGACGAGTTCGGTGGCGTGGAGGTTTGGTCAACGGAATCTGAAGATGATGAAGTAAGAAAGCATTCTCATGGAAAGGTTTATGTGGCGAAAGAAGAAAGCAGTGGAGGAAGGTGCTTGATGGTGTCTGACGTATCTCAGATGAGGGGATATAATACTGATGGTGGGAATAATGAACCGAAGGAGCAACAGGATATGTGCTTTACAGCTAAACCGCTTAGCATGCAGTTCAACGAACTTGACGAACTGATCAAGAAGGTACAATCCATCTTTGTCTCATTTAAAGTCCCACAAAGCTCATATGAAAAAGAACTAAAAAGTGTCAATTCAAGAATCTCTCATCTAGATAGTAGTTTAACTCAAACTCGAGTCACCAATTCTAACCTAACTGACCAATTAAGCAGGGTGTCTTCGAAGAGTGAGGAACGGCGCATGTGGATCGGACTGAAGGAGTCTGAATTAATCAAAACAAAAGATGAAAACATTTATTTACAAAGAGACAATTTAAAGCTTTTGAAACAGCGAAATGTGTTTTGTCTGATTGCTAAACGTCTTTACTCTAATATTACTCAGCTTCATTTGGATTGTGAAATAGGACAAAAGATTCATCGCACGATTTTACCCTTCCTTGAGTTTAAGGAGGATGAAATTGATGCTGAAGCGTATAATTGTGAGAGTGTTGTTTCATCTGAGGACGTTAATCCGACCTATATGTATGGACTGGACAAAATCGAATCTTTTATTAAGTCCAAGGACCATAAGGACATGCTTAAAAACCTTTTGAATGAAAATGATAAACTGAAACTGAGAACCGAAACTATACAAAAATTTGACTCCTTAAACTGCAACTTGAGCTCAGAAAATAAAATTGATGTTGAAAATGCATCTGAGCTTAATGAGGATGACAATATGAGTGAAATTTATGTAGAGGAAACAGTTGACTGTTCAGAATTTGTCAAAAGCGAACCCGAAAACCACAAGAATCTCATTTCAGAAAATTCAGTGGAGTTCGCTCGTATGTCCCAACAAAAGTACCCGATTCTTGCAGAGAAGGCAGTTGTATATCAAAAGGTTAGAACCACTCCAAATCAGGTGTACAAGGTCACAGGTGTAACCGAACATCAGACTGCTGAACTCACAGCTATTGTAAACGAAGACAATGCTGACGGCTGTGATGAGTTCTTCTGGTCTGCTCCTATTGATAATGCTGATGAGATGGTAGGCTTATCTGAAAGGACCTCATGGAAAAGCAAAGGCAGATACGTGCCAGAACCCTTTAATAAACCTGATAACTTCGATGTGCCAAGTACTAGCGATACAAAAGACATTCCTCAAGAAAAAGGAATTCCAGCAAAAGAAGTCACATCTTCAAGTGAAACTTCATCAGTTCAAAGTGAACCAGCTAAAGAAAAACTGAAAACGAAAGCTAACATCCATCATCAACCGAAACAGATGAGAAATCAAAAATGTCAAAGGAATCAGAGATACAGGAAGAATCTCTCTGAAAGAAAACAGTTTTGGCAATCCCAGAATGCCTATTTCTCACATCAAGACAGGAACTTAAAGTCAGAGAAAAATCTTGTTAAAACGCAAGAGAGCCACAACAACCGAAAGCAGAGGTTTGGTTCGGAGAAAAACATCAACCGAAAGCAAAGGTTCGGTTCAGACAACGAAACCAACCGAAAGCAAAGGTTCGGTTCTGAAATCAAAAGAGATCCAAACTCTAGGGTCAAACCCTCTGATGATCAAAAGCAAAAGGGTCACCTAGAGTCTCCAGCCATGAAGTCATCTCAATGTAAGATCTCTTATTCTAACTCCTCCAACTCTTCTAACACTTCCAATTCTTCTAAACCTCATTCCAAATTCCACTCCGTTCATTCTCAAAAATCTCAATCATCAGCTGAACAAAAGGGAAAACAGAAGGTTTCAGTGGTTAAACCAGAGTCAAAACCGAAAGCATCAAATCCCAATAAAATTAAAGTTTTTACCATCAAAAAGAAAGCTGAAACAACACTAATAAAAAGAACATATTTAGTTGACATCTCTCTTACTATTCCTGTTCCTGTGAAAGGCTCACGTGGACCCAAGAAACTTTGGGTTCCTAAATCTGCTTAATTTTTGCAGGTTATCAGTGACGAGCAGTTTGACGAAGAATGGTACATTGACAGTGGTTGCTCGCGTCACATGACAGGAAGGAAAGAAGAGCTAAGGGAATACAGGTCTCTTTCAAATGGTGGAAATGTCAAGCTTGGAAACAACTCCTTCGGCACCATAAAAGGCTATGGAATGATTACAAACGGTGCTTTCACGATAAGGAAGGTTGCATACGTGGAAGGGCTACAACACAACCTCATCAGTGTATCTCAGCTTGTTGGAGGTACCGGTCTCAAAGTCTCATTCGACGATGAGGGTTCTGAAATAATTGAGAAAAAGACAAAAAGAGTTATTCTCAAATCGGAGCGTAAAGGCGAAATGTTTCCTCTAAACCTCAAACCCATCAAAGGAAACCCAGCTATCTGCCTGTTATCAAAAGCACAATCTGACGAAAGCTGGTTGTGGCACCGAAGGCTCTCTCATCTTAACTTTAAGGACATCAACAAACTTGTCACTGGAGTTCATGTTCGAGGTCTTCCACTGCTCAAGTTCGATAGAGATCATTTGTGTGCTGCATGTGAAATGGGGAAGCAGGGTCGTCAAAGTCATCCATCTATAATAAACACTAAAGTTGTTGAACCACTTGAATTACTTCATATTGATTTATGTGGTCCATCATCTATCGAAAGCATCGGAAGTAGCAAGTACATTCTTGTTATTATAGATGATTTTTCGCGTTTTACATGGGTGTTCTTTCTGAAGCTTAAATCTGAAGCGACGCACAAGCTGAAAGTGTTCATCAAGCAGATTGAAGTACAGCTGAAGAAGATCCTTCGCAACATCAGGAGCGACAATGGTCTGGAATTTATAAATAAAGAATTTGAAGAATTCCTGACAGAAAAGGGAATCAGTAATAATTTCTCAGCTCCCTACACACCTCAACAAAACGGGATTGTCGAAAGACGAAACCGATCTTTGTGTGAAGCAGCCCGAACCATGCTAAGTTTCGCTTCCTTACCTTTATATTTTTGGGCTGATGCTATTTCTGCTGCTTGTTTTACACAGAACAGGTCATATCTCAACAAGCGATTCACGCTCACTCCTTATGAGATTCTCAACAACAGGAAGCCAAATGTGAAATTTTTCCATGTGTTCGGTTCACGGTGTTTCATCTTTAATTCTAAAGAACACCGCAACAAGTTCGATGTCAAAGCCGATGAAGGAATATTTCTGGGCTACTCTCTCACTTCTAAAGCGTACAGGGTATTAAACAAGCGTTCGAGGAAAATCGAAGAGACTTATTATGTGACATTCGATGATAGCTATGTCAAAAAGCTACAGACCAACGAAGATACAGCTGGAGAAATTTTTCCTCAAACTGGCCAAGTCACGGCCTCGATCGCTAATCTATTCGAGAAGTTCATGGTGCTATTTGATGAACCTGAGAAAACCACTCTCTCAGAAGCAGGTGCAGCAGACAATAAGGTAGATCATATGAAGCAAATTGTTGAAAAAGCTGCCAGGAGAATGAATGAAGGATGATCAAGTTATGACGAACCTCCATCAAACAATGCTTTAGTCGAGGGGGAGGATCAACCGTCGTCAACTCAGCCGACCTCACATGTTGAGGGGGAGCCAAGGTCTCCAACTGCTCCCGAAAGCACTTCACCAACCGAAAGTGCCTCACCATCCGAAGGTGCATCATCGCCCGAAAGCTCCACACCACAAGAAACCTCTGAAGTTCAAGATTCTCAAGACATTCCTAAAAGCTCATCTATCGAGGGGGAGCAAGCCGATATGTCTTACGACTATGAAAGCCAGTCCGAACCAGAAGAAATGATAAACGCTGAATTGGATCCAACCTTTGATCCAAACTACCCTCCTCTCACCAAATGGACCAGAGATCATCCTGTCTCTCAAGTTGTTGGTGATGTCTCTGAAAAGGTTCTGACCCGATCACAACTCAAGGCAAAACAGACCTCCTTATTTTCCAAAGTTGAATTCTGCATGTTTAACTCCTTCGTATCAAAAGTTGAACCGAAGACAGTTAATACTGCTCTTGATCACTCCGATTGGGTTCAAGCTATGCAAGACGAACTGAACGAATTTGAAAGGAACAAAGTCTGGCGCCTTATTCCAACTCCTCCTGATGCCTCGGTTGTTGGTCTTAAATGGGTCTTTAGGAACAAAATGGACAAGGAAGGGAACGTTATAAGGAACAAAGCTCGTCTGGTTGTAAAAGGATACTCTCAGGAGGAAGGCATTGACTATGAAGAGACTTTCGCTCTTTTAGCTAGGCTGGAATCAGTAAGAATATTTCTAGCCTATGTTGCCCACAAAAACTTTGAGGTCTACCAAATGGACGTTAAGTGTGCATTTCTCAATGGAGAACTCGAAGAAACTGTGTATGTAGAGCAACCTCCTGGATTCGTGAATGAAAAGTATCCTAATCATTGCTATATTCTGGATAAAGCAGTGTATGGACTGAAACAAGCTCCGAGAGCCTGGTATGAAATGCTAACTAAATTTTTAAAGATGTCCAAATTCAAGCAAGGTTCGGTTGACCCAACCTTCTTTCGTAAGAAGGAAGGTAACCACCTTATGATCGTTTAAATTTACGTCGATGATATCATCTTTGGCTCAACGAATCCTAGCTTAACAGCTGAATTCAGAAAGCTGATGGAGACTAAATTTGAAATGATCTCAATGGGTCCTATTAACTTTTTCCTTGGTTTAAATATTAGACAGGGACCCGAAGGCATCTTTATTAATCAGGAAGCTTACACGAAGACTCTTCTTGCAAAGTTTGGCATGGTGGGAGATTCAAAAGTCAAAGTTCCCATGGCGTTCGGCACCAAGCTCACTCCATCCCTAGATAAACCGGCTGCTGATATTACACTTTATCGCCAAATGATTGGTTCTCTGATGTATCTTACTGCTAGCAGGCCTGACATAATGTTCTCGGTTTGTTATTGTGCTAGATTTCAGGCCAACCCACGTGAACCTCACATGCTTGCAGTAAAGAACATTCTACGATATCTCAAGCGAACTGCCTCTTTAGGTCTATGGTACCCTTCCAACTCAGGCTTCTTCGTTCAAGCCTACTCAGATGCAGACCTTGGAGGATGTGGACTCGACAGGAAAAGCACCACTGGTAGCTGCCAATTCCTTGACAGGAAGTTGGTTAGCTGGCAGTCAAAGAAACAAACATGCGTGTCTCTGTCTACAGCTGAAGCAGAATACATTGCAGCTGCATCATGTACCTATCAAGTGATTTGGATCCAGAGTCAACTTCGAGACTATGGACTCAATATGAAAAAGATCCCACTATATTGTGACTCTGAAAGTGCAATTAGGATCTGTCATAACCCAGTGCAACACTCCAAAACCAAACACATAGCACTGAGGTATCACTTCATCAAAGATCATGTGGAAGATGGAAACGTTGAAGTACACTTTGTTACAACCACTGATCAACTGGCTGATGTCTTTACCAAAGCTCTTCCTAAAGCGTCATTCAACAAAATACTACAAGGGCTAGGTATGATGGAATCAGAGTCAGTACCACAAACTACCTCTCAAACTCAAACGTCATAAGCGAAATAGACCGAACGTTCGGGTTCGGTTGAATCATCTGCACTCCCTCATCATTTCAAAGGTAGTTTTTCTGGTTGTAAATTTCATGTACAAAGTTGTTTATCTTATTGTTCAAAGTATTTTCTTTTTGCAAGTCTAAATTCCTTGGTTTTTCAAAAATTTTCAAAACCGAAATCAACCGAAGGTTGGGTTCGGTTTTTCAAAATTTTTCAAAACTGAAACCAACCGAACGCTTGGGTTCGGTTTTTCAAAATTTTTCAAAACCGAAACCAACCGAACGCTCGGGTTCGGTTTTCCAAAAATTTTCAAAACCAAAACCAACCAAACGCTCGAGTTCGGTTTTCCAAAATTTTTCGAAACCGAAACCCACCGAACGCTCGGGTTCGGTTTTTCAAAATTTTTCAAAACCGAAACCAACCGAACGCTCGGGTTCGGTTTTTCAAAATTTTTCTCAACCGAAATCAACCGAACGCTCGGGTTCGGTTACAAAATTTTCAAAAGTTTTTTTTTTATCTTTTTTTTTCTTTCTCAGTCTTATTTTTTTTATCACTTATTTTTTATATATCAAAAATTCCAAAAATATTTATTTTCTTCTAATATCAAAAACTGCAAAAATATTTTGTTCTTTATTTACTTTTTGTCTTTTACTTTTATATGTGTGTTCGTTCGTTTATGGGGAAATATTTTTTGGATTAGTTAAGTGTTCCTAGAAGCATGCTGCTGTATGTGCCCAAAGCCTCATCAGATTCTGAATAATAGCCTTAATGACTTGGTATACACAAACCTTGTATTCCCAATCAGGCTACCTCACTTATTCTAATCGTGAGCTACCTAACTCTCTTCTCACATGAGATAAGAGTTTTCCGCTTGGTCCTTCTTTTCGCAGCAGAGGTACTTTGATTTCTTACACCATCTCCATTACATTTCTCCATCAAATTCATTTCACCAACGTAACCCTTGAGACTCTCAGAAATTACCACAGAGGTTTATGGTTACTCAAAAACTGTGTTTATGATCTTAGTTTCGTGCCACTACGAGCTAAGTGAAACCCAAAATTCAATACCAAATCTGAATAGACGGTGAACAATTAATTTGCTCAAGTTTTCACCAAAGAATTGACGGATGTATCTTAATGAAATCTCAAATTTTGATTTTGTGTGATTCCTATGAAATTGTTAAACACCATAACATTTCTTCCCTTAGGATCCAGTTTTTAATTTTTTGTTGAGATTTTATATTTTCCAAGCCACATTAAAGTTAATTCCTACCTACTTGTTCAACAGACTACACCGGTCTCACAAGTACTTTGTTCACTTTCTATCTTATTTCAAGATTAGGACTGTTGCATCAAAGCTAAAGCCACCCAAATATGCCTAATTAAAAGACGCCTTTCAACACTTCTTAATAAGTGTCTGATCGTTATTCAACGGGAAACCATACAAACACTTCAAGGTCTCTCTTGACTTTGAAGGAAGAGATTCGTGCCCGGGATCATTTGTTTCGTGTCATTATTAACATCACACTTATTCCCAAAAAGATTTGCTTTATTTCTTTTCTTTTACACTTTTAGCACGAAAATCTTTGATTTTCCAAAATTCTGGTACTAATAATTACAGGTTGTTTCATTGAATTGGTGGTTGATTATAAGCTGTGGTTAAAATTAATCCACGTGGGCGTTTTATTCAAAAGATGCCGTTACACTTTATTGGATAAGATGAAGAGTTGCTAACTCAGGTGGGAGGTTAAGTGATTTGATTTCAAACGGCGGAATAGGGAACGCGTGCGAATTTCAAGCGTCTATCTTTAACTGACGTCGCAGACACGTGTGAGAATTGAAACGGTTCCTCTCTGGCACAGAAAGGCGCGTGTGAATATGAAACGGTTCATCAGAAACGGCGCTTGTTGGGCGGCGTGTTCTTTGGAATCTGACATTCTCTCTCATGCGTGATCATCAGTTCCACAACTGTCACGCATCAGTCATTCCGAAAAACCCTTGGTATTTCGATAGAAGATTTGGGCAGATTTTTCTCTCTCCTTAAACCCATTATAAAAAGCGACAAAATCTCCCATTTACCTCTTTACCGCATCAAAATTCCCAAGAGAGCGAAAATTCCCTGAAACCTAACTGTTCATCATCTTCTTCACATCTTCAACAATGGCAGATTCATCCTCCGTTCACGCTACTTCTCACATCCTTCCCATTCGCCCTCAACAGTGTCTCGTAATCGATTTAACCCCTCAAGCATATGACTCCTACATGTTCCCAATCATCGAGTGCTTGAAGTATTCGCCAATAGCACCTGCACTTTCGAGGGTGGAATCAGTGCCCATGGAGCTCTTATCGCAGATTTATGCGACTGCACACTATGATAAAGTGGTCGATAGGATCTTCTTCGAGGTTTCTAATCACAAAGCCTCGATTTCCAAGCAACGATTTGGCTCACTGCTAGGGTTTGAAGCTGACCCTTCAAGGGTTAATCCGGAGACAATTCCGTTGAGGCACCTCTTCAACATGTTCTATAACATGGGGTACACGGAGGCGCTCACCTCCATCGCAAAATTTAAAAAGTCTTGTTTACCGCCACAGTGGAACGGAATGTTCACTGTGCTTTTCAAGGGTCTCTCAGAAAGGAGCTCAGGTTCAGATGGCTCCAGTCGACTATTTCTTTCCATTCTGTATGGAGTCTACAACGGTATCAATGTCGACTATGGGTTGGTTCTCTGGCAACAACTCATCCAAAGCTTATCCTCTTCTTCACGACATTCTGAGGTGTCATATGCAAGGTTTTGGACCCTTATTACGAAGTGGGTCATGGACAAATACAACATTCCTACTGTTGCCAGCGCACCGATGTCTTCGATTGGTACATTCCATACCATGAAGATCATCGTCTCAGATGCATCGAAATTCCCTTTTAATGGTTCCATCTCGGAAACCATGTACGCTGATGTCCCAGCTGACAGCAGGATCATCCGAACATACAAGGAATTCAAGAAGTCTGGACCGAGGGATCTCACACCGGAGATGCTAAAGTCCATTAACGATGCCGATAAGCCTGCTCCAAGACGCAAAAAGGCAGATAGAGGCAAACAGGTGGCCAAAGAGGCTAAAGGCCCTTCTCCTAGGAAGAGGAAACCCACGAAAGCTGCTCAGTCCCCGCAGCAGAAGAGGCGAAAGACTCAACCAAGGCGAAAGCTCATTATCGCTTCCTCTTCAAGTGACTCGGAGGGAGAGAGTTCGGATTCGGATGGCTCTCAAAGAGGCGACACCCCTCCAAGAGGCAACACCCCACCCAGATCACCTACCCCTGAAATGGAAATCCATAACTCACCAATTCCCTCTTCCACTCAAACAATTCCTACTTCTATTCCCACCATAAACCCCTCTACCAACATTCCTAAAACCTCATTCCCTATACCACCACCCATTTTCACCGATGCAAAAACAACATCAACTGCAAAGGTTACAACCAACGTATCTGATACGGGGGTTCATACTGATGCAACCGAACCACCACCAGTAACCGAACCTACACACACAACCGAACCCATCCCTACTCACACACAACCTGAACCTACCCCCACTCAAACTCAACCTGAACCCACTCATACCACAACCCCACCAGCTTCACCACCCCCACCATCTCCAGGTCATGCCTCTGATGGAGATAACCCTTCCTTGGAGGGGAAAGTATGACATTTGATTCGGTCTACTACAGTCCATTTCAGGTGCAAAGCGACGATGATGAGGATGCTCCGGTAACAAAGAAGCACCTTAAGGAGCTGCATGAGAAGGTTGACTTGCTCATTGCTTCCTCCTCCAATTCTCAATCATCTCTTTCTGAAGCTGCTCTTCAGAAGATTGTTGATGCCTTCTCCAGGGCTCAGCATGATTCGGTCGCTTCTGCCACCGCTGCCATAGATGCCTCGACGAAAGCTTGTGAGGCTGCGACCGAAAAAGTCGATAAACTATTCTCTGACGCCTCTACCCTGTTACAATCTTTACAGGAGAGTGCTGCTGCTACTAAGACAACGTTGGAACCAATTGTTCAACAGTTGGCCACATTTGTCTCCACGAACTTGAAGTCATTTGCCACACTTCGCCAATCGCTCAGTGATGACAACTCTGCCCTTCGTACCTTTATCGACGAGCGCCTCTCTAAACTCCAAGAGGATCTAGCCTATGATAACTCGTTGATGGACGCTCTAGCAAGGAAGACCACTGCCCTAAAGATCAAGAGTGCTCAACTTTCAAATTCTCAACAACAAATTGACGCTCTTCGATCCGAACGGGAGGTAATCAAGACGTGTGTTTCGGATGTACACTCAGCTATATCCAACATCCTTGAAGCGCATGATCCGATACTGAACCATTCTGTGAGGCGAACCCTTGCAGAGAAACTTGCTCCTGCCCTGGATCTGCTCAGTAAAATAGAAGGGCTACCCAGTTTTGTGTCCACTCCGAAACAAGGGGGAGAAAAGGAGTCCGGATCGCAACCCCCTCATTCCTCGAAGGCAACTCACACAACCGAACCTCCTCCTATAGGCCAAGCCTCTGGTTCGGGTGTGAAGGACAAGGGCAAGAAACTTGCTGAGGATGAAGAGGAAGATGATCAAGAAACTATTGCCGACTTGCTGAAACGCAAAAGTCGTCGCAATACTGAAGATGATAATATTCGTGTGGCGCGAGAAGCTGAAGAAGCTGAACGCAAACAGAAAGAAGCTCACGACCTACTCGAGAGCAGGAAGACTCTTTTCCCTGCTTGGACTCTCGAGAGGATGATTAAGGAGGGAATTGATACTCCGAGTATCTTATGGCTTGAACCGGTAATCTCCTTTGACTGCTACAACTCTGTCGACTCTCAATTCGACATGCCCTTAACCTGAAAGGCGTTCATCTTTCACGCCTTCGCAAACGTTGCTGAGATTCCTCATCCTCATCCGGAGGTTGATCAGGAATTGATTGACTTCTATCTGAAGGCCGCTCAACCCTAGTACCAAACCTGGAGCACTCAGAAGATAATCAACGTTCGGGTTCTGAAGCCATATACTGTAGGGAGATTTATCAACGTTCGGTTCAAAGTGCTCAGAGGGTCTACAAAAACCGAACATGCCATATCTTTAGCAGATCTACCGAACCTCAACCCCCATGATTGGATCATTCTGCACATCATCCTATTGAATAATGAGGCTGAATATGGTCCGATCATTGACCATCTCAAAAGGATGTTGGTGTGCTATATCATGGAGGTCATCCTAATGGATCAGGAGATTGCAAATGTCTTCAAAAAGAAACCGAAGATCTCTCCTGTTGGCTCGGCCAGTGATCTAAACCAGATGAAGATGGGAAAGATTGACCCAAGGCGAAACTCGGTCATTTTCACTAGGAGTGAAGGACAGAAATGTCTCTTTTCCTTAGTGGATAAACATCTTTATACCACTGCTTGTCTTGAGCATGTGTTGGGGATCATCCACAGGTGCAAAGAAAATACAGCGGATTATATCAAATACTTTGACGACATGATTCAGTGGTACATCCGATTCAGACAGACAATCCTCGCCCTTATCTCGCGTCTGTTTGATACTTTAAGAAGAAGGCTCCTGCTGCTGGCCCAAGTAAGAAGACAAAATGATCTCGCTCCAATTGACGCAAAGGGGAGATTGTTGGGTAGCGTAGCTTTATTTTGTATTGTGTCATTGGGCTCGGTTGATAGGCCAAGTTTCGTACTCCGGTTTGGGCCTGTCCAACCGTGAGCTTGTAGGGTTTAGTATATAATAATGTGCTTGCATGCATATTAGTTTAATGATTGAAAAGGATTTAGAACGATTGATAGTATTACGATAGCTTTATAAATTTTCTTTCATCGTTCTTGTAAACCCTAAATCCTCTACAGTTGAAGTTCTTTATCGAGCTCTTCTGAAGATTGATTATTAATCATTCGACATCTTTGATCCATTCGAGTGTTCTTGTTGTTTACTTGTTTATTTCTTTTCCTGTTTTATAGATCTAATCGATCTTCAAGTTAGTTTTTAACTTATCAATGGTGATAAATAAAAGGTGTTTTATTTATACTCAAAGGTTTGAGACCATATGGGATTAGTATTATTCTTGTGTTTCACTTTGCATGTTTTGACTTCCAGAATAATTTAATTGGTTAAGAACAGTCAAATTATTCAAACGGGCCACAGTCGTTCATATGTTGGAAGTAGATATGAAAGAAGACTGTCGTGAATTGGTGTGTGGATTATCTAAAGAGTATTAGACATAATCAAATGTTTGCTGCAACATTCACGAGTGCTTATGAATATGAATTGAGCATTGGATTAAACCCACGGTCACTTGGATCACTCCATGAATTGTATCACGAGTGATTGGTGAGAGGATAACATCTTATATTCTTGAAACCGAGATGTGTGAGTTGTATCTTGCAAATCGGTTGCACATTGATAATATGTAAACACACTAGTAACTAGGTGTTATAAAACATATTGTTGTGTGTGATTCGGTGAGTGAGTGCAAGCAAGCATTGTATCAAAGTTTATCCGTTCCTTTTATCCAAAGTAGGATAAAAGCGATATCTTTGGGCCCTTCGATGATTTAGTGATGACAAACGTAAATTCTTGGCCGGGCTAGGGCTAATTTGATTTGTTCAATTAGTCAGTCGTCATAACTCGGGAATCGAGATATAGTATAAAGAGAATGATTTGAAATCATATCTCATATGATATCTAGAATGGAGGAATATATGATCCCTTATTTAAGGACACGCGTATCTAATAGGATCAGAGTTGACAGCGGCTTTGGAAAGCTACGATTGCAGATCAGGATCTGAAGTCATATGCATAATAGTTATTAGACTTATCCAAGTGGGAGACTGTTGGATTAGTGTCTAAGTCCATAACTATTTTGGTATGTACTTGACTCGATGGTGCATGGTCCTTTTGGGTTGCCTTCACCAAAGCAACTTGATAGGATGAATTATGGAGAGAAATGATTAAATATGATTTATTAATATATTGTGAAAATAATATATTAAAGGAGAAATCATATTGTTTAATTAATATTAGTCAATAATTAATTGGTCATTAGTTTTGTGGCTAAAAGAGATTATTAAACTTAAGGGACTGGAATTGCAATTATAAGATAATTGCAATTTGGGCTATGGATTGCCTTATATTAAGGAGTGGATGAATTCTATGGGGAAGCCCATATGAAATCGTCCAAGGCCTTAAGGAAAGGGATCTATGGGTTGCTTGGGGCTTAAGCATCCAATTTAGGGTTTCCTTGTTAGATAACCCTAATAGCCTCCTATATATAAAGATCCCTTATGACCTAAAAACGTGGATAAGCATCCTTCTAGGGTTAGAACATGTTTTGGGCAGCCTCCATCCTCTCTCCTCTTCATCCTCTTGCTTATGGTGTTTGTGAACCATTAGAGGAGTGACATTTGTGACTCTAAGCTTTCTAAAGTCAATACAAGGAGATTTGGGATTGTTATTGCTACATAACAATCAAGGTAACATCTTAAACCCATTCTCATGTTAATATGATTACTTGTATGTTAGAATTAGGGTTTATAGACTTGGATAACTTGCATGTACAATAGAGAAACCTAGATCCAAGCATTAGGGTTTGTATGAGCACATAGGATGTTCTTAGGACCAAAACCCATCACACTCGTGATAAAATCCGTGAAGTGATTCAAATGAGCGTGGGTTGAATCCAATAGTCAAATCAGGACCGGTCTAGACGGTGGGCAACCCGGGCGACCACCCAGGGCCCACGACTCCAGGGGGGCCAAAAATTTATGGGCTATGTAGTTTATATATATAATAAAAGTTATTGCTTAAATGATTTTTAGGGCCTAAAGCTGATTGAAACTCAAATTAGTTTAAAAGACAAACAATTTAGTTTGCTTGTTATTGTTAATTGAACACTTCTATATTGAAGAGTAAATTATAGTTGTTGAATCGTTATTATATTGGTCTTTGAGGGGCCCTTTTTTTTCTTTTCGCCCCGGGCCCCATATATGTTTGGACTTGCCCTGAGTCAAATCTCATTCCAGGAGCACTCATGAACACTGCAGCCACTTTGTCCCAGACAAACTACAGACCCATTCATGACAGTCTTTCCTCAATACCTACTTCCAAAGTATGATCGACCATGGATGGTTTGAATAACATAGTTATGCGGGAAGTCAAAACATGAAAAGTGAAACACAAGAATAAGCGAATCCAATATGGTCTCAGAACTTATGAATATAAATAAAACACCTTTTATTTAATCACCCTATTGGTCACACATTATTCATTGCATAATATTTCAAAT
Organism: Lactuca sativa; assembly: GCF_002870075.4. Lineage (NCBI taxonomy): Eukaryota > Viridiplantae > Streptophyta > Magnoliopsida > Asterales > Asteraceae > Lactuca > Lactuca sativa. The sequence continues at coordinate 90,132,239 of NC_056627.2, forward strand.
ATTCAACTTAATACTTGAATTAAAACAATAATTGTCCCATGCTCCAAGCATGCACACTATGTTTTCTAAGCAATAGTTATGCCATACTCCAAGTATGCACACTATGTTTGTCTATGATCCTTACTTTGTGACATAGATCAATTGAACATGATTCCAATGATGCTCATTTCACAATCCCAAATCCTTACCGTAAATGTAAGAATATCCAATTCTTGTCATTTACTGTAATCTGGTAGATTTTAAACTCATATTCATTGATCCTGTTGTAATGACTGCACAAAAGTCACAAAGACTTGGCAAAAGTCATAACAAAGTATTCCAATGGAGATCAATTCCATGGAAATGAAGTCTCATATTCAAAGTACATTCCTTTGAACATCCTTCTTGCATTTAATTTTTATAATCTTACAAATATTTGAAGAATAACTTCCTCCAACGGAACCATTTCCATATTCTCATTTTCACTCTTACTTCTGAACAAGAGTTGCCTCTTTTCAAAATATGTCAATATGATCCCTTTCCAAAATTTTACACCACACTTCCAACTGTCCATGGGAAACCAATCTTAGGTAAACCTTGGATTGTTCTCGACAATTGCTTAATCATATCATTCATATCCGGTTCTCTTCCTTTTTCCCTCTTAATGCCCTAGGCATTTGAAGGATTTAGAACGGATAAGTATTATGGCACATGCAATCGATCCTATATCTGAAGCTACAAGACACGATTCATGATGTCTCACATAAAGACATGATACTTGCTATATTTACCATAATTAATTATTCTCCCACTAGCATAATGATTATTATCTTACTAGCATAACACTTATGCTCTTACTTGCTTTGACATGTACTTAGAAATCAGTTGGACTTCTAGAAATCAATACTCCATTGACTTTCATTACCAAAGTTCATATTTCTGATACGAGATGCTTCGATAAAACCTTATCTAAGCTTCTCAAAATCATACACCTGTCCTTAGATAGCTCACATGTGTGTCTAAACAATTATAAAGAGGGATGTCGTAATCATAATGTTTAGACCTTTTTCTATTCTTACAATTCAAACCATGAAGAGTTATGTCATAATCATGATCGAATTTGAGAATGAAAATCTCATAATTTCTATCTCCTTAAAATCTACTTAGTGAAAGCGTTTCCTCACAATCATTTTCATGAAGCGGAGATAAACCTTATGACACTTAGATTTTATGGTGTATGTATTCCTATCCATGTGAATTTTTCAAAACCATAATCACAAGACAAGGTTAGTAACAAATTCAAACTCATATGGACTGAACTTGTTCAATCTTAATTTCTTGCCACTTGGCAGCACAAGGGCCTACCATTGCTTCCAAGTTGTTATGCACACAATTGAGAACTCATAGAACTCGTATACATAGTCAATTTTACCGGAATAGGCACAGAAACAAGAATTATGTTAGCACGATAGGTTACAAACCTCAATTCGTCTGCTAGTGATAAACTATAGGTTTTATTCTTGATTAATTCTTGAAACTCTTTTAGGATCTTTAAAACTCCCACTAACCTCTTGAAATATAAGTTTCTCTTTGTTAATTACCATTACATGACAACAAATATTCAAGGGTTAGTGCGGATTCTTATCAGGACAAACACTTCACACAGTTGACCTTAGTTGGTCTTTGTTTTAACCAAAACATCACAACTTACCAATTTCAAATGTACAAGAGTAGAAAACATTTTACTCTACATTTGACAAGTGTTATAAACCATTTTTAAGATATGTCACTCATGTTACAATCTTGGAGTATGACTCTAAGAATTGTTTTGGAACGAAGTATGACTCATCTTCTTGATTTAACCACTTCAAAAATTCATGACTCCATTTCTTAGCCATAAGAATACACTAAGATGTCCTTAGAGGATCAATTGTGATATGGTTTCATAATCATTAAGATGATCATAAAACATGATGCTAAATACTCTCCCATCTTTTCAGATTTTAGAAACTTTTATCTTTCTGCCTAATTTGATTCTTCTCATTCGTTCAGCCATACATTGAAACTTTTCCAATGTTTCAGAATTATACTTAAACTTGTAAGTATAAACATATTTACTAAACTTTAGTAAATCATTACGAATAGTCTTATCAATCTTTGTAATGAACTTGACCAGTGCACAAGAATTTGTACTCGATCCCTAAGTCCTTCACTTGACTCATATAAACATGTCAACAAGGAATTAGTCTTAATTTTCCAAAGCTGAAAATTCTCATTCATCATACAACTTGCATGATTCCTAGTTTTTTTCCAACTGAAACTTCGGTGATGAGAATCTTTCCTTATTTGGTAAATTTAGACACTACCACAAATGAAAGAATGAAATTTATATTTTCAATATTGCTAGAAACATACAAACATCAATTTTTCATAAATGTCATTGCAAGGAGATATAAAATAAAGCAAAAACAAATTTTTATTTATTTACAAAATGCGAAAAAACTTTTCCCTATAATGCAATTACAAGTGAAAACTATGCTATTACATATTTCCTAGCAATCTATCATAACTCCTAAGTAGTAGCTCTAAAATCCAACCTTCGAACCATGTGATTGAAATCCATCTTCGCGATCAGATTCAACATACTCTTCTTTTAAGCTTCCTTCCCTTTGCTTGATCCTTCAAAACATTAAAATACAACTTAGTCATATCATCTATTAAGAATCAACAATTAGGAGCTTAAAAGAGTTACATAGTGGACTTACCTGAAGCAGAACTATACATTCTGATTAAAGTTCTTAGGTAGTAAGGGTAACTTCGATTCCAATGTCCCTTTCATTGGAAATAGAAATACACACGCTCATTTGGTACAATCTCAGTACTGGCCTTTCTATTATGATCAACACCTTTGATCATGACCAATTCCCTTCCTTTAGAAGAAGGAATAATTTCTAGGATGTCCATGTTAGCTTGAGAGGCCAACCTTTCAAACAAATTTGCTTGACCATTGCGCCAAATCATTGCTGATTCAACAGCAATTAGCAAATAGGTAAGATCTATTTGGGTCATGTTGTGATCTGTCACATATTGGTCTTTAATGAACTCACTATATGACTCGGGAAGCGACTGAAGAACCCAGCCAATAGCCAACTTCCTTGGGAAAATGACACCCAACATTCTCAGCATATCGATATGTGACTTCATCTCCAAGATGTGAGTACATACCAGCCTTCCATCTTCATGTTTCATTGCAACTGGGCTTGAGTTACCTTGAAATTTTCAAGTCTTCGACTTTGTGGGTTAAGGAGAAAAATTAGAGGAAGTGGAGGAAGAGAAGTATGATTTCCATTATCCAACCACGAGACATCATCTTCATTAGGAAATATTGTTCCAATAGATTTGGGAAGATCATAGTTGTTTGATCTAGACGTCTACAATGGGAGAAATTCAAGTTAGTTGATTTAGTCCTTAATATAACACCCAATATGAAATGTTAAGGCTAGGACCCAACACAATATTTTATAATTTGGAAGAGGGATGCTGTAATCCAAGCTATAAAATATTTGAAGGTAGGTAAATGAAGATTTACCAATTTCCACTATGAAAAACAAAATTATTCATTAAGTTTTAATTGGATTGAAACTCCAAGATCCTTTGAGATTCATCAAACTATTCAATGGAATGTTTAAATCCCGATTGTGCCCTATCAAGTTTGTGACTGGGATGTCGAGGATCACAAACAAGGTGTGAATAACCATGCAAATTAACTTGATACCCTTAATTTTTATCACCTAATCGATGTGCCGGTTAACCACACGCGCTCCACCAATCTATGATAAACATTAATTTACCCTTTCCCACTCTTACTAGTCCACATTAGTGTGTTAGTTAACCACTCATGCTCCAACAACGACTTAGTAAGGTACAAAGTGTAATTTCATGAGGTAGAACCAAATTCACATTTTCCTAAAGTAATTAAGATTGGGAATTTATAAGTGTTTAGTTACTTAATATTTATCACTATACTATTAATGAAGAGAAAATCGTAGTCCTATCCTACCCGTTCGGCTAACGACCCTCCACTAGTAAAGGAAGTAGTGGGTGAGAGTGGAAACCCATTAAACTGTCATTTTATAGGCAGTAACCTTATACCCCCCTTATGGACTCGCTTCGCGAATGAGGCCTACCAACGGTAAAATTGACTTTTACTCTTATATATATATATATATATATATATATATATATATATATATATATATATATATATATATATATTAAACCTATAATATTATAATAGTATGAGGGTTAAACTTTAAACTATTTAAAATTCTAGGGTTTGGTACTAAAGTATTCAAAAGTGTAACTTTACAAATTCCAAAACTTGAACTTGTGGGCAAGTTTTAACCTATTCAAAAAAAAATTGAAATCTATAACATATGAGTTTTATATGTCTTTTAATGGCAAAACTCTTGAAAATCCATAACTTGAGGACAAGTTACGGATGTCATAAAACAATTTATGGGAAAAAAACTCTTCAAAAACATAACTCATGACTTTTAAAGACTCATTAACAAGAAAGACTTTTGGTTTTCCATAACATGAGGAAAAGTTATGGAATCTAATAAAGGCCACTTAGATCATCTAATAAACAAAAAAACATGTCAAGGAAAACTATGATCTAGACTAAACTCATATGAACAAGACAATTCAAATCAAACAATTTTCATGCAATTAGCTTAACGATTAAACTAATACAAAACATGAAACTTTTGACAATTATCTTTTGAATTGGATTAGAATGATCATTACCACATCAAAAACAGGTTTATAAGTTCAAAAAATAGCTTAGGGTAGTGATTCTAGTCCAATTCAAGCCTTAAAAGTAAAAAATCTACACTCTGGGCCTCCTACTCATTGAATGTATGAACCTACTCGACAAGTAGGATGAATATACTCATGGACTCGGGGAGTCCTCCAGTGGACTCGGCGAGTCCCCCAGTGGACTCTGCGAGTCCACTACCCAGAAAGCCAATTTTTTGATTTTTTCCAGCAATTACATCAAGTATAAATGAAAACCAAGCCTTGGCCCTGATACCACTAATGGGTTTGACCAATCTAACATTCCTATGGTGTGCATGCAACCTTATGTGCTTTGGATCTATGTTTTCACTATTATACATTCAAATATACAAAATTCCAAAGCATCATCCTAACTAACATATTATGGAGCAACTATACTACTAGAGTCTAGTTAGATGACATACCTTTTGATGGAGCTTGAAGTATTGAACCTTTAAGAGCTTCACCCCACTAGTGTGGAAGCCTCAAATGGAATCACACAACACTACTAACAAATAGAATAATTTGAGAAGACGGTTACTTTGGTTCTCCCTATGAAAATCGGCCCTTTCCCTCACTTTGTGTATCCACTAGTTCCATTTTATGAACCATGCATGGGATCCTTTATATAGTGTAGCTCATTAGGGTTACACCAGGTAAACCCTAATGTGCATGACTTTCCATTTCCTTCATGATCCATGGGTTTTAACCTCCATAGAGTATCCATATCCATGGGTTACCACATGGGTTAAGCCCAACATGAAGGACAATGGATCACAAGCCCATATATATAAGAAGGAATGATTTATATAATCAATCCCCATATATTTAATTAGTCTTTTTTATCACAAAATTAATTCCAAATTAATTCTTGATCAATACTAATTAAATAATATGATTTCATATTAATATATTAGAACTTATAATATATTAACATAAATCATAAATAACCTTTTCTCACTTTTCTATCCAATTGTTCTGATGCCATGTAACCCAAATGGACCATGCTACTCTCGGGTCGAGTGCATACCAATAAGAGTTATGGGCTTAGACATCTAATCCAACACGTTTGACCCACAAGTACATCAACAAGACTCCCACTCAATCGATACTCGGTTGCTACTCCTCTCACTACTAGAAATACCAATGCCATGCACCGCCTATATAGTTATACCAGGTAAGCCCTTAAATCTTATTCTAAAACTAGGAGTTTGACCAAAATTCAATTCAAGTTAAAAGTCAATGTGTCAAAGATCAAGGTCAACAATCAATCTTCTCACTTCAGCGAATCGTCATGCTGTGGCCATCCATCACCACATCGTGGCACCGAATCAGAACAAAGCAATCGACCCAACCCCAGTCACCATGACGTGGCAACCAGATGCCATGTCGTGGCAACTAAGTTACAAACAACTTAATGGATTAAGTTGTTTCCTTCATCCTTAAGAGCTTCAAAGCTTAACTATAGTCTGAAACATTGTCTAAAAGGATAAAGTTTTTAACTTTATCCAATAACACCATCCAAAAGATCAAAATCTCAAACCCTAGGTTCCAAAAAGGCTAGACAAGACATGGATCAAAATCTAAAAACTCCTTGGCCATTAACTCCAGAAGGGTTTCTATCATCAAATATAACAAAAAAGTTATTGATTTATAGACATGCATGTCCAATGCATGTCTTCAAGTCATAATGACTCTAAATAAGGGTTTTTGATAAAAATATCATGCATGGCTCAAAAACTCAACTATACATCAGATCCAAACCATCAATCACACCAAATGTCCCATAAATTCATAAAGTTGCAAATTTTAAGAGATCTCACCACTCCAACTAACAATAACATGAAGAGTAAGGGACAAAATTCAATATCTAGCAACCAAATATGATAAATATAAAGTCATGGACACTTACAACGGTCCAGAAGAGTGTTAAGTCGAAGAATAGAGACTTGCTTGCTGAATCTTAGCTCACTTCTTCTTTCTTCTTCCTTAAACAACTTCCAAGAACACAAAAAAAGACTTTCAACAATGTTGGAAAGCGATTAGGGTTTCTTCATAGCTTTAGGAGGCTAATGTAGGTTGAGGATGAGAAAAAATTAATCTCCTCACACCTATAAAGTGGGAGTAAACTGGGAAAAATATGGTTTTCTATCAGACAACTACCACGCTATGCGATATATTGCGATACCTTGGCGGCTTAAATGAAACACGTGTTACAAGCTTGCTTCGCCACGTCATGGTGGTCCTTCCACCACATTGTGGACCCCTTAAAATGCCAAAAAAAAATTAAAACATAAAGTACCTCAAGATCTGGGCATTATAGTTTGATGTTTGTGCCCTTGACGAAATGCGTCGTGGAGAATTGTCCTCACAATCCTCACCATTTTTTGAGTACTCACCAGAACAAAACCCTATATATATATATAAGGCTAGGTTATAATGTGGATGAACAACTATTGTGCAGACGTGTGGACGATGCTATTCTATGAGAATTACCAAGAAAATAGGTTGTTTAGCAATGTAAATGTGTTCAACCTCACACAATGTGACATCCCTAAAATCACGGCCAGAAAAGACCGATATTCATTTATGCTTTTAAATAATTTCAGAGTAAATCCTTTTGATTTGAAAGAGTTGCGGAATTTGTTCCCAAAACAAAACATGATAAAATAATATTTATCAAAGCATTTCATCAAGAGATGCATTTCATTATATAATCAAAACTCGGGATGTCATGTTCCGATACAGACCATAAAGCATAAACGATAACATTACAAGTCATTCAACAAATATATACATATACAGACTTGTAAACAAAACAACAAGATGATCCATCCATCTTACGCCCTTGTGCCACTTCCTGTAATACAAATAAAACTGAGTGGGTCAGGCTTGGGAGCCTGGTGAGCATATAGGGTTTTCAATCCACAATAAATAAGTTATATTTAATTTCACCAACCAATCACTATCCCGATTACCCATTCCCGTTATCCTCACTTTACGTCCCTAAAACAACAACTATCTCAAGGGACCTAATCTAGGATTTTCATCGGGACGGACATCACTGCGAAGGGGTTTCCTTAACAATAGATATCCTAAAGGCAACCATGAGGGGGATAGAGTACACCGGTGAACACATCGTTCACAACACCTACAGGTTATGAACCTGCTAGCGTTCCACTGGACTGTCTAGAAGGAGTCCGTGGTCGTTATCCATACTCCGTTGAATAACTAGATCAACAACAACAACAACATCGAGACCTCTCATCTGTTTATTACACACCAACTATCTACCCATGTTCTACCCAACATATTAGTAGATAAGAATATATATTTTCATACATAGTTAAAAACCTGTATATCATTTTCATCCAATATAGATATTCCACATAACAGATGAGGCATACCACATAACACGTATTTCATGGAAAGCAATTCAGATCTATGAGATGGAATAAAGTGAATATCCATTCACGCATACAATCACAAAATATACACATAACAAGTATATCGCATAAAATACTTCATAGTTACTTGTTAGAAGAAAGTAACTGCAACCTCACACATATAAACCACAATTTTCTTAATACACTCAAACCGCACTTGTATTATTATCGTGTTTATGAAAGGTAGTATAGACTCACTTGATCAGAAGATGATCGGACAGCACTACGACTTGCAGAAGTAGTAATCCACAGCAAATCTGGAAGATCTCCACAAAAATCGAACTTCTCGCGGGCAGAGCTTCAGCTCGGGAACCGCACTTCTCGGGATCTTCGGGATCTCGGGACTTGCCTCGGGGCTAGAGTATGATACCGGGGCTTTGGGGTATTTCTGGCACGCAAAACGATGCAAAACGGGAGAGAGAAGAGAAGAAATTGGCAAAAGACTCGGCTGCCTTCGTATGCTATTTATAGGAGGCTGGAGCCTCGGAGTACGCGGGGCGTACTGGTCCGAGAAACGTCACTGCTTACGTATCCGAAGCCAGTTGCTGCGATGTCGACACCTTCGGAGTACGCGGGGCGTCCACGAGTACGCGGTGCGTACCTCGGATCAGATCGGTGACTCGCCTTCGGATAAGGCTTCCGAATTAATGATTTAATTTAATTCCAAAATAATTAATAAACTTCGGAAATTCATATCTTCTTCATACAAACTTCGTTTTCGACGTTCTTTATATCCACGAAAAGGTGAGACTATGCTCTACAACTTTAGTTTAGACTCTGTCGGCTAATTTTGAATTTATTTTTATTATTTATTTTTAATAGGCCACGACAGAAAAACATCGTTATAAATTCATAACTTCTTCGTTTGACGTCCGTTCTCGCCTAACTTTTTATCGCTTCGATACCAACAATCAGATCTTCGATTCTCATTTAGATTGTTTCGGCTAAAAACCGCTCGATCTCAAATCGAGTATTTCAGGCTGCACACCACTAAGTCGAAACTTCGATAAATCATAACTTCCTCATACGAAGTCAGATTTGGGCGTTCTATATATATTCGGAAACCTCGTTTCAACTCCTACAACATTAACCAAAGATATTAAGTTTATTTTACACTTAAATTTTGATGCTTATTTTTATTCTTAATTAATCAGACCACATAATTAAGCAATTAAGCACAAAACACATAATACTCAAATAATACATTCTTATTATTTCAAAACAGGTTACAAAGGTTAACCTAGACTACTACATTGCTAGAAACGGCAAGCCCGAAAACATAGGCGTTACACACAAATATTGTCATTTTCATGCATTCTCACTAATTCTTATTCCTTTTTGCTCTCATGCATCGTTTTTCACTCATTTTCACTCTTATAGAATATGACTTAGTAAACATTCTAATAGAATGAGAATAATAAAAAACGTCTATAATAACCTTATGGACAGTTTAACTAGTGAGAATGTGTGATAATGACAATAATTATGTAAGACTGAAGGTATTCACATTATCAAACAATGTATTTTCTTTCTCATTCTCGCAGAATAGTACTGTCCACACACCCGCATAATAGATGTCAATCCATATTTGAACCTAGTTGTGTGTGTATGTGTGTATGTGTGTGTGTGTATATATATATATATATATATATATATATATATATATATATATATATATATATATGAAGGGTTTTAGGCATTAACAAAACAAACCTAAAACTCTCAAGTGTGTAGGCAACCTAAAACAAGATCAATGTTTTCACTATTGAACCTATAACTATGAACATCAAAATAAGAACCGTAGGAACCATAGGTTATTTTAGAAAATCAAATAAAGGGTTTAGGATTACATACCTTATTGTTATTATAGAAATTAACAATGATCCTTTTTTGTTGAGCTTTGGAAGCAAGCACCACATATTACGTACTTCTAATGATTCACACCCAAGCTAGCAAGTAGGATATTAAGGAGAGAGGAGGGAGGTGAGTATAATTTTGGCCTAGCCTTTATGAGGAAGTGACAGCCGAAATATAGAGGACTAGGGATCCTTATATAGTGCAATTAGGAAACCCTAGATATGCCCAAACCCAATATAATAATATTATCTTGAATTGGTAATTATCTAGCTTCCTAATTATCCTCCAAGGATTAATCTAGAACCATAAAATCCTACTCATAACCGTCGAAGGCTCCAAGGAGGTTCTGGAACTCCTTTTGTTCGACTATTAAAAATTTTACTTTAAATCCTGAAATTAATTCAAACTAATTTATGATTAATTATTAATTAAATTTTACTATTTCTAATTAATATATTATTTTCATAATATATTAATAAATCATTTATTTCAATTTATTAATCAAATAATAAATCAACCTCTCTCTCTAAAATTCATCATGTTCAATTGCTAGGTTTAAGGGCAAGCCAAAAGGACTGTGCTACTATGAGTTCATGTTTATAGCAATTATAGTTATCGGCTTAGACACCTAATCCAACAGTCTCCCAATTGGATAAGTCTGTAACAATAAATGTCAATATAACTTCTAAACTGATCAACAAATTGTAGCTTTCCAAAGCCGCTCGCAAACTCTGACCCAATCAGTTACATGTCCTAAGATAACTGATCATATAATCCCGCGTTCTGCAAGATATCATTTGTACATGAGACATGAACATAATTAATCTCATTTTCTAATACTTTGTTCCCCAATTTCTGATTTATAATTACATAGAACTTCTAGTCAAACACGTCAATTTAGTCCTAGTCGGGCCCAACACTATAAGTCAACACCAAATCACCAAGGGGCCCAAAGATATCGCTTTTCCTGTTAGGGAAAAAGGAAAAAATAAACTTTGAATTATATGCTTGCACCATTTACTCATCAAATCATGCACAACAATACGTTCTATAACATCAAGTTACTAATGCGTTTTTGCATTATCAATGCATAAATGACTACTAAACCACAAATCATATATCTCCATTTAAATACTATAAGATATTATCATCTCAGAAATACTTGTGATAAATTCCTTGAAGTAATTCTCTAAGAGTAGTTTAATCCAATACTTAAATCTCAACTTCTAAGTACTCATGAACATTATAGCAACATTATTGCTATGTCAAAAGTGTTGGGTTTTGAGCATTCTAACACTCCTATGGTGTACATGCAACCCTATAAACCTTGGATCTATGTTTTCTCTATTATACATGCAAATAAGAGCTTTCCAAGGCTTTAATCCTAACTAGCATACTATGAGGTAACTATACTACAAAGACTAGTTACATGACATACCTTTTGGTGTAGCTTGATGTCTTCAAGCTTTAAGAGCTTAGCCCCAATAGTGTGAATGCCTCAAATGGAATCACAAATCACCAAAACACCTTGGAAGACTTTAGAGAATATGGATATTTGGTTCTCTCTAGTGAAATTGGCTAGCCCTTTTTAGTGTACCCACACGAGTACCCATTTCACCAACCAAGGACATCTTTATATAGTGTGGAGGATTAGGGTTAAACCCTAATACCCATGACCTTTCATTTCCTAGGATCCATGGGTTAAAGCTTCATGGACTATCCATGAAGACTTAGCCCTACCTAAATGAACTTGGCCCACTAAATATATATATATATATATATATATATATATATATATATATATATATATATATATATATATCTAAGAGTCCATATTTAATTAGTTCATTTTAATCACTTAATTAATTATAAATTAATTCTTGATCAATACTAATTAAATAATCTGATTACATTAATATATTAGAACTTATAATATATTAATGTAAATCGTAAATATACTATTCTCAAAATACTATCCATATAAATTGTGCCGGTGAAGTGCAACCCAAATGGACCATGACGGGTCGGGTCAAGTAATACCAAATATAGTTATGGACTTAGACATTAATCCAACAGTCTCCCACTTGGATAAGTCTAAAACTATTATTGAGTATGACTTCAAATACTAACTGGCAATCATAGCTCTTAAAGCCGCTGTCAAACTCTGATCTTGTCAACGAACTTGTCCATTAGATAAGGGATCATATATTCCTCCATTCTAGATATCATATGGACTGAGACATGGATTATAATCATTCTGTTTGTCCATTTGTTGTTTCCCGATTTCCGATTCATGATGACTGACTGATTAAATCAAATCAGTCCTGGTTTGACCAAGCACTCACATGTATCATCATTAAATCATCGAGGGGCCCACAGATATCGCTTTTATCCTAAAGGTAAAAGGAGTGGATAAACTTCGACTCATATGGCTTGTTCTACTACTTGTTGAATCATACACAAAGGCACGTTTTATAATACCGAATTACCGAATGCGTTTTCGTGCAATCAATGTACAACCAACTCATAGTAACAACTCATATCTCTAGGTTTGAAGAATATAAGATATTATCGTCTCATGATCACTAGTGATAATATCCATGAAGTGATTCCAATGAGCGCGGGTTGAATCCAATACTCAAAACTTATGAGCACTCATGAGTGTTGTAGCCCTTTGTCCAACATCTTAGACCTCTACAAGCCAACCCATGATAGTCTTGATTCATATCTACTTCCAACATATGACCGACTGTGGATGGTTTGAACAACTTAGTCATTCCGGAAGAATAACCTAGTTTATTCTGGAAGTCAAAACATGCAAAGTGAAACACAAGAATAAATGAATCAGATATAGTATCAAACCCTATGAATATAAATAAACACTTTTATTTATCACTATATTGATTACTCATTAGTCATTGTTTTGGATTTATCAAATTTATACTTGAATTAAAACAATAGTTGTCCCATGCTCCAAGCATGTACACTATGTTTTCTAAACACTAGTCATGCCATACCCAAAGTATGCATACTATGTTTGTCTATGATCTTTACTTTGTGAAATAGATCAATTGAGCATAACTCCAATTATCATCTTTTCACAGTCCCAAACCCTTACTGTAAATGCAAGAATTCCAAATTCATGCCATTTACTGAAATCTATTAGATTCTAAACTTATATGTATTGATCCTCTTGTAATGATTATGCACAAATTCAACCAGACTTGGCAACAATCATTACAGAGTATTCCAACGGAGATCAACTCCTTGGAAACATCCTTCATGCATTAAGTTTCCTAATCTTGCAGATTGAATACTTTCTAACTTTGAACCATTTCCATATTCCATTTTGACTATCACTTCCGAACAAGAGTTGACTCTTTTCAGACTATGTCAATATGGTCCTTCCAAAGTCAACACTATACTTCCAACTGTCCTTGAGTAACCAATCCTTGGTGAACCTTAGATTGTCCTCAACACTTGCTTAATCATTTTAGTCATATCCAATTCTAGACCTTTTCCCTTCTTAATGGCCCAGGCATTTGGAAAATTTTAGAAAGGATGAATATAGCACATGTAATCAATCCTATATCCGAAGCATATCGGACACGATTCATGATGTATTTGCCAAGTTCTCATAATTCAGATTATGAAAAGGGATGCCGTAATCATAATCGAATTTTAGAACGCAAATAATGAACCCATACATAGAATTTCCTTATGTTGAGCCATTCCAACATGAAATTCATATATATATATATATATATATATATATATATATATATATATATATATAATCATAATCGAATTTTAGAACGCAAATAATGAACCCATACATAGAATTTCCTTATGTTGAGCCATTCCAACATGAAATTCATATATATATATATATATATATATATATATATATATATATATATATATTCTTGACTAAATACGATTAAGACCTGAATCTAAGCTTTTAGATTTGAGATGAAGTATAATTTCCTCTCCCTTAATTATAGCAAAACAACTTTTCCCAATTGAGACCTTTTGTTTTTTATAATTTACATTGCTAACTTGCAACCTTTATCATTCTCCCACTAACATGATGATTAATAGCATAAGACTTATGCTCCCACTAGCTTTGACATGTACCCAAAAATCAACTAGACTTCTACAAATCAATACTTTATTGACTTTCTTACCAAAGTTCAGATTTCTGATACTAGATTGCCTTGATTAGACTTTATCAATATCATACACCTCTCTTAGATAGCTCACATGTGTGTCTAAACAATTTCAGAACTATGAAAAGGGATGCCGTAATCACAGTCTAAATTGTTTAGACCATTTGCCATTTCTCATAAGTCAATGTTAGTGTGCCGGTTAACCATGCACGCTCCACTAACGACTTTGATAACTGCAAATATCACAATTGCTATCTACTTAAAATCTACTTAGTGAAAGAGTTTCCTTACCATCATTTTCATGAATCGAAGAGAAACCTTATGACACTTAGATTTTATGGTGTAAGCATTCCTATCCATGTGAATTTGTCAAAACCATAACCACATGACTAGGTTAGTGACAAATCCTAACTCATATGGATTGAACTTGTGCAATCTTAACTTCTTGGCACCTGGCAGCTCAAGGGCCTGCAATTGCTTCCAAGTAGTTATCCAAACAATTGATAACATGTAGAACTCAAATGTATAGCCAACTTAACTGGAATGGGCACAAAAATGTCAGCACGATAGGTTATAAACCTCTAGTTGTGTGCTAGCGATGAAATATAGGTTTTATTTTTTAGTTCTTGATTACTTCTTGAAACCCTTTCGGGATCTTTTAGACTCCCACTGTCTCCTTGACCTATAAGACTTTCTTGCCAAATACTCAAGGGATAGTGCGTGGATTCTAATCAAGACAGACACTTAACACAATTAGCCTTAGTTGATCTTTGTTTTATCCAAAACATCACAACTCACCAATTTCAAATGTACAAGAGTAGAAAACTTTTACTCTTACATTTGACAATTGTTTTAAACCTTCTTTAAGACATGTCACTCAAGTTACAATCTTAGAGTATAACTCTATGAACTGTTTTCGAATGAAGTATGAATGTTCTTCTTGATTTAACCACTTCAACAATTCATAACCCCTCTTCTTAACTCTCAGAATGTACTTAGAGGATGAATTGTGATAAGGTCTCAAAATCATTAAGATGATCTAAAAACATGATACTAAAGGACTCTCCCATCTTTTCAGATTTGAGAAACTTTTATCCTTCTGCCTAATTTGATTCTTCTTATTCGTTCTGTCATACATTGAAAAAAATTTCAATGCTTCAGAATTATACTTAAGCTTGTAAGCATAATCATATTTACTAAACCTTAGTAAATCATGACGAATAGTCTTATCCATATTTTGTGGTGGACTTTGACAAGTGCACAAGAAAGTGTACTTGATCCCTTAGTCCTTCTCTTGACTCACACATCCATGTGAACAAGCAGTTAAGTCTTAATTTTCCAATGCTCGAAAGTTCTCATTCATCATACTATACTACTTGCATGATTCCAAGTTTCTATCCAACTGAAACTTGGGTGATGAGAATCTTTCCTTATTTGGTAAATTTAGACACTACCACAAATGAAAGACTCAAATTCATATTTCCAATATTGTTATCAATGGAATCATATAAACATCTTTTTTTTCCAAATGCCATTGTAAGGATATTTTTTTTAAAATAAATAAAATTAAAAACTTTTCTTTCATTTTAAAACTTTGCGGAAAAACTAATCCTTACAATGCAGATGTATATGAAAACTTGTTGTCATCTATTCCTAAGCAATCTATCATAACTCTTAAGCACGTGCTCAAAATTCTAGTCACCGAACCATGCGATTGAAATCCATCTTCGCGATCAGAATCAGCATATACTTCTTTTAAGTTTCTTTACTTTTCTTTGATTCTTAAAACATCAACATGTGACCCAGCCACATCATGTAATAAGAATCTCGAAGTAGGAAATTAATAGAGTTAGACCATGGACTTTACCTGAAATAAAGTCAAACTTATTGACTTTATCATCCTTAGGTAAGTTTGGCAGCTTCATAACCAAAGCCCCTTCCTTTGGTAATAGAACCATATGGACCCTTTGGTAATGGTACACGGGACTATCACAGACTTAGCTTTTCTCTTTACCATTTGGTCAACCAGTTGACTATGGCCGATCCCTTACCACTGGGAAGAGAGAGTTTTACTAGATATCCAATGTCATCATTGTCAATGTCCATAAATTTTTAGGAAGATGATCTTAGAAAATAGATAAGATCATTAAGGGTCTTGTCATAGTTTGTTTCATAGGAGTTCCAAAGAAACTCACTATGTGACTTAGAAAATGATTGAACCACTAACTTTCTTAAGACTTTGACACCCAACTCTCCCGGCTTGTCAGCTTGTGACTTCATCTCCAAGATGTGATCACACCTAGACCTTGCCTTGTCAATAGGGCTTGATTGACCTTGAACTTGTAGGTTAGGGAGAATAATTGTAGGAGGTGGAGGAAGTGATGTTCCAAGATATTTAGGGAGATCATAGATGTCTGAACTTGACATCTTTTGGGAGATATTCAAGATAGTTGATTTAAAGTCCTTAATATAACACCCAATATGAAATATTAAGGCTAGGACCCAACAAACTATTTTATAACTTGGAAGAGGGATGCCGTAATCCAAGCTATAGAATATTTGAAGGTAGGTGAATGACGATTCACCAATTTCCACCATGAAAAACGAAATAATTAATTACGTTTTAATTGGATTTGAAATTCCTAGATCTTTGAGATTCATTGAACTTTCAATGGCATGTTTCAATCTCGAGTGTGCCCTTCAGGTTTTGTGACTGGGATGCCAAGGATCACAAAACAAGGTGTGAAGTAACCATGCAAATTACTTGGTACCCTTAAGTGCTTACCCCTCAATCGATGTGTCGGTTAACCACACACGCTCCATCGATACTATGATAAGCATTAAGTTACCCATTGCCTACCTTGTTAAATACGAGTTAGTGTGCCGGTTAACCACACACGCTCCACTAACCGACTTAAACAAAGTGCAAAGTGTAATTGCATGGATTAGCACCTTATTCACATTTTCCTAAGTAACTAAGATTGGGTATTATTAAGAGTTTAGTTACTTAGTATTTATCATTAATACTTTTAATGAAGGGAGAATTATAGTCCTGTCAAACCCGTTCGGCTAACGACCCTCGACCAGTCAAGCAAGCGGTGGGTGAGAGTGGACACCCATTAAGTTGCCATTTTATAGGCAACAACCTTATACCCACCTTATAGACCGGCTTCGTGAATGAGGCGTACTAGCAGTAAGACTGACTTTACTCTTATACATATATATATATATATATATATATATATATATATTATTAACTTATAATATTATAAAGTATATGGTTTGAATTTTAACTTTTAAAATTCTAAGAGCTAACTTGTAATTAAAGTATTCATAAGTGAAAACTTTTCAAATTCCAAAACTTGAGGGCAAGTTTTGTAACTTTCAAAACTTTTCAATTCCATAACTTATGTGTTTAAAGTAGTTTTAATTAAAAAACTCTTCAAGTTCCATAACTTGAGGACAAGTTATGGAAGACTTTAAACTAATAAAAGAATTAACTTTTCTTTATTTTATAACTTATGGAATTAATTAAGGTTACACTTTTTATTTATTTATTATTTAATGAAGAGACTTTTGGTTCTCCATAACTTGAGGACAAGTTATGGAGTCATAAAACCATTTAATAAGGAAAGACTCTTCATTTTTTTTTTGTAACCTAAGGCATTTTTTATGAGTTTTTAAGATTCGTAAATGTGACTTTTCATATAACTTGAGGACAAGTTACAAAAACATATTTTATGAACAACTTTTAGATTAATTTGGATTGAAAACTATTAACACATAATTTTCATTAATCTAAAAAATAACTCATAAAACAAGGAAACATAAAACTTTTGGTAATCCATAACTTATGGAGTTAAATGTTTGTTTTATGATGAAACTTTTCATGTTCCATAACTTAAGAATAAGTTATGGAATTCTTTAAAACGTTAACACCAAATTTTGTAACTCCATAAAAACTTTGAATCAATTTTTTTTTCTAAACCTTTTCATATCCATAACTTATGGAGGTTTCAAAAAACAATTTAGATCAAACTTTTAAAACTAATAAAATAATCATATCATTTTATCCTTTATTAAATTTGACCTAATTCAACTCATAAAGCAAATTATTCAAATTTTACAAATAATTAGTTTTTCACAAGAACAAGTAATTATCTTAAAATTTGACAAACTTCAACTTTGAAAATAAAATATTTGCATCAATATAACAGAAAACAACCCGTCGCTCTGATACCACTGTTGGGTTTTGAGCATTCTAACACTCCTATGGTGTACATGCAACCCTATAAACCTTGGATCTATGTTTTCTCTATTATACATGCAAATAAGAGCTTTCCAAGGCTTTAATCCTAACTAGCATATTATGAGGTAACTATACTACAAAGACTAGTTAGATGACATACCTTTTGGTGTAACTTGATGTCTTCAAGCTTTAAGAGCTTAGCCCCAATAGTGTGAATGCCTCAAATAGAATCACAAATCACCAAAACACCTTGGAAGACTTTAGAGAATATGGATATTTGGTTCTCTCTAGTGAAATTGGCTAGCCCTTTTTAGTGTACCCACAGTAGTACCCATTTCACCAACCAAGGACATCTTTATATAGTGTGGAGGATTAGGGTTAAACCCTAATACCCATGGCCTTTCATTTCCTAGGATCCACGGGTTAAAGCTCCATGGACTATCCATGAAGACTTAGCCCAACCTAAATGAAATTGGCCCACTACACATATATATCTAAGAGTCCATATTTAATTAGTTCATTTTGATCAGTTAATTAATTATAAATTAATTCTTGATCAATACTAATTAAATAATATGATTACATTAATATCTTAGAACTTATAATATATTAATATAAACCATAAATATACTATTCTCAAAATACTATCCATATAAATTATGCCGGTGAAGTGCAACCCAAATGGACCATGTCGGGTCGGGTCAAGTACATACCAAATATAGTTATGGACTTAGACATTAATCCAACAAAAAGCTCTTTCGAAAATTTACAAATCAATTCAAAAAGTCTTAATTCACTACTAACTTCCAAAAGTATGATCGACTGTGGAATTTTGAATAATCAAATTGTTTGGGAAGTAAAACATGCAAAAACTGAAACACAATAATAAACAATTGACAAAAAGTAGTAAACAAACTCATAAATAATTCTCTAGTATTTAATCACCAAAATTCGATTACATTTACTTTGTTACAAGTTTCAAACTAACTATCTAAGTACTAAAACTAATATCATCTCTCAGACCAATGCTCTTAGCATGCTAAACGTGTTTAACCCTAATCATACCCTTTGTGAGTGGATGTATAGGATTCTGTTTTGATGATACCCTCTTCACTATGAGGTGACCTTCTTCTACCCTAGTCTGATGAAATGGTATTTTGTGCCGATATGTCTTGATCTGCCATGATCTCTTGGCTCCTTTGTCAAGGCAACCAATCCGTCATTATCACATAAAATTTCCATTGGCTCCATGATGTCTAGCACAAATCCAAGATATACGATGAAGTTTTTCAACCAAATTGCCTCCTTTATTGCTTTGCTCGCTGCTATGTACTCTGATTCACAAGTAGAATCAACCACTGTCTCACACCCAACCAGATTGAGAACAGAAGTTGTCTATGTCTGATTGAAACTTGGCGTCACTATACCTAATTACTCTTCATGTATAACTACCACCAAGTACAAGGACCCAGTCCGTTGTCCTGTGCAAATATTTGAGAATATTCTTAACTGCTATTGAATGAGTTTTACCTGGATTTCCTTGATAACAACTAACCATGCTTAAATTGTAGGACACATCAGTACGAGTACATGTCATAGCATAGATGATAGATCCAACGGTGGAAACATATGTAACTTTACTTATTTCTACTATCTCTGCATCGGTACTTGGACTCTGAGTCTTACTTAGTTTGATATTGCTCTGGATAGGAAATTATCCTTTCTTGGAGTTCTCCATACTAAAATGTTTTAGCACCTTTTCCAAGTATGTACTTTGACTAAGTCCAATTAGTCTTTTACTGATGTCTCTTAGAATTCTTATCCCTAGAATATATGTAACCTCTCTTAGATCCTTCATAGGGAAACACTTTCCAAGCCAAGAGTTGAACTCTTGCAAAGTTGGAATGTCGTTTCCTATAAGAAGTATGTCATCAACATACAATACTAGGAAGGTCATTGTATTCCCACTAGCTTTGACATATACACATGACACATCTTCACTTCTATAGAAGCTAAACTCCTTGAAATTCTCATCAAAGAAAAGATTCCATCTGCAAGATGCTTGTTTCAATCCATAGATTGATTTCTCAAGCTTACACACTCTATTTGGATACTTTGCATCAACAAAACCCTCTGTCTGACTCATGTAAACATCCTCATCCAACTTACCATTAAGAAGGCGGTTTTGACATCCATCTGCCAAATTTCATAGTCATGAAATGTAGTTCTGGCGAACACTATCCTAATAGATTTTGTCTTAGCCACTGGTGAGAAGGTCTCATCATAGTCAATCGCTAGGGTTTGAGTATAGCCCTTCTTAACTAGTCGTGCTTTGAATGTGTGCACATTACCATCCATGTCGGTCTTCTTCTTGAAGATCCATTTGTAACCTATTGTCTTCCAACTAGGTTGTTGATCAACCAAATTCCAAACTTGGTTGTCATATATGGACTTGGTCTCGTTGTCCATTACCTCTTTCCATTGGGCTAACTCAAGGCTTTCAATTGCTTCCTTGTAGTTGCCATAGAACTCAGGTAGCATTTTAATCCTACTGGAATGCCTAAGAGGTAATGAATTGTCAACTGGTTCAACAGGAATCTCTTCCTCTGGTTGAACAATAGCGTCTTCAGAGGTTCCTTCATCGTTTGATTCTTGAGTCTGTTCAAGATCAATGGTACTCTTATTGTCCTCTTTGCATATGAGCTCTCTCTCTCTCTCTCTCTATATATATATATATATATATATATATATATATATATATATATATATATATATATCATGAAAGACTCCTCTTCGTGCTACAAAGACCACGTCTGTAGAACAAAAATCAAAGGACTTATGTGGGTAGCCAATGAAAATACATCTCTCACTTCGATGTTCAAGCTTGTTATGAGTCTCTCGTCTAACGGAAGCTTCACAACCCTAAACCTTTATTTGTTCTAACAAGGGAAGCTTCCTTGTCCATATCTCGTGAGGTGTTGTGGCAGCCGTTGTAGTTGGGACAAGATTAAGAATATGAGCGACAGTCTCTAAGGCATACCCACATGATGAAATTGGAAGAGAAGCTCGACTCATCATGAAACGAACCATGTCTAACAATGTTCGATTACACCTCTCAGTCACACCATTAAGTTGTGGTGTCCTAGGAGGTGTCAATTGTGAAACTATTCCATATTCCTTGAGGTAGTCGTGGAACTCGATACTAAGATACTCTTCACCTCTATCTGATCGGAGCATCTTTATCTTCCTGCCTAATTGATTATCGACTTCATGTTTAAACTCTTTGAACCTTTCAAAGGTTTTTGACTTATTCTTGATTAAGTAGATATAACCATATCTACTATAATCATCCCATGTGGTGG
Source organism: Lactuca sativa (assembly GCF_002870075.4). Classification (NCBI taxonomy): domain Eukaryota; kingdom Viridiplantae; phylum Streptophyta; class Magnoliopsida; order Asterales; family Asteraceae; genus Lactuca; species Lactuca sativa. Next base: position 90,154,140 of record NC_056627.2, read on the forward strand.
ATCTGAAAGGCCCACATGCATCTGTGTGTATGAGATCCAACAAACCTTCATCATACCTAAAAGACAATGCCATTAATCCCGAAATTAATTCCAATTAATTAAATATTACTATTTCTAATTAATATATTATTTTCATAATACATTTATTTCAATTTATTAATCAATTAATAAATCAATCTCTCTCTCCAAAAATAATCCTGTCTAATTAGTAGGTTTGAGGGCAACCCAAAAGGACTATGCTACTATTAGTTCAAGTTTATACCAATTATAGTTATGGGCTTAGACACCTAATCCAACAATATATATATATATATATATATATATATATATATATATATATATATATATATATATATATATATATATATATATATATATATATAATCAAGTTCAACAGTGAACTCTATTTTAGGGAGTGAATCAACAAACCAAAATGAGATGTTGCAAAATTGCACTTAAATCATTTGCTTTCTCGATGAATTTCTTTCATTCTTCATAATCAAAGCAAAGAACCAACAAACTAATTATTAAATCGTTGTTCGATTATAGAGATTGAAAACTTATAATTTTGAAGTAAAATTAAAAAAAAGTATGCATTTTATTGGTGCATTGTTTTTTTTTCCTATTTGTTTCACAAACATCTTCAGAATCATGATCCATTAAGGATTAGATGAACTATGTTGTTATTATTTTTGTTACCAAGGAAAAAACTGTTACAAAAAAATGAATCTTATTTGAGACTTTATAATTTCGTACTTGAACAATTCTATCTTATTGAAAATATATATGTCCAAGAGGTAATAAAATTGATGAGACACCTTCCATTGATACCCTAAGCTCTTATACCGGCTTAATGGTAAGTTTATGTATCTCTATTTTTTGCATTCAACATACATTATAACTTAGCTTGCCTTTAAGAAAAATATTGAGTAACAAACTTTTTTTGCTTACTAACCAAAAGTTTATTTCTTGTACATTGTACCATTAAATGCATACTTATGGTATTTTTGGTATCGTGTAGGGTCTAATTCTTTCTGTTGATTGAATCATTTCTGGTTGAACAATAGTTGTTGTAAATAGTAAAACAGTACCAAGAACACTTACGTAACATGATAAATAACAACCAAAACAAAAAACAGTGAATGTATAGTAACAATAGTAATAAAAACAAACGTATTGGTGATCAATTTTTTTTTTCGAAAATCATTAATGCTTTTGTAAACTATAGTTTTTATCTAATATTCCTATTGTTTAAATCGTGAATTTATGAGGAAAAGTCAACCAAATTCTTTCAAAAGAAACAAATCATCTCTATCAAATAAAACATAAACATATGACATCAAACCTTCTACAAGCTCCAAAATAAATTTTTTTTCAACGTGTGTGTTGTTTTGGTTGATCATAATGCATAAAAGTCAACATTATTATCTACTTTGGTTGGTTTTTTATCTTTATATATAAATTGTTAAAGACTATAGTTTTTAATATATAATATTATACATTCATATTTCTCACTTCTTGCTTGTGCATTAAAAATTCATTTTTAATGCAATTAGAGTAATAAGAATATACATTAAAAAATTAATTTTGTTTTTAATTATTAATGTCTAAATATAAGGAAAATTTTTGCTAATTTGAAAAAAAAATTATTATTATTACTTCAAAAATTAATATGCATGTTCATAACATATTTATTCTTATGCATATATATATATATATATATATATATATATATATATATATATATATATATATATATACTTATTATATGCATATACATATATACTTATTCTTATGCATATGCGTATACTTATTCTTATGCATATCTGTATACTTATTCATATGCATATACTTATTCTTATATATATGGATATACAAATGACTATACACATGTCATATACTTATTGTTATTCATATGCATATGAATATGCACATACGTATACGTATTCATATGCATATGTATATACTTTTTTATAGTCTTATAAATGTACTTATTCTTCTGTATATGCATATGTATATATACTTACTCATATGTGTATGCATATACTTATTCATATGCATAGGCATAGGCATATGAATATTAATATACTTATTGTTATGCATATGTCATATACTTATTCTTATGCATATGCATATGCATCATATGCAGGCGCATCATATGAATTTAAATCATATGCATATGTATACATTTATATGCATAGATACATATTAATATATGTATATGTATACATTTATATTCATATATGCATATTAATATGCATTAGATGCATATGTAAACCTTTATATGGTTGCCTTTGTGCTTTTATATTGTCCAAAATAACAAAAAATTTAGAATAAGCCATCTAATGTCAATATAATATTAACCATCTATGTCATTGTGTTTTTTATACATCTAAAATATCAAAAATTAACATTCTTCATTGAAATATATTAAGACTCATTAAACCTTCAACAACTTTTTTCAACAGTAGCAAAAAAAACACAATTTTTAGACACAATTTATGTATCAAAACAGTCTCTTTTACCTTTAAAGTTGCAACAACTGATAAAAAAATACAACACAAATAACCACAAAAAAAACATCAAAAGAAACTACCACAAAAAAAAAAAGCAGCATCAATAGCAAAAAAACAGCATCATAAAAAGAGCAAAAAAAAATACAACAATAACAACAAAAGGCCATAAAAAATAGCAAAAAACAACAACATCAGCAAAAAAACAACAAAAGCAGCACCATAAAAACTACATTATCAACAAAAAACAATAGCAAAAGAAACAGCAACTTAACCTAGATAACATCAAAAATCAGCAAAAATTACATTTTTAAACATTTTAAATATAGTTACTTCTCATGTAAATCCCTCATCCTCAATAGCTGTGAAAAAAAGAAATTCATCCAAAAAAGCTGTAAGTAGAATAATATTGTATCTCATCTTAACTAGTGCTTATAAACGAGCTTCTGGTGCATGGATGTGTTAGAAAGTATTTGCACTTCATTCATTCCTTGTCTACTACAAACCAATTTTTATTTAAGCATGGCCCCAATTAATTCAAAATATTTGAAAAATACTTAACCAGGAGAGTATCATGGGTAATAATGACCATACCCAACAAAATTCTCACGATAATACAAAATCTTAGATAACTAGACTATTATAGGACTCATTAATACTAATAAACCTACAATCCACATCACAGTTACACCAAACTATCATTATAGGACAAAAGATTATTATAGGGGCAAAGTTACCAATGTGATATATGACCCCAAAAAAAAGTGAAATTACAACCAATTAGCTTTATCATGGTCTTATCCAAATGATTACAAACTCACAAGTCACATCATAATTGGATCATAACAATGTATATGTTAGTAAAGTAACTATCATGCATACATTGAAAGCGTGTACATTCAATGTATAAGGTGAAAGATATAAAACATTGGATGTTATTTTCAATTCAAATTAAATGAAGCAATCGTATTAATTTTCAACCTTGAGTTCTTTAAATTAGTTTTTCTTATATTTTTCTTAAATATATTAGTCTTTATAACTATGCATTTAACAGATGCATGGTTTATCTTACATACTTAATTTTCATTTCAAATATGTTACTAATTAGTCTTATACAAATTACATAACTCTTATCAACTTAATTATACATCAAATTGAGGGCCTATTTGATAAGGCTCTTATTGAGTTCAGTAAGAGGTGAATGTCTAATTCGGTCCAATAAGAACACTTGATATCACCATCTTATAACTGTTACTCGATCATAAATAGCCCGAATCGGTTCCCAAAAAATATAGTTGATTGAAAAAAAAAGCTCTGTTGCCCTTATTTTCCCCCTCTCGACTTTTACTTCTTCTTGTCATCGCTCCTTCTCCTTTCCAACTTTCGACGTCTAGAAAGAAAATCCCATCTCTGTCATCTGCGTGGATCCTCCCTCCTCCTTCCTAAGCCTTCACCATCCCCGTCCAAGCGTCGTCCTCAATTGGTCAAACGTATTCTTGTTGTGCCAATTCTTGTTTCTTTCGATTTCAGGTTCGATTTTTTTGTTCATAGCAATATTTAATTGACGTGATTATTTTAATAATGATATTCTTTTAGAATAACCAATTGGTGATTATTGAGCTTGGATATCAAGTCTACTAATTTAAACATTTGATTGTTGTGAAGTGAAAATCCATGATACTTTTTTGTTTTTTTTTAAACTAATTACCCTTTATACGACCTCACCCCCTTCTAATTGACAACTATCAGATTCAAAATTGGGAGATTTCTTTGGCAATTTCACTTATGTGCAGAAAGTCATACGTTGAAAGAGATCATCGCTAATTTTCCTTCTATTTTAATTCCTTATTTGGCTTATTGAATTCAATCATGATTGAAGAGTATTTTAGACGATTGATCATTGAATAGTAGTGTTTTATGCACTTCTACCATCCCTCCAGTTTGGTATATTTAACATCAAAGATGATATTAGTATCTTAATTCTGTAAATTGAGTAATTTATAAAACCATTTACTGAAAACATTGTCAATATCATATAAATCCATAAACCATCATGAACATGTCTCAAAATCAAAACATTGAACAGTACTATAAATCAGAGTACAATCCTAGAAAACTCATTGCGGAAATCATGTGTGTGTGTGTGATGTGCTGCTACACCGCCCGCTCTTTCCCCTTGGATGAAGAGGTACCTGAAACCAAAACTGAAGTTGTAAGCACAAAGCTTAGTGACTTCCCCTACCATACCACATACTAAACAACATACACATTGTCGAGCAATTCTGGGGTGCCCGACCTACCCATGTCAAGCCATCCTGAGGTGCTGACCTACCCATGTCAAGCCATTCTGGGGTACTGACCTACCAATGTCAGGCCATTCTGGGGTGCCGACCTACCCTCCGGTCTATCTCATTCGGTCATGGGGACTATTTCACCCCCTACTGCTAGCATATAATATCATATCATAATCATGTTGTCAGGCATATCTGGGGTGTCCGACCTACCCATTGGTCCTAGCGACCGAATCGGGGACTAGTCCCCTCTTAATAATACTATCACATATAACCTATCATGCTAGCATACACATATCAAGCAATAGCAGACCAGACAATTATCACAAAGATAATCATCTCAACTAAGCAACTACTAGTGGGCGGACCTTGGTGCCTTAAACTCACTTCTACTGGATGGTAACTCACCTCGATGTCGCGTAGTGTCAGAACTGTCCTCGGCGTGAAAATCGACTGCCCTCGACTCCTCAATCCCTACACAACAACCCTTCTAAGTTATCAATCTATATTTTCAACCCCAACCAGGGTCAACTTAACTTCGGTCAAAGCCAACTTGGTCGAAGTCAACATACAGTTGACCTGACTCGTCGAGTTGGTCTACCAACTCGTCGAGTCCATACTCCTCTTAACCCAATATAATCCCCGACTCTACTCGTCGAGTCTAGCAAGAAATCGACGAGTTCTCCTTCAATCATACCATTGGGACCATCTTCAACCGACTCATCGAGTTCATCCTTGAACTCGTCGAGTTCGTCTCCCTTATAAGAATGTGTCCAGTGTATGACTCGCCGAGTTGTATGAACAACTTGTCGAGTCCATCTTCAAGGATTGGGAGATTGCCTTGGACTTGCCGAGTTTACTCGAACACTCGTTGAGTCCCATGATTCCCAGGTCCATGATGAGCCTAAACAACTAAGGGACCTTCCATCCTAGCATTCGGTCCATCAACAAAAAATATTTTGGTGGTCATTACACCATGATTCGCCGAGTCCCAAGAGCGACTCGTCGAGTCCATCCTTGACCATTACCATACGGTCGATTTGAATGGGTCTTAACACATCAAAGCCATAGATTTGGCTTCCTAGGGTCCATTTTACCCGCAAAGCTTTGAACTTGGTGTACATGCATGGGCCTTTGGCTAAAAAATCCATAAAAGATGATCTACAAGATGCATGGGGTGTTTATGGAAATAAAGTTGAAACCTTTATGCCATAAAGACCCTCAATAGCCCCAGATCTGAAACACAAACTCACTTCTATACTCAAATCTGAATACAATCTCACAAACACTTAGAAGGATGTAGAATATGGTCCAAAATCAAGATCTAAGCTATGAATAGCCAAGGTTTCAGCTACATACCTCAAATAAGCTAGAAATATGCTCAAAATAAGCTTCGAACTTGTTTCCCCTTGATCTCACAAGCCTCCTTCTTCTCTCCAAGCTTCAACCACACAAAAAAACACCACAAGGCTCAAGAACACACAATAAATGGCCAGGGTTTCGAGTTAGGGTTTTCTCCGGACGATGGGGGCTAAGTTGGGGGTGATATAATGTGTTTAAATATAGTGCAAACCCTTAATTTAGGGTTTCATTCAAACCGCATCTACTCGTCGAGTCCATCTCCCGCCTCGTTGAGTAGGCCACTTAAACTTCCCATGGATCATGACTCTACTCGATGAGTTAGGCTCCCAACTCGTCAAGTCCTAGAGAAAATGTAAGAGTTACTTGAATTAAGTGCATACCAGGAATCGGGTGTTACACATTGGCATAATGTAGATCCTTTTAGTTATGGATTTTTTACCTGGTTATTTCTAATGAAATGCATTATATTTTAAGAAATATTGCAATGCTTTTTGTTCATCAGGATGCTATATGTTTTTGGTATGGAAGTTACCATTATTGGTTTGTAATAAAAAACAATATTCAATATAATTATTCAATACAAAACATAAAAGAAGGGTAAAATGCCCATATTCAACATCTAACACATTCAGTCAGGAGTGTAATCAAACAACCTAGTTTTAGTTGGAGGTAGTTCAATCAGAGATACAGACCCAGTCAGGCCTATGACTTAGTAAGTTCTAACTTAGTCAGCAACTATCAAACAACCTCTGAGATGAGATTATATATGTTGATTTCTATCCGTATTGTGCATTTAATATGAAAATCATTCCACCTAAATTTAGAGACTCTTTCTGTTTCATACAAAATTTATATATCTAACTAAATTCAATATCAGTTGTTTTAATTTGAAGTATGATTAAATGAAATCAACAGCTATTAATATGTTTGAATCAAATTTGTCATTGCATTCGGTTCCTTTTATATTAATTTTGAATTGCGATTAACTATGCGTTTGATAGATGCATCGTTTTTTTATTTCATCAGATATCGAATTGAATTCACATTTAACTTGTAATCATTTGAGGTACTATTAACTAAAAAGAACATCGATTTAACTGAGCGATTCAAATCTCCCACCGAATTCAACTTCGTTTTACCCTAACTTAGTTAAATAAGATACTAAGGTTATTAATTAGTTCGTTGGTTCTCTCCTTAAATGGGGTTCGTCACTGATCTCATATATATATATATATATATATATATATATATATATATATATATATATATATATATATATATATATATATATATATATATATATATATATATATTACAAATGAACATACAATATCGAGGATATTTTAAAAGTTACAACGTAATCATTTAATTTATTTATTTTTGTTTACAAAATGTAAGACTCAAAAGGCAAAAAAATAATTAGAAAGCACAAAGATGATTATTTCAACAAAAAGGTGCATCACCAATAATGATAATTGTTATTTTGTTGACAAGATATGAATTATTCGGATAGTGGTTCTTTGTTGAAAGATTAAAAGATGTGTATCACTTCCCCTGTCCCTACATATCCCTACAAGATTAGGAAGCTACATAATAAATCTATTTAGTTTTTATATTTTCTGTAATGCCATCTAATAAAATGAAAGAAAAATTTGCTAGGAAGGTGAAGAAAAAAACTGAAAAATTTTTGAAGAAAAAAAAAAGCAATAAAAAAAAGAAGATAGAGTTTTTTTTTTCAACTAGGAAAAGGCCCGTGCGTTGCACAGGTGAAAGTTTAGTAGCAAAAATATAAAGAAGTAAAAATAAAGTGTCAAAATTATAAAGAGGAAAAGTTTGTTGAAACTTTAGTGGCAAAATTAGTAAAAATAAAGAACCAAAACTATAAAGAGGCATAGTTTATTGAAACTTTAGTGAAAAAATTATAAAAAAGTAAAAATAAAGTGGTAAAATTATAAAAGAATAAAAAACGGTTTTAAAGAAGCAAAAGTGAAAGTTTAGTGACAAAAACATGAAAAAGTAAAAATAAAGTAGAAAAATTATAAAAAGAAAAAGTTTGTTGAAACTTTAATGACAAAATTAAAAAAAAGTAAAAATATAATGTTAAAATTATAAACATGGAAAGTTTCCTGTTGAAACTTGCAATGCGCTTTAATATATACTAGAAAAAGCCCCATGTTTTGCATGGGTTGGAAATAATTTAAAGTTCTCTTAAAAAAATTGGTTGAAAATAATTTAAAGTTTTCAAAAAACAAAATTGGTACAAAAGTGACAATTGTCAAAGTTTAGTGACGTTATTTAAATAAATCATCAAACTTTGGTGCCAAAAGTGTAAATAAGTAAAAGTGAAAGTTTTATGACAAAAGTGTAAAGAAATAAAAGTAAAGTGGCAAAAATATGAATCGGAAAATGTTTATTTTAAGGCAAAAGTGTAAAGAAATATAACTAAAGTGGTAAAAGTATGAATTGAAAAAGGTTAAGGCAAAAGTGTAAGAAAATAAAAGTAAAGTGGCAAAAGTATGAATTGGGAAATGTTAAAAGTAACAAAAATATGAACCGGAAAAGGTTAAGGCAAAAATGTTAAAAAATAAAAATAAAGTGTCAAAAGGATGAATTGAAAAAAGTTACTGTTAAAACTATTCATGTACTTTAATATATATATATATATATATATATATATATATATATATATATATATATATATATATATATATATATATATATAACTGTGTGGGTGAGAATTCTATAAATGGAATTGTGATTTGGATAATCATTGTAAATTAAATAATTATAGCCTAACGGTATCCGGTGCTGTCTTTTTTTCTTGCCCTCCTTGAATTTGGTACTGGAGATAGATGAAACAAAAGACTAACATTATGGATATGATTATATAATTTTGTAATTTTTAATTACCGTATTGTATCCTAAAGTTTACATATAATCATAAAAATACCATATATTTTTGAAGAATGTAGAAAGTGATTTATTATAGTAACTAGGTGTGAGACCCGTGTATTACACAAGTTTATTAAAATTAAAAGTTTATATCAAGCTGTAGACATTAAATATTTTTAATGCCTACGTCATCTCAAAGTTTAACAAAATATATTTTATTATATCTCGAATTTGACAATATTTTTTATAATATTTCATTATTTTAATTTATATAACAAAAAATCATAACAAGTGTTCTTAGTGGTAAAAAAACAAACTATTTATTATTATATTCATTTTATGGAGAAAAATATATATTATCTTAAATAATAAATGTTTCATTAACTATAGTGTTGATCTACACATTTAATATAATAAATACTTTACATATATAATAATAGATGTGTTAATTAGTAGAATTGATTATTTTTTATTAAAAAAAAAATGAATATACCACATAATGACATATGAAATTTAAATAATTCAAAAATCATATATAATGACATGTGGGAAAATTTTTAAAGAAATAACAAGTGATAAAAAGCTTTTCATTTATTAGGTAGATTATGTTCCATACTAAATTTATTTCATATCATAAATATATTTCTACAAAAAGGTTATATTATGGATTTGGATTTTGAGCTAAAACATTACGGATAAAGTAAAAAAGAAAGATATATTATGAAATTCAGGAATATTTTTGAAATCTGAATAATAAATTTGAAATTTCAAAAAAAAAAAGATTTTGTTTTATAAAAATCCAACAAAAACTGAAAAAGACATAAAAAGAACTAAGTATATCAAATTACATTGGCATAAAAAGGTGAACATTAATTGAAATACTGATGACAGAAACACATTAGGGATTTAAGGAGTAAGAGAAATTTTTATAAGAGTTCAGTGAAAATGAAAGATAAATCCTCCTTAATAAATGAAAGTTTTTTTTGCCACATGTCATCTTCTCTTTCATTTGGACACATGACATTTTCTAGAATTTTTGAATTTACTATTTTTCACTTGTCATTTTATTGTAATTTTCATTTTATTAAATTAAAATTTCACATTTAGTATGTAAGGTAATATATATATATGTAAGGTATTTATTAGAAATTATTTATATATGTAATGTATTAAATGTATTAAAGTCTCATTAATTTTAATAATTTAAATTTTTTTTTATTTTTCTTATAAATTCAAACTTCTCAAATCGTTAAAATTTCATATTTAATTTTTTTTAAATAAACTCATGTAATACATGAGTCTTACATCTAGTACATATTATATACCATCTGAAAATGCCAAATTCCAAAATTGGTGGTGGCTTTGAAATATATATAAAATATATGGTCATTTACATCAATTGTCCAAAATCACGTGGTTATAATTATAAATATCCCTAAAATTTAGCTATTTATACCACATTCCACATGAAACATATCAACCACTTTCCAAAATATAAAAATATGCCAAACTTATTAGTAGAACCCTCAGATTTTCGCCGTGAAAACCAATGGGATCAACGAAAAATACCATTTTCCGAAGTGGTGATCACAAGAACGAGGAATCATTTTTTTGGCCGAAAATGGAACACGGCAGACATCCAAGTGGCATCATGGTTCATTTTTGTTCATTTACTTACTCTTTTTGCACCATTTGCATTCACTTGGGATGCTTTTTGGATCGCAAGTGTTGGCTACTTGCTAACAGGAATGTTAGGCATAACTCTCACTTATCACCGACTTTTATCCCACCATAGTCTCAAACTCCCTAAATGGCTCGAATATTCATTTGTTTACCTTGGAGTTCTAGCCGCCCAGGTTTGTATTTAACTAAAACTACATATTAATTTTTATAAAATACAAATACAAATACAGTTATATAAAATTAATCACATTGAGACCATATATATATATATATATATATATATATATATATATATATATATATATATATATATATATATATATATATATATATAAAGAGAGAGAGAGAGAATAAAATCTAATTTACTCTTAATTCCACCAATCTCTAACATGGTATTTAAACCTTAGAAATGTTCTGTAATGATATGTAAACATTTGACACATTCGATTTAACAATGGTCAACTCTATTTTATTAGAAAAACCAAACAATATTTTTCATCCCAATGAAATGAATCATGTTACAATTACATCATACAAAAAAAAAAAAATACATAACTATTAATTTTATTTGTAGGGAGATCCAATATTTTGGGTGAGCAACCATAGATTCCATCACAAATACGTTGATTCAGATAATGATATACATTCTCCAACAAACGGGTTTTGGTTTAGTCATATGGGTTGGATGTTTGATAGTGGATACTTGGTAGAAAAGGTATTATTGTTTTATTTTTTCTTTGAAATTTTAATTTATTATTATAAAATTTTTAATTAAATATTGTCTGCTAAGAATACAAAACATCCTAAAACTATATCATATTGGTTGTTTTTTTGCAGTATCAAGAACGTAAAAACGTCGAAGATTTAAAAAATCAGATGTTCTATGTATTCATACATAAAACTTACATGTGGCATTTATTTGGATGTGGTGCTCTCTTATATGCATGTGGTGGATTTTCTTATCTAGTTTGGGGAATGGTATAACATCTCTATTTGAATTCATTTCCTGGATTCTGTATCAACAATGAGCTCGTATCAACAATGATTTTTGATACATTTCAAGTGAAATGAATCATTTTCATAAACTTGTGTTGTTTGAATTATTAAAAAAGATAAAAAAGTATTTGAGAGAAACCACATACATTTCCTCAACAAGTGCATTCAAGGTTTGTGTTGGTATGGACCAATCCTCTCTCTCTCTCTCTCTCTCTCTCTCTATATATATATATATATATATATATATATATATATATATATATATATATATACACACACACACACACACACGTGTGTGTGTCTCGTCCAAACCCCTCGATGGCAAAGAGGAGGGGGAAGGGGTGGTCTTCACTTGGGTATGCAGAAGAAAACTCGCATAAAAATATGTGGCCTCAACAACACACCTCTACGCTTAGAAGCCATCACATTAACACCATTTCTATAGGGTGGTGTGCATGTCTTATTGTGCAACTTCCTCGACACCATACCCTTGGTGTGGTGAGAATATCATACATAATTGTCCAAATGAAACGTTGTAGTTGAGTTTCTTGAAATTATCACTTCTGTTTTATCATTTATAAATTTTATATCTCTAACTTTCAATTATTCTCTTTCGAAAATATCTTTTAATTCTTCAAGTTTTGACTTTTTTTTGAGTTTTTGTTATTGAATCGTTATTTCATTTTTTCGATAATTTATGAAAATTACACCTATATTTTTTTTATGTAAACTTGTAAGATTGGTCAAACTTTTAAAAATATCCAAATTTTGTTTATGTAACTCATCTAAAATTACTTTTATTAGGGTTGTAAATGGACCGAACTAAATGGACCGAACGAACACCAACGATTACTTGTTCAAGTTTGTTCATTTAAGTTAACCAAACAAATGAACGAACATGAACATATAAATGAACGAGTTTTTTTGTTTATGTTCGTTCGTTTAACAAATTGCATTGTTTATGTTCATTCATTTATGTTGGTGAACATGCTAAACGAATATAAACAAATGTATCTAAACAAACATAACTAAACATATACGAACATAAACGAACATATAATATAGTAATGTAATTAAACACAACTTAACATATATGAACATTATAAGAACTTAAATGAATGATCATAAACGAACGTAGATCAACAACATAAACAATCACAAACGTAATTGAACAAACAATATCATTGTTCATATTCGTTCGTTTAACTAAATGAATGAGAACTTATGTTAATGTTCATTCATTTATTATATAAACAAACATAAACGAACTTCATGTGGAACAGTTCATGAACCGTTCGTTGAACGTTCGGTTCATTTGCAGCCCTAATTTGTATAGCTATATTTTGTTTTAATATTATATTTTTTTATTTGGTTTTATATTATTATTAAGATTAAATTATGTAAATGGTAGTTATGTTTATAAAAAGACACTACTTCGGTCTCTATTATTTGTTTGACGAGGGTATTTAATTCTTACATTGCATATAAAATATCTTTATATCTTTTACATTTTATTAAAATAACTACAATTAAAAAAAAAGGTATACCCCACCAACCACTTTCTTTCCCTCCCCGACCACGTTGACCCCATTTCATATCGATACCTCACTTTCCCTTTATTCCATTCTAACTTTTGTTGACCAAGAACTTCCATCACCCGCCAACGCCCACCACTAGCGGGACGTTCCTGGATCCCCACCTACTTTTATTTCTCCTCTATTTTGTCATACCTTTGCTTCAACACCTCAAAGAGGAGACTTTGTTGAAGAGGCATACCTAAGAAGTACATCGACGTTCATAAGATTAAGGTTCTTTTGCAAAGGTATAGTCATCAAGCTATCCACCAAGATTTATCATACCTACCTACTGATGAGTACAAATGGAAAAATAAGGGTTGTTGTCTACAAAATATACACATACACATAAAATAGTGGAATCCTTTGTTCTTCTTTTTCTTTCTTTGATGCGAACTATTTCAAGAAAATGGGGTCGGTCTAAAGAAGGGAAAGGAGGAGAGCACACTAATACACATATATCCATACAAATCATCATCCCTTAAGAAAATGAGAAACATCAATGTTTCTATTTTTTTCCGTGTATTAATTAACCAAACAAACAAAGCACATATAGAACCAATGAGAGAGAGAGAGAGACACACACACACAAACAATAGTTCTCCCATGTTCTTCTAAATTTACGCAAAAAAAATCATTTTGAATTTATATTTATGGTGTATATAGGGTGTGAGAATTGTATGGCTTTACCACATCACCTTCTGTGTGAACTCTGTTTGTCACATATGGGGAAACCGAGCTTGGAATACAAGTGATCTCTCCAAAAACAATTGGTAAGTTTATAAATATCTAAATAATCATACTAGAATCTATCATAAAATTGTATCTAAATATTGTGAAGGTGGGTAGGAGTGCTTGCGTTCGGAGAAGGATGGCATAACAATCATCATGCATTTGAGTATTCAGCTCGACATGGATTTGAGTGGTGGCAAATTGACGTTACTTGGTACATCATAAGGTCTCTTGAATCCATTGGGTTGGCAACCAACATCAAAGTTCCAACTAATCTCCAAAAGTTTAAGAAATCAATTGTCACTTCGGATGATACATTTAATGATTAATCACTTTGTGTGCAACCAGAGGCAGATTCACATAGGTGCACGGAGTAGCCTGTGTGACTCCTCAATATAAACATTAAAATTTTCATAATTTTTTTAATATTGTCATGGTACCTTTTATATATATATATATATATATATATATATATATATATATATATATATATATATATATATATATATAGGGAAGAGTTATATGGAAAATGAATGATTAGGGCAACACATATTTGAACCAATGAAAACATGACAACACATCACTTTCACAATAACTTCCACAATACATTACTTGTAAAGAAAGAAATGGACACGTGTCATTTGATTATTGGTTCCGGTAGATGTTGCCCTAGTTATTTGTTTTCCATAGAACTCATTCCTATATATATATATATATATATATATATATATATATATATATATATATATATATATATATATATATATATATATATATATATATATATATAAAAGATCAAGTTTGTTTATAGTCAAATGTGTTGCTTTAGTGCAACGGTATATTTATGTTACACAATGTAGCATAAAATATATCTTTAAGTAAAATAAACATCAGAGGTGATCAATTTTATGCACATCAGTGTATATGCATCATGGATTTGTTTGTTATTGCTAGTCTTTCATTGATATAAAATTCCCTATTTTATTTATTTATTTATTGATTAAATTTTGGTTGGAAATAAATCTATAAGTTAAACATGGACATATTCTTTAATCTCATCTTATCTCATTTGCATTCTTTCTTTTGTTAAATGATACATTTTGTTGGCTAATTTCTATTGGCTGGTGAAAGTGAAACATCCCAAAAATACAACCCATTTTTTTTAATATTACTAAAAACCACAACATAAAATGTTATATAATAAAACCATGAATTGTATTTCTCAAAATGCCATAATATATGTATCAAATCAAAACTGAAGTCAATATCATATCAAAATATCTAAATAAAACTCCCAGGATAAAACTGTAACTGTGGTGTGTGCCATGCCATCATCCTAAGCTCTTCCCCTTGCTAGCGGAGCGGAAGTACCTGAAACCAAAACTGAAACTGTAAGCACAAAGCTTAGTGAGCTCCCCCAAACTACCAGATACCATACAATAACATATAAAGCAACTACTGGGCCTTGCCCACTGCATCAGACCGAAGTCTGGAACTAACCAGGGCCTTGCCCTCTACATCGGACCGTAGTCCGGAAACTGCATCGGACCGAAGTCCGGAACTAACCAGGGCCTTGCCCTCTGCTACGGACCGAAGTCCAGAAACTGTATCGGACCGAAGTTCGGAACTAACCAGGGCCTTGCCCTCTGCATCGGACCGAAGTCCGGAACTGACTGAACATAGCATAGCATAATCATAACTACTAGCATAAACACATATACTGCATACTACGTCAGACCGAAGTCCAGAACACATAACACAAATACTTTCTTGAGTCATGAACACATCAAGCACACTGAACTACTGCATCGGACCGACGTCCGGAACTACTGCTAACTAAACCGGCCGACATTGTGGCCGTAGACCCGTTCATACTAGAAGGAAAACTCACCTCGTAATGCTGGCTGCTGAGATGCTAAATCTGAAACTGGCTGACTGCTCCTCCAGAACTCCCCGACTACAAATTCCATAGACACTAAATCAGATACTGATAACTGTTCTCAGGGTAAAAATGACTAATTTACCCTTGGTCAAAGTCAACCTCCTGGTCAAAGTCAACTTCTAGTTGACCGGACTTTCCGAGTTGGGCTGCCAACTCGCCGAGTCCCTAAAACCTTTTCTAATCCTCTACTCGCTTCAACTCGTTGAGTTTGGCAACAACTCGACGAGTTTTTCCTTCCATACTAACGTCGAATCTAACTTCATCCGACTCGCTGAGTTGTATGAACAACTCGTCGAGTTCTCCTTCATCATATGAACACGTCCAGTCTGTGACTCGCCGAGTTGTATGAACAACTCGTCGAGTCTGTTCTTGAGGGAAGAAGATTGCCTTGGACTCGCCGAGCCATGGCGTAGACTCGCTGAGTCCCTTTATCTGTAATTCTGCTTCCTAACTCACCGAGTCTAATCTTCATTCACTCTTCCAACTCGTAACACAAAAAGGGAAATAATTTGGGGATTACGAACCGACTGGTCGAGTCCTGAGAACGAATCGTTGAGTCTCATGCATTCCATTACTATACAGTCAATTCCAGTGCATCCAATTCATAGATCTGGGCTTCTAGGGATGGTTTTGCACGTAAAGTTTCCAACTCTACGTGCATGCACACGAGAATGGGGCTAAAACACCAAAATCATCCAACACTGAGCACTTAGGGTTTGGAACAAGCCTATATTTGCATAAAGGTAGCTAGATTGAGCTCCTAGAGCTCAATAACATCCAGATTTATGGTCTCCATCCTAAGGAGAGCTCAATTCTCAAGTTTGAATCATATAAAGCTCCAAGAGAGACATAAAAAAGCATAAAAGAGGGTTTAATGGAAGAATAAGCAAGGTAATTACTTTATTACCAGAATATGTAGCAAATGGAAGCTAGCTCTTTGATCTCATTTCTCTTCTATTGATCTTCTTTCCTTCCTTCTCTTCAACAACTTCCAAGCTATCACAAAACACTCAAGCTCAACAATGGGGACTAGGGTTTACAGAGAAATGCTCTAAGGGTGCTGGAGGTTGGGGTGGGAGGCTATAATGTCATTTAAATAGGGTACAAACCTTGGGATTTATGGTTTCATCCAGACTAGCAGACTCGCCGAGTCCGTAATATGGACTCGTCGAGTCGCCTACTAAAAACGCGTGCAAATCCCGTCTCTACTCGACGAGTCGGGCTACTGACTCGTCGAGTACCTCTTAAGAAAGGAAAATACTATATTTAAATTACATACCAGAAATGGGGCGCTACAGAAAGTTTATTCAATTATTAACAATTAGTAACATATAACACATGCATATTACCTCTATTCAATATTGTAGATATACTTAAGACTAAATCATATAGATATATTCAATTAGTGGTTATAATAGAAATACAAAGTTAGGATCTATTCATGTATATATAACTCTTCAATTATCATTAGATATCTATCATTCATTGATCCACTTATATAGTATTAGCTAGGAAACCCTAGACTGTTCCCAACGACTACTTTCTCCATTTCCACATCACGATTTCTACTCCTACTTCTTTGGCATTGTAACATCCAAAATTTCAAAACAATTAAAATTTTTCAAAAGCCACTCATTTTAATAATGTTGTTACAAAAAGGTTTTCAATACATTATTTAACAGAGTATTTCCCAGGTTCAATTCGTAAAACACCAACGCGAGGAACGGTACGATCACGCCTTTGCCTTGTCACAGACTCTTGAGAACCTGAAACATAAAACCACAACTGTAAGCCCGAGAGCTTAGTGAGATACCCCCAGAATACCAACCACATATACGCCTTTCCAGGCCCTGACCTTCCGGTCCATGTGTCTCAGGGGACTTCCGTCCCTGCTGGGTAAACCTTCCGGTCCTACCCACGCCGACCTTCCGGTCCATCACACAACATATTGCCTTCCGTCCCATAACATATCGCCTTCCGGCCCATAACATATTGCCTTCCGGCCCATAACATACTGCCCTCCGGCCCATAAGCATAAAATGCATATATAACATAACAAATAATCATAAAGCAGTTCATAGACAACAATCGATCAACAGATCACATATCATAGCATTACTCTAACAAGATACTGGTCTAGCCGGTCACTATCATAACATTACCCTATGAATCAGTCAACATACTAAATGCATACATACGCCCTTCCAGGCCATGACCTTCCGGTCCACATAGTAATGCCTTCCGGCCTGTAACATATAATGACAACTACCCGGATTTCTATCCGGTAAAAAGGGTCGGCCTTGGTGCCATAAACCCTAACGATATAGTGAGGATAACTCACCTCGAAACTGCCGACTGAACAGATAGCTCAAGCTGCTCCGATCACTGATACGATCTCCACCTCTGGACAGTCACCAATGCACTGAACTCAACAATAAACAACAATTACTAAAATACCCCTGGAACCACTGGTCAATCCTTGGTCAAAGACAAGGTCAAAGTCAACCCCTGACTGACCCTACTCGTCGAGTCAACCCTATGACTCGCCGAGTCCCCATACTCAGAACTTCACTTAACCCGCGACCTAACTCGCCGAGTCACCCCAAGACTCGCCGAGTTCAACGACTCTGAGTCCACTCGCCCTTGACTCACCGATTCCTTAAGATTCCCTTTCTACACGTCGAGTATCCCCTTTTTACTCGACGAGTTCCTCCTGGAAGAATCGCGGGGCCACCCCGACTCAACTCGCCGAGTCTGAAGAACAACTCGACGAGTCCCAGTTATTCTTCAAGCTACTCGCCGAGTCTGTTCATCGGACTCGTCGAGTCCATGCCATGCAGTCGATCAAACTGCTTCCTGAGATAAGTATTGTCCCGAAATACACAAGCATGGGACCTTCTGGACCTCTAAGGTCCTAATACAGGGTTATAGTCGTTTGGGTAATAAGGGTAACACTTAATCTAATCACAAAGGGGTTCCATAAACCCTAATTCCATGACACATCAACATAGCAGAGCATAATTCGAATTCTTACCTGAATAATGTGCCCTCTGTGTCCCCAAATCCTCAGAACGTGACTCTCTTGCTGTTCCTTTAGCCAAGCCCTTCTCCTCCTTGCACCACAACCCTTCCAAGATCAACAATGGCCCTTAGACTTTGCTCCAGATGCACCCACTCGATTTAGGGTTCTTCTCAGAAGGCTAAACTGAACAATGACGGCCAATGAGTGCCTCTTATACGTCCCAAACCTGAACGGTTAGGATTTTCGCCAAACAGCGCAGACTCGCCGAGTCCATATCTGGACTCGTCGAGTCCAGTCGCGAACCCGCGACCCGGTCTGCGATCCTACTCGGCGATTCTAGGCTCCAACTCGCCGAGTCCCCTCTTAAAACACCCAAAATCATAATTATATCAATATCTGGATTTCCGGGCTGTTACAACTCTCCCCCACTAGGACTAGACTTCGCCCTCGAAGTCTCACTCTGAAAATAGCCCCGGATGCTGCTCTCACATCTCACATTCCAGCTCACAGGTCATTTCCGATCCCCTCCGGTGCTGTCACTGAACTAACACCAGAGGTATTTCCTTATACCTCAGAACCTCGATCTTCCGATTTCTGATGACCACTGGTCTCTCGGCATAATTCAGGCTCGCATCCACCTGAATGTCTTCTAATGGGACCACTGCCGACTTATCGGCTATATACTTTCTCAATTGCGACGCATGAAAAATGTCGTGGATTTGTCTCAAATCCGTGGGCAACTCCAAACGATAGGCTACCCGGTCTATCCTTACAATCACATAAAAAGGCCCAGTATACCGGGGCCCCAACTTGCCCCTCTTCCTGAATCGAAACACTCCTCTCCAAGGAGAGGCCTTCAGGAGTACAAAGTCACCGACCTGAAACTCAAGCTCGGAACGGCGTCTGTCTGCATAACTTTCCTGTCGGCTCTGGGCGGTCAATAACCTCTGTCTCATCTGCTGAATCTGCTCTGTCGACTGAAGCCCGATCTCTGTACTGTCCATCGCTCTCTGTAACTGAAAATTTACCCAAGATGCAACTCTGCTCTAAATCTCAACGATCACTCGACCCATAAGGGTTAGGAAACCATGAACCACCGGATCCCCGATCCAAAGCCCACTTTGTCCATTCCGGACCGACTGAGAGATCCATTCTCACTCTCAGAGCAACTCTCATAAGTTCTCCTCTTGCCATCACATACGCATGCTGAACTAACCCCAACACCCGCAGGGTGGAAGACCCGATATACTGATGATATCCTCGAACATCTCCCAAAATGAACCACTACATCCACTCTACACTCTGATCAGAATCACACTGAGAATTTAAGATTCTCTCTCTCCCTGCATCCCTTCTGAGCCTCAACAGACATCCCCAAACCGGATGGGTTCCTACTTCGCTGCCGCGAACATGATGCTCAAAGCCATACTCGAAATACTTTAACCATAACTCTGCTCTGTAGCTTTCATTCTTGTGAACTTGCACTCCCCTTCGGAGTTACACACCTTTCTCTTTTCCTTCCAAGGGACCCTCTTGGCCATAATGCCACTCCCACCGGTGCCACGGTGCTTGCCCCAAGCGACACCACCCTTTTGCGTAACCGCTATTCACATACTCTGGTTCTCATTGCAGGGGCTCTCAATCCCATGCACTCTCTCCACTCATCAAAATCACTGCCTCAGCTAAACAAGATCACTAACCCGGGGTCAGACCTTCCAATGCAATCACACTGCAACATACACAATCCGCAATCTCAAACTGATCCAGCAATACCAACAGAGTCTCCAGCATGACTGGACCGACTCTCATAACACATACTAGCCACTCGAGGCTGTATCTCTGTGGGTCCGTACACCCAAACTCTGCGAACCCTCAGGTTCTAACTCTGGGAACCTTCCGGTTCCAGCTCTAGAAATATGCACAACATAATCCCGTGGGATTAATGCAGTACAACCCATCACGTACCTCAAACATACCAATACTCTGATCGCATAACCCCGGTTACTTACTCAAGCTTGATCCCGGCCTTCTCTCAGGCCTCCACAATCAAATGCCCTAGGTCTGTATCCCGCCCCGCATACCCGACACTCGCTCTCGTCGGCCTATACTCTGAGCTGACAAACACTGCTGAATCCCAACAGCTAAGCACCCTCACATACTCATCGATCTCCTGGAGAATTCTCCAATTCTCCCCCACTAAAGCACTGACTAACCGCCATCGGTCGTCATTAATGACCTTTCAGAACAATCCTGCACCGAGAAAACATTTACACACTGACTGCTTCCCACCAGCATAAGCAACCCTCAGCAAAACACATCTCCTCCCTGATCAGTCCACTCAAAAGAATCCGGTCTTTCAACTATCCAATCTACGACTGCGGATGCTACCCGACATTCAACCCAGTGCCGCATCTCCACTGACAACCCTCACGAACGATAACCAACGGAATTTCCAATAATAACCCGTAACCAAACCCACAACCTGCCAAAGGATGAATACCACATCGAAAACCGCACAAGGCTACCGGCACCAAAACACCAAACTATAACCATGCCAAACCATCAGGGAACAACGAATGCCAAAGCGAAAACCTGAAACACCAATCCTTAACCATGCCAAACCCGCGAAATAATGAATACCGCATCAAATCCACGCCAGATACCAGCACAAACAAAACGCCACAATCAACGCAAGATAATCAAGACATCAAGAAAGCATCATACCCGCAGCTGCCTCCGGCACTGCTCCGTCTCCCTCTGCCGCAAGCTGATAAGCACGACCCTGAGCCCTTGGGGCTCCGCTCCATCCCATCCTCCTCCTGAACTCCTCAAGGTGGCCGGTGCTAGAGCATGCACCGGTCCTGCAGAAAGCTGTGGACAGTTGACCCTCAAATGTCCAACCTGCTGACAATGATAACAAATCCTCGAATCCCGAATCGGCACTGACTGCCGATAGTCCCGCGCATAGTGCCCCTCTTTTCCGCACTTGCGGCATGCACCACCAGACCAGCAACTCCGGTGTGACTCCTCCCACACTTCCCACAAGTGTGGCCGCTCCGATCCCCCATTCTAACATCAACGGTACTGGACCGTTTCGGCGCTGGTTGCGACTGCATCGGAGCCTGCCTCAGCTCACGCAACTGCAACTCAACCTCTAACTCACGCCGCATGGCGGTCTCCTGCAACACCAACAAGGTCTCACACCTCTGCGCAGACACGAACTGTCTGATATCCCCCCTTGAGCATACTCAGATATCGGAACATCTGAGCTTGCTCCGAAACGAACTCAGGGCAAAACATCGCCCTCTCAATAAACATCCTGGTGATCTCAGTCACCGACTCCAAATCCTGCTTCAGCTCAAGGAACTCCCGAGCCAATCTCTCCTTTTCATCCCGTGGAACATAGCGAGTACTGAACATCTTTCTGAATTGATCCCATGAAACCGCATCCCTTTGCACATCGGAAAAATGACCCCGTAGTCAATCTCCACCAATCCTTCGCTCCGAGCCTCAATAGGTTCAGAGCACACCTCACCCTCTGGTCAGCAGGGCATAAATTCGTGGAGAAACACCCCCCCACGTCTGATAACCATCTCATAGCAACAATCGGGTCCTGAACTCCATCGAATGTGGGAGGCTTCGTATAATAGAAGTCCCGATACTGAAAACCCCGACTAGCTCCTCCCCTTGCCGCTGCTACAGCCGCTGTAGCCGCCGCGGGAACCGTCTCTGCGAGAGCCGCATATCGCTCATCGAAATACTCACTCATGGCGGTCTGGATCGACCCAAACAACTCCGGCAACTCAGCCCGGAACAATGCAGCAACCCCATCACGCAGGATCTCGCGAATCCTCGCATCCCGCTCGCTCGTGCTCGTCCGATCGATAACCTCCGACGACACCGATCCACCCGGAACTCGCTCTCCAGCTCCCGATCCTGATCCGGATCCACTATCATCATGCCTCGAAATCTCCATACTGAAGGCACCCTACCAATCTCAGACACTTCCCAAAATCCTGGGATCCAACTCTCGCAACCCTACCCTAGACACCATGGTTTCCCTGATACGTGTATGGTTCCTGTGCTTTCAGTAGTACGGGCCCATACTACCTTCCACACCTACCCATATTTGTATGAAGTACTACCACAATACCCTAGGGAACATGCATAACAACTATCAACCCTCACCACTAGAGGAACACTGAGAACATCCCATAAGGGACCCTAGGCTACAGGCATCACATATCAGGCAACATTATAATGAATTCCTGAAGGTCCCTAGTCTAACTCTAGCATGCTGTTCTATCAAGCTCAATAAAACAAATATCACGTATGGTATCTTGAGGTTACTTGCTGGCTCCGGCTGGTCGTACCTCCGCGTCCTCCTTTTACCAAATTTGAAAACCATTTTAATTTCTCATTTTAAAATCCTCCTCGATTTGAGACTGGAGTCACACGAATGTTTCCCCAATTCACTCAAACCAAGGCTCTGATACCAACTTGTAACATCCAAAATTTCAAAACAATTAAAATTTTTCAAAAGCCACTCATTTTAATAATGTTGTTACAAAAAGGTTTTCAATACATTATTTAACAGAGTATTTCCCAGGTTCAATTCGTAAAACACCAACGCGAGGAACGGTACGATCACGCCTTTGCCTTGTCACAGACTCTTGAGAACCTGAAACATAAAACCACAACTGTAAGCCCGAGAGCTTAGTGAGATACCTCCAGAATACCAACCACATATACGCCTTTCCAGGCCCTGACCTTCCGGTCCATGTGTCTCAGGGGACTTCCGTCCCTGCTGGGTAAACCTTCCGGTCCTACCCACGCCGACCTTCCGGTCCATCACACAACATATTGCCTTCCGGCCCATAACATATCGCCTTCCGGCCCATAACATATTGCCTTCCGGCCCATAACATACTGCCCTCCGGCCCATAAGCATAAAATGCATATATAACATAACAAATAATCAGAAAGCAGTTCATAAACAACAATCGATCAACAGATCACATATCATAGCATTACTCTAACAAGATACTGGTCTAGCCGGTCACTATCATAACATTACCCTATGAATCAGTCAACATACTAAATGCATACATACGCCCTTCCAGGCCATGACCTTCCGGTCCACATAGTAATGCCTTCCGGCCTGTAACATATAATGACAACTACCCGGATTTCTATCCGGTAAAAAGGGTCGGCCTTGGTGCCATAAACCCTAACGATATAGTGAGGATAACTCACCTCGAAACTGCCGACTGAACAGATAGCTCAAGCTGCTCCGATCACTGATACGATCTCCACCTCTGGACAGTCACCAATGCACTGAACTCAACAATAAACAACAATTACTAAAATACCCCTGGAACCACTGGTCAATCCTTGGTCAAAGACAAGGTCAAAGTCAACCCCTGACTGACCCTACTCGTCGAGTCAACCCTGTGACTCGCCGAGTCCCCATACTCAGAACTTCACTTAACCCGCGACCTAACTCGCCGAGTCACCCCAAGACTCGCCGAGTTCAACGACTCTGAGTCCACTCGCCCTTGACTCACCGATTCCTTAAGATTCCCTTTCTACACGTCGAGTATCCCCTTTTTACTCGACGAGTTCCTCCTGGAAGAATCGCGGGGCCACCCCGACTCAACTTGCCGAGTCTGAAGAACAACTCGACGAGTCCCAGTTATTCTTCAAGCTACTCGCCGAGTCTGTTCATCGGACTCGTCGAGTCCATGCCATGCAGTCGATCAAACTGCTTCCTGAGATAAGTATTGTCCCGAAATACACAAGCATGGGACCTTCTGGACCTCTAAGGTCCTAATACAGGGTTATAGTCGTTTGGGTAACAAGGGTAACACTTAATCTAATCACAAAGGGGTTCCATAAACCCTAATTCCATGACACATCAACATAGCAGGGCATAATTCGAATTCTTACCTAAATAATGTGCCCTCTGTGTCCCCAAATCCTCAGAACGTGACTCCCTTGCTGTTCCTTTAGCCAAGCCCTTCTCCTCCTTGCACCACAACCCTTCCAAGATCAACAATGGCCCTTAGACTTTGCTCCAGATGCACCCACTCGATTTAGGGTTCTTCTCAGAAGGCTAAACTGAACAATGACGGCCAATGAGTGCTTTTTATACGTCGCAAACCTGAACGGTTAGGTTTTCGCCAAATAGCGCAGACTCGCCGAGTCCATATCTGGACTCGTCGAGTCCAGTCGCGAACCCGCGACCCGGTCTGCGATCCTACTCGGCGAGTCTAGGCTCCAACTCGCCGAGTCCCCTCTTAAAACACCCAAAATCATAATTATATCAATATCTGTATTTCCGGGCTGTTACAGGCATCTTGCGTCTAAACCTTTCCACTCACCACACCATCTCTTGCCTTTATTCAATTCCCACCCTCCCTAAAACTCAAATCTACAAACTAAATGAGTTAGAATACTCACATTAAAGCTGTTCTACCTGGTATTGACCTCTACAAGTTCATTGATGGAAACACTCCTGCATAAGAATCCACTATTGTTGAAGGTGTCTCCACTCCACATACAAACTATGCAATCTGGTTCCACCAGGATTGATTGCTTTTTGGAACAATTATTGGCTCTCTTCCACCCCTGTTGAAATTAATCTTGCTTTGGTTCATATTTAACTCAGTTTTTAATGCATTAAATATGAATAAGTGGTTACCATATTATTAGCTGGAAGTGGTTAACCAGGTAGTAAAGTATTTCAGTTTCAGTTCTTTAGTTTAAAACTTTTTATTTCATCTTTCAATGTAGTAGTCTATAAATTTTAATCCCTATTTTATTATCAGTAGAGCATTAGAATAAAAAACTTCCAAAAGTTCTTCCAAGTGTGTGTACCTCCAATTCCTAAGTCAGTTTGCATATTTGAGTGTGTAGCTTGATATCTTGCTGTCTCATTTCCAACATTTGGTATCTGAGCCTACAGTTTATACCTAAATATATCCGCTACGAATCCATGTCTTCATCCAGTCAACTTGTTACAAGAGAGAATGGTGGAGTGCCATTTCAATGTCCGATGTTGACTCCCACGAACTACACCACTTGGGAAATTAAGATGAAAGCTATAATGGATGCCCAGGGAATATGGGAGTCCATTGAACTAGTAGCTAGAGATGTTGTGGATGAAAATAAGAACAAGTCGGCTCGAGCTTTTCTTTTTCAAGCAGTACTCAAAGATATTTTGTTGCAAGTGGCAAAGAAGAAGACATGAAAAGAGGTTTGAGAATCCTTGAAGTTAAGGTACCTGCAAGTAGATAGGGTACAAAAGGACATATTACACACACTCAAAAGTGATTTCGAGGCATTACAGATGAAAGACGGAGAGTCTATCGATGAGTTCATAGGAAAATGAAGTGGGATGATTTCAAAGTTTTGCAGCCTCGGTGAAATCCTTAAAGACAGTACAGTGGTGAGAAAGCTACTTGATTCAGTTCCGGGCAAGTATCTCCAGCTGGTGGCATCGATTGAGCAGTACTCAGATAAAGGCTTACAATGACCGACTAAAGTCCTGTAGCATCCAAACAAGTAGGGAAGTGGGTTTGTTACTTAAACAGAAAACAAGCTCAATCAAAAGTCTTCATGGGGTGGGTTCTGAACAAGCGGTAGAGGATGGGGCCCATCACACCATGATAGAGGGGGTCGATCTGGTGGTCGTGGTAGAGGAAGTGAACAAGGAAGAGTTGGTCGGGGCAGTTTGAAGACGCATCATGACTCATAATAATCACCAAAGAGGAAGGGATAAGAGTCATATTATGTGTTTCAACTGTGAAGAATACGATCACTATGTATCTGAATGCAAAGCAAAGAAAAAAAAGGAGATGAGGCAAACTTGACTCAGATGGAAGAGGAAGGACCCGCTTTACTGTTGATTGTCCATGGTGAATAGACAAACAACATGGGGCTACTAAAAGAGGATAAGGTGTTTCCAGGACAGAGAGGAAACAAGAAAGACGTTTGGTATTTGGATAATGGCATTAGCAACCATATGACCAGTGTGAAAAGTTTCTTCATGGAGCTTGATGGAAACGTGACTGGACAGGTGCAATTTGGCGATGGTTGTAAGGTGCAAATTGTAGGAAAAGGATCCATCTTTATGGAGTGCAAGGATGGAGAGAAACTTCTAATACCGGAGGTATATTTCATACCCGCTTTGCACTGCAACATCTTGAGTTTAGGGCAGATGAAAGAAGACAAGTATAAAATCAAGATGTTGCATCAGTATTTATCGGTACATGATGAAGATGGAAGGCTGATCATGAAGGTTCAGCGATCTAGTAATAGACTGTACAAAATTTCTCTCCACACAACTCAACTGGTATGTTTAGCTACTACTTTGGATGATGAGGCGTGGTTATGGCATGCGAGGTTTCGTGATGTGAACTTCAGGATCATAGAATCCATGGTTGAAAGGGAATTAGTGTGTGGAGTACCAAAGATAAAACATCCTACACAGGTATGTGAAGGTGTTGGATTAGTGTCTAAGTCTATAACTATAACTGGTACATACTTGACCCAAGCCGGCATGGTCCATTTAGGTTGCATGGCATCATGCATTTGGATAGACTAAAATGAGAGAAATAAAACATAATTAGTATATTTAATTAGTATTGATCAAGAATTAATCTAGAATTAAATAAGTGATCAAAAGAAGACTAATTAAATATATGGGTTGATTGTGTAAATCATCCATACTTATATAGTGGGCTAATGCTCCATGGATTATCAAGTTGGGATAAAAACCATAGGATGCTCCATGGTGTATTTGAACCCACAGATCCAAAGAAATGGAAACCCCTGAAAATTAGGGTTTACCCTAATTGTGACTAACTATATAATGATCTTATTATTTAAGAAATCGGTCACTAGTGAAACAAGTGAGGGCAAACCGATTTTAGAAGTGTTCTACTTTCTCTCAAGTTATTCCAAGAGTTCATGATGTTGTGTGAACCATTTGAGGTGTCACACTTGGGACACTAGGCTCTTGAGCTCCAAGGAATCAAGAACCAAACAAGAGGTATGTAGTTCTACTAGAATTTATATTATGTGTACTTTATATTATGCTTGTTAGAGCAATACCTTGGAAAATTGATATTTGCATGTATAATAGAGAAAACATAAATCCAAGGTATTTAGGGTTGCATGTACAGCATAGGAGTTTTACAATGCTCAAAACCCAACAGTGGTATCAGAGCCTAGGCTTGTTTTCACTTATACTTGATGCAAATTGGCTGAAAATCGAATTTTGGTGCTGTCTGCACAGCAGGCTCACCGAGTCCGTGAAGGGACTCGACGAGTCCAAGTGTAAACTCATCCAGCTCGTCGAGTTGGTTCACGCACTCAATGCGTTGGAACCTCAAACATCATATCTTTGAGTTTTGGTGCTGGAATTGGTCTAGAATCATTACCTTTGACTGTTTTGGACTTATAAAACCTATTTTTTAAGTGGTAATGATTATGCTAAACCAGTTTCAACGCTATAATCAAAGTTTCAAGTTTTATATGTGTTTATGTAATTCTCAAAAAATGTTGATTATGAATGTTAATGCTTATGACTTTTGGTAGATCATAGGAATTATGTGCATATTGTTTGTTTGTATAATTCTTGATCTCAATGAAATTGTATGGCGTCAATAACTTGTTCTCAAATAATGGATTTCCAAAAGTTTTGTTTCCTTGATTTATGAGTTAGTTTAGATTAATAAAAAATTGTGTTTTAGTTGTTTTCAATCCAAATTAATCTAAAAGTAGTTCATAAAATGTGTTTTTGTAACTTGTCCTCAAGTAACATAAAAGGTCACATTTATGAATCATAAAACTCATAAAAATGCCATAGGTTACAAAATGAAAAGTTTCTTCTCATAAATATTTTCTTTATGGACTTCATAACTTGTCCTCAAGATATGGATTACCAAGAGACGCTTCTTTAAATTTGTCATTAAAGAATGAGAGGTTACATAAAATGCAGATTCCTCATTTTAATGAACCATTAAACTCATAAGTTATGAATTGAAGAGTCTTGAAATACTTTCAAAGCTTGCACTCAAGTTTTGGAATTTGTAAAGTTACCCCCTCATGTATACTTTAATTCCAAATTAAACCTTAGAATTTTAGAAGGTTTAAAATTCAACACTTATACTATTATTTTAATTTTAATTATATAGATATGTATAAGATAAAGTCAATCTTACCATTAGTAGGCCTCATTCACGAAGCCGGTCTATAAGGGGGTATAAGGTTACTGCCTATAAAATGGCAGTTTAATGGGTGTCCACTCTCACCCACCGCTTCCTTGACTGGTGGAGGGTCGTTAGCCGAACGGGTAGGAAAGGACTATAATTCTCCCTTTCATTAAAAGTATAATGATAAATACTAAGTAACTAAACACTTATAAATTCCCAATCTTAGTTACTTAGGAAAATGTGAAATAGGTGCTAACCCATGAAATTACAGTTTGTACCTTACCAAGTCGTTAGTGGAGCGTGTGCGGTTAACCGTAATAAGGACTAGTAAGAGTGGCAAAGGGTAAATTGACTTTATTATAGATCGGTGGAGCATGTGTGGTTAACCGACACATCGATTATGTGATAAAGTTAAGGATACCATGTCAATTTGCATGGTTATTCACACCTTGTTTGTGATCCTCGGCATCCCAATCACAAACTTGAGAGGTTACAATCAAGATTCAAACATGCCAAGTTCAATGTATCTCAAAAGATCTAGGAGTTTCAAATCTAATTAAAACTTAATTATATTTCGTTTTTCATGGTGGAAATTGGTAAATCGTCATTTACCTACCTTCAACTATTTTATAACTCGGATTACGGCATCCCTCTTCCAATTATAAATAGGTTGATGGATCCTAGCCTTAATATTTCGTATTGGGTGTTATATTAAGCACTTTAAATCAACTAACTTGAATTTCTCCCTTATAGATGTCTATTTTAGACAGTTATGGTCTTCCCAAATCTTTAGGAACAAGCTTCCTAATGAAGATGATATCCCAAATGGCAATCAATGTGAAAGATCAATCCCTTTGTTTTGTGCATTAGTAGGACTAGAAATCATAGTTCACTTCCTCCACCTCCTCCAATAATTCTCCCTATCCCACAAGTTTCAATACTTGATATGTTCTAAGTCATTCAATCCCTATTGGAAAACAAATCTATATGTGCTTAGTTCTTGGAGATTAAATCACATATTGACAAGCCGGGAGAGTCGGGTGTTGAAGTCTTGAGGTAGCTGGGTGTTGAAGTCTCGAGGTAGCTGGCTGATGACTTGGTTCTTCAGTCACTCCCTGATGGCAGATCACGACATGACCCTTTAATGATCTTATCTATTTTCTTGGTGCTGCAGAATCAAAAATGATTTGGAACACTGGTAAAGCAAATTTGGTTAGAAGATCAATTTCCCAAATCTTCATGGACATTGACAATGGTGACACTGGAAATCCAGAAAAGCTTTCTTTTCCCAATGGAAAAGGATCAGCCATAGTCAACTTGGTTGACCAAATGGTAAAGAGAAAGGCTAAGTCTGTGATAGTCCCCTATACCATTTCCAAAGGGTCCATATATATTTCTTTTGCCAATAAAAAGAGACATTGGTTGCAAAGCTGCCCAATTTACCTGAAATTTCATAAAGAAGGTAAAATCAAAAGTTTAAGTTTACTTTGGGTAAACTCCATTATCTAACTCTATTAAGTCTTTTTGAGGTTCTTAATACATGATGTAATGTTATTACATTTTGATGTTTTGGAAGAATCCAAGGAAGCTTAAAGTATGATTATGCTGATTCTGATCGTGAAGATGGATTTCGACCGCAGGGTTCAATGATCCGAATTTTGAGCTTCTGCATAAGAGTTATGATATATATTACTTAGGAATAGACAAAAAAATGTTTTTCATATGTATTTTTATTGTAAGGATAAGTTTTTCCGCAAGTTTTAAAAGAAAAGAAATTTTTTTTGTTTTATTTATTTTAAGTATCCTTACAATGGCATTTGTGAAAATTTGTTGTTTATATGTTTCCATTGATAAGAAATATTGGTAAATGGATTGGATTCTTTCATTTGTGGTAGTATCGTAATTTACCAAATAGGGAAAGATTCTCATGACCCAAGTTTCAGTTGGATAGAAACTTGGAATCATCAACTTGTATTGTATGATGAATGAAAATTTTTATCTTTGGGAAATTAAGACTAATTACTTGTTCACATGTATATGTGAGTCAAGTGAAGGACTAACGGATTTAGTACATTAGGCTGTGTGCTGGTTAGGTCCACCACAAAGGTTGACAAGATTATTCGTTATGATTTACTAAAGTTTAGTAAATATGATTATGCTTACAAGTTTAAGTGTATCTCTGAAACATTGGAAAAGTTTCAATGCATGGCAGAACTGATAAGAGGAATCAAATAAGGTAGAAAGATAAAAGTTTCTCTAATTTGAAGATATGGGAGAGTACTTGAGTATCTTGTTTTATGATTATCTTAGTGATTATAAAAACATATCACAATCGATCCTCTAAGGACACCTTGGTGCATTTGTTGGCTAAGGAGAGGAATTGTGAATTGTGGAAATGGTTAAATCAAAAGATAAATCATACTTCATTCCAAAATAAAATCTTAGAGTCAAACTCCAAGATTGAGCCTTGAGTGACATAATCTTAAGAAAAGTTTAAAACACTTGTCAAATGTAGAGTAAAATGTTTTCTTACTCTTGTACATTTGAAATTGGTAAGTTGTGATGTTTTGGATAAAACAAAGACCAACTAAGGCCAATTGTGTGAAGTGTTTATAAAAGAATCCGCACTATCTCTTGAATATTGGGCAAGAGAGTCTTATATGTCAAGAGGACAGTGGGAGTTTAGAAAGATCCTGAAATAGTTTCAAGAACTAATCAAGAGTTTTGTTAATCACTAGTCACGACTTGAGGTTTGCAACCTATCATGCTGACATATTCTTATTTCTATGTCTATTCCAGAAAAGTGACTATGCTTATGAGTTCTATGAGTTATCAATTGTTTGCATAACAACCTGGAAGCAATGGTAGGCCCTTGTGCTGCCGGGTGGCAAGAAATTAAGATTGAACAAGTTCAGTCCATAGGTGTTTGGGTTTGCCACTAACCTTGTCTTGTAATTATGGTTATGAGAAATTCACATGGATAGGAACACTTACACCATAGATTCTATGTGGTATAAGGTTTCTCTCCGATTCATGAAAATGATGGTGAAGAAGCTCTTTCACTAAGTAAATTTAAGTAGATAGAAGTTGTGATATTTGCATTCTCATGTCGTTAGTGGAGCATGTGTGGTTAACAGGCACACTAACTAGTGAGAATAGCAAAAGATCTAGACAAACATGTGAGCTATATAAGTAAAGGTGTATGATTTTGATAAAGTCTTATCAAAGCATCTCGTATCAGAAATCTAAACTTTGGTAAGAAAGTCAATAACGTATTGTTTTTCTAGAAGTCCAGCTGATTTCTGAGTACATGCCAAAGCTAGTAGAGGCATAAGTGTTATGCAAGTAACATAATAACCATTTTGCTAGTGGGAGCATGATGATTATGTTGCAAGTTAGCAATGTTAATTATAGAAAACAAAAGGTTTCAATTCACTTTGAAAAGTTGTTTTATTATAATTAAGGAAAGAGGATTATATACTTCATTCCATTTCTACAAGCTTAGATTGAGATTTTAATCAACTTTAGTCAAGGATATATATGAATGTTATGTTAGAATGGTTCAACATAAGGAAATTCTATATATGTTGCGTTCCCGAAATTCGATTATGATTACGACATACCTCTTCATAGTTCGAATTATGAGAACATGGCAAATAAAAAAAATTTATTGCATGAATCGTGTCCCATATGCTTCGAATATAGGATCGATTGCATGTGCTACATTATTCATCGATTCTAAATTTTCTTAATTCTTAGGGCATTAAGAAGGGAAAAGGGATTAGAACTAGATATGACTAAAATGATTAAGCAATTGTCGAGAACAATTTGAGGTTTTCCAAAGGTTGGTTACTCATGGACAATTGGAAGTATATAGTAAGGACCATATTGACATATTTTGAAAAGAGGCAACTCTTGTTCAAAAGTGATGGTCAAAATGGGAATATGGAATTGTTTCCATAGGTGGAAGTTATTCTTTAAATCTATGTAAGATTAAAGAACTTAATGCAAAGAAGGGTGTTCAAAGGAATGTACTTTGAATTTGAGACTTCATTTCCATGGAATTGCTTTCCATTGGAAATACTTTGTAATGTCTGTTGCCAAGTCTTTGAGACTTGTGTGAATATTCATTATAAGAGGATCATTGCATATAAGTTTAGAATCTAACAAGATTACGGTAAATGACAAGAATTTGGTGTTCTTACATTTATTGTAAAGGATTTGGGATTGTGAAATGAGCATCATTGAAATGTTGTCAATTCACAAAGAGAGGACCACATGTAAACATAGTGTGCATACTTGGAGTATGGCATAGCTATTGTTTGGATGAACATAGTGTGCATGCTTGGAACATGGCATGACTATTGTTTCAATTCAAGTATTAAGTTGATTAATTGAAACATGAATAATGAGTAATCAATATGGTGCTTAGATAAAAGGTGTTTTTATTTACACTCAAAGTGTTGGGGCCATACAGGATTAGTATTATTTTTGTGTTTCAATTTGCATGTTTTGACTTTCAGAATAACTAGGTCATTCTTCCCGAATGACTAAGTTATTCAAACCATCCACAGTCTGTCATATGTTGGAAGTAGATATGAATCAAGACTGTCATGAATTTGGCTTGTATGATTTGTCTAATGTGAATTAGACATAGCAATGGTTGTTGCAACATTCATGAGTATTCATAAGGCCTGAGTATTGGATTCAACCCACTCTCATTTGGATTTACCTTATGAATTTTATCACGAGTGAATCGTGAGATGATAATATATTATATTCTTCAAACCTAGAGATATGAGTTGTTGACTACGAGTTGGTTATATATTGATTGCACGAAAACGCATTAGTAACTCGATGTTATAAAACGTGCCTTTGTGTATTGTGACATCCCCAAAATCACGGCCAGAAAAGACCGTTTTCATTTATGCTTTTAAAATAATTTTCAGAGTAAATCCTTTTGATTTAAAAGAGTTGCGGAATTTGTTCCCAAAACAAAATATGATAAAATAAAGTTTATCAAAGCATTTCATCAAGAGATGCATTTTTCATTATATAACAATATTCGGGATGTCATGTTCCGATAAACAGACCAAAAGCATAACGATAACATTACAAGTCATTCAACAAATATATACATATACAGACTTGTAAACATAACAACTCAATGATTCATCCATCTTATGCCCTTGCGCCACTTCCTGTAATACAAATAAAACTGAGTGGGTGAGGCTTGGGAGCCTAGTGAGCATATAGGGTTTTCAACCCACAATAAATAATTATATTTAATTCACCAACCAACAATAACCCGATTACCCATTCCCGTTATCCTCACTTTCCTTCCCTAAAATAACGTCTATTACAAGGGACCTAATCTAGGATTTTCATCGGGATGGACATTACCGCAAAGGGGCTTCCTTAACAATAAAGGTCCTAAAGGCAACCATGAGGGGGATAGAGTACACTGGTGAACACATCGTTCACAACACCTACAGGTTATGAGCCTGCTAGCGTTCCACAGGATTGTCTAGAAAGAGTCCGTGGTCGTTATCCATACTCCGCTGAATAACTAGATCAACAACAACAACAACGAGGCCTCTCATCTGTTTATCACACATCAACTATCTACCCATGTTCTACCCAACACATTAGTAGATAAAAATATATATTTTGGTACATATTTTAAAACCTGTATAGTATTTTCATTCAATACATATTCCACATAACAGATGAGGCACACCCACATAACACGTATTTCACAGAAAATAAATCAGATCTATGAGATAGAAGAGAGTGAATATACATTCACACACATAACAACAAAATTATACACATAACACATATTTCGTATAAAATACTTCGTATTTAAGCGTTAGAGGAAAGTAACTACACACTCACTTGATCAGAAGATGATCAGACTGCACTACGGCTTGTAGATGTAGTATTTCTCCGCAGATCTGGAAGATCTTCACAAAAACCGGGCTTCTCGCGGGCAGAGCTTCGGCTAGGGAATCGCACTTCTTAGGATTCTCGGGGCTTCAGATCTTGCTTCGGGGCTCAGGAATAATACCGGGCCTTCGGGGTATAAATGGCACGCAAATCGAGGCAAAAGATCAAAGAAAAAGGAATGGTTTGTAAATGGAAGAAGCTGGCTTCGCATCCCCTTTTATAGGGTCTGATCCTCGGGGTTACGTTGGGCGTAACTTTGGGGTACGCGGGGCGTACGCCTCAGATTGTCAGCGCTTACGTCATCGGAGGTACTCGAGTGTTGGGCTTCGTCACGCTTCACTGTACGTTGGGCGTACAGCAGTACGCTGGGCGTACTCCGGATGAGTCCGGTGACTCCTTCGGATATACCACGTATTAATGATTAACCACCAATGCAGTAAAACAGGCTGTAATTATTAGTACCAAATTTTTGGAAAATCAAAGATTTTCGTGCTAAGAGTGTAAAAAGAAAAGAAATAAAGCAACTCTTTTTAGGAATAAATGTGATGTCAATAATGACACGAAACAAATGATCCCGGGCACGAATCTCTTCCTTCAAGATCAAGAGAGACCTTAAAGTGTTGATGTGATTTCCCGTTAAATGACGATCAAACACTTATTAATAAATGTTGAAAGGCTTCTTTTAATTTGGCTACTTAAGGGTGGCTTTCGCTTTGATTCAGCAGTCCTAATCTTGAAATAAGATAGAAAGTGAACAAAGTACTTGTGAGACCGGTGTAGTCTGTTGAACAAGTAGGTAGGAATTAATTTTAAATTGGCTTGGAAAATATAAAATCTCAACAAAAAAATTAAAATTAAAAACTGGATCCCAAGGGAAGAAATGTTATGGTGTTTAACAATTTCATAGGAATCACACAAAATAAAAATTTGAGATTTCATCAAGATACATCCGTCAATTCGTTGGTGAAAACTTGAGCAAATTAATTGTTCACCGTCAATTCAGATTTGGTGTTGAATTTTGGGTTTCACTCAGCTCGTAGTGGCACGAAACTGAGATCATTAACACAGTTGTTGTGTAACCATAAACCTCAGTGGTAAGTTCTGAGAGTCTCAAGGGTTACGTTGATGAAACGAATGTAATGGAGAAATGGAATGGAGATGGTGTAAGAATTTAAAGTACCTCTGCTGCGAAAATAAGGACCAAGCAGAAAACTCTTATCTCATGTGAGAAGAGAGTGAGGTAGCTCACGATTAGAATAAATGTGATAGCCTAATTGGGAAGACAAGGTTTGTTTATACCAAGTCGTTAAGGCTATTATTCAGAATCTTATGAGGCTTGGGACACATACAACAGCATGCTTCTAGGGACACGTAACTAATCCAACAATTATATCCTCATAAACGAACGAACACAAAAATAAAATAAGAAGATATTTTTGGTGTTTTTGATATATATAAAAAAAATTAAAAGAAAATAAAATAATAAATAAAAATAAGCAAGAAAAAAAATAAGACTTAGAAAGAGTAAAAAAAAACTTTGGAAAAAATTTTTGGTAACCGAACCCGAAGGTTCGGTTGGTTTCGGTTGAGAAAATTTTAAAAAACCGAACCCGAGCGTTCGGTTGGTTTCGGTTGAAGAAAATTTTGAAAAACCGAACCCGAGCGTTCGGTTGGTTTCGGTTTAAGAAAATTTTGAAAAACCGAACCCGAGCGTTCGGTTGGTTTCGGTTTAAGAAAATTTTGAAAATCGAACCCGAGCGTTCGGTTGGTTTCAGTTTAAGAAAATTTTGAAAAACCGAACCCGAACCTTTGGTAGGTTTCGGTTTTGGAAAATTTTAAGAAACCGAACCCGAACCTTCGGTAGGTTTCGGTTTTGAAAAATTTTAGAAAACCAAGGAATTTAGACTTGTTATCAGAAAATACTTTTGACAATAAGATAAACAACTTTGAACATGAAATGTACAACCAAGAAAACTACCTTTGTGGTGATGAGCGAGTCAGATGATTTAACCGAACCTGAACGGTCGGTCAATTTCGCTTCTTACGTTTGAGGTTGAGAGGTAGTTTGAGGTACTGACTCTGATTCCATCATACCTAGCCCTTGTAAAATTCTGTTGAATGATGCTTCAGGAAGAGCTTTGGTAAAGACGTTAGCCAGTTGATTAGTGGTTCTAACAAAGTGTACTTCAACGTTTCCATCTTCCACATGATCTTTGATGAAGTGATACCTCAGTGCTATGTGTTTGGTTTTAGAGTGTTGCACTGGGTTATGACAGATCCTAATTGCACTTTCAGAGTCACAATATAGTGGGATCTTCTTCATATTGAGTCCATAGTCTCGAAGTTGACTCTGGATCCAAATCACTTGAGAGGTGCAGGATGCAACGGCTATGTATTCAGCTTCGACAGTAGACAACGACACGCACGTTTGTTTCTTTGATTGCCAGCTAACCAACTTCCCGTCAAGGAATTGACAGCCACCAGTGGTGCTTTTTCTGTCGAGTCCACATCCTCCAAGGTCTGCATCTGAGTAGGCTTGAACGAAGAAGCCTGAGTTGGAAGGATACCATAGACCTAAGGAGGCAGTTCGTTTGAGATATCGTAAAATGTTCTTCACTGCAAGCATGTGAGGTTCGCGTGGGTTTGCCTGAAATCTAGCACAATAACACACAGAAAACATGATGTCAGGCCTGCTAGCAGTAAGATACATTAGTGAGCCTATCATTTGACGATAGAGCGTGATATCAACAGCCGGTTTGTCCAGGGATGGAGTTAGCTTGGTGCCGAATGCCATTGGGACTTTGACTTTGGAATCTCCCATCATGCCAAATTTTGCTAAGAGAGTCTTCGTGTAAGCTTCCTGATTGATAAAGATGCCTTCGGGTCCCTGTCTAATATTTAAGCCAAGGAAAAAGTTAATAGGACCCATTGAGCTCATTTCAAATTAAGTCTCCATCAGCTTTCTGAATTCAGCTGTTAGGCTGGGATTCATTGAGCCAAAGATGATATCATCGACATAAATTTGAACGATCATAAGGTGGTTACCTTCCTTTTTGCGAAAGAAGGTTGGGTCAACCGAACCTTGTTTGAATTTGGACATCTTTAAGAATTTAGTTAGTGTTTCATACCAGGCTCTCGGAGCTTGTTTGAGTCCATACACAACTTTATCCAGAATGTAGCAATGATTAGGATACTTTTCGTTCACGAAACCAGGAGGTTGCTCCACGTACACTGTTTCTTTGAGTTCTCCATTAAGAAATGCACATTTGACGTCCATTTGGAAAACTTCAAAGTTTTTGTGGGCAGCATAGGCTAGAAATATTCTTACAGATTCCAGCCTAGCTACAGGAGCGAAAGTCTCTTCATAATCAATCCCTTCCTCCTGACAATATCCTTTTACTACCAGACGAGCTTTGTTCCTTATAACATTCCCTTCCTTGTCCATTTTATTCCTAAAGACCCATTTGAGACCAACAACCGAGGCATCTGGAGGAGTTGGAATGAGGCGCCAGACTTTGTTCCTTTCAAATTCGTTCAGTTCGTCTTGCATCGCTTGAACCCAATCGGAGTGATCGAGAGAAGTGTTAACTGTCTTCGGTTCAACTTTTGATATGAATGAGTTAAACATGCAAAATTCAACTTTGGAAAATAAGGATGTCTGTTTTGCCTTGAGTTGTGATCGGGTCATAACCTTTTCAGAGACATCCCCAACTACTTGAGAGATAGGATGATCTCTGGTCCATTTGGTGAGGGGAGGGTAGTTTGGATCAAAGGTTGGGTCCAATTCAACATTGATCATTTCTTCTGGCTCGGATTGGCTTTCGTAGTCGAGTGACATATCAACTTGCTCCCCCTCGATAGATGAGCTTTCTAGAATGCTTTGAGAAACTTGAGGTTCAGAGGTTTCTTGTGGTGCTGGGCTTTCAGGCGTTGATGCACCTTCGGATGGTGAAGCACTTTCGGTTGGAGAAGTACTTTCGGGAGCATTTGGAGAGCTTGGCTCTCCCTCAACATGTGAGGTCGGCTGAGTTGATGACGGTTGATCCTCCCCCTCGACTGAAGCATCGTTTGATGGAGATTCGTCAGAATTCGATCCCCCTTCATTCATTCTCCTGGCAGCTTCTTCGACAATTTGCTTCCTATGGTCTACCTTGTTGTCTGCTGCGCCTACTTCTGAGAGAGTGGCTTTCTCTGGTTCGTCAAATAGCTCCATAAACTTCTCAAATAGATTAGCGAACGAGACTGTGACTTGGCCAGTTTGAGGAAAGATTTCCCCAGCAATGTCTTCTTTGGCCTGTAGCTTTTTGACATAGCTATCATCGAAAGTCACGTAATAAGTCTCTTCGATTTTCCTCGAACGCTTGTTTAATACTCTGTATGCTTTGGAAGTGAGAGAGTAGCCCAGAAAGATTCCCTCGTCAGCTTTGACATCGAACTTGTTGCGGTGTTCTTTAGAGTTAAAGATGAAACACCATGAGCCGAACACATGGAAAAATTTCACATTGGGCTTCCTATTGTTGAGAATCTCATAAGGAGTGAGCGTGAATCGTTTGTTGCGATATGACCTGTTCTGTGTAAAACAAGCAGCAGAAATAGCATCAACCCAAAAGTAAAGAGGTAAGGAAGCGAAACTTAGCATGGTTCGGGCAGCTTCACACAAAGATCGGTTTCGTTTTTCGACAATTCTGTTCTGTTGACGTGTGTAGGGAGCTGAGAAGTTGTGACTTATTCCCTTTTCTGCCAGGAATTCTTTGAATTCTCTATTTTTGAATTCCAGACCATTGTCGCTCCTGATGTTGCGAACCACCTTCTTCAGCTGTACTTCAGTCTGCTTGATGAACACTTTCAGCTTATGAGTTGCTTCAGATTTAATCTTTAGAAAGAACACCCATGTAAACCGCGAAAAGTCATCAACAATAACAAGAATATACTTGCTACCACCGATGCTTTCGATAGATGATGGACCACACAAATCAATATGAAGTAATTCAAGTGGTTCAACAACTTTAGTGTTTATTATAGATGGATGACTTTGACGACTCTGCTTCCCCATTTCACATGCAGCACACAAATGATCTCTGTCGAACTTGAGCAGTGGAAGACCTCGAACGTGACCTGCAGTGACAAGTTTGTTGATATCTTTAAAGTTGAGATGAGAGAGTCTTCGGTGCCACAACCAGCTTTCGTCAGATTGTGCTTTTGATAACAGGCATATAGCTGGGTTTCCTTTGATGGGTTTGAGGTTTAGAGGAAACATTTCACCCTTACGCTCCGATTTAAGAATCACTTTCTTTGTCTTCTTCTCAATAATTTCAGAACCCTCATCGTCGAATGAGACTTTGAGACCGGTACCTCCAACAAGCTGAGATACACTGATGAGGTTGTGTTGTAGTCCTTCCACGTATGCCACATTCCTTATAGTGAAATCACCATTGGTAATCATTCGGTATCCCTTTATGGTGCCGAAGGAGTTGTTTCCAAACTTGACGTTGCCACCATTTGTAAGAGACCTGTATTCCCTGAGCTCTTCTTTCCTCCCTATCATGCGACGCGAGCAGCCACTATCGATGTACCATTCTTCGTCAAACTGCTCGTCACTGATTACCTGCAAAAGTTAACCAGATTTAAAAACCCAACGTTTCTTGGGTTCACGTGAGCTTTTCACAGGAACATGAATTGTAAGAGAGATGTCAACCAGATATGTTCGTTTTATTAGTGTTGTTTCATCTTTCTTTTTGATGGTAAAAACTTTGATTTTATTAGGATTAGGTGCGTTCGGTTTAGATTCTGGTTTGGATGCTGAAACCTTCTGTTTGCCTTTTTGTTCAGCTGACGAATGAGATTTTTGAGAATGAACAGAATGGACTTTAGAGCGAGATGGAGATGAATTGGAAGAATTAGATGAGTGAGATTGAGAGGGCTTAGATTGAGATGACTTCTTGGCTGGAGACTCTAGGTGACCCTTTTGCTTTTGATCATTGGTGGAACTGACCTTAGAGTTTTGATCTCTTTTGATTTCAGAACCGAAC
Source organism: Lactuca sativa (assembly GCF_002870075.4). NCBI lineage: Eukaryota > Viridiplantae > Streptophyta > Magnoliopsida > Asterales > Asteraceae > Lactuca > Lactuca sativa. Next base: position 90,195,345 of record NC_056627.2, read on the forward strand.
ATTTGCTTTCGGTTGGTTTCGTTCTCTGAACCAAACCTTTGCTTTCGGTTGGAGTCATCCTCAGAACCGAACATTTGCTTTCGGTTGGTATTCTTTTCTGAACCGAACCTCGGCTTTCGGTTGTTGTGGCTCTCGTGCTTTTTAACAGGATTATTCTCAAACTTTAGGTTCTTGTCTTGATGTGAGAAATATGCATTCTGGGATTGCCAGAATTGTTTCCTTTCAGAGAGATTCTTCCTGTATCTCTGGTTCCTTTGACGTTTCTGATTCCTCATCTGCTTCGGTTGATGATGGATGCTGGCTTTCATTTTCGGTTTCTCTTTGGCTGGTTCACTTTGAACTGTGGACGTTTCACTTTGAACTGAGGAACTAGAGGGAATGTCTTCTTCTACCGAACTTCCATTTTCTTGAGGAATGTCTTTCGTACCACTGGTACTTGGCACATCGAAATTATCTGGCTAGTTCAAGGGTTCTGGTACGTATCTACCTTTACTTTTCCATGAGGTCCTTTCAGATAAGCCTACCGTTTCATCAGCATTATCGATTGGAGCTGACCAGAAGAACTCATCACAGCCATCAGCATTGTCTTCGTTTACAATTGATGTGAGTTCAGCAGTCTGATGTTCGGTTACTCCTGTGACCTTGTACACTTGATTTGGAGTGGTCCTAACCTTTTGATATACAACGGCTTTCTCTGCTAAGATCGGGGACTTTTGTTGGGACAATCGAGCGAACTCCACTGAATTTTCTTAAATTAGATTCTTGTGGTTTTCAGGTTCGCTTTTCACAAATTCTGAGCAGTCAACCGTGTCCTCTACAGAAATTTCACTCATATTGTCATCCTCATTAAGCTCATATGCATTTTCAACATCAATTTTGTTTTTTGAGCTTAAGTTGGCGTTTAAAGAGTCAAATTTTTGTATGGTTTCGGTTCTCAGTTTCAGTCTATCATTTTCATCCAAAAGGTTTTTGAGCATGTCCTTATGGTCCTTGGATTTAATGAAAGATTCAATTTTGTCCAGTCCATACATATAGGTTGGATTGACGTCATCAGATGATATCACACTCTCACAATTATAAGCTTCAGCATCAATTTCATCCTCCTTAAACTCAAGGAAGGGCAAAATCATGCGATGAATCTTTTGTCCTATTTCACAATCCAAATGAAGCTGAGTAATATTAGTGTAAAGACGTTTTGCAATCAAACAAAAAACATTTCGCTATTTTAAAAGCTTTAAATTGTCTCTTTGTAAATAAATGTTTTCATCTTTTATTTTGACTAATTCCGACTCCTTCAATTCGATCCACATGCGCCGTTCCTCACTCTTCGAAGACACCCTGCTTAATTGATCAGTTAGGTTAGAATTGGTGACTCGATTTTGAGTTAAACTACTATCTAGATGAGAGATTCGTGAATTAACACTTTTTAGTTCTTTTTCATATGAGCATTGTGTAACTTTAAATGAGACAAAAACCGTTTGTACCTTCTTGATCAGTTTATCAAGTTCGTTGAACTGTACGCTGAGCGGTTTGGCTGTAAAGCACATATCTTGTTGCTCCTTCGGTTCATTGCTCCCACTATCAGTATTGTATCCCCTCATCTGAGATACGTTAGAGACCATCAAGCACCTTCCACCACTGCTTTCCTCTTTTGCCACACAAGCCTTTCCATGAGAGGGCTTCCTCACTTCATCGTCTTCAGAGTTGGTTGACCAAACCTCCACGTCACTGAACTCGTCATCAGCAACCGAACCCTGCACAATTAGAGCATTCATAGAAGGGTTAGCGATAGATTTCTTCTTCCTTATCTCATCAAGCTTTTTCTGCAGCAACGCTTCCTCATCCTTTTCCTCATCCTTTTTCAGCCATCTTTTTAAGGACACAATCCTTTGCATAGTGGTTTTTCCCTCCACAGTAGTAACAGCTTACTCCAGAATCACCTTCTGCCTTCGGTTCCTTCTTAGACTCTTCAACCTTCGGTTCATCTTTAACCTTTTCTGAACTATAACTCCCCTGCCAGTTTTGATTTTTGTTGTTGGGGAATCTCTTCTTAATGAACCTCTTGGGGTTAGACACCATCATAGCATAATCCTCAGACGTGAGGTCATAATCCTCCAAGTTGAGGTCTTCGTCCTCCATCACAGCTTTACTTTTTGATAGGAGGGCCAACGAACCTAGGCTTGAAACTACATTCTTCTCCTGCAACACAATCTTCTCCTGAGATTTGAGAATGCCCACCAGTTTCGCCAAGGAATATGATTTAAATTGCTCGTGGGCTTTCACTGTGGACACAACTGCTCTCCATTCTGATCTGAGACCATTCAAGAACGTAACCTTCTATTTAATAAGCTTCCTTTCGATGTCATGTTTGATCATCTTGCTGAGAAGATGATTGAAGCGGTCGAACGTTTGGGTCACCGATTCATCGGCTCCTTGCCTGAATTCACCAAACTCAGACAAGAGTAAGGTTTGAATTGAGTGTTCAAGATCCTCGTCTGTAGAGTACAATTCACGTAGCCTGTCCCAAATCTCCTTTGCCGTCGTGCATGAACTCACCAACCTAAAAGTGTCGGACTGAAGGGCGAATCTGATCAATCTTAGCACCTTGATATTGCACTGGAATTTATCTTTTTCATCTTGCGCAATATCTTTAACATCCTTCAGGAGATCATTATACTCCTTTTGAGTTTTGATAATCCTTGAAGTTGCAGAGTGAGAAAACGGTCCATTAATAATTGCTTCCCAGATGAGGTATCCATTATCCTCAGATCCTATAATCTAATCTTCAAAGTGATGCGCCCAGACTTCATAATCATGGGTGTATAGGATGGGAATCTTCGTTGTTGATCCAATGTTGTTTGAAATAGTAATGGGATTCGATTGCGACTCGTCCATAATGATCGAATAACCTATTCAAAGGTCAGACTTGTAATAAATCAAATTAGGGCAAAACAATAAATATCAAGATACGTCAATAATGAGATGACGGCTCAATAAATATCAGTAATTGCGGAAAACCCTAATTGAACCTTTTTCACAGAAAAGAAGTGTATCGATTACACAGCCTCCTGCTCTGATACCAATTGATAAGATTAAAATCTTGAAGATCGATTAGATCTTAAACAGGTAAAATAAAGATTAAACAGCAAGAACACGAAAACAATAAACAACTCAAGAATGAATCAAACGTGTCGAATGATTATAAAACAACCCTCAGAAGAGCTCGACAAAGAACATCAACTGTAGAGGGTTAGTGTAACAACCCGTCATTTCAGGTCCTTGAAATTCGAGTCTTGTAACCTCTTTGAAAAAGTAATTAGAATATCATCGAAAAATGAAGTATTCAAAGGCTTTGTTTGGAGTACGCTATGTAATAGATATCGTCTTAAGGTTTCCAAGCATATAAAGAACACTAAAATCCGAGTTATAACGAAGAAGTTATGACCATTCTAAGTTTTCCGACAAAAACCGGCAATACGAAGTTACGTAAAAACTCGAATCGGAGATCGAGCGACTTTTGGCCGGAATGACCTAAAAGAGAATCGAAGGTCTCGACAATGGTATTTCAGCGGTAAAAAGTCTGGCAAAAACCGACGTCAGATAAAGAAGTTATGAATTTTTACAGAAATTCCTTAAACACGATGAGTTATAAAATAATTAATAAAAATAATTTCGGAATTTGCCAACGGAGTCTAAAAGAAAGTTGTAGAGCGTAGTCTCACCTACGCGTGGATATAAAGACCATCGAAAACGGAGTTGGTATGAAGAAGATATGATTTTTTGAAGTTTATTAAATAAATTATATATTTATTTAAATCAAATTTCGGACCTTATCCGAAGAGGAGTCAGCGTCCTCATCCGAGGTACGCGCTGCGTACCCCTGTACACCCTGCGTTCCCGAGAGACTTGGCCTCGGAACGTCCACGTCGCCCTATCCGAGGCTTCCGACCCGTCCGACCCGCCCGTCCGACCGACCCGTCCGACCCGCTGTCCCATCCGACCCGCCGTCCCATCCGACCCGCCGTCCCATCTGACCCGCCTCCCCACCAACCCGTCCCATCCGAAGCCGAGGCATTCGAGGCTTCGGTCATGCATGACGTACGCGTACGCGCTGCGTACGAGCGTACGCCCCGCGTATCGAGGCGGTTCAGCCTTCCTATAAATAGAATGCAAGGGCTTCCGAGAAAAAGGCTCATTTCTCTCCTCTCTCTGACAATCTTGCCTCGTTTTCCGTGCCCGTTCAAACCCGAAGCTCTGGTCTTTTTGCTCAAGTCCCGAGGGTCGATTTTACTCCCGAGATTCCCGAGAATCCCGAGGAAAATCCGTTTCCCGAGACGAAACTCTGTCCGGTTTTCCATCTCGCTATCTTCAAACTATCAAGTGAGTTCATATCCCCTTTGAACACTCTTTAAATACATTTTAAATGCTTTTATACTCTTTTAGAGGAGGAATACAAGTAAACACACGACTAAAATCGTGTGAAACATCAATCTTTTGATATACTTTTCATACTGTTGTTTTAACTATCTTATTAAGTTATTATGATGCAAAACACCTCACAACACAACTTTACCCTCTTGGGATACAATATGTTTATAAATAGAATTATGTTTTATTTATACGTTTACATACAAATACATCATATCAAGGGTAACATTCTTTTCTAGATCATTTTATGCATTCAAAGAACTTATGATTTATGCTTTGTCAAACATTGTGAAAAAGGATAAACTTTGCATACAAACTACTACTTTAATACAGACTTAGTTGAGAATCCGTGAGACGTGTACATCTTCAAACACTGCCTTTTAGATAAAAGGTATCGCTACAAGTCCTGTCTATAACCAGAGTCTCCCGTTCGGAGAACGTGTCAAATGTGTATAGATCTATACGGGAAGTCATGATCCCGCGCCCTGACTGTTAGCTACAGTCCGTCTTTTGGGGTGACCGTTGTCATAACGCTACGACGCCTGAAGAACGTCGCTACAGGCATATTATGTTTAGTATGGTTATAAAACTCATCGGATATATAATTATTATGGTATTATGCTTTTATGAACAAGTAGCTATTAAAACTATTCTTCATCTAACAAGTGCGATCTTCGTATAGCTTTACTATGTAAAACTATGACACAACTTACAAGCACGTCGGTTGCTTGCGATTTTCGGTCTTGGAGACTGCCAGTTATGTCAGGAAAATAAGGGTTTTTCCTGTATACAAACCAAACAACTAATAGGAAAATAAGGGATTTTCTTGGTGCAACCATTTACAACTTATAACACGAACATTCATATGCATTTCATACTTTTATAAGAAAATAAGGGTTTTTCTTGGAAAATACAACAACTCATATCTCAACCATTAGGGAAAATATGGGATTTTTCTGGATCTAATACATTCATTTTCAACACAACAAATCACAACTCTTTACATTTGAAACACTGCGTTTTTTTTGGAAAACATACACGAACTTTCGAATGGCGTACATTTTCTCAAAACACTACTCATGAACTCACCAACTTAGATGTTGACACTTTTTCTTTGAAATAACTTGTATTCTCAGGGAACCGCTAAACAGATTTGGAAATCAACTTTTGGAGATTAACGTGCTGACGTTAATTACTTCTTTTGAAAGATGTTTATGTATTTAACTAGAGAACATGTAACGGATACAATTATGTAAACATTTTGGAAACTTTAATATATATGGTGGTGTGCACTTTCCTTTCTATGAACTGTTATGATACTGAATATGACGTCCTCCGCCCCCGAATGTTTCCGCCGTTCTGGTTTGGGGGTGTGACAGATTGGTATCAGAGCATCGTTTATAGTGAAGTAAGTATATCAAAACCATTTTTGGTATACAACTATAAACACAACTGGGCAAAAACACTCTGAGAAGAGTCACACTTTTAAAATTAAATTTATTTAGTTTTTGTAAAGTAGGCATTCATTCATTTCATAGTAATAACATGGTCAGTATCACAATTAAAAACAATATAGAAGTATTATAAATAAGTTGTGCAGTGCGGGTATGCCTTGGGACATGTAATCGGAACTGGGAAGAATATAGCCTGATCAACTATATTTGTCCAAGAGCCGACTAACGTATGCCAAGGAGTGTCTGCAATGGACAACAAATTTAAAACTTACCAAAAGCATATCGTTAAAGAATACTAAGGGAGTATTCGAGTGCCTTCAACCCTTAAACTTAAGAAGTAAATTCCATGTGCTTTAGCTTATAGTCAATTCTTAACCCTATTCTCGTATAGACTCAAATGGCTGGATTCCATCACCCCGGTGACCCCTACTACCCCAACCAAAGTAATGAAGAAGGAATGCAAAAAGAATCAGACTCAGATCCAGAGAACAATAACCTACCCTTAACGGCCCCAATTCAAAATCCTAATCCTCGACCGGAATTTCATGGCTCGACGCCCCTTTGGGCAACTTACCTGGATAGCTGGAGCCGCGAATTGGATCAACCCCTTCCATTCAACGGAGACCGAAGCTTCTACAACCTAAGCGAGGGAGGCTCAGCAGACAGAGCCCTTCCTATATTGATTCGTCGGATTTCTCGCATTGGTGAGCAAGGACGGACGACCATCCATCGAACTGAGGAAAATGATGCGAACACTGGAGTCAACACAGTTCGCATCCGACAGTTAGGATTATCTCGCGAGAGAATCGTAAATCGAAATGAAGCGTTACAAAGAGACCTAACAGCAACTCAAACCGAAGTGATAGAACTTCGGGCACGCCAGGCAAGACATGAACTATGTATGCTCGAGATGGAGCGTCAGTTGGTAGAATCTAAGGCCCATGTAGCCAGCTCGTGTAACAAATAAAACCTGTCTGACTTCCAAAATTTTGTCATAGCATAAGACCTCGGATAAAGTCCTTACTTTTCTTAACCTTGTAATCCGAGACCTTTAGATAGGTCAAAATTTTCCTAACTACAAAATGTAACGCACCATGTTTTATAATATATATGAGGTATTTCCTTTATTAAACCTTTCGCATACCACTCCAATTCATGAGTTTATCTACTCTCCTTATGAGTCAAACTCAAAACCCTATTCAGGGGTAAACCAAACTTTTGATATAACAAACCACTAATGCGCGACTTTCGAATCATTAAAACTTATAGTTTTTCATGTTATTTCCTTATCAGAACAATGTCTCCTCGTAGATCAGCACGTAGAAACGCAACCCCACCACCACCTCCTCAATATGACCCCAACATAGTGCAATCTGCTATCGCTGCGGCAGTAATAGCTGCACTGTCTCAAGCAAACTTTAGTGGCGCAGCAAGGACTGGAAATAATCAACTTACCAATGCAACCCCATTCCTACAGTTGGACACCGCCACTTTGCAAGCTACAGTTATAGCCACAGTGGCAGCCATTATAGCATACAATAACTCTGTCAACTCAAGCAGGGAAGGAAACGATATCAAAAATCCTAATCAAAGAAACAATCGAAGCCACCTACCAGTAGCTACCTACATGAATACCGCAAGGTGCGAACACAAGAACATGAAACGAAAACCCTGGAGCAAGAGGGGAGGCAAATCAACGCAAAGAAATGCCAAAAAGCAATCAACAAACCATACCCCTACACCCAAAAGGTCGTACAACGGCAACCAGCCTTAGTGCAACCGATGCAACTTTCATCATCACGGATCCTGCCGTGAAATGTATTGCGTTAGGTGCAATAGAAAGGGACACACCATCCGCTACTGCAGAGACCTAGCCCAACTAACTGCTCCAGCCACAAATGTAGGAGTAGACCGCGCTTGTTATGAGTGCGGAGTAACGGGACACTTCCGAAGGGACTGCGTGGAGTCAAGCATCATGAATGCTGGTGGAGAAGGCCAAGTATTCGCAATGGGCCAAGAGGAGGCTATTGCAGACCCCACGGTTATTTTGGGTACATTTCTCCTTGATAACTTATTTGCATACATTCCATTGATAGTAGGAACGCAGAAGAGTTCCGTGAGTCGCAAGTTTAAAAATCTACTCGAACAAACACCCTAATCATTAAACAAAACTTTCATAGTAGTAATAATAGAGATAGACTAAAAAAGCACTGAAAACACATACGTAGAATACCCTATCCCACTAACGAAACTCGATCGATTTATAATGACAACCCCCACACAAACCCCAATTGGTTTCTAGTTTCAAAACCCCGAGGTACTCATATGAGGAATCTTTGCAACCTTCCCGTAGTACCCCCCAACGAATCATTTAGAAATAACACGCATGCAACAAGTCTAATCCAGGCCCAGAAACTAGTAGTGAATTCAACCATGAGCTTCAAAATGTAGCTTCCCTAATGCATCGATTGAATATGCTAACATTTAGAAGAACATAAGTAATTAAACCCAAAACCTCACGATCCCGATCAGTTGAAGTCAGGTGGAGTAAAGAAGGTCCGATGAAGTATGCACATTAGGATCTAGATTCATAAAGGAACAAGAGGAACAAATAGACCAGAAGCACTCACTCCGGAAACAATCAGCCAAGCAGCGAAACACCCATCCTCCATATCGACGCCGCTACGTTACAAGCTGCAGTAGCAGCTGCTGTGACAACCTTCCTTACACACATCAACTCAGGCAACACAAGCAAGACCGACAAAGGAGTCGAGAGTTCCGATGGTAGTACCAAGCCGGGAAACCAACGAGTGGCAACTCCTGCAGAACGCTTTAAGAAGAAATTTCCAAGGTGGGGTAATGAGGAAGGCACTCGTGCCCACATAACACTGGCTAAGCACCTCACTCCTGCCATTATGGCTAGCGCTAGCCAGTCATGCCATCAATGCGAGGAGATAAGGGCACCTCAAGAAGGATTGCCCTATCACAAAGAATTCTGGCATAGACGGTAGGATTCTCAGGACCACAGTTGTAGGAGAACCTACTCCGAACCCACATTAATGTAATTTAGGCGTTTTGTTGTATCACACTTATAAACCATCAAAAACTAGTGCAACCAGAGCCTTGTCTTTTGCGGGATCCCGTTGGTATAGGGATACTCATGCTGCGTATACTTGCCTTTGTAGTATACCTTATTCGCAGCAATAGTCTGGTAATAGTCTAGAGTACTGTAACTCTGTTGATGGTTGCACGGTAGTATGTTGTCGGTAAACGTCTTCTGTTCAAATCTAATGTCTTTAAGTTTTCCTTATGATTCCGACATTATCATACGACTTGATTCAATTGATTCTCACAAAAACAGTTTCATATGTACATCTCTTTCTTCGAAATCGCCTTTCCAGCGAAACCGTCATATCAGAACACTAATTACTCATGAATGGAGTGCCTCATAATTCTTTTCCTTTCCGAAGAAGCCCCCGAAGTGCCACTCATACAGTACGTCAAGTTCAAATCCAAAGATCCATACGATTGGTCTGTCATTGATGAATGTATACGTAGGGATGATATGTAATCAAGGTTCTACAGGTTTAGAATTGACGATTCCACTTTAGCTTCTTTTTCCTCAATGGGATGTGAGCTTAGAGAAGAATCACTTATTCGACTACCTTTTCAATCTTAATTATATACAACTCGTATACACGAGATTTTGATCATTGAACCATGTATGAATTTCTAATATGAACTTCAGGACGGAGACTGCCTAAGACTACGAGTGATCGTGCTGACATACAAATAAACTTAGAAGCTCAACACATGCCCCTTTCTGTCAATTGGTACAAGATGTACTACTCCCACAATCCATAAAAACATTCAACATACGTTCGACCAAGAAGAGTTATCATGCCAGTGAAGTCAAACGAAGGAAGCAAGGTCGTATCCCGATAGTGACAGGTTCGCTGGAATGCCAAGCGAGGAACCGAGTTCAATTAAGAACATGAGGAGCAAATAAAACTTCTATCCGTAGCATGAACTCTAATTTCAGGACGAAATTCCCTCTAACGGGGGGATGATGTAACAACCCGTCATTTTAGGTCCTTGAAATTCGAGTCTTGTAACCTCTTCGAAAAAGTAATTAGAATATCATCGAAAAATGAAGTATTCAAAGGCTCTTTTTGGAGTACGCTATGTAATAGATATCGTCTTAAGGTTTCCAAGCATATAAAGAAGACTAAAATCCGAGTTATAACGAAGAAGTTATGACCATTCTAAGTTTTCCGACAAAAACCGGCAATACGAAGTTACATAAAAACTCGAATCGAAGATCGAGCGACTTTTGCCCGGAATGACCTAAACGAGAATCGAAGGTCTCAACAATGGTATTTCAGCGGTAAAAAGTCTTGGAAAAACCGACGTCAGATAAAGAAGTTATGAATTTTTACAGAAATTCCTTAAACACGATGAGTTATAAAATAATTAATAAAAATAATTTCGGAATTTGCCAACGGAGTCTAAACGAAAGCCGTAGAGCGTAGTCTCACCTACGCGTGGATATAAAGACCATCGAAAACGGAGTTGGTATGAAGAAGATATGAATTTTTGAAGTTTATTAAATAAATTATATATTTATTTAAATCAAAATTCGGACCTTATCCGAAGAGGAGTCAGCGTCCTCATCCGAGGTACGCGCTGCGTACCCCTGTACGCCCTGCGTACCCGAGAGACTTGGCCTCGGAACGTCAACGTCCCCCTATCCGAGGCTTCCGACCCGTCCGACCCGCCCGTTCGACCGACCCGTCTGACCCGCTGTCCCATCCGACCCGCCGTCCCATCCGACCCGCCTCCCCACCGACCCGTCCCATCCGAAGCCGAGGTAGTCGAGGCTTCGGTCATGCATGACGTACGCGTACGCGCTGCGTACGAGCGTACGCCCCGCGTACCGAGGCGGTTCAGCCTTCCTATAAATAGAATGCGAGGGCTTCCGAGAAAAAGGCTCATTTCTCTCCTCTCTCTGACAATCTTGCCTCGTTTTCCGTGCCCGTTCAAACCCGAAGCTCTGGTCTTTTTGCTCAAGTCCCGAGGGTCGATTTTACTCCCGAGATTCCCGAGAATCCCGAGGAAAATCCGTTTCCCGAGACGAAACTCTGTCCGGTTTTCCATCTCGCTATCTTCAAACTATCAAGTGAGTTCATATCCCCTTCGAACACTCTTTAAATACATTTTAAATGCTTTTATACTCTTTTAGGGGAGGAATACAAGTAAACACACGACTAAAATCGTGTGAAACATCAATCTTTTGATATACTTTTCATACTGTTGTTTTAACTATCTTATGAAGTTATTATGATGCAAAACACCTCACAACACAACTTTACCCTCTTGGGATACAATATGTTTATAAATAGAGTTATGTTTTATTTATACATATACATACAAATACATCATATCAAGGGTAACATTCTTTACTAAATCATTTTATGAATTCAAAGAACTTATGATTTAAGCTTTGTCAAACATTGTGAAAAAGGATAAACTTTGCATACAAACTACTACTTTAATACAGACTTAGTTGAGAATCCGTAAGACGTGTACATCTTCAAACACTGCCTTTTAGATAAAAGGTATCGCTACAAGTCCTGTCTATAACCAGAGTCTCCCGTTCGGAGAACGTGTCAAATGTGTATAGATCTATACGGGAAGTCATGATCCCGCGCCCTGACTGTTAGCTACAGTCCGTCTTTTGGGGTGACCGTTGTCATAACGCTACGACGCCTGAAGAACGTCGCTACAGGCATATTATGTTTAGTATGGTTATAAAACTCATCGGATATATAATTATTATGGTATTATGCTTTTATGAACAAGTAGCTATTAAAACTATTCTTCATCTAACAAGTGCGATCTTCGTATAGCTTTACTATGTAAAACTATGACACAACTTACAAGCACGTCGGTTGCTTGCGATTTTCGGTCTTGGAGACTGCCAGTTATGTCAGGAAAATAAGGGTTTTTCCTGTATACAAACCAAACAACTAATAGGAAAATAAGGGATTTTCTTGGTGCAACCATTTACAACTTATAACACGAACATTCATATGCATTTCATACTTTTATAAGAAAATAAGGGTTTTTCTTGGAAAATACAACAACTCATATCTCAACCATTAGGGAAAATATGGGATTTTTCTGGATCTAATACATTCATTTTCAACACAACAAATCACAACTCTTTACATTTGAAACACTGCGTTTTTTTTGGAAAACATACACGAACTTTCGAATGGCGTACATTTTCTCAAAACACTACTCATGAACTCACCAAATTAAATGTTGACACTTTTTCTTTGAAATAACTTGTATTCTCAGGGAACCGCTAAGCAGATTTGGAAATCAACTTTTGGAGATTAACGTGCTGACGTTAATTACTTCTTTTGAAAGATGTTTATGTATTTAACTTGAGAACATGTAACGGATACAATTATGTAAACATTTTGGAAATTTTAATATATATGGTGGTGTGTACTTTCCTTTCTATGAACTGTTATGATACTGAATATGACGTCCTCCGCCCCCGAACGTTTCTGCCGTTCTGGTTTGGGGGTGTGATAGTTAGAAGGTTTACAGGAACGATAAAGAAAATCAAAGCTATCGTAATTCTCTCTATTGTATTCAAGATCGTTAACCTAATATGCATGCAAGCATATACTTATATAGTAAACCTAATAGCTCACGGTTGGACAGGCCCAAACCGGAGTACAAAACAATTGGACTATCAGCCGAGCCCAATGACGCAATACTAAACGAATCTGCAACCCAACATTAGTATTGATCAAGAATTAATCTAGAATAAACTAATTGATCAAAAGAAGACTAACTAAATATATGGGTTGATTGTGTAAATCATCCATACTTATATAGTGGGCTAATGCTCCATGGATTATGAAGTTGGGCTAAAACCCATAGTATGCTCTATGGATGCTCCATGGTGTATTTGAACCCATGGATCCAAAGAAATGGAAAGCCATGACAATTAGGGCTTACCCTAATTGTGACTAACTATATAATGATCTTATTATTGAAGAAATTGGTCACTACTGAAACAGGTGAGGGAAAACCGATTTTAGAAGTGTTCTACTTTCTCTGAAGTTATTCTCAGTGTTCATGATGTTGTGTGAACCATTTGAGGTGTCACACTTGGGGCACTAGGCTCTTGAGCTCCATGGAATCAAGCTCCAAAAAAGAGGTATGAAGTTCTACTAGAATTTATATTATGTGTACTTTATATTATGCTAGTTAACGCAATACCTTGGAAAATTGATATTTGCATGTATAATAGAGAAAACATAGATCCAAGATATTTAGGGTTGCATGTACACCATAGGAGTGTTAGCATGCTTAAAACCCAACAGAAGGTTGTTTATATGCTAAGCAAACCCGACAATCGTTCATGAAAGAAACTCAGTGGCATGCAAACAACCCATTGGAATTGGTTCATGCAGACTTGTGCAGACCGGTCACACCAACTACAATGGGAGGCAATCAATTTTTTTTTTTTGTTAATTGTTGATGATTACAGCAGGTATATGTGGATTTATGTTATTGAGACCAAGGATGAAGCTTTTTCAGCCTTGAAGAACTTCAAGACTGGAGTTGAGAATGAAAACTCGTTCAAATTGAAGGCATTACGGATAGATGGAGGAGGTGAATTCTTCTCTAACCAGTTTACAGTTTTTTGTGATAAAGAAAGAATAACAAGGATATTGATGACACCCTAATCCCCTTAACAAAACGGGGTAGTAGAGCGTCATAATAGAATTGTACTTGGAGCTACGATATCATTGCTAAAAAGTATGAATATGACGGTGAATTTATGGGGTGAAGCCGGTCGTCATGCTATATACATTCTCAATCGAGTGCCAACTAAAGGAGTGAAGAATATAACACCATATGAGGCTTGGAAAGGAAGAAAACCGACATTCCTACACATTAGAGTTTTTGGATTTGTCGTACATGTAAAAAGACCAGCAAACCAACTCACTAAACTTAGCGACATAAGTGTGGCAATGGTGTACTTAGGAGTGGAGCCAGGTACCAAAGCCTATCGTTTATTTGACCCTAGTAAAAACAAGTTACATGTGGCCCATGATATTGTATTTGAAGAAAAGGTTAAATGGAATTGGGGTGTAGCCCGAGGAAGTGAGCCCTCATTGAAGCCCAATTGGTTCTAGCTGCCTATCAAAGATGAAGTGGAAAGAAGGGCACAAGGCCAAAATCAGCTTGGTGAAGAAAATATTAGCCCTATTGCAGACGACACAAGTGACCCGGTATCATCAGTATCAACTCCAACGACCAGGTTAGGTAACTCATCAATTTCATCTTTGAGCACAGGAAGCACATCAATTCAAACACCAAGAAGTAATCAGAGCATCAACAACTCTGCGTACGATCATACACCTATTCGAGGGTTTTGATCATTTATGACATTTATGTTGAAACACAATAGGCAGAAGTGGAAGATGAATAAGAGGAATTGATGTTCATTGGATATGAGCCTACAACTTATTCTGAAGCAGTGTGTAATCGAGAGTAGGTAGATGCAAAGCAAACAGAGCTTTAATTGATTGAAAAAAACCAGACTTGGAAGTTGATTGATCTGTGTCGTGGAAAAAAAATGCATAGGGTTGAAGTGGGTTTTCAAATTAAAAACAGATTTTGACGGAAAAGTAGTACGACACAAGGAGATACTTGTCGCGAAGGGATACATACATGAAAAAGGAGTTGATTTTAGCGAGGTTTTTGCATCTGTGGCTCGGATGGAAACAGTACACTCGCTATTAGCTCTGGCTGTTTTTAAGGGGTGGCAGGTGCACAACCTCGATGTAAAGTCGGCATTCTTGAATGGTGAGTTACAAGAGGAGGTGTATGTAACTCAGCCTGCTGGTTTTGTGATTGTAGGAAAGGAACACATCGTGTACGAGTTGAATAAAGCTCTATAAGGCTTATGTCAAGAACCGAGAGCTTGGAATGTCAAGCTTGATAAAACACTCAAGGAGTAAGATTTTCAAAAGTGTCCCCAGGAACAAGTTGTCTACAAACACCAAGAGTCAAAATTTGTACTAATTATTGGAGTGTACGTTGATGATTTGATAGTAACAGGTTCGAGAGAAGAGGGAATTTGTGTGTTTAAAAGGAAAATGCAGGAAGTATTCGACATGAGTGATCTTGGGATATTGTTATAATACCTTCGAATGGAAGTTCAACAACGCAAGAACATAATCTCTATTTGCCAAAGGAGGTATTCTCAAAAGATATTACAGATAGCTGGCTTGACTGATTACGACTTAGCAAAAAGTCCCATGGAACCAAAGCTTGACCTGACCAAAGATGAAGAAGGAGTGCTGGTGAATGGTACATATTATCGCTGTCTGATTGGGAGTTTGCGTTATTTAACTCACACTAGACCAGACATAAGTTATTCGGTGGGTGTCGGTGGTATATACATGGAGTCACCATGAGAAAGTCACCTCAAATCAGTTAAGCAAATTCTGCAATATGTCAAAGGGACTATCAACTATAGGTTAGCGTATCAGAAAGGAGGAGACAAGAAGACACTCGGCTACAGTGACAACAACCACAATGGGGATAGTGAAGATGGGAAAAGTACATCTGGGATGACATTTGATTTTTGAGGAAATCTAATCACTTGGTGTTCACAAAAACAATGAACAATAGCTTTGTCTTCTTGCGAAGCCGAGTTCATGGCGACGACTTTAGCAGCATGTCAAGATTTGTGGTTACAGAGTTTGTTGAAGTATCTGACAGGTTCTTAAGTAAGCTATGTAAAGCTTCTTGTAGACAACAAATCCGCAATTGAGCTGATGAAGAACCCAGTATTCCACGGGAGAAGTAAGCATATCAACACCCAATATCGTTTCATTCGAGAATGTATAGAAAAACGTTTCATTTGTGTTGAGCATGTAAGCGGGGAAGAACAAAAGGCATATATTTTGACCAAAGCACCCCCACAAGTCAAATTTGTATAAATGTGGAATTTGTTGGGTGTTGAAGACCTACAAGACATAAATCATGATTAAAGGGGAGAATGTTGAAATTAATCCTGATTTGGTTCATGTTTAACTCAGTTTTTATTACATTAAAATTTAATAAGTGGTTACCATAGTATTAGCTGGATGTGGTTGACCAGGTAGTAAAGTATTTCAATTTTTGTTATTTAGTTTAAAGCTTTTTATTTCAGCTTTCAATGTAGTAGTCTATAAATTTGCAATCCCTGTTTATTGTTAGCAGAACATTAGAATAAAAAAATTCCAAAAGTTCGTCCAACTGTGTGTACCTCTAATTCCTAATTCAGTTTGCATATTTGAGTGTGTAGCTTGATATCCTGGTGTCTGATTTCCAACATTTGGTATCAGAGCCTACGGTTCATTCCTAAATTTATAGACTACTACATTAAAAGCTGAAATAAAAAACTTACAAAAGTTCTTCCAAGTGTGTGTACCTCCAATTCCTAATTGAGTTTGCATATTTGAGTATGTAGCTTGATATCTTGTTGTCTGATATCCAACACCCCCTCGTTCATCTGATCACCAATGCTTCTTCATCATTGAAGGTTGTAAATTTCTCTCTAACACCTATGCCAACCCATCTCGTGGCCACATCAAACAACTACGACACCGCCTAAAACTCTCCATTAAAACCCCAACCAATCAATCACCGATTACATGCAATATGTCAAGGTCATCAATGATGAACTAAATATTCTAGGTAAGAAGATGGACACTAAAGATGTCACTAATGATGTCATCAATGGACTGGACCCCACCTCCTATAAAACCATCATAGATTCTATTTATGCATGTGATATACCCATCTCTTTTCATGAATTACATGAGAAACTTTCAATCACGAACTTGCTTTGCTGCAACAATCCCAACCCACCACCAATCTCCTTCAATCGGCTATAACTTTTACACCAAATAAATACCCTTCAAAAAATCCCTGGAATACTCACAATCAAAAATCCTCATAGACTATCCTTCTTACTCCAACTGGTACAACACAAATATTTATAGGGAAGTGTCAGTTTTGCTTCACTAAAGGTCAATGTTTAACCTCCTGTTATACCTTCAAGAATAAGCATATACACATTACTCTACCTCTGTTACCAAAAACTTATTCTAACAATACCTATATAAATGTCCTTAGTACCACACATCTAGATGAGAACCTTAGTTGGATGTTCGACAGTAGTGCCTTAACTAGAAATGGATGATGGTTCGTCTCTTACTATTACTCCTGTTGGCTTTCTTATTCTTCATTTCTCTAATTCCATGTATTTAAAAAACATTCTCTATGTCACCTTTAGTTCCAAGAACACTATATCTATCTCTAGATTAGGCCTTGATAACAGCATAGTAATTGCTTTCTTTCATTCAATTTTTTTTATCAAGGACTTCAGAACAAATCATCTCCTACTTCAAGGAACAGCTAGTCCTCGCATATATGGGCTTTATTCCACCTCTTAACCACTTGCATTCCATACTCGTAATTTCATCTCTTGGGACCATTGACATGGGTATCCACACCTTCAAGTCTTACAACACCTAAATTCTACTATTTCTATTATCAAATCTATGAAAAATAATTGTAACTCTTATTGCATCAATAAAATCCATAAACTTCCTTTTTATAGCACATCTATCACTTCCACATCACCTTTGCAATTAATATTTTCGGATGTATGGTCCTCTCCAATAACCTATTTTGATGGTTTCAAATACTACATCATTTTGGTAGATCACTTTACTAAATACACGTGGTTATATCCCTTAAAGCACAAATCAAACTCCTTCATCACATTCATATGCTTCTAATCTATTGTTGAAAACTATTTTTAAACTAAAATAAAACAACTTTTCTCTGGTCCTTTGCAGTCACTACTACTGCTACTTATAAACAGACTTCCCATTGCCACCGCACAAAATGATTCACCATATTTTTGACTATTCAACACACTTCCAAACTATTATAAATTATGTTCCTTTGGCTGCCTAGCCCACCCATGGCTTCTTCCCTACTCTAAACATATACTAGAATGTCGATCTAAACGTTTCATATTCATTAGCAAAGAGCCTTCCATTTACTCAAACCTTTCATAAACAAGATATATATCTTCGACCATGTTTATTTTTTTGAAGACATATTTCCGTACACATTACTTACTAACACATCCACTCCCCTTTGACCCAGATACATGGCTATAAGTCTACCACATTCCTTTACCATCACACACTTCCCCAATATCCTTACAATCAGCCCAAATCCCATCCTATAATGAACTTGGTGTTCCTATTATTCCTCCTAATAATCCACCTCCTCCTCATATTCACAAAAAAAACCAGCCCCTCCCCTTCCCCTCACCACCACATCATAATACTCATCAAAATCCAAAATCCAACTCAAAATATGATAACAACGACTTCATCCTTTATCACTTTATTGTCCAACCCTTTCCCAGAACCTCAAAACATCACTCAAGCTCTTAAATAAACCCAATGGATCAAATACATGCAAGAAAAACATGATGTCATTCTTCAAAATCAAACCTGGTCACTCGTTCAACCTGAATCTGCCCCTAATCTTGTTGGTTGTAAATGGGTTTTTTTGAACAAAATTCAAAGTTGATGGCACAATAGAACGACTAAAAGCACGTCTTGTTGCAAAAGGTTTCCATCAGTGACCCGATCTTGACTATGTCGAGACCTTCAACTATGTCATCAAACCAGCCTCTCTTTGCCTCATTGTCTCCCTTGCCACCTCCGCAAAACTAGTGTTTATGTCAATTAGACATAGACAATGCCTTTCTTCAAGGATCTCTTATCGAAGCTATCAACATGTCTCGACATCTAGGGTTCACTGATCCAACACTACCACACCATGTTTGCGAACTAAACATGGAAATCTATAGACTTCACCAAGCCTTTCGTGTGTGGTACAACGAACTAAAAACCATTTTTCTTTCCACCAAATTCAAACCTACAATTTTTGGTCACTCTTTCTTTATCTAAGATGCCAATACATCTTATGTCTACATTTTAGTGTATATTGATGACATAATCATCACGAGACCTAATCCTTCAAACATCTCTTCCTACATTACCACTATAGCAAATCATTTTTCTCTAAAGGGTTTGGGAAACCTGTCCTATTTTCTTAGTATTGAACTTCTTCCACACTCCGATGGTATTTTTTCTTTCTCAATCTAAGTACATTTTATATCTCATCACCAAAGCTAACAAGAGTGAATGTAAACCGATATCCACACCATTGAAAACATCAGATCACCTCAACAACATCGATGGTAAACCATTATCCAAACCCACCAAATACATATCACTTTTTTGAGCTCTACAATACCTTTAATAATTCTTGATGTAGCCTTTGCAGTAAAATAAATTCTAAATTCATGCACACCCTTACTAATATTCGTTGTCACGCCTTAAAGTGATTATTATGGTATCTTCAAGGCACCATTCTTCATGGTTTACTGATCCATCACAACTCACCTCTACATATTCATGCCTTGACTGATGCAGACTGGGTTGGTGATAAACAAACATACAGAAGCACAACCGGATACATCGTTTATATAGGTTCGAACCCAATAGCATGGATCTCAAAACTTCAAACAAACCTTAATAAGATCTTCTACTGAGGCTGAATTTCGAGCTGTTTCCTCAATAACCACTAAAGTTTAATGGATTTTCTAATGTATATCATGAAAGTAAGTGAGGCTAATGTACTAAATTTGCTATTAATCTAGAAAAACATTAGTCGTGTCCTACATGCTTCTACTTACGGGATTTATTATGTATGCCATGACTTGTTCTAGATTTGATGACTTGTATTCCTTTAGCATGACAGGACGGATCTGATCAACTTCACAAGAATCAATGAATTAAAAATAAGAACATTCCTAAATTTCCTAGGTGGAAAAAGGTGATTATATTAATATGGAAATAATCAATGTAAAGGTTACATTGGTGTTGAGCTCCATACTATTAACGACAATTTCATTTGTAGTCGAAATTTGTGTCTTTACTAAATAGTGTGCTATTAGCTTCGGTAAGCACTAAGTAATACACCATAGTGGAGTTAATACTAAAACTTAGAGTATAATGAATTCGTTAAGAATGTAAGGGAAGCTATGTAATTGATAGAAATTCATTAGTGACATCATTGCTGAAATTTAGTCGTTGATGGTTCTTATGAAGATTGTTGTAAATATAAGGGTGAGCTTACCTCAAGAATAGATCCCAAGTCACACAAGCTCACATGCCATTTACTTAAGAAGTATCAAGAAATTTTGTTCAAATATAAAGACATCATAGTCAATTGTTAGGTTTAATACAAACAATCCTATGTGTGCATGCAACCCTAGATGGATCTATGTTTTCACTATGAGACATACAACTTTATGAACACAAAATAAACCCTGGCATGCTTCTATAATTTTCGAAAATTACATAGAAGTGTAGTAGACATACCTTTGTTGTTATATAGCAATAACAACTAGTTTCCTTGATCTCTTGAACTCTCTTGAACTCTTGAAAGCAAGCACCACAATTGTAGTGCCTCTAATGGCTCACAAACACCTTGAAGCAAGAAGGCAACTAAGAGAGAGAAGGGAATGATGCTAATTTCGGCCCTAGGGTTCCCTTGGAATCAAGTGGCCTTAAATTGAAGCATAGGGCATGTATTTATACTATAGGGTGCTAGGGTTTTAGTCTAAACCCTAATGGACAGCTTAGCCACCAAGCAGCCCAAGGAACCTTATGGAATAAGGCCTTGGACGAAAATATGATGATCCTTCATCATAATTTCGTTCCCCCTTATTCCATTAGGTTTCCTAGCCCAAAACTCAACTATCACACATTTGACAGTTTATACCCCTTTATTTAATTAATCTCTTTTAATCACCAAATTAATTCCTAATTAATTTATGACTAATACTAATCAAATAAATATGATTTCTTCTTTAATATATTATTCTTATAATATATAAATAAATCATAATATCTCCTCTCTCTTATCAAATTACCTTGTCAAGTTGCTTTGGTGAAGGCAACCCAAAAGGACCATGCACACTCGGGTCAAGTATATACCAAATATGGTTACTGACTTAGACACTAATCCAACAGTCTCCCACTTGGATAAGTCTAGTAACTATATCTCACGTATAACTTCCGTACCCGATAGCAATCGTAGCTTTCAATAGCCGCTGTCAACTCTAACCAATAATCTGTCCTTCAGATAAGGGATCGTATAATCCTCTGTTCTAGATATCATGCTAACAATACTTATTGTCTAGCACTCTATTTCATGATCTCTGATTTGTTCGACATAGAACTCAGTTGAACACATCAACTTTATCTTGACCGGGCCCGGCACATAAGTCAAACCAAATCATCAAGTGGCCGAGATATCGCTTTTATCCTCATAGAATAAAAGGAACAGAAAAACGTTGACTAATATGCCTTTATCATTTACTAGTTAAACCACACACAATAATACGTTTTATAACATCAAGTTATTGATGCGTTTTCGCATTATCAATGTATAATCAACTAGAAAACAATAACCATATCTCTAGGTTTAAAGATTATATGATATTATCATCTTGCGATCACTTGTGATAACATTCATGAAGTAATAATACCAGCAAGTGTGGGTCTATTTCAATGCTCAATACAAATTTCATAAGCACTCATAAACTTTGCAGCAAACCTTTGCTATGTCTAAAACTTTTCAGACAATCTACAAACAAATTTATGACAATCTTCCTTCATATCTACTTCCAACATATGAGCGATTGTGAACTGTTCGAATAATCTTATTATTCAGGAAGTCAAAACATGCAAAATCGACACAATAGATAAATAATCAACACAAGATAGAAACTTTCTTATAAATAACACACCTTTATTTAATCATCATTTGTTGAATATGACATTATCTATTACAAGTTTCCTACCTATCTAATCTAAACTAATATCGTCCTTCAGCCCTACGCTCCTAGCGTGCTGCAAATGCTTGACCCTACTCAGTCCCTTAGTAAAGGGATTTGCTGGGTTATCTTCTGACGATACCCTCTTCACAACGAGTCCCTCTTCTACCCGATGTCTAATAAAGTGGTATTTCCTGTCGATATGTCGAGATCTGCCATGATCCCTTGGTTCCTTGGTTAAGGCAACCGCTCCTTCATTATCACAGAAAATTTCCACGGGCTCCTTTATGGATGGCACAACTCCAAGGTCTCCAATGAAGTTCTTCAACCATATAGCCTCCTTTGACGCTTCGCTCGCCGCAATATACTCTGATTCGCACGTTGAATCAGCTACGGTCTCTTGCTTGGAACTTTTCCAAGTTACTGCTCCTCCATTTAGGGTAAAGACCCAGCCCGACTGCGATCGGAAGTTATCCCGATCCGTCTGAAAACTAGCATCACTGTACCCTCGTACCCTTAAGTCATCACTCCCACCGAGAACTAGAAACCATTCCTTGGTCCTCCGAAGGTACTTAAGAATATTCTTAACCGCAATCCAATGTGCTCTACCAGGATTCCCTTGATATCTGCTGACCACGCTTAAAGCGAAGGCCACATCAGGGCGAGTACAAGTCATAGCGTACATGATAGAGCCTACTGCGGAAGCGTAAGGTACTCGGCTCATATCAGCTATCTCTGTCTCTGTACTCGGGCTCTGAGTCTTACTCAGTTTGGTATTGCTTTGGATTGGCAACTCCCCTTTCTTGGAATTTTCCATACTAAAACGCTTTAGCACTTTTTCCAAGTATGTATCCTGACTGAGTCCTATCAGTCTCCTTTCCCTGTTTCTTACTATTCTTATTCCCAGAATATAAGCGGCTTCTCCGAGGTCCTTCATAGCGAAACATTTCCCAAGCCATGACTTGACTTCCTGCAAGGTTGGGACATCGTTTCCTATGAGTAGTATGTCGTCGACATACAATACGAGAAAGCTTACTATACTCCCACTGGCTTTGACATACACACAAGATTCATCTTCGCTTCGCAGAAAGCCAAACTCTTTAACCTTCTCATCAAAACAAAGATTCCATCTACGAGATGCTTGTTTCAATCCATAAATAGATTTCTCAAGCTTGCATACTCTATTGGGATGCTTCACATCGACAAAACCCTCTGGCTGATTCATGTAGACATCCTCAGCCAACTTTCCATTAAGGAAAGCGGTTTTCACGTCCATCTGCCATATTTCATAATCATGAAACGCAGCTATGGCAAGCATCACCCTAATAGACTTTATCTTCGCAACTGGTTAGAAGGTCTCATCATAGTCAACTCCGGGAGTTTGAGTAAAGCCCTTCGCAACCAATCGCGCTTTATAAGTATGCACTTTCCCATCCATGTCCGTCTTCTTCCTGAAGATCCACTTGCACCCGACTGTCTTACGGCCCGGTACATTATCAACCAAATTCCAAACTTGGTTGTCGTACATGGACTGAATCTCGCTGTCCATAGCCTCTTTCCATTTTGCAGACTCCGGGCCTGCCATGGCTTCCTTATAGCTGCTAGGTTCATCCAAATTTACCAGTGTACTATCACTAATAAATGTATCCCCTTCAGTAGTAATATGAAAACCATAAAACTGGGGTGGAACACTAGCCCTAGTGGAACGTCGAAGAGGTAAGGACACGTCAACAGGTTCAACAGGAGTTTCCTCCTCAAGTTGAGTGCCAGTGTCAGAGGTTCCTTCATCGCTTTGATCTTGAATTTCTTCAAGTTCAATTTGCCTCCCACTGTCTTCTTGGCCTATCAATTCCTTTTCTCGGAAAACTCCTCTTCTAGCAACGAAGACAACATTGTCACTCGGTCTATAGAAAAGGTAGCCAAAAGACTTCTGCGGATAGCTGATGAAATAACACTTCTCACTGCGAGGTTCTAGCTTGTCGTGAGTCTCTCGTCTTATGAAAGCCTCACAACCCCAAACCTTGATATGCGCCAACGAGGGAGCCTTCCCTGTCCACATCTCGTGAGGAGTCTTGGAAACCTTCTTAGTGGGAACTAAGTTAAGTATATGGGCGGCAGTCTCTAAGGCATACCCCCAGAAAGCTATTGGTAACGAAGTCCGACTCATCATAGAACGAACCATGTCCAACAAGGTCCGATTACGTCTCTCAGCCACACCATTCAATTGTGGCGTTCTCGGAGGCGTCAATTGCGAAAGGATTCCACATTCTTTTAGATAGTCGTGAAACTCAAGACTTAGGTACTCTCCTCCTCGGTCTGACCGAAGCATCTTGATTTTCCTGCCCAGCTGATTCTCCACTTCATTCTTAAACTCTTTGAATTTTTCAAAGGTTTCCGACTTTTGCTTGATCAAGTAGATATATCCATATCTGCTATAATCATCTGTAAAAGTCACGTAGAAGCGGCAAGCATCCCTTGTGGTGGATCTAAAGGGCCCACACACATCGGTGTGTATGAGATCCAATAAACCCTCACCCCTTTCACAAGTGCCAGTAAAGGGTGACTTGGTCATCTTCCCAAGTAAACAAGACTCACACGTGTCATCGTCCCTAAGGTCGAATGACTCCAACACTCCATCCTTTTGGAGTTGGGCTATGCGTTTCTTGTTGACATGGCCAAGGCGACAATGCCACAAGCATGCTTTGTCTAGACTAGTAGACGAATCAATATTCAAAACATTATTTCCAAAATTATCAACAATCATCACTGATTCATAAATCCCATTACAAGGTAATGCATTGAAATAAAAGACACCATTCAAATAAACATTAATAGAACCATTACTATTATCAAAAGAATATCTGAAACCTTGTCTAAACAACCCATGAAAAGAAATAATGTTTCTTGCCATATCTGGCGAATAACAGCAATTCTCTAAATCTATTCCTAACCCATTACTTAACACTAAAGAATAAACACCGACTTTGCTCACAGGCGACGATCTTCTGTTTCCCATAATCAGGTTCATCTTCCCATGCTCCATCTCCCTACTTCTTTTTAGGCCCTGCAAATCAGAACAAATGTGGTAACCACATCCTGTATCAAGAACCCATGAAGTAGCAAATGATGAGTTATTAGATTTAATAGAATACATACCTGCAAATGTGGGCTTGATCTTCCCATCTCTTATGTCCTGCAGATATTGTGGGCAGCTTCGCTTCCAGTGGCCCTTTTGGTGGCAGTAGAAGCACTCTGCTTCTTTAGGGTCGGAAGAGGGTTTAATGGGGCCAGCTTTGGTCCCACTTGAGGACGAACCATCACGGGGTTTCCCCTTATGGTGGCTCTTACATGGAGCCTTCCTCTTTTTACCCTTTCCTTGACCTATCGCCATCACAGGAGCGGCCACAGCAGGCGACGGTGCAACGGATTTGTCTTTGAGGTTGCTTTCAGCAGTCCTCAAGAGTCCTTGGAGCTTGCTCAAGGAGACCTCCTCTTTGTTCATATGGTAGGTCATCCTAAACTGATTGTAGCAGGAGGGCAAGGAGTGGAGGATTATGTCAATAGCCAAATCCTCATCAAACTTAACATTAAGTTTGAGAAGACGATCAACATACCTCTGCATTTTCTGCAAATGAGAGGTTAGGGATTCTCCACTCCCCATCTTAGCGGTGATCATGCTAGTAATGATCTCATAGCGCTCTTGCCTCGCGCTCTGGTGATACCTGTCCAGCAAATCCTGATGCATTTCATATGGATACATGTCCTCATAGGACTTTTGGAGTTCGAGGTTCATGGTGGCCAGCATGATGCAGTGAACTTTCGTGGCATCACGCTCGTGGGCCTCAAAGGCGGCCAGTTCCTCAGGAGTAGCAACATCTGGGATGATCTTCTCAAGCTTTTCATCGAGGACATATTCTTTGTCCTCGTAGCGTGTGATCATGCGAATGTACCTCATCCACTCGTTGAAGTTTGAACCATCAAATGTCACTTTCTGACACAAGTTCATCAACGAGAATGACCCAGAAGCGTTGTTGTTGTTGTTGTTAGCAGACATCTGAAAAAGAAAGGGACAAAGCTTGATTAGAAATGAATCCCTAATTAAACACCCAAATGAGAAATTAGGGCTAGGATCCAACAACATTATTTACAACTTAGAAAGGGATGCCGTACTCTAAAAGTAAATAACTTGAAGGTAAGTGAATGACGATTCACTAATTCTCACCATGAAAAACGAAAAAGCAATTTAGGTTTTAACTGTATTGAAAACTCCTAGATCTTTGAGATTCATTGAACTTTTCAATGGCATGTTTAAATCTCGATATGCATTTCACATTTGCGACTGGGATGCCGAGGATCGCAAACAAATTTGTGAATAACCATGCGAATTAACGTGGTGCACTCGACGTCACTATCACCTAATCAATGTGCCGGTAAACCACACACGCTCCATTGATCTATGACAAACATCGAGTCACCCTTCGCTACCTATGTCATCCCCAAATGGATGTGCCGGTTAACCACACGCGCTCCATCAATGTTTGATAAGGGTACGAAGTGTAATTCCATGGATTAGCATCATTTTCACATTTTACCCTAAAGTAACTAAGAGTGGGAATTTGTAAAATAATGTAGTTACTTTAATATTTTCATTATACTTTTAATGAGGAATTAAGTGCCCTATCCTATCCGTTCGGCTAACGACCCTCCACCAGTCAAGCAAGCGGTAGATGTGAGTGTACATCCATTAAGCGCCATTTTATAGGCAGCAACCTTATACCCACCTTATAGACCGGCTTCGTGAATGAGGCCTACTAGCGATAAGACTAGCTTATTCTTATACATATATAATAATTAATCTTATAATATCATAATTGTATAAGGGTGTATTTTAAAGCATTTCAAAATACTAGTATCTTAATGTGTATTTAAAATTTTCGAATATTAAGGCTATTTAATTTAAAAAATTTAAACACCAAGAAAACTTTGATTTAATAATTATCAAAATTAAACAATTAATTTGAACTATTAAATCTTTAAGGTTTATCATAAAATTAAATTATTAATTTAATTAATCCTTTTATCCCCTAGATTTTTAAATATATGGAAAGGATAATACAAGATCTTCAATTATCTAGTTTAAACAATTAAATGGATAATCATAAAGATAGCAATATCCAAATCCCTAAAATCTTGGGATCTTATCTTGGGGGGCAAGGGATTTTCGAAATCCTTAGGGTTTCTTAACCCTAATTTTCGAAATATGGAGGCTAGGCAAAAGAGTTTTAAGAACCCTATCAAAAATCGCCAACTAGGGTTTTGCAACCCTAATTTGCGAAAATCACCAAGCCTTAGGGTTTACTTGCCATAAACCCTAATTTGTCAAATTCATAATATGCATCAAATCCAATTGAAAACAAAAAACCAATGGCTCTGATACCACTGTTAGGTTTAATACAAACAATCCTATGTGTGCATGCAACCCTAGATGGATCTATGTTTTCACTATGAGACATACAACTTTATGAACACAAAATAAACCCTGGCATGCTTCTATAATTTTCGAAAATTACATAGAAGTGTAGTAGACATACCTTTGTTGTTATATAGCAATAACAACTAGTTTCCTTGATCTCTTGAACTCTCTTGAACTCTTGAAAGCAAGCACCACAATTGTAGTGCCTCTAATGGCTCACAAACACCTTGAAGCAAGAAGGAAACTAAGAGAGAGAAGGGAATGATGCTAATTTCGGCCCTAGGGTTCCCTTGGAATCAAGTGGCCTTAAATTGAAGCATAGGGCATGTATTTATACTATAGGGTGCTAGGGTTTTAGTCTAAACGCTAATGGACAGCTTAGCCACCAAGCAGCCCAAGGAACCTTATGGAATAAGGCCTTGGACGAAAATATGATGATCCTTCATCATAATTTCGTTCCCCCTTAGTCCATTAGGTTTCCTAGCCCAAAACTCAACTATCACACATTTGACAGTTTATACCCCTTTATTTAATTAATCTCTTTTAGTCACCAAATTAATTCCTAATTAATTTATGACTAATACTAATCAAATAAATATGATTTCTTCTTTAATATATTATTCTTATAATATATAAATAAATCATAATATCTCCTCTCTCTTATCAAATTACCTTGTCAAGTTGCTTTGGTGAAGGCAACCCAAAAGGACCATGCACACTCGGGTCAAGTATATACCAAATATGGTTACTGACTTAGACACTAATCCAACATCAATATGATCATATCGTAAAATAACCTCGACAAGCCATTCAACAAGCTAATGTCATTGACCAAGTCTGTTAGTTACAAAAAGTCTTGAGACATTTGATTTGCAAATGAATCGGCTTGTACACACTTGAATTTATTTGACATAGTCAATAGGATTCATATCTAAAAATCAAACCCTAGATGATTTTCCTCCTTAATTTCTTTCTCCTTTCTCTCCTCTCTCTTCATGGACGAAGATTATCACCCAACTTTAGGGTTTTTGAATTTCTAACCAACCCCTAATCATGGTTTTTCTTATTTTGATTTTGGAGTCTTGTGTCTGACTTCATTAGAGGATTTATACGTTGGGATCTTCATCCTTTTCAAGAGATATGCATTCCATTATCTAATGATCAAGAGATAAGTATTATATCGTTCTTTTAGTAGATTTTAAAGTACATTACTAAAACTAGTAAAACCTAAATCTAGGGTGCATGTACACTTAGGTAAATCATTAGACTATTTCGGTACCTTCTTGATGTGTATTTAATGCTAATAAAATATTACAAAAACCATGATATGAAGATCATATTACAAATTCCTTTTATAACCAGTACACAAACATAGTACTGTCACAACAAGGTTAGCAATATAGAGCTTCTAAAAGATGGCATTAACATCATCAATGACCATAATTCCTTGAAAAAAATATATTCACTTCAAACCACTATGGTTGGATCGAGGTATATACATATGTCATCCAAAGATATTGCTAAATATTTGCGCATGCTTACTTTTCTTCTTTAACTATAAGAAAAAAAAAGGAGAAAACTACCTTCCATTTTAAATTCTTAATATGTCATCCATACAGAGTCATCAATTATTTGAATTATTAGCTAAACAATGACATTAATGTGACAAAAAGAATAGAAACAGAGGCATATAGCTTTAATAATACAATTCTTTAAAAAGAAAAAAATTTGAATGAATAGATGATGAATAAAAAAACAATGTTTTATTTAGTAACTCCAGTAAAATAGATGAAGATCTGTTTTTTTATTAAAATTCCATATCAATTCTTTCTCTGTCTAGTCTAGACCTTAAAGAAATTTATCCATGTCACTGACCATAATTAACATTTTATGAAACATAAATTTCATTATTCTAAGAATATAAAACTCATTTCCTCCATGATCAATTGTGTTTGTATATAAACAAGCAAACTAGATCAATCAATTTTTTTTGACAAACCAAAACTAAGTAATTACTTCACATTTACTTGCAATATGCACACGCATAATTGACTAAACTACCATTGAATCCACCAAATTTATAGACATTATTTCTTAAATACCTGAGGACAAATTTCACTTACTATTGTATACGAACCACTATATTAGGTTCACATAATAAAAAAGGTAAACAATAGGACTACCATCCTAGATCTTTCCATATTGAGAAATAAAAAAACCATTTTGTGTTGGTAAGAAGAGTAGAAAGAACAAAGTGAGAAAAATAAGTTACCTTGAATGTAAATCCGATGTTGTCAGGTAAGTAACCTATGTAGGGTGTAGGTTGAGTTACGTAGGGCGTATGAGCTCATAACCAAAACCGTAATTTGTAACTCCCCAAAATTCAACCTAAAAATTTCATTTAAAAATTTAGTGATAATTCAATTATGACTTAATAAATTATTAGATACAACCATATAACTCAATGCATTTACCAGAATATCATCATAAGTTATCCTGTGCACAAATCTCACATGGATACGATGCAATCGACCCATGCCCTTCCTTTAATATAAAAAACCTAAAAACATTTAAACCACAAACTGTAAGCATAAAGCATAGTGGGTTTCCCCTACGTATCACATATATCACAACACTAATAAACATCTAAGGGTTATCAACAATCCTAGAGACTATCCGAAGTCTCAGTAGGCAAAAGCTATGCCCTATGGGTTATCAGTAACAATAGAGACTACCCAAAGTATTAGCACACACATCAACACATATCATAGTAACAACAAATAGACCCAACTGGTCAGCAATATATACTACAAGACAAGCAAGTATAGTGAGAAGACTTACGTTACATAGAAGACTAATAAAACTCACACCCGTACTTCCGGAACTAGATTCTGCCTATTAATCACACCAAATAACCCTAATTATCAATTACAACAATTATCCAAACTCAACCAGTCCCAAGACGAGTCTAATCCATGATTTGGGAAAAAGACCATTTGCCCTTTCCAAGACCAAAACCGTCACAAATTTACCAAAAGTCACGCTCAGTTAAAAAGTCAAAGGTCAACATAGTTGACATTACGCGTGATGTACCAAGGCTCTATGCTTGGCATAGAGCACAAAGCCTAGGAATGAGCTCCCAGCTGGCTGCGTCGGGTGTAGCCAAATTTACCCTCAACATACTCAGCCTATACCCAAGTTGAATTTTTAAGATGTTAATAATTAAGACACTTCACCCCAACCTCATATATGTCCCTAAATGACATTCTAATCCAGAAGGTCTCCAAATTTATGCCTTTGCATGGCTAAAGAGTGCTCAATCCCAAAGCCCTAACTTCGAAAATCACCAAAAAATCCATAACTTATGCATGGATGAAAGGATATGATCAAGCTTGCATTTCAATCCCAAAAAACGTCTAAAAGGACAGCTCAAATGGTTTGGAGTAGTCCATACTCACAAGGACTAGTGTTTTAGGAAAAAATCTCATAAAACCCAAAACTAGCTAAATCTAAACATGAATCATCAAGGCTCTAGCTTTATACCTTCTGGAACTGAGAAAAACAATGTATGTTATGGATCCACAAGATGGAGGTCAACAATAAACAAACTTGGACTTCATTTTCTTCCAAAATGCGCCCAAAACACATAAAAATGCTCAGTATTTGATCTAGGGGCTAGGGTTTCTAGTTAGAGGCCCAAGAGAGTGGATGCTGATGTTAGAAAGGTCCCCAAGGGATTAGGGTCCTTAACTAGGGCACAAAACCACGAAATTATAGTTTTAACACTACGACGGTACACTCAGCATACCATTAATTACACCAGTGTAACCCCGCAAAAATGTGTCTCCCCTTAGCTTGTATGCTTAGCGTACTCCTAGTGCACGCCCAACGTACTGCCAGACTCCCTTCTCAAGCTAACTTGAAACAACCATAACTTATTTGTTTCAATTCAATGTTCGATAATCTTTATATCCACGGAAAGGTATTGACAAGCTCTATAACTATATCTTGATACGTATGACTAAAAACATCTGGAAATAAATTCTTTAATTTATGCAAAAATCCCGAAACATAACCTTTCACATTTTACCCCTCAGCTTCCATCAAAACAATCCAAGGTTTAAATCACTTATCACCATCATACACCTCCAATAGAGTTTAAACTTCATTCCAATGAAGTCCAAGGCCTTTACATGGTCGCATTACGGTCCCCAAATCCTAAATTAAGAAATGTACTTAAACAGGATGTTAGATCTCTCCCCTACTTAAATTAGATATCGTCCCTAAAATCATTCCTTACTACTCCCCCTACAATACCAGTCGATCCCAACTGAATTATTATTAAGGTTGAGAGATCATCTCAGATCGAAGATCGATCACCAACACTGCTATCAAGTCCCAACCATAGTATAATCAGATACCCTAAATAACAATGAACCTTAATATCTTCCCTCAATGAATAATAGAATAGCCAACCATTCTACATGGAAATGGGAATCCCTAAGAAATGTCTAACTTCTAAATAGATAGAACCATTCCAAACCACTCCCATAATGACTCAACCCTACAAAATAAATCGAACAAACCCATTTGATCTAAATTATTACACTGATATCCGGAAAACATAAACACCGACCATCCACCTATGCTGGAAATCCTACTTCCCATACCAAATCAACTCCTAACATTAATATCCAAACCGGATACTTACATCATATTCGGCCCCAACCTAATCTAAGATCTACCCAAGTATTACAAATGTTGTGAGCCACTTACAACCCTTCACCCAATCATGCGATGATGTAAGTCATCCTAGAGAATCTTATGAGTCAAGTTGTAGACTTCTATCACTGTCACAAGCACCTACCAACCTAGTGTATCTTATGGATATTATGCAGTCTTACAACACTTCCACAACCATATACCAATATAGTGAATGCTACAGTTGCTTTGAAGTCTTACAACACTTCCATACGTGCGTATCAACCTAGTGAATTCTATGGCTGCTTTGCAGTCTTACAACACTTCCACAACTTCCTAATAACCTGGTGAATGTTACCGCTACTCTGTAGTCTTACAACATTACCACAATTTCCTAATAACCCAGTGAATGCTATGGCTGCTCCACAATATAATATCATCTCCACAACCGCCATGGGCCCAAAGTATGGTCTTGCCAATTACACACAAGAATGCCTAACTGAAAACAGTGCGAGTCAAAACCCTATCCTACCAGACTCCATCAGGTGTTCGGGTCGTGCTTCAAACTTCAAAAGCTTCATTGTACAAGAATAGATAGAGATTTCCTAACACAAGCTAAATATAGCCCTAAATCCATATCATTTCTCTACTGCTTGCCACTGACCAACGAACATTATTCCTTGCTTAAACAATGAACCTTATTGCAAACATAACTGGATCTCTAGTTTTCTTAGGATAATACCATGTTAACTGGCCTTCCCAGTTAATCCTTAATCAAACAATATCTTATCTGCGCCACTTGATCAGTTGGTCAAGGCCCCACTGACCTAATGGTAGCTTGCTTCACACTCACAACTTGACCTATCTTGATTCTTCCTGGACGCAAGCAGTGATCGAGCTCCCTGAAGATATACCAATCTAAATCCCCGACATGGGTACAATTCTAAAATGGCTCGCACTTGGAACTATCCCCGATGGTTCCAAGTGATTAACCCCCACTTGATTCATCTATACTCCGATAAGCTCATAATCATTAGATTACTTGATAACCTCATAATCATTGGATTATTGAGCTTACTAGACGAAGATCCCATGACCAAACGATATTGGGTGGCCACACCCAAAACCAAATTAAGCACTTTAATACAATCCCAAAACCAAATTAAGCACTTTAATACAATCTCGACAAAATAGTGTTTTATCCAAAGTACCTTCCCTTGATACAATTCAACATCCTTGTACAATGCCAACTGGTGACAAGGAACCCACAGACCAATAATTGGAACAAATAGATAATCACTTCAATGCTTTACTTACTATCGAATCAAACTCGATTCTGCTATAGGCAATAGTTCCACAAACCAACAATATAGGGAAAATGTATCCAGAAGCCAAGATATAACATAAATAAAACTGAATGATAGGCTACCACACCTAGTGACCTCCAACTTATACAACACGTAACTATTAAAGATGAACTCGAGAAATAACCAACGATGAAGAATGCACTGAAAACAACCTAATAATCCAATTTTCTATTGAACTAAACCCATGCAGAACTATACATACCAAACTCTAAAGTTGATTGTCAGATCAAGGACTACTTATCTTAGACTGTGGGTAGCAATCTATACATCAATCTGACAAATCCTTCAACAACCGATACTCGACCCTAGCGACCTAACAACTTATTGATCTATTTATAGACATACCCGAAAGGGACTAATAGCTACATCAAGCTCGTTGACTAATAAATTTCTTCCGCGAAGAGAACTAATTAATCCCTTAGTAAATATATCTGATGACAACTTGCTCTGCACCTTCGTATCGATCCAAAGTCTTGCATACCCAAACCACTAACCCTTATAACCTATTCTTCTAAAATTATAAACTTGAACAGATTGATGATCTTCCAGGTAGCATACCTAGTTCTCCTCTACTTTGGTTTTGAACTATCACTAACTGCCGTTGCAACAGACCACACTTCAAACCGGCTCAACAAGGTACATACCATCCCTTACTCTTGGAATGTATAAAACAATGCAAGATGATCTCCTGGATAATGACCAAGAAAAATCAAATACATTCTGAATCTTAGATGGAGATCTCAGAAACTTCCCAATCATAACCTCCTCTATCATAAAGAATCCCAATCAGATTCACAAGTAGTAACTTTGATATTCCATTCATAACACTGATTCTCTATCCAGGAACAAATGGACTACTACACACTTCGCCTCTAAATTTCTAACTATCACTTCATTGCGAGAATCAATTATAAAAGCAAGATGCATAATCCTCATGCTCAAGATACAACATAGATAATGAAAGTTGTCATTCCCGATTCGCTTGTCTTAATCACTTTGAAAAACCTGCTAGGACAAGCTCTAAATAAAATCAAAGAAGGCATACCCTTATTCTCATCTTCTATAGTCTCTACAAAAATGACTCGCCTTCCACATATGAAATATCTCGAGGCGATCAATCCATAAGAATCCTCTTGTGCATTTCAACCCTTATTATAGATACTGCAACCATCTAGTTCCCCCACTGAGTGTTCGTCAAAATTCTGAAATCATATGCTTGCTCTCTCTTTCCCCCAACATAGAAAACTAGAAGAACATAATCTCCGTTGTAGAAAATGACATCAGAAGCCATTGGCTGATCACTTTACCTCATGTTGCAATCCTCAAGCCGCTCATCACAATCGCTCATACCTTGAGTTCTGCGACTCAGACTGGCACTACCTCAATCAAGGCCCCTGAAGACCTCAAAATCAACTACTCATCTAGATATTCACCATTCAATCCCAAACTGACATGGCCACTAAGGCCCAAATAGTCACCAGACACATCTTCATCACAAACAACGATAACCGAAAGGTTAATAAATACCAGAATGTTGCAACTGATTCATGGTGCCAAACCATGTTCCTACCCTCACCAAAGTCCTTATAATTTTTTAGACTTTCCTTAATTCGATTATGGATCCTATGTATCAGTAGCTACTTCTAAATACAACCTTCCACACCTATCTGTACTTTCCTCAAAATCATTTTGAATTCTCTAAGTCACTTCCTCATGAGGCTAACTTCCAGAATATGATAAACATCACACCTCTCGCACTAAAGCGCTTCCTAGGCTCTCGTAGGATTCCCACCTCACACTGCTATTAGTTGTTGAATGTCTCCCAAAAATGTTAGCTAACTACTTGACGGATACGATTACATGCAACAGAGCCTAAATTATCCTTTAACTAAAATACCCAGCTCTACAACGATTAAACTCAAACAAGTTTTGTGCCATAGGGCCAGATCAATCACTATGATATTATTTAACCTTTGCAACATGTAGCTTAACATATTCATGCAATAATTAACTTACACCAATATGAGTTCTACAAATAAAAAAGCAAGCAACATTTGAGCATCTAGAACTAAACGCATAGTATACTCAGGTAGTCCTATCTCAGAATGCGAAAACCGAGAGGCTTCCATCACTGATCACTATTAGCAATGAGTATGAAAATAGATGTAATAGCTTAGTAATGTAATATTGAATTTTTGAGATCAAATGTGCTATTACATTTATTTGATAAAAACGTCCATTAGGCTCAAAGATTAGCGTCCAAAAAGTTGAAACATTTTCTAAGTTGGTTAACATACTTGGATAGTACTCGTTAACGTAATCTCAAGGATATAAGATTCGTAAAAATTCGACTGCAAGGAAAGAGTTATGAATTTTGAAAAAATATAAATTAACTGCATATTAATTACGTCAAAATGGTACTTAGAGATTGGTTGAGCTTTGACTAAAAGTGTATAAAGGAGTTGCGTAGTACTCCTTAAGATATAAACTTTTGGAAAACGTTTGCAGAAAATGGGATACGTATGAGAAAGATATGATTTTTGTAAAATCATTTACTTTTAACCCTGTTAGGCAGAAACATGAAAGTCTAAACTAATCGAAACAACCTAAAGGGAAGTTGTAGTACCCATTCAGATCAACACACAGATTGGAGCTTGCACAAAGAAGTTATGATTTATACAAATTCTTTTCGTGCGCCTCAGGTGCGTGTCTAGGCACGACTCGCGCTTGACACTGAATTTGAGTAGATTATGAGTGAAGTGGTCGAGTAGGGAAGTGACACATGGCAACTTCTGGAAGGATTCACGATGTTCATCTACGGTGCACACATATATTTTGTAACGAACCAATTTTTCAAAAGAAAATTTTCATTTTTGATTAACCAAACACGTGTCCATAAATCACAAAAACTGAATATACATTTTTTCAAAACTCATATCGATTACAACTTTTATTCCAAAACATCAGAGTGTCCCATAAAACGCCTGAGAAAGTGCACGCCGCGCCATCAAGCCTTGCTCTTGCCCTTAGGCTTCGATGTACATGAAATAAATCCACAACCTGTAAGCTAATGCTTAGTGAGTTAACCAGAGCATACCCCACACACAAGCCACATAACACGTATCATATTAGCTATAAAATCTATCTCTACAACATAACATATACCACATTAGCTAAAAAAACTATCTCTACCACATGTCACATATCATATTATCTATAAAAGCTATCTTTACCATATAACATATATCACATTAGCTATAAAAGCTATCTCTACCACATATACTTGTATAAGGACATCGTGGGCTCCCCCACATGGTCTTACATCTAAGTGTCATGGGCTCCCCCCATGGTGTTTCCCTGCTGAACAGCCATGGGCTTCCCCACATGGTCTTACATCCAAGTTCCATGGGCTCCCCCATGGTCTTTCCCTATGAGTATCACATATATAGCTAGCATATCACCAATCATATCTAACTATCATAAAACATATCTTTACAACAAGTATACCACACATCTCTACACAACAAGTATACCATATATCCTAAAATTGGCCAGCCTTGGTGCCTTGGACCCATTGGTAAGGTGAGAAAACTCATCTCTGTCTGCTAAATTTGAGATCCGCTCTTATAACAGTCCATAAATGCCTGAGCTGAACAATGATAACATTACCCAAGGTTAGGGCTAAACACAATCCAATTGAAAAAGCCCAAACTCTGAGTCCTATCACAATGGCCCAAAAGGTCTTCCTTAGTTAATGGGCCCAACGTCCAAATCCAAAATCATTAATGGGCCTCATGGCCCAATAAAGCCCAATCATAACATCCATGTCCCAAAACAGATAAACTGGCCCACTAATCCCAAAACATGGCCAGGCCCAATGAATTATTGACGCCCAAAACCTCAAAGGCCAAAAATAAATCCAAGTCCAACTGTTGTGCGTACGCCTGGCGTACCATACCGGTACGCGCAGCGTACTGAGTCCTTGAGCGGTACGCGCGGCGTACGCTAACTTACGCCCAACATACAAACAGATTAAGCACTTCCTTACATTAAGTTCTTAATACTCGATGTTCTAACATCCAAAACCATATTTGATCTCATTAAGACGTCCTAGGGCATAAAGTTGGCAACTTTATGGCATTGCATGCTCTATGGGAATTAAAAACTTCATTCTTCACATTAGGACTTCATATAAGGCTCCAAAGTCTTGCATGGTGTCTAGATACTCTCCAAGCTAGCACCTTTATGCATCTAGCATGGTCACAAAGCTCAGATGTAACCATTTCAACCTATGGACTTGCTCAACTCTCAAGAGATGGTCCAAAACCAACAAAAGGGACCATAAAGAAAACCCTAACTAGATCTAAAGAATAAGAAGGCAAGATCAAAGCCTTATACCTCTAGAAGGTCCTTAAGGTGAACTTGATATGGATTCTTGAAGCCCAATGCCACTCAAAGCTTTCTTACCTACATCTTCTTCTTAACTGAACACTATAAAGGCCACAAATGCACTCCTTAAGCTCAAAACACACTCTCAAATGGTATTAGGGTTTTCAGAGACATTTAAAGATGAAAGAGGCTGATTAGGGTAAGGCTCAAATGAGATAAGGATGCCTATATAGGTCTCATGTCCGGAAATTAGGGTTTGGACATTCGTCACATACGCCCAACGTACGTGCTGTCCCTCCGCGATCATTCTTGGAAAGTACGCTAAGCATACCCATTAGTATGCTTATCTTACTAAAGGGACTTATTATGCATTATTTTAAAATTCTCAAGGGATTCAAGGTAATACCTGATTTGGAGTGTTATAACTCTCTCCGTCTTGAACTAGACGTCATCCTAGAATTCCATCGATGTGAATAGATCGGGATAATGCTCCCGCATCTCCTCGTCTAGCTCCCAAGTCCATTCGGAACCCCTTCGGTGCTACCATTGCACCTTTACAAGCTTCGCTTCCTTGTTCCGAAGACCCTTGGTCTTCCTATCCAAATTCGTAACGGGCCTCTCAATGTAGTTTAGGCTCTCGTCTACCTGAATATCGTCCAGAGAAACGACTGCGGACTCGTTAGTGACACACTTCCGAAGCTACAACACATGGCAGGTGTTGTGAATCTGGCTAAGCTCATTCTGCAATTCCAAGCGATATGCCACCTTGCCCATGGGGCCGTAATCCTGAACGGGCCTATGTATCGAGGTCCTAGATTTCACCTCTACCAAAACTTGATAACCCCTTTCCAGGGCGACACTTTTAGTAACTCAAAGTCCCCTATCTAGAACTCAGGATCTGATTGCTGCCGATCAACATAACTTTTCTAACGGTTCTGCATGTTCCGCAGCCGGTCGTACACCTACTGAATCATCCCAGTAGTCTTGAGCACTACCTTAGTGCCCCCATGACCCGGCGTCCAACCTCATCCCAACAAACTGGGTTCCTGCACCTCGGTCGATACTAGCATGATAACTGTTATTGTATGAAAACTCTACCAATGGGAGGTACGTGTCCCAAATCCCCCCAAAATCCAACATGCATACCTGAAGCATCTCCTCTAGTGTCTGGATCGTCCTCTGGCTTAGGCCATTGGTCTAGGGGTGGTACCCCATGCTAAAATGTAGCTGAGTGCCCAACTCCTTGTGGAACTTCTTCTAGAACCTATATGTAAACCAAACATCCCTTTTAGAGACTACCGACACTGGCACCCTATGTCTAGCCACCACCTCTCGCACATAAATATCCGCAAACTTCTCAGCAGATATACTCTCAGAAATCGGAATGAAGTGGGCACTCTTCGTCAGTCTACCCACGATCAACCATATGGTGTCCATCCTCTTCGCCTTGCTCAGTAACTTTATGATGAAGTCCATAGTAATCTCTTCCCATTTCCACATGGGAATGGGTAGCGGCTAAACCTTGCCATGAGGTTGTTGATGCTCGGCCTTGACCTTCCTGCTCAAGCACTGCTCCACAAACCAGGCGATCTCCCGCTTCATGCAGGGCCACTAATAACTCAGTCTCAAGTCTCTATACATTTTCGTAGCCCCTGGATGTATAGAGATCTTGGACTTGTGTGCCTCCTCTAATATCCTCTGTCTCACTCCTCCAGTCACTGGTACCCACACCCGACCACACTGTGTCAAAAGGCCATGGCTATCCTTAACAAACAGTGGA
The DNA here is from genome assembly GCF_002870075.4 of Lactuca sativa. Lineage (NCBI taxonomy): Eukaryota > Viridiplantae > Streptophyta > Magnoliopsida > Asterales > Asteraceae > Lactuca > Lactuca sativa. Next base: position 90,234,958 of record NC_056627.2, read on the forward strand.
TATTTTCCCCGAATCCGCTATATCTTCCAATTCTCTTTCTTCACTCCTTCGACCTGGGCCTCCGTGATCATATCCAACAATATAAAGATCAATGTCATCCTCATAAAAATGTTCCCAATCGAGGAACCTGTCGTCGTACAGCTCAAAGCATTGGCCACTACGTTGGCCTTCTCTAGATAGTATAGGATCTCACAATCATAATCTTTCAGCACGTACAACCACCTCCTCTTTCACATGTTGAGGTTCTGTTGATCTATCAAATACTTCAAACTCTTGTGATCAGTATATATGGTGCACCCCACTCCATACAAGTAGTGCCTCCAGATCTTGAGGGTAAACACCACTACCCCCAGTTCAAGTCGTGAGTGGGGTAATTCACCTCATGAGGCTTCAACTAAATCAAGGCTTAAGCTATCACGTGCCTCCTCTACATCGGTACCATGCCTAACCCTGAAATCAATGCCTTGTAGTACACCGCCAAATCGTCTAGCCCCTCGGGTAGTACAAGGATCAGAGCGTTATATAACCTCTGTCTCAGGGTCTCAAAAGCTAACTGCTGATCAATGCACCACCGAAATGTCACATTCTTCTTGGTCAAGCGGGTCAATGGCAGAACAATCTTGGAGAAATCCTAAATAAATCTCCGATAATAGCCTACTAAACCCAAGAAGCTACGGATCTCAGGCGTATTCTTTGGTGCTTCTCACCGTATCACTGCGTCAACCTTGGATGGATCAACCGAGATGCCTTCTTGGTTGATGATGTGTCCCAAAAACTATACCTCTTGCAACCAAAAATCACACTTGGAGAACTTGGCATACAACCTCTCCGCCCTCAGGGTCTCCAATACCTCTCACAGATGCTGCTCATGTTGCTCCCTGGTCTTAGAATAGACCAGGATATCATCAATAAAAATGATCACCGACAAATCCAGCATCGGTCTACACACCCTGTTCATGAGATCTATAAACGATGTTGGGGCATTGGTGAGCCCAAACGACATCACCACAAACTCGTAATGCCCATACCGAGTCTTGAAAGTTGTCTTTGGTATGTCCTCATCTTGAATCCTTATTTGTTGGTACCCCGACCGAAGATCAATCTTGGAAAACCAAGATGCACCCTGCGGCTGATTGAACAAATCATCGATCCTAAACAATGGATAACGGTTCTTCACCGTTAGTTTGTTCAACTCTTGGTAATAAATGCACATTGTGGGTGATCCATCCTTCTTTTTCTTGAACATGATCAGTGCTCCCCACGGGGAATTACTTGGATAGATGAACCCTCGGTCTAGTAGCTCCTGAAGCTGCGTAGATAACTCCTGTATCTCAGCGTACACACGACGTATGCTAACGTACGCCCAACGTACAAACATATTAAGCACTTCCTTCCTGTAAATTCTTAATGCTTGATGTTCTGACATCCAAAACTAGATTTGAGCTCATTAAGACGTCCTGGGGCATAAAGTTGGCAGCTTCATGCCCTTGCATGCTCTATGGGACTTAAAAATTCATTCTTCAGAATAGGACTTCATATAAGGCTCCAAACACTTGCATGGAGTCTAGACAGTCTCCAAGCTACCACTTTTATGCATCTAGCTTGTCCGTAAGGCTCATATCTAACAATTTCAACCTCTGGAGCTCCTCAACTCTCAAGAAAAGGTCCAAATCCAACATAAAGGACCATAAAGAAAACCCTAACTAGATCTAAAGAATAAGAGGGAAAGATCAAAGCTTTATACCTCTAGAAGCTCCTCAAGGTGAACTAGATACATATTCTTGAAGCCCAATGCCACTCCAAGCTTGCTTGACAACTTCTTCTTCTTGAATGAACACTATAAAGGCCACAAATAAACTCCTTAAGCTCAAAACACACTCTCAGATGGTATTAGGGTTTTAGAGACATTTGAAAGTAAAAGAGGCTATGACTAAGGTGAGGCTCAAATGAGATAAGGATGCTTATATAGGTCTCATGTCCGGAAATTAGGGTTTGGACATCCTTCACGTACACCCAGTGTACATGCTGTCCCTCCGTGATCATTCTTGCAAAGTATGCTAAGCGCGCCCATGAGTACGTTCAACATAATTAAGGGACTTACTATGTAATATTTTAAATTTCAAAAGGGCTTCAAGGTAATACCTGATTTGGAGTGTTACATATTTGCCCAATGCACACCTCCAAAACTCGACTATAAATAGAAGGCGTAATCATTCCAATTCTGCACACCTTCAGATTTCTTTCTCACTCTCTATCTCGAAGCTGCTACCCTTTGGAGTGGTCCTTGGAGTAGTGTGCCCGATTCAACCCTACATCAAAGGTTTTACGTTACTACGGTGAGTACATAACCCCTATTTTATTGTTTTAAATGAATTACCATGGGGCGGCAGGGGGGTATACAAGCATATCAAATGGTTTTATCAAAATATACTTTTAGTTATAAATATCAAATCATTTTAAAACTAAAAGCCTTAGGATAATATAGATGTAGATATTTTGTCTACGTGTAAGCTATGATAATAGGCATAAGAGATATGATGCCCTATATTCTAGGAAGAGATAGTACCTAGATGTTATAATGACCAAATCCCTAGTATAACATAGTACATATAAGTTATGCTGGTCAAACATAAGGATATGAACCATACTTAATTGTTACTCTACCTAATATCCAACTTTCAAATAACCATAATTAGGGCATAGATATAAATACTTATATATACAAAATAATTATGAGATCAAAGATTATAATTATCAAATATAAGATAAAATATTTAGATTGTGTTAGTTATAGGAAATTACTAGGATTGATTAAAAGATAAAAGATAAATACCTAAGGTCAATGCGTTAGTGTGTTGATATATTCTTCCAATGTCCTTGATTAAATTCGGCATTCTCCAAAACCTATAATCTTTAATCTTGTGAGAGCTAGGGAGATATATATAGATCTATATGGGGATTGACAACTGCACCTATGATTGCTAGCTACAATCCTGAAAGGATGAATTTCTTATTATTCACTATTCGACGTCCGATGAAGCGTCGTGGCGCGGCTAAACTATTAGTCAAATAGTGCGATTATGGTAGCTCATGGTAACATATTAGACCACCTTAGAGTTCAGAATACCATTAGGGACGCCTTAGAATGGTAGAGAAAATATAGGATCATTATATATCCTAAAAAGATAGTAAATTAGGATTAATAAGTATATCCTAAAAGACAATACGATACTGTAACGTCCCAAAATTTAAGACTAAAAAAAAATTCTTTTAGTAAAACATTAATTAAAGCAAATTCATCATTTCAAAACATAAGCAGAGTATTAGTTTCCAAAATACATGTTCGTTATCAGAGTAAACATTCCCAGGCTGTCTAATCTATGGTGTGTGCCATGCGATCACCCCGAGCTCTTCCCTCCGCTACCGGAAGTACCTGAAACCAAAACTGAAAACCGTAAGCACGAAGCTTAGTGAGTTCCCCACCCTACCGCATACCATGCATAACCACATACTGCACATACTGGGCCACGCCCGCTATCTTGGGCCTCACCCACTTACCTCGGGCCTCGCCCGCTACAACGGCCCCACCGCTCCAGGCCCCGCCTGGCTTCGAGCCCCGCTCGGATACAGATCTGTTTCACTTAGGCCTCGCCTGTCACAGGGCCTCGCCCACTAGCATATAATAACGCATAAACATATCACATCTCATCACATAAGCTAAACACATACTAACGGATCTTGTCCGAAGGCCTCGCCTATCTCTGGGCCCCGTCCATGCTCCTACTGATAGTGAGGTACAGGCCCAACCCACCCTCACTCCTTCCCTAACTTGGGCCTCGCCCCTGATCTGCTACTACTGAGATGTGGAACACCATCCACACTCTGCTATTGGTGAGATACGGGACCTCGCCCACACTCACCTCCAAGCACATACAAGTATCACACAAACAACAAGTATAAACTATCACATAAACCATTCCTTGGGCACTCGCCCTCTGTCATTGGACCTCGTCCCGAATATCATACTAGCATACTGTGCCTAGGGCTAACCCCCGGGTCTTCTACTCATAACTACATGGGCCGACATTGTGGCCGTAGACCCATTCATACAAAGGGAAACTCACCTGCACTGGCTGATCTGGCTGATGAACCTACTAGCTGCTGCACAAAAACTCTATGAACTTCAGCTCCACTCGCTCCCTGAACTACCAATATCAATACAACAGTGAGTCTAACTAACCCCCCGACAGACAACCAAGTCAACTCTGGTCAAAGTCAAAGTCCAGGTCAAAGTCAACCTTCCAAGTCCACCCTACTCGCCGAGTCACCTTAGGGACTCGCCGAGCTCATATGTTCAGAGTCCTTCTCGTTGCGACTCGACTCGCCGAGTCAGTCCATAACTCGTCGAGCCTACCGATTTCCGAGTCCTGACCTGTCCAACTCACTGAGTCTCCAATCAACTCACTAATTCGAGTCTGAACTCGAAGGGTTTGGGGTTTCGCGACCTGACTCGCCGAGTCCAAGAACAAACTCGCCGAGTTGTTCATCCAAATCGCCGAGTTCCTACGCACCTTCATCTGACTCGACGATCTGTTCATCCCACTCGTCGAGTTCCTCCTCGTCGTTATGCTGCTCGCCGAGTCCACTCAAAGGACTAGCCGAGTCAATTCAGATCTCTATACATGTAGAGGACTTTTGAGTCATGCATGGACTCCAAACTGTAGATCTACCCTTCTCAAGCCTTTTCCTCACGTAAAGTTGCAAACTTTATGTGTAGAGAAGGAGATCTAGGCAAAATACACCATAAACTAGGGTTTGAGGCAAAAAGGCTCCACAATCAACTCAAGGGCTGAAACTTTATGCTTTCCAAGACCAAAATACACTTAGATCTGAAGTAGCAACTCCAGATCCGACTTCTAACTCACATGGATCACTACTCATGGCTAAAAACCCCAAAACTCACAACCAAAATAGATCTAAAGGAAGGGAAATGACTTAATACCTTCAGATGTTCAGAAATATCTTCCTAATCTCAGATCTATAGCCCCCTCCTTGCACCTTCAAGATCCTTCTTCCTTTTCCAAGCTTTAATGCACTCCTCAAGACAATAATTAGCTCAAAAATGGATATGGCGGCTAGGGCTTGGTGTTCTGGGTTAGAGGGGCTGCAAAGGAACCCTAGGGGAGAGAATGAGGCGCTTAAATAGGCCCCAAGTCCAGAAATTAGGGTTTTCCTCGAACAGACCTGACTCGCCGAGTCTCCTTGGCCGACTCGCCGAGTCGGTCACTTACTCCTCGACCCGGATCCCGCTTGGACTCGCCGAGTCCCCCTTAGGGTTTTCTTTCCTTTCTTGGCCTTCAAAAATTTGGGTGTTACAACTCTCCTCCACTTAAACTAAACTTCATCCTCGAAGTTTGCTACGAATCACCGCCTGCGATCTGCTTTCACAACCCACCAATTTTCCTAACACCAACTACCTACCTTCGCTGGTCTTCCACCCGGGCATTCTGACTAACATAATGCTTGCGGATAAAAACCACGGGTCGAACCTGACCCTGAACAACTTAGAAACACAACTTACTCAACCGACCATCCTTCTGGTGCTCTCCGAGTACTACACTTGAACTCATAGGGGATGACCCCTTCATTCCTTTCGCGATTCTCTTCCCTTCCCAAGGCGATGCTCCATAACCAACTATTTCCTCTGTCACTGTGAAGATCCTATCTTCACCAATCCATCATCCCCGCTATTTCCAATACGGGTCATCACCATCAGTAACCACTGAGACTCTTTTCTATCAAAACTTGGTGCCGAGCACCCCTCAATTCAACTAACTGAATTCCACCATACACTGCTTACCCGCAGTACTACTGACTGAAAATTATGCTATTCCTTGTCTGCCTTCCGTATGAACTGAGACCACCCTGGTCCCTACCATCCGATCAATGTCTGGATTACCGGCTCCCACCGGTAGCTAGTCCCGACACCACCACTAGTCGCTCCCAGCGACTTCCGAAGAAACTTCGACCACCTTTAACTGCTCAATCTATTCTGCCATTCAGGAGCTACAATCCTGGGATCCCTGATCCCCTAACTTGACACTAAGGTCCCTACCAGGTCCCACCTGTGCTGCTAAAACTCACGGGCCTCACCCACGGGTCCCACCCGCCTCTATCCTTCTAGTCCCACTAGTCAAATCACTCTCGCTCGGGCCTCACCCACGGGTCTCACCCAACCATACCCTGGAGCGGCCTCCCAAGGTCTCACCTCTCTAGGGCTATATAGGCAAACTCCCTATCATTCTCATCCACTACCCATTCCTGACGCCTGACCGATCACTAGGAGGTAAGGGCCTCGCCCCAACTCCGCTATCGAAGCTACTAAGGAATGCTACGGCTTACCCATAGTCTTACATCACCATCCATTGCTGACTGCTAGTGAATGTTACGGCTGCCCCGTAGTCTTACAACACTTCCACCACTAACTGCTAGTGAATGCTACGGCTGCCCCGTAGTCTTACATCACTTTCTACCACTAACTGCTAGTGATTGCTATGGCTGCCCCGTAGTCTTACATCACTTTCTACCACTAAATGCTAGTGAATGCTACGGCTGCCCCATAGTCTTACATCATTGTCTACCAGTAACTGCTAATGCGAAGGCACCCATCTGCCATTAGCTCTAAAGATCCTTATTCCGACTCCCTCGAGTCCTACAGGCGATTCACAGCCTGAATTCCCAACCATGTACCAACCATTGCCATCACACGCACTAGCTGATGGGGAGTTTCTCAAACTCCTAAACCTGAAGTCCTCAATCCATCAAACGCTGAACCACTTCTTTTCCTTCTCGGAGGTCGCGTACTCATTCTGGGTCTGCGTGCTCCTACCATTGCACACTCGGAGGATTCTCCCCCACTTCGATCTTGCTTACCCTTTGTTGCTCAATACTCAAAAGAAATCCTTGCTACCTTTCCATAATCAATCTACTGAGGAACCCAAGCTTACCATAGCTAGGGATCTAACCAATCCATTTCTAACACTATACAACTCCGATCTAGTGAGACATACCAAGTCCTTTCCAAGCATGCTACAGTTACTACATCCTATGTAACCTTCTCCAATAGGGCACATCCTCTCACTACCCTTCGAATAACCATGGTATGCAGATGGCATATAACTCGATGACACTCAAATGCTCAAAAATAAAATACTCATACCGATAATGATGCAGAACTATAACAATATAATCATGCACAAATAAAAGAACTGAAAAGAGAAATCGCATATTTGCAACGTCTAGTGCTGATCACGCCTCTAAGGTAGTCATCTGAAAAGCTCTGCCTCCAACCGCAGGCGCCTCTGCACGGCCCTGACGAGCGTCTGTGATCCTCAAAGTTGCAGGGGCAGGTTCCATCACCCGTCCTGCTAAAAACAAACTGGGGCACTGGGCCTTCTTGTGGCCGCGCTGATTGCAGTGAAAACATATCAAGTCTAATCCCTGTGTCGTGGTAGCTGTACAATCCCTGCTAAAATGACCAGTCCGACCGCACTTGAAGCAACCAGACTCACCGCCGCTACCACTCCTGCATGCACCCCCGTGCGCCCAGCCACACTTCCCGCATCGGCTGCGGTCCTGATAATCCCTTGATCTCGAATCCGATCCTTCGGGCCTTTTGCCCGAACTCGCGGCCACTTGAACCTCATCCGGCTTCCTCTTCCAGATCTGCTCCAAATCAATTTCCCTCTCCCTGGCCCGAGAAATCATATATTCCAGCATCTTACCGCCGGACCTGCTCACGAACTCCCTGATGTCGGCCCTCAACATCTCGTGATATTGGGCCTTCTTCATTTCCTCATCCGTGACATACTGCGGTACAAGAAGAGCCCTCTCCCTGAACTTGGCGGTGATCTCCGCCACAGTCTCAGTGGTCTGCGGCAAATCCTGAAACTCCCGTGCCAACTGCTGCACCTCAATAATAGGCGAAAACTCTGCCCTGAACCTGGCCAAGAAATCGCTACAAGTCATCGCGTCCAACGCGGCATCATCCCCCAAAGAATGACCAATCTCCTCCCACCAATCTCACGCTCTGTCCTTCAGAAGACAGGAAGCAAGTCTGACCTTATCCCCCTCAGGACACCGGCTCGTACGGAATGCGTTTGCAACATCAGCCAACCATTTGCTGCTAGCAATGGGGTCCCTAGCCCCATGATAATCTGGTGCCCCGCAAGCCCTGAACTCCCGAAATGTCAAGGTACGCGCTCCCATCAAGGCCATCATCTCAGTACGGAAGGCTCCCAGCCTCACATCCAAAATCTCCAATATACCTTCCTTGACCGTGCCAAAGATCACAGGAGTCTGATCTAGCATACTGCGTGCAACCTCGGTGTATATCAACTCCCTCATTCGTTCCTTGAGCTGCTCGGCTCCTGAGCCCGAGCCTGATCCCTTTCTGGCGCCTGATCCGCCCACTGGTCTCTCTCGCAACGTCACCATGCTGAAACACATAACACAACCACTATCAGAATACCCATCACTGCTACGAGACCAAACACACGCACTACTCGGTTCCTGGTCTTGTCTCGGCCTTTCCCGAATCGAGTACGAATCCTCTGCTTTCAGTAGTACGGGCCCATACTACCTTCCACATCTATTCGTACTTTCCTCAGGAATTGCTTCGACTCCTCCAGGTCCCTTATCTACTACTACTGCTCCCAACACTATCTCATCCTAGGCGTACCTTGGGAAAACCTTTGACTCAACTTAACCAATCCTCAGCTGCTGAAGGTCTCCTTGGGATGCCAATTAGCTATCACCTGGATACCATCACATGTGATGAGGCTCAGATAATCCTTCAAGTAAAAGACTCGTCCCTACAATGGCTGGACTCAAACAAGAGCTGCGCAATAGGACCAAGTCCAACACTCTGAGATTGTTCAACCCTGATCACATGTGACGTGTCGTATCCACCCAATGGCTAACTCCCATCACTCAGTATCCCACAATGCACAAAGCAAGTAGCATTCAGACAAGGGAAAATCTAACCACAACATACTCAAGCAATCATATCCACATAGCAAGAAACTGAACTAGCATGCAGCACAAACTCATAGACCCACACAAACTCTTAAACTCATGCATAACCTAGACAGGCTATCCTACCACTGTCTAATCAGCACTATCATGCAACTCAAAACACATATAATAGGTACATAAGGCATCATTCCTAGATCCTTAGTCCTAATCTAGCATGCTGTTCTATCAACTGATAATCATAACATAAATTCTATGGGTATCTTGGGGTACTTACTTGACCTCGGTTGATTGCATGCACCACACCCTTTTTCTCTTTTCAAAGTTCTTTTCTTTCTGAATTATTCTTGCTTTTCTAAAAGTGTTTTCTTTCCCAAAACTCTCTTTTACAAAACTATCCTCTACATTTTGAAAACTTCTATACCAATTCCTCAGTTTGAGTTCAGACACACCCGAGAGCATGTCCGAATCCCTAAAACCAAGGCTCTGATACCAACTTGTAACGTCCCAAAATTTAAGACTAAAAAAACATTTCTTTTAATAAAACATTACTTAAAGCAAATTCGTCATTTCAAAACATAAGCATAGTATTAGTTTCAAAAATACATGTTCGTTATCAGAATAAACATTCCCAGGCTGTCTAATCTATGGTGTGTGCCATGCGATCACCCCGAGCTCTTCCCTCCGCTACCGGAAGTACCTAAAACCAAAACTAAAAACCGTAAGCACGAAGCTTAGTGAGTTCCCTACCCTACCGCATACCATGCATAACCACATACTGCACATACTGGGCCACACCCGCTATCCTGGGCCTCACCCACCTACCTCGGGCCTCGCCCGCTGCAACGGACCCGCCGCTCCAGGCCCCACCTCGCTTCGAGCCCCGCTCGGATACAGATCTATTTCACTTAGGCCTCGCCTATCACAGAGCCTCGCCCACTAACATATAATAGCGCATAAACATATCACATCTCATTACATATGCTAAACACATACTAACGGATCCTGTCCTAAGGCTTCGCCTATCTCTGGGCCCCGCCCTTGTCTTGCTGCTGATGAGTCATGGAACCCCATCCATGCTCCTACTGATAGTGAGGTACGGGTCCAGCCCACCCTCACTCCTTCCTTAACTTGGGCCTCGCCCCTGATCTACTGCTACTGAGATGTGGAACACCATCCACACTCTGCTATTGGTGAGATATGGGACCTCGCCCACAGTTACCTCCTTACCAGGCACATACAAGTATCACACAAACAACAAGTATAAACTATCACATAAGCCGTTCCTTGGGCACCCGCCCTCTGTCATTGGACCTCGTCCCGAATATCATACTAGCATATTGTGCCTAGGGCTAACCCTCGGGTCTTCTACTCATAACAAGATGGGCCGGCATTGTGGCCGTAGACCCATTCATACAAAGGGAAACTCACCTGCACTGGCTGATCTGGCTGATGAACCCACTAGCTGCTGCATGGCAACTCTCTGAACTTCAGCTCCACTCGCTCCCCGAACTACCAACATCAATACAACATCGAGTCTAACAGACCCCCGACAGACAACCAAGTCAACTCTGGTCAAAGTCAAAGTCCAGGTCAAAGTCAACCTTCCAAGTCAACCCTACTCGCCGAGTCACCTTAGGGACTCGCCGAGCTCATATGTTCAGAGTCCTTCTCTTTGCGACTCGACTCGCCGGGTCAGTCCATGACTCGCCGAGCCTACCGATTTCCGAGTCCTGACCTGTCCAACTCACTGAGTCTCCAATCGACTTACTAATTCGAGTCAAGGGTTTTGGGTTTCGCGACCTGACTCGCCGAGTCCAAGAACAGACTCGCCGAGTCCAAGATAACCTTCAATAGACTCGCCGAGTTATTCATCCAACTCGCCGAGTTCCTACCCAACTTCATCTGACTCGATGAGTTGTTCGTCCCACGCGTCGAGTTCCTCCTCGTCTTCATGTTGCTCGCCGAGTCCACTCAAAGGACTCACCGAGTCCATTCAGATCTCTATACATGCAGAGGACTTTTGATTCATGCATGGACTCCAATCTGTAGATCTACCCTACCCAAGCCTATTCCTCACGTAAAGTTGCAAACTTTACGTGTAGAGAAGGAGATCTAGGCAAAATACACCATAAACTATGGTTTGAGGCAAAGAGGCTCCATAATCAACTCAAGGGCTGAAACTTTATGCTTTCCAAGACCAAAATACACTTAGATCTGAAGTAGCATCACCAGACTCGGCTTCTAACTCACATGGATCACTACTCATGGCTAAAAACCCCAAAACTCACAACCAAAATAGATCTAAAGGAAGGGAAACGACTTAATTCCTTCAGATGTTCAGAAATATCTTCCTAATCTCAGATCTATAGCCCCTCCTTGCACCTTCAAGATCCTTCTTCCTTTTCCAAGCATTAATGCACTCCTCAAGACAATAATTAGCTCAAAAATGGATATGGCGGCTAGGGCTTGGTGTTATGGGTTAGAGGGGCTGCAAAGGAACCCTAGGGAGAGAATGAGGCGCTTAAATAGGCCCTAAGTCCCGAATTTAGGGTTTTCCTCGAACAGACCTGACTCGCCGAGTCTCCTTGGCCGACTCGCCGTGTCGGTCACTTACTCCTGGACCCGGATCCCGCTTGGACTCGCCGAGTTCTTCCTTGGACTCGGCGAGTCCCCCTTAGGGTTTTCGTTCCTTTCTTGGCCTTCAAAACTTTGGGTGTTAGAGATATGTTCATTAGATATATCTAATAAATAGTAATTTAGGGTTGATAAAATAATTTAGGAATGGTTTTCAAAAAGAAAATGGATTCCTAAAATAATACAACCAAATAAATGCTAGAAATAATAAAAACCTGTGCAGTCTCCAACATTATGTTGACATTTTAAAAAATACATGCATTCTCAAGGAGTTGAGTGTAGAGGATAATCGTGTTGAGGAGGAGGATTGTCGTGTCAAGGAGAAGGAAGTCTACAAAGAAGCTGCTGGAGTTTAGTTCCTTATGTTTATCGTTTTTAGACCAGTTTAGGAATTGTGCTTGTCTTTTAAAAACAATGTAATCCCAAAATAATTTATAATCAATAAAAGAAATGTTTGTGATATTCTTTTATGTTATGTTAGATATATATATATATATATATATATATATATATATATATATATATATATATATATATATATATATATATATATGCCTCGGTCCAATCTCCCCTCATTCGCACCCCCTGGCGTTTTGGCAGCCGTTCGGGGGTGTGACACAGAAGCTCCCCAAGATCTTAATGACTAGCATACATCACTACCAACTCACATAAAAGACATAAGGCATCATTGCTATTAAGGCATCCTAGCATGCAACACTGAGTGTATCCTTAGACCTAATCTAGCATGTAATTCTCATATACGGGTATCAAACATCAATCATAACCACATATGGGATTCTGGAATATCCTTACTTAAGCTCGGATGATTGCACACGTCACACCCCCTTTTAACTAAAAAACCTTTTTATAAAGTCGTTTTCCTTTAGAATTTTTTTTCCAATCCCTCAATTTGAGTTTAGGCATGCCCGAGAGTATGCCCAAATGCCTTAAACCAAGTCTCTAATACTAACTTATAACGTCCCAAAATTCAATGTAAAATTTTAAACTAAAAATTTAGTGATTATTCAATTCACAACATATAAAAACATTAGACAAAACCATTTAACTAAAACATTTATCATAGTATCATCAAAAGTTATCATGTGCACAAATCTCTCATCGATGCGATGCAATCGAGCCGTGCCCTTCCTTTAATACAAGAAAACCTAAAATCATTTAAACTACAAATCGTAATCACAAAGCTTAGTGCGATTCCCCAAAGTACCACATACAATGTAATTCAAATAAATAACTATGGGTTATTCGCAATCCTGGATACTACTCGATGTTTGAGTGGGAAAATCACACTCCATGTAGGTTACCAGCAACCCTGGAGACTACCCGTGAGAAGAGCTACGCCGACATAAGGCATAAACCCATTATGTTCCAAATTGGAGACAGGGTGATGCTCAAGGTTTCTCCTTGGAACAAAGTTATATGGTTCCAAAAGCAGGGTAAACTAAATCCAAGGTACATAGAACCACTAAAAATCCTTGAAAGGATACGTCCAATCGCGTATGGACTTAGGTTACCCTAAGAGTTTAATAATGTGCACAACGTCTTCCATGTGTATAATATTTAAAATGCCTTTCAGACGATACCCTCGACATTCCACTTGATGAAATTCATATTTACCCTAAAGTTAACTTCATCGAAGAGCCAGTCCAAATAATGGACAAAAAGGTCAAACGACTCAAGCAAAGTCAGATTCCCCTTGTCAAGGCACGATCGAACTCTAAGTGAGGACCAAAGTACAAATGGAAACGAGATGACCAAATAAAGGACAAGTACCCTCGCTTATTCGAAGGAAGCCCGAATACAAGAGAAAATTTCAGGACAAAATTCCTAAACAAGGGGACACTTTGATAACCGAGATGTTTCCATCACTGATCACCACTAAGAAAGATTATGAAAATGGATGTAATAGCTTACTAGGGTAATATTTTATTTTTGAGGTAATAAGAGTTAAATATGCTGTTACATTTATTTGATAAAAATCTCTATCAGGCTAAAAAATTAGCATCCGAAGAGTTGTAGCATTTTCTAAGATCGTTAACATATTTGGATAGTAATCGTTAACTATATCTCAAGGATATAAGATTCATAAAAATCCAACTCCAAAGGAAAGATTTACGGAGTTTATAAAAAAATAAATCAACTTTGCTGAAGTCATGTTGAGGAGATAAGTTTAGAGGATAGTCATGTTGAGGAGCAGGATAGTCGTGTCAAGCTGAAGGAATTCTATAAGGAAGCTGCTAGAGTTAATTCCATTTGTTTATCATTTTAAGACATAATTAGGAATTGTTCTTGTCTTTTAAAAAGAATGTAATCCTAAAATAATTTATAATCAATAAAGAAACGTTTGTGATATTCTTTTATGTTATGTTCTATATATATATATATATATATATATATATATATATATATATATATATATATATATATATATATATATTTAAATTCCTCAGCCTAATTTTCCCTCGTTTGCACCGCCCTATGTTTCCGAAGTCGGTCGGGGTGTGACACAGAAGCTCCTAAAGATCTCCTAATCAGGCATCCTACCATGCACCACTGGGCAGATCCTTATCCCTAATCTAGCATAAAATTCTTATATACTCATATGAAACACCAATCATCAATAAGTATAGGTATTCTAGGAAATCATTACTTGAGCTCGGTTGATTCCACGCGTCACACCCCTTTTAACATAAAAACGTTTTTACAAAATCGTTATCTTTTAGAAAATTTTACGAATCCCTCAGTTTGAGTTCAGGCACGCCCGAGAGATTGCCCAAATTCCTTAAACAAAGGCTCTGATACCAACATCTAATGTCCCAAAATTCAACCAACAATTTTCATTTAAAAAGTTAGTGATTATCCGGTTCACAACCTAAAAGAATCTTAGATAAAACCATTTAAATCAAAACATTTATCAAAGTATCACGCAAAAGTTATCTTGTGCAAAAATCTCCCATGGATGTGACGCAATCGAGCCGTGCCATTCCTTTAACATAAGAAAACCTGAAAACATTTAAACCACAAACCATAATCACAAAGCTTAGTGTGTTTCCTCAAAATAGTTGTGAGTTATCATCACCCTTGGAGACTACCCAATATCTTAGTCGGAAAATAAAAAAAACCCTTTGATTTATCATCGACCATGGAGACTACCCATCAGAAGAGCTATGTCGACGGCAGGAGTAAATCCCTTAAGTTCCAAGTTGGAGACAGGATGACGCTCAAGGTATCTCCTTGGAAAGTAGTGATAAGGTTAGAAAAATGGGGTAAACAAAATCCAAGGTACATAGAATCCTTTAAAATCCTCGAAAGGATAGCTCCAGTTGTGTATCGACTTTGGTTATCCGAAGAGAATAATAACGTGCACGACGTCTTCCATGTATATAATCTAAAAAAGTGCCTTTCCAACGATACCCTCATCATTCCACTTGATTAAATTCAGATTTACCCCAAACTGAAAGATCCAATAAAAAAAATGGATAGGGAGGTCAAACAACTTATGCAGGATCGAAGTCCTATTGTCAAGGTACAATGAAACCCTAAGCGAGGAGTAGAGTACACATGGAAACGAGAGGACAAAATGAACGACAAGTACCCTCACTTGTTCGAAGGAAGGCCAATGATAAAATAAAATTTATGGAAAAAATTCCTAAACAAGGGGAGACTGTCACAACCGTGATGTTTTCATCACTGATCACCATTAAGAAAGAGTATGAAAATGGATTATATAGCTTAGTAATGTGATATTTTATATTTGAGATAATATGAATCAAATGTGTTATTACATTTATTTGATAAAAACCACCATTAGGCTAAAAAATTAGCGTCTGAAAAGTAGTAACATTTTCTATGTCGGTTAACATACTTGGATAGTACTCGTAAGCATGATCTCAAGGATATAAGATTCGCAAAAATCCGAATCCAAATGAAAGAGTTAGGGATTTTATAAAAATAGAAATCAACCGCGTAATTAAAATTAATTATAAACAATACTTAGAGATTGGATGGGTTTTGGCTAAATGTGCAAAAAGGAGTTTCGTAGTACTCCTTAAGATATAAACTTCAGGAAAAAGTTTGCCAAAAACACGATCCGCATGAGAGAGATATGATTTTTTTTAAAATCATTTAATTTTACCCTCATTACGCACAGAAATGAAAGTTAAAACTCGCCAAAAAAACCTAAAGGAAAGTTGTACCACCCATTGAGATCATCACTTATATATAGAAGGTTTAGATCGGAGCTTGCACGAATAACTTATGATTTTTAGAAAATCTTTTTGTATGCGTCTGGTGAGTGTATCCGCACAACGTGCACCTGACACTGGATTCAAGTAGATTGCGAGCAACGTGGTCGAGTGGGGGAGTAACTCGTGGCAACTTCCAAATGGAGCCTTGATGCTCACATGCAACAAACACATATGTTTGACCAGCGCGCACCTCCAAAACTTGACTATAAATAAAAGGAATTGTAATTCCAGTTCTATACACCTTCAAAATTCTCTCTTACTCTCTATCTCGAAGCTGCTACCCTCTGGAGCGATTCCTAGAGTTCTATGCCCGATTAAACCCTACATCAATAGTTTTATGAGACTAGGATGAGTACACAACCCTTATTTTATTGTTTCAAATGTTTTACTGGGGGGGGGGGGGAGGGGGTAGGGGACACATGCATATGAAATGGTTTTACGAAAATATATTTATAGTTAAGACATCAAATCATTTATAAACCTAAAAGCCTTAGGATAATATAGTTGTAGATACTATGCCTAGTTGTAAGCTATGATATTATGCTGAACGGATTTGATGCCCGATAGTCTGGGAAGAGATAATACCTAGATGTTATAATGGCCAAATCTTTATGATAACATAGTCCCTAGAAGTTATGTTGGTCAAACTTAAAGATATGCATTGTACCTAGTTGTTACTCTACCCAAAATTCATGTTTTTAAATAACCACAATTAGGGTGTGTGTGTGTGTGTGTATATATATATATATATATATATATATATATATATATATATATATATATATATATATTTGAATACTTCTATATACAAAATAATTATGAGAACGCAGATTATAATTATCAAATATAATCTAAAAGATTTATATTGTGATGGTTATAGGAAATCCCTAAGAAGGATTAAAGGATGAAAGATATATGCTAAATGATAAATGCCTTTGGTCAATGAGTTAGTGAGCTGATATATTCATTCAAAGGCCTTGATTATATTCAGAATTCCCCATTATATATAATCGTTAATATTGTGAGAGCTAGAAAGATTTGTATAGATCTATACGAGGATTGGCAACCGCGCCAACGATTGGTAGCTATAATCTCGACTTGATGACTTTCTTATTATGCACTATTTGACGTCCAATGAAGGGTTGTGGTGGGAAAATTTTATTTATGGGGGCTCATGGTAATACATCAGATCACATTAGAGTTCAGACTACCATTAGGGATGCCTTAGAAAAGAAGATAAAATACATTACGATTATTAGATATCTTACAAAGATAGTAAATTAGGATTAATAAGTATATCCTAAAAGATACTAAGAGAGGATTGTTAGATATCCTAACAGAAAGTATGCTAGGGTTCAGAAAATACTTTAGGAAATGTTTTTCTAAAAGAAAAAGGATTGTTAAAATAATACATCCCAATACAAAAACAAAATCTATAAAAACCTTTGCACTCCCCAACATTATGTTGACATTTTAAAAAATACATGTATTCTTAGAGAGACGAGTGTAGAGGATAGTTGTGTTGAGGAGGAGGATAGTCGTGTCTAGGAAAAGGAAGTCTACAAGGAAGTTGCTAGCGTTTAGTTCCGTCGGTTTATCATTTATAGACATGTTTAGGAATTATGTTTGTCTTTTAAAAAAGATTTTAATCCTAAAATAATTTATTATCAATAAAAGAAATGTTTGTGATATTCTTTTATGTTATGTTCTATATATATATATATATATATATATATATATATATATTTGTATGCCTCAGCCCAATATTCCCTTTTTTGCATCGCCCGACGTTTCCACAACCGGTCAGGGGTGTGACACAAAATCTCCTAAAGATCTCCTAATCAGGCATCCTACCATGCAACACTGAGAAGATCCTTAGACCTAATCTAGCATGTTATTCTCACATACTCGTACCAAACATCAATCATAAACAAGTATGGGTATTGTAGGAAACCCTTACTTGAGCTCGGGTGACTGCACACATCACACCCACTTTTAACTTAAAAACCTTTTTAAAAAAAATTCTTTTAGAAATTTTACTAATCCCTAAGTTTGAGTTTATGCATCCCCGAGAGAACGCCCAAATCCCTCAAACCAAGGCTCTGATACCAACTTGTAACGTCCCCATGTTCAACCAAAAAATTTCATTTACAAAATTTAGTGATTATTCAGTTCACAACTTAAGAAAATCTTAGATAAAACCATTTAACTCAAAACATTTTTTAGAGTATCACCAACAGTTATCATGTAGATGTAATCAAGCCATGCCCTTCCTTTAATATAAGAAAACCTAAAAGCATTTAAACCACAAACCGTAATCATAGAGATTGGTGTGTTTCCTCAAAGTATCACATACGACACAACACAAATAAACATTAATGGTTTAACAGTAAGCCTTGCGACTACATGATGTTTTAGTGGGAAAAAAGAACACCTTGTGTGTTATCAGTAACCCTGGAGATTGCCTATTAGAAGAGCTATGCCGATGTAAGGCGTAAATCCCTGAAGCTCCAAGTTGGAGACAAGGTGTCTCCTTGGAAAGTAGTTATGAGGTTCAGAAAATGGGGTAAACTAAATCCAAGGTACATTGAACCCTTCAAAATCCTCGAAAGGATAGCTCCCGTCGCGTATCGACTTAGGTTACCCAAAGAGCTTAATAATGTGCATGACATCTTCCATGTGTATAATCTTAAAAATTGCCTTTCCAATGATACCCCTCGTAATTGCACTTGATAAAATTCAAATTTAGCCTAAATTGAGCTTCATCAAAGAGCCAGTCGAAATAATGGACAAAGAGGTCAAACGTCATAAGAAAAATCGGATTCCAATTCTCAAGGTACAATGAAACTCAAAGCGAGGACCAGAGTACACATGGAAACGAGAGGACCAAATGAGGAAAAGTACCCTCACTTGTTCGAAGGGAGGCCGACGACAAGATAAAATTTAAGGAAAAACTACCTAAGCAAGGGGAGATTGTGACAAGCAAGTTGTTTTCATCATTGATCACCATTAAGAAAGCGTATGAAAATGGATGTAATAGCTTAGTAATGTAATATTACACTTTTGAGATAATAAGAATCAAATGTGCTATTACATTTATTTGATTAAATCCTTCATTAGGCTAAAAAATTAGCATCCGAAAAGTTGTAACGCTTGCTAAGATGGTTAACATACTTGGATAGTACTCGTTAACATGATCTCAAGGATATAAGATTTGTAAAAATCCGACTCCAAAGGAAAGAGTTATGGATTTTTTAGAAAAACAGAAACAACCGTGTAATCAAAATTAATTTTTTCAAAACACTACATAGAGATTCGATGAGTTTTTACAAAAAGTAAAGAAAGGAGTTTCGTAGTAATCCTCAAGATATAAACTTTTGGAAAATGTTTGCCAAAAACATGATTCGTATGAGAGAGATATGATTTTTGTAAAATCATATATATTTACCTCCGTTAGGCACAAAAATGAAAGTCAAAACTAGCCAGAAAAAGCTAAAGGAAAGGTACCAGCTGCCGAGATCATCACTTAGATATATAGAGGGCTTAGATTGAAGCTAGCACGAAGAAGTTATGATTTTTACAAAATAGTTTTGTGTGTGTCCGATGTGCGTCTCCGCATAGTGTGTACAAGATACCAGATTCGAGTAGCATGTGAGTGACGTGGCTGAGCGGGGGAGTGAGACATGGAAACCTCCTGATGGAGCCTTGATGCTCGCACGCAATGCATACAGATATTTTCCCGACATGCACCTCCAAAACCCAACTATAAGTAGTAATTCTAGTTCTGCATACCTTCAGACTTCTCTCTCATTCTCTATCTCGAAGCTGCTACCCTCTGGAGCGGTTCTTGAAGTCCTAAGCCTGATTAAACCCTACATCAAAGGTTCCAGGCGACTAGGACGAGTATACGGCCCCAGTTTTATTGTTTTAAATGTTTTACCATGGGGAAGAGGTGGGGTGGGGGCACGGGGTTGGGGATACATGCATATCAAATGGTTTTATGAAAATATATTGATAGTTAATATATAAAATATTTTATAAACCTAAAAGCCGTAGGATAATATAGCTATAGATAAAATGCCTAGTTGTAAAATATGGTTTTAT
This sequence comes from Lactuca sativa, assembly GCF_002870075.4. Lineage (NCBI taxonomy): Eukaryota > Viridiplantae > Streptophyta > Magnoliopsida > Asterales > Asteraceae > Lactuca > Lactuca sativa. Next base: position 90,254,997 of record NC_056627.2, read on the forward strand.
ACCTAAGAGATTTGATGTCTGATACTCTAAGAAGACATAATACCTAGACGTTTTAATGGGCAAATCCCTAGGGTAAAAAAGTACCTAGAAGTTATGCTGGTAAAACATAAGGAAATGCATCGTACTTCTATATACAAAATAATTATGAGATCAAAGATTATAATTATCAAATATAAGCTAAAAGAATAATATTGTGAAAGTTATAGGAAATCCCTGAGTAGGATTAAAGGATAAGAGATATATGATAAAAGATAAATACTTATGGTCAATACGCTAGTGAGCTGATATATTCATCCAAAGGCCTTGATTAAAGTCAGCATTCCCCAATACCTATAATTGTTAATATTACGAGAGCTAGAAAGATATGCGTAGATCTATACGGGGATTGACAAACCCACCTGTGATTGTTAACTACAATCCCTACATGATGACTATCTTATTATTTACTATTCGATGCTGATTGAGCGTCATGGTGGGGAAAAATTATTAGTCAAACAACGTCGATTAAGGGGGGCTCATGGTAATACATTAGATCAAATTAGAGTTTAGTACCTTTAAGGACGCCTTAGAAAGGAATATTAAATACGTTAGGATCGTTTGATATCCTACAAAGATAGTAAATTAGGATTAATAAGTATATCCTAAAAGATATTAATATAGGATAGTTAGATATCCTAAAAGATAGTAAGCTAGGGTTACTAAAATACTTTTGGAGTTATTTTTCTAAAAGAAAAACGATTATTAAAATTATACAGCCCAATAAAAAACAAAAACTATAAAAATTTGTGCACTCACCAACATTCTGTTGTCGTTTTAAAAAATACATGCACTTTCAGGGAGATGAGTATAGAGGATAGTCGTGCTGAGGAGGAAGATAGTCGTGTCAAGGAGAAGGAAGTCTACAAGGAAGCTGCTAGAGTTTAGTTCCGTCTGTTTATCCTTTTTAGACTTGTTTAGGAACTTTGCTTGTCTTACAAAAACAATGTAATCCCAAAATTTATTTATAATCAATAAAAGAATTGTTTTTGATATTCTTTTATGTTATGTTCTCTCTCTCTCTCTCTCTCTCTCTCTCTCTCTCCCTCTCTCTCTGTATATATATATATATATATATATATATATATATATATATATATATATATATATATATATATGTACCTTGGCCCAGTCTTCCCTTGTTTGTGCCGCCCGACGTTTCCGCAACCGGTCGGGGGTGTGACACATAAGTTCCTAAAGATCTCCTAATCAGGCATCCTACCATGCAACAATGAGCAAATCGTTAGCCCTAGTCTAGCATGTAAATCTCATATACTCATATTAAACATCAATCATAAGCATGTATGGATATTTTGGGAAATCCTCACATTAGCTCGGCTGACTGTACGTATCATACCCCCTTTAAACTTAAAACCCTTTTCAAAAAATTGTTTTCTTTTAGAAAATTTTACCAATCCGTCAGTTTGAGTTCAATCATGCCCGAGAGTATGCCAAAATCCCTCAAACCAAGGCTCTGATACAAACTTCTAACATCCCAAAATTCAACAGAAAACTTTAGTTTAAAAATTTAGTGATTAATCAATTCACAACATAAGAAAATCTTAGAGAAAACCATTTAACCCAAAACCTTTATCAGATTATTATCAAATATTATAATGTGCACAAATCTCCCGTTGATGCGATGCAATCGATTCATGCCCTTACTTTAGTATAAGAAAACCTGAAAAAATATAAATTACAAACAGTAATCACAAAGCATTATGTGTTTCTCCAAAGTATCACATACAACACAACACGAATAAACAACTATGGGTTATCTGCCACCCTTGAGACTAACCGATGTCTTAATGGGAGAACAGCACAGCCTGCGGGTTATCAGCAACCCTGAAGACTACCTTTCAGAAGAGCTATGCTGAAATAAGGCATAAATCCATTAAGTTCCAAGTTGGAGTCAAGGTGATGCTGAAGGTATCTCCTTGGAAATGAGTTATAAGGTTCGGAAAGTGGGGTAAAATAAATCCAAGGTATATAGAAACATTTAAAATCCTCGAAAGGATAGGTCTAGTCGCATATCGACTTAGGTCACCCAAAGAGCTTAATAAATTGCACGACGTCTTCCATGTGTATAATCTTAAAAAGTTCCTTTTCGATGATACCCTCATTTTTCCACTTGATGAAATTTAGATTTACCCTAAACCGAACTTCATCAAAGACCCAGTCGAAATAATGGAGAGAGAGGTCAAACAACTCAAACAAATTCAGGTTTTCATTGTCAAGGTACGATGAAACTCTAAGCGAGGACCAGAGTATGCATGTAAACGAGAGGGCCAAATGAAGGAAAAGTACCCTCACTTATTCGAAGGAAGCCTAACGATAAAATAATATTTCGGGACAAAATTTCATAAATATAGGGAGACTATGACGACCAAAATATTTCTATCACTGTTCACCATTAAGCAAGAGTATGAAAATGGATGTAATAGCTTATTAATGTCATATTTATTTTTGAGATAATAAGAATCAAATGTTTAGTTACATTTGTCTAATAAAAATCTGCATTAGGCTAAAAAATTAGAGTTTGAAAAATTGTAACATTTTCTAAGCTGGTTAACGGACTTGGATAGTATTCGTTAACATTATCTTAACGATATAAGATTCGTAAAAATCTGACTCCAAAGGAAAGAGTTATGGATTTTATAAAAATAGAAATCAATTGTGTAATTAAAATTAATTATGTCAAAATGGTACTTAGAGATTGGATGAGTTTTGACTAAAAGTACAAAAAGGCGTTTTATAGTACTCCTCAAGATATAAACTTTAGGAAAAAGTTTGCTAAAAACAGGATCCATATAAGAGAGATATGATTTTTGTAAAATCATTTATTTTTACCCCCATGAGGCACAAAAATGAAAGTTAAAACTAGCCTAAAAAACATAATGGAAACTTGTAGCACCCATGGAGATCATCACATAGATATACAGAGGGTTTAGATCAGCGTCCGCACGAAGAACTTATGATTTCTAAAAAATCTTTTTGTGCGCATATCATGTTCATCTCCGCATAGCGCATGCCTAACATTGGATTCAAGGAGATTGCGAGTGATGTAGTCGAGTGGTGGAGTGACACATGGCAACTTCTGGATGGAGCCTTGATGCTCACCCGGAATACACATAGATATTTCCCCAACACGCACCACCAAAACTTGACTATAAATAAAGGGCATTGCCATTCCAATTTTGTACACCTTCAGACTTCTCTCTCACTCTCTATCTCGAAGCTGCTACCATCTGGAGCGGGTCTCGAGATCTGAGCCCGATCCAAACTAACATCAAAGTTTTCATGCGACTAGGTGACTACACGACCCCTTTATTATTTTTTTAATAGTATTTACAGGGGGGGTGTGGGGAACGGGCAAGGGATACATACATATAAATTTTTTTTATGAAAATATATTTATAGTTATAAATGTCAAATCATTTTATAAACCTAAAATCGTTAGGATAATATAGTTGTAGATACTATGCCTAGTTGTAAGCTATGATAATATGCCTAAGAGATTTGATGCCCGATAGTCTAGGAAGATATAATACCTAGATGTTATAATGGCCAAATCCCTAGCATAATGTAATACCTACAAGTTATGTTGGTCAAACATAAGGATATGCATCGTACTTAGTTATTACTCTACTCAAATATCATGTTTTCCAATAACCATATTAGGGTATATATGTGAATACTTCTATATTAAAAAATATTTATGAAATCAAAGATTATAATTATAAAATATAAGCTAAAAGATTTATATTGTGATATTTATAGAAAATCCCTAAGAAGGATTAAAGGATAATCGATATATGATAAAAGATAAGTATCTAAGGTCAATGTGTTAGTGAGATGATATATTCATCCAATGGTCTTGATTCAATTCGGCATTCCCCAATAACTATAATCGTTGGTATTGCCAGAGCTAGAAAGATAAGTATAGATCTATAAACCGATTGACAACCATATTTGCGACTGCTAAATACAATCCCAAGAGGATGACTTTCTTATTATTCACTATTCGGCGTCTGGTGAAGCTCGTCGCAGGGAAAAATTATTGGTCAAATAACGTCAATCATTAGGGCTCATGGTAATACATTAGTGCACATTAGAGTTCAAAATACCATTAGGTATGCCTTAGAAAGGAAGATAAAATACCCTAGGATTGTTAGATATCCAACAAATATATTAAATTAGGATTAATCAGTATATCATAAAAGATAGTAAGATAGGATCGTTAGATATCCTTAAAGATAGTAAGATAGCGTTGATAAAAAAAAACTTTAGGAAACGTTTTTCTAAAAGAAAAAGGATTCTTAAAAAAATACAACCCAATAAAAAACAAAAACTATAAAAATCTATGCACTCACCAACATTATGTTGACATTTTAAAAAATACATGTATTCTCAGGGAGATGAGTGTAGAGGATAGTCATGCTGAGGAGGAGGATAGTCGTGTCAAGGAGAAAGAAGTCTACAAGGAAGCTGGAGTTTAGTTCCGTATGTTTATTGTTTATAGACATGTTTTGGAATTGTGCTTATGTTTTAAAAACTATGTAATCCCAAAATAATTTATAATTGATAAAAGAAATATTTGTGATATTCTTTTATGTTATGGTCTATATATATTTGTATGCCTCAGCTCAATCTTCCCTCGTTTGTACTGCCCGACATTTCCGCAGTCGGTCTGGGGTGTGACACAAAAGTTCCTAATGATCTCCTAATCAGGCATCCTACCATGCAACACTAAGCAGATCCTTAGCCATAATCTAGCATGTAATTATCATATACTCATATCAAACATCATTCATAAACACATGTGGTTATATAGGGAAATCCATACTTAAGCTCGGTTGACTGCACACATCACACCCCTTTTAACTTAAAAACATTTTTAGAAAATCATTTTCTTTTCGATAATTTTACCGATCCCTCAGTTTATGTTCAGGCATGCCCGAGAGTATGCCCAAATCCCTCAAACCATCACTCTGATACCAACTTGTAACATCCCAAAATTCAACACAAAATCTTCATTTAAAAATTTAGTAATTATTCAATTAACGACTTAATAAACTCTTAGATAATACCATTTAACTAAAAACACTTATCAGAGTATTAAGCAAATTTATCATGTGCGAAAATCTCCCATGGATGTGTTGCAATCAAGGTGTTCCCATCCTTTAATATAAGGAAACCTGAAAATATTTAAACCATAAATCGTAAGAGCAAATCTTAGTGTGTTTCCCCAATGTATCGCATACATCAGAACATGAATAAATAGTTATGGGTTATCAGCAACCCTGCAGACTACCCAAAGTCTCAGTGGGAACATAGCATGCCCTGTAGGTTATCAACTACAATGGACACTACCCATTAGAAGAGCTATGCCGACATAAGGTATAAATCTCTTGAGTTCCAAGTTGGATACTGGGTGATGCTCAAGTTATCTCCTTCGAATGGAGTTATAATGTTCGGAAAGTGGGGAAACTAAATCCATGGTGCATAGGACCATTAAAAATACTCGAAAGGATATGTCTATTCGTGTATCGACTTAGGTTACCCCAAGAGCTTAATAATGTGCACGGCGTCTTCCATGTGTTTAATCTTAAAAAGTGCCTTTTTGACGAAACCCTCGTCATTTCATTTGATGAAATTCAGATTTACCCTAAACTAAACTTCATCGAAGAGCCAATCAAAATAATGGATAGAGAGGTCAAACGACTCAATCAGAGTCGGATTCCTATTCTCAAGGTATAATGGAACTCTAAGTAAGTACCAGAACATACATGGCAATAAGAGAATTAAATGAAGGACAAGTACCCTCACTTGTTCGAAGGAAGCCCGACGACAAGATAAAATTTTGGGACGAAATTTACTAAATAGGGGGAGATTATGACCACTAAGAGGTTCCTATCTTTATGAAAACCTTCAACCCTCGTAAAGGAATTGGAACGAAATAAATAGAACACACCCTTGAAGCACTCATTGAACGATCATTTTCAATCTCTACGTCTAACGGTTAATCCAAAATCCTAGGAGCATAGCTAAATATCTTGCTAGGCGCAAAAGATAATAATGATCAGGTAGCACTAAAATCAAACAGGACATGAGCAGTCATACCATTGATGAAGAAAGTCCCTATATATGATAAGACAAAATATAGCCATAAATAAAGAAAATAGTAAAGGATAAGGTAAGGAGATATACCAGTAACCACATCAAGTGATGCCCTCACCTCCTCAGCCATCAGTTGATATGCCCTGCTCTTCACCATATGCATCTTGACATTGACATGACGGCCTCAAGATGGTTGGTGCATGTCGCTCTTGATCCTCCTATCAGCCTTGGGCTATCTACCTTTTTACGGTCTGTCTGGTTGAAATGGAAGCAATTTAGAGCACCTCGGACCAGTCCTTACTCATATTCCTAGTTTGACCACATCTGAAATAGCCTGACCCCACCACTCTACATGCCCCACCGTGCGACTTTCCACACTTTCTGAGACGGCTCCGACCTTGCTAGACTCTAGTGTGTGAATCAGAAGTCTTGGGCTTCTTTGCCTGGCCCACTATTGTCTTCACCTACTCTAGACTGTGCTTCGTTGGAAGCTCCAGATCAGTGTCTCGTTCCTGGTTCCTCGCAATGATGTTATTTAGGGTGTTCCGCCCTAAAAAGATAAAAAAAACTCTCTAATATCAACCCTCAACATATCATGGTGTCTCGTTTTCTTTATCTCCTCACCCGTAACATACTGCAGAACCAATAAATTTTTCTCTCAAAAGTTGGTGATGATCTATGCCATTGTCTTAGTAGTATGGCGAAGATCCTGAAACTCCTTTATCAGCTATTGTACCTTAATCGCCAGTGCAAACTCCTTCTAGATTCTCATAACAAATTCCTCCCAACTCATGGCCATCACAACCGCAGATCAGAATGCACGAACAACCTCTTCCCACCAATCAAGGGCTCGATCTGTAAAACGGTAGGAGGCAAACCCCAACTTTACCCCATCTGGGAAGAAGCTAGTTCTATGGATATTCTCCATTTTATCAATCCATTAGTGGTTAACAATGGGGTCCTTATCCCCAAAGAACTTCGGAGCTCCACATGCCTTGAACTCCCGAAATAAAGGAATTTATGCTCCTGACTATTCTGCAGCTATCTCTGCCCGAAAGGCCCTAAGTCACTAATCCAAAAGCTCCATAATCCCCTCCTTGATGGTGCCAAATCACAGGGGTGGCCTCCATGACACTGCGATTGATCTATGAGGTGCTAAACTCGCACAACAACGCATCATTAGGTTTGGCACCAGAGCCATAACCAGAGCCAAAATATCCTCCTCGAGTGGCCACCGTACTAAAAACAGAAACACAAAAATTCAAAAAATTACTATAAATCACAATAACCTAGAATTTCGGAGACTGTCGTTGACTCAATTATAGATCACGTGCTTTGAGTAGTATGGACCCAATACTACCTTCCACAATAATTTGTCTCTTCCTTAAAAATGATCATGAATCCTCTAAGTCACCCCAGTAAATCCATACACACAATCTATATGCCAAACAACATACAGATCCTATTATGGCATTTCCTAGGCTCTCCTAGGAATTCTTAACTTGCCCACCTCTGAAATACTAAGAATTACATCCAACACTACTGGTCCTCTTATTCATAAAAGTTGTACACAAAATGGAACCACATATACAGTCGAATAAATGATTCTACCCTAAGCCCACAACCAAAAAAGAAATAGGAAATAAGGCCAAACTAATCATTCTGGGGCTATATGATCCTAGTGGTGTATAATTTTTAAGGCATACACGTAGCAATTAAGTAAGCCAATATCAATCCCAAGTATCACATAGCATACAATTCTCCTAGGATATAAGGCATCGCACAAATCAGTCAATTCTAACATACAATTCCCAAGGTATCCTTAGCCCTACTACAACTTACAATTCACATATCAAGCATACTAATCATAACACATGGGTATCGGTATTTTGGGAACCATTTACTTGAGCTCAACTAATTCCACACATCATAATGATTTTCATCATAAACAAATATTTTTAGAAATTTTGTTTTTCTTTTGAAAAGATTATCAATTCCTATGTATGAGTTCTGACACACCCAAAAGTGTGCCCGAATCCCTTAAACCAAAGTTCTAATACTAACTTGTAACGTCCCAAAAAACAAAGGTAAAAATATTCAGTTTAAAATTCATCAATCCATATAATCGGTGTCGCAAAATCCATCACAAGATAGTGTATCACGATCAATACAGTAAAACAAAAGTCAATGCAGAAACATAAGGGGGATATTGAGCGATCAAGTCTAGCCTTTCCCTTTCTTACGAGAAGTACCTGAAACCATAAACATAAAACCATAATCACAAAGCTTAGTGAGTTCCCCAAAATACCACTTACCTTAAATACTATTGGACCCAGGCTTGGGATATATACCAACCCAACATACAATCATGGGCCTAGCCCTAAGGTGTGCTTCAACCCAAACATGCAATAATGAGCCCAACCATGGGGTTTCATTTAACCCAAGCATACAATCATGGGCCAATACATGGGATATATTTCAACCTAATCATACATGTAAGGGTCAAAAAGACCGATAGCATCCTACATAAGAAAATCCAATGTGTGACAACCCGAAATTTCCATTCTGAACAAACCATATCAAGCCAATAGAAGTTAGAACTATTGGATTAATGTCTAAGTCCATAACTATAATTGGTAAGACTTGACCCGACCCGGCATGGTCCATTTGGGTTGCATGGCATCATGCATTTGGATAGACTAAAATGAGAGAAATAACACTTAAGGTTTGTTAATATATTATAAGTTCTAATATATTAATAATGTTATTTAATTAGTATTGATCAAGAATTAATTTGGAATTAATTAAGTGATCAAAAGGAGACTAATTAAATATATGGGCTGATTGTGTAAATCATTCATTCTTATATATGTGGGCTTGTGATCCAAGATTCGTTATGTTGGACTAAGTCCATGGGGTGACCCATGGATGCTCCATGGAGGTTAAAATCCATGGAGCATAAGGAATAGGTAAAGTCATGAGTTACATGGTGTAACCCTAATTGCCACCATATAAAAGAATCCCATGGCTCAAGAAATCGTGCACTATGTGTGAGTGTGAGGGCTAGACGATTTCAAGGAGTGTTCAAGTTTCTCTCAAGTTATTCCAAGTGTATTTGGTGTTGTGTGAACCATTTGAGGTGTCACACTTAGGGCACTAGGCACTCAAACTTCATGAAGACTTTCTACATCAAAGAGGTATGTATTCTATCTTGTTAGATTCATTGTTTTGTATGCTAAATTAGGATAATACCTTGGAAGTTCATATTTGCATGTATAATAGAGAAAACATAGATCCAAGGTATTCAGGGTTGCATGTACACTTAGGAGTGTTAGAATGCTCAAAACCCAACAATGGTATCAGAGCCACGGGTTGTTTTCTGTTATATTGATGCAAATATTTTTTTCAAAGTTGAAAAAAAAGGAAAAAAAAACATGAAGTTTGTCAAATTTTAAGATAATTACTTGTTCTTGTGAAAAACTAATTATTTGTAAAATTTGAATAATTTGCTTTATGAGTTGAATTAGGTCAAATTTAATAAAAGATAAAATGATATGATTATTTTATTAGTTTTACAAGTTTGATCTAAAGAGTTTTATTTTTTTTGAAACCTCCATAAGTTATGGATCACCAAAAGTTTTTTGTGTTACCTTGTTTTATGAGTGAATTTAGATTAATGAATAAAATTATGTGATAGTTGGTTTTAATCCAAATTAATCTAAAAGAAGTTCATAAAATGTGTTTATGTAACTTATAAGTCACATTTATGAATCTTAAAACTCATAAAACTTGCCATATGTTACAAAATGAAGAGTCTTTTTCCTCATTAAATTGTTTTATGACTCCATAACTTGCCCTCAAGTTATGGATGTTCAAGATTCACTTCATTAAAGTTTTTAAAACTTTAATTAAACTCATAAGTTATGAAAATCCAAGAGTTTTTGAGTAGTTTCAAAACTTGCCCTCAAGTGTTCAAATTTGTATTGTTTTCCCCATGAATACTTTAGCCCTTAAAATTTTAAAAGTTAAAATTCAACCCTTATACTTTATAATATTATAAGTTAATAATATTTATATATATGTATAAGAGTAAAGTCAGTCTTACCGTTAGTAGGCCTCATTCACGAAGTCGGTCTATAAGGGGGGGGGGGGGGGTATAAGGTTACTGCATATAAAATGGTAGTTTAATGGGTGTCCACTCTCACCCACCGCTTCCTTGACCGGTGGAGGGTCGTTAGCCGAACGGGTAGGACACTGACTAGAATTCTCCCTTCATTAAAAGTATTAATGATAAATACTATTTAACTAAACTCTTATAAATACCCAATCTTAGTTACTTAGGAAAATGTGAATAAGGTGTTAATCCATGAAATTACACTTTGCACTTTGTCTAAGTCGGTTAGTGGAGCGTGTGTGGTTAACTGACACACTAACTCGTATTTAAAAAGGTAGGCAAAGGGTAACTTAATGTTTATCATAGTATCGATGGAGCGTGTGTGGTTAACCGACACATCGATTGAGGGGTAAACACTTAAGGGTACCAAGTAATTTGCATGGTTACTTCACACCGTGTTTTGTGATCCTCGGCATCCCAGTCACAAAACCTAAAGGGCACACTCGAGATTGAAACATGCCATTGAAAAGTTCAGTGAATCTCAAAAGATCTAGGAGTTTCAAATCCAAGTAAAACCTAATAATACATTTCGTTTATCTTGGTAGAAATTGGTGAATCGTCGTTCACCTACCTTCAAATATTATATAGCTTGGATTACGGCATCCCTCTTCCAAGTTATAAAATAGTTTGTAGGGTCCTAGCCTTAATATTTCATATTGGGTGTTATATTAAGGACTTTAAATCAACTATCTTGAATATCTCCCAAAAAGATGTCTGGTCTAGACATTTATGATCTTCCCAAATCTCTTGAAACAAGCTTTCCTAAATAAAGATGATGTCCCATGGATATCATACTTCTTTCACCTGCTCCAATTATTCTCCCTAACCCACAAGTTCCTAAAAAGTTTAAGGTCACTCAAGCCTATTAGCAAGGCATGGTCTAGGTGTGATCACATCTTGGAGATGTGGTCACATATTGACATGCTGGGAGAGCTGGGTGTCAAAGTCTTGAGAAAGTTGGTGGCTCAACTACTTTCTAAGTCACATAGTGAGATCTTTTGGGAATCCTATGAAACAGACTAAGATAAGACCCTTAATGATCTTATCTATTTGCTAAGATCAACTTCCTAAAACGATGTGGACATTGACAATGATGACATTGGATATCCAGTAAAGCTCTCTCTTCCCAATGGAAAGGGATCGGCCATAGTCAACTCGGTTGACCAAATGGTAAAGAGAGAGGCTAAGTCTGAGATAGTCCCATTATCAAGGGTCCATAGGTAACTATTGCCAAAGGAAGGGGCAGTAGTTGCGAAGCTGCCAAATTTACCTAAGGATGTTAAATTCAATAAGTTTGACTCTACTTCAGGTAAAGTCCATTGTCTAACTCTATTAACTACATGCTGATTCTGATCGCGAAGATGGATTTCAATTGCATGGTTCGGTGATTAGAATTTTGGGCTATTACTTAAGAGTTATGATATTTATATTGCTTAGGAATAGATAACAACAAGGTTTTCATATGGATTGTAAGGATAAGTTTTTCCGCAAAGTTTTAAAATAAAAGAAAAAGGTTTTGATTTTATTTATTTTAAGTATCCTTACAATGGCATTTGTGAAAAGTTGTTGCTTATAAGATTCCATTGATAGCAATATTGGAAAAATGGATTTGATTATTTCAGTTGTGGTAGTGTCTAATATTACCAAATAAGGAAAGACTCTCATCACCCAAGGTTCAATCTGACCGAAACATGGAATCATGCAAGTTGTATTGTATGATGAATGAGAACTTTCAGTTTGGAAAATTAAGACTAATTCCTTATGTGAATAAGGGAAGGACTAAGGGATCGACTACACATTATTGTGTACTGGTCAAGTCCACCACAAAAGATCGATAAGATTATTCGTCATAATTTACTAAAGCTCAGTAAATATGGTTATACTTACAAGCTTAAGTGCAATTCTGAGACATTAGAAAAGGTTCCAATGTAAAGCAGAGCGAATAAGAAGAATCAAATTAGGCAGAAGGATAAAAGTTTCTCAAATCTGAAAAGATGGGAGAGTACTTTAGTGTCATGTTATATTATCATCTTAATGTTTTAGAGACCTCATCACAATTCATCCTCTAAGTGCATTCTGATAGCTATGAAGAAGAGCTATGAATTGATGAAGTGGTTAAATCAAGAAGATGATTTATACATCGTTCCAAAACAATTCTTAGAATCATAATCCAAGATTGTAACTTGAGTGACATATCTTAAAAAGGGTTTGTTAACACTATTCAAATGTAAAAGTAAAAGGTGATCTACTCTTGTACATTTGAAATTGGTAAGTTGTGATGTTTTCGATAAAACAGAGACCAACTTAGGCGAATTGTGTAAAGTGTTAGTCTTGATAAAGAATCCGCACTATCTCTTGAATATTTGACAAGGGAGTCTTATATGTCAAGAGGACAGCGGGAGTCTTAAAGCTCTTGAAAGTTCCAAGAAGTAATCAAGAATAAAACCTAAAGTTCTTCACTAGCACACGACTTGAGGTTTATAACCTATCGTGATGACATATTCTGTGCACATTCCAGTTAAAGTTGGCTTTGCATATGAGTTCTTAGATTTCTCAATCGGTTGCACAACAACTTGGAAGTAATGGCAGGCCCTTGAGTTGCCAGGTGGCAAGAAATTAAGATTGAGTTCAGTCCATATGAGTTGGATTTGTCACTAACCTTTTCTTGTGACTATGATCTTGATAATTCACATGGATAAGAACACATACACCATTAAATCTAAGTGTCATAAGGTTCTCTCCGATTCATGAAAATGATGGTGAGGAAACACTTTCACTAAGTAGATTTTAGCTAAATAGCAATTGTGATATTTGCATTCTCAAAGTCGTTAGTGGAGCGTGTGTGGCTAACCGGTACACTAACATGGACTTGTGAGAAGTGGCAAAGGTCTAAACAAGCGAGACTATGATTACAGCATCCCTTTTCATAGTTCCTAAAATTGTTTAGACACACCTGTGAGCTATCTAAGATAAGGTGTATGATGTTGATAAAGTTTTATCAAAGCAATCTAGTATCAGAAGTCTGAACTTTGGTAAGAAAGTGAATAAAGTATTGATTTTTAGAAGTCCAGCTAATTTCTGAGTACATGTCAAAGCTAGTGGGAGAATAAGTGTTATGCTAATAATCATCATGTTAGTAGGAGCATGATAATTATGATAAGTATTGCAACTTAGCAATGTTAATTATAGAAAACAAAAGGTTTTAATTGGGAAAGAGTTGTTTTGCTATAATTAAGGGAGAGGAAATTATACTTCATCTCAAATATAAAAGCTTAGATTGAGGTTTTAATCGTATTTAGTCAAGGATATACATATGAATTTCATGTTGGAATGGCTCAACATAAGGAAATTCTGTATATAGGTCCATTATTTGCATTCTAAAATTCTATTATGATTACGGCAACCCTTTTCATAATCTGAATTATGAGAACTTGGCAAATTGAAATGGAAATATTATAGCAAAAGACTGGTTTAGTCTTTACGTGAGACATCATGAATCGTGTCCCATATGCTTCGGATATAGGATCGAATACATGTGCCATATTCATCCTTTCAAAAATTACCCAAATGCCTGGGGCATTAAGAAGGGAAAAGGTCTATAATTGGATATGACTAAAAGGATTAATCAATTGTCGAGGAAAATCTAAGGTTTACCAAAGATTGGGTGCTCAAGGACAGTTGGAAGTATAGTGATAATTCTGGAAGGACCATATTGACATAATTTGTAAAGAGGCAACTCTTGTTCAGAAGTGATAGTCAAAATGGAATATGGAAATGTTTCAAAGTTAGAAATTATACAATCTGTGTAAGATTAGGAAACTTAATGCAAGAATGATGTTTCCAATGAGCTGATCTCCTTTGGAATGCTCTGTAATTGTTGTTGTCAAGTCATTCTGACTTTGTGCATAATCATTACAAGAGGATCAATACATACAAGTTTAGAATCTAATAGATTTCAGTAAATGGCATGAATTTGGAATTCTTGCATTTGTAGTAAGGATTTGGGAGTGTGAAAATAGAATCGTTGAAGTTATGTTCAATCGATCTAGTTCACAGGGTAAAGATCATAAACAAACATAGTTTGCATACTTGGTGTATGGCATGACTAGTGTTTAAAAAAACATAGTGTACATGCTTGGAGCATGGGACAACTATTGTGTTAAATTCAAGAATAAAGTTGATAGCTGAAACAGTATACAATGAATAATGTGTAATCATATGGTGATAAATAAAAGGTGTTTTATTTATGTTCATAGCTTTTGATACCATATTGGATTCAATTATTCTTGGGTTTCATTTTGCATGTTTTGACTTCCATAATAAACTAGTTTATTCTTCCGAAATGACTAAGTTATTCAAAACATCCACAGTCGGTCATATGTTGGAATTAGATATGAATTAAGACTATCATGGGTTGGCTTGTAGAGGTCTAAGGTGTTGGACAAAGGGCTACACCACTCATGAGTGCTCATAAGTTCTGAGTATTGGATTCAACCCGCGCTCATTGGAATCACTTCATGGATTTTATCACGAGTGATCATGAGATGATAATATCTTATATTCTTCAAACCTAGAGATATGAGTTGTTACTATGAGTTGGTTGTGCATTGATTGCACGAAAACGCATTCAGTAACTCGGTGTTATAAAACGTGCCTTTGTGTATGATTCAACAAGTAATAGAACAAGCCATATGAGTCGAAGTTTATCCATTCCTTTTACCTTCGGGATAAAAGCGATATATGTAGGCCCCTCGATGATTTGATGATGACAAATGGAAGTGCTCGGCTGGGCCATGACTAATTTGATTTATTCAATTAGTCATTCGTCATAAATCGGAAATCAGGAAACAACAAATGGACAGAGAGAATGATTATAATCCATATCTCAGTCCATACGATATATAGAATGGAGGAATATATGACCCTTTATCTAATGGACAAGTCATTGACAAAGGTCAGAGTTCATCTACAAGGTCAGAGTTCGACAGAAGCTTTTAAGAGCTACGATTGCCAGTCAGTTCTTGAAGTCATACGCAATAATAGTTTTAGACTTATCCAAGTGGGAGACTGTTGGATTAATGTCTAAGTCCATAACTATAATTGGTAAGACTTGACCCGACCCGGCATGGTCCATTTGGGTTGCATGGCATCATGCATTTGGATAGACTAATATGAGAGAAATAACACTTAAGGTTTGTTAATATATTATAAGATCTAATATATTAATGAGGTTATTTAATTAGTATTGATCAAGAATTAATTTTGAATTAGTTAAGTGATCAATAGGAGACTAATTAAATATATGGTTTGATTGTGTAAATCATTCATTCTTATATATGTGGGCTTGTGATCCAAGATTCCTTATGTTGGACTAAGTCCAAGGGGTGACCCATGGATGCTCCATGGAGGTTAAAATCCATGCAGCATAAGGAATAGGTAAAGTCATGAGTTACATGGTGTAACCCTAATAGCCACCATATAAAAGAATCCCATGGCACAAGAAATCGTGCACTATGTGTGAGTGTGAGGGCTAGATGATTTCAAGGAGTGTTCAAGTTTCTCTCAAGTTATTCCAAGTGTATTTGGTGTTGTGTGAACCATTTGAGGTGTCACACTTGGGGCACTAGTCACTCAAGCTTCATGAAGACTTTCTACATCATAGAGGTATGTATTCTATCTTGTTATATTCATTGTTTTGTATGCTAGATTAGGATAATACCTTGGAAGTTCATATTTGCATGTATAATAGAGAAAACTTAGATCCAAGGTATTTAGGGTTGCATGTACACTTAGGAGTGTTAGAATGCTCAAAACCCAACAAGAACAGTTATAGAGAAATTCCAGACATTGGGTATAAGTTTGAGTATTTCAGGTTTAGCATGTAAGGAGATATCAGGAGAGTGGATGCACTAGGGTTTTGTGCAACACTGTTATTCCAATACTCTATGATATTAGAGTTCATTCCGGGAATAAAATACTTTCTGCCAAAAATCTCAAGACTATATATAGAAATCTGAACCATATTCATTCATTAGTTAAATTTCCAACTAGAGAAAAGCCGAATTCTCTCTCACGGATCTTCGGGTTTTTATCCCAAATTTTGAGTACTTCTACCTAGTTGTATTATATAGCTTAGATTGTATTGTATAACATCAAAATCTGATCAAAACCCCAAGATTTGGGAGTTTACCGCCCAGAACACTTGGAGAGTAAACTCCTTTTTAAAGGGCCAAAGGGTGCCCAATGTTCCTCAAAGCCTTGGAACCCAACCTAGGAACTATCATTACATGTTTTAGACCACAAAACACTTAAGAATCAAGACTAGAAGAGAGTTCACGGCCAAGGAAGTTCTTAGGTTGTGAACTCCATTTTTAGGTGCCAAAACACCCTAAAAGCCTTCCTTAAGCCAAGAGACTAATTTAGACATGTACCTAAATGAGTTTAGGACTAGAAAACACACTTAGAACACCAAGAGTAAGGTGTTCACGGCCCAAGAAGTTCTAGGGCCGTGAACTCCATAAAATAGTGCCAAATGGTGCTATAAACTCTTCTAAAGCTTTGTACAACAACCTAGTTTAGTTCCTAGTTAATTTAGGGACGTGAAAACACCATAAACATCCTCCCAAGGGAGATTATGGTCGTAATCTCCAAGGGATATGGTCCCAGGGCCATAAACTCCTAAAAGGAGTTATATTATGCCCTAAACTCTTGCAAGGACCAAACCATTAAGTAGAAATGCTTCTGAGGACCTTATAGAGCATCAAACATCAAATGGTAACATAAGTGTGAGCTTATGGCCGTAAATAAATGAGTTTATGACCGTGAACTCACTTAGTAGGGTCATTAGGGACGTGAACCTCATGGTGGAGTATTCCTTGAGCCTTACACACCATAGCTTCCCCTACAAACACTTAGATGCAATCCTAGAGGCTAATAACACTTGATAAAGGTGTTTAGCATGTCCTAGGGTGTCTTGACTTGTTTATTAGTTGTTTATAGACTAGTTTGTTACATATATGTGAAATTATATGTTAACTAGGATCATAGAGTGTGTTCAAGACTTCACTCGACACCTAGCAGTCCTACCTCTTCAATGCATCCGTATCACCCATAACAGGTGAGTTCATACCCCTTAAACAATGTTGTTAAACTGTTTTTAAATGTTTTATGGGGGGATACAAGTAGAATTATGCTAATTATTATATCAATCACATGTGATTAATAAGCAGCATTCAAATGATTGGGTACTCATTAGCCGTTTTACCAAACGGTTTCCTTCCAATGTTTTCCATAAACACTTTATGTCTTTAAAACTCTTTATTACATTGTACATATTACTCTGTATGTTACATTCCAAACTTATTTACAATTATGTTTCAAACAAATGTTTCTTTATACTAAACGATTTTATCAAACCCATGCCTTTAAAACCGTTTTATAGATTGAAATCAAGTCGATCTTTTCTTAGATAATAATTATGTTCAAAGGTTTTACAAAACTTATTTTATGCTTTTATATTATAAATTGCATGCCTATATATGTATAGTTATATAATAAATGTTGAAAGGACTTAGGAAGGCTATCCACCCTATTTCCTTTTCCTCGATTTGGATGTGGTCTGGTGGGATATCGGCTACCCATCCGAAGGTCGTTTAAATATTAGTTATATATCATGTGTACATATATAGTCATAGAGGTCCTTCCAGTTCATCCAATGCCCTTGGCTAGCAAGGGTATACATCCATGTCCATACGTACCAGTTAGATTACTAGTAAACTACCATATGGGTAGTTTAGAAAGATACTAGAACTATTACTAGAAAGCGATATCATACAATGAGTCAGTTCATTCATGAGTCAATACTTTCTAGAACACTATAGTACATTACTATACTTGCTAGATAGAGAGAGCATACATTACAGCTAGAACATTACAGTACATTACTATACTATTACATAAATATGTTTACATGATCATACTTACATGAGTACGATTACATATACATAGGACAGTCGTCACTAGGTGCTATAGCATATAACAAGTTTAGGATCTAACTATATCGATGAATTGCAACGCAATTGTGATAGTTATATCGGGTATACATGATCATAGTAATGTGAATGTTCACGGCTTGCATATATGCAGGGGTCGTGTAAAGGTCCCAAAATCCCTTTGACAGGGGAGCGTATAGCCTGGGATCTAGCCATCACATTATACCTTATCCCTCAAATAAGGCAATTGAGTACCGATGTAGTTATTTATTTCAAATACTAGAGTACTTAGAAGAATTACCCTAGACTTTAGGTAATTGGTACAGTTGTAGTTCGACACTACACCATAGTACTATTTCATTTTCCCATTACATTCACTTTGTGAACTTTCACACGACGCACGGTAACGTAGAAAACTATAGTTTTGGTTAATGATAGTCATACTTGGGAAAATACACACTCTTATTAGAGACACACACATACACTAGATGCCTTGGTAGAAGGCTACATAGAGATCAGTTAAGTCTTGGTAGAAGACTCCCTGTTATAACAGTAGGAATCATAGGGATTTTTAGGGTTTTTGAAACATTTACAGTTGGCTTACAGTTCATATATATTTTCAATTACTTACATTTCAAATACATACAAATACTTACATACAAATTAAGACACTAAAATACTTACGATCTCACCAACTTTAAAGTTGATACTCTCTTTCAAAATAACTTGTATCTTCAGGTCAACCATAGACAGGTACCGATGGAAGGTTTAGAGAAGATGGTGCTCGTTCAAGACTCATCTTTCATTTTGATTTGTACTTTAGTGTTGATCATAATTTGACAGAACACTTGTATTAATTATATTATTAATGCAATGGATGATGTTGTTGCTTGTTTACTACTTTTCATTGTTGTGATAGTGTACATGACGTCCTCCGCCCCAAAACGTTTCCACCGTTCTCGGTTTTGGGGTGTGACAGATTGGTATCAGAGCATTGTTTATAGTGAATTAAGTATATCAACCCATAAAAGATATACTAACTACAAATACAATGGGATTAAAAATACTCTGACCAAGAGTTTATACTTTAAATAATAAAATATTTAATTAAGTGTACGTGCCTGCATTCATACTAAAATCAGTGTCACTAGCACAGTACGAAAGAATTACGATTGTTGGGCGACACAGATGGACTTAGAAACATATAGTCAAAACTGGGAAGATATAGCCTGATCAACTATATTATCCAAGGGTTGACTAGTATGTGCCTAAGTGTAGTTGTGTGGTTGCAACAATGCTAAAATCTTACCAACAATACCACAATGAGAACAATAGAACATAACAATAAACTTAAAATACTATAGGTGTATTTGGTGTTACTATAAGTACTTCATACCGGAGAACTAAATGGGGATTTTCATTACTAAGTTGATAGTTGCTAAATGGATACACTAAGGCTATATGTAACTAGGATGTTATAGACTTAGAATCCGTGAAAATTTTGCTTCACTCCTATTCTGTGTGAATTTGGAGTTAAGGCCACTTATTCGTAGGTCTATCCTGTTTCGATTACATATAACCAGTATGCACTTCACAAATAGCGATTTAACTAATGAATATTTTCTAAACAATTATCTAGATAGTTCATCTAATAATTATTTTCTTACCCCAAATTCTCGCACAGATAACATGGCTGGACTCAATCCCCATTGCAACCTATTCCTTCCGAACGAAGTTATTTCTGGATGGTTTGGAGAAGAACCAGCTAATGATCATCCGATCCCTCTGAATGATCACCATGCTGAAGACCTTTCGGATGGTGCTAACTCCGAACCCGAGGTTGAGGACCTACCCCAGGCAGCTCCCGTTCAAATTCCTAACCCTCGTCCAGCTTTTCATGGCCCGATGCCTCCATGGGTGGAATGTTTGGAAACATGGAGCGAAGGTCGAGATCAACCTATGCCGTTTAATGGAGACCGAAGCTTCTACAACTTAAGTTTAGGGAGCTCAGCAGATAGAGTTCTACCAATTCTGATCCGTAGAGTTGCCCGAAATGAAATTTAGGGCATGACAGCCCTACAATGTATCGCAGAAATTGATACAAATGGAGGAATGCATATGCTTCGCACCAGTCGGCTTGAACATGCTCGTGAGAGGTCTGATAGATACCATGAGACCTTGCTGCAAGCACTAGGTGAAACTCGAGCCGAAGTCATAGAGCTCCGAATACGCCAGAGGGTGTACGAAAGATACCTTCCCGATATGGAACGACAACTGGCTAAACTCAGAGTTCACCAGAGGGATGATCGTCGCCAGTATTAGATGCCTTGCTTTATCTTTATTGCCCCTTGTTAAAAAGGAATCATTTTTCTGTCTATGCCCGATGTGGCATTTTCTATGAAACTATCTTGTATTGTAAGTACTTTTTGGTTAGGTCTTTATGCTGTCAAGGACTATCTTCTTTGTATATGATGTAAGACCTATTACAAGGTCATTTTCCCGAACTTTTACGTCATGAATACCAAAGATATTGACAGTCGGCTAACTTCTATGTCATTCTTTATTCAAGTACTCTCATCATACTTTCATAGGAGCCTATCTGAAACATGCTCTAGTCAGGTCATTGGACTATAGCCATTTAGCTCCGGAGACATTTACATGTCCTTTTCAGTGGTTGGATCATGTTATTCACCAACCAACGATACCTCGGTTTGAACGATAAACGTCTTGAGACAATTTCACGAACTTACTCCCACTCAGTACTAGGACTGCATCATAGGGATGTAGGTCAAACCTTCCCGAAACACTTTCATTCCGTACTAGGACTGCATCATAGGGATTTAGGTCAAACTTTCTAGAACATACTCATACTCTTTGGTTGAGCAATCAAAGTACATCTAGGGTCAACCAGAATCGCTCACAAAATCCTTATCTTTCGTGATACAGAACCATGTCATCATCCGAAAGCAATCCACCGAACAACGAAACCCCGGGTTTTCCTATGGACACCGCTACTTTCCAAGCTGCAGTCACAGCCGTAGTGATGGCTGCCGTGACAGCTGTCCTTGCAAACCGCAGCACAGCCAACGCAAACAAGACTGAAAAAGGAGTTGACAATCCCGATCATTTTAACGATCCGAGAAACCAACAAATAGTAACAGTCGCCACCACCCAAAACAACAACTCAGAGTTCAAGAAACGAAAACGTCAAGCCCAAGTAGAACGCAAGCGATTTCAGAGAATTGCCATGCAACAACAACAAGTGGGAACTGCTGCCATCGCAGTACCGAGCAGATCATATGAAGGAACACTCCCAAAGTGTGGCCGGTGCAACTATCACCACAAGGGAATTTGTCGAGCCCGGCAATGCAATAATTGCAACAAGAAGGGGCACATTGCTCGTTTCTGTAGAACTACCTCCACCACTGGAGCAAGCCTAATTTATTATAGTCGTGGTGAGGGAGGGAACTATTATAGAAATTGCCCAAAAGACAAGATCAACAAAAGCAACTGTGTCCCCATAACTCCTACTCAACACTTCACTTCCATCACCACAGTTGGTGTTTCCCGGATATGTCACCAATGCAGTGAAATTGGACACCTCAAGAAGGACTGTCCAATAACAAAGAACTTGGGCATATATGGGAATATCCTTAGGATCACAGCTGCTGGAGAACCTACCTCAGACCCACGTTAATGTAATTTTGGCGTTTCGTTGTAACAGACTTATAAACTATCCAGAATTAGTGTAACTAGAGTCTTACCTTTTTGTGAGATCTTGTCGGTATAAGGATGCTCGTGCTGCGTATACTTGTTTTTTGTAGTATACCTCATTCGCAGCAATGGTCTAGTTGTAAGTCTAAAGTAGTGAAACTTTGTTGATGCTTGCACGGTTGTGTTTTGTCTGTAAATGTCTTATGTTCAAATCTAATGTCTTTAAATTTCCGTATGATTCTGACATTATCATACAATTAGATTCAATTTGATCCACACCATACCAGCTTCATAAGTACATCTCTGTACTAGTAAACGTCGTTTTATCAAAGCCGTCATATCAGAACACCGAAGTACTCATGCATGGAGTACCTCATAGTTCTTTTCTTTCCAAAGAAATGCCTGAAGTACCACTCGTGCAGTACGTCAAGTTCAATCCAAGGATTCATACGATTGATCTATCACTGAGGAGTATATGTATAAGAGTGATATATAATCAAGGTTCTACAGGTTTAGAATTGATGATTCCACTTTAACTTCTTTTTCCTCGATGGGATGTGAGCTTAAAGAACAATCAGTTATTCGATCACCTTTTCAATCTTAATTATATACGACTCGTATACACAAGATTGTGATTGTGAAACCATGTATGAATTCTAATATGAACTTCAGGATGGAGAACTGTCTAATTCTATGAGTAATCGCATCATCATGTGAACAAACTTAGAACCCAGTATGACTCCTGTAAACAGATCGCCCTATAGTCTAAATACCTATGTTGATACAAGAACAGTACAGACGACTTAACAAACTGCACAGAAATAGAAATAGAAGACTAGGCTTCTCACCCTGGAGAACTCCAGTCTTATTCTTCTAGAGATCGACGGATTGCATCGTATGTACCTCGGATATCGAGGACTCCATCAATATTTTTCATTAGAAATCATTATCTCTGCCTCGCATAGATGAAATGGTTGAGCAAACGCAAGGAAAGAATTACTTTCATAAATGGATCTGAGATCCAAATATCACCAGTTCGAGTGTTAGGGAAGGATGTCCGGAAGACCATCTTCCGAACTCGAGGCGGACACTTCGAGTCCGTAGTGATACCCTTCGGATAGGACCAATACGCCCATAGTTTTCATGAGCTAAATGGGTAGGTTACGTCTTTCTTACTTGGATCAGTTCGTCATTTCTCCATGTAATGACGTACTTATCTACCCTCGTAGTAAGAAGAAACCCATGGAAACATTACCTTCAGAGGTACTTTTCGCGAAGTTCTCTAGGCGAGTTTTGAAATTGAAGAGTCAAATTTCTATGACACACTGTTAGTGACGTGGGAATTTTTGAGTACTCTTACAATTTGTCAAAACCATTGAGAATTTGTCGACACCAGAGACGCCAACAGTCATTCACCAAATTCTAGGTCTAACAGACCTACTGTCATAATTCATCTAGAACCCCTCGCAAATCACAGGAAACCGTACGACCTTGACCCAGCAAGGAGTGGCCCTTAACTGGGAAATTAAACAAGAAAAGGAAACCTTGGAGATTCTAAGTAAGAGACCAAGTTCTTTAGGAAGTCTCACTCTGGGAACGGCTTAATACGCTTCTTAAAGCGTGGAAATCTAAATCCAAGATAGATAGGACCTCTGAGATTCTTACCAGAATCGGTCTTGTATCTCGCAGACTAGATCTACTCCGCGAACTTAATAACGTACTATCTACTCTACGCGTCTCGATCGTGAAACCATACCTTTCTGTTAATACTGTTGTAAGTCCACTCGTTGAGGTCCTCGCCTTTCGTATTAGAACCATAGTGACCCTCGACCGAAAGGTCAAGCGGAAGAAACAACGCCGACGCCAGTTAGTGAAGATTCGTTGGGATACCAACCGAGGACCCAATTTCACTTAGGAGAGCGAGAACCAATCGATTAGGAAGTTCCCACCTCATGACTCGATCATTCGTACCTACTTCCTTGCCTAAATTCTAATTTCAGGACGAAATTCCCTTTAACAGGGGAATGATGTGACAACCCGGAATTTCCATTCTGAACAAACCATATCAAGCTAATAGAAGTTAGAACAGTTACAGATAAATTCCATACTTTGGGTATAAGTTTGAGTATTTCAGGTTTAGCACTTAAGGAGATATCAGGAGAGTGGATGCACTAGGGTTTTGTGCAACACAGTTATTCCAATAATCTATGATATTAGAGTTCATTCCAGGAATAAAATATTTTCTGCCAAAAATCTCAGGACTATATATAGAAATTTGAACCATATTCATTCATTAGTTACATTTCAAACTAGAGAAAAGCCAAATTCTCTCTCACGGATCTTCGGGTTTGTATCCCAAATCGTGAGTACTTCTACCTAGTTGTATTATATAGCTTAGATTGTATTTTATAACATCAAAATTGGATCAAAACCCCAAGATTTGGGAGTTTACCGCCCAACAACACTTGGAGAGTAAACTCCTTTTTAAAGGGCCAAAGGGTGCCCAATGTCCCTCAAATCCTTGGAACTCAACCTAGGAACTATCATTACATGTTTTAGACTACAAAACAATTAAGAATCAAGACTAGAAGTGAGTTCACGGCCAAGGAAGTTCTTGGGTCGTGATCTCCATTTTTAGGTGCCAAAACACCCTAAAAGCCTTCCTTAAGCCAAGACACTAATTTAGACATGTACCTAAAAGAGTTTAGGACTAGCAAACACCCTTAGAACACCAAGAGTAAGGTGTTCACGGCCCAAGAAGTTCTAGGGCCGTGAACTCCATAAAATAGTGCCAAATGGTGCTATAAACTCTTCTAAAGTTATTTACAACAGCCTAGTTTAGTTCCTAGTTAATTTAGGGACGTGAAAACACCATAAACATCCTCCCAAGGGAGATTATGGCTGTAATCTCCAAGGGATATGGTCCCAGGGCCGTAAACTCCTAAAAGGAGTTATATTATGCCCTAAACTCTTGCAAGGACCAAACCATTAAGTAGAAATGCTTCTTAGGACCTTATAGAGCATCAAACATCAAATGGTAACATAAGTGTGAGCTTACGGCCGTAAACAAATGAGTTTATGACCGGGAACTCACTTAGTAGGGTCATTAGGGCCGTGAACCTCATGGTGGAGTATTCCTTGAGCCTTACACACAATAGCTTCCCCTACAAACACTTAGATGCAATCCTAGAGGCTAATAACACTTGATAAAGGTGTTTAGCATGTCCTAGGGTGTCTTGACTTGTTTATTAGTTGTTTATAGACTAATTTGTTACATATATGTGAAATTATTTGTTAACTAGGATCATAGAGTGTGTTCAAGACTTCACTCGACACCTAGCAGTCCTACCTCTTCAGTTCATCCGTATCACCCATAACAGGTGAGTTCATACCCCTTAATCAATGTTTTTAAACTGTTTTTAAATGTTTTATGGGGGGATACAAGTAGAATTATGCTAATTATTATATCAATCACATGTGATTAATAAGCATCATTCAAATGATTGGCTACTCATTAGCCGTTTTACCAAACGGTTTCCTTCAAATGTTTTCCAGAAACACTTTATGTGTTTAAAACTGTTTATTACATTGTACATATTACTTTGTATGTTACATTCCAAACTTATTTACAATTGTGTTTCAAACAAATGTTTCTTTATACTAAACTGTTTTATCAAACCCATGCCTTCAAAACCGTTTTATAGATTGACATCAAGTCGATCTTTTCTTAGATAATAATTATGTTCAAAGGTTTTACAAAACTTATTTTATGCTTTTATATTATCAATTGCATGCCTATATATGTATAGTTATATAATAAATGTTGAAAGGACTTAGGAAGGCTATCCACCCTATTTCCTTTTCCTCGATTTGGATGTGGTCTGGTGGGATATCGGGTACCCGTCCGAAGGTCGTTTAAATATTAGTTATATATCATGTGTACATATATAGTCATAAAGGTCCTTCCAGTTCATCCAATTCCCTTGGCTAGCAAGGGTATACATCCATGTCCATACGTACCAGTTAGATTACTAGTAAACTACCCTATAGGTAGTTTAGAAAGATACTAGAACTATTACTAGAAAGCGATATCATACAATGAGTCAGTTCATTCATAAGTCAATACTTTCTAGAAAACTATAGTTTTGGTTAATGATAGTCAGACTTGGGAAAATACACACTCTTACTAAAGACACACACATACACTAGATGCCTTGGTAGAAGGCTACATAGAGATCAGTTAAGTCTTGGTAGAAGACTGCCTGTTATAATAGTAGGAATTATAGGGATTTCTAGGGCTTTTAAAACATTTAGAGTTGGCTTGCAGTTCATATATATTTTCAATTACTTACATTTCAAATACATACAAATACTTACATACAAATTAAGACACCAAAATACTTATGATCTCACCAGCTTTAAAGCTGATACTCTCTTTCAAAATAACTTGTATCCTCAGGTCAACCATAGACAGGTACCGATGCAAGGTTTAGAGAAGATGGTGCTCGTTCAAGACTCATGTTGCATTTTGATTTGTACTTTAGTGTTGATCAAAATTTGACAGAACACGTGTATTAAAATTATATTATTAATGCAATGGATGATGTTGTTGCTTGTTTACTACTTTTCATTGTTGTGATATTGTATATGACGTCCTCCGCTCCAGAACGTTTCTGCCCTTCTCGGTTTTGGGATGTGACACAGTGGGTCGGCATTGGTGCGTTCGACCACAAGAATAGCGAGAAGACTCACCTCTCAGTCAATACAAAATTGCTACTGCTCTCACTGCAAGAAATACCAATGCTACGCACCACCTATATAATTATAGCATGTAAGCACTTGGATCTTCTTCCAAAACTAGGAGTTTGACCAAAAGTAAATTCAAGTTAAAAGTTAACGATCAAAGTTCAAGGTCAACAGTCAGACTTCTCACTTCAGCAATCACCGAATCAATCCCTAGTCACGATGACATGGCAACCTAATGCCACATTGTGGGAGATGGGTTAGAAATAACTTAATGGATTAGGCCGTTTCCTTCGACCCTAAGAGCTTCAAAGACCAGATCTAGTTCGAAACATTGTCCAAAAGGATAAATTTTTTAAGTTTATCCAATAATACCACCCAAAAGGTCAAACTATCAAACCCTGGGTTCAAAAAAGGCTAGACAAGAAATGGATTCATCCATTAAGCACTTATTCGAAAAATTCCTTAGCCATTAACTCTAGAAGGGTTTCTATCACCAAATCTAATACAAAAGTTGGTGCTTTATAGACATGCATGTCCAATGCATGTCTTGAAACCATAATGACTCAAAATAAGGGTATTTGATAAAAATCTCATGCATGACTCAAAACCATAACTATACTTCAAATCCATACCATCAATGACACCAAATGTCCCAAAAATTCATAAAGTTGCAAATTTTATGAGATCTCGCCACTCTGACTAACAATAACATGAAGATTAAGAGAAAAAACAAAAGATCTAGCAACCTACATACAATGGTCCAGAAGATTGCTAACCCAAAGAATAGAGACTTATTTGCTGAATCTTAGCAAATTTCTTCTTCCTTCTTCCTTTTAGAGCTTCAAGGAGCATTGAAAAGAGTTTCAACAATGGAGGAAAGAGATTAGGATTTCCTTAGAGCTTTAGGAGACTGATGGAGGCAGAGGATGAGCAAAACCTAGTCTCCTCATTCCTTTAAATAGGGAGCAAACTTGGAAAAATATGGTTTTTTAACAGACAGTTTCCACGCTGTGGCCATATACTGCCACACAGTGGCGGCTTAAGTGAAACAAGTGTTCCAAGCTTGCCTTGCCACATCGTGGAGGTGCCTCCACCACGTCATGGCAACCTTAAAAGGCCAAAATAAAAATTAACAAAAAGTACCTGGAGATCCGGGTGTAACAGTTTGACGTTTGTGCCCTTGACGTTTGTGCCTTGTGTGCATAGGTGCCTTGTGGCGTAGTAGTAAAGACGGACGAGACGATAGATTTGATTAGGCGATGCTTTTTTTGATTTTTTTTTATTTTGTGACCGTTAGACTTAGAACATATATATATATATATATATATATATATATATATATATATATATATATATATATATATATATATATATATATATATATATATAGTCAATTTAAACAACGAAATCTATTTTAGAGAGCGAACTAACAAACCAAAATGAGTTGTTCCAAAATCGAACCTGAATCAATTGCTTTTTCGATGAATTTATTTCTTTCATTAGAATTGAAGGAAAAAATAAAAAAATAATTACTAAATCATTGTTCGATTACAGATATTGAAAAGTTATAAATTTGAAGTAAATTTAAAAAAAAATCTTATGAATTTTCTTGATGCATTTCTTTTTTTTTTCCTATTTGTTTCACTATGTTGTTATTAGTTTTGTCAAAAAGGAAAAAATGATGCAAAAAATGAATCTTATTTGAGACTCTATAATTTCTTACCTGAACAATTCTATCTTATTGAAAATTTATATGTCCAAGAGGTAATAAAATCGTGGAGGTATCTTCCATTGATACCTTAAGTTCTTATACTGACTTAATGGTTAGCTTATGTATCTTTATTTTTTACTTTCTACAATACTGTATAACATAGCTTGCCTTTAAGAATAATACCGAGTAACAAATTTATTTTGCTTACCAACCGAAAGTGTATTTCTAGTGTGTTGTACCATTAAATGCATACTTGTGGTATTTTGGTGTCATGCATGGTCTAATTCTTTCTGTTAATTTAATAATTTCTACTTGAATAATAGTTTCAGAAAGCAGTCAAACAGTAAGAGTAACAGTAACAGGAACACTTATGTAACATCAATAATAACAACTAAAACAAAAATAGTGAAGGTACAATAACAATATCACTAAAAACAAACACGGTGGCAGTGGTTTTTTTTTTTTTTTTTTTTTTTTTGGATTTGCATTTGCATTTGCTTTGAAAACCATTTATAGTGTTGTATATTATAGTTTTCTATCTAATATTCCTATTATTGAAATGGTGAATCTATGAGGAAAAGTCAACCAGATTCTTTCAAAAAAAATCATCTCTATCACTTGCATACGCATGTTCATAATATGTTTATTGTTATGCATATGCATATATACTTATTCACTTGCATATGTATATACTTATCTTATGCATATGCATATCTTATTCTTATGCATATACATATACTTATTAATACGCATATACATATACTTATTCATATGCATGTGCATTGTAACACCCCAAGTCGGGTACTAAATTTTAAACCCTTAATATTGAATTAAATTAGCTAATGGTCACCTTTGATTATGCTGGGCGTACCTATGGGTACGCTTAGCGTACTAAGTTGGAAGGATCGCGAAGGAGCTTTGCGTACGTTGGGCGTACACAGATGGTACGTGAGGCATACGCAACAGAGGACCAAAACCCTAATGTGCGGTCTTGCCACCTAATTAAACACCCTTAAGCCTTTGGACCTATCCTTATTCGCCTCTAGAGCCCCGTTTTTATCCCTCGTCACCTGAGAATCATTGTGAGAAAGAGTTGAGCCTAAGAAGTGGGTGTTGTGGTCTTGGTAGTGTTTATTCAAGAAGAAGGAGATCCTAAGCAAGATTAGAGTGGTTTGGAGTTTCAATATTATGCACTTTGTTCAACTTGGAAGACTTCTAGAGGTATAAAGTCGTGATCTTTCCATCTTGTTCTTTAGATCTAGTTAGGGTTTCTTTTTTGTCCCGTTTAGTTGGATCTAGAGTTTCTCTTGGATGTGAAGCAACTCCAGAGACTGAAATGTCCAGATCTGAGCATTGTAAGCATGCTAAGTACATAAAGTTGCTAGCTTGATAGGTATTAAGACCCCGTGCATGATTTGAGAGCTCTTACTTAAGCTATTGAAGTGAGAAATGATGTTTTGAGGTCCTTCATAGTTAGCAAGGTCATAAAGTTGCCAACTTTATGACCTAAGACGTTAAAATGCGCTCAGATCTGATTTTGGGACGTTGAATCATCGAGTGATAAGCATTTAATGGAAATAGTGCTTAATTTGTTCCTACGCTGGGCGTAGCATAGAGAACGTTGTGTGTGATGCGTAGAAGCCAGATACATTGCGTGTACCATGGTGGTACGTAGGGCGTACGCACCTCTGATGAACTTGGACTTATTTTGGGCCCATAAGCCTTTTGGGCCTTAATCTATCTTTGGGCCTGGCCATAATCCGAATTAATGGGCCAATTGATTAGCCTTGGGTCGGAAATATTATAGTTGGGCCTTAATGGGCCATGTGGCCCATTAATAATTTTAAAGATGGACCTTGGGGCCCATTAGCCAAGGAAGACTTTTGGGCCATTAGGAAAGGACTTTAGGGTTGAGTTTTCAGTTTGGCCATGATCAACTCTAACCTTGGGTTAATATTGTTATTGTTCAGTACTAGTGATTTTGGGTTGATAGGAGAGCAGCTTCCAGACTTAGCAGACGAGGTGAGTCTCCCCACCATACCAAGGGGTCTAAGGCACCAAGGCTGTCCCATTTCATGATATGTAGTGTGCTAGGCATTATGTGTTATATGGTATGCTCAATATGTCCGTAGTTGATGGTATACTAGTTATTTCTGTGTCATTTGCATGAAAGACCATGGGAGAACCCATGGCAACAGGATGTAAGACCATGCGGAGAGCCCATGTCTTTCCTATCAAAGACCATGGGAGAGCCCATGGAACTTAGGTGTAAGACCATGTGGAGAGCCCATGGCGTCCTGGAGTAAGACCCTAGGGACGGGCCCAGGGCATCCTTATCTATCATATGTGTAGTTATATGAAATATGCGAATGGTCTAGTTGATATGACATGTTATGTGTATGCTTATATGTGGGTATGCTTTGGGGAACTCACTAAGCAATAACTTACAGTTTATGGAATTGTTTAAGGTATATCTGAACCCAAGGGCAAGGGCAATGCATGATGGTGTGGCGTGCACTCTATCTCTCTTTTGTTATTACCTTTTGGGACACTCTAATAACTTAAGCATATTGTAATAACTAGTAATTTGAAAACACATATGATGGAATTTCATGGTTTATGTAATTATTTTTATTAATTAAAAACGAAAAACTTCTTAAAAAAAAATTGGGTCGTTACAAGTTGGTATCAGAGCCTTGGTTTGAAGGATTCGGGCACACTCTCAGGTGTGCCAGGACTCAAACTAAGGAAATGGTAATTTTTTTTTCAAAAGTAACTTAAAAGGGTTTTCATAAGGAAATGAAAGATGAGAGTGCAACCCGCGCGATCAGCCGAGCCAAGTAAGTAGTTCCCTAAAATGTTAGCCATGTTATACTGATATTTGTGATTTGTTGATATAGAGCTTGCTACGTGTATGCTTTTAAAATTGTATACAGTTTGGAGCTTATAGCCTCAAAATGATTGATTTGGGCTTATTCCATGTTTCTTGTTTGGTTGTGGTTCTAGGGTAGAGTCTTTTATTCGGAAGTATATTTGATCCTTTTATGTGTACAATTTGCATGCATAAAGGCAACATGTTATGATTGGTTCGATTGATATGAGTAAAGCAGGTTTAGGGCAATATAGGATTTGATATGCCTTGATCCGTAATAGATGAGTTAGTTTGGGTTGATCAGGAATTGCAGGTGGAACCTTGGGGGAAAGGTACAGGTAGGTGTGGAAGGTAGTGTTGGGCCTGAACTAATGGAAGAACAGGACCTGTACCCAATCCCACTTTGTACCTGGAAACTCATAGGGGGGAGCAGTTTGGAAGGTTCTTGTTGTAGGCATCCTGATCATTATGTTTATGGTTTTTTTCAGTTTAGCATGGTGATGACACGATTTGGAGCAGGGGGATCGGGATCGGGATCGGAATCCGGTTCGGGAAGTGGTGCAGAGCCCATAGATGAGAGGTTGCGAGAACTTATTGCTCCCGAGGTTACTAGTGGAATCCTTGACGCTACCCCAGTGATCTTTGGGACGGTCAAGGAAGGGTTGATGGAGATCATGGAATAGAGACTCAGAGCCTTTAGGGCTGAGATTGTTGCGGGCCAGGTAGGGGCCCGGACTCCCTTGTTCTAGGAGTTCAAGGCATGTGGAGCGCCAGAGTTTCTTAGGGTTAAGGCCCCCATCATGAGTCGACATTGGGTGGCGGATATCGACAATGCCTAGGGCATGAGTTCTTGCCCTGACACGGCAAAAGTGGGATTTTCTTCTTGAATTCTGAGGGACAATGCCCGAGACTAGTGGGGTTAGGTCACTAGTCAGGTTGGAGTAGCTGGTGTGGCTGACATGACGTGGGGCGAGTTCGTTCGGCGATTGGATGCAGATTTTTCACCACCTATTAAGGTGCAACGGCTTGTGAGGGAGTTTCATGACCTACAGCAAACCACTGACACTATGGCGGAGATCATCGCCATGTTCCAGGAACGGGCATTGATGATCCCATAGTATGCTATAGATGAGGATATGAGGTGGAAGAGATATTACTCTATGCTGAAGGATGATATTCGGGAGTTTGTGAGTTTCACATGGTGTAAGACCCTGAACGAGATGGTGGAGAAGGCCCGCGAATAGGAAATGGAGTTGGAGTTCCGCACTAAGCGGAAGCTGGAGCAGGCACAGGAGGGAATAGGTCAGGACCAAAAGCCTAAGACCTCAGACCCTCCTAGCAAGGGCCAGCAGGGGCTTGTAGGGTACCAAGATCGGGATGCTACTTTTGTGGCCAATCGGGCCATGTGATTAGGGATTTTCCCATGAAGGGCCTGATAGGTTTTCACTGCAACCAGACGGATCACAAAAGGGACGACTGTCCAAGGTTGCAGGGAGCAGGAGTAACTGTGGTGGCGCCTGTGCCTACCGCCCTGAGGATTACTGATGACCGCCCTGCTAAGGCGGATACACCGGCTGTCAAGAGCCGCACGTTCCAGTTGACCATCGAGGGGGCTCGGGCAGAGCCAGACGTCGTGGCTGGTATGTATCACTTACCTTTTTTTTACATTTATTTAATTGTTTTTTATGTGAGAGACCTGCTTATATATAGGGACCTTTATGGTCAATAGTATATCTACTCACGTATTATTTGATTCGGGGGCTACTCGATCATTAGTATCTCTTGCTCTTAGCAAGAAGTTTCGGGACACGCCAGGGACTTTGGATTCCCCTCTTGATGTTGAGATTGCTGATGATCACACAGTGAGCGCGACAAGAGTATATCGAGACTGTGTTTTGAATTTGCTTGGGGAAAGATTTCAAGTTGATCTTGTACCGATTCCGCTGCGAGGACTGAAGGTGATTATTGGTATGGACTGGTTGGGGGACAATGGGGCCATGATCGATTACGAGCATCAGTTAGTGAGAGCTCAAACCCAAAGTGGGGGAGAACTGGTTATTCAGGGAGATAGGGCTTCGCGGGGACCCACCCTCTGCTCTGCAACGAGGGCCAGGAGATTTCTACAGCATGGATGTTCAAGATTTCTGGCATACATTTCAGACACAAGAGCAATGGCAGGGACGGATGTGGGCAGTGTGCCAGTCATGCGGGAATTTCGAGATGTTTTGTTAAAGAGTTACCAGGGTTGCCTCCTGAGAGGCAGGTGGAGTTTCGTATTGACTTGGTTCCGGGTGCCGCTCTAGTAGCAAAGGCACCATATCGGTTGGCACCACCAGAGATGTTGGAGCTGTCCAAGCAACTTCAAGAGCTCCTAGATTGTGGGTTCATTCGTCCAAGTAGTTCCCTGTGGGGAGCACCAATCATGTTTGTGAAAAAGAAGGACGAATCTCATAGGATGTGCATCGACTATAGGGAGCCAAATAAGCTGACAGTGAAGAATCGTTACCCTTTTCCAAGGATCGATGACTTGTTTGATCAGCTTCAGGGTGCGTCTTGGTTCTCCAAGATTGATCTTTGGTCCGGATATCATCAGATGAGGATTCGGGATCAAGATATACCGAATTTGGCTTTCAGGACTCGATATGGACACTACGAGTTTGTGGTGATGCCATTCGGGTTCACCAATACCCCAACAGCATTCATGGATCTCATGAACAGGGTAGGTAGGCCGGTGTTGGATCGGTCGGTGATTGTCTTTGTCGACGATATCCTAGTATATTCTAAGACCAAGGGGCAGCACGAGCAACATTTGAGAGAGGTAATGGAAACCCTGAGGTCGGAGAGGTTGTACGCCATGTTCTCCAAGTGTGACATTTTGCTGCGTGAGATATAGTTTTTGGGGCATGTCATCAATCATGGGACATTTCGGTCGATCCAGCCAAGGTTGAGGCAGTCATGCGTTGGGAAGTACTGAAGAATGCATTTGAGGTCTGTAGTTTGTTGGGTTTAGCGGGCCACTATAGGAGATTTATCCAGAACTTCTCCAATATTGCGGTGTCATTGACCCGCTTGACCAACAAAAATGCGACTTTTTGATGGGGTGTAGATCAGCAAACGGCCTTTTAGACCATTAGACAGAGGTTATGCGAGGCTCCGGTTTTGGTTTTACCGGAGGGATTGGATGATTTAGTAGTATATTGCGACGCATCAATTGCAGGATTAGGAGCTGTGTTGATGCAAAGAGGGCATGTGATTGCCTGCACTTCAAGGCAGTGAAAGCCTCACGAGGCAAATTATCCCACGCATGACCTGGAGTTGGCGGCGGTGGTTTTTGCACTCAAAATTTGGAGACATTACTTGTATGGAGTGAGGTTCACTATCTTTACTGATCACAAGAGCTTGAAATATTTGATGGATCAACAAAACCTCAACATGCGTCAGAGGAGGTGGCTGGATGTGCTAAAGGATTATGATTGCGAGATTCTTTACCATCTAGGGAGAGCCAACGTGGTGGCCGATGCTTTGAGCCACAAGGCGGCGGGGTCCCCGATTAGAGACGTCTGTTTGAGGATGACTGTGGTCGGGTATGGGTACAATATCCTCTGTTTGTGAAGGACAGCCGCGGCCTCCTGACACACTGTGGTCGGGTATAGGTACCCATGTCAGAGGGAGTGAAGCAGAGACTGTTAGAGTAGGCGTACAAGTGTAAGTTCTCTATACAGACAGGGGCTACGAAAATGTATAGAGACTTGAGACTGAGTTATTGGTGGCCCTACATGAAGCGGGAGATCGCCTGGTTTGTGGAGCAGTGCTTGACCTGCAGAAAGGTCAAGGCCGAGCATCATCAGCCTCATGGAAAGGTCCAGCCGTTACCGATTCCCATGTGGAAGTGGGGAGAGATTATTATGGAATTCATTACGAAGTTGCCTAGGACATCAAGGGGAACGGGCGCTATATGGGTGATTGTGGACCGATTGACGAAGATTGATGAAGAGTGCCCATTTTGTTCCGATCTCCGAGGGTGTATCCGCAGAAAAGTTAGCAGATGTTTATGTTCGAGAAATAGTGGTTAGGCATGGGGTGCCAGTATTAGTAGTGTCTGATAGGGATGTTCGGTTCACATCCTGGTTCTAGAAGAAGTTCCATGAGGAGTTGGGCACTCAGCTATATTTCAGTACGACATATTAGCCTCAAACTGATGGTCAGAGTGAGAGGACGATTCAGACACTGGAGGACATGTTGCGGGCATGTATACTGGATTTTGGAGGGAGTTGGGATACATACCTTTCGTTGGCCGAGTTTTCCTATAATAATAGCTATCATGTCAGTATTGCTCGAGCCCCTTTCGAGATGTTATATAGTAGGAGGTGCAGGACGCTGGTTTGTTGGGGTGAGGTCGGACACCGGGTCATGGGGAGTACTAAAGTAGTGCTCAAGACTATTGAGTTAACACAGTAGGTACGAGACCAGCTGTGATTCGCTTAGAGCCGCTAGAAAAGTT
This sequence comes from Lactuca sativa, assembly GCF_002870075.4. NCBI lineage: Eukaryota > Viridiplantae > Streptophyta > Magnoliopsida > Asterales > Asteraceae > Lactuca > Lactuca sativa. The sequence continues at coordinate 90,290,862 of NC_056627.2, forward strand.
ACGCTGACTGACGTCGTTCAGATTTAGAGTTTCAGGTGGGGGATTTTATGTTATTGAAGGTGTTGCTTTGGAAGGCGATTATCACATTTAGGAAGAGAGGCAAACCAGGACCTTGGTACATAGGTCCGTTCAGGATCACGGCTCGGGTGGGCATGGTGGCATATCGTTTGGACCTACCGGAGGAGCTTGGCCAGATTCACAACACCTTCCATGTATCCCACCTACGAAAGTATGTTACCGACGAAACCTCAATCATTTCTCTAGATGACATTCAGGTAGATGAGAGCCTGAACTACATTGAGAGACCATTGCGATTCTGGATAGGAAGACCAAGGTTCTGCGGAACAAGGAAGTGAAGTTGGTACAGGTTCAATGGCAGCATCGAAGGGGTTCCGAATGGACATAGGAGCCGAAGAGTGAGATGCAGGAACACTACCCCGATCTATTTGCATCTACGGACTTCGAGGATGAAGTCTAGTTCAAGTGGGGGAGAGTTGTAACACCCCATGTCAAGTACTAAAATTTAAACCCTTAATATTTAATTAAATTAGCTAATGGTCACCTTTGAGTACGTTGGGCGTACCAATGGGTACGCTTAGCGTACTAAGTTGGAAGGATCGCGGAGGAGCTTTGTGTACGCTGGGCGTACGCAGATGGTATGCAGGGCATACGCAACAGAGGACCAAAACCATAATTTTCGGTCTTGCCACCTATTTAAACACCCTTAAGCCTTTGGACCCATCCTTATTCGCCTCTAGAGCCCCGTTTTCGTCCCTCATCAACTGAGAATCATTGTGAGAAAGAGTTTCAGCCTAAGAAGTGGGTGTTGTGGTGTTTATAGTGTTTATTCAAGAAGAAGTAGATCCTAAGCAATCTTGGAGTGGTTTGGAGTTTCAAGATTTTGCACTTTGTTCACCTTGGAAGACTTCTGGAGGTATAAAGTCGTGACCTTTCCATCTTGTTCTTTAGATCTAGTTAAGGTTTCCTTTTTGTCCCTTTTAGTTGGATCTAGACTTTCTCTTGGATGTGAAGCAACTCCAGAGACTGAAATGTCCAGATGTGAGCTTTGTAAGCATGCTAAGTCCATATTGTTGCTAGCTTGATGGGTATTAAGACCCAATCCATGATTTGAGAGCTCTTACTTAAGGTCTTTGAGTGAGAAATGAGGTTTTGAGGTCCTTCATAGCATGCAAGGCCATAAAGTGGCCAAATTTATGACCTAGGACGTTAAAATGCGCTCAGATCTTATTTTGGTATGTTGAACCATCGAGTGATAAGCACTTAATGGAAAGAGTGCTTAATATGTTTCTACGCTTGGCGTAGCATAGAAAACGTCGTGCGTAACACGCTGAAGCCTGATACACTGCGCGTACCATGGTGGTACACAGGGCGTACGCACCTCTAACGAACTTGGACTTATTTTAGGCCCATAAGCCTTTTTGGCATTAGTCTATCTTTTTCCCTGGCCATAATCCGAATTAATGGGCCAATTGATCAGCCTTGGGCCGGAAATATTATAGTTGGGCCTTGATGGGCTATGTGGCCCATTAATAATTTTAAACATGGAACTTTGGTCCCATTAGCCAAGGAAGACTTTTGGGCCATTAGGAAAGGACTTTGGGGTTGAGTTTTCAGTTTGGCCATGACCAACTCTAACCTTGGGTTAATATTGTTATTGTTCAACACTAGTGATTTCGGGTTGATAGGAGAGCAGCTTCCAGACATAGCAGACGAGGTGAGTCTCCTCACCATACCAATGGGTCTAAGGCACCAAGGTCGGCCCATTTCCTGATATGTAGTTTGCTAGGCATTATGTGTTATATGGTATTCTTAATATGTCCGTAATTGATGGTATGCTAGTTATTTTTGTGTCATTTGCATGCAAGACCATGGGAGAGCCCATGGCAACAGGATGTAAGACCATGCGGAGAGCCGATGGCTTTCCTATCAAAGACCATGGGAGAACCCATGGCACTTAGGTGTAAGACTATGTGGAGAGCCCATGGCGTCCTGGAGTAAGACCTTGGGGACGGGCCCAGGGCATCCTTATCTGTCATATGTGTAGTTATATGAAATATGCGAATGGTCTAGTTGATATGACATGTTATGTGTATGTTTATATGTGGGTATGCTCTGGGAAACTCACTAAGCATTAGCTTACAGTTTGTGGAATTGTTTCAGGTACATCTAAGCCCAAGGGCAAGGGCAAGGCGTGATGGCACGACGTGCACTCTATCTCTCTTTTGTTACTACGTTTTGGGACACTCAGATGACTTAAACATATTGTAATAATTATGAGCTTGAAAACAATTATGATGGAATTTCATGGTTTATGCAATTATGTTTATTAATTAAAAACGAAAAATTTCTTAAAAAATATTGGGTCATTACAAGTTGGTATCAGAGCCTTGGTTTGAGGGATTCGGGCACACTCTCGGGTGTGTCAGGACTCAAACTATGGAAATGGTAAAATTGTTTTTAAAAGTATCTTAAAAGGGCTTTCAAAAGGAAGTGAAAGATGAGAGTGCAACCCGCACGATCAGTGAGCCAAGTAAGTAGTTCCCTATTGGTATCAATATGCATATACTCATTCTTATGCATATTCATTTGCTTACTCCTATACATATGACTATGCATATTTCATATACTTATTGTTATTCATATGCATATGCTCTTTCATATGCATATGCATATTCTTATTTATATGCTTAAAAATATACTTACTCTTATGCATATGCATATGTATATGTATATATACTTACTCATATGTATGTGGATATACTTATTCCTATGCATATGCATAGATGTATGAATATGCATATATTTATTCTTCTGCAAATGTGTATGCATATTCATACACATAAATATTTGCATATGTATATGCATCATATGCATATGTATATATTCTTGTACATATGAATGTGCATCATATGTATACGCATCATATGTATATGCGTCATATATATATGCATCATACGCATATGCATATATTTATCTACATCATATGCTTATGTATAAATTTATATGCATATATGCATATTAATATATGCATATGTCTACATTTATATTCTTATATCCATATTAATATGCATCAGATACATATGTAAACCTTTACATTCTTGCATTTGTGCTTTTATATTGTCCAAAATTGCAAAAAATTCAGAATAATTCATATAATGTCAATATAGCATTAACCATCTATGTCATTGTGTTTTTCATACCTCCAAAATTTCAAAAATTAACATTCTTAATTGAAATATAATAAGACCCATTAAACATTCAACAACTTTTTCAATAACAACATAAAAACAATTTTTAGACAGAAATTTTGCACCAAAACAATCTCTTTTACATGTTAAAGAAGCAACCATTAACAAAAAAAAATTCAATACAGCACAAATAACCACAAAAAACAGCCAAAAAGAAATATAATTAACCTTAAATTGCACCATAAAAAACAACCACAACAACAAAAAAAAAAAAAAAAAAAAAAAAAAAACATCAACAGCAAAAAAACAGCATTATAAAAACCACAAAACAAATAGCAAAAAAAACATAAAAAATAACTTTAAAAAAAAAACAACATAAAAAAACAAAAATCAGCACCATAAAAACAACAATATCAGCAAAAGATAGCAATAACATAAAAACAACAACAACTTAACCTTGAAAATAGCAAAAAATTACAGTTTTGAACATTTTAAATATACTTACTTCTCATGTAAATCCCTCATCAACAACAACTATGAAAAGGATATTCATCCAAAAAAGTTGTAAGTAGAAGTAATGTTGTACCTCATCTTAATTGGTACTTATAGACGAGCTTCTGGTGCATGGGTGTGTGAGAAAGTATTTACACTTCATTCATTACGTGTCTCCTACAAACCATTGTTTATTTAAGCATGACCCCAGTAAATACAAAATATTGGAACAATACGTGTAAAAGATCAGACCTTTCCTGAAGTAGCTTTTCTTTGCTATAGCTTGAAAGTTAGTAATAGTACTTCACAAAGATAAAGACCATGCAAAATGTTAAAATGCTTGTTTGAGTTATAAACCTTGACAAAGCCACAACCATCACACAAATATACAAATTTCAACCAACAAAAAAACTGAAAATGACGTTTTTCTGTAGGATGGAGAGGGAAAAGGAGAAAAAAACCGAAACATGATATACATCTTCAAAATTGGTTGATGTTTTAGGTGAAGAATATAAAAAAAATGAATATGTATTTTACGTTTGAAGTTGCTTTCTGTCTCAGTCTTTTTAAATCAGTTGAACATCTTTTAAAGTATTTGAATTTTTAACCTTGGAATCTACTTCGACAAACTACGCCTTGTTATTCAAGATCTAGAGAGTCTTTAAGTATTCATCATTTAGCTAAAAGTATTTCGTGATATTAAGTTACTAACTACCAAAAAAATGAGTATTATAGATATGAGACAGTTAAAAAGCAAAATGAATGAAAACAGATGTTAGCATACTCTTTCCCACCTAAAGTCATGAAGGTAACATGGTCAAAAAGGGTAAAAATATTAAGAGTGACCTCAAATTTATTCCATAAAATCTAGTAGTTTTTTTGTGAAGGACAGAATCAAATATTTTTTTCTATTATTTTGTAAAACTATGAATAAAAATTAACCTTTTTTCACCAAAAATATGAAGCATATAAACAAAATCTAGATATAATTATCTTTATGAAATAAACAATAACAATTAAATGAATAAATGAGTCATACACCTTTGGACACAAGCTGATGTAGAAATAGAAATATGTGGCACTACTACTGCTCTGACCTGAAATCTGAAAAAAAAAGGAATCTGGAAACCCGAACATCTCGAACAAAACGATATTAAGGACAGAACTAAGCTGATCTTGTTTATTTCATACCCATCCCATTCACACTCTATTTTTCTTCATAAGATTTAACCAAATATCATTACAAAAAGTCTATTATTTATGCATTTTATTACCATAAAGATGTGAATAAGATAGATAAATGCACACAAATTCTTTTTTCAAATCCATATGCTTACAATTACATGTTCATTATGGCACATACACAACCTTAAACATACAGGTGACTACAATACCATTTTATTCAAATAAAGACTATGCAAAAGATATGCGATCAAACTATAATACCTCACATGAAACTGTGACGAAACTACCAGTCATTGTGCCTTCAATAATGTGTGCCTGCAAAACCTCATATATTTTAATCATGAAAAACTTTCACTAATGAGATTTGATATTTGTTTAACTATTTATTGACTTAGTTGCAAAAATGGAGTAGAAACAAACTCTAAATTCTTAAAACTTAGGCGTATTAAGCTTTTAATACTTGATTAAGCTCTATACTTATGAAGCAGCGTGAATAACATTGGTACAGGGGTAACTTAGGAAAATGAAAATAATAATAACGACTCTAGAAGCAATAAAAACGACTCTGGAAGCAGCCATGATGCAAATTAATGAAAGTAACAATAAAGGATCGGGTAGTAGTGCCAAACCTTCTACACAAGGAGACAGTCATGGACACCTGAGGGAGTGTTCATACAAAGATTTCATGAACTCCAAACCTCGATCCTTCGATGGCACTGGAGGTGTCATTACCTTGACACGTTGGTTCGAGAAGACCGAATCAATCTTCGAGATCTGTGAGTGCCCCGAGACGAGCAAAGTAAAATTTGCAGCATCCACCTTCACTGATAGAGCACTAAATTGGTGGAACAACCAAGTTAAATCCCTGATTCTACCCATAGCTAAATCTATGATTTAGGACGATTTGAAAGAACTGATGCTCGCCAAATACTGCCCATGGGGCGAAATGCAAAAACTAGAGCAAGAGCTTTGGAACCTGAAGATAAAGCGTTCCGACTTTGCTGCATACACTGCTAGGTTTAGTGACCTGGCTCTTCTATGTACCGGGATGGTCACCTCGGAGAGTAAGAAAGTTGAAAGATACATATGGGGATTCACACCCCTAACTCAAGGGAATGTCTTAGCTGCTAAACCATTCACATTTGATATTGGCAAGCGTCTGGCATAGACCTTAGTGGATCACAGAGATAGACACGCCCCCGTAGTAGCCGCTCCCAAACCACCGAAAGAAATTAGTGGAAAGAAGAAGTTTCGGAAAAAACGAAAGGGTCAATCTTCTTAGGAACCCTCCAAAAAGTAGCAAACAATGGCAGTCCACACTGCTACCATTCCTGCTGCTGTTCCCACTACTCCAACACCTCCCAGCCGATATGCTAGAAACCTGCTGTTATGTAACATATGTAACTACCACCACGCGGGAGATTGCAAAGAAATGTCTAGCAAGAACTGCAACAGAAAGGGGCACACCGCCCGTTTTTGTAGGAAGCTCGTCCAACCAACCAACCAGACCACTAGTGGAGGGGTAAGCCAAGCTTGTTATGGATGTGGAGAAACAGGGAACTACAAGAGGGACTACCCTCAAGCAGCAAATGCTAGCAACATAGGGAGAATGCTAGCCATGGTCTAGGAGGATGGAGTTGAAGATCCCACAGTAGTCATGGGACGTTCCTCCTCGACAACTCTTATGCATACATTCTCTTTGATAGTGGTGCATAGAGGAGTTTTGTCAGTTATAAATTCAAACATTTACTCAAAAACAAACCCCAACCACTAACCGAAAAATTCACTATTCAAATGGCTAACGGGAAGAAAGAGAGCACTAACGGCGTATTCATAGGCTATACCCAAACTCTAAATGACTATTACTTTCCTGTCGACCTTATGTCGGTCTCTATAAAAAGCTTCGATGGCATCATCGACATGGTTGGTTTAGCCCCAATCGTGTTGATATCCTTTATTACGAAAAAGCCATTTGCCTCAATCTGCCAAATGGTGAAACCCTCATTATCTATGGCAACAAACTCAGCACAGACCTTTGCATCATTTTTTGCATAAAAGCCCAAAAATACCTCTGAAAGGAGTGTCATGCATTCCTAGCCCATGTATTTAACGGAAAGCAAGAAGTTAAGGACCTCAAGAGCATCCCCGAAGTCTGCAACTTTCCAAATATCTTTCCCTGAAGATTTTTCAGGAGTTACCCCCGTAGCCAAATCCACACATCGCCTAGCTCCAGCAGAGATGCAGGGTTTATCTAGCCAACTTAACGAACTGCTCAGCAAGGGATTCATTAGACAAGGATTCTCACCCTGGGGAGCACCGGAATTGTTCGTGAAGAAGAAGGATGGATCTTTCCGAATGTACATAGACTACCACGAACTAAATAAACTCACTATTAAGAATCGCTACCCACTACCCAGAATAGATGACCTCTTCAACCAACTACAAGAAGAAAGCTACTTCTCAAAGATAGACTTGAGATCAGAGTACCATCAATTACATGTACAGGAGAGTGATGTTCCTAAGACGGCCATCCAAGCCCGATATGGTCAATACGAGTTTGTAATAATGCCCTTTGGTCTAACCAACACACCCACCATGTTCATGGACTTAATGAATATGGTGTGCTGCCCCTTCCTAGACAAATTCATGATAGCATTCATAGATGATATACTTATCTATTCACAAAGCAATGAAGAACATAGTCAAAACTTAAGACAAGTTCTAGAAACAACAAGGGCAGATAAGCTTTACGCGAAATTCTCTAAGTGCGAGTTTTGGATTAGGAAAGTAACGTTCTTGGGTCACGTGGTTATCAAATAAGGCATACATGTGGACCCTTATAAAAATAAAGGCAATCGAGAATTGGTTGGCACCGAGAACACCCACAAAAATCCGTCAATTCTTGGGTCTTGCTGGCTACTATCGCAGATTCACACAAAACTTCTCCAAAATTGCTAAACCTCTTACTGCCCTAACTCAGAAGGGTATAACCATTAGTTGGGGAGAAAAAGTGGACACTGCGTTCCAAACGCTGAAGCGAGCCCTGTGCAATGCACCTATTTTGTCTCTTCCAGAAAGGACAGAGAATTTCGTTATATACTACGATGCATCCATTCAGGGGCTAGTTTGTGTGCTTATGCAGCGGGGAAAAGTTATTTCTTATGCCTTGAGATAGCTTAAGGCACACAAAGTCAACTACACAACTCATGATCTTGAGTTGCGAGCAGTGGTCTTGACTCTAAAAATCTGGAGACATTACCTCTATGGTACCAAGTGCACTATCTTCACCGACCACAAAGCCTTCAACATTTCTTTGATCAGAAAGAACTTAACATGAGGTAGCAGCGATGGGTAGAGGTACTCAATGACTACGAGTGTGAAATTTTCTATCATCCAGGTATGCCAATGTAGTAGCGGATGCCCTTAGGCGAAAGGAGTACTCAGGTCGTAGGGTGAAGGCACTAACCATGACAATCCATTCTCATCTATCCACACAAATTAAAGGGGATCAACTAGAAGCCTTAAAACCGGAAAATGTGACGGATAAAGCCTTAAGGGGAATGGAAAAGAGCTTTGAGATCAAGGGAGAAGGAGTTTGTTATTTCATGGACCGAATCTGGACCCCAAAGTGCGGTGGGTACAGGGAAGTCGTCATGAATGAAGCACATAAAACTCGATACTCCATCCACCCAGGTTCAGATAAGATGCATTTCAACCTCAGAAAACTCTATTGGTGGCAAAACATGAAAGCAGAGATTGCTACCTACATGGCCCAGTGTCTAACTTGCATCAAAGTAAAGGTAGAATATCAAAATCCCTCAGGTTTACTTCAACAACCAGAAATACTTGAGTGGAAGTGGGAGTGGATCATAATGGATTTCATTACTTAGTTTCCCAAGACGTCGGGTGGTCATGATACTATATGGGTGATCGTCGACAGATTAACCAACTCCGCCCACTTCCTGCCAATCAAAGAAACAGACAATACTGAGAAGTTGACTCGAAGGTACATCCGAGAGATAGTACAATAGAACGGTGTGCCCATATCTATTATCTCTGATAGAGATAGTAGATTAACCTCATGATTTTGGCAGTCACTTCAGAAGGCTCTTTGAACTAAGCTAGACATGATCACAACTTTATATCCTCAAACGGATGAGCATAGTGAGAGAACCATTCAAATGATAGACTACATGCTGTGAGCCTATGTGATCGACTTTGGTAAGTGAGGGGACACCAGTTTGCCACTGGTTGAGTTTTTATATAACAACATCTATCATACTAGCATCAACGTTGCTTCATTCAAAGCCCTCTATGGCCGTAAGGGCAGATCCCCTCTGTGCTGGGCTGAGGTGGGTGACACGCAACTAGCTAAAAGAAAAGTTCCAAATTGCACTCTCATTGGCCTGGAAATCATTCGAGAAACCACAAAAAATATCGTACAAATCTAAGAACGGTTGAAAGCCTTAAGAGATAGACAAAACAAATACACGGATAGGAGACGAAAGCCCTTGGAATTCCAGGTTGGTGACCTTGTCCTATTGAAGATCTCACCCTGGAAGGGCATGATACGCTTAGGAAAGCATGGGAAGTTGAATCAGAGGTACATCGGGTCGTTCGAGATGTCAAATCTAAAGAAGTATCTATCTGAAGAGACTCTTGTAATTCCACTCGATGAAATCGAGATAAATGAGAGCCTTAACTTCGTGGAATAACCAGTAGAAATCAAGGATAGGGAAGTCAAGCGAATGAAACAAAGTCTCATACCGATAGTGAAGGTTCGCTGGAATGCCAAGAGGGGACTTGAATTCACTTGGGAGCGAGAAGACCAGATGCAACAAAAGTACCCACATCTTTTCCCTAGTGCATGATGTACTCGCTATAGTAAGAATTTCGAGACGAAATTCCCTCTAACGGTGGGGTGATATCACAACTCGAAATTTTAGACCCAGCCAAGCTTTAACCCTAACCTAGAACAAGCGAAAACCACAGCTGCAGACCATGTTTCATTATGTCCTTTATAACATTATGGCTTATTTATAGGGCTAGGAATGAAGTATAGATTGTAAACCAAGCTAAATTAGGTTGTTATAATTGATCATAAGTTGATTTATGTTAGTATAAGTTAATATAAAGCAAAGGATTTAAGTTTAATCTATAAAATAACACTCCAAATGAGTTCATGGCCTAGATTTAACTCCAAAAGGGAGTTTACGGCCCAAAGTTCAATCCAAAAAGGAGTTCATGGTCTAAAACCCAATCCACTAGCGTGTTCTTGGTTTGATTTAATTTCGAAAAGGGTGTTCACGGTTGCTTTTAGACCGTGATCACAATCCAAATCCCATTAAGGGCAAAAACCTATATTGTAGAACCGTCAAACCCAAGGCCCAAGCCCATTAAAATCCATAAACACCCCCTATATATAAGTGTTTTGGTGAAAACACATTCATTTCTCACACTTTCCATCTGTAAACACTCCTAAAATCTTCTCAATTTTAATCCCTGAACAACCCCATTTTCTCTCAATCTTCAAGTGTTTACGTCTAGATTCCTTCAAATATTCATATTTTCCATTAAGAACATTTAAACCCGTCTTCAAATCTTCAAGTGATCTTCTGATCATCATAATTTATCAAGATCCAACCGTAAACACCACCACCCCCATCCGAAACCCAATTCTTTCCAACCGAAAACACCTTTGCAACATTCTAAATAATTTTCATTTAATTTGTAAGTATTCCTTACATAATTAAATTATTATTTAACCTTTATTTAAATTAATATTCTTATTAATTAAAATACGATGTCAAATATAATTATTTTTAGGATAACATTATTCGCGCGTACGCTTACCAATTGCGCATATTTTTTGTTTCAATTTGATCCTTGCGTTCCCATGTAAACTTTGACCCTCTAAGAGAATACCATCGGACTTTTACTATAGTTATGCAACTTTTCTTGAGTATTTTGATCTCCTAATTCATGATCTCTTCTGGTTCCTCCCTAAAGTGAAGCCTAGTGTTGCCCTGGATCTCATCGAGTGGAATGAAGAGGCTCTCATCAGATAGGCACTTCTTGAGATTACACACAAGGAAGGTATCGTGAACTTTCTTGAGTTCTTGAGGCAATATGAGCTTGTAAGCTAGCAGACCAAACCTTACCAATATTTTGAAAGGTCCTATGTAACAGGAGTTTAGATTTCCACTTTTTCCAAATCTGATGATACCCTTCCATAGAGTAACCTTTAGTAGGACACAGTCTCCTACTCTAAATTCTAATGGTTTGAGTCTGTTATCTGCATAACTCTTCTGTCAAATACGTGCAGCTTTTAACCATTCCTTTATCTAAACAATCTATTTGATATTTCTTGAATGCTTTCCGAACCAGTAAATAGCGTATCCCCAACTTGTTTTCTATCTAGTTGGGTATCTCCAACTTATGCCCAACATAGCAGAGAACAACATTTTCCCAACACAGCAGAGAACAACATTTGCGACCGTACAAGGCCTCGAACGGAGTGGACTTGATGCTAGTGTGATAGGTATTGTGTTATGAGAACTGAACCAACGGAAAGTGAGTGTCCTATGAGTTACGAAAGTCTACCACACAAGCGCAGAGCATATCTTCAAGAGTTTGTCTTGTTCTTTCGCTTTGCCCATCTGTTTGAGGATGATATGTCGTACTCCTATCGAGTTTGGTTCCTAGGGACCTCTGCAATGATTGCCAAAATCTAGAAGTGAATCTAATATCACGGTCCGAGATGATAGATATTGGCACGTTGTGTAGTCTAACTATCTCTTTGAGATAGGTCCTGGTGAGTTTTTTCATCTTTTCAGTTTCTTTGATAGCTAAGATGTGGGCGGACTTGTTCAAACGGTTAACAACTACCCAAATGGTGTCATAATCGCTTGATGTTTTTGGCAGCTTTGTTATAAAGTCCATTGTTATATATTCCCACTTTCATTATGGAATTGACAGTTATTGTACTGACCAGACGGCTTCTAGTACTCTTCCTTGACCTTGGCGCATGTCACATAGGTGGTAATTTCTACATTCATATTAGGCTGCCAATAAAGCTTTTTGAGATCGAGATACATCTTGTCTAATCCAGGATGTACAGAATCTTGATTTATGAGCTTCGTTTAAAACTAAACTCCTAAGTTCACCAAACATTAGGGTCCAAATTCGGTTCATGAAATATCGTGTTTCGTCTTCCTTGAGGTTGAACTGGTTTTCCATACCTAGAATACTTTCTTCTACGATATTCTTAGGTTTGAGTGCTTCTAGCTGAGTATCATAAATTTGGGTGTGAGGCTCGATTGGATGGTAAGGGATAGAACCTTTACATGAATGGGCTTTTCTCAATCTTTCTTGGTTAAAGCATCTGCCACGAGAATTGCTTCACCTGGATGATAATAATTTCCGCATTCGTAATCCATTAACAATTCGACCCATCTTGATTGTCATGTGTTGAGTTCTTTCTAATCAAAGATGTGTTGGAGGCTTTGTGGTCGGTGAAAACAACACAATTTGTTCCATACAAGTAGTGCCTCCAAATTTTCAAGGCAAACACTATAGCTTCCATCTCTAGGCCATGGGTAGTGTATTTTGTCTCGTTTAGCTTCAACTGTTAGGATACGTATACAATTACTTTATTTCTCTTCATTATTATGCATCCTAAACCTTGGTGTGAGGCATCGCAGTATACTACAATGTCTTATCTTCCCTCAGGAAGAGACAAAATCGGTGCACTGCACAGCAATTGCTTCAATTTTTGGATGGCAGACTCTCGACTATCTCCACAATCAAACTTTTGTCTTTCTGGGTTAGTTCAATGAGAGGCTTGGCTATTTTGGAAATTTTGTCGATGAATCTCCGATAGTATCTTGCAACTCTAAGAATTCTCATACTTCGGTTGGTCTTGTTAGTGCTTTCCAATTCATAAACTGTTCAATCTTCATGGGATAGACATGGGTCCCTTTACCACTAACCATATGGCCGAGGAAATGGACTTCATTAATCCAAAACTCACATTTAGAAAACTTTGCATAATGTTTGTATTTCCTTAATGGCTCTATAATTAAACACAACTTTTGGCCATGTTCTTCCTTGGTTTGTGAGTATATCAATATGTTGTCGATGAACACGATCACGAATTTATCCAAGTAGGGTTTAAACAGCAGATTCATAAGGTCCATGAATATCGATGGTGTGTTGGTCAGTCCAATTGGAATAACTAGAAACTCGTAGTGACCATATCTAGTTCGAAATGTCGTCTTTGGAATATCTGCTTTTGGAACTCTAAATAGATGGTTGTCGGATCTTAGGTCGATCTTTGAGTAGTAGCAGGATCCTTAAAGTTGGTCGACCAGGTCATTGATTCTCAGGAGTGGATATCGGTTTTTGAAGGTGTGATTGTTCAACTCTGGATAGTCGATGCATATCCTGACTAATCCATGCTTTTTTTGACAAATAATATCGGGGCTCCCCATTGAGAGAAGCTTTGTCGGATAATGCCTTTGTCGAGAACTTCTTGAATTTGACTGGATAGTTCTTGCATTTCTGATGGGGCCAGACAATAAGGAGATCATGCCATTGGTGTTGCACCCAAAGTTAGGTCAATTTGAGATTCGACATGTCTAACTGGAGGGAACCAAGGTAGATCTTATGGAAATACGTCTGGGTGGATCTTTTGGAAATACGTCTGGTGCTGCTCCTAAAATTCAATCAATTCGAAATTCGACCTGTCTGACTGGAGGAACCCTAGGTAGATCTTCTGGAAATACACAACTCATGATCTTGAGTTGGGAGCAGTGGTCTTTGTACTAAAATTCTGCAGACATTACCTCTATGGTACCAAGTGCACTATCTTCACTGACTGCAAAAGCCATCAACATATCTCCGATCAAAAAGAACTTAACATGAGGCAGCGGAGATGGGTACAGGTACAAAATGATTATGAGTGTGAAGTTTGCTATCATCCAGGTAAAGCCAATGTAGTAGCAGATGCCCTTAGTCGAAAAAAGTACTCAGGTCGTAGGGTGAAGGCACTAACCATGACAATCCATTCTCATCTATCCATACAAATTAAAGGGGCTAAGCTAGAAGCCTTAAAACCGAAAAATGTTACGGATGAAGCCTTAAGGGGAATGGAGAAGAACTTTGAGATCAAGGGAAACGGAGTTTGTTGTTTCATGGACCGATTCTAGACCCTAAAGTTTGGCGGTTATAGGGAAGTCGTTATGAATGAAGCACATAAAACTTGATACTTCGTCCACCTAGGTTCAGATAAGATGTATCTGGATCTCAGAAAACTCTATTGGTAGCCAAACATGGAAGAAAAGATTGCTACCTACGTGGGCAAGTGTCTAACTTGCACCAAAGTAAAGGTAGAATATCAAAACCCTTAGGATTACTTCAACAACCAGAAATACATGAGTGGAAGTGGGAGCGGATCATAATGGATTTCATTACCAAGTTGCCCAAGATGCTAGGTGGTCATGATACTATCTCGGTGATCATCGATAGATCAACCAAGTCCGCCCACTTCTTGCCAATCAAAGAAACATACAAGATGGAGAAGCTGACTCGAATGTAAATCCGAGAGATAGTACAATAGCATAGTATGCCCATATCCATTATCTCTTATAAAGATAGTAGATTCGCGATTTTGGCAGTCACTTCAGAAGGCTCTTGGAACTAAGCTAGACATGAGCACAACTTCCCGTCCTCAAACGGATGAGAATAGTGAGAGAACCATTCAAATGCTAGAAGACATGCTGAGAGCCCATGTGATCGACTTTGGTAAGGCATGGGACACCCGTTTGCTACTGGATGAGTTTTCATATAACAACAGCTATCATACTAGCATCAACGTTGCTTCATTCGAAGTCCTTTATGGCCATAAGTGCAGATCCCCTCTGTGCTGGGCTGAGGTGGGTGACACGCAACTAGCTAAAAGACAAGTTCCAAATGGCACTCTCATTGGCCCAGAAATAATTTGAGAAACCACATAAAATATCGTACAAATCCGATAACGGTTGAAAGCCTCAAGAGATAGACAAAAGAGGTATACGGACAGGAGACAACAACCCTTCGAATTCCAGGTTGGTGACGGTATCCCATTGAAGATCTCACCCTGGAAGGGCATGATACATTTCAGAAAGAGTGGGAAGTTGAATCCAAGGTAGATCGGGCCGTTCGAGATTCTCGCTACAATCGAACCCGTAGCTTTCCAACTCTGTTTACCTCAAGAGTTTAACAATGTACATCCAATCTTCCACATGTGAAGTCTAAAGAATTGTCTATCTTACGAGACTCTTGTAATTCCACTCAATGAAATCGAGATAAATGAGGTCCTTAACTTCGTGGAAGAACCAATAGAAATCATGGATAGTGAAATCAAGCAAATGAAACAAAGTCGCATACCGATAGTGAATTCGCTGGAATACCAAGCGGGGACCTGAATTCACTTGGGAGTGAGAAGACCAGATGCAACAAAAGTACCCACATATTTTCCCTATTCCATGGTGTACTCGCTATAGTAATAATTTCTAGACGAAATTCCCTTTAATGGGGGGTTGATGTCACAACTCGAAATTTTAGACCTAGCCAAGCTTGAACCTTAACCTAGCTCAAGCGAAAAACCACAGCTGCAAACCTTGTTGAATTGTGTCCTCTATAGCATTAGGGCATATTTATAGGGCTAGCAATGAATTATATATTATAAACCAAGCTAAATTAGGTTGTTATAATTGATTATAAGTTGATTTATGTTAGTATAATTTAATATAAAGCAAAGGATTTAAGTTTAATCTATAAAATAACACTCCAAAGGAGTTCACGGCCTAGAGTTAACTCAAAAAGGGTGTTTACGGCAAAAATTCCACTCCAAAATGGAGTTCACAGTCCAAAAGCCAATCCACTAGGGTGTTCACGATTTGATGTAATTTCAAAAAGGGTGTTCATAGTTGCTTTTAGTCCGTGAACACAATCCAAATCCCATTAAGGGTGAAAACCCAAATGGTAGAACTGTAAACCCCAAGGCCCAAGCCCATTAAAATCTGTAAACACCCCCTATATATAAGTGTTTTATGAAAACACATTCATTTCTCACACTTTCCATCTATAAACACTCACAAAATCCTCTCAAATTCAATCCGTTAACTACCCCATTTTCTCTTAATCTTCAAGTGTTTACGTCCAGGTTTCTTCAAATCATCATATTTTCCATTAAGAACATTTAGACCCATCTTCAAATCTTTAATTGATCTTCAAATCATCATAATTTATCAAGATCCAACCTTAAAAACCACCACCCCCATCCGAAAAGCCCATTCTTTCCAACCAAAAGCTCTTTTGCAACATTCCAAATAATTTCCATTTAATTTGTAAGTATTCCTTACATTATTAAATTTTTATTTAAGATCGAGTATAATTATTTTTACGATAACGTTATTCGCGTGTACGCTTACATGGGGATTGTCTCTACAACTCGCTAATTCCAATTAACGCACATTTAAGGTGAGTTCATACCCCTATGTTTTCAATATTTGTCCATTCTTTTAGGGGGAGAGTATAAGTACAAAGCAATTAAATTTGTGTAAACAATCAAATGATTTCAAACGGTTACAAACAATTTCAAATGACTTCAAACTGTTTTAATCAGTTGCAACCATTGTTCTTTCGGTAACACACACACACACACACACACACACACATATATATATATATATATATATATATATATATATATATATATATATATATATATATATATATATGAATCCTTTGTAACATGTTGAGTAAGAGAATATTTTTCAGAATAACCACATTCCAAATAGAACAGATTTATAAACTATAATAGGTATAGTTTATGGAACACAAGTATTATCTTACTAAGCATAAGTTTTACCACAGTAACGAACATTTAGACTATATTCAGTATAGTTTATGGAACGCATAACCAGTTATTCATTTCAAAGGATTTTCAATTATTCTATGCATAATCGTCGATAGAGCTTTGTGAGGTAACGTCTTCAAGTACTTTTAAAGTGCAAAAAAAATTCCTGACCTTAATAACCAGAGTCTCCTGGAGGAAGAGCGTGAGTTTGTATATAGATCTATATGGGATTGGTAATCCCGCATTAGAGATGCTTGCAACACCTAGGCTGGCAGGCCTGTGGTGACAAATGTCATGAATGATTCTGATGCTTGAAGAACGTCGTGTTAGGTCACCGATCGTATTAGTTTGGTTATGAAAATTCACAATTTGGTATCGAACCACATGACTAGTGTGTGAATAAGTAACAACTTCACATAGTTTTATTTAAATAATCATGCTATAAAACATTATTTTACAAGTACTACTGGTGAATCCAGAGGGTTTTAACATAAGTACGAATATAGGAGACTATTACAGCATAGAGATAACATATATTCATAGTTTTATGTGAATTAAAACTATCTTTCTACTATCACAAAGTACTATAACATTTACACTTTTCCAGTCCAACAAACTACAAAAGAAAATATAGGATTTTCTAGGAAAACAAACTTACATTTTCAAAGAAACAAATTGATGGTTTCCAATTTTAAACATACTTATGAACTCACCAAATTAAATCTTGATACACTTTCAAAGTCACTTGTATTCTCAGAGAACCGATAAGACAGGTACACCCGCATGTTTTTTAGAAGACAGAGCTTCTAGAGTCACGTCTTTTATACTTTTGCTATACATTTTTTATGTAATACAAACGTTGTATTGAACAGATGTAAATACTTTACCTTATTAATGTAATGGTTGTGTTTTCTTTGATTCATATTATACAATTGTTGTGATACTATACATGATGTCCTCCGCCCCTGAACGTTTCCGCCGTTCTAGTTTGGGGGTGTGACAGTATCATTTGATATCTTATAATATTTGAAATAAACTCATTTATTTTACATTACATGCACTAAAACTGAATGAGTTTAATTGCAAAAAAAAAAAAAAAAGATTTACTATAATTTAGTCGTTCGTAGCCTATGACCAGAATTCCGGGATGTCACATTATCTCCTCGTTAAGGGAATTTAATCCCAAAATTATTGAGTTCTAGGCTATTTTGTGCTATTATTAAGTCGTTACACGAGTGGAGGGAGCATCTTTGAACAATTGCACATATTTTTTATTTAATTTGATCCTTGCGTTCCCAAGTAAACTTAGGCCCTCTACGAGAGTTTCATCGGACTTTTACTATAGGTATGCAACTTTTCTTCAGTATTTTGATCTCCTAATCCATGATCTCTACCGGTTCCTCCCTGAAGTGAATCCTAGTGTTGCCCTGCATCTCATTGAGTTGAATGACGAGGCTCTCATCAGATAGACACTTTTTGAGATTACACACATGGAAGGTATCGTGAACTTTCTTAAGTTCTTGAGGCAATATGAGCTTTAAAGCTAGCGGACCAAACCTTACCAAGATTTTGAAAGGTACGATGCAAGGGGATTTTAGCTTTCCTCTTTTTCCAAATCTGATGACACCCTTCCATAGTGCAACCTTTAGTGGGACACAATCTCGTACTCTAAATTCTAATGATTTGAGTCTGTTATCAGCATAGCTCTTCTGTCAACTACGTGCGGCTTTTAATAATTTATTTATCTAAACAATCTATTTCATGTTTCTTAAATGATTTCCGAACCAGTAAATAGTGTATCCCCAACTTGTTTTCTAGCTAGTTGGGTATCTCCAACTTATGCCCAACATAGTGGAGAAGAACATTTGCGACCGTACAAGGCCTCGAACAGAGCGGCCTTGATGCTAGTTTGATAGCTATTATTGTATGAGAATTCAACCAACGGTGAGGATGTAGCGTCTCTTATGTGAGGTGACAACGTCCTGGTGCCAAGCTGCAACAACCTGGCTCTCGAGGATCTGTGTCCTATAGTTTTGTGCTCTATAACGAGCAATCATAGCATTCGCATTAGTGCGGTCAGCACCAAAGAGATAATATAAGGTCTGGATAGCATCAATATCCTCCTTCTTCACTTCCTCAAGCTTCTCGACTGGTGCCTGATTGAAGTAGAGCATGAGTCTCTAACAAAACTTTGTAGAGGTTCAACTCTATCTACTAACTGATTAGTCTGTGTCATGAGGCGCAACATTAGATCGTTCTCAAGGTCATCTGTGAGTAAGTGCCCGTGAAGAATCTTCAACCTCAAATTGTGGCAGCATGTTAGTTATCATCCTCTTGCAGAGGAGGTTTGGGAGCCATGGTGGATCACTAGGCATGGTCTGTTTCCCTAATTGACCACAAGTGGGTTGGGAAACATGTACCGCTGGGTTCAAATGGTAAATGAGAGAAGCACTCGTCCCCTAGGTCCTCATCAGACGAGGACCCTTTCCATGACGGAGATATGGATACAGGTGGAGAGACTGGTGGAGTAGGAGGGTCGGGTTCCTCTTCAACAATGCCCTCCTCGTCCTCGATAGGACCATTGTCATCAATCTTCTAGGCATCATGTGGCATGCCCTCATATTCCTCTTCGTCCTCCCATGGATCTTCCTCCTCTGAGAAATTTGTGGGGACAGTTGGAGCATCCTGTAGGAAGTATGGATCCCCGGCTAGATGTAGCGGAACCTCTTCCAAATCGTCAAGGTCCGCAATCTGCATCCATGATGGATTATCGTCAGGTAAATTTGTCATCTACATAAATAAGTTTTATGTGTAATAGTAAGTTTTTAAATATATAAGTATTTAAAATTGCGTAAATGTTTTAAGTTCGGCACAAAGGCTCTAGGTTACTAAGTAGCTGCAACAAATCCTGAGTATATTCTTGAACTTCTAAGACTCTCAACCGTTGTAGCCTGTCAAACTACTTGTTGAAGGTTAGTTGTGCACCGTCCAAACCATAAATAACATAGGCACGTGTTTTAGGTTTATTTTTGGTATGGCTTATGTATGTTACTAACCTTAGTTGAGGTGTCTGACCTAAAGGCTTGTGTTGGTAGTTTTACTTGAAGGGATGTTTAGAATTTTATTAAGTATTCTCATCGCGGGTCAGAATATATATAAACTCTTATATATTATGGTTAGTGGGGTATGTAGTATATTTAATTTTTGTTTGGTACTTCAAGACTACCGAGCACAGACAAGGGTCAAACATGAAGCACTGGAGGGCAGGATCTTTTAAGCAATTAAGCTATTAAGCGGCCCTTTAAACCAGATTCCCCAAACCATTAGTAGTCGAGAAGTAGTGTTATTATTAATAATACATTTATTAGAAGCTAGTTGCTATAGTATTATTCTCCTTTCAAGGAAACGGGTTCTTTATAGGCAGTTTAGCTCTGATAGCAATCTGTCACACCCCAAGCCGAGGCGGCGGAACATGCTGGGCTATTCGATTATGTTCATGGCTCATAGGTAAACTGAATATATAGCATAAGTACTAAATTAAAAAATAGCATATGTATTCCATCTTTGAGTTTGAATCCATGGTTCTTATAGATAATACATGAATTGCCTTAACAAGGAGACGGAAATAACATAAGCCAGTAAACTAGATTGCCTGAAATCCATTATTTTCCGTCGTTTGATTACTCGAGTTACCGATTCCCTGAGAATACATAAAGTTTTGAAGGTCCACATAAAGTTGGTGAGGGTTACAGGTTTTCTACTAGTAGCAGTATGATACTTTTAAAAGCATTCAAAAGTATTTTCTTTAGATGTATAACTATACTTAAAACATGGTTTGTAAATATATCATGGAAACCAAAATGTATCTTTGCATGAGTAAATCATACTTAATATAGTTTTAAAAACAATCAATCCCATGGTTTACAAAGAAAGAGAGTTTTTAGTTAATGTCTATAGTGATTCCTATAACCGTGTTATATGACTGAGTGTACCCCCCCTACAATGCTTCATTATACATTTTGGTAACGATAGTAGACACTTATCACCCGCTTTAATTGATTGGTCGAGGTTGTAGCTAGCAACCACAGGTGGGGATGTCAACCTCAGATAGATCTATACATATGTGTCTCGCTCTGATGATTAACGGTTATAGTAGTGTGGGTTACTAAGTGATTACACTTAGCTAATAGATATAGTCTCACTAAAAGTCCCTTAACTAAGGTAAGTAAAAAGCTCTCAGCCTTAACTTATAAGTGGATAAGTTATTAGGCATAATGATTTTTTATACAGTATATAAAAGCAAAGCATAAATGGTATGAATGTGTAGTATAAGGCACTAACTTTTATAACGTAAGTATGTTTCTTGTATAAACTCCATAGTGAAAAGGCATATGTTATTTTAGTAGTTGTATTCTTCTAACAACATAACATATTATTATGTTGAAGTTTAAAATGATTTTGTTTACTTATAGTATATAAGTGTTAAACAATGTTTTGCAACTACCATGTACAGACGAGGGCCATACGTCAAACACCAGAGGGTAGGATCATTTTAGCAATTAAGCTGTTATGAAATCCAACAACCCAAATGGCCCTTCAAACCAGATTCCCCGTACCGTAAGTAGTTAAAAGGAAGTGTAGTAATACCTTTGTATGACTTATAATACTTAGTACATGTATATTTCCCCAAAATAAGTAAATACAAAATAGGGCCCGTAACACTCACCTTAAAGTGTGGTTTTCGATTTGTTTTCAAGAATTGACACAAGAAAATCGGGATGTATTGTCGTGAACACGATACTTCAAGATAAATTTAGTTTCCTAAGGAAATATTAACATAAATTAATATGTGGAGGCTGATTTGGTAACTTAACAAAAGTATAGGGTCCATGTATTAATTTAGATAAATTAAATGGACGTAGTTTGTAAATGATTTCCAAATAAAGACTAAAATTGGGTCATTTAATTTATAAGATTTAAATCTTGGATTTATTTTGCAAATAAATCCCAAGATAGAGTTTAATAATAATAAATGAATTATTTGTGTAAATCTTTACGACTTGTGTTTAAAACCATTTATAGTAGAGGGGTATGTCTTGCACATTTTAGTTGATGTTTAAATGGTTTAGGATTAGAATTGAAAATAAATTGGAATTATGGTTAGAAACATTTAAATGGCATTGTATGTTTGGTTAACAAGAGGTTTGTAACCTCCTGTTTTTCTCGTCGAGCACCATGCACAAAAAAAAACAAGAAATTTTCAAGTGGTTTCTGTGATTTTCGAATGAGGCAAGAACCATAGGACAAAAATGTCAAGGAGGTGGAGGAGGTCACTTACAACTGAAGGAGGTGATGGTCGATGGTGGTATACAGCGGTAAGAGAGCTCCAATGAAGTGGAGGGGGTCTGAGGGTTATGCCTTCGGTTCTTCCTCCTGATTTTAAGCTTTGTTATTAAGGGTAAGGACTACGGAGGTGTTTGTGGTTTAATGGAGGGTTATAAGGGAGGCATTTGGTGGGTTTAGGGTAGTGGAATAGTGGTGTATGGTGGTATGTCATTGTTTGTAACCTTGAGAGTGTGATAGAGAGACTTAAGAGAGAAACTGATCAAGAACTATAGAGAGAGGAGATGACGGATGATGTTGTGAGTGTTAAATGACTCCCTAGTGCAGCTTCTTTATAGTAGAAGAGAGTGTCAAGGGCTTAGAGAGAGTTCACGCTTCATCAAGTGTTTTGTACTCACTTACGGGAAGTGTACACTCAAGAGGGAGAGGGGGAGGGAAAACTCACATGGGAATGGACAAAGGGGGATGCAAGAAGGACTAAGAGTTGTCCTTACACTCTTGGGCAAGGTATCTGGGTCCCACATGATGTCATACGTTCATTAAATGTCCAAAAACCAACTTATTTTGGTGTATAAGGATCCAAATATCGAGAAATTTTTCTGAACATGCCATTAGATAGAGTTTATTTCAAGGATTCCAAAAACTTAAACGGATTAATTTTCGAGTTACGGAACTCCAGAAAATCGTGTTTAAAGTTTCGCGTCTAAATAGCCAGTAACGCTCGATTTTTCGATTTTTGCAAATATTTTTGCTATAAATATTTGAGTGTGAAATTAAATATTAGGTTGTAGCTTGAATCCAAAAACGCTCTCGTAATTTCCATTAGAGGTGTGTAAGTGCCTCAACGGATCAATTCAATTTTATGCGATTATAGGAACCAATGTTTTATTGTCTGTTTTCTTAAATTGTCATACCTTTTACATACGAACACCGTTTTGGATGTTCTTTATATTTTCGGAAATAGGGGAACATGTACTATAAGGTTTTAATGTTTGCTTTGCTCATAACTTCTTAATACAAATTTTTAGTTTATCAGACGCATTACCCAATGTTGCAATTTAAGCTGTTTGATTTGTTTGACAGTTTCTACATTTGGAAGTACGGTATCGTTTGATATCTTATAATATTTGAAATGAAGTCATTTTTTTACATTAGACGCACTAAAAAGAAATCTATTAAAGTACAAAAACTTACTGTAATTTATTCGTTTGTAGTCTATGACTTGAATTCCAAAATGTCACAGCTATAGAATGTCCTAACGCACAAAGTCACTGATATTTAGCCTTTGCATGGCTAGATAGGACTCAATACACAAAAGCTTAAATTCTACAACACTCTGAATCGTTTAACTCATACATGGGCCAAGCGAAACGATCAAGCAATCATTTTTATGAACCAAAGCACTCTAATACATCTAAAAGGATGGCCAAAATTCTTTGGAGTACCCCATACTCACAAAGGTCCAAGTTTGAGGACAAAAAGCTCTTAAAAAAACATCTATATATATATATATATATATATATATATATATATATATATATATATATCTAGAAAGAAAATCAGCAAGGTATAGACTTTATACCCTCTGACCAACCTCGCCCCAACAAAGAAGATTCTAAAGTCTCCTTCCATATAGAAGCTTAAAGGGAAGCATACCAGAAACCCCTTGGGGTAATCCTTCGCCATAAGCCTCTCCTTCCCACATAGAAAGCAAATGGTCCCCGACCCATAGGGTCCTTCATGTCCATTATCGCACTTGCTGCAAGTGCGGCCCTTTTGACATCCAACTCTTGAGTCCAAGGGCTTTGGCTGCTTAGTTTTTTGCTGAGACTATAGTAGCCTCCTATCGTTCACCTGAATCTCCCTCTCCTCTCTTACTTGGGTCTCTAACTCGATCTCTCTCCTCCTGACATTGGTCTGTAGCTCAGCTAATGTCCGATATGAGGTGTTTGCCACAAACTCATAGACAAACCTCCTTAAAATACTTAGATACTAAATCACATGTGCCTACTCGGTCGAAACATGCTCAGGGAAAAACAAGTCCCTCTCTTGAAGCATCATGGTGATCTCATTCACCATCTACATATTCTGCTGGAGAGACAGAAACTCTTAGGCCAACCTCTCTCTCTCTCTCAACCACTGCTATGACCTTATCTCTGAATATCTTAGTAAATCTCTAGGTCACTACAAAATGCCATGCCAGAGTACAATCATTTGTTAGAAACTTCCACCAATCCTTCGCTCTTAAGCGAAGTAAATTCAACGCAAAAGGAACCCTAAGATTCTCTAGATAGGAGTAAGTGTACAAACAACCCTTAATGACGGCGGCATAACGCTCATCGAAAGTCTAAATCATCATGCTCCTAATAGACCCAAACATCTCTTGTATAGCCCCTCTTATTTCTACAGCGACCTCAGCAGCAACAATTCTACAAATCTCATCATCACTGGCACTCGGCCTCTCGGGGTCGTTGGAGCCTAGGACCTCGGGTAACCACCATACTGAAACACAAAAGAAAATAAACAGAATCAAGCTAAATCACATACATTAACATCCACACACTCCTTGAGGCTTCTTAGGTTCTTAAGATTCCTTCTTGAGACACATACGAATCTGGTACTTTTATTAGTACGAGCCCAATACTACCTTCCACCCGCACCCGTATTTGTCTCAATTTGTCCTCTCAAGACCTTAAATCACAAGGACTCTATTTTTCAAGATAATCTATACACTCTCCCTACTAGTTTCTCAAAACCACTACTAAGTATCTAAGTACTCATTCTAGACTGCTCCCTAACACTGCTTCGGCTCATAAGATCTCTGATGTGCTTGGCATTTGCTTTTTGCATGTTAATCGTACATAATACAAGACTCGATAGACATTCAAATAAATGATTCTACCTCAAATCCACAACCAAACAAGAAACAAGAAGAAATACTAAATCAGGCATTCTAATGCCATACAATCCTAAGTATGTACAATTATGGAATATGCACCAAGCAAATAGCAATGACAGATTCAATCTCCTAAGAACAAACTTATAGGTTGTCACACCCCCAAACCAGACGAGGGAAACTTCCGGGAGTAGAGGACTTCATTTGTAGTATCAAAACACATGCATCATAGTAATCAAAGCACAAAGAATCATGATATTTAAAAAGTATAAATATTTACATGTGTTCAATCATAAGATATTGATACCAAAATAGTTACAACAAAATACAAATGGTATGACTCAAAACGGCTCTATCTTCTCAAAAGCTTGGGGAGTACCTGTTTATTATTTCCCTGAAATACAAGTAATTTGAAAAAGAGTATCAACATAAAGTTGAGTGAATGCATAACTATTTATGTTTAAAAGTATGTTTTCCGTTCCTTGAATATGTAAACTGTTCTAGAGAATCCTACATTTTCTGCTGTATATGAACAATAGTTTTAATCTCATAAAACCGTTTAGTTTGTAAACCATTGTTTTGTATTTGTATCCATTTTGTAAAACTTTTAAAAGTGAATGTGCCTGGCTCCACCAGCTGTTATTGTAATTTGTATCATTGTAAGCTAGTACTTTGAAAATATACTCATGCTTAGTTAATTATACAGTAACGTATTGTTAATTTCTTTTTAATGAGTTATTATAACCATACTATGAATAGAAGGCCTGAAACAAATGCTTTGAAGGCGTTTAAACTGTTAATAGCAATTGTCACTCATAGGTGTGTAAACCCGACTTTAGCTAGGAGCCCAAGTGTGGGGTGTCAATCCCAATATAGATCTATACACACTTGTTCCGATCCCCGGCTGGAGATTCTGGTTATAATGTCATGACTTTAACTGTGTTGTTTAAATGAATAAACAATCTGAATACATTTTCTCATAAAAAGCGTATAAACATTACGTGTATAATAAAAACCCAATCATTATGAAATAAATTATTGATAGTATTTCTCCTTGTTTAGTATACTCTAAATGTACTTGAAAGTTGTATACTCTTGTTTAGTTTTGAATCAAACTCTTATCCTTGTACAATTGTATAAACCCAAGTTCTTGTAAAATACTGTACTCTAGTATACTTGACTCGTGAGTTAGTGTTCTTGAATCATAAATTATACATACTATAATTTATATGTATTTTCTATATTGGCACTAACTGTTCATGAATGCAACTCCTTGCTCGACATTTTACAAAGGGTATTTCAAATTAAATAAAATATCCTTTATGTGTGTGTGTGTATATATATATATATATATATATATATATATATATATATATATATGTATATATATATATATGTATATATATATATATATATATATATATATATTTATATACATATATATATATATATAAATATATATATATATATATATATATATATATAATTGAAATGACAGTCGGACAAATAAACGATACCCTAAATCCACATCCAAACAAGGAAAAAGAATTAAAGTGAGTTATCAGTCCTAAGTCTTTTAAATCTTATATATATATATATATATATATATATATATATATATATATATGATTTTTTGGAAAAATGTAAGTTTATAAAAGTGTTTATTTTTTGAAATACTTTTTAGACTTGATGTCATTTTAT
Organism: Lactuca sativa; assembly: GCF_002870075.4. Classification (NCBI taxonomy): domain Eukaryota; kingdom Viridiplantae; phylum Streptophyta; class Magnoliopsida; order Asterales; family Asteraceae; genus Lactuca; species Lactuca sativa. The sequence goes on from NC_056627.2 coordinate 90,317,590, forward strand.
CACAATTTGAAACCATTTGTTTATAACACAAAATCTTTGTGTTAGACTTGTATTTCCCCCCTAAAAACAGTAAAATCTATGAAAATACGGCGGTATGAACTCACTTGCTAAGTAGGGATTCGGGCAATGTTTCATTTCTAAGTACGACTTTTCTTGATGTAACTACAGTTTTTGGTGAAAAACAGGCTTCACTTGGGCAGTGTCTCGACTGGAAAAGATATTGTTCTTGGGAATTTCGGGGCTCCGGGCTTTCTTTGGGTGTTCGATATGTAACTGGGTTGTCGGGGTAGTGTAAAGGGGCTTAAAAGAGTATAAAAGATGAGAGAGTTTGAGATTTATCAAACAAAACCCGAAGGCTTCATCTTCTATTTATAGGGTGAATATTTGGGATTCACGTCGTGAACATGTATGGTTCACGTTGTGAATTCGATCCGGATCATCTCTTAGCTCATTGTAGAGTCTATTGGATTACGTCATGGGCTCGGTCCATAGCGTAGTCTGATTGCCAGTTTTGGGCCTGTCCAGCCGTGCATTATTTTGTATTAGGGTTTAGTATATAAGCTGCATGCATGCAGACTTAGATGGAATCGCTTTCATTGTTTTATTTTACATCATTTGTAAACCCTAGCTCGCCTTTGCAACGGAAGTTCTTCATCGTGCTCTGTTGAGGCGTGACTCAGTTTTGAATCATAAGCATAAGTTTGATTATGTTATGTGTTCATACTCATATTAATCTTAAACTGTTTTAGTACTTTTATAATTCTTGTGAAATATCTATTCGATCTAAGAGTTATTGAACTCATCAATTGGTATCAGAGCATGAGACTGTGTAATTCATACACATCTCTTCTGTTGAAGAAGATCTTAGGGTTTTTAATTCCACATTGATTGATATTTATTGAGCCGTCACTCGTTATTGAAGTATCTCAATTAAGTGTTGGTCTAACCCTAACGATATATTACATGTCTGATCTTTTACAGGTTTTCGATCAAAAGTATCTTCGATGTCCATGGACGATTCACAAGCCAATCCGATCAATATCTCCAATAGCATAGGGTCTACAACAAGAATACCAATCTTGTATACACAAGACTATGAAGTTTGGATGCATCACTTTGAAGACTACGTGATTGGATCGGAAGACAATGGGTATCTAATCTAGGAAGCAATCACTTCAGGCCCATTCGCTCACTCAAGCACATCAAAGATTGTTAAAACACAGAAGGAATACAATCAACTTGTCAATGACGTCAAAGACATTCCTCAGGATGAAAAAGAGAAGTTTCAGTGCAACATCAAAGCTCCACGGATGATAAGGTTTGCGGTGCAATCGGATACGTTTCGTTTAGTGAGTTCTTGTGCTACAGCTAAGGAGATCTGGGATAGATTGAAGGAATTATATTCCACAGATGAAGATCTGGAGCACTCTATCCAAACTCTCTTGTTGTCTGAGTTTGGTGATTTTAAGCAAAGGACTGAAGAAAAACTTGTCCAAACTTTCGATCGTTTCAATCATCTTTTGAGTAAGATGATAAAGCATGGAATTGAAAGAAAGGTAATAGAACAAAAGGTCACCTTCATGAACGGTCTCAGACCTTAATGGATGGCTATTGTGTCAACTGTCAAAGCTTATGAACAGTTCAAGTCTTACTCTCTGGAAAAACTTGTGGGTATTTGAAAATCCCATCAGAATGCCTTATCAAAGGAAACAAATGTGGTCTCAGGGCTGGGTTTTTTGGCTCTTGTCTCCAAAGGAAAGAGTTCGGTTGAAGAAGAAGAGGAATTAGATCTTGCAGATTTTGATCTAACCAGCGAAGAATACGCCATGATGATGTCAAATCCCAAAAGATTCATTAAGAAGAAATTCCCAGCCAACAAGAACTGAAACTGGCAGGGAAGTTACAGCGCTGAAAGGATCAAGGAGGAACCGAAGATGGGGTCAAAGTCCGAAGAGTCAAAGAAGGAAGCTAAAGTTGGTGGAGACTCAGGATTCGATTGTCATTATTGTGGAGGCAAAAATCATTTTGCTAAAAACTGCATGCTAAGAAAGAAAGAAGAAAAGACAAACGAAGAAGATGAGGAAGCGAGCCTCCTAAGAAGATTGGAAGAAATAAAGAAAAGAAAGTTGGTTGTTAATAACTCTACCATGAATGCTTTGATTGTGCAGGGTTCAAATAACAGTGATGAGTTTGGCGGTGTGGAGGTCTGGTCCATAGATTCTGAGGATGATGAAGTTAGGAAGCCTACTCACGGAAAAGCTATGATGCCAAAAGCAGAGCAAGCAACGGGAAGATGCTTTGTAGTGACCGAGGGTGCTGCCAAGCCTGTTAGTACTCAGATCAACGAATGTGATGAGTTGATCAAAAAGGTACAAAATATTCTTGCTTCTCTAAAAATACCTGCTAATAATTATGAAAAAGAATTAAATAGTTTAAAGTCATTCTCAAGCATAAGTTGTAGTCTCACCCAAACCCATGTCACAAATTCTAACCTAACTGATCAAATCAGCAGGATTTCTTCAAAAAGTGAGGAACGAAGAATGTGGATCGAGCAGAAGGAAAAGGAGTTAAATAGATCCAAAGATGATTCTATTTATTTGCAGAGAGACAATCTTAAACTTCTTAAACAAAGAAATGTTTTTTGTTTAATTGTTGAAAGACTCTATTTTAACATAACTCAGTTGCATCTTGATTGTGAAATAGGGAAGAAAATACATCGTATGATTTTACCTTTCCTTGAATTAAAGCAGGATGAAATCGATGCAGAAGCATACAACTGTGAAAGTGTTGTATCTTCTGACGAGGTGTCTCCAGCATACAAAATAGGTCTGGAAAAAATTGAATCCTACATAAAGTCCAAGGACCACAAGGACATGCTCAAAAATCTGCTAGATGAAAATGATAGATTGAAACTGAGAGCCGAAACTATACAAAAAATTGACTCCTTGAATGCCAACTTAAGTTCAGAAAACAAAATTGATGCTGAAAATACATCTGAACTTAATGAGGATGATGATATGAGCGAAATTTCTGTAGAAGATTTGGTAGACTGTTTTGAATTAGCCAAAAACGAACCTAAGTCCCATAAGAACCTTATTTCTAAAAACTCTGTTGAGTTTTCTCGTTCCTCTTCCGACAAGTCCAAAGTTCTCAAAGATAAAGCGGTTGTGTATCAAAAGGTTCAGACGACCCCAAATCAAGTGTACACTATACCGGGAGTCACTCCACAACAAACTGTAGAGTTAACTGCTATGGTAGAAGAAGACAATGCTGGTGGATGTGAAGAATTCTTTTGGTCGGCCCCAATCGACAACACAGACGAGACGAAGGCTCTTTCTCAGAAAACCTCATGGAGAGTGAAAGGTAGATATATACCTGAACCGCTAAATGAGCCTACAAAGTACGATGTGCCATGAACAAGTGGAACTAAACCATCCGTGGATGAACCGATGCAAACCATGAGTGATACTTCATCAGTAAAGAGTGAATGATGTGCTGATGTTTCTAAAGGAAAGGCCAACATTCATAGAAATCCAAAGCAGGTGGCTGATCGAAAGCATCAACGAAACATAAGATACAAGAAGAATCTCTCCGAAAGAAAGCGATTTTGGAACTCTCAGAATCCTGATTTTGTAAGGATTGAAAGGAAGTATAAATTGAAAGAAAACTTAAGGAACCAGAAGAATAGTTACGATAGGAACCGAAAAGATGGTTTCAGTCCATCACCCATCAACAACCGAAAGAACGGTTTCGGTCCATCACCCATCAACAACCGAAAGGGTGGTTTCGGTTCATCTTCCAACAACAACCGAAAGCAGAGTTTCGGTCCCTCACCCAACTACAACCGAAAGAGTAGTTTCGGTCCTTCATCCTACAACAACCGACAGGAGAGTTTCGGTCCCTCATTCCATGGCAAACGAAATAGCAATTTTAGTCCTCATGCCTACAAGTCTGATCATAAAAACCAAGAATCTACTGTGTATCCTAATTCCAAATCTCTAAATCTCAGTCCTTCTGTAAAAAAAAACCCAATCCTCCTAAATCAACAAAAATTAAAGTTTTCACCATTAAGAGAAAAGATGAAACAACTTTACTTAAATGCAGATGTATGGTTAATATTTCTCTTACTATACCATGTCATGTAAAAGGCTCACAAGGACCCAAGAAACTTTGGGTTTCTAAATCTGCTTAATTCTTTGCAGGTTAAACGTGACGAACAGTTTTATGAAGAATGGTACATCGGTAGTGGTTGCTCACGTCACATGACAGGAAGGAAGGAGGAACTTAGAGAGTTTCGTTCTCTCAAAAATGGTGGTATTGTAAAGTATGGCAACAACTCTTTTGGAACTATTAAATGCTACGGAATGATCACTAATGGTGACTTCTCCATAAGGAAGGTTGCATATGTTGAACGGCTCCAACACAACCTCATTAGTGTATCACACCTGGTGTTTGGTATCGGGTTAAAACTGTCATTCGCCGATGAAGGCTCAGAAATTGTCGAGAAGAGATCAAACAACATTTTTTTGAAATCAAAGCGAAAAGGGGAAATGTATCCTCTGAACCTCAATCCGATAAGAGGTAAACCAGCAGTGTGCCTACTCATAAAGGCTCACTCCGATGAAAGCTGGTTATGGCACAAAAGACTCTCTCATCTAAACTTCAAGGACATCAACAAATTGGTCTTAGGGGATCATGTTTGAGGGCTGCCGGTTCTGAAATTTGATAAAGAACATCTCTGTGGAGCATGTGAAATGGGATAGCAAAGTCGGCAGAGTCATCCTTCTGTTATCAACACTAAGGTAATAGAACCATTGGAGTTACTGCATATTGTCCTATGTGGTCCATCGTCCAACGAAAGCATTGGGGGAAAACAAATATATTCTTGTTATAGTGGACAGTTTCTCAAGGTTCACATGGACCTTCTTTCTGAAGCAAAAATCTGAAGCTACTCCAAAGTTCAAGCTCTTCATTAAACATATAGAAACGCAACTAAGAAAGGTAGTTCGTAATATAAGGAACGACAATGGCCTGGAATTCAAAAACAAAGATTTTGAAGGTTTTCTTACTGAAAAGGGGACAACTCACAATTTCTCAGCCCCCTATACTCCACAGCAAAACAACATTGTTGAAAGGAGAAATCGTTCCCTGTGTGAAGCTGCTCGTACCATGTTATGCTTCGCGTCCTTGCCATTATATTTCTGGGCTGATGCAATTGCGGCTGCATGTTATACTTAGAATCGATCATATTTGAATAAGCGGTTCTCAATTACTCCTTACAAGATCCTGAACAATCAAAAACCCAACGTAAAATTCTTTCATGTGTTCGGTTCAAGATGCTTCATTTTCAACTCCAAAGAGAATCGAAACAAGTTTGATGCTAAGGCGGATGAAGGAATTTCCTTAGGCTACTCCTTGAACTCCAAGGCATATAGAGTTCTCAATAAACACTCGAAGAAAATTGAAGAAACATACTATGTCACTTTTGACGATAGTTATGTTAAGAAGTTAAAAGCAATAGAAGATGCATCCCAAGACATATTTCCAAAGAACAATCAGGTTACTATCTCCATCTCGAACCTTTTCGACCAATTCATGCTCTTGTTTGATGAGCCTCAAAAAGAGACTGACTTTGAATCAACTGCAAAAGACAACAAAGTTGATAATCTAAAACAAGTTATAGATGATGCTGCTAGAAAGATGGCTGATGATCAGTCCAAAGGAACCGAAAGTGCAGACACAAGCGAACCTTCTGGTGACCATCCTACTGTCGAGGGGGAGGGTTCCTCTCCTCATTATAATCAAGGTTCTTCATTCCAGGGGGAGAAGTCATCGCCAAGTATAACAAGCTCTACTGAAATTCTGACCAATAAAGGGAATACAAATGTTGGTCCTGAACATGAATCATTCTTCGAGGGGGAGAACACAGTTGGTGAATATGACATTTTGTCTGAACTCGAAGAAGAAATCAATGCTGAATTGAATCCTATCTATGATCCAAACTTTCCTCCACATATCAAATGGACCGAAGATCATCCTCAAACTCAAATTATTGGGGAATCCACAGAAAAGGTTTTAACTCGCTCTCAAATCAAAGCTAAACAGGCTGCTCTATTTTCGAAAGTCGAGTTTTATATGTTCAATTCATTCGTGTCCAAAGTTGAACCAAAGACTGTTAATTTAGCTCTTGATCATTCAGACTGGTTTCAAGCCATGCAGGATGAGTTAAATGAGTTTGAACGAAACAAGGTATGGCGTCTTATTCCAACACCAAAGGATCCTTCGGTTGTTGGTCTCAAATGGGTATTCAGAAATAAGATGGACAAATAAGGAAATGTAATTCGTAATAAAGCAAGGCTGGTGTTCAAAGGATATTTTCAGGAAGAGGGAATTGATTATGAAGAAACCTTCGCTCCAGTGGCAAGATTGGAATCTGTTCGTATCTTTCTTGCGTACGCTACTCACAAGAACTTTAAAGTCTATCAGATGGACGTCAAATGTGCCTTCCTCAACGGTGAACTTGAAGAAACCGTATATGTTGAGCAACTGCCAGGATTCGTGAACGAGAAATATCCTGATCATTGCTATATCGTCGACAAAGCTGTCTATGGCCTGAAACAAGCTCCCAGAGCATGGTATGAAACTGTCACTCGTTTCTTAAAAATGTCTAAATTCAAACAAGGTTCGGTTGACCCAACCTTCTTTCGTAAGCGAGAAGGTAACCACTTTATGATAGTCTAAATTTATGTTGATGACATCATCTTTGGCTCCACGAATCCTAGCTTAACTGTTGAATTCCGAAATTTGATGGAAACTATGTTTGAGATGACCTCAATGGGTCCAATTAATTTCTTTCTTGGATTGAACATTAGACAGGGACCCGAAGACATTTTTATTAATCAAGAAGCATATACCAAGACTTTGCTCACCAAGTTTGGAATGACGGGAGACTCCAAAGTGAAAGTGTCGATGGCTTTTGGAACCAAACTCACACCATCATTGGATAAACCAGCCGTTGATACAACGCTTTATCGACAGATGATCGGGTCTTTAATGTATATTACCGCCAATCGACCTGATATCATGTTCTCTGTCTGTTATTGTGATCGATTCCAAGCCAACCCACGAGAACCTCATATTTAAGCCATCAAGAACATCTTTCTCTATCTGAAGCGAACCTCCTCTCTCGGTCTATTGTATTCAGCCAACTCCGGATTCTTTGTTCAAGCATTTTCAGAAGCCGATCTGGGTGGCTGTGGATTGGATCGTTAAAGTACCACAGGAGGATGTCAATTTCTGGATGGGAAATTAGTCAGTTGGCAATCAAAGAAACAAACGTGTGTTTCGTTATTCACTGCAGAAGCCGAATACATTGCTACAGCATCCTGTACATCTCAAGTCGTATGGATACAAAGTCAACTCCAAGATTATGGCTTAAACATGAATAAAATCCCACCATATTGTGACTCTGAAAGCGCAATCAGGATTTGTCACAACCTAGTACAACACTCCAAGAATAAGCATATAGCACTGAGATATCATTTCATCAAGGATCACGTCGAAGACGGTAACGTAGAAATTCACTTCGTCAGAACGACCGATCAACTGGCAGACATATTCACAAAAGCCTTACCTGAAGCAAGCTTCAATAAGATTCTACAGGGCCTAGGAATGATGCAAGCCGAGTCAATACCGAAATCGCCTTCACTTTCTTAAAGGTAACAAGCGAAATAAAGCGAACCTATATGAACCGAGCGTTCGGTCTATTTCGGGTTCGGTCCTTTTGAACTCATTGTTTTTTTTAAAGCCATTTCAACTGTATTCTTTTGTATATTTTTATTTTATTTTTCTTCCTTTCTACTTCTAAAATCCCAAAAATAATTTTCACTTTCGTTCAATTGGTCAATTTTCACAAAAATCCAAAAATATTATATATATATATATATATATATATATATATATATATATATATATATATATATATATATATATATATATATATCTACATCTAACGTTTTTATGTTTGTCTAAGTCTGATTCTCAATGGCACAAGCTATGGCAGGTAAACGGTTTTTGTTAGTTAGGGGTCCCTAGAAGCATGCTGTTGTATGTTGACCAAAGCCTCGATTGATCTTGAGTGAAACCTTAATAACATGATTTATACCCATCATGTTTTCCCAACACAGGCTATCCTGTTCACTCTAATCTTGAGCTACCTTACTCTACTCAAACTGAGTTTAGAGTTTTCTGCTTGGTCCTTCTTTTCATTATAAAGCAGAGGTACATTCGCTTCTTATACCATCTCCATCACCTTTCTCCATTATAACTCGTTTCATCAATATAACCCCTAAGACTCTCGGTTTTAACCACTGAGGTTTATAGTTATACAAAATCTGCATTCATGATCTTAGTTTCATGCTACTATGAACTAAGTGAAACCTAAAATTCAACACCACTAATGCATTGACGGTGAATTCATAAATTTAAGCTCTTACTTGTCACCTAATGAAATCTCTTTTTCTTTTTGAGTGATCTTTATGAGATTGCCTTTCACCAAGGCTTCTCTAACCCTAAAAGATCCAGTTTAATTTTTTTTTTGAGATTTCTTTACTTCTCTCGTCACTATAAAGCATTTCGCACCTACTTGTTCAATAGATCACAATGATCTCACAAGTACTTCATTCACTTTTGGTCTTATGTTAAGTATCGAAATTATAAATTGAAGTGAAAGCCACCCTCTTTAACCTTTAGAAGAAGCCTTTCAAAACTTCTCAACAAGTTATTAATCGTTATTTCATGGGAAACCAAGCAAGCACTTCAATGTCTCTCTTGACTTTGAAGGTAGTGATTTTTGCCCAGAATCAATTGTTTTATGTCTGAATACGACATCACAGATAATCCCAAAACACTCGTTTTATTTCTTTATCTTTTACACACTATGCACGAAAATTTTTAATTTTTCCAAATTCTAAGTTTCACACAGATTAACGATTCAAATGTTCAAGGAACAAACACTCAAGCGTCATAAGGTGAAACGATTGGGATAAAGTGGTAGCTGACTCAGCAGAAATCCAAACGGTTTGGCAATTTGAAAAGGATCAGTTTTATGAAAAGGCGTGAAAAAGGGAAACGTTTTTCTCTCTCCTGCATCATCTTTGGCATGCTAACTGTTCACATATCAACTTAAGCGCTATTTTTGAGATAATCCATGATTTCAGCCGGATTTTTCTCTCTCTTCCTTTTACGTATAAAAGGAATTGGAACGGTACTTTCTCAATCTTTATCGCTTCCAAAAAGCTCTCTAAGACACCCGACGATTTTCTGCAACTGTTCATCGTCATCTTCAAGCTACTAAAATGGCAGATTCCCCATCCGTTCACAATACTTCAGTTCGTCAACCTCTACTCACTATCAAACCCCAACAGAATCTAATATTTGATCTCACTCCGTTCGTATATGAGCCCTATATGCTGTATGTGGTTAAGTGTCTCAAATACTCACCACTCGTCGACGCACTGATAAAGGTTGAAGTTGTTCCTATGTCATTCTTATCTCTTGTCTACTCTACTGCATTCTACGACAAGGCTAATGAAATGATTCAATTTAAACTTCACGATGAGAAGATCTCTATCTCCAAGACTCGATTTTGTGCCCTAATTGGTTTTTCTCAAGATCCATCTTTGGTAAACCTTGATTCCATTACCACTGGTCAACTGTTCACAATGTTCTATCAGATGGGGTATACCGAAACCCTAACAACTATCACCAAGTTCAAGAAGTTCTGCCGTTCTTATCAATGGAATCGTCTTTTCACGCTATTATTCAAGGGCTTGTCTGGGAGGAGCGCTGGTTCTGACGGTAACAGCAAGTCATTCATGACGGTGCTATATGGGTTGTTCAGTAGGCTTAACCTTGATTATGGGTCCCTTATTTGGCAGCAGTTGGTTCAAAGCGTAGTTTCTTCATCCAGGCATTCTGAGATTTCATGTGGGCGTTTCTTGACTATCATCACCAAATGGGTAATGGATCGTAATCATGTTCCAATAATGGCGGATTCCTTGCTTTCTTCTATCGCTACTTTTCATACGACGAAAATTATCGTCACTGACCCAACCAAGTTCTCCTTCATTGGACCTATTCCTGAAGCCCTGCTCGGTCGTATTTCAACGTCGAGTAACGTTCTTCAACAGTACAGAAAGCGTCCCTCAGTTGGCCCCAGAGAACTCACACCTGCTATGGTTCGTTCAATAAAAGAGGCTGACAAGCCAGCCAAGAGGGGTAAGAAGCCTGAATCGTAGAAGGAGGGACCGGTCACAAAGCCAACCAAGGGGCAGACCCCCAAAAAGAGATAAACGGATAAAGCTGCTGCCTCTCAACCTCAACCGAAAAAGCCAAAAAAGCCTGCTAGGAGACTTATTCTTCAATCCTCCAGCGATTCGGATTCAGAATATCTCTCTCTCCAGTAACCACCTCTCAACCATTCACTACTATTCCCATTCCCACTCCCATTTTCACAAATACCACTTCTACCACTACTACAAAACCTACCTTTACTGATCCCAATCCACCTGTAACCGAACCTCCTTTTACAACCGAACCTACTTTCACAACCGAACCTCCACCTTCTTCAAAACCCTTGTCTCCAACACCATCTACCGAAACAACCCCTATTTTGGGCGGTGAGGACTTCGAATTCGATTCCACATATTTCAGTCCTTATCGAGTGCAAAGCGAGGATGATGACGACGAGCCAATTACCAAACGTCATCTCAAAGTAGTAAATGACAAGCTTGATCAACTGCTTTCCTCGTCTTCCTCTGGTGCCCACTCAGAAGCTGCTTTAAAAGCAGTGTTCTCGTCGGTTGTTGCCGAACATAGTGCTACCCTATCTGCTGCAGCCAAAGCTATTGAAGCCTCCTCTTCCCAATGTCAACAGGCTTCTTGTGCTGTCGATGCCTCGACTAAGGAGTGCAAGGAAGCGACCGCAAAAGTAGATAAACTAGTTTCCGACGCTAACTTGTTTCTAGATTCCTAGCAGGCTGTTGCTGCCAAGAATGCTGAAACTGTCAACACTTCAGTTGAGACTCTTAAAAAGACTCTTCAATCTGAGTGGTCGAACCTAGAAACAGCATGCCATGCCATTGAAGAAGCAAATGCATCGCTCCATGCTAAGTTCAACGAACGCTTAACCCAACTGGAAGCGGACTTAGCTATGGAAAATCGGATTATGGATGAGCTTACCAGACATACAACCCAACATAAACTGCAAACACACAACCTGCAAACTACTGGTGCTGAGATTAATGACCCCAAGTCAGAAAGGGAGGTTATCCGGAGTTCTGCTGGAGATGTTCACTCCATCATTCTTCATCTTATTGAAGGTCATGTTCACCTTATCACCATCACTATTAGAAGGCATTTGGCAGACAAGCTCAGACTGGCACTAGATGTTCTCAGCCGTATCGAGGGTGTTCCGGTGAGTGGAGTCCAACCGAAACAACGGGGAGAGAAAAAGTCAAACCAGCAACCTCCTCCTTCCAGCTCAAAATCAGCTACTGAACCGAAGGTTAATGAGGCTTCGGCCAGTAACAAAGATAAGTAGAAAAAGAAGATTGGTGAAGACGACACAGACAATGAAGAAGATGTCTATGTCGATATTCCCGAGAAACCTATCCCAAAGGATAATACTTTTGAAAAACAAATGGAAGAAATCACCGAGAAGCAACGCGCTGAGCTAGAACAGAAGCGAAAGGAGGCGAAGCTCCTTGAAAAGAAAAAGTTTTTGTTTCATGTATGGACAAAAGAATCGCTTCAGCGGTGTGCAATTGACGAGCCAACTGTTCTCTGGCTCGAGCCAATAATGTCCTTTGGCCTTGACAACTCCAAGGATGTACAGTTCGATATGCCAATCACTCGAAAGGCATTCATCTTTCATTGCTTCAACTCGACTGTGGCCATTCCATCTCCGAACCCGAAGCTAGATAGGGATCTTCTGGAGTTCTACTTGGAGTTTGCTCAACCTCAATACCATACCTGGAGCTCAAAGAAGATAACTACAGTCAAGGTAATGAAGCCCTATTCAGCAGGGAAATTTGTAAATGTCAAATTCAGGGTGACTAGAGGAACTGAAGGTTCAATCCACCATTTTTCCCTTGCTGATCTACTGAACCTCAATCCCCATGAATGGATACTCCTCAACAACATTCTTCTGTCGAATCCCCAGGAGTATCAGCCTATAATTGATCATGTAAAGCGTATGCTTGTTTGCTACATACATGAGGTAGCGAAAATGGACCAAGAGATTGCCTCTGCCATACACAAGCGATCAACGATCAAGACCATGGGCAACGCCGGTAATGTCAATACCATGATCAACGGGAAAATCGATTCAAAGTATCACACAGTCATGTTACTCAGAGGCGAAGGTCAAAAATGTCTGTTCGCTCTTATAGACAAACACCTCTTCTCAACGTCTTGCATTGAGCATATCATGGAGATCATACAGAATTGCGACCAGAACAGTGTTGCTGATAAGAAATTGTTCGTTGACATGCTGCGGTGGTACCTACAGTTTAGACAGACTCTTCTTGCCATTATTCCTCGATTATTCAAAGTTATCAAGACGGTGAGGCCTGATCAGAAGAAATAATCTCTCGCCTCTTTTCATGCAAAGAGGGACATTGTAGAGTCTATTGGATTGCGTCGTGGGCTCGGTCCATAGCCTAGTTTGATTGCCAGTTTTGGGCCTGTCCAGCTGTGCAATATTTTGTATTAGGGTTTAGTATATAAGCTGCATGCATGCAGACTTAGATCGAATCGCTTTCATTGTTTTATTTTACATCGTTTGTAAACCCTAGCTCGCCTCTACAGCGAAAGTTCTTCATCGAGCTCTGCTGAGGCGTGACTCAGTTCTGAATCATAAGCATAAGTTTGATTCTGTTATGTGTTCATACTCATATTAATCTTAAACTGTTTTAGTAATTTTATCGTTCTTGTAAAAGATCTATTCGATCTAAGAGTTGTTGAACTCATCAAGCTCCAACATTTTTCTTCCTAGCTTCGTGATGTGTCGATCAACTAGCTCACGTCGTGAAGCTCTTTGTTCACATCGTGAGACTTAAAGTTTGTGCTCTGAAGTTCAAAAATTCATATCTTTCGCATACTAGCTCCTTTTTTGACGTTATTTATATCCAGACGTAGGTGAGATTTTACTCTACATCTTTTGTTTATACTCTGTCATCTAATTTTGAATTTATTTTTAAAGTTGTATTTTTAACAGGCCGAGATAGGAAAAGTCTGTTAAAAATTCATAACTTCTTCATCCGACGTTCGTTTTCGTCTATCTTTTTACCGCTGGATTTCTTTTGATAAGGTTTCCGATTGTTGTTTAGGTTCTTTTAGCCAAAATTTGATCAAACTAAATCTCGAGTTTCGGGCTGTGTATTGCTTTGTCGAAACTTAGAAAAATCATAACTTCTTCATACGAAGTCCGATTTAGACGTTCTTTTTTATGGACACTCTCGGTTTAACGCTTACTATAACTTTCATTTAGATTATTAAGGCTAAAAAGCATTTTATTGAAAACTTACTTTTTACGCTGAACAATGTTTTGTCGCTTTTATCACGGATCTTCTATTGGTCATAACTTCTTCACTATGACTCGGATTTTAGTGTTCTTTATATTTTTGGAAACCTTGTTTAAAATCTCTACCACTTTTTTCATCCTAATTAAGTATATGATGAAACAATATTCCTAAAGGATCGATAGATTCAAGCAAATGAACAATAAACGAAATAACTAGAGGTCGACAAAGAACTTCTACTATAGAGGTGTTTTAGGGTTACAACACAACTCATTAATTAAAACTTCTACCGTATTAAAGGCATACATGCATGTACTATTTATAATGCTATATTAACCCTAATTACGGTTGGACAGGCCCAAACCGTATATACAAAAACCAACCCATGACGCAACACATAATACCCAACAATCTCACCCTTTGCGTCAATGGAGCTGAGAGCTTAGTTCGGTTGAGCCACTACCGTCTTCTTAACAGTTTTGAACACACCCGGTATAATGGCCATAAGAGTTTGTCTGAAAGTAATATACCACTAGAGCATGTCTGTGAAGTTCTTCTTATCTGACTTAGAGTTCGCCTTGCACCGATGAATAATATTTATAATGTGCTCTAGACAGCCAGTAGAGAACAAATGCTTGTCTACCAGAGCAAACAAGAAATTTTCCCCTTGAGCTCTTGTAAACATAACCGTCAGGTGAGCAGAATCGATCTGACCGAGAATCATTTTATTGACGTCTTCTGGCTTTGCAGTTGGCTTCCTCGTTGGTTTCTTTCTCAAAACATTGGCCACTTCTTGATCCATTTTTGCTACCTCATGAATGTAACAAGCAATCATCCTTTTTAGATGCTCCAAAATTGGCTCATACTCCTTTGCATTTGTAAGAAGAATGTTAAAGAGAAGAATTCAATCATGTGTATTCAAGTTGGGAAGATCTGCAAAGGAGATAACCGACACCGAGTTATCCAAACCTTGGGTTATCTTGAAAGAAACATTTATAAATTTCCCTGCAGGTGATGGCTTCAATACTTTGACAGTAACAATCTTCTATGCACTCCAAGTCAGATACTGAGGCTGACTGAACTTGAGATTGAAATAGATTAGTTCATGGTCTACCTTCAGATGAGGAGAGGGAAATTCAGCAGTCGACTCAAAGCAATGAAAAACAAATGCCTTACGGGTGATAGGCATATCAAACTGTGAATCCCTTGTATTATCACAGTCAAAAGAAGTAACAGGTTCTAGCCAAAGTGTGCTAGGAAACTCTATAGCTTCTTTGATCAGTGTTTCCTCTGTCCACAGAGGGAACCATATCTTCTTGAAACTTAATGCATCGTCTTCTTCTTTCTTTTTCTTCTCTCTTTCTTCACTTTCCTTAGCAACCCGAAGGTTTTCATCAATCTCCTCATCTATCTTCTTGCATTTCAGGATCTCAGAAAAAGTTTATTGATCCTCATCACTTTCATTATGTTCACCTGTAAGACACTTTGACTTTACTTTGATACCAAAACCCAAAGCTAAATTATCCTTCGGTTCGGTTTTGACCTTCGTTTTAAATGGAATTGATTGAGGCTTTTTTCCTTCTCCCCTTGTTGTGGAGGAATGATTCGCTCCAAAACACCCTTCATTTCATGCAAAATTTCAAGCGAAGGAAGAAGCTTGGAAGTCAAATGATTGCGAATAGACAGCGTGAAAATTGGATCATGAGCTTGCAGCATGTTGTGTAGCTGTGACAAAACAGCACCAGCAGAACTGCGAAACACAGCTCTTTCAGTTTTCAGCAAGGAAATTTCATGTTCTGCTTTAGCTAGATTGGCTTGATGTACCGCATTGATAGCAGTTGGTTGGGCAAGATCCTTTCTGAGCTGCCGTTCGACAAGAAGATTAGTTGTTAGCTTTTCAAAGCGAGAGTCAATGGATGACAAGAAATCTTTGTGATCAGTAGAGATGTTGTAACAAACTGCCTCAAACTTTGTCTGTTTGGCTTGAAGAGATTTGGAAAGTGAATCGACTGACTCGGTGACCTTGGTAGCATTGGAATCAGCATGACCCTTGAAAGACTCAAGAAAAACATGTGAATCACGGAGAAGATCTTTAATGTCAGAGGTGGCTCTTTTGCATAGGGAAGTAGAATGATCCACAGCCGCAGTACATTTATTAATAGATTATGTATATTGATGAAGGGTTGTATCCATAAATGCTTTAAGAACAACATCATTGTACTTATTGCTGGAATCAATTAGTGCATCAAGTTTCTCATGAACCCCATCAAGTTGTTGCTTGCTTGCAAGAGTAGATTCATCTTCCTCACTGGGAATTCGAGAAGGGCTAAAGTAAGTGGAGTCAAATTCAAACTCAACTCCTCCAAGAACTGGATTAGAATCACCAAAAAAAGTTGGGGAAATGGGTTCAGTTGTGACTTTTAGGGGTTCATCAGTCTTCGTCCCCACATCAGATGTGTTAACATTGACAGAAGAATCTGCAATAGAAGTGATGATAGGAGGTGGTAAGGGGATTGTAGATATAGGAATAGAAGTAATTGATGGTGATGGTGGTAAGGAAGTTCTTGAAGTTATTGTTTGAGATGTTGTAGGTGGGTGAACAGGAGCAACTGAAACTGAAACTGTCTGTTTCGGTGATGGAGGTGGTGTAGGAAGTTTGTCATGAAGAGAGTTTGTTGGAGATGAGAACCGGGGAGGGGTGTTACCTCTCGGTGATTCGTGATGGATTTCCTCTTCGACATTCTCCTCGTCATTTTCTGAACTGGGAGTAGTAGGACTTTTGGACCTTTTTGCCATATTCTTAATTTTCTTGCGTTTAGAGGAATCCCCTTTCTGGGACTTTCGCTTCTTGGACTTATCATCGTCCGTAGTCTCTTTCTTGGTAGTAGTCTGTTTCCCTTGGTTGCCTGGCTTGTCCACAGCATCCAGAGCAGCCTGTTGTTCAGGAGATAAGACTCTCAGTTCTTGGAGGAAGCTTGCGATAAGGTGCCATAACTTTACTCTCGACTGAAACACACTGGTACATTGTCTCTGGGATAGACCCAATGTGAGGAAACTTTGTAAGATCAGAAATTTTGATTTTCTTGGTGTGAAACGTGACAATAGATGCAACTAGGGCATCCTTCATTATCGGAATATCCAAAGAATTAATCGCCCTTCGTGTAATGAGAGTCCAGAATCGACCATATGAAATTTCAGAATGCCTCGTAGAAGTATTTGATGGGTTTTGAGCATTCTAACACTTCTTAAGTGTACATGCAACCCTAATAAACCTTGGATCTATGTTTGTCTGAGATACATGCAAATAATTATTTTTCCAAGGCTTATATCCTAACTAGCATGGCATGGGGCACTTGAATCAAATAAAGCTAGTAGAAGCACTTACCTTGTAGTTGTAGTTGATTCCTTGGAGTTTTAGAGCCTAGCACCAATAATATGGATGCCTCAAATGAAAGTCACAAATCACCACAAACTTGGAACTTTGAGAGAATAGTCACACTTCTCTTGAAATCGGCCCTCACCTCAACATGTGTCAACTAGTGTTCACTAGCTTGTTTTCAAGAGCCAAAGCCTCCTTTATATAGTGTGGTAGATTAGGGTTACATCCATGTAAACCCTAATACCCATGTCTCTTCATTTCCATGAGATCCACGGGTTAAAGCTCCATGGAGTATCCATGGACTTCTCCATCCAAGCCTAGCCCATTCCAAATAAGCATAAGCCCACACTATATAAATATAGAAGCCCATATTTAATTAGTAATATCTTTGATCACTAAATTAATCCTAGATTAATTATAGATCACTACTAATTAAATAATATGATCTTATATTAATATATTAGAACTTATAATATATTAATAAATCATAACTTGTACTATTCTCAAATATTATCCATAAATTGTTCGGGTGAAGTGCAACCCAAATGGACCATGCCGGGTCGGGTCAAGTACATACCAAATATAGTTGTGGACTTAGACACTATATCCAACAGTCTCCCACTTGGATAAGTCTAGTAACTATATTTGCAAGTATAACTTCAGGAACCGATCAGCAATCGTAGCTCTTTAAACTCTGTTGAACTAGAACGCGCCATTTAGATAAGTGATCATATAATCCTCTGTTCTAGATATCAGCCGGACAAATACATGGAACATTGTCTTGCTTATTGTCCGGCATTTGTTTCCCGATTTCTGATTTGTTTGACATAGAACTCAACTGAACACATCAATTTAGTTCTGACCGGGCCTGGTACATAGGTCAAAAGAAAATCATCGAGGGGCCCAGATATCAGCTTCTAATCCAAGAAGGAACAGATAAACTTCGACTCATATGTTTGTTCTACCACTCATTGAATTACACACAAAAGCACGTTTTATAACATCGAGTTACCAATGCGTTTACGTACAATCAATGCATAATCAACTCGTAAGTAACAAATCATATCTCTAGGTTTGAAGACTTATATGAGATTATCGTCTCACGATCACTCGAGATAAAATTCCATGAAGTGATTCCAGTGAGCGTGGGTTGAGTCCAATGCTCAGAACTTATGAGCACTCATGATTGTTGTAGCCATGTCCAACACCTTAGACCTCTGCAACCAATCATGACAGTCTTGATTCATACCTACTTCCGACATATGACCGACTGTGGAGGTTTGAATAATATGATATACCAAACATAATTATTCTGGAAGTCAAAACATGCAAAAGAAATATAGTAAAAGATCGACAAGATATAGCAACACTTTACTCATAAATAAAACACCTTTTATTCAGCATCAAATGTCAATTACACTTTACAAATTTCTGGGTTATCTAACTACTAAAACTTATATAAATCCTTCAACCCTATGCTCCGAGCATGCTGGAGATGCTTAACCCTACTCAGTCCCTTCGTGAGGGGATCTGCCGGGTTCTCATCCGATGATACCCTCTTCGCCATGAGGATTCCTTCTTCAATTCGATGTCTGATAAAATGGTATTTTCTGTCGATGTGTCTGGATCTCTCGTGATCCCTTGGTTCCTTGGCTAAGACAACCGCACTATTGCTGTCACAAAAAATCTCCATTGGCTCTTTTATAGCTGGTACAACTCCAAGGTCTCCGATGAAGTTCTTTAGCCATATCGCCTCCTTTGCTGCCTCGCTCGCTGCTATATACTCTGATTCACAAGTGGAATCAGCCACTGTCTCCTGCTTGGAACTCTTCCAAGAAATTGCTCCTCCATTTAGGGTAAAGACCCAGCCTGACTAAGAGCGGAAATTATCCCTATCAGTCTAGAAGCTAGCATCACTATACCCTACAACTCTCAAGTCGTCACTCCCACCGAAGGTAAGAACCCAGTCCTTAGTCCTTCGCAGGTACTTGAGAATATTCTTTACCGCGGTCCAGTGTTCCTTGCCAGGGTTCGCCTGATACCTGCTAACCATGCTCAAAGCAAAGGCTACATCAGGTCGAGTACACGTCATGGCATACATGATCGATCCTACAACTGAAGCATAAGGATATCGACTCATTTCTGCTATCTCAGCCTCACTACTAGGGCTTTGTGTCTTACTCAATCTGGCGTTACACTGAATGGGTAACTCACCTTTCTTGGAGTTATGCATGTTGAATCTTTTCAACACTTTGTCCAAGTAGGTACTTTGGCTAAGTCCAATTAGCCTTTTACTCCTGTTTCTCAAAATCTTTATCCCTATGATATAGGCAGCTTCACCAAGGTCCTTCATAGCGAAACACTTCCCAAGCCAGGACTTTACTTCCTGCAGGGTTGGGATGTCATTTCCTATGAGTAGTATGTCATCCACATATAGTACCAAAAAACTGACTATGCTCCCACTAGCCTTGATATAGACGCAAGATTCATCTTCACTCCTCGAAAAGCCAAATTCCTTGACTTTCTCATCAAAGCAAAGATTCCACCTGCGAGGTGCCTGTTTCAATCCATAAATGGATTTCTCGAGCTTACACACTCTATTAGGGTACTTGTTGCTGACAAAACCCTCTGGCTGACTCATGTAAACATCTTCAGCCAACTTTCCATTAAGGAAAGCGGTTTTGACATCCATTTTCCATATTTCATAATCATGAAATGCAGCTATGGCCAACAGAACCCGAATAGACTTAATCTTGGCTACTGGAGAAAAGGTCTCATCATAGTCCACTCCAGGAATTTGAGAGAAGCCCTTTGCAACTAGTCTAGCCTTATAAGTGTTTACTTTACCATTCATGTCGGTCTTCTTCTTGAAGACCCATTTGCACCCTACAGTCTTACGACCTGGTACATTCTCAACCAAGTTCCAAACTTGATTGTCATACATGGATTGTATCTCGCTATCCATGGCCTCTTTCCATTTAGCAGCCTCAGGGCCTGCCATGGCTTCCGTGTAGCTGTTAGGTTCATCCAGACCTACTAGTGTCTCATCACTAATAAGTGTCTCACCTTCCGCAGTAATATGGAAACCATAGTAATGCTCAGGTGCATTCCTAACTCTCGTGGAACGCCTCAGAGGTACAGGCTCATCAACTGGCTCAACAGGAGTTTCCTCCTCAAGTTGAGGGCTAGTGTTTGAAGTTCCTTCACCGCTTGATTCTTGAATTTCTTCAAGATCAATTTGCCTCCCACTGTCTCCTTGGCTTATAAATTCTCTCTCTCGAAAGACTCCTCTTCTTGCTACAAAGACCACATTGTCACTAGGTCTGTAGAAGAGGTAACCAAAGGATTGATGTGGGTAGCCGATGAAAATACACCTCTCGCTTCGAGGTTCGAGCTTATCATGAGTCTCGCGTCTCACAAAAGCCTCACAACCCCAAATCTTGATGTGGTCTAGCTTAGGTACTTTGCCAGTCCACATCTCGTGAGGAGTTTTGGCAACTTTCTTTGTAGGGACAAGATTAAGAATATGGGCGGCAGTCTCTAAGGCATACCCCCAGAATGAGATTGGTAGCATAGCTCGACTCGTCATGGAACGAACCATATCCAACAAGGTTCGATTACGCCTCTCAGCCACACCATTCAATTGTGGTGTCCTGGGAGGTGTCAATTGTGAGACAATCCCACATTCCCTAAGATAGTCGAGGAACTCTGAACTAAGATACTCACCTCCTCGATCGGATCGAAGCATCTTAATGTTCCTGCCCAATTGATTCTCGACTTCCTGTTTAAATTCCTTAAACCTCTCAAAAGTCTCTGACTTATGCTTGATTAAGTAGACATATCCATATCTACTGTAATCATCAGTAAAAGTCAAATAATAACGATTAGCATCCCTTGTGGCATGTTTGAATGGTCCACACACATCCGTGTGTATAAGGTCCAACAAACCTTCACCCCTCTCACACGAGCCTGTGAAGGGTGACTTTGTCATTTTTCCAAGTAAGCATGATTCGCAACTATCATCTGACTTTAGGTCAAACGACTCCAAGACTCCATCCTTTTGGAGTTGGCCTATGCGTTTCTTGCTTGTATGTCCAAGACGACAATGCCATAATGATGCTTTATCCAAGTTATTATTATTAGTAGAATCAATACACAAAACATTATTTCCTAAGTTATCTACAACAGATACAGCTTCATACACACCATCACAAGGTAATGCTTTAAAATAAAAAACATTATTATAGAAAACATCTATAGAACCAACTTCATTATTAAATGAAAAGGTAAACCCTTGTTTGTACAAAGCATGAAAGGAAATAATATTTCTTGCCATTCCTGGCGAATAACAACATTTATTCAAATCTAAATTAAACCCACTACTTAGCGATAAAGTATAAACTACAATCTTGGTAACAGGTAAAGCTTTCATATTCCCCATGATCAAGTTTATTCTTCCTTGCTCCACATTCTCACTTCTTCTTAGTCCCTGCAAGTCACAACAAATATGAATACCACAACCGGTATCAAGGACCCAAGATTTAGAATAGGGTGAGTTATTAGAAATGATAGTGTAAGTACCTGCATGGTTGGGTTTGACTTTCCCATCCTTCACATCCTGCTGGTACTTTGGGCAGTTCCGCTTCCAATGAGACTTTTCATGGCAATAGAAGCATTCAGCCTCTTTTGGGTCAGAAGAAGGAGTGACGAAACCTTTCTTGGTTCCACTTGAAGAAGAGCCATCAAGGGTCCGAGCCTTGGTACCCTTCGAGGACCTCTTTCTCTTCCTCCATCGACTTTTCCCAATTGCCAAAACCGGAGTTGAGTTTGGAGTAGGAGTGATAGCAACTGACTTCCCCTTAAGACCTGATTCTGCGGTCTTGAGAAGTCCCTGAAGTTTTCTGAGTGTGACCTCTTCCTTATTCATGTGATATGTCATGCGGAATTGATCATAGCACGATGGTAAGGAGTGCAAAATGATATCTATTTCAAGATCCTCAGGGAAGTTCACATTAAGCTTCAACAAACGATCCACATACCTTTGCATTTTCTGCATGTGGCTCGTGACGGATTCCCCGTCCTTCATCATGGTTGTTATCATGGAGCAGATGATTTCATACCTCTCTTGTCTTGCACTTTGATGGTATCTTTCCATCAAATCTTGGTGCATTTCATAAGGGTAGAAATCCTCATCAGACTTTTGGAGTTCCGCTGTCATCGTGGCCATCATGATGCAAGCCACTTTCGTAGCATCCCTTTCATGTGCCTGAAATTCAGCGATCTCCTGAGGAGTTGCAGTGGTCTCATCAATCTCCTTAAGCTCCTTGTCAAGGACATATTCTTTGTCCTCGTAGCGGGTAATCATCCTGATGTTTCTGATCCACTCACTAAAGTTGGATCCATCAAAGGTGACTTTCCCACACAAGTTCATAAGGGTAAAGGAGCCATTAGGATTAGAGCCAGAAGCAGCATTGTTTGAAGACATCTAAAAAGAAGAGAACAAGATTAGTTTAGATATAAGAGAGTCCTTAATAAAACACCCAAATGTAATATTAAGGCTAGGATCCAATCACAATATAATATAACTTAGAAGAGGTATGCCGTAATCTAAGCTATACCATATTTGAAAGGTAGGTGAATGACGATTCACCAATTTCCACCACGAAAACCGAAATATTTAAGTATTAGGTTTTTGATTGGTTCTTAGAAATTCCTAGATTCTTTGAGATTCAATGAACTTTTCAAAGGCATGTTTCAATCTCGAGTGTGCCCTCCAAGTTTTGTGACTGGGATGTCGAGGATCACAAAACGAGGTGTGAAGTAACCATGCAAATCACTTGGTACCCTTAAGGTTTATCACTCAATCGATGTGCCGGTAAACCACACACGCTCCATCGATACTATAATAAAGCCTAAGTCACCCTTTACCTACCTTGTTAAGTCCAAGTTAGTGTGCCGGTTAACCACACACGCTCCACCAACGACTTAAACAAAGTGTAAAGTGTAATTTCATGGATTCGCACCTTATTCACATTTTTCCTAAAGTAACTAAGATTGGGAATTTAATAAAAAACATTTAGTTACTTTATAATATTCATCATACTTTGAATGAGAATTTATAAGTCCTTGTCTTACCCGTTCGGCTAACGACCCTCCACCAGTCAAGCAAGCGGTGGGTGAAAGTGGACACCCATTAAGTCACCATTTTATAGGCAACAACCTTATACCCACCTTATAGACCGGCTTCGTGAATGAGGCGTACTAGCGGTAAGACGACTTTGTTCTTATACATATATATATATATATAATTATTAAATCATAATAATATAAGTATAAGGGTTGAATTTTAACTTTTAAAATTCTAAGGGTTGGAACTAAAGTTTTAACTTGACTTTACTTGTTCCAAAACTTGAGGGCAAGTTTTGTAAACTTTCAAAACTTTTCATATCTTGTAACTTATGAGTTTAATAGAGTAATAAAATGAAGACTCTTCACTTTTCTAACTCTTGTGTTCTTTTAATGGTTTTCAATCCAAGAGACTTTTGGTTTTCCATAACTTGAGGACAAGTTATGGACTCCATTAAATAACATTATGATCAAGAATTAATCTACCACATAGGTTACAAATAATTCCTATGATCATCTAAACATCATAAGAACAAGATCATGAACATGAACACTTTCATATATTAAAATCACACTTTAATCTTTGTAATTTTGATAACTAGTTGTTGTAAATGAGTTAGAAAAGACATTACACCTTCTAAAACAAGTTTTCAAGTACCAAAACAGTTTAGGGTAATGTTTCTAATCCATTTCCAGCAACTTAAGTCGAAAAATTGCACTCTGTCGACCCTACTTGTCGAGTGCATGAACCTACTCGGCGAGTAGGTTGAAGATACAAGTGGACTCGGCGAGTCCATCAGTCAGACAGCAAGATTTCGACTTCTTCAAGCATATTGCAACAAGTATCATACAAACAAGCCTAGGCTCTGATACCACTGATGGGTTTTGAGCATTCTAACACTTCCTAAGTGTACATGCAACCCTAATAAACCTTGGATCTATGTTTTTCTAAGATACATGCAAATAATTATTTTTCCAAGGCTTATATCCTAACTAGCATGGCATGGGGAACTTGAATCAAATAAAGCTAGTAGAAACACTTACCTTGTAGTTGTAGTTGATTCCTTGGAGTTTTAGAGCCTAGCACCAATAATGTGGATGCCTCAAATGAAAGTCACAAATCACCACAAACTTGGAACTTTGAGAGAATAGTCACACTTCTCTTGAAATCGGCCCTCACCTCAACATGTGTCAACTAGTGTTCACTAGCTTGATTTCAAGAGCCAAAGCCTCCTTTATATAGTGTGGTGGATTAGGGTTACATCCATGTAAACCCTAATACCCATGTCTCTTCATTTCCATGAGATCCATGGGTTAAAGCTCCATGGAGTATCCATGGACTTCTCCATCCAAGCCTAGCCCATTGCAAATAAGCATAAGCCCACACTATATAAATATAGAAGCCCATATTTAATTAGTAATATCTTTGATCACTAAGTTAATCCTAGATTAATTATAGATCACTACTAATTAAATAATATGATCTTATATTAATATATTAGAACTTATAATATATTAATAAATCATAACTTGTACTATTCTCAAATATTATCCATAAATTGTTCGGGTGAAGTGCAACCCAAATGGACCATGTCGGGTCGGGTCAAGTACATACCAAATATAGTTATGGACTTAGACACTATATCCAATAGTATTGAGGCTTTGTACCACTTAAGACCAGATAATCGACCCATAGTCGAGATTGA
This sequence comes from Lactuca sativa, assembly GCF_002870075.4. Lineage (NCBI taxonomy): Eukaryota > Viridiplantae > Streptophyta > Magnoliopsida > Asterales > Asteraceae > Lactuca > Lactuca sativa. The sequence goes on from NC_056627.2 coordinate 90,342,384, forward strand.
TACCATTGTAAAGACCGTATAAAAGGTTTAGAAAAGCCTTGCTAGTTCCATCAGATCCACCACTCCTCTCTGTCAAACTCTTGATGAGAAGAGTAAGCAATACATTCCATGGGGACGGTAAGCATGACTTCTTGGCTATTGTAATCATGGTTAGCACATCAGTATATCCCATCTCATAGAGCATCGAGAACAATTGAGTAGTAGTGATGAAGTCTGGTGAAATCACAGACGAATCCACTACAAGGTGCAATAGAGAACAAAGTCTCCCTTTTGAAATAGAAGCCTTTTTAGAATTGATTTGAAAGTAGATTCTTTCCTTGGTCTTGTCATATGAGGCAGTAGAGTAAACTTGTGATAGTAGTGACATAGGAACAGCTTCCACCTATGTGAGGGAAACAACCAAAGGGGAATATTTCAAACACTCCACCACTTGTAGCATATACGAATCATACAGAAACAGAGTAAGCTGAATAATCATATTCTGATTTGGCTTGATGGAGGGCAATGTGGATGAAGCAGTTTGATCGTGAGCCGATGAAGAAGTCGCCATTGTTGATTGAATGAAGAAGATGAACAGTTGTAAATCGCCGTTTAGAGATAGACACTTTGTTGCATGTGAAAGAGACAAATGGATTTAGAACTCCTTTATATACCATTGCCAAGAGAGAGAAAGAATCGTCATCATATTAATGAGATCACTGAAACTTTGCCTGAAAAAGCGCGATGTGACAGGTTGGTTTCTCCCAGGTATACGTCAGCACGCATGGTTTAAGTAACCGTTCAAATTCACGCACCTAAAATCTTATCCTCAATCGTCGTTTGAAATTAAGCTTCTTTTCAAAAATAAACAAAATCAGACCAAAAGCAATAATAAAGAAAATTTTGTGCAATAGGGTGACAAAAGATAAAGAAATAAAGCAAAATGTGTATGGGGTGTGAGTGATGTCAAATATGACATGAAGCTGAGGATCCCGGGCATGAATCTCTTCCTTCAAAGTCAAAGAGACTTGAAGTGCTTGTGTGGATTCCCATGAGAATACGATCAAATTTTTGTTAAGAAACATTGAAAGGCTTCTTTTAATTTGTAGTCTAAGGGTAGCTTATCTTAAACCGAACATCAATATTTAACATAAGATCGATTGTTGGTAGAAGTACTTGTGAAACCGACGTGGTCTGTTGAACAAGTAGGTTGGATATAATTTATAGTAACTAAGAAAGTGATAGAAATCAAAAAAAATAAATTGGATCCTTTTGAGAAGAAAGGCCTTGGTGTTAGATGATTTCATAAAGGACCACGCAATGATAAAAGTGATTTCAATAGGTACACAGTAAGATCTTGAATATAATGATTCACCGTCAATGCATTGTAGGTGTTGGATTGTGGGTTTCACTCAGAACGTGGTATACGTAACTAAAATCACAAACATAGATTTAATGCAACCATAAACCTCGATGGTAAGGACCGAGAGTCTCAATGGTTACAATGGTGAACCGAAGGTTGATGGAGAATAGAAAGAGGATGGTTTAAAGAGCCGAAAGTACCTTTGCTATATAAATATGACAAAGCAGAAAACTCTTAACTCATATGAGAAGAGTAAGGTAGCTCTTGACTTTAAGTTAAATGTAGCAGCCTGATTGGGAAGAAACGATAGGTATACATCGAATCATTAAGGCCGTACTCTTAGTTATAGAGGCTTTGGTCAACATGCAGCAGCATGCTTCTAGGGACCCTTAACTAGTTCAAATAAAAAAAACATACCAGCCTTAGCTCCAAATGTTGTTGTACTGACATACTTGGGACCTATGTAAAAGAACAAGAAAACAAACACACCACACAAACAAAACAAACAAACCAAAAATAAAAAAAAATAATAAAAAAATATTTTCTGAAAATTAATAAAAACAAAAAGAGAAAATATTTTTGGACTTTTAAAGTTTTGAAATTTTCTGAAAAATAATAAAAATAGAAAGAGAAAATATTTATGGATTTTTGAAGTTTTGAAATTTTCTGAAAAATAATAAAAACAAAAAGTAAAACATAAAATGTACAACCGAAACATTATCTTAAAAGAATGAAGCGAAATAAGTCGAGCGTTCGGTTCATTTCGGTACCCAAAAATTATGGAACCAAGATAGACCGAGCGTTCGGTTCATTTCGGTTCCCAAAAAATCCAGAACGGAAATAGACCGAGCATTCGCTCTATTTCGCTTGTCTAATTTTTAGTGAGAGATTTGAGGATTCGATACCGACTCTGCTTCCATCATACCCAAGCCTGGTAATATTTTATTGAAGCTCGCTTCAGGTAAGGCTTTAGTGAATCTATCTGCCAATTGATCAGAGGACTGAACGAAATGCACTTCCACGTTCCCATCTTCTACATGGTCCTTAATAAAATGATATCTTGGTGTTATATGCTTTGTCTTTGAGTGTTGCACTGGATTGTGACATATTCTTATTGCACTTTCGGAATCATAATAGAGAGGAATCTTCTTGTAACACCGAAATTTTCAAAACAAAGTTTTCAATTAAAATAGTTTATCTCGTTAACACTTTTTCGTAAAACCTCCTTTTATTTTAATTACAATACATAACTCTTTTCTTCAATCAATTAATAAACTAGGATCCTCAAAACAAACGCTTTCTTTGGTGTGTACAATCGAGCCGGTGCCATCCCGTGATCCTGAGAAAACCTGAAACATATAACACAAAACACTGTAAGAACGAAGCTTGGTGAGTTCCCCAAAATACCACTATAACACATATTAGCCATACAAGGCTATAACTCTGTTGACCCTCTGGTCATTGTGTCTGAGTGGGACCCTCCAGTCCCAACTCTCTATGGACCTTCCGGTCCTAACTCAATGGACCCAAAGGTCCTAACTCTGGTTACTCTGAGTCATGCATATCACATATCACAATAAATCTCATAAAATAAATAGCATACAAATACACTGGCACATAACTCTAAACCTAACTCTGTGGACCTTCTGGTCCTAGCTCTATCGACCTTCCGGCCCTAACTCTAATATACACACAGCATAAATCACATAGAAATAATGCAGTGCCACACATCACATAGATAGTATATAATATGTCTATCACATAACTCTGTTACCACTCTAGGTAAAGTATAGTGAGAAGACTCACCTGACAAGCAAAAAGCAGATATCCTCACACTTGAATCTCGAACTCGCCACAGCCTAACACATAAGGCAAATACTCTCATGAATATAACTCTCGAGACTAGACTTAACCCTCTCTTGGCACCAACAGAAGGGTAAAAGACCATTTTACCTCTCTCTTGACTCTAATGTCTAATCATTGACTAAACCCCCAAAGTCAACGAAGTCAACTGTCAACCTTGACCCGATTCGTCGAGTGCACTTAGGAGACTTGGCGAGTCTACACGTGTCCACTAACTCTTTAGTCCCATTTGCACGTCGAGTTTCTCCCCTTGCTCGACGAGTCACACCTGGCATGAATCGCGGGGCCACCTCGACTCAACTCGCCGAGTCTCAAGAACAACTCGGCGAGTTCCGCCTTGAACTCCAGTCCTCTAATCCACCCTCTGACTCACTGAGTTATTTCCCTAACTCGGCAAGTCTACTCACTGAGTGATTTATGGGAAACCCTAACCCTACTCGCCGAGTTTGATCTTTGGACTCGGAGAGTTCATGCCATGCACAAACTCCATTGACCTCCTTAGGTCAGATCTGTTCCTTAAATCCATAGATCTGACCTTCCCAAGCATGATAATCATGCAAAGCTCAGACCTTGGCACTCATATAACATCTAGATGGTCTCACTAGGTGATTTAGCCCCAAAAGTAACCTCCTAAGTTCATGGCTCCCAAAATAAGTCATAAAGCTCCAATGGTTAACGTCTCTGGACCTCTTTGAGTCCGGATCCAAAGCATAAACTCGAGAAGGGACCAATTGCTCCACATATCCATCCTCTAAAGGGGTTAGAAAACCCTAACTCTAAGAATTAACACCAAATCTGAAGAAGGTCCGAATAAATACCTCAAGATGAAGTCTCTAAACTCTGAAATCACCAGAATCGCTCCTCCTTCAGCCTCCTCTTGCAATCACACCAACAAAATGATCAAAAGTGGCCTCTCTTTCCTCACAAACGCTCTAGATCTCTTAGGGTTTCTCTCTGGGGGCTTGGTAGCCGCAAATGACGGCCCTAAGGGCCTTTAAATAGGTCCCAAACCCAGGAAATAAGGGTTTCATTAAACAGCATGGACTCGCCAAGTCCACTCAGGAACTCGCCGAGTGCAGCTATGAACTTAGATAAGAATTCGCGACCATACTCGGCAAGTCTAAGCACCAACTCGCCGAGTCCCCTCCCAACCTCCAAAAATAAAGGAATAAAATAATACCTGGGAATCCGGATGTTACAATTCTCCCCCACTAGAATTAGACTTCTTCCTCAAAGTCTCACTCTGCAAACAACCCTGGATGCTGCTCCCACATCTCACGCTCCGGCTCCCAAGTCAACTCTGACCCTTTCCGATGTTGCCACTGGACCTGCACCAGAGGCACCTCCTTGTTCCTCAAAACCTTGATCTTCCGATCCCCAATCGCCACCGGTCTCTCAATATAGTTCAGGCTCTTATCTACCTGAATATCTTCTAATGGCACCACTGCCGACTCGTCGGCTATACAGTTTCTCATATGCGACATGTGGAAAGTGTCATGAATCTGACCCAACTCTGCAGGTAACTCCAAACGGTAGGCTACCCCGCCTACTCTCACGATCACCCTGAAAGGACCAATATATCGAGGCCCCAACTTGCCCCTCTTCCTGAATCGAATCATTCCTTTCCAAGGAGAGACCTTCAGGAGCACGAAGTCGCCGACCTGAAACTCGAGCTTGGACCGGCACCTGTCCGCATAACTCTTCTGACGACTCTGAGCGGTCAACAACCTCTGTGTTACTTGTTGTACCTGCTCAGTCGTCTGAAGCACAATATCTGTACTACCCATCACACGTTGCCCCACCTCTCCCCAGCAAATAGGGGTCTGACACCTCCTCCCATACAACAGCTCAAAGGGTGGCATACCAATGCTCGAATGATGGCTATTGCATAGGAAAAACTCATCCAAGGGTAAGTACGTGTACCAACTCCCTCCAAAATCTAATACACATGCCCGGATCATGACCTCGAGCGTCCGAATCGTTTACTTCCTCTGAAGTGTTCTCATACATCACCATGATAAGCTCTAGTTCATTTCTCATATCCCTCTTCGATACTGCGCACCAGGTCAGCTATTGACTCCACAGCTGAACCACCAAAGGTCACCCATAACATGACCCAAAATATCTCACTAACTTCCTCCCCATGACCATTATCCCAATTCCCTCCTGTTGCGACAATCACAACTCAAAACAAAATTATGATGATTCCCGACAGAGATGGAGACACCAGTCTCGCCCCTGGTTCAACCACCAGGCTCCAAAACTCAATACTAGGGCTACTCAAGCCTAAAACTCTTATGCATCATACACTGATCGAAGAACACTCCATCATCACACTCTCTTGCCGTCTAGTGAGTACTATGGCTCCTCGCAACATCACGACAGCCTCTGAATAGTGAGTACTACGGCTCCCCGTAGCACCACAACACCAACTGACTAATGAGTACTACGGCTCCCCATAGTACCACTATTCCCTCTCTCTGACTTGTGAGTACTACGGCTCCCCGTAGTATCACGACACCCTCTGACTAATGAATACTACGGCTCCTCGTAGCTTTACCCCATACTCTCATTCTCATTACAACGCCACACTACATCCACTAACTCATGCTCCGTAGACTATCATAAATAGCTACACACCCTTGCCCTAAATATGCATCACAGACTCTGGCGGCAACCGCTATAACAAAATACCTACCTCTACGGAGATCCACTTTCTTAAATAATCCCTTCTGATGCCAATACCCGAAGGGCTCCCACAGGAACCAAAAATACATGATACACCACTAGTCGTCCCAACTCAAGATTCTAAATAACTCTAAAATCGGGACATTATACCCGGTCACCACGGAACACCATTACAGAACATCGTGATGTCCTGCCTCAACCACTGATCTCCTACTCCCAGCACCATAGAGATACAACAATACATTTCCTCTGAACTCCATAAATAATTCCTCATTTTACCCAATACGCAACTTCAGTGTATTCAAACACTCAATTGGAATACAAAGAAGGCGCTAACGCTTTAAAACATGCTGATGATCCTCCGAAACCCTTTCCCCTACTGCTCAAAATCCAAGCAAGAATACATATACCGGCCTGGGAGTTAGCTGCTCGTAAATCTTCTATCCACCCTAAAAAGGGCCATAAACAATCCATACTTCGACCCAGAAGTTCTCAACTGCCCATACCATCATTACGAGTCTTCCACATGAAACGGCTCTGACCACCACCAGATTCCTGACCATTGGCCAACTGCCGAGGAGACACCCATCCTTTCTCAGACACATACCACATGCGTTATCTCGCTCTGCACCTTTCCTTGATCACCAATGACCCTGACTTCATGAATTCGAGTCGCATGCTTCTGTTTCCAATCCCTAACCGCTCTTGCATGAATCTCTGGTTCCCTCAATAAAATACCCGGTTCTTCCCCACTTAGCGTTCGAACCATCACCAATTGACGCATCAAATCTCTACCCCACAGACGGTTTCCTCCAGAAAGATCGCACCTACACTTGGAAGGTGCCACACAACGCCCAATGGTCTCCCCACGTAGAGATCAATAAACCTCAAGTACCCTAAATCTCCAAAGAAATCCTTAGGAACTTCTCATCACGACTGCCTCTAGCCATTCGAGGTCTCATACCATCCCAATACTGAATATCCCAATTGTTCAGTACTATCACTGACTCGTAGACTAAAACGATAAATCATAATACTCCTCATCCTCGACTTCTCAACCCCCATTCCAACACGTGAATTATCACAAGAATAGGGACTCCACTACCATACTCAATGCCCATCATAGACAGAAGAGACACCGCTCTAATATACTCCACTGGATTACCTGCTGATACCGCCATCACACGCCCTACTATACTCAATTAGGGTGTAATGTGGTCCTTGACCATCTCAGTCCCCACTGACTACCTGCTCATGGTAGATCATTTCCACGCGGCAGACATGCTGCCTGATACACTGGTGGAAAAATCGTCATCAATGACCACCTGTAGGGTTTACTCCTAAACTCAAAACCGAAATCTCACACCCCTCCTACTTCCCTTAGGAAACATATATAGCACCCAAAAAGTCACAAAAGGTGATATCTCCTCCATCGGCTGATTGGTCACTCATACCGCAATCTCCCATAGATGCCTTCTCTACTAATCCCAGAGTCTTGCGACTACCTCTGACATCTTACCAAGGTACTCTGAAATGCTCTCGACCTCCCTCTCAAGGGATGCCTTTTTCGAACTCAATCATGGCCCTTAGGCCTAAAACCCCATCACGTCCAAACTCCACCAATCAATCCTGATCGGACAACCAGAGAATCACAAGCATTAATTGCTAAGAACCATGGTACTCAGCCCCTGACATCTCTTCTCAATCTGCTACAATGTGTGGCACTCGAACTCTAACATCACCCATCAATCTACTAAGATGCATGGTACTCGAATCTATGGCATCACTTCCCAATCTGCTCCGATGTATGGTACTCGAACCATAACATCACTCCTCAATCTGCTCCGATGTATGGCACTCGAACAATAACATCACTCCCCAATCTGCTACGATGTATGGTACCCGAACCATGACATCACTCCTCAATCTGCTATGATGTATGGTACTCGAACCATGACATCACTCCTCAATCTGCTACGATGTATGGTACTCGAACCATGACATCACTTCTCAATTTGCTACTTAGAACCTTCAGAATACTCCCTGTATCGAGTATGGGTCCTCTGCTTTCGGTAGTACGGGCCCATACTACCTGCCACATCTACCCATACTTTCCACACGGACCATTCCAAAGCTCCTAAATAGCTGCTCAACCTTCTCGTTCACTAATTCTGCCACGCATGCTCGCTCCTCAGCGAAATGCTCTACTCCGCCACCGTACTCATCTGGCTAAGGTCACTCCCACTTCTCGGCCATCAGCTGCTGAAGAGCTCCTAATGATGCCAGTCATCTACCTCCTAAATATCGTCATATTCACTTGTTAGCTGACTCCCATCATTGAGAGATTTACAAAGCATGAAGCAAGCATCATTCGGGCATCGAAGAATACATAGAGCTCACTCTGGATGATAACTCCACTTGCTCTGCTCATTCCCAAGGTACCACCGAACTCTGCAACTCTGCCCCTCGCGGGTTCTAACTATTCTTCGATAAACTCCACAATAATCATCTAGGCGTCTCTCCTAGATTATCCCTCTACGCAAATCCCCTAAAAGGATTCCAACTGAATACTCTCACTCATACTCAAAAGCACATCACATATAACAACAACTCCTAGGCTAAGGCATCACAAATCAGGCCACTCTAGTCCTAGCCTATCTCTAGCATGCACAATGTATCATAAATATCTCATAACACAAAAGTAAGGGTATTTTGGGAAATCACCGTTCGGGCTCTGTCTGATTGTACACACTACTCTTTCTCGCTTTCTCTTTGAACTCTTATTCACTTTTAGAAAATCATTTCTTTTGAATACTTTTCTTACATCCTCAGTATGAGTCCAGATTTACCCGAAGGTGCATCCGAATCCCTCAAACTAAGGCTTTGATACCAACTTGTAACACCGAAATTTTCAAAACAAAATTTTCAATTAAAATAGTTTATCTCTTTAACACTTTTTGTAAAACCTCCTTTTTATTTTAATTACAATACATAACTCTTTTGTTCAATCAATTAATAAACCAGGATCCTCAAAACAAACGCTTTCTCTGGTGTGTACAATCGAGCCGGTGTCGTCCCGTGATCCTGAGAAAACCTGAAACATATAACACAAAACACTGTAAGAACGAAGCTTAGTGAGTTCCCCAACATACCACTATAACACATATTAGCCATTCAACGCTATAACTCTGTTGACCCTCTGGTCAGTATGTCTGAGTGGGACCCTCCAGTCCCAACTCTCTATGGACCTTCCGGTCCTAACTCTTTGGACCCAAAGGTCCTAACTCTGGTAACTCTGAATCATGCATATCACATATCACAATAAATCTCATAAAATAAATAGCATACAAATACACTGGAACATAACTCTAAACCTAACTATGTGGACCTTCTGGTCCTAGCTCTATGGACCTTCCGGTCCTAACTCTAATATACACACAGCATAAATCACATAGAAATAATGTAGTGCCACACATCACATAGATAGTATATAATATCTCTATCACATAACTCTGTTACCACTCTAGGTAAAGTATAGTGAGAAGACTCACCTGACAAGTAGAAAGCAGATATCCTTACACTTGAATCTCGAACTCGCCACCGCCTAACACATAAGGCAAATACTCTCATGAATATAACTCTCGAGACTAGACTCAACCCTCCCTTGGCACCCACAGAAGGGTAAAAGACCATTTTACCCCTCTCTTGACTCTAATGTCCAATCATTGACTAAACCCCAAAAGTCAATGAAGTCAACTGTCAACCTTGACCCAATTCGTCGAGTGCACTTGGGCGACTCGGCGAGTCTACACGTGTCCACTAACTCTTTAGTCCCGTTTGGCATGTCGAGTTCCTCCCCTTGCTTGATGAGTCACACCTGGCATGAATTGCAGGGCCACCCCAACTCAACTCGCCGAGAACAAGTCGTCGAGTTCTGCCTTGAACTCCATTCCTCTAATCCCCCCTCTGACTCAGTGAGTTATTTCCCCAACTCGGCAAGTCTACTCACCGAGTGATTTACGGGAAACCCTAACCCTTCTCGCCGAGTCTGATATTTGGACTCGACGAGTTCATTCCATGCACAAACTCCATTGACCTCCTGAGGTCAGATCTGTTCCTTAAATCCATAGATCTGACCTTCCCAAGCATGATAATCACGCAAAGCTCAGACCTTGACACTCATATAACATCTAGATGGTCTCACTTGGTGATTTAGCCCAAAAAATAACCTCCCAATTTCATGGCTTCCAAAATAACTCATAAAGCTTCAAGGGTTAAGGTCTCTGGAGCTCTTTGAGTCTAGATCTAAAGCATAAACTTGAGAAGGGACCAATTGCTCCACATATCCATCCTCTAAAGGGGTTAGAAAACCATAACTCTAAGAATTAACACCAAATCAGAAGGTCCAAATAAATACCTCAAGATGAAGTCTCTAAACTCTGAAATCACCAGAATCGCTCCTCGTTCAGCCTCCTCTTGCATTGGTCACCTCCTTCTCGCAATCACACCAACAAAATGATCAAAAGTAGCCTCTCTTTCCTCACAAATGCTCTAGATCTCTTAAGGTTTCTCTCTGGGGTTTGGTATCCGCAAATGACAGCCCTAAGGGCCTTTAAATAGGTCCCAAAACCAGGAAATAAGGGTTTCATTAAACAGCGTGGACTCGTCGAGTCCACTCATGAACTCGCCGAGTCCAGCTATGAACTCGGATAAGAATTCGCGACCATACTCGGCAAGTCTAAGCGCCAACTCGCCGAGTCCCCTCCCAACCTCCAAAAATAAAGGAATAAAATAATATTCCTGGGAATCCGGATGTTACGCTTCTTCATACTCAGCCCCTAATCTCTTAGTTGACTTTGAATCCATATTACTTGAGAAGTACAAGATGTCGCAGCTATATACTCAGCTTCAGTTGTTGAAAGTGACACACAGGTTTGCTTCTTAGACTGTTATCTAGCAAGTTTAACGTCAAGGAATTCGCATCCACCTGTAGTGCTCTTTCGGTCTAGATCACATCCTCCAAGATCAACTTCATAAAAAGCATGATTGAAGAATCTAGATCTAGCATTGTACCAAAGACCGAGAGATGAGGTTCGCTTTAAGTAACGAAAAATATTTTTTACAGCAAGCATGTGAGGTTCTCTTGGATTGGCTTGAAACCTAGCACAATAACAAACAGAAAACATTATGTCCGGTCTACTGGCTATTAAATACATAAGGGACCCTATCATTTGTCGATATAGTGTTATGTCAATAACAAGTTGTTCCAGAGAAGGTGTTAACTTAGCTCCAGATGCCATAGGAACCTTCACTTTCGAATTGCCCATCATACCGAATTTTGCCAACAAGTTCTTTGTATAGGCCTCCTAGTTGATAAACATACCTTCTGGTCCCTGTCTAATATTCAAACCAAGGAAAAAGTTAATTGGACCCATTGCGCTCATTTCAAATTTAGTCTCCATCAACTTCCTGAATTCATCCGTTAAGCTAGGATTTGTGGAGCCGATGATGATGTCATCGACATAAATCTGAACTATCATTAGATGTTCGCCTTCTTTCTTTCGAAAGAAGGTTGGGTCATTCGAACCTTGCTTAAATTTTGACATTTTTAGAAAGCGAGTTAAAGTTTCATACCAGGCCCTTGGTGCTTGTTTCAGTCTATACACAGCTTTATCTAACACATAGCAATGATCGGGGTATTTCTCATTCACAAATCATAGTGGTTGCTCAACATATACCATTTCTTCTAGTTCTCCATTCAGAAAGGCACATTTCACGTCCATTTGAAAAACTTCAAAGTTTTTATGAGCAGCATATAACAGAAAGATTCTTACACATTCCAACCACGCTACAGGAGTGAAGGTTTCCACATAGTCTATTCCTTCCCCTTGGCAATATCCTTTTACTACCAACCGAGCCTTGTTTCAAATAACATACCCCTCTTTGTCCAATTTATTCCTAAAGACCCATTTCAAGCCAACCACTGAAGCATCATGTGGTCTGGGAATCAGCCTCCAAACTTGATTGCGTTCAAACTCATGGAGCTCATCTTCCATTGCTTGAACCCAATCAGAATGATCAAGTGCAACATTAACCATTTTTGGCTCAACCTTGTAAATAAATGAATTAAACATACAAATTTCAACTTTAGAGAATAATGCAGTTTGTTTCGCTTTCAACTGAGAACAAGTAAGAACTTTCTCAGATGATTCTCCAATACTTTGAGCTTTGGGATGATCCTTGGTCCATTTCACTAAAGGAGGATAATTTAGGTTATAGGCTGGATCCAACTCTGCGTTTACTTCCTCTTCGAGTTCGGATTGATCACCTTCGTCAGTTGCATTCTCTTTCTCCCCCTCGGCTGGCGAAGTGTATCCTTTGTCAGAATCAGAGTTTTCCTCCTCAGTGGGAGTCAGATTATCCCCCTTGATTGGACTACAATTGGGTGGGTTTGGAGCTGTATGTTCTCCCTCGCCTGGACCTTTATGAATTGGGGACGGAATTTTATTCTCCCCCTCAAAAGATATTTCTTTTGTCTTAGGTGCTGATGAACTCTCCCCCTTGAACAATGAGTCGTTGTTTGGAGAGTCAGTAGAGGGTTGACCACCTATCGCTTTAGGGGGTTCGGTTTTTATTTCTTTGGCAGCGTCATCTATAATCTTTTTGAGATTATCGATTTTGTTGTCTATTGCTTTCACTTCTGAGGGTACTGCTTTCTCTAGTTCATCAAATAACTGAACGTACTCTTCAAACAAGTTGGATATGGGAACCGAGATTTGTCCTAATTCAGTAAAAATTTCCTTTAAGTCATTTTCGCTCCATTTGAACTTTCTTCATGTAATTGTCGTCAAAGGTTACATAGTATGTTTCTTCAATTCGTTTGGAACATTTTTTCAACACTCTGTATGCTTTTGATGTTAGCGAGTAACCCAGAAAGATTCCCTCATCGGCTTTGACGTCAAACTTATTTTGGTTCTCTTTAGAATTGAAAATAAAGCACCTTGAATCGAATATGTGGAAAAATTTGACATTGGGCTTTCGATTGTTGAAGACCTCATATAGAGTGATTGAGAATCTTTTGTTAAGCAAGGATCGATTCTGAGTGCAGCACGCGGTTGCAACAACATCATCCCAGAAGTATAACGGAAGGGAAGCGAAGCTTAGCATGTTTCTGGCTACCTCACATAAAGAAAGGTTTCGTCTTTCAACGATCCCATTCTGTTGTGGTGTGTAAGGGGCTGAAAAGTTGTGAGTTGTCCCCTTGTAAGCCAGAAAGTCCTCAAATTCTTTATTTTTGAATTCCAGCCCATTGTCGCTTCTGATATTCCTCACCATCTTTCTCAGCTGCACTTCAACTTGCTTGATAAACACCTTCAACTTGGGACTAGCGTTTGATTTCTGTTTAAGAAACAAAAACCAGGTGAAGCGTGAAAAATCATCTACAATGAAAAGAATAAACTTACTACCACAGAAGCTTTCGATAGCCGAAGGTCCACATAAGTCAATGTATAGAAGTTCGAGAGCTTCAACAATCTTTGTATTGATTCGTGTAGGATGCATCTTTCTGCTCTGTTTTCCCATTTGACACGCTGCACACAGATGTTCCTTATCAAATTTGAGAAGAGGAAGGCCTCGAACATGATCACCAAGCACCAACTTATTAATTTCTTTGAAGTTCAGGTGCGATAGGCATCGATGCCATAACTAGCTTTCATTAGTATTCGCCTTTTATAGCAGACATATTGCTGGTTTACCTTGAATTGGGTTGAGATTTAAAGGATACATCTCTCCCTTACGTTCAGACTTCGACAGAACCTTTTTAGATTGTTTCTCAATTATCTCAGATCCTTCATCATCAAATGATACCTTCAAACCTATGCCCAAAACTAATTGTGATACACTTATGAGGTTGTGCTGCAACCCTTCGACATACGCTGCTTTTCAAATTGTGAACTCTCTATTGGTTATCATTCCATATCCTTTGATTTTTCCATAAGACTTGTTGCCATACTTCACGCATCCACCATCCTTAAGGGACCGAAACTCCCTTAACTCTTCCTTTTTCTCTATCATGTGACATGAGCAGCCACTATATATATACCATTCGTCATCAAACTACTCGTCACTGATAACCTGCGAAATTAAGCTGATTTAGGAACCCAAAGTTTCTTGGGTCCTGGTAATTTTTTCATAGAGAAAGGAACAACAACAGATATATCAACAAGATAGGTTCTTTTTATGAGAGTTGTTTCGTCTTTTCTTTTGATAGTGTATACTTTTATTTTATTTTTGTCTTGTTTAAACTTCAATGTGTTAATTGGTGTTGTGATGCTTGGAGACCTTCCATGTTCCTTAAGGTTGGCTTCCTTTTTATTATGATTGACTTTTGCTTTAGAATCAAGCTTTCCTTTCCCTTTAACATCCTTTGTTTAGTTATGTTTCTTTTAGGAAGAACCGAGACTTGACCTTCGGTTCTCAGTTTTGGTGTTGGGACCGAACCATGAAGTTCGGTTCTAAAATCTGTTATTGAAACCGAAACTGGATGTTCGGTTCTTTCCTTTGGAGTCGGAACAAAGACTGGATGTTTGATTTTGAATTTTGGAGTAGTAAGAACTAGGACTGAAACTATTCTTTCTTTTGATCTCCGGATTGTCATTCTCTACGACATTTGCTTCTTTCTTTGGAGTAATATAGTTGGGATTTTGAGACTACCAAAACCTTTTTCGCTCATTCAGATTCTTCATGTACCTCTGATTTCTTTGACGTTTCTGTTCAGCTAACTCCTTCTGTGATTTGTGGATGTTGAAGCTTGATTTTTTCTTCTCATGTTGAGCTTCGGTTGAATTGGATATGTTTGAAGTCTTCTTTGATTTTTCCGGTTTCTTTCTCGGTTGTTCAGGTATATCTTTAGTTCCACTTGTGCTTGGTTTGTCGAAGCTTGAGGGTTTGTTGATTGGTTCAGCAACATATCTGCCCTTCACCCTCCATGAGGTGTGCTCTGACAGACCCACTATCTCATTTGCATTGTCAATAGGAGCAGACCAAAAATAGTTGTCACAGCCTTCAACATTGTCTTTGTCAACCAGAAATTTTAGGTCAGCTGTTTGTTTTGCAATGGTCCCTGTGACAATGTAGACCTGATTTGGCACACTTTGAACCTACTGATAAACCACTGCCTTTTCTTTGAGTTTCTTTGACTTATCTTGTCACAAACGAGCATATTTAATGGAATTTTCGGATATTAGAGATTTCTCGTTTTCGCTTTTCATGAACTCAGACCAATCAACTTCATCCTCTACTGAAATTTCACTCATCTCACTATCCTCAAATTCATACATATTTTCTATATTCAATTTGTGTTGGGTCATTAATTTTGAGTTAGAAGAGTCAAATGATTGTAAGGTTTTTGTCTTGATTTTAAGCTTTTCATTTTCGTCTAAAAGATTTTTAAGCATGCATTTGTTTTCTTTTGAGTCAATGAAAGACTCAATTTTGTGTAGACCAATTTTATAAGCGACGGAAGTTTCTTCTGATGACATTATGGATTCACATTCAGCAATAGCCTCATCCTCCTTAAACTCAAGGAAGGGCAAGATCATCTTATAAATCTTTTTCCCTAATTCACAGTCTAAGTGTAATTGTGTAATATTTGTTTATAAGCGTTTAGCAACTAAGCAAAATATGTTTATTTGTTTTAAAAATTTTAAATTGTCTCTTTGCAAATAGATAACCTCATCCCAATCCTTAATTAACTTCGCCTCCTTAAGCTCAATCCACATGCACCGCTCCTCACTCTTTGATGACTCCCTGCTCAGTTGGTCAGTTAGGTTAGAGTTCGTTAAGTGAGTTTGCATGAGACTACTACTGATATTAGCAAATTTAAATTTAAGTTCGTTTAATTCTTCTTCGTAATTTGCGACTAGAACTTTAAGAGATTCGAGGATAGATTGTACCTTTTTGATTAATCGATCACAGTCGTTGATCTTTTCACTCATGGGCTTAGCAGTGAAACACTTTTCCTCCTTTAAGTTCGGCTCCTTATGCTCATTATCTGTTGGTACTCATGCAGTCACCATCAAGCACTGTCCAGCCGAACCATGAACTTCCGCTTTTGCCACATAGGCTTTGCCGTGCGTAGGCTTCCTTACTTCTTCATCCTCAGATTCTGTTGACCAGACTTCAACGCCACCAAACTCATCTTCATCTGCATTCTCCTGCACAATCAAGGCATTCACAGAACTATTAGTTGCTTTCTTTTTCTTGATCTCTTCCAACTTGCGCATATAGTACGCCTCATCATCTTCACCATCTCTTTTCTCAGCCATTTTTTTAGCATGCAATCTTTGGCAAAGTGATTCTTGCCGTGACAGTAATTGCAATCGAACCTAGAGTCTCCTGCAAGCTTGCTCTCCTTCTTATCATCATCCTTTTGTGAGACATTCTTGGATTCCTCTTTCACCTTCTCAAAGCTATAACTGCCTTGCCAGTTTCGGTTTTTATTGGTAGGAAATTTCCTTCTTGCAAACTTCTTGGGATTGGAGACCATCATTGCATATTCTTCATTTGTCAGGTCACAATCAGACAGATTTGAGTCATCTTCTTCTTCCATTGCATTGTTTCCATTTGCGATAAGGGCTAACGAGCCCATGCTAGACACCGCCTTCTTTTCTTTTGTCATTGTGCTTTCATGAGATTTTAAGATTCCCATCAGCTTCGCCAATGAGTAAGACTTGAATTGTTCATGAGCCTTTACAGTTGAGACCACTACCATCCACTCAGGTCTCATGCCATTCATAAACGTAACCATCTGCTTAATCTCCTTTCTTTCAATACCGCGCTTCATCATTTTGCTGAGCAGATGATTATAGCGATCAAATGTTTGAAGAAGAGTTTCATCAGGTTTTTGAGCAAAAGCACCGAACTCAGAAAGTAGCAAGGTTTGTATCGAATGCTCTAGATCTTCATCAGTCGAATACAATTCTTTCAGTCTGTCCCATATCTCATTTGCGGTAGTGCAAGAACTCACCAGACGGAAGGTATTGGCTTGTACGACAAATCTGATTATTCTTAAGGCTTTTAGATTTCACTGTTGCTTTTCTTTTTCATCTTGTAGAATTTTCTCCACGTCCACTAAGAGCTAATTGTACTCCTTTTGAGTCTTCATTGTCCTATTTGTCCCTGCGTGAACAAACGGACCATCTGCGATAGCTTCCCAGATGAGATAACCATTGTCTTCAAATCCAACCATGTAATCTTCAAATTGATGCACCCACACTTCATAGTCCTGAGTGTAGAGAATAGAAATTGTTATGGATGAACCATTGCTATTCGAGAGGTTGATTGGATTGCTTTGAGAGTCTTCGAGCGACATTTTGATCATGTGTTCTTAATATGCTAGAATCAGACTTGTAAATTTAAGATTAGGGTTTTATCAAACTCTAAGGTTACCGACGACAGGTAGAAGAAGGCCTTTAAATTTTAGATAAAAGCAGAAACCCTAATAATATTACATGCAGAAGAAATGCGTATTAGTTACACAGTCTCCAGCTTTGATACCAATTGATGAAACAATATTCCTAAAGGATCGATAGATTCAAGCAGATGAACAATAAACGAAATAACTAGAACACAAGAATAATTTGAAAGATGTCGAATGATTAAATTTTAACACCCCAGAAGAGCTCGACAAAGAACTTCTACTGTAGAGGTGTTTTAGGGTTACAATGCAACTCAATAATTAAAACTTCTACCGTATTAAAGGCATACATGCAAGCACTATTTATAATGTTATATTAACCCTAATTTCGGTTGGACAGGCCCAAACCGTATATACAAAAACTAGCCCATGACGCAACACATAATACCCAAAAGTTTATTTTACATTTCATTTTTGAGGGTCGATTATGTAAATCTACATAGTACGAAAATTTCTCTTTATTATTTTAAAAAGAAATACAATTTACATAGATTCAAAATAACGGGTTGTTACATTATCCCCCCGTTAAAGAAAATTTTGTCCCGAAATTAGGACTACAACGTTACAGAAAGACTAGGGAAAAAGATGTGGATATTTATGTTGCATTTGATCCTCCCGATCCCAAGTGAATTCAGGTCCCTGTTTTCCATCCCAACGAACCTTCACTATCGGGATACGGCTTTGTTTGGTTTTCTTAACTTCCCTATCTAGAATCTCTATGGGTTCTTCCACAAAGTTGATTCTCTCGTTTAACTCGATCTCCTCGATTGGGATTACAAGAGTCTCATCGGATAGACACTTTTTCAAGTTAGAAATGTGGAAGGTAGGATGAATGTTACTTAGTTCTTGGGGTAGTCAAAGTTTGTAAGCTACAGGACCGATTCTAGCTAGAATCTCGAATGGTCCTATATACCTTGGATTCAATTTGTCACACTTTCCAAAGCGTATCATGCCCTTCCAAGGAGAGACCTTTAACAAGACGTGGTCACCTACCTAGACCTCCAAGGGTTTTCTCCTATTGTCAGCATAGCTTTTCTATCTATCTCTGGAAGCTTTAACTCGCTCCCGAATTTGTACGATTTTCTCTGTAGTTTCTCGAATAATTTCCGGACCAGTGAGAGTACTATTTGCAACTTGATTTCTAGCCAATTTCATATCACCCACTTCAGCCCAGCACAGAGGTGATCTGCATTTGCGTCCATAGATTTCTTCGAATGGAGCAACCTTTATGCTAGTGTGATAATTGTTATTATAAGAGAACTCGACGAGGGGTAAATGAGTTTCCCATGCTTTCCCAAAGTCTATCACGCAGGCTCGCAACATATCTTCTAGAGTTTGAATCGTCCTCTCACTTTGTCCGTCCATTTGTGGATGGTAGGTTGTACTCATGTCTAGCCTAGTTCCCAAAGAGTTTTGTAAAGACTGCCAGAAACAAGAACTGAATCTACTATCTCAGTCAGAAATAATAGATACTGGCACACCATGCAATCTAACTATTTCTCTGATGTAAGTTCTTGTTAGGTTCTCCATCTTGTCGGTTTCTTTTATGGGCAAGAAGTGTGTGGATTTGGTTAATCCATAGTGGATTAGCCAAGTAGTATCATAACCACCCGTTGTATTGTGTAACTTACTTATGAAATCCATCGTAATCCGCTCCCACTTCCATTCAGGGATTTCAGGTTGTTGCAATAAACCTGAAGGTTTCTAGTACTGTACTTTGACTTTGGCACAAGTAAGGCACTTACCCACGAATGTAGAAATCTCGGCCTTCATGTCAGGCCACCAATAAAGTTTCTTAAGATCCAGATACATTTTTTCTGAACCCGGATGAATGGAGTACCGAGTTTTGTGTGCTTCATTCATAACCTCTTCTCTGTAACCACCGAACTTTGGTGTCTAAATCTGGTTTAAGAAACAATAGACTCCATCACTTCTAACTTCGAAATTTTTATCCATTCCTCTCAGTGTTTCAGCTGCCACATTTTCGGGTTTTAAGGCCTTGATTTAAGCCTCTTTTATCTACACGGACAGATATGAATGTATCGTCATTGTCAACGACTTTACTCGACTCCCCGAGTATTCTTTTCTACTAAGGGCATTAGCTACAATATTGGCTTTACCAGGGTGATAATGAATCTCGCAATCGTAATCGTTCAGTAGCTCCACCCACCATCGTTGCCTCATGTTTAGCTCCTTCTAGTCGAAGATATGCTGAATACTTTTATAATCTGTGAATATTGTGCATTTCGTACCATATAAGTAATGTTTCTAGATCTTCAAAGCAAATACCACTGCTCCTAGTTCAAGGTCATGCGTTGTATAGTTGACTTCATGTGTCCTAAGTTGTCTCAAGGCGTAGGATATAACCTTGCCTCGGTGCATAAGAACACATCCCAGCCCTTGATTAGAAACATTAGAGTACACTACAAAATCCTTTGTCCCTTCAGGAAGATACATGATCAGTGCACTGCATAGAGCTCGTTTCATTGCTTGGAACGTTGTTTCTTCTTTTTCTCCCCAACTAAAAGTTACACCCTTTTGTGTCAGTGTGGTAAGCGGTTTAGTAATTCAGGAGAAGTTTTGGATAAATCTGCGATAGTAGCCAACAAGACCTAAGAATTGTCGGATTTCTATAGGTGTTTTGGTTGCTGACCAGTTCTCAATTGCCTTAATTTTGGATGGGTCCACGTGAATTCCCTCTTGACTAACCACGTGACCTAAGAAGTCCACCTTTCTAATCCAAAATTCACATTTTGAGAACTTCACATACAGTTTCTCCGTTCTTAGAGTTTGTAATAATTGACGAAGATGTTGGCCATACTCCTCTTCACTTCTTGAGTAGGTAAGGATGCCGTCAACAAAGAATATGACAAATTTGTCCAGGTATGGATGACACACTCTGTTCATTAAGTCCATGAACACAACAGGTGCATTTGTCAATCCGAAAGGCATCACTACAAACTCGTAATGACAATAACGAGTTCTAAACGTTGTTTTGGGAATATCCTCCTCCAAAATACATAACTGGTGATACCCGGATCTCAAGTCTATCTTCGAGAAGTAGGTCGCACCATGAAGTTGGTCGAACAGATCATCAATGTGATGTAGAGGATAACGGTTCGTAATGGTAAGCTTATTCAGCTCGTGATAGTCTATGCACATACAGAATGTCCCGTCCTTCTTCTTCACGAACAAGACCGGTGCTCCCCACAGTGAGAAACATGGTCTTTTAAAACCTTTTCTAAGGTGTTCGTTCAGCTGGCTGGATAATTCCTGCATTTCTGAAGGTGCAAGACGATAGGGGGATTTGGCTACAGGGGTAGCCTCAGGACTTAAGTTGATCCTGAATTTGACTTGTCGTTTAGGTGGCACTCATGGGAGATCGTCGGGAAATATGTCAGGAAAGTTGCAGACCTCAGGAATGCTCGTGATGTCTTTCATTTCTTCTTTTTGTCTACCACATGAGCTAAGAAATCACAGTACTCCTTGCGAATATACTTTTGTGCCTTGATACAAGAAATGATTTGAAGGTTCGTTCCGGTTTTGTCATTGTAGATCATAAGAGTTTTGTTTTTCGGCAAGTTCAGGCGAATGGCTTTTTCATAGCATAGGATGTCGGCATGGTTCGAACACAACCAATCCATACCAATAATGTCGTCAAAACTTTTGAAAAAGACCAACATAAGGTCTATTGGGAAGGAAAAGTTATTCAAGGTAAGGGTACATCCTATGTATATGTCGTTAGTGTATTCAGATTTCCCATTGGCAATTTCTACTGTGAAGGTCTCATTTAGTGGTTGGGAGTTTTGTTTTAGTAGGTGTTAAAAATTATGACTCATGAAGCTCTTCTCAGCACCACAATCAAATAGAATGCATGCATAAATATTGTTGAGAAGAAATGTACCCGTGACCACCGTAGGGTCTGCCACAGCCTCTTCGTGACCAATTGCCAGAATTCTTCTAACTCCCCCAACATTTCTAGTTTTCGGACAATCTCTTTTGAAATGTCCAACTTCCCCGCATCCATAACATGCTTGACCTACTCCAATGACAGGTACTTGGTTAAGTGGTTAGGGTGGTGATTTACATAATCGGGTAGTATGCCCTTTCTTGTTGTAGTTACGACACTGCATTACTTGGCAATTTCTGTTATGGTGGAAATTACACTTATTGCATTTAGGGAGTTTACCAGCTTTAGGCTTAGTTGGTGTGGGATTAGCAGGAACCGTAGCTGGTATAATGGCAACATGGACTGCTACTAACCATTGCTTTTTTAAGGGCTCCTGAGAAGATTGGCCCCTCCTCTTATTCCAGTTTTTCTTCTTGCTATTGTTGTAGTTATTGTTGTTATTTCCCTTGGGTTGTTCTGAAGCAGTAACCACAAAGTTTCGACTGGCTCCATGGTCAATGAGTGACTGTGCTAGCTCTTTGGAACTGTCAAAGGTAAAAGGCCTGGAAGCAATTACAATTCCCTGAATTTGGGGCGACAACCCCCCGAAGTACCTTTCAATATTTTTGCTCTCCAGAGCAACCATATCAGACATAGGATCGCCAAGTCGTTGAACCTATTAGTGTAGGTTGTTATTTCTGAACCAACCATTATAAGACCCCAGAGCTCTTGCTCGAGTTTCTGAATTTTGCCCCGCGGATAGTATTCCCGCATCAACATTGTCTTCAAGTTCTCCTAACTTATCAAGTTAGCCACTACTAGTGTCAGGGCCTTAACATGTCCGTTCCACCATGATAGGGCTCTATATCCAGAGGTACAAGAAGCGAATTTAACCTTGCTACCTTCCAGGCAGGAGCAGACTTCGAAAAGTACCTCTGTCTTCTCAATCCAATGCTTTAACACCATAACCCCCCAGTCCCTTTGAAGGTCCTAGATTTGGCGTTAGTAAATTCCTTGTAGGTACACTCCCGATGGTGTCCGTGACTTTCACTCTGATTGGAGGGATGTGTTCCACTCCCCGACCCACTTGCAATAGTGGTGTTTATATGGGACATAGCAGCTACGATAGTTGCAGTGACCGCTACCTGAAACATGGTAGCGTCAAATTAAGGTGGTGGTGGCGGAGATGGTATTGGCACTTCATTAACAGGAACACGCCTTGGGTTTCTCCAAGGAGGAAAACTATTGTAAGATATCACAAATGGACATGAATTTGATATCTCAGAATTAAAACACTTATTTCAATATGGATCTAGTATTCAAGTTATCATACAATACACTTATGAATTTTTGTTTGACACACGATGAAGTAAAACGTAATTCAAATACTTCCATATATATATATATATATATATATATATATATATATATATATATATATATATATATATATATATATATATATATATATATATATATATATATATATATCTTGGAGACATGATTTTGTTTGGAAAATTGGAGACATTTCTAAAGGTTTAACTTACATAAAATTACTAAAAGTAATACATTTAGCTGAATTCCTAATTCTATAACACACTTGGAAGTAGTGCAAACACTACTTGCGATGTGCACTGCGCCGAGTAGTAGACTTTGCTGCATTGTGTTTGGTTTCCATTAAACGCCTTTCCAGGGTAGTTTGATTCTCCTTTAATTCTCTTATCTCGGTGAGGGCAGCATTCATTTGGTTCTACAGTGCCTCGGTGTGAGTTCGGGTGTCATCATGAACTCCGTCTAAACAACGAATATCTGCAGCATTGATTTGTGCCGTCATACTGAATTCCAGGATCCTATTTATCGAAACTCTACCATGATCGGTTTGGCGAGCTATACGATGTACAATGACAGGAAGAGCACTGTCGACTGAACCTCCGTTATTAAGGTTGTAGAAATCTTGGCACATTTCATAGGGTGGGCGCTAGCCCTATTGTCGGCTCTAGTGGTATATGTGCTCTCCCCAAACTGGCGTTGGCCCTTGAAATCCTTGCCTGACTACGGGAGGTGGGATGGTTGGTGAGGGGTTGTATAATGTGGGTTCTATGTCGGTACCCTCTGAATCTTCATCTTCTTCTACCAGTTCCTCTTCTTCTTCTTCTTCCTCTTCTGGTTCCTCTACTGGATCCTCTTTCGGATCCTCTACTATCCAATGATTATTCCCCAGGTTAGGAAAATAGGGATCGCCAGGTGGAGGTGAAGGGTTTTGAGCATTCTAACACTCCTATGGTGTACATGCAACCCTAAATACCTTGGATCTATGTTTTCCCTATTACACATGCGAATATGAGTATTCCAAGGTATTACTCTAACTAGCATACAATCTTTTGATACGTGGGCAATAAAATAGATAGAATACATACCTTGTTGATGTAGCTTGACTCCATGAAGCTCGAGAGCCTCGTGCCCCAAGTGTGACACCTCAAATGGTTCACACAACACCATCAACACTTGGAATAACCATGAGAAGAAGACACACATGCTCAAATCGGCTAGCCCTCATATATATATATATATATATATATATATATATATATATATATATATATATATATATATATATATATATATATATATATATATATATATATATATATAGTCCAACTGTTTGAGCTAAATGGGTACTTATATAGTGTGCACATTATGGTTACACCATGTAACCCATGACTTTACCCATTCCTTATGCTCCATGGGTTTTAACCTCCATGGAGTATCCATGGGTCACCACATGGGTTAAACCCAACTTAAGGAATCATGGATCATAAGCCCACATATATAAGAATGAATGATTTACACAATCAATCCGCATATATTTAATTAGTCTCTTTTGATCACTAAATTGAGTCCAAACTAATTCTTGATCAATACTAATTAAATAACATGATTTCATATTAATATATTAGAACTTATAATATATTAAGATGTCACAAATGTCCTCTTCTCACAAACGGTCTATCCAAATGTTTCGATGCCATGCAACCCAAATGGACCATGCCGAGTCAGGCCAAGTACATACCAATTATAGTTATTGACTTAGACACTAATCCAATAGTCTCCCACTTGGATAAGTCTAAAACTATTATTGAGTATGACTCCATGAACCAACTGGCAATCGTAGATACATAAGCGACTGTCGAACTCTGACCTTGTCAATGAACTCTGAACTTTGTCAATGACTTGTCCATTACATAAGGGATCATATATTCCTCCATTCTAGATATCATATGGACTAATACATGGATTATAATCATTCTCTATGTCCATCTTTTGTGTCCGGATTTCCGATTTATGATGAATGACTGATTGAACAAATCAAATCAGTCCTAGCTTGGCCAACCACTCACATGTGTCATCGAAAAATCATCGAGGGGCCCATAGATGTCGCTTTTATCTTGAAGGTAAAAGGAATGGATAAACTTCGACTCATATGGCTTGTTCTACTACTTGTTGAATCATACACAAAGGCACGTTTTATAACATCGAGTTACCAATGCGTTTTCGTGCAATCAATGTATAACCAACTCATAGTAACAACTCATATCTCTAGGTTTGAAGAATATAAGATATTATCATCTCATGAGCACTCATGATAAAATCCATGAAGCGATTCAGATGAGCGTGGGTTGAATCCAATACTCGAATCCCTTATCCCAGGAGTACTCACGAACACTATAGCCCCTTTTTCCCAGACAAAGTACAAACCCATTCAGGACAGTCTTACCTTAATACTAACATCCAACGTATTATCGACTATGGATGATTTGAACAACGTAGTCATTCAGGGAGAACAACCTAGTTATTCGGGAAGTCAAAACATTCAAAGTGAAACACAAGAATAATCGAATCCAATATCATCTCAGAACTTATGAATATAAATAGATCATCTTTTATTTATCATCATATGATTACACATTATTCATTGTATACTATTTCGAATTATCAACTTTATACTTGAATTAAAACAATAGTTGTCCCATGCTCCAAGCATGTACACTATGTTTTCTAAACACTAGTCATGCCATACACCAAGTATGCACACTATGTTTGTCTATGATCTTTACTTTGTGAAATAGATCGATTGAACATAATTCCAATGATTCTCATTTCACAATCCCCAAATCCTTACCGCAAATGCAAGAATTCCAAACTCCTGCCATTTTCTGAAATTTGTTAGATTTTAAACTTATATGCACTGATCCTCTTGTAATGATTATGCACAAAGTTACAAAGACTTGTCAACAGTCATTATAGAATATTCCAATGGAGATGAACTCTATGGAAACGAAGTCTCAAATTCAAAGTACATTTCTTTGAACATCCTTCTTGCATTAAGTTTTATAATCTTACACATATTGAATAACTTCCAACTATGAAACATTTTCCATATTCCATTTTGACTATCACTTCTAAATAAGGGTTGCCTCCTTTCAGAATATGTCAGTATGGTCCTTCCAAATTTCACACATATACTTCCAACTATCCTTGAGCAACCAATCTTTGGTAATCCTTAGATTGTCCCCGACAATTGCTTAATCATTTTATTCATATCTAATTATAGATTTTCCCCTCTTAATGCCTAGAGCATTTGGAAAATTTAGAAAGGATGAATATTATAGCACATGCAATCGATCCTATATCTAAAGCATATGGGACAGGATTCTTGATGTCTCACATAAAGACATGATACTGGACCAGTCTTTTTGCTATAATATTTCTATGTCTATTTGCCAAGTTCTCATAATTCAGATTATGAAAAGGGATGTTGTAATCATAATCAAATTTTAGAATGCAAATAATGTTCCCATATATAGAATTTTCTTATGTTGAACCATTCCAACATAACATTCATATATATACTTGACTAAATTTGATTAAAATCTCACGATCTAACCTTTTAGATTTGAAATGAAGTACAATTTCCTCTCCCTTAATTATAGAAAAATAACTTTTCCCAATTGAAACTTCTGTTTTCTATAATTAACATTGCTAACTTGCAACACTTATCATAATTATCATGCTCCTACTAACATGACGATTATTAGCATAACACTTATGCTCCCACTAGCTTTGACATGTACTCAGAAATCAGATGGACTTCTAGAAATCAATATTGTATTGACTTTCTTACCAAATTTCAAATTTTTGATACGAGATGTTTTGATAAAACTTTATCAAAATCATACACCTTTCCTTAGATAGCACACATGTGTGGCTAAACAATTTCAGAACTATGAAGAGGGATGTTGTAATCATAGTCTCAATCATTTAGACCTTTTCCATTTCTCACAAGTCCATGTTAGTGTGTCGGTTAACCACACACGCTCCACTAACAACTTTGAGAATGCAAATATCACAATTGCTATCTACTTAAAATCTACTTAGTGAAAGTGTTTCCTCACTATCATTTTCATGAATCGTTGAGAAACCTTATGACACTTAGATTTTATGGTGTATGTGATCCTATCTATGTGAACTTGTCAAAACCATAATCTCAAGACAAGGTTAGTGACAAATCCAAATTCATATGGACTGGACTTGTGCAGTCATAAAGTCTTGCCACCAGGCAGCACAAGGGTCTGCCATTGCTTCCAAGTAGTTTTGCAATCAATTGAGAACTCTCATAACTCCTATGCAAAGCCAACTTTAACTGGAATGGGCACAGAGATGTCAACACGATAGGTTATTAACCTCAAATCGTGTGCTAGTGCATAACTTCAGGTTTTATTCTTGATTAGATCTTGAAATTCTTTTAGGATCCTTAAGACTCCCACTGTCCTCTTGATATATAAGACTCTCTTGCCAAATAATCCATAGATAGTACGGATTTTTCATCAAGACAAACACTTCACACAATTGGCCATAGTTGGTCTTTGTTTTATCCAAAACATCACAACTTACCAATTTCAAATGTACAAGAGTAGAAAACATTTTACTCTTACATTTGACAAGTGTTTACAAACCTTCTTTAAGATGTGTCACTCAAATTACAATCTTGGATTTGACTCTAAGACTTGTTTTGGAACGAAGTATGACTCATATTCTTGATTTAACCATTTCAACAATTCATGACTCCTCTTCTTAGCCATAGGAATGCACTACGATGTCCTTAGAGAACTAATTCTGATATGGTTTCCGAATCATTAAGATGATCACAAAACATGATACTCAAGTACTCTCCCATCTTTTCAGACTGGGGAAACTTTTATCTTACTACCTAATTTGATTCTTCTCATTCGTTCTGCCATACATTGAAAATTTTCCAATGTTTCAGAATTATACTTAAACTTGTAAGCATAATCATATTTACTAAACTTTAGTAAATCATAACGAATAGTCTTTGTGGTGGACCAGATCAGTGCACACCCACGTGTACCTGAACCCTTTGTCCTTTACTTGAATCCCATATACATGTGAATAAGGAATTAGTCTTAATTTTCCAAAGCTGAAAGTTCTCATTCATCATACTATACAACTTGCTTGATTTCCAAGTTTCTATCCATCTGAAACCTTGGGTGATGAGAATCTTTCCTTATTTGGTTAATTTGGACCCTACCACAAATGAAAGAATCAAATCCATTTTCAATATTGCTATCAATGGAATCAGATAAACAACCATTTTTCACAAATGCCATTGTAGGGATATTATAAAATAAATAAAGACAAAAACCCTTTTTTTCCTTTTAATTTAAAACTGTGCAGAACAACTTATCCTTACAGTGCATATGCAAATGGAAAAACTTGTTGTTAAATATTCCTAAGCAATATATCATAACTCTTAAGTAACAGTTCATAATTCTTATCACTAAACCATGCGATCGAAATCCATCTTTAGAATCAGCATATACTTCCTTTAAGTTTCTTCACTTTTCTTTGATTCTTAAAACATCAACATGTGTCCTAGTCACATCATGTAATTGATGGGTTTTGGCCATAAGAACATCCTATGTGCTCATACAAACCCTAATGCTTGGATCTAGGTTTCTCTATTGTACATGCAATTCATCCAAGACTATAAAACCTAGATCTAGCATATGATAATCAATATAACATATAATTAGGGTTTAGATCATACCTTGATTGTTATGTAGCAATAACAATCTCAAATCCTTCTTGTATTGACTTTAGAAAGCTTAGAGTCACAAATGTCACTCCTCTAATGGTTCACAAACACCAAGAGCAAGAGGATGAAGAGGAGAGGAGAAAGAAGCTTCCCAAAACATGTGGAAACCCTAGAAGGAAGCTTGTCCACGTTTTTGGGGCATAAGGGCTCTATATATAATGAGGCTATTAGGGTTATCTAACAAGGAAACCCCAATTTGGATGCTTTAGCCCTAAGCAACCCATGGACTCCTTTCCTTAAAGGCCTTGGACGATTTCTAATGGGTTTCTCCATAGAATTCGTCCAACCCTATAAAATAAGGCAATGCATAGCCCAATTGCAATTATCTTATAATTACAATTCCAGTCCCTTAAGTTTAATTAATCTCTTTTAGTCACAAAACTAATTACCAATTAATTCTTGACTAATAATAATTAAACAATATAATTTCTCCTTTAATATATTATTCTCATAATATATTAATAAATCATATTTAATCCTTTCTCTCCACCATTCATCCTATCAAGTTGCTTTAGTGAAGGCAACCCAAAAGGACCATGCACCATTGGGTCAAGTACATACCAAAATAGTTATGGACTTAGACACTAATCCAACAGTCTCCCACTTAGATAAGTCTAATAACTATTCAGCGTATGACTTCAGATCCTGATCTGCAATCATAGCTTCCCAAAGCCGCTGTCAACTCTGATCCTATCAGATACGCTTTCCTTTAGATAAAGGGTCATATATTCCTCCATTCTAGATATCGTAAGACATGATTTCTAATCATTCTCGTTGTACTATTTCTCGACTTCCGATTTATGACGACTGACTAATTGAACAAATCAAATTAGCCCTAGCCCGGCCGATCATTTACATTTGTCATCACTAAATCATCGAGGGGCCCAAAGATATCGCTTTTATCCTACTTTGGATAAAAGGAACAGATAAACTTTGATTCAATGCTCGCATGCACTCACTCACCGAATCACACACGACAATATGCTTTATAACACCAAGTTACTGGTGCGTTTACATATTATCAATGTGCAACCGATTTGCAAGACACAACTCACACATCTCGGTTTCAAGAATATAAAATGTTATCGTCTCACCAATCACTCGTGATACAATTCATGGAGTGATCCAAGTGAGTATGGGTTTAATCCAATGCTCAAATCATATTCATAAGCACTCATGAACGTTGGATTAAACATTTGCTTATGTCTAATACTCTTTAGACAATCCACACACCAATTCACGACAGTCTTTATTCATACCTACTTCCAACATATGAACGACAGTGGCCTGTTCAAATAATTTGACTCTTCTAAACCAATTAAATTATTCAGGAAGTCAAACATGCAAAGTGAAACACAAGAATAATACTAATCCCATATGGCCTCAAACCTTTGAGCATAAATAAAACACCTTTTATTTATCACCATATCGATTACTCATTATTTATTGTTTCGCGTAATCAACTTTTTACTTGAATTATCACAACACTTGTCCCATGCTCTTAGCATGCACACAATGTTTACCTATGGTTCTTACTTTGTGAAATAGATCAAATGAGCACATTTCCAATCATACTCATTTCACAATTCCTAATCCTTTTCACAAGTGAAAGAATATCAAATTCTTGTCACTTATGGAATATGCTAGACTCTAACATTTTATGCAATGATCCTTTTGTAATGTCACTGCACTAAAATCACAATGACTATTGCTAATGAAATTACAAAGTCCTCTATCGGAGATTGTTACAAGACAATTCCTTAGATATGATGTCTCTCACTCAAAGTACATTCCTTTGAACATCCTTTTGCATAAAAGTTTCTAATCTAGACATAGATTTTCAATATTCAATTCCCAATATGGAAAACTTTCCATACTTACCATATGACATCTCATTCTCAATAGAATCATATCTATTCATAATAATGTTGATATGGTCCATCCAATACTATACTTCCAACTACTCACAAGCGACCAATCCTAGACGAACTTTGGATTGTCCTTTGATAGTTGTTTAATTATCTTAGTCAAAACCGATTCTGTCCTTTTTCCCTCTAAATGCACTAGACATTTGGAAAATTTTAGAATGGTCAAATATTATAGCATTTGCAATCGATCCTATACCCAAAGCATATGGGACACGATGAATAATGTCTTACATAAAGATTTGATACTTTATCAATCTTCTGCCGTAATATTTTATGTGCTACGTTCTCAAAATTCGAACTATGAAGAGGAATGCCGTAATCATAATCAAAATTTGAGAACACACTATGTTTCCTTGACTAAATTATTAACATTCCACAACCTAAGCCTTTAGATTTGAAATGAAGCATAATATTCTCTCCCTTAATTATAGCAAAACAACTATTCAACCTTTACAACTTTGCAAAGTATGACTTTTGTAGTTCTAAAATTAATATTGTTAACTTGCAATACTTTTCATAATAATCATGCAATCAGAACATGATAATTATTATAAACATAACACTTATGCTCCCACTAGCTTTGACATGTATTCAAAAACAGGCTTAACTTCCAGAAAAACAATACTTATTGAATTTCTTAAGTTCATGTTTCTAATACTTAATGCTTTGATAATCCTTTATCTAAGCTTACACACCTTTCCCTTTGATAGCTCATATGTGTGTCTAATCAATTCAGACTAACTGCCAAATCTCATGATTCGAATCATGGAAAGGGATACCGTAACCATAATCGAATTCGAGAATCTAATTTTCACAATCACTATCTTTTTAAAATCTCTCTTAGTGAAAGCATTTCCTCACAGACATTTTCATGAAGGAGGGAACCTTATGACACGTAGATTTTAATGGTGTATGTGTTCCTATCCATGTGAATTTGTCAAAACCAAAGTTTACGAAAAATTCAAACTCATATGGACCGAACTTTCTTAATCTTAACTTCTTGCCTTATGGTAACACAGCTGCCCACCATGTCTTCCAAGTAGTTAAGCAGCTCACCCTTTCCTATCAATGTACTTTTCATTGATCAAGGTGCCTGCCTTTTTATGCGTTCAAATGAGAACTCATAGAACTCACATGCATAATTAACTCAATTGGAATGGCACAGAAACAAAATAGTGTCAACACGATAGGTTGTTAACCTCAACTCGTGTGCTAGTGATATTCGATAAGGTTTATTTTGATTTGTTCTTGAAAACTTTCAAGATCATTAAGACTCCCACTGACTCCTTGACATATAAGATTCTCTTGTCAATAAACATTTCTTGACAAATATTCAAGAGTTAGTGTAGCTTTTATCAAAACACTTCATAAGTTGGTCCTAGTTGGTCTTTGTCTTATCGAAGACATCACAACTTTCCACATTTGGTGAATGATATAAACCTTCTTAATACTTATCACTCAATGATACAATCTTAACTCTAAGACTTGTTTTGGAACGAAGTATGATTGACTTCTTGATTTAAACATTTCTTCAATTCTTGATTCCTATTCTTAGACATACAGTTGTACTAAGACTCACTTAGAGGATCAATTGAGATATGGTTCTTAATAATTAAGACCTATCATAAAGCATAAAAGGTACTCTCCCTTCTTCTTAGAAAGGAGAAACTTTTATCTTTCTGCCTACTAGATTCTTCTTATTCGTTCTGCTATTGATTTAAACCTTTTCAATCAATTCAGAATTACACTTAATCTTATAAGTATAATCATATTTACTAAACCTTTAGTAAATCATGACGAATATCTTTTGTTACTCTTATGGTGGACATGATAAACACACAACTTTGTGTATTCGATCTCCTAGTCCTTCACTTGACACTTTGTCAATGAATTAGTCTAATTTCCAAATATGAAATTTCTCATTCATCGTGCAACCAAGTTGCATGATTCCAAGTTTCTGTCCAATTGAAACTGGGGCGATGGGAAACTCTCCTTATTTGGTAAATTTTCGATATTTCCATAATTAAGAATCAAATCCAGAATTGCTAATAATAGAAACATTCAAACATCAATTTTTCATACTCGTTATTGCAAGGATAAATAAATAATATAAAATCAAAATTTATTTTATTGCGGAAAAATTTGTCCTTACAATGCAATTCATTGAAAAAATATGCTAATACATCTTTCTTAGCAATCTTATTCTAACTCCAACTACCAGCTCAAGAATCTAATCTTCAAGTAATGCGATCGAAATCCATTCCTTCACGGTTAGATTCTGCTCACTTCTTCCCTTAAGCTTCCTTTCTTTTCTTCGATCCTACAAAACATCGATTGTAATCTTATCACATTATGTGTTAAGAATCTAGAATAGAAGCTTAAAAGAGTTAGTCAATGGATTTTACCTAAAGCAGAGTCATACATTTTGACTCTCCCATCTCTTAGATCTCTTAGGTAAATAGGGCAGCTTCGTCTCCAATTCCCCTTCTCTTGGCAATAAAAGCAAACTGACTCTTTTGGAACAGAACATGGAACTACTTCAGACATTGCCTTTCTCTTATGATCAAACCTTTTGATCATAGCATGTCTTTCGTTGCCATTTTCTATATCCACAGAGGTCTTGAAGGTAGATTCACCAATCAACTTTGCTTTTCTATTGTGCCAAACCATTGCTGATTCAGCAGCAATAACATATAGGTGAGATCTATAAGGGTTACGTCGCAGTTCATCATATAGTACTCTCTTACGAACTCACTATATGAGTTAGGAAGTGACTGAAGAACCCAGTCAATAGCCATATCCTCACAGACAACGGATCCCAACATTCTTAACCTATCAATGTATGACTTCATCCCTAGGACGTGTGCACACACCGACTTTCCTTCTTTATGTTTACTTGCCAAAAGGGCTTGAGTGAGCTTGAACTTTTCAAGTCTTCAAACTTGTGGGTTAGGGAGAATAATTGGAGGAGGTGGAGGAAGTGAAGCATGATTTCTTGTTCCTCGATCGAATCGTGGAATATCATCTTCATGTGGAAAGCTTGTTCCACGGGATTTGGGAAGACCATAGTTGTCATACTTTGACATCTACAAAACGGGAGAAAACAAATTCAAGTTAGTTGATTGATTGAGTCCTTAGTAAATCACCCAAATGAGATACTAAGGCTAGGACTCAACACAATACGCTACAACCTAGAAAAGGGACGTCGTAATCTAGTTGCAGAATATTTGTAGGTAAGTGAATGACGATTCACTAATTTCCACCATGAAAAACGAAAAAGAAATTTAAGATTTAAATCTATGAAAACTCCTAGATCCTTTGAGATTCATTGAACATTTCAATGGCATGTTTAAATCTCGATATTCCCCTCTAGTTTGTGATTGGGATGCCGAGGATCACAAAGCGGGTGTAAATAACCATGTAAACTTACATGGTGCCCTCACATGTTAGGGTCACCTATTCGATGTGCCGGTAAACCACACACGCTTCACCGAACTATGACAAACATTGAGTCACCCTTTACTACCTTTTCTTAGAACCATTTAGTGTGCCGGTAAACCACACACGCTCCACTAACGTCTTCGCAAGGGCACAAAGTGTAATTTCATGGAATTGCATCAATTCACTTTTGCCTAAGTAACTAAGATTGGGAATTTGTAAAACATTTAGTTACTTTTGTACTTCATTATACTTATAATGGAAGGCTTTGTCCTATCCTACCCGTTCGGCTAACGACCCTCCACTAGTCAAGAATGTGGTGGGTAAGAGTGGATACCCATTCAATCGCCATTTTATAGGTAATTTCCTTAAACACCCCTTATAAACCAGCTTCATGAATGAGGCCTACTAATGGTAAGACTGACTTTTACTGATACATATATATAATGTTAGTCTTTTAATGTTATATATGGTATAGGGTGTATTTTAAACTTTTAAAATACTAGGAGGTCAAATTTAACAATTATACTTTTAATTCAATTAAATTGTATACCTAAACTTTTATGGATTTATTAAACCTCTTTTAATTATACACCTTGATTAATTAATAAAACCATATGGGTGTAACTTTTCAAAACAATACTAGGGTTTTAAAATTTAACATTCCTAAATTAAACCTTTTAATCAACTTTTAAATTCCGAAACTTGACGGTAAGTTTTGAAACATTTCAAAACATTTAGGTTTAGAATTTAAATATACATCAAAATTAAACTTTTAATCAAAATTTAAATTCCAAAAGTTGAGGGCAAGTTTTGAAACCTTTTCAAAACATTAGGGTTTCAACTATTTAAATTTCAAAACTAAACTTTTGAGTTCAAATTTAAACTATAAACCCTAAAGGGGAAAATTGAAACTTTTCATGACACAAGGATCAAATAACAAATAATATAAATTAAACAATTAATTCTGTCATTATCTATATTTGACCTAATTTCAATATCTTGCAAAATAAGTTACCCAATTAATACAAATAATCAACTTTAATCATATAAGGAAGTTATTATCTAATTAATTGGTAATTATCTTGTGTTTAATCAAGGATATACACATAAATATGAATAAAATTGGATTTTAATGATCTAAATCAGATAAGGCAATTATCCATGAGAAAACCAGCAAGAAATCCCGAAATCCCCTCTTTCTGACGCTCGAACTCGCCGAGTACCCATATGAACTCGTGGAGTAGGGGCCTACTCGCCAAGTTCATCAGGCAGTTTCATAAAAATCGAATTTTTTAACTTGAACAAACAAACAAGGCATCAATACAATAGAAACCAATCAAGTCTCCGATACCACTGATGGGTTTTGGCCATAAGAACATCCTATGTGCTCATACAAACCCTAATGCTTGGATCTAGGTTTCTCTATTGTACATGCAATTCATCCAAGACTATAAACCCTAGATCTAGCATATGATAATCTATATAACATATAATTAGGGTTTAGATCATACCTTGATTGTTATGTAGCAATAACAATCTCAAATCCTTCTTGTATTGACTTTAGAAAGCTTAGAGTCACAAATGTCACTCCTCTACTGGTTCACAAACACCAAGAGCAAGAGGATAAAGAGGAGAGAAGAAGTAGGCTGCCCAAAACATATGGAAACCCTAGAAGGAAGCTTGTCCACGTTTTTAGGGCATAATGGCTCTATATATAGTGAGGCTATTAGGGTTATCTAACAAGGACCCTAATTTGGATGCTTAAGCCCTAAGCAAGCCATTGACTCCTTTCCTTAAAGGCCTTGGACGATTTCTAATGGGTTTCCCCATAGAACTCGTCCAACGTTATAAAATAAGGCAATCCATAGCCCAATTGCAATTATCTTATAATTACAATTCCAGTCCCTTAAGTTTAATTAATCTCTTTTAGTCACAAAACTAATTACCAATTAATTCTTGACTAATATTAATTAAACAATATGATTTCTCCCTTAATATATTATTCTCATAATATATTAATATATCATATTTGATCCTTTCTATCCATCATTCATCCTATCAAGTTGCTTTGGTGAAGGCAACCCAAAAGGACCATGCATCATCGGGTCAAGTACATACCAAAATAGTTATGGACTTAGACACTAATCTAACAATAATAAAAATCTCCAATGAGGAACTTAATAGAGTTAGATAGTGGACTTACCTGAAGTAGAGTCAAACTTTTTGACTTGACCAACCTTATGATCTTTCAGGTAAATAGGGCATCTTCGTAGTCGATGCCCCTTCATTGGCAACATGAAACATATGGACCCTTTGGGACTGGTACACGAGTTGACTATGGCCGATCCTTTTCTATTGGGAAGAGAAAGCTTTTCCGGATTTTTAATGTTACCATTTGTCAATGTCCATGGAAGTTTGGGAAGTTGATCTACTAATCAAATTGGCTTTACCAGTGCTCTAAATCATTCTTGATTTAGTAGCACCAAGCAATTGGATAAGATCACTAAGGGTTATGTCATAGTCTTTTACATATTAGTCCCAAAGGACACTCACTATGAGACTAAGAAAGTGATTGAACAACCAACTTTCTCAAGACTTTGACACCCAACTTGTCAATATATGAGCACACATAGACCTTGATTGACAATAGGACTTGAGTGACTTTGAACTATTCAAGAACTTGTGGGTTAGGGAGAATAATTGAAATTGGAGGAGGTGGAGGAAGTGAAGTATGATTTTTGGGACATCATCTTCATTAGGAAAGCCTGTTCCAAGAGATTCGGGAAGATCATAGTTGGCTAAAACAGACATCTTTTGGGAGATATTCAAGATAGTTGATTTTTAAGTCCTTAATATAACACCCAATATGAAATATTAAGGCTAGGACCCAACACAATATTTTATAACTTGGAAGAGGGATGCCGTAATCCAAGCTATAAAACGATTCACCCATTTCCACCATGAAAAACAAAATAATTTATTAGGTTTTACTTGGATTTGAAACTCCTAGATCTTTTGAGATTCATTGAACTATTCAATGCCATGTTTCAATCTCAAGTGTGCCCTCTCATGTTTTGTGACAGGGATGCCGACGATCACAAAATAAGGTGTGAACAACCATGCAAATATACTTGGTACCCTTAATATTTATCACTCAATCGATGTGTCGGTTAACCACACGTGCTCCACTGATACTATGATAAACATTAATTTACCATTTTCCTACCTT
Source organism: Lactuca sativa (assembly GCF_002870075.4). Classification (NCBI taxonomy): domain Eukaryota; kingdom Viridiplantae; phylum Streptophyta; class Magnoliopsida; order Asterales; family Asteraceae; genus Lactuca; species Lactuca sativa. The sequence goes on from NC_056627.2 coordinate 90,379,414, forward strand.
GTTAAATCAAGCTAGTGTGTCGGTTAACCACACCCGCTCCACTAACTAACTTAAGCAAAGTGTAAAGTGTAATTTCATGTGTTAGCACCAAATTCACATTTTTCAAAGTAACTAAGATTGAGAATTTATAAAGGTTTAGTTACTTAGTATCTATCATTAATACTTTTAATGAAGGGAAAATTCTATTCCTTGTCCTACCCGTTCGGCTAATGACCCTCCACCAGTCAAGGAAGCGGTGAGTGAGAGTGGAAACTCATTAAACTGTCATTTTATAGGCAGTAACCTTATACCTCCCTTATAGACCGGCTTCAAGAATGAGGCCTACTAATGATAAGTCTGACTTGCTCTTATACATATATATATATATATATATATATACATATATATATATATATATATATATATATATATATATATATATATATATATATATATATAATTAACGTATAATACTATAAAGTATAAGGGTTGAATTTTAACTTTTAAATTTCTAAGGGCTTAACATGGAATTAAAGTATTCATAGGGAAAAATTTTCAAATTCCAAAACATGAGGGAAACTTTTGAGCTATTCAAAAACTTTCCAATTCCATAACTTATGTGTTTAAAGTAGTTTTAATTAAAAAATATTCAAGTTCCATAACTTGAGGACAAGTTATGGAAGACTTTAAACTGTTAAAAGAATGTGACCCTTCCGTATTTATAACTTATGGTAACCTTTATGAGTTTTATGAATCTTAAATGTGACTTTTCATATAACTTGACGACAACTTACAAAAACACATTTTAGAACCAACTCTTAGATTAATTTGGATTGAAAACAACAATTTCACATAACTTTTCTATTAATCTAAGCAACTCATAAGAACAAGATAATTCAAATCAAACTTTTTTATGTAATTATCCTAATCCTTAAACTAATACAAAACATGAATCTATTGACAATTATCTTTGAAATTGGATTAGCATGAACATTACCACATCAAAAACAGGTTTATAAGTTAAAAAACAACATAGGGTAATGATTCTAGTCCAATTCCAACCTTAAATGTTAAAAATATGCTATATGGGGGTCCTACTTATCGAGTGTATGAATCTACTCGATGAGTAGGCTGAGTTTCTTCATGGACTCGGCAAGTCCATCAGTGGACACGGCGAGTCCAGTGCCCAGACAGCCCGAAAATCAATTTTTTCAGCATTTTTCAATACTTTGCATCAAGTATAATTGAAATGATGTACTTTTACAAAATACTCCTATAGTATTTTAAATTTGTGTTCTGCTCTAAAGTTTCTTTTATTCATGTAGTTGGTAAGTTTTAGACTTGTTGCAACACTACCTTCATCCGACGTCCGTTTTTGTCTGTCTTTTTACCGTTGGATATCTTTTGATAAGATCTCCGATTCTCGTTTAGGTTGTTTTAGCCAAAAGTTGTTGAAACTAAATCTCGAGTTTCGGGTTGTATACTGTTGTGTCGAAACTTAGAAAAATCATAATTTTTTCATACGAAGTCAAGTTTAGACGTTCTTTTTATGGACACTCTCGGTTTAACGTATGTTATAACTTTCGTTTAGACTTTTAAGTCTAAAAATCATTTTATTGAAAACTTACTTTTTACACTTAACAGTGTTTTGCCGGTTTTGCCGGGAATCTTCGATTGGTCATAACTTCTTCATTATAACTCGGATTTTATTGTTCTTTATATTTTTGGAAGCCTTGTTTACAATATCTACCACTTTATTCATCCTAATTAAGCTTATTTAACATTTTATTTTTTGAGGGTCGATTATGTAAATGTATATAGTACGAAAATTTCTTTTTATTATTTTAAAAAGAACTACAATTTACATAGATTCAAAATAACGAGTTGTTACATAGGCTAAAGGCATCACAAATCAAGCAACACTATCACACCTTTAATGTAGGATCCTTAGCCTATCACTAGCTCTCATTTCTATCAGCTCATAAGATATCAGCTGTACATTACCTATAATATAATTCGAGATATTTTGGGAAACTACCGCCCGAGCTCTGGTTGATTGTACACACTGCTTCACTAGGTTTTTCTCCAACAAAAATCTTTGTTTCTTTGAAAAGTTTTATGAAAATCTTCAGATCCTTAGTTTGAGTTTAGAATTCCCCTAGAATTCATCCAAATCCCTCAAACAAGGGCTGTGATAGCAAATTTAAAACCAAAATTTTCATTTTTAAATTACCCAAAATATTGTTCATAAACCAAACCATCAAAAAATCACAAGTATCAAATACAAATCATCATTACAAATATCAGAGTGCCACAAAATGCCCAGTAACAAAATCTCTCAACAAGTGTGTACAATCAGACATTTGCTTTCCCGCGGTCCTAAGAAGTACCTACAACATATATAATTAAAAACTGTAAGCACGAAGCTTAGTGAGTTCCTCAAAATACCACACACAACACAACACAAATCAACGACTATGGGTTATTGGTAACCCTGGAGACCACATGAAGTCTTAGTGGGAAAACAACACGCCCTATGGGTTATCAGCAACCCTGGAGACTACCCAAAGTCTGAACACATATAATCAACACATACACAATAATAACACGTAGACCCAGTTGGTTAGTTTTGACAAATATAAATTCAACACATACACGGTAATAACACGTAGACCCAGCTGGTCATCATATGTAAATATATACAACTATTCTACTATAAAGGTAAGGATAAGTGAGGAGACTCACCTGATACTGATGACTGGTAAATCTTACCCCCGAACTACAAGAACTAGACTCCACCTAATAAATAAAACAAGTGACCCTAGTCAATTAAGTTTATAATCCAAATCATGGGCCCAATCTCGTAACTATATCCCTGAAGGTCAAAAACACCATTTTTCCCTTCCATTGTCCAAAACCATAAATCTTTTGACCAAAGTAAAAAGTCAACAAAAATCAACAAATCCACATTCACGTCTGTATAAGGGGCATACAACTCGATTCAGTGATCATCGAAGAGGGGCCTGGCTATGAAGGGTGTTGCCAGGATACGCCCAACATACTCTGCCTGGTCCCAAATCCCACCATTTATGTTTTAATCCTTTAATATAATTATTCCAAGTTCAGATCTGACCACTATAGAAAGTCCTAACCCATAAACTCACTGACTTTATGCCTTTGCGTGGCTAGATAGGGCTCAATACATACAACCTTAACTTCTACAACACTCTAAGTTACTTAACTAATGCATGGGCCAAGGGAAACGTTCAAGCAACCATTTTTATGAATCTAAGAACTCTGATACATCTAAAAGGATAACCAAAATGCTCTTGAGTACCCCATACTTACAAAGGTCCAAGCCTTAGGACAAAAACCTCTTAAAAACTAATCTAAAGGGATCTAGAAAGAACATTAGCAAGGTATGTGTTAGATTAGGTGTCTAATCCCATAACTATAATTGGTATAAACTTGAATTGATAGTAGCATAGTCCTTTAGGGTTGCCCTCAAATCTAGCAAATAGATAGGAATATTTTGGAGAGAAAGATAATTTATTATTAGATTAATAAACAACAAATATATAATTTGTTAATATATTATGAGAATAATATATTAAATAGAAATTATAATAATTAATCAGAAATTAATTGTAATTAATTTTGGGATTAATTGGATTAATTAAAAGTGCAGGGGTTGTTTGACAGTTTATTGATAGTTAAGGAAAGAGGCTGTAACATCCCGAAATAGCAAGAGTAGAGTTGAAGGGCTAAAAGTGTAGTTTGGGAAAGAGTGACTCGGCGAGTCCATGGATGGACTCGGCAAGTAGAGTCGCGACTTGGTCGCGTGTTAAGTAGCCGACTCGGCGAGTCAATGAGATGGACTCGGAGAGTGGGCGCTGAGTGGGGAAAGCCCTAATTCTCGGGGTTGAGCCCTATATAAAGAGCATTATGTTTCCTCCCTAGCCTCTTTATCACCCCTTGAGTCCCAGAAACCCTAAAATCGTGGAGAAGCACCATTGTTGAGTGGATTGGAGCTTGGAGAAGTAGTTTTTGAAGAAACTTTGGGAGTTTGAAGGTGTGGAGCAAGGGGCTTTGCTTGGATTCGAGTTTCCTTGCAGATTGGGGCGTCCCTTTGAGGTAATATCTCGTTCCTAGGCTGTTGTTATCTTGTTTCTTCATTTTGGGGTTTGAGGGAAGCTTATCTTGGGTGATATTGGACTCTAGAGGTTAGATCTGAGGTTCCTACCTCAGATCTGGAATGGAGAAGAGTTGGAATGCAGGAAAGTCCCTGTGTTGAGTGTTGGATGAAGCCATCTTGTCCCAAACCTTAGTCCTAATGTGCAAAATGCATAGATCTCTTTGGATTCACGTAAAGTTTGCCACTTTACATGATGGATGAGTTGTAGGAGGCTAGATCTATGTTTTGGATCAATTGCATGGTCTGGAATGCTTCTGTATGGATTCAGACCGGTGGTACTCGACGAGTCACATGGGTGGACTCGACGAGTTGCTAGAAGATGAGCTGGGACTCGACGAGTTGGAAGAACAACTCGGCGAGTTGGATGAAGATGGTCTGGAACTCGTCGAGTTGTATGAACAACTCGGCGAGTAGGTTAAAGATAGCCATAGACTCGGAGAGTCTGTTCTTGGACTCGGCGAGTCTTGTCGAAGAGTCCCGATATTTTCTGGTTGAGTCGAGAACCGGCGAGTCAAGGGATGACTCGGTGAGTTGTGTGCGAGTGGACTCAGAGTTGTTAGACTCGGCGAGTCTCGGGGTGACTCGGCGAGTTAGGTCGCGGATTGAGTGAAGTTTTGAGTATGGGAACTCGGCGAGTCATAGGGTTGACTCGGCGACTAGCGTCAGTCAGGGGTTGACTTTGACCTTGTCTTTGACCAAGGGTTAACCAGTGGTTTCCAGGAGTATTTTGGTAATTGTTGATTATGGTTTTGAGTTCAGTGCATTGGTGGCTGTCCAGTGGTGGAGATCGTATCAGTGATCGGAGCAGCTTGGGTTACCTGTTCAGTCGGCAGTTTCGAGGTGAATTATCCAGACTATATCAATAGGGTTTAAGGCACTAAGGCTGACCCTTTATCAGATGGAAATCCGGTTAGTTGTCTGTTGCTATGATATTGCGAGTTATGGGCCGGAAGGCATTACGATATGGGTCGGAAGGCATTATATGTTGTTGGCCGGAAGGCATTACATGTTGTGGGCCGGAAGGCATTGCGATGTGGACCAGAAGGTCATGGCCTGGAAAGGCGTATGTGCATAGTTAGTATGTTGGCTGAGTAGTAGAGTGATGTTATGCTAGTGATCGGCTAGGCTGGTATTTTGGTTAGGGTAATGATATGTTATGTGATCTGTTGATCGATTTGCTGACTATGAGCTGTTATATGATTATATGTTATGTGCATGGTTTCTTGGTCTGAAGTGTGACCCGGTATGCATGGTTGTTCTATGTTCTGTTATGATATGTATGCTTTTTATGTTGTGGGCCGGAAGGCAATATGTTATGGGCCGGAAGGCATTACGTTATGGTCCGGAAGGCGATATGTTTTGGACCGGAAGGTCGTGGCCTGGAAGGGCGTATATGTGGTTAGTATTTTGGGGGTATCTCACTAAGCTTTCGGGCTTACAGTTGTGGTTTTATGTTTTCAGGTTCTCAGGAGTCTGTGGGAAGGCAAAGGCGTGATCGTATCGTTCCTCACGTTGGTGTTTTATGAAATGAACCTGGGGAAATACTCTGTTAAATAATGTATTGAAAACCTTTTGTAATAACGTTTTTAAAATGGGTTGTTTTTGAAAAGTTTTAATTGTTTTGAAATTTTGGTCGTTACAAGTTGGTATCAAAGCCTTGGTTTGAGTGAATTGGAGGAACACTCGTGTAACTCCAGTCTCAAATCGAGGAAAGTTTTAAAAGAGAAATTAATAGGGTTTTTAAATTAAGTAAAAGGAGGACACGGAGGTACGATCAGCCGGAGCCAGTAAGTAACCCCAAATTACCATTCATGACATTTGTTTTTATTGAGCTTTGATAGAACAGCATGCTAGAGTTAGGCTAGGGATCTTCCAGAATTCATGATAATGTTGCCTGATTTGTGATAGCTGTAGCCTAGGGTCCCTTATGGGAGATTCTCAGTGTTCCTCTAAGTGGTGAGGGTTGAGCGTTGATATGCATGTTTCTCTAGGGTGTTGTGGTAGTACTTCATACAAATATGGGTAGGTGTGGAAGGTAGTATGGGCCCGTACTACTGAAAGCACAGGACCCATACGCGTATCAGGGAAACCATGATCTCTAGGGTTGGGTTGAGAGAGTTGGATCCCAGGATTGTGGGAAGTGTCTGAGATTTTGTGGTGTTCTTCAGTATGGAGATCCCGCGGCATGATGAGAGTGGATCCGGATCAGGATCGGGAGCAGGAGAGAGAGTTCCGGGTGGATCGGTGCCACCCGAGGTCATCGGTCAGATGAGCACGGGCGAGTTGGATATGAGGATTCACGAGATCCTGCATGATGACGTTGCTGTATTGTTCTGGTTTGAGCTGACGGGACTGTTTGGGTCGATCAAGACCGCCATGGTTGAGTATTTTGATGAGCGCTATGCGACTCTCGTGGAGACGGCGGCCGTAGCGGCTACAGTGGCTGTAGCAGCAGCAGGGGGATGAGCTGATAGGGATTTTCAGTATCGGGACTTCGATAATACGGAGCCTCCCACCTTCGATGGAGTTCAGGACCCGATTGTTGCTATGAGGTGGTTATCGGACGTGGAGGGGTGTTTCTTCACATGTTCATGCCCTGCTGATCTGAGGGTGAGGTGTGCTCTGAACCTGTTGAGGCTCGGGGCGAAGGATTGGTGGAGTTTGACCACGGGGTCATACTCGGATGCGCAGAGGGCTGTGGTTTCATGGGATCAGTTTAGAGAGATGTTCAGCACTCGCTATGTTCCTCAGGATGAGAAGAAGAGATTGGCTCAGGAGTTCCTTGAGCTGAAGCAAGATTCGGAGTCGGTGACTGAGATCCCCAGGATTTTCGCTGAGAGGGCGATGTTTTGCCCTAAGTTCGCTGCAGAGCAGGCTCAGATGTCCCGATATCTGAGTATGCTCAAGGGGGGATATCAGACAGTTTGTGTCTGCGTAGAGGTGCGAGACCTTGTTGAAGTTTCAAGAGGACGCCAGGCAGCGTGAGTTAGAGATTGAGTTGCAGTTGCGTGAGCTGAGGCAGGCTTCGGTGCAGTCGCAGCCGGCGCCGAAACGGTCCAAGACCGTTGATGTTAGAGTGGGGGATCTAAGCAGCCACACTTGTGGGAAGTGTGGGAGGAGTCACATCGGAGTTTGCAGGTCCGGTGGTGCATGCCACAAGTGCGGAAATGAGGGGCACTATGCGAGGGATTGTCGGCGGTCAGCACCGGTTCAGGATTTGAGGATTTGTTATCATTGTCGTCAGGTTGGACATATGAGGGTCAACTGTCCACAGCTTTCCGCAGGACCGGTGCAGGCTCCAGCACCGGCCACTTTGAGGATTTCAGGTGGAGGTCAGGGTGGAGCGGAGCCCCCAAGGGCTCAGGGTCGTGCTTATTAGCTTGTGGCAGAGGAGGTCAGATCAGTGCCGGATGCAGCTGCGGGTATGTTTCTTTCTTGATGTCTTGTTATCTTGCGATTATTGTGGTGTATCGTTTGCGCTGGTGTCTTTGTGTGGTTTTCGATGCGGTATTTGTCGTTTTGAGGGTTTGGCATGGTTATGGATTTGTGTTTCGGGTTTTCGTGTTGGTATTCGTCGTTTTGAGGGTTTGGCATGGTTATGGATTTGTGTTTCGGGTTTTCATCTTGGTATCCGTTGTTCCTTGAGGGTTTGGCTTGGTTATGGAATTGTGTTTCGGGTTTTCGTCTTGGTACCCGTTGTGCCCTAAGGGTTTGGTATGGTTATAGTTTTGTGTTTTGTACTTTCGTTGGTTATCATTCGTCAGGGTTATTAGTGGAGATGCGGCATTGGGTTGAATGTCGGGTAGCATCTGCAGTCGTGGAGTGGATAATTGGAGATCGGGTTCCTTTTGATCGGATTGATCAGGGTGGAGTTGTGTTTTGTTGAAGGTTGTTTATGCTTGTGGGAAGCAGTCCGCGTGTAAGTGTTTTCTGTGTGCAGGGTTGTTCTGGGAGGTCGGTGATGGCGACCGGTGGTTGTTAATCAATGCTATAAGTGGGGGAGAATTGGAGGATTCTCCGGGAGATCGATGAGTACTTGAGGGTGCTTAGCTGTTGGGATTCAACAGTGTTCTGTCAGCCCAGAGTATAGGCTGATAGGAGCGAGTGTCGGGCATGCGGGGCGGGATACAGACCTAGGGCATTTGGTTGTGGAGGCCTGGGAGCAGGCCGGGATCGAGTGTGTTTGATGGAGCTAGAGTTCGGAACCCCTAGAGGGCTAGAACGGTATGCATGGGAGGATTTCCGGGGGTGATAACTCGGAATGTCGAACGCTAGTTGGGCGGTCCGGATGGGCGGAAGGTCTGGTGAGGCGGTCCAGTCATGCTGAAGACCCTGCAGGTATTGTTGAATCAGTTGAGGATATGGATTGTGTATGTTGCAGTGTGATTGCATTGGAAGGTCTGGCCCCGGGTAGTGATATTGTTCAGTTGAGGTAGTGCATGGGCTTGAGAGTCCCTGCGAGGAGAGTCAGAGTAAGTGTGTTGGATGGCTAGCGAACACGCTAAAGGGTGGTGTAGCGTTGGGCGAGCACCGTGGCAATTATCGGAGTGACATTGTGGCCGAGTGGTTTCCTTGGTGAAGGAAGAGAGACAGGTAAGAGGTGTGTAACTCCGAGAGGGAGTGCAAGTTCACGGAAGTGAAAGTGGCAGAGCAGAGTTATGATTTGAGTACTTCGAGTATGTTTTGAGCAGCATGTTTGCGGCAGTGGAATAGAAGCTCATCCGGTTTGGGATGTCTGTTGAGGTTGCGGAGGGAATTCCGCAGGTGTAGAGCCAAGAGGCTCGGAAAGGATGCAGGGAGAGAGTCTTGAACTCTCAGTGTGATTATGATCAGAGTATGGGGTATGTACTAGTGGTTCATCCTGGGGGATGTTTGAGGATATTATCAGTGTATCGGGTTTTTCCAACCTGAGGGTGTTAGAGCTAGTTCAGCATGTCTATGCGGTTGCAAGGGGAGAACTCGTGAGAGTTGCTCTAAGATTGAGAATGGGTCTCTCAGTCGTCCCGAAATGGATAGAGTGGGATTCGGATCGGGGATCCGATGGTTCATGGTCTTCTAGCCCTTATGGGTCGAGTGATTGATGAGATTTGGGGAAGTGATGCATCTTGGGTAATTCTCGGTTATTGAGTGTGATGATCAGGGGGTACACTCGGTGCCTAGTTCGAGACGGTGGTCAGGACACCGTAAAAGAAGGGAAAGGGTGTTCGAGTCTCGATGGGTATGCCTTGAGGGACCTGGTCCGGTTAAGGCCAGGTGGCGTGTTGTGGGAGTATCTTTGGAGTTGAGTTGCTGTAGGCTTCGAGGACGAAGCCTAATTTAAGTGGGGGAGATTTGTAACATCCCGAAATAGCAGGAGTAGAGTTGAAGGGCTAAAAGTGTAGTTTGGGAAAGAGTGACTCGGCGAGTCCATGGATGGACTCGGCGAGTAGAGTCGCGACTTGGTCGCGTGTTAAGTAGCCGACTCGGTGAGTCAATGAGATGGACTCGGCGAGTGGGCGCTAAGTGGGGAAAGCCCTAATTCTCAGGGTTGAGCCCTATATAAAGAGCATTATGTTTCCTCCCCAGCCTCTTTATCACCCCTTGAGTCCCAGAAACCCTAAAATCGTGGAGAAGCACCATTGTTGAGTGGATTGGAGCTTGGAGAAGTAGTTGTTGAAGAAACTTTGAGAGTTTGAAGGTGTGGAGCAAGGGGCTTTGCTTGGATTCGAGTTTCCTTATAGATTGGAGCGTCCCTTTGAGTTAATATCTTGTTCCTAGGCTGTTGTTATCTTGTTTCTTCATTTTGGGGTTTGAGGGAAGCTTATCTTGGGTGATATTGGAGTCTAGAGGTTAGATCTGAGGTTGCTACCTCAGATCTGGAATAGAGAAGAGTTGGAATGCAGGAAAGTCCCTGTGTTGAGTGTTGGATGAAGCCATCTTGTCCCAAACCTTAGCCCTAATGTGCAAAATGCATAGATCTCTTTGGATTCACGTAAAGTTTGACACTTTACGTGATGGATGAGTTGTAGGAGGCTAGATCTATGTTTTGGATCAGTTGCATGGTCTGGAATGCTTCTGTATGGATTCAGACCGGTGGTACTCGGCGAGTCACATGGGTGGACTCAACGAGTTGCTAGAAGATGAGTTGGGACTCGACGAGTTGGAAGAACAACTCGGCGAGTTGGATGAAGATGGCCTGGAACTCGGCGAGTTGTATGAACAACTCGGCGAGTAGGTTAAAGATAGCCATAGACTCGGCGAGTCTGTTCTTGGACTCGGCGAGTCTTGTCGAAGAGTCCCGATATTTTATGGTTGAGTCGAGAACCGGCGAGTCAAGGGATGACTCGGTGAGTTGTGTGCGAGTGGACTCAGAGTTGTTGGACTCGGTGAGTCTCGGGGTGACTCGGCGAGTTAGGTCGCGGATTGAGTGAAGTTTTGAGTATGGGAACTCGGCGAGTCATAGGGTTGACTCGGCGAGTAGGGTCAGTCAGGGGTTGACTTTGACCTTGTCTTTGACCAAGGGTTAACCAATGGTTTCCAGGAGTATTTTGGTAATTGTTGATTATGGTTTTGAGTTCAGTGCATTGGTGGCTGTCCAGTGGTGGAGATCGTATCAATGATCGGAGCAGCTTGGGTTACCTGTTCAGTCGGCAGTTTCGAGGTGAGTTATCCTCACTATATCAATAGGGTTTAAGGCACCAAGGCCGACCCTTTATCGGATGGAAATTCGGGTAGTTGTCTGTTGCTATGATATTGCGAGTTATGGGCCGAAAGGCATTACGATATGGGCCGAAAGGCATTATATGTTGTGGGCCGGAAGGCATTACATGTTGTGGGCCGGAAGGCATTGCGATGTGGACCAGAAGGTCATGGCCTGGAAAGGCGTATGTGCGTAGTTAGTATGTTGGCTGAGTAGTAGAGTGATGTTATGCTGGTGATCGGCTAGGCTGGTATTTTGGTTAGGGTAATGATATGTTATGTGATCTGTTGATCGATTTGCTGACTGTGAGCTGTTATATGATTATATGTTATGTGCATGGTTGCTTGGTCTGAAGTGTGACCCGGTATGCATGGTTGTTTTATGTTCTGTTATGATATGTATGCTTTTTATGTTGTGGGCCGGAAGGCAATATGTTATGGGCCGGAAGGCATTACGTTATGGGCCGGAAGGCGATATGTTTTGGACCGGAAGGTTGTGGCCTGGAAGGGCGTATATGTGGATGGTATTTTGGGGGTATCTCACTAAGCTTTCGGGCTTACAGTTGTGGTTTTATGTTTTCAGGTTCTCAGGAGTCTGTGGCAAGGCAAAGGCGTGATCGTACCGTTCCTCGCATTGGTGTTTTATGAAATGAACCTAGGGAAATACTCTGTTAAATAATGTATTGAAAACCTTTTTGTAATAACGTTTTTAAAATGGGTTGTTTTGAAAAGTTTTAATTGTTTTGAAATTTTGATCGTTACAGAGGCTCTAGAACCTCCTTGTAAGGGTTGGACGAAAACCTCTAGGAAGGACCTAGAATTTTCATCCAAGGCTCCTTGGATGAGGGTTCATGAGTTATTTGGTCACCAAGTAAAGGGATTATAGTTTCCTCGATAAGCTCTAGCTTTGGCTCTAAGCTACCTCACATATATAAAGGTCCTTAACCCTCTTGAATTTGATACTTGCTCTCTTAGAAAAATTCTGGCCAAAATCATCCTTTGTCCTCTCCATATTCTTTTGTTGCTTGCCTTGGGTGTGACCCATTAGAGGCACTACACTTATGGTGCTAGTTGTTATTGGTTTGGAAGAAGAAATCAAGGTTGTTTACAATAACAATCTTAAAGGTTTGTGTTTACGAGTTAATTTTTACAGCAAAGTTTTGTAACATAGGGTTCCTTGTATTTTGATATATTTGAAAGACATAGATCAAACTAGGTTGCATCTACCCTAATTATTTGAATTGTTTGAAAAAATTTGAGCTTCGTGCATGCATCAAGATAGCACCAAAAGCTTCAAAGTGAGGTAGTTTTTGGATCCACAAGTCAGGTAGTTTCTGGATCCACAAGCTTGCATGCAACACCACCTTCTTCAATGGCCTTCTTCTTCAACAAGAAAACACCAAAATCATCAAAAGCTTCAAAATCTTCACACACAAGGAATGAGACTCGAGGTTAGGGTTTAGAAGGAGTGGAGGTTATCTTAGAAGGTCCACGGGAGGTATAAGGTTGTTTGAATAGGACCCCTAAAATTTAGAGTTAAGGTCTGGCATAGTACGCCCTACATACCACACGTACGCCCAACGTACTAGGGAAAATCCCATGTTCCATGTCTTGATCTGGTATACTACGCATACCTCACGTATGCCGAACGTACAAGTTGAAAATGGAACAATTTTTGAGACAAGGACCAAAGATGTAAATACCTGAAAACTTGATGTTACATTGGTCTTTATAATTATGCATTTAACAGATACCTGGTTTATCTTACAGACATAGTTTTCATTTCAAATATGTTGTTGATTAGTCTTATGCAAATTACATAACTCTTATAAACTTGATTATACATCAAATTGAGATTATATATGTTGAATACTATCCATATTATGCATTTTATATGAAAATCATTCCAGTTAAAGTTAGAGACTCTTTCTCTATTATGGAAAATTCATATATCTAACTAAATTCACTATCAGTTGTTCTAATTTATAGTATGATTAAATGAAATTTATAGTTTTTATTTTGTTCGAATCAAATCACTTATGGAATTCAGCTGTGTTTAACTTAATATTCAATTGTGATTGACTATGCATTTGACAGATGCAAATATTTTTTATCTCATCAGATATCAAATTGAATTCACATTTATTTTTTTGTCATTTAAGGTACTATAAACTAAAAACAACATCGATTTAACTGAGCGATTCAAATCTCCCACCGAATTTAATTTCGTTTTATCCTAATTCAGTTAAATAAGATACTAAGGCTATTAGTTAGTTCGTGGGTTCTCTCCTTAAATGGAATTCTCCACTGATCTTATATATATATATATATATATATATATATATATATATATATATATATATATATATATATATATATATAACGAGAGAGAGAGAGAGAGAGAGAGAGATAAAGTGAGAGAGATGTAGGTTTGAATGTTTCTAACAAATATTTTGTTTTTGAATACACAAATCAAAATTTAGCAAAAAAATAAATATTTAATTTATCGAATAAGGGTATTTTTGGAATTTTGCATTTACAATTAATCATATTATTAAATTGAATCCCTTCAATTAAGGAAAGAAAATCAAGACCTAATCTCTCTCTTATAAACGTTTGTATTGTAACCCTTTCGTTCTAAGCACTAGAATTTACAACCCTCAAAATCTTTAGTAACCCTACTCACCCACGATTGAAGAAGACAACCACCAACAATCGAAGAAAACAAGAGGGTCGGAGATGTACCATTTCGCCGGCCAACACCATCAGACACCACACACCACAAAGCCACCATCGCCACCAAACATCAAGAAATGCTTCAATCGTCAAAATGTGCATCTGCAAATTCCGGTTTAAGAGCTTCTTCGATGGCCACTAACAGCAGACGACCCTTCATTCAAGAAAACACTCCTTCCTCCTCATCCCTGTCACTGGATGCCTTCATCCTAGTATCAACGGCCCACCTCCGATCCTCTTAATCCAGTTAGGCTTGTTGTTTACAATATCCACTGATTGAGATGTCGATTTCAGATTGCAATTTAATAAATAATAATTTTTTTTTATATATGCCAAAGCAGTCGCTGCTTCAATAACAACAAAAAAACATTGATGTGTCGTGTGTGTATGTGTGTTTGAACGTAGATCAGTGAAAGCAACTCATCGTGTTCAAGAAAATTGTTTAAAAATGTAATTAATTTGTCTATAAATTATTTTCGTTCAATTTGTGATTTTGAATTCCAATTTCTATGGCCCCACGTTATTGTATATTTGGAATCTAAAATTGTAGTTACAGTAAATATGATACTAATGAATTCCATTTTTCATGTTCCAATTTTTTTGAATGTAGCAACTAAACGATTGTTTTTCCAATTGGTTCGAAAAAATGCATAATATATATATATATATATATATATATATATATATATATATATATATATATATATATATATATATATATATATATATATATATATATATATATTCCATCTGTTGCTCTAGATTTGTGCTTATGAGCACAGAATAGATGTTAGAAACGCATGAACCTGACCATATATATATATATATATATATATATATATATATATATATATATATATATATATATATATATATATATATATATATATTACAAATAAACATATAATATCATCGATATTTTAAAGTTACAAAGTAACCATTTGATTTTCTTATTTACAAAACGTAAGACTCAAAACACAAAGAAATAATTAGAAAGCACAAAGATAATTATTTCAACAATCAAGGTAGATCCTGAATAATGATAATTGTTATTTATTAAAAAGACAAAAAAAACATGATAAGGTATGAATTATAGGGATAGTTTTTCATCGTTGAAAGAGTAAAAGATATATATTACCTCCCTATCCCTACAAGATAATGAAGCTACATAACTAATGTAATCAATTTTTATATTTTCTATAAACCCATCTTAAAAAAAGAAATAAAATGAGGAAAAATCTAAAAAAAATTTAAGGAGAAAAAACCAGTAAAAAAATAAAAATTAGGTTTTTTATTTGTTTCTCAATATATATATATATATATATATATATATATATATATATATATATATATATATATATATATATATATATATATATATATATATATATATATATATATATATATATATATATATATATATATATATATATATGATGTTAGAATATTGTAATGATAAAATACTTCTAATTGTTTTGTATCGTCCAAATATTCAAACAAATTTAAACTTTTAAAAACATGTCGAGTTCATCAAAATATTACAACTTTGTTTTCAAAACATTGATTATCAGAGTTTTTTCCTAGAAACCTAACATAATAGGAGGAGCTGTACGATCATGCTTTGGCCTTGCCACGATCCCCTGAGATACCTGAAACAATAAACTGAAACTGTAACCCTGAAAGCTTAGTGAGTCACCCCAAAATACTAATACACATACAGTCCACATAGCAATATCAACATTAGCATATCATATTAATCAAAACAGAACAGCATGCACTGGGTCCATAGCTTTACAAGCTAGACTACCCTCGGGCCCTCAGTAGGACTCTGGAATGCCTATCAGGCCCTTAGCTCGTATCTGGAATGCCATCGAGCCCTCAGTACGAGTCCGGAATGCCTATCGGGCCCTCAGCTCATATCTGAAATGCTCTCGAGACCTCAGTATGAGTCTGGAATGCCTACTGGGCCCTCAGCTCATATCTGGAATACTCTCGGGTTTGTTGGCTACCGCACGGAGTAGTACAACCTCAACCCACCCCGCATAACATGTCGACATGTAACAGATAAATGCACATACAGGTAATCAATCAGTATCACAGGCAATCCTACAGATCTACCCGACTAGCATATCAACTGGCATACATTACTAACTCAACTCAACATATCAATAATTATTAGGATATCAAATCCAATGGGTCGGCCTTGGTGCCTTAGATCCCTTAGCACATTGAGGATAACTCACCTCGAAACGTCGACTCATAGAAAACAGCTCTAACCTTCGGGTTACTGTCACGAATCCCACTACCTATATTTATCACGAATTGCATACGTAAGTTTTTGATCCTTCTAGAACTGTCCTCAAAAGTCAACGGGTCAACCTGGGCCAATGGTCAAAGTCAACAGTCCATGTTGACCTGACTCGCAGAGTTCCCTCGGCTACTCGCCAAGTTTCCTTGGCTTCCGATGCACTCGCCGAGTCATCGAGTGACTCATCGAGTTTCCCTCGTTTTTTGTTGGGTCAAAATATGGTTTATACTTTACTTTTCTGGGCAATTGTATTTTTGTGTAATAATTGTGGAGTTTTTGGCCATGTTTACGGCTGAGTTTACGGCCGTAAACACCTTACGGCCGTAAACTCATTTACGGCCCATTTGTTTCCGGCCCATATCCAACATGTATAAATAGAGGTGTTAGGGTGAGGAGTAAAGATTTGATGATTGATGAACTAGAGAGCTTACGGCCAGAGAGAACTAGAAAACATTGTATGTGAATCTTTTGTATCCGGATCTTAATTCATATCAATTCATACGAGGATTCATATTATTCTTCTTCTCCTTCTCTTCTATTTTATTTTATATCATCCGTTTGATTGGGATTCCGCACCATCAAACGGATCTGACTGATACACGGGCAGATTAGGGATTTACTTTCAGGTTGGACCTTTGATTTTAAACTTTGACTTTTTCGTTTAATTTTTAAATTTTCAAATTTAACTTTTCGGTTTGACTTTTAAGTTTGACTTTTGAGTTTGATTTTTTAAATTTGACTTTTAAGGTTGTTTTTAAAATTAAAAAAAAGGCATTTTAAATTTGACGTCTGCTTCTAGTTGTTTTTTTTTTTTTAATTAATTGATTTTAAGGTCTACGAGGGAGTTGAAAACATGAAAGAGAGTCGTCAGGAAATATTAAGACAAAATTTCAACTTTTTCGATTATGTCCCTAGAGAAACGCTCGAAACTCAGTTGCAGCGATTTACTACACTCACTACTGAGATGAATATAGTCGGGATCTTCTTGACTAAGTCCGAGATCAACAAAAAGCTGTTGAATTCACTTCCAAAATCGTGGGACATGGACGTGGCTAACATCAAGAAGACAAAAGATCTCAATCGTCTTAGTCTGGCTGATATAATTGAAGAACTCAACGCTTTGAATTGTCGAAAAACAATGAGTTCAGCAAACATTCCGGTCAATGAAGTGTCGTGTTCTCATTCATGTGAAGTTTCATGTTCTCAATCATGTGAAGATACGATTAAATTTCTTCGGGAACAAATTGATTTATTAAAAGGGGAAGTTGAGGACCTAAGATATAAAGGATATCAACTCAGGAAAGGACAGAAACCCCTGAAGGCTGAATTAGAAGCAAAAACCAAGGACTTTAAGAAACTTCAGGAAGACTACAGTAACAAATGTGAAAACTATGATTATGTAGTCAAACAAAATGTTGAGCTAGTGGCTGAAGTTGAATCTTTGAAAGGAAAGTTTGAAACCGCCAAACTTGATGTTAGAAAATATGATTTCTCAAGTGAGGTGGTTGCAAATATGATAGACCAAAGCATGCAGTTTAAAAGAAATCAACACAAGGGTCTAGGGTATGATAATGTACCTCCTCCTTACAATCATAACTACACATCCATCCCTATGAAACAAGAAGAAATTGACAGGGAGGCACATCTTAAATACGGGAAACCTGCTGGATTTGTGTCAGGAGGGGTTATTAATGTTGAAAATATTGATGTTTCTGTTACATGTGCAGGTAAAGTAGCAGAGGATGAGAACAAGGAGAGTTCTTCTGAACAAACCAATGACTCCTTGAACTCTAAATCTGTTGCTTCGAACTCAGCTGCTTCTGATAAACCTGTCGTTGAGAAATACAGGCCTCCAATTCCAGCGCAACAAAGTGCCTGTCGCAAGTGTGCATGTGGGAACAACAAGAAACGAGGCAAAGATATGCCACCAGGGGCAGGAAGAGACAACTCCACTGTAAAGAAAAGGACATGTTTTCACTGTGGAACACCTGGACACATTGCCAGAAATTGTCCTAATCGCGCGTATGTTCCCTACTACACACAAGGCTGGCAGAACGCGTCGAGAGGGAGACACTCCAAAAAGATACCCCTCAAGGTCACGTTCAGATATTGACGACTGGAACGCGCAGAAGGCCAAGCATCCAACCCACAAGGCAAAGAATTTGAATCCCAAGGGCAAGAAGGGAATGCTGGCCAAGAAGCCAAATCCAAGAGATGCTCCTGTGAAGCCAAAATCAAAGTCATCTCAAAGGCCAACATCAAGATCAAAAGCAAGCACTGAGCCACCCATAGGATCAAAAAAGAAATGGGTTAAACCCAACTACAAATGGGTTCTGAAGGCTCAATCTCCCAAATCAACTAACGATTCTAATATTTCTATGTCTTTTGTTTGTGATAAGCAGGACATGTCATGGGAGAAAGTATTGTGCGTTGATGAAAAAGGTCGAACTAATTTCAAAATGGACTAGGTTCCAAAGACCAACTGATCCCGCTCTGTGTTGGAGCAGCTATGGAGGCATATCATCGGACTTCAGTTTGTTGGTAGTAGCTGTTCCAGGCACATGATAAGAGGCATCTCTCATCTGTACAGCACTCAAAACATTGCTTGGGAGAATGTGTCCTCTGCGGGAAGGGAAGAAAGGAAGGGATCATAAATGGGGTTAGTACTTAACGATGTGAAGAATTTTTGGATCTGTTCTGAGATTACGCGTGCTATTCTCAGACCTTCTGGATGTAGATTCAATCGGTGAATTACGGTTTGCGTTTTCTTCTCTATACTCCTAAGTTTTTCTTAACCTGATTCGCTTTAAAGACTAATTTTTGTTTTAGGATAGTTTGAATTTGCGCATTTACTTTTGTTTCTCTCCTATGCACAAATTTAGGGGGAGAAATAAAAACAAAACAAAAATTAGAAAATTTTAAAAAATCCAAAAACATCAAAAAATCAGAAAATAAAATATGGTGTTAATGAGTCTGTGTTTGACGGAGATGTTTTGGGAAGTGATATTATCAAGTGATAACAGGCAATCTGCGTCTGCGTAACGTACCCGAAGTTGAAGGGTCTATGCTCTGACTTGATGCGTCGGTAGGCACGAAAAATTTTAAATGGACATGACTAGGCAGAGTTGAACTTAGGAAATTTATAGACTTGACAAATCTTGACCTAGTTAGATATGTTCAGCATGACAATACGACGCTCGGATAGGTTGAGCAGGGAGATATATATGGGAATCTATTCGTCACATTAAATGAACCCGTACTTGGAACCGTGGTTTAACTTTTCCTCGATGTGCGGATTCTGTCCTTAATTCCGGTTGGAAGGGGCGACTGGTAAATTCCGATAAATTAGGTCTGTAGAATATCATTTTCTTTCTTTCCGTCTGTTAGTCATATGTTGTCTCTTTTGCGTGACTTATAATCCGACTTGGTACACAACATATGCAACTCCATTTCACTGTAGGAAGTATATATGTGCTTGAAATATATGTGTGAAATGTATGTGTGAAAAACTTCTCATCTGTTAGCCATATGTTGTCTCCTTTGCGCGACGTCTAATCCGACCTGGTACACAGCATATGCAACCTTCTTCTTCTCAACCCCTCTGAAGTAGTTAGCAATAGAATTTTGTATCTCTTCTCTCTCTGAATGGTTGTTTGCTCATCCGATGTAAGGAGTACTCTGGAAGTTCTTGATGGCTGGGGCATATCAGGAAGCGGGAAACACGTTCCAGTACACTTAAAATTGAACTCATACAGATTGTCTATAGATCTCGCTGCTCAATTTAGGTGGACAACAATATCCCTGGTCGTCGTCAGATGAATGGACCTTAAGATATAGTATCTAAGAAATTAGGATCAGATATAAACACTAGGAACTTAAGTTCACTTTTCTAGTAACAAATAGTATGTCCTAAATCTGTCACAATTTTTCGTGTTTAAGTGGACCACAATACCGACGATCGACCAGAAATTTAACAACGCAAATTTTCAAACAAATTTTTCATTTTTAAAATATAGTTATTTCCATTCAAAACAAGGCATAGATAGTTTAAGTATTCTGTCAAATACAAATATTCAAAATCCCAAGATCATAAAAGCATTCTTCAGTGTGTATCGATCACGCCGGCGCCTTCCCACGGTCCTCGCTAGTACCTGAAACACATACGTAACAACTGTAAGCATAAATGCTTAGTGAGTTCCCCAATATACAACTTACACACATACGCCTTTCCAGGCCCTGACCTTCCGGTCATCAACACCACGCCTTCCGACCCATAACATATTGCCTTCCGGCCCACATAACATACTTAGCACAAATATCTTACCACATGTAGCATACATATCACATATCGTATCTGACCTTCCGGTCACACAGTCAAACCCTTCCGGGTACAGTATAGTGAGAAGACTCACCTCGTGAATGCTGAAAGCTAGCAAATCCTGAAATCACTCGTGCACAATCCGACGAGCTACAACCTCCCTATAACATCACATATCTCATTAACACATATATCTTCTAAGTGTGACTATCCCTAAGAAGTCAGACTTAGGTCAACTCTGGTCAACGGTCAACGGTCAACTCGACCGGACTCGGCGAGTACCATGGCGACTCGGCGAGTCTAGACGTCCTCCCCAACTTCCCCTGATGTTCCCTTTCTACTCGTCGAGTATCCCTCTTGGCTCGACGAGATCCTCGTGGAAGAATCGCGGGGCCACCCCGACTCCACTCGCCGAGTCTGAAGAACAGCTCGACGAGTTCCAGTCAATCTCCAAGCTACTCGCCGAGTCTGTTCATCGGACTCGGCGAGTCCATGCCATGCAGTCGATCAAACTGCTTCCTGAGATAAGTTTTGTCCCGAAATACACAAGCATGGGACCTTCTGGACCTCTAAAGGTCCTAATACAGGGTTATAGTCGTTTGGGTAACAATGTATTAATTCGTCTAATCACCAAATGGGTTCCATAAACCCTAAATCCATGCACACATCAACAATACAGAAAGAATCCAGGATATTACCTGAAAAACTCACTCTCGGTGTCCCCAAACCGCAGAACTCGAATCCCTTGCTGTTCCTTTGGCCAAAACTCTTCCCCTCCTTGCACAACAATTTCTTCAAAAGCCCTAATACCCTTCAATCTTGCTCTAGATGCCCACAGCCGTTTAGGGTTCTTCTCAGTCGACTAAAGACGAACAATGACGGCCTATAAGTGCCTTATATACGTTCCAAAAC
Source organism: Lactuca sativa (assembly GCF_002870075.4). Lineage (NCBI taxonomy): Eukaryota > Viridiplantae > Streptophyta > Magnoliopsida > Asterales > Asteraceae > Lactuca > Lactuca sativa. The sequence continues at coordinate 90,400,540 of NC_056627.2, forward strand.
CAAACGGTTAGGGTTTCCGCTGCACAGCGTCGACTCGCCGAGTCCATATCTGGACTCGTCGAGTCCAGCCGCGATCCCGCAACCAAGTCTGCAATCCTACTCGGCGAGTCTAGGCTCCAACTCGCCGAGTCCCCTCTTAAATTACCCTAAAAACATAATTTAATAATACCTGCGATTTCGGGCTGTTACAACTCTCCCCCACTAGGATTAGACTTCGCCCTCAAAGTCTCACTCTGCAAATAGTTCCGGATGCTGCTCCCGCATCTCACGTTCCGGCTCCCAAGTCATTTCCGAACCTTTCCGGTGTTGCCACTGGACCAACACCAGAGGTACCTCCTTGTTCCTCAGAACCTTGATCTTCCGATCCCTGATGGCCACTGGTCTCTCAGCATAATTCAGGCTCGCATCCACCCGAATATCCTCTAATGGAACCATTGCCGACTCATCGGCTATGCACTTCCTCAATTGCAACACATGAAAGGTGTCGTGGATCTGTCCCAACTCCGCTGGCAACTCCAACCGATAGGCTACCCGGCCTATCCTTGCAATCACCCGAAATGGCCCAATATACCGGGGCCCCAACTTGCCTCTCTTCCTGAATCGAATCACTCCTTTCCAAGGAGAGACCTTCAGAAGAACGAAGTCGCCGACTTGAAACTCAAGCTCGGATCGGCGCCTGTCTGCATAACTCTTCTGTCGGCTCTGGGCGGTCAATAACCTCTGTCTAACTTGCTGAATCTGCTCTGTCGTCTGAAGCACGATCTCTGTGCTACCCATCACTCTCTGTCCCACCTCTCCCCAACAAATGGGGGTCCGACACCTCCTACCATACAACAGCTCAAAAGGTGGCATACCAATGCTCGAATGATGGCTGTTGTTGTAGGAAAACTCTGCTAAGGGTAAATATGCATCCCAGCTCCCCCCGAAGTCTAACACACACGCTCGAAGCATGTCCTCCAGCGTCTGAATCGTCCGCTCGCTCTGACCGTCTGTCTGGGGATGGTATGCGGTACTAAAATGCAATTTAGTACCCAGCTCCTCATGAAATTTCTTCCAGAACCTGGAAGTGAAACGCACATCACGGTCTGGAACAATTGAGATCAGTACCCCATGCCGAGATACCACCTCTCTCACATATATTTCCGCCAATTTCTCCACTGAAGAACTCTCACTGATGGCAAGGAAGTGTGCACTCTTCGTCAACCTATCCACAATCACCCAAATTGCATCCACTCCCCTGACAGTCCTCGGCAATTTGGTGATGAAATCCATAGTGATCTGCTCCCACTTCCACTCGGGAATCTCCAATGGCTGTAACTTGCCATGCGGTCTCTGGTGCTCGGCCTTAACCCTACGGCAGGTCAAGCACCTCTCAACGAACCATGCCACGTCCCTCTTCATACAGGGCCACCAATACTCTTTCCTCAAATCCAAATACATCTTTGTAGCACCTGGATGGATCGAGAATTTCGATCTATGAGCCTCTTCCATCAAGGTAATACGCGTACCGCCCACGAACGGTACCCAGATCCGACCCTGAAACGTCATAAGCCCTCGCCCATCCTTAACGAACTCTGAAATTAACCCCACAACCCGTTCTTCCTTCTGCATTTCTGGTCGCACAGCCTCTGCCTGTGCCCCACGAATAGCATCCAATACTGGAGTCATCACAGTCAGTCTCAAGCATACATCTCGCAATGGAGTGCTCTCCGCCCTGCGGCTCAACGCGTCGGCTACCACATTAGCCTTGCCTGGGTGGTACAGGATCTCACAATCATAATCCTTGACCACATCCAACCACCTCCTCTGACGCATATTTAGGTTGGGCTGATCCATCAAATATTTCAAGCTCTCATGGTCCGTGTATATCGTACATCGAACCCCATACAGGTAGTGACGCCAAATCTTGAGAGCGAACACTACTGCCCCCAACTCTAAATCATGCATGGGATATCTCGCCTCGTGAGGCTTCAGCTGCCTCGATGCATACGCTATCACATGGCCCCTCTGCATCAACACTGCACCCAGTCCCGAAATCGATGCGTCGCAATATACCACAAAATCTTCCATCCCTTCTGGGAGAGCTAATACCGGGGCTTCGCACAACCTCTGGCGAAGTGTCTCAAAGGAGGTCTGCTGCTCGGGCCCCCATGAGAATGCAACACCCTTCCGGGTCAATCTGGTGAGCGGCACTGCGATCTTGGAGAAATCCTTAATGAATCTCCGATAATACCCTGCCAACCCAAGGAAACTCCTGATCTCGGAGGGTGACTTCGGCACCTCCCAACTCATCACCGCCTCAACCTTGGCCGGATCGACCAATATCCCTTTCTGATTGACAACATGTCCTAGAAATTGGACCTCCCGCAACCAGAAGTCACATTTGGAGAACTTTGCATAAAGCTTCTCCGACCTCAATACCCCAAGGACATCCCTCAAATGTTCCTCATGCTGCTCTCTAGATCTCGAATATACCAGAATGTCGTCAATAAATACAATCACTGACCGATCCAACATCGGCCTGCATACCCTGTTCATGAGATCCATGAACACAGCCGGGGCATTGGTGAGCCCGAAAGGCATCACCACAAACTCATAATGCCCATATCGCGTCCTAAACGCTGTCTTCTGGACATCCTCATCCCGCACTCGCACCTGATGGTACCCTGACCTCAGATCGATCTTGGAAAACCACGATGCTCCCTATAACTGATCGAATAAATCATCGATCCTCGGTAACGGGTAACGGTTCTTGACCGTCAACTTGTTCAACTCCCGGTAATCAATGCACATCCGGTGTGAACCATCCTTCTTCTTGACGAACAGAATAGGTGCTCCCCACGGCGAACTGCTCGGCCGAATGAATCCCTTCCCCAGCAACTCCTGGAGCTGCGAGGACAACTCTTGCATCTCTGGAGGTGCAAGACGATAAGGCACCTTAGCAATAGGCGCGGCCCCCGGAACCAGGTCAATACCAAACTCTACTTGTCTCACAGGAGGTACTCCCGGCAGCTCCTCGGGGAAAACATCTGGAAACTCACGCACCACTGGGACCTCCTCCACTGACCTCGGTCTCTCGGAAACCTCCCGCGTATCCATCACATACGCCACAAAACCCTTACAGCCCTGCTGTAGACACTGCCTCGCCCTAGCGGCCGAATAAAAAGCAGATCCCGAACGGGTACCCTCGCCGTACACCGAAAGAACTCCCCCACTATGGTCTCGTATAGCCACCAGCTGACGCTCACAGTCGATGACAGCGCCGAATCGGCTCAACCAGTCCATGCCCACAATGACACAGACGTCACCCATCGCAATAGGAATCAGGTCTATCAGGAACTCAACCCCGAAAATCTCTAGCACGCATCCCCGAAGAACCTCCGTGGCACAAATCACTTTCTCGTCAGCTATAGAAACTCTCAAAGGTCGACTCAACGACTCGCGACTAACGCTGATGTGCTGACTAAAGGCTAAGGACACAAAGGACCTACTCGCACCCGAGTCAAATAACACTAAGGCAGGCACAGAGTTCACAAGGAAAGTACCTACGCATATAATAACATAAGCATAACATCTTGACATTAAAATAAATACATGAATTACAACATACCTGCCACGACATCGGGCGCAGCGCGGACCTCCTCCGCAGTCAGCTAAAAGGCTCTCCCACGAGCCCTCGGGGCCTCGACCTTCACCGGTCGAGTCTCAGTAGTCCTGGCAGTAGGTGCAGATCCCTGACGAAGCTGAGGGCACTCGGCCTTCCGATGGCCGGTCTGGTTGCAATGAAAGCAAACCATAAACCCCTTGGGGCACTCCCTAGCAATGTGCCCCTCCTTGCCGCACTTGTAGCAAGCACCGGCTCGACACGCCCCATCGTGACCCTTGCCGCACTTTCCGCAAGTGCGGCTCTTCGAACCTCCCGTCCTCGAATCGGCGGACTTGATCCGCTTGGCTGCCGGCTGAGACTGAGCCGGCCACCGGTCTGCCTGCTGAGACTCGGCCTCCTCCCTGGCCTGAGTCTCCAACTCAATCTCACGCTTCCTGGCATTCGCCTGAAGCTCAGTAAAAGTATGGTAAGTGGAGTTTGACACAAACTCCCGGATCTCCCTCCTCAGAACACCCAAGTACCGGCTTATCCGAGCCTGCTCTGTGGCCACCAGCTCGGGACAAAACATCGCCCTCTCATGAAACTTCCACGTGATCGCCGCCACCGAGTCAGTACCCTGCTTAAGGGTTAAGAACTCCTGAACCAATCGTTCCCGCTCCACCGGGGGAACGTAGTCATCCCTGAACATAGCAGTGAACCCCTCCCATGTCACTGCCGTAGTCTCTGCCAAAGTGAAGTTCGCCGTCACGAACTTCCACCAGTCCTTCGCTCCCAGACGGAGCTAGTTCAATGCGAACCGTACCCTCAGGTGCTCCGGGCATGAACAAGTGTAGAAGCACCCCTCTATATCCGCGATCCACCTCATCGCAGCAATCGGATCCTGCGTCCCATCGAACTCTGGTGGCTTCGTGTTGCTGAACTCTCGGAACAGCAACGAGTCACCCCCCTGTGGCCTAGCAGCGGCCACAGCTGCGGTAGCTGCAGCGGTTGCAGCCTCAGTCAATGCGGCGTACCGCTCATCGAACGTCTCCATCAGGGTGGTCTTAATAGACCCAAACATCTCCGGGATCTCAGCCCGGATCGCCGCCGCTACCTCCTCGTGAATCATCTGACGAATCTCCTCGTCACTCACACCGCTCGAACTCGCTCTGTGGCGCGGTCTAACCATGATGTCTCTGAAATACAACATAAACTATCAGAGACTCCACCGAGTATAATCGCACACGATAACGCAACCCTACTCAGTCTCCGATATCCAGGGATTCTTACTTGGGCCTCCCACTGACCCGGTGTCTTCGGTAGTACGGGCCCAATACTACCAACCACACCGCATCAGCAGTCATCACAAATCTTCCTCCCCAAACCCCGGATAGTGAGTACTCTACTGCTGTTATGCACTATCTACTCGCACACTAACAAAGCATCTCATATTGGCAAACTTCCCTAGACTAAGGCATCACAAATCAGGCCACTCTAGTCCTATCATGAATACCTAGTCTTCTAGCATGCATAACAATTCATATCATATAATGTTGTAAGGTATTTTGGGGATCTCTACCGTTCGGGCGCTGACTGATCGTACACACTGCTTCTTTCTTACTTACCACAAAACCATTTACAAAAGTTTATGCCTTTATTTAAAAAGTTTCCTCAAATCCTCGGTTTGAGTTCAGTTACCCCCGAAGGTGCACCCGAATCCCTCAAACCAAGGCTCTGATACCAATTTTAACAACGCAAATTTTCAAACAAATTTTTCATTTTTAAAATATAGTTATTTCCATTCAAAACAAGGCATAGATAGTTTAAGTATTCTGTCAAATACAAATATTCAAAATCCCAAGATCATAAAAGCATTCTTCAGTGTGTATCGATCACGCCGGCGCCTTCCCACGGTCCTCGCTAGTACCTGAAACACATACGTAACAACTGTAAGCATAAATGCTTAGTGAGTTCCCCAATATACAACTTACACACATACGCCTTTCCAGGCCCTGACCTTCCGGTCATCAACACCACGCCTTCCGGCCCATAACATATTGCCTTCCGGCCCACATAACATACTTAGCACAAATATCTTACCACATATAGCATACATATCACATATCGTATCTGACCTTCCGGTCACATAGTCAAACCCTTCCGGGTACAGTATAGTGAGAAGACTCACCTCGTGAATGCTGAAAGCTAGCAAATCCTGAAATCACTCGTGCACAATCCGACGACCTACAACCTCCCTATAACATCACATATCTCATTAACACATATATCTTCTAAGTGTGACTATCCCTAAGAAGTCAGACTTAGGTCAACTCTGGTCAACGGTCAACGGTCAACTCGACCGGACTCGGCGAGTACCATGGCGACTCGGCGAGTCTAGACGTCCTCCCCAACTTCTCCTAATGTTCCCTTTCTACTCGTCGAGTATCCCTCTTGGCTCGACGAGATCCTCGTGGAAGAATCGCGGGGCCACCCCGACTCCACTCACCGAGTCTGAAGAACAGCTCGACGAGTTCCAGTCAATCTCCAAGCTACTCGCCGAGTCTGTTCATCGGACTCGGCGAGTCCATGCCATGCAGTCGATCAAACTGCTTCCTGAGATAAGTTTTGTCCCGAAATACACAAGCATGGGACCTTCTGGACCTCTAAAGGTCCTAATACAGGGTTATAGTCGTTTGGGTAACAATGTATTAATTCGTCTAATCACCAAATGGGTTCCATAAACCCTAAATCCATGCACACATCAACAATACAGAAAGAATCCGGGATATTACCTGAATAACGGACTCTCGGTGTCCCCAAACCGCATAACTCGAATCCCTTGTTGTTCCTTTGGCCAAAACTCTTCCCCTCCTTGCACAACAATTTCTTCAAAAGCCCTAATACCCTTCAATCTTGCTCTAGATGCCCACAGCCGTTTAGGGTTCTTCTCAGTCGACTAAAGACGAACAATGACGGCCTATAAGTGCCTTATATACGTTCCAAAACCAAACGGTTAGGGTTTCCGCTGAACAACGTCGACTCGCCGAGTCCATATCTGGACTCGTCGAGTCCAGCCGCGATCCCGCGACCAAGTCTGCGATCCTACTCGGCGAGTCTAGGCTCCAACTCGCCGAGTCCCCTCTTAAATTACCCTAAAAACATAATTTAATAATACCTGCGATTTCGGGCTGTTACAAGAAAAAGATGTGAATATGAAAGGTACTGACAAGTGGATAAAGGCTGTCTAAAAACTTTGATCCCAAATCACTCTTAAAGTTATATATCATTTTTATTTTTGTTAAGGTTATTATAGTTTCTTCTAGTTTAAATATTAGGGGAGAATTAAAAATTAAAAATAATAAAAAAAATCAGAAAAATTAAAAAATTCCAAAAATAGTGTTATTTCTGTTTTATTTATTGTTCAGAAAAATAAAAAAAATTCAAAAATATTTTGTTTCCATTTTAATTTGTGTGCTAAGTTTTCTTTTAGTTTTGTTTTGTCTTGAATAGTGATTTCAGGTATAGGTAAAGCTCATGGAGTTTGTGTTGAAGATTTCTGAGCAAAAGCCTCGTCCGTGAGCATCGAAGAATTCTCATTCGAAGGAACAGGAAATGAAGATCATTCTTTCAACATTCAATCCTTCAACCCCAGAAGCAAGGTGAAGATGCAATTGAAGATTATGTGACGGATTGCATTGAAGCCACCTCAATCAGCCTGCTGCTATCTTTGTACCTGCTGAAGTGATCCAGATGATTTGTTCTCTCTGATGTTCTCTCTGAATATTCTCAAGCGGAAAGTGTTATCTTTCAAAAATCAGTACAAGAAGCCTCCTCACCCAATGTACGTTCAATGCCAAATTTTGAAGAAAAACCCAACCGCTCAAGATGAAGTCAATTATTGAAGATTCATATGTTCATCCTGATGCTGTGAAGAAATCGAAGGTTAAAGCTGAAGTCAAGCTCTCATTGAAGATTGAAAAGAAGAGTCAGCTACATTTTAGGGGGAGCTTGTTGGGTCAATTAAGAAAAGAAAGCTATAAACCAAGGGGGAGATTGTTGGGTCAAAATATGGTTTATACTTTACTTTTCTGGGCAATTGTATTTTTGTGTAATAATTGTGGAGTTTTTGGCCATGTTTACGGCTGAGTTTACGGCCGTAAACACCTTACGGCCGTAAACTCATTTACGGCCCATTTGTTTCCGGCCCATATCCAACATGTATAAATAGAGGTGTTAGGGTGAGGAGTAAAGATTTGATGATTGATGAACTAGAGAACTTACGGCCAGAGAGAACTAGAAAGCCTTGTATGTGAATCTTTTGTATCCGGATCTTAATTCATATCAATTCATACGAAGATTCATATTATTCTTCTTCTCCTTCTCTTCTATTTTATTTTACATCATCCATTTGATTGGGATTCCGCACCATCAAACGGATCTGACTGTTACACGGGCAGATTAGGGATTTACATTTTTCGACTAAACTCAAAAGCTACTCGTCGGGTTTCCTAAACGAAACTCGATGGGTACACACGTGTATATAGCTTTGGGGGAAATTCATACGACTCGCCAAGTTGTTTATCAACTCGTCGAGTTTCATGACAATCTTCATCGGACTCGTCGTGTTGTTCATCCAACACGGCGAGTTCACGGCTTTCTTCATCAGACTCACCGAGTCATCCTTGTGACTCGTCGAGTCCGTTCGGTCCTTTTTCCATACAGACTTATTCTGAGCCATGTAGTGGCTCCAATTCGTAGATCTAGGCTTCTAAGGCATATTTATCACGTAAAGTCACAAACTTTACGTACATGCATTGCCTTTAAGGCTCTAAATGCCAAGTCTAAGCTCTTAATGGGGTTTCATGCCCAAATGGGACCTCATACAAGATCAATTCCGCGACTTTATGTTGCTAGATCTTAGAAAGGGTTCAGATCTAAAGTTACAACTTCAAATCCAACTCATTGTTCAACTTATCAACCCTTAAGGTCCATAGTAACCCTAGAACTTCATAAAAAGGAAAACTCACAGAAGAGATGATGGTTTAGGATACCTCTGGAAGATGACCACTGAAAATATTGCTGATTTCCCCTCCATACTTGCTCCAACCTCCTCTTCCTTCAAACGTTCTCCTTCAAAATCTTCAAATCAAGTTTCACACACTCGAATCAGGGACTCTCTAAGACTGTAAGGATGCCCAAGGGAGGCTAAGGTTCCTTTAAATAGGGACACAAACCCCGAGAGTTAGGGTTTCACTTGCCAGCTCCTACTCGTCGAGTCCCACTAGTGGACTCGCCGAGTCGGTCACTTAAGTTGTGATCTAATCCCGTTGCTACTCGACGAGTAGGGCAACCAACTTGTCGAGTAGGGCCAAAACCAAGAAACTATAATTGAACAATACCTGCGAATCGGGGCGTTACAACTCTCCCCCACTTGAACTAGACTTCGTACTCGAAGTCCGCTGGAATAAACAATGTCGGGTAGTGCTCGCGCATCTCCGCCTCTGGCTCCCATGTCCACTCGAATCCCCTCCAATGTTCGCACTGTACCTTTAATAAATGTATTTCCTTGTTCCGCAGAATCTTCGTCCTTCTTTCCAAAATGGCCACAGGCCTTCCCACATAGTTCAGGCGCTCGTCGATCTGAACATCATCCAATGATACCACAGCCTCCTGGTTCGTAATGCACTTTCGCAATTGCGATACGTGATAAGTATTTTGGATCTGACTAAGCTCTTCCGGAAGCTCTAGTCTATAAGCCACCTTGCCAACCCTTGCAATGATCCTGAATGGCCCAATGTATCGAGGGCCCAATTTTCCCCTTTTCCTGAAACGGATCACACCCTTCCAGGGCGAGACCTTCAAAAGTACCATGTCGCCTGTCTGAAATTCCAATTCAGATCAGCGTCAGTCGGCGTAACTTTTCTGCCGACTCTGAGCTATCTGAAACCTCTGTCTGATCTGCTGAATCTTCTCGGTCCTCTGCAAAACCACATCCATCCGGCCTATTACCCTGTGACCCACCTCGCCCCAACAAATCGGGTGCGACATCTCCGCCCGTACAACAGCTTGAATGGTGGGGCGCCAAGGCTAGAATGATAGCTGTTGTTGTAGGCGAACTATGTGTCACACCCCAAAACCGAGAACAACGGAAACGTTCTGGGCGTAGGACGTCATGTAATGTATCACAACAATGTAAAGTAGTAAACAAGCAACGACATCATCCATTGCATTAATAGTATAATTTTAATTACAAGCATGTTCTTTCATAGTATACAACAATTATAAAGAATAATCAAAATATAAGACGGGACTTGACTGCTCCGTCTTCACAAAACCTGGTCGTCGTACGTGTCTAGTTGTGACCTGAGAATACAAGTTACTTTGAAAGCGAGTATCAGCAATAAAGCTGGTGAATTCAAAAGTATTTTAATGTCATTGATTTGTAACGCTTGTAATGAAAGACTTGTAAAATCTGTAATTGATTTGCAGAAAAGTTTGTATAAGTATGAAAATGTTTGTAAGAAATTGTAAACATTTGAAAACCCTAGAAAATCCTATATTTCCTATTAGTATAAAAGTAGTCTTCTACAAAGACCCGACTGCTTTGTAAGTAAGCGTCACTGAAAATGTGATGGTTTTTCCCTGTTTAAACTATTTGTATAAAGCTATAGCCTACCTCGTCGTTTATGTGTATGAGTCACAATATAAAGGTAATAAGGAAAAATAGTTTATCTATATCAAATATATCAAACCTCGTCGTTAATGTGAATGTGTCACAAAGTAAAGGAAGAAAATAATATAATAACTAAGAAGTATCCTTTTGTACTAGGATAATCACATCGTGGAAACTCACCGAAAAGTACAACCTCGGACACCCGTCAATGCTCCTTTTCCCTACTGTAGCTAACAGCTTTGGGGGTGGAATGCTAAGCCCCGAAACATCTGTAACAGATTCTATGTAATAGTATCTATTAAACGTATTAATGTAAACGTGTTCATGTTAGCGTATCTATGTCAACGTACTCATGTAAGCGTATCCATGTAAACGTATCTATGTAAACGTACTCATGTAAGCGTATTCATGTAAGCATATCTATGTAAACGTACTCATGTAACATATCTATGTAAACGTACTCATGTAAAGGTATCTATGTAAATGTACTCATGTAAACGTATCTATGTAAACGTACTCATGTAAGCGTATTCATGTAAGCATATCTATGTAAACGTACTCATGCAAAACGTATCTATGTAAACATACTCATGTAAACATATTTATGTAAACGTAATGATGTAAGCGTATTCAAGTAAGAGTATCTATGTAAACACACTATTATAGACTCATGAATGAACTGACTCTTGTGTGATTCCTTTTACTCGGAATGGCAAGTAGTATCTCTTAACTATACCTATAATAGTTACTAATGATGTACATGTATAATCGAAAGCATGCCTTTGCTACCCAAAGGTACCGAACTGATTGAAAGTAACTTTTATGTCTATATATGTATACATGATATATAACTAATATTTAGACGACATTCGGACAGATAACCGATACCCTATAGCCACATCCCAACGAGGAAAAGGAAATAGAGTGAGCTAGCCTTCCTAAGTCCTTTAAACATTTCTTATATAACTATACATATATAGGCATGCAATTGATAATATAAAAGCATAAAAGAAGTTTTGTAAAACCTTTGAAAAAGATTAATATCTAAGAAAAGATTGACTTGATGACAGTTTATAAAACGGTTTGAAAGTATTTGTCTGATAACACAGTTTAAGTATAAAGAAAACCTTCGTTTGAAACACAATTGTCAAAGTGTTTGAAATGAAACATACATTATGTAAAGTAATTTGTCTAGAAATTTTAAACATGTAAATATGTTTAAGAAAATCATTTGAAGAAGTCTGTTTGGTAAAACAGTTAACGTACAATAAATCCATTTGCATGTTAGTTATTAATCACATGTGATTGATATAATAACTAGCATGATTCAACTTGTATTCCCCCATAAAGCATTTAAAACATTTAGATACATTTAAAAGGTTAACTTAAGGGGTATGAACTCACCTGCAGTGAGCGGATCGGAAGGAAACGTCGGGTAAGTGCTTGGTGTCAAGTGAAGACTTGTACACACTCAATGACCCTAATAACATATGAAGACATATGTATATATATAATTAGTGATTATATCACTAATTAAACATGTATAAACATCCTAATTTGAGGAAAACACTTTGGTCAAGTTCTAGGAGGCTATCGGGTTGCAACAAAGAAGTGCAAAGCCTTAAATGGGAGTGTATGGTCTCACTATGGAGTTTACACTTCAAATGGTCACCCTATATGTGATTACGGTTTTTGAACCATATCCCCCATGATTTTACAGCCGTAAACTCATGGGAATGGTGTATTTGTGTGCTTTAAGGCTTCATTCTTCACAAAGAAAGGTTCTAGGGTTGATTCAAAGGCTTAGGAAGTGCTTAGGGCTCGAAATGGTACTATTTTTTGAGTTTACGGTTTTTGAACATTTGTTGGGAATTTAATACCGTAAACTCATGAGTTTAGGGTAGTAAACTCATGGTTACTCCATCCATTTCGTGATTTGGGGTCCTTAGATCATTCTTGCAAGTCCCTAGTCCATAAGTCATGCTAGAAAGGAAGTTTGGGGCATCAAAACACTCTTTGGGGGTGTTTATGGTTTTAGGAGATCCCCAAACCGTCAACCCATATTAATAGGGGGGTTTTGGTATTTTTCGTGAGCCACACACATCAAGGGAAGGTTCGATGCTAAGTTCTAAGCATAAGGAAGGAGTTAGGAACACTTTGGCACCCAATTAGGGTTTACGGCCTAAGAAGATCTTGGGCCGTAAACTCCTTTTTCTTGTGATTTTTGGGTGATTTAAATGATACCTAGACTTGTAATAAGCTTTAAAACACTCTAGGATAGAAGTACTTACAATTTGGGACGAAATATTAAAGATCCTTGGGAGAGAAATCGGGTTTTCTCTAGTTAGAAATGGAAGAAATGAAGTGAAATGGCTAAGTGCCATATATATACCCCCATGGAGTTTATGATCGCAAACTCCATGTTTGGGCCGTAAACTCTAAATTCTTGGAGTTTTGATACTTCTATGATGTACCATATACCCTGGATTATACGCCCTATAATTATCACTTGAAGGATTAAGGCTAAGCATTGCTCAAACGGACAACAACCGTGCTAAAAGGTAGCAGAAATGAGTTTGACTCTCTATGAAGTGTTTGACTGTACAGTATAGAAAATTTCAGGTTGTCACATAATCCCCCTGTTAAAGGGAATTTTGTCCTGAAATTAGAATTTAGGTAAGGAAGTAGGTATGAATGATCGAGTCAAGAGGTGGGGATACTTCCTAATCATTTGATTTTCACGCTCCCAAGCGAATTCACGTCCCCGGTCGGTATTCTAGCGAATGTTCGCTAATAGGACGTGGCGTTGCTTCGTCCGCTTGACCTCATGGTCGGTGGTCACTTCGGTTCTTCCACGAAGGCGAGGCTCTCGTTGATCTCGATCTCGTCAATTGGGATTACGAGAGTCCTAACGGAAAGGTATGTTTTCAAGTTTGAGACGTGAAGGTACAATGTACATTACTGATTTCGCGGGGTAGGTTAAGTTGTGAATGTTTCCTTGCCTTCTCTTACTACAAGAGTAGATAAGAATGGCGTACCCTATTCATTATGTTCATGAATACTACGGGAGTATTCGTCCTATCCGAGGGGTATCACTATGGACTCGTAGTGTCCGCATCAAGTTTAGAAGATTGTCCTCGAGAAGTCCCTCTCTAAAACTCGAAACTGGTGACATTCTCTTTGGTCCATTTCGGAAAGGTAAATAGTTCCTTGCGGTTGGTCAACTGACTCATCTATGCGAGGCAGAGGGTAATGATTTCTAATGGAAATTTTGTTGAGGACTCTGAAGTCTATGGACTTACGAAGCAATCCGTCTATCTCCTTGAAGAATAAGACTGGAGCTCTCTACGGTGAGAAGCTTGGTCTTTTCATTCTATTGCTGAGTAGTTCGTTAAGTTATCCGGATGGTTCTTTGTATCTCTGCGGGTGTTAGTCTGTAGGGAGATCTGGTTACAAGAGTCGCATTGGGTTCTAAGTTTGTTCGCATGACGATGCGATTACTCGTAGTCTTGGACAGTCTCCGTCCTGAAGTTCACATTTTAAGTCATACATGGTTCATCAATCACAGTCTCGTGTATACGAGTCGTATATAATTTAAGATTGAAAAGGTAGTTGAATAAATTATTCTCCTTTAAGCCCACATCCCAACGAGGAAAAGAAGTTAAAGTGGAATCATCAATTCTAAACCTATAGAACCTTGATTATATACCACCCCTATGTATACATTCTTCAGCGATAGATCAACCGTATGGGTCTTTGGATTGAACTTGACGTACTGTACGAGTGGTACTTCGAGGAGGTGTGCTGAGATTTCTTCGGAAAGGATTAGAAACATGAGGTACTCCATGAATGAGTACTTCGTTGTTCTGGAATGACAGCTTCGCTAGAAAGACGATATCGGAGAAAGAGATGTGCGCACGAAACTAGTATTGCGAGGATCGAATTGATTCAAGTTTTATGATAATGTCAGAATCATATGGAAACTAAAGACATTAGATTTGAACATAAGGCGTTACAGAAAAAACGCAACAGTGCAACCTTTAACAGAGTTACAGTACTTTAGTGTTAATACAAGACTATTGTTGCGAACAAAGTATACTACAAAAGACAAGTATACGCAGCATGAGGGTCCCTTTACTGACGGGATCCCGCAAAAGATAAGACTCGAGTTGCACTAATTTAAAACGGTTTATAAGTCTGTTACAACGAAATGCCATATTTACTTTAACATGGGTTCGGAGTAGCCTCTCCTGCGGCAGTGATCCTTAGTATTCTGCCGTCTGCGTCGGAGTTCTTTGTTATAGGACAATCCTTCTTGAAGTGCCCTATCTCACCGCATTGGTGACATGACTGGCTAGTACTAGCATTGGTGGTGGGAGTGAGTTGTTGAGCCAGAGTTATGTGCACACGGGTGCCCTCCTCATTCATCCACTTTGAAACTTTCCTCTTATAGGGTCCAGTTTTACCACCACCTTTGTGTGCACGGTTGGTCCTGATGCCAGGGACTTGAGAAATGGGTCGTGTCGGTGCTTCACACCTATGAGCATGGTGCCCTATTTTTAGGCAATTGCAACATTGCATTTCATGGCAAGCCCTATTATGATGAGAGCTACACTTATCATACTTTGGTAGCTTTCCCTCGTATGGTCTGATCGGTACTGAGAATGTAGGGGCTGTCACTTGTTGCTGTCCATGGCAAGTCTTTGGGATTGCTTGTGTTCTTTTTGGGCTTGGCGCCTTCGTTTCATGTTCTCTGTTTTATGGCTTTGTAGGTCCGTGACTGTTGTCATTTGTTGGTTTCTCGGATTGGTACCACAATCGCAATTGTTGACTCCTTTGTCAGCCTTGTTCGCATTGTCAGAGTTGATGTGTGCAAGGAAAGTTGTCACGGCAGCTGTTACCGCAGCTTGTAATGTAGCAGCGTCGATATGGAGGATAGGGGTTTCGTTCCTCGGCGGACTATTTTCGGGTGACGACATGATTCGATTACACGGAAAGAGAATGAATTCGTGAGCGAGTATGGTTGAACCTAGATGTAGTTCGATCGTTTAAGCAAAGAGTAAGAATATGTTCCCAAGGGTTTGACCTACATCCCTATGATGCATTCTTAGTACGGTATAAAAGTATGTTCGCGATGGTTTGACCTACATCCCTATGATGCATTCCTAGTAAAGAGTTGAAGTAAGTTTTCGAAGGGTTGACCTACATCCCTATGACGCAGTCCTAGTACGGGGTAGAAGTATGTTTGTAGCATGGTCTCAAGATGTTTGACGTTAGAACCGGGGTATCATTGGTTGGTGAATAACACGATCCTACCCTTGGAAGAGGATTAGGAATGATTCCTGAGCTAAATTTCTCTAGTCCAATTATCTGGCTAGAGTAGGTTCCATATAGACTCCTATGAAAGTATGATGAAAGTATTTGAACAAAGAGTGACACAGAAGTTAGCAGACTACCAAAATCATTGATGTTTAAGATGTAAAAAGTTTGGGAAAAATTGACCTTGTAAAAGGTCTTACATCATATCCGGAGTAGAAAAGTTTTGGCCGCATAAGGCCTAACTAAAAGTACCTACAGTACATGATAGTTACATAGAAAATGTCACATAGGAAATAGATAGGAAAACGATTCCTTAACACAAGGAAGGAAGTTAAAGCATTTCCTATTGGTGACGGACATCCCTCTGGCGTACTCTCAGTTCAGCCAGTTGTCGTTCCATATCGAGTAGGTATCTCTCGTACACTCTATGGCGTACTCGGAGCTCTATGACTTCGACTAGAGTTTTGGTTAGTGCTTGCATCAGGGTCTCATGGTCTCTCTCAAATCTCTCATGAGCATGTTCAAGGCGATTGGTGCGAAGGATATGCATTCCTCCATTGGTATCAACTTCTGCGATACGACGTAGAGCTGTCCTGCCCTGAATTTCGTTTCGGGCAACTCTACGGATCAGGTTAGGTAGAACTCTGTCTGTTGAGCTCCCTTCATTTATGTTGTAGAAGCTTTGGTCTCCATTAAACGGCATAGGTTGATCTTGCTCTTCACTCCATGTTTCTAAGCATTCTACCCAGGGAGGCGTTGGGCCATGAAAAGCCGGACGAGGGTTAGGATTTTGAATGGGAGCTACTTAGGGCAGGTTCTCCACTTCGGGTTCGAATTTTGCACCATCCAAAAGGTTTAATCATGGTGACCATTCAAAGGGATAGGATGATCATTCTCTGGTTCTTCTCCAAACCATCCAGCATTGACTTCGTTCGAAAGGTATAGGTTGTCGTGGGGGTGGAGTCCAGCCATGTTATCTACGCAAGAATTTGGGGTAAAGAAATAATTAGATGAACTAACTAGATAATTATAAGAAAATCTTCATTAGTTACATCACTATTTGTAAAGTGCATACCGATTACATGTAATCAAACAGGATAGGCCATTAAATAAGTGACTTTGACTCCAAATTCACGAGGAACATGGGTAAAGCAAAATTTCATAGATTCTGAGTCTATATCATCCTAGTTACATATAATCTTACTGTATCCACTTGGCAACTATTGACCTAGTAATGAAGATCCTTTTTAGTTCTCAAGTAAGTAATTATAGTAACACAAAATACTCATATAGTATTTTTAGACTTATGTTCTGCTCTAATGTTTTCATTGTGGTAGTGTTGGTAAGTTTTTAGACTTGTTGCCATATCACAACCATTCTCAGGAATATGCTAATCACTCCTCGGACCAGCATAGTTGATCAGGCTATGCCACTCCCAAGACTGACCATACATCCCCGAGCTTACCTGTGATATTCAACAATCGTAATACTTTTTTGTTCTTGTCATTGTGACACTGATTTTAGCATGAATGCAGGCACGTATACTCAATCAAATATTTTATTATTTAAAATTATAAACTCTTGGTCAGAGTATTTTTAATGCCATTGTATTTATAGTTAGTATATATTTTATGGGTTGATATACTTAATTCACTATAAACAATGCTCTAATACCAATCTGTCACACCTGAAAACCGAGAACGGCGGAAACATTCTGGAGCGGAGGACGTCATGTAATGTATCACAACAATGTAAACTAGTAAACAAGAAACAACATCATCCATTGCATTAATAGTATAATTTTAATTACAAGCATGTTCTTTCATAGTATACAATAATCATAAAGAATAATCAAAATATAAGATGAGACTTGACTGCTCCGTCTTCACAAAACCTGGTCGTCGTACTTGTCTAGTTGTGACCTGAGAATACAAGTTATTTTGAAAGCGAGTATCAGCAATAATGCTAGTGAATTCATAATTATTTTAATGTCATTGATTTGTAAAGCTTGTAATGAAAGACTTGTAAAGTTTGTAATTGATTTGCAGAAAAGTTTGTATAAGTATGAAAATGTTTGTAAGAAATTGTAAACGTTTGAAAACCCTAGAAAATCCTATATTTCCTATTAGTATAAAAGTTGTCTTCTACCAAGACCCGACTGTTTTGTAAGTAAGCGTCACTAAAAATGTGACGGTTTTTCCCTGTTTAAACTATTAGTATAAAGCTATAGCCTACCTCGTCGTTTATGTGTATGAGTCACAATATAAAGGTAATAAGGAAAAATAGTTTATCTATATCAAATATATCCAACCTCGTCGTTCATGTGAATGTGTCACAAAGTAAAGGAATAAAATAATATAATAACTAAGAAGAATCCTTTTGCACTAGGATAATCACAGCGTGGAAACTCGCCAAAAAGTACAACCTCGGACACCCGTCGATGCTCGTTTTCCCTACTATAACTAACAACTTAGGGGCGGAATGCTAAGTCCCGAAACGCTTGTAATAGACTCTATGTAATAGTATCTATTAAACGTATTAATGTAAACATGTTCATGTAAGCATATCTATGTCAACGTACTCATGTAAGCGTATCTATGTAAACGTACTCATGTAAGCGTATTCATGTAAGCGTATCTATGTAAACGTACTCATTTAACATATCTATGTAAACATACTCATGTAAATGTATCTATGTAAACGTACTCATGTAAACGTATCTATGTAAACGTACTCATGTAAGCGTATTCATGTAAGCGTATCTATGTAAACGTATCTATGTAAACGTACTCATGTAAACGAATCTATGTAAACATACCTATGTAAATATAATCATGTAAGCGTATTCAAGTAAGCGTATCTATGTAAACGTACTAGTATAGACTCATGAATGAACTGACTCTTATGTGATTCCTTGTACTCGGAATGGTAAGTAGTATCTCTTAACTATACCTAAAATAGTTACTAATGATGTACATGTATAATCAAAAGTATGCCCTTGCTACACAAAGGTACTGAACTGATTGAAAGTAACTTTTATGTCTATATATGTATGCATGATATATAACTAATATTTAGACGACATTCGGACGGATAACCGATACCCTATAGCCACATCACAACGAGGAAAAGGAAATAGAGTGAGCTAGCCTTCCTAAGTCCTTTAAAAATTTCTTATATAACTATACATATATGGGCATGCAATTGATAATATAAAAGCATAAAAGAAGTTTTGTAAAACCTTTGAAAAAGATTAATATCTAAGAAAAGATTGACTTGATGACAGTTTATAAACAGGTTTAAATGTATTTGTTTGATAACACAATTTAAGTATAAAGAAAACCTTCGTTTGAAACACAATTGTAAAAGAGTTTGAAATGAAACATACTATATATAAAATAATTTGACAAAGAGTTTTAAACATGTGAAAACGTTTAAGAAAATCATTTTAAGAAGTCTGTTTGGTAAAACAGTTAACGTATAGTAAATCCATTTGCATGTTAGTTATTAATCACATGTGATTGATATAATAACTAGCATGGTTCAACTTGTATCCCCCTCCCCCCCCATAAAGCATTTAAAACATTTAGAAACATCTAAAAGGTTAATTTAAGGGGTATGAACTCACCTGCAATGAGCGGATCGGAAGGAAACGCCGGGTAAGTGCTTGGTGTCAAGTGATGACTTGTACACACTCAATGACCCCAATAACATATGAAGACATATGTAAGTGTGTATATATATATATATATATATATATATATATATAATTAGTGATTATATCACTAATTAAACATGTATAAACATCCTAATGTGAGGAAAACACTATGGTCAAGTGCTAGGAGGCTATCGGGTTGCAACAAAGGAATGCAAAGCCTTATACGGGAGTGTATGGTCTCACTATGGAGTTTACGCTTCAAATGGTCACCCTATATGTGATTATGGTTTTTGAAACATATCCCCCATGAGTTTACGGCCGTAAACTCATGGGAATGGTGTACTTGTGTGCTTTAAGGCTTCATGCTTCACAAAGAAAGGTTCTAGGGTTGATTCAAGGGCTTAGGAAGTTGTTAGGACTCGAAATGGTACTATTTTTGGAGTTTACGGTTTTAGAACATTTCTTGGGAGTTTACTATCGTAAACTCATGAGTTTACGGCAGTAAACTCATGGTTACTCCATCCATTTCGTGATTTGGGGTCCTTAGATCATTCTTCCAAGTCCCTAGTCCATAAGTCATGCTAGAAAGGGAGTTTGGGGCATCAACACACTCTTTGGTGGTGTTTACGATTTTTGGGAGATCCCCAAATCGTAAACCCATATTAATGGGGGTTTTTGGTGTTTTTCATGAGCCACACTCATCAAGGGAAGGTTCTATGCTAAGTTCTAAGCATAAGGAAGGAGTTAGGAACACTTTGGCACCCAATTTAGGGTTTACTGTAGAGTCCATGTCTTGTAAAAGTCGAAGTGGTTGTTTCTTTGTAATTTCTCATACTAGTTATTTTACTAAGTCACAGTTTTGTGCGAAGCTTATTGTAATAGACATAGTATATTTTTTGTACACTTAGGTTTCCTATAAATAGGGACTGAGGATAGAAGTAGAAAGTAACCTTTGAACTCGCATATCCTTTCTGCTTATGCTTTGTAATCAGTCTTCATCAATATAAGATCTGATTAATATTTACTCTTCGTGTTCTTACTTTTCAATCATTCAAATCATAATTGCATTCATAATCTCGATAACAATTCTCTTCAATTGGTATCAGAGCAGGATTTAAATTGCATCGATCTGATTTTCGTGATAGAATCATTTTGCTTTTTGAGTAGTAATTTTACTCAAAATTTTCCGCGCATTTTGGTTTTGAAAATCACTTTTGATCTTCAGATTTGAATCGTTTCTGAATTGTTTAGTCGAGTGATCGATTAGCTATTTGTGATCATTTCAGTTGATCAATTTTCAAATTCATCAAGTTTTTCAAGCTTTCTGAAATTTTCGTGTTCATCAATGGCAAATTTCAACATGAATACAATGACTTCTTTCTCTCATTTGCTCGGTTCATCAACCAAAATTCCGATGTTAATCCCTAAATACTATGATCAATGGGCTGATAGAATGGAGGATTACCTAAATGGAATAGATGAAGAACTTTGGAACTGTATCAATGGAACAGTTCAAGTTCCTGCTAATGTTCAGTCAATCAGATCGTCTACTACTTCTGCTGAAGTTACTGAACAACAAAACCGTCTGAAGAAGAATGAAAAAGAGATGCATGAGGGAACTAAGAGGTGCTCTACCTCCTGTGGTTGACAACTACATTCGTAGTTGTAAAACAGCCAAGGAGATCTGGATCACTCTGAAAGAGAAATATCAAGGTAGCGAAAAGACGAAGATCAACTCTGTGAAGCAATGTCTTGTTGAACCGAAGGAATTCAGACAAAAGGATGCTGCAACTCTTGAAAGTTACTATGATCATCTAAATGAGCTTGTTTATCGCTGCAATAGATACGGAATCACGAGGTCCCTCATGGAAGTCAATTTAACATTCATCATGGGCCTTCGCAAGGAATGGCGAAGTGTCAGCATGATGATAAAGAATCAACAGAGTTTTGATACAACCAGCTTGAATGATCTCTACAATCAGCTAAAAACACACGAAAGTGAAGTTTCAGAGATGTATGAAGAATCAAAACAAAGTATTGGAGGTCCTTTGGCTCTTGTTTCAAAGGTATCAGAAGTTGATGTTAATGAAACAGATGGTTCAGACAATGAAGGTTTCTTGATGAACTCTGATGATGAAGCTATGGCATTCTACTCAAACAACAGAGTTAAGAAATTTTTCAAAAAGCCTTTTAATCCAAAAGGAAATGCAAATGATGCGAAGAGTGGAGTCATAAAAGCTGGAGGAGAGGAGAAGAAGAAAATGGAAAAAGTTTGTGAAAAACAAAAGGATGCGAAAGAAGTGAAGAATCTGAAAGGTGATTCAGGAATCTACTGTCACTACTACAATGGTGCGAATCACTTCACAGCTGATTGCATGTTGCGAAAGAAAGAGGAGAAAAAGAGCAAAGTGAAAGATGAAGCTTATTATTCGGAAAAGATTGAAGAATTGCGTGAAAAGACAAAAGGAATGTCACTTGTTGCGAAGGGTGAGTCTGATGAGGAAGAGAGTGAAACATATCAGATCTAGTCTTCAGGATCTGATGATGAAGAAATGAGGCATCCAACTCATGGAGCCATGTTCGCAAGTTTTGAAGACTACGAAGAGGATGTTTCAAGAAGGTGCTTCGTATCCAAATCCACGGACAAATCACCCATGACCACCAAGGTACGTGCTATTCTTGAATCTTTTAATATTCCTTTATCTGCTTATGATGCTGAAATCACTTCATTTGATGATATTGTGGCTTATTTTGATTCTGTTATTGTGTCTGCTAGTACTGAAGCTCAAAATTTAAATATGCAACTAGGTGAGACACGAAGAGAATTAGAAATAAAAAGAAGCAGAGTAGACAAACTTGAACTGCAGATCAAAAATGTAAATTGTGATAGGGACAATCTTGCAAATGAAGTTAGGTTGTTGCTAGCACAAAGGAACATCTACTGTAATTCTACTAAGCGTTTTTATGCAAAATTAACTGCTTTACATCATTCATCTGACATTAGCAAAGAACAACATAGGAAACTTTTACCTTTTCTTGAATATGATCGTGAAAAAGTTGATGTTGTGTCTTATGATTGCGAAAACACAATTGCTCAATTTGACAAAATACCTGATGATAGATTCGCATATGGTATTGTCAAAATTGATGAATTTTTGAATGCTGATGAGTTGGTTAGTATTGTCAATGAAAGTTTGACAAAGAATGAACAAGTGAAAATCTTAAAGAAAACCGAAACCTCAACTCTTGATTCTCAACTCAATTATGCTGATGTCGATGACAATTCAGATAATGTGAGTGAAATCAATGAGATTGAAGAGGAAGAAGAGGTTGATTGTTCTCAACTGTCAATCATTAATATCACATCAAAGATCAAAGGTAAAGAAATTTTAGTTGATTCGATAGTCAAAGATGAAATTGAAAAATCCTCTACTTCGTAACATTGTAATTTTGATAATGTGGAAGTTGAAAGCTGGAAAACTAATGATACTGAAGAAAACAAAGAAGATGTGAAGGATTCACATGAAAAACCTCCAAGAGTTGTGGTTGATCAAGTGTTTGGAGATACGAAAGAATTCGAAAACATTCTAAAAGACAAAGGTGCACATTATTTGGAAACTAACACTGTGGTTTATCCAAATTTTATATGCATTGATAACACCATTTTTCCAAATAAAGTTTTTGTCACTACTGGGAATGCTGAGAAAATAAACGCTGAATTCAACAAAATGGTTGAAAAAGATAATCAAAGGTCAACTACTGAAGGGTTCTACGCAAGTCAAAACACAGTAGAAAACAATTTAACTCAAAATTCTTATGTTTTTCAAAAACAAAAATCATCACAAAAATGGGTGGTTAAAGGTGAAAAAGCAAACAAAGTTTTTGAAAAAGTTGAAAAACCAAAGGTTGAAGTGAAATTAAATTCTCATGAATTCAAATTGATGGTTGGAAATTATTCAACAGAAAATAATGTTTCAAAAAGAAAAGCAATCTTTTGGCAAGTGGTGTCCAATGATAAATCAAAAGTTGAAAAAGAAAAAATTTCAAAGTCAAAATCTTCAAAATTTCAAAGCATAAATAAACAAAAGGATACAAGTTTTCATAAACCAATAAATTCTGTTGACAAAATTCCAATAAAAAATAATGATAAATTTGTTCGCAAATATGACAACAATCGAAAATTTAAGACTTTGCAAAAATTTGTGAATAATCAAAAGTTTCAAAATGTTGGCAATTTCACGAATAATTCATCACCTTTGAAAAACTCAACTCAAACAATAGTGAAATTTTCATCTAAACAACCAAATTTTCCAAATCTTTCAGTCTCAAAACCGACCAAAGTTTCGTATACAAAAGGAAAATCTGATGTAAGTACGATCAATCGTTGGCTTGAAGGGAAAGGAAGACAATATCAAAATCAGAAGTTTTCAGAGCAAGAAATAAAGAATGCATTTGACAAGTTCGCAAATAACTCTTCCACTGGTAGTTCACCCTCTCATGATTCGCAAGTTCCGGTACAAAAATGGAAACCAGTTATCAAAGTTGCGAATGTTGTGAAAGATTAGATGAAAATTAATGAAAATCCAAAACTGTTGAACAACTATATTTCAATATCTCGATCTGATGATGTTGATATAATTGATAGTGTCACAGAAAAAGTGAAAACATGGTTTTTAAATTCAAAGCATTTGTTCAAAAATACTAATTGTGGACCCAATAAGTCTTGGGTTCCTAAAATTTTTCAATAAATGCAAGTGATGTGTGACGAGCAATATGATGCGAAATGGTATATTGATAGTGGTTGCTCTCGTCACATGACTGGAAGAAAGGAAAACTTGCGAGATTATCAAAGCTTGGAAAATGCAGGGGTAGTCAAATTTGGGAATAATCACAAGTGTCAAGTGAAAGGTTTTGGGAAAGTCACGAATGGACAATTCACTGTTAACAAGGTTGCTTATGTTGAAGGTCTTCAACATAACTTGATTAGTGTTTCGCAACTTGTTTAATGAAGAAGGAAGTATCATTTCAAATGCGAAGACAAATGAAGTACTTCTCAAATCAAAACGATATGGTGACATGTTTACACTAGACATCAAACCAGTCATGGGCAAACCTGCAGTGTGTTTACTATCAAAATCTTCCAATGATGTTAGCTGGCTTTGGCATCGAAGATTGTCACATTTGAACTTTCGCAACATTAACAAACTTGTCACTGAAGATTTAGTTCGAGGTTTACCTATACAAAAATTTGACAATGATACTATGTGTGCAGCTTGCAAACAAAGAAAGCAACATAGAAAAGGTCATCCAATCGTGATAGATTCAAAAATTGTGGAACCATTGGAACTTCTTCACATTAACTTATGTGGACCGTCGACTGTTGCTACAATCAATAAAAAGCGGTACATTTTAGTTATTATTGATGATTTTTCTCGATTCACATGGGTATTTTTCCTCAGGTTAAAATCTAAAGTTGCTCAGACAATGATTGACTTTATTAAAAAGATTGAGATTACTCTGAAAAAGAGTGTTCACAAAATTAAAAGTGATAATGGTTCGGAGTTTAAAAA
The DNA here is from genome assembly GCF_002870075.4 of Lactuca sativa. Taxonomy (NCBI): domain Eukaryota; kingdom Viridiplantae; phylum Streptophyta; class Magnoliopsida; order Asterales; family Asteraceae; genus Lactuca; species Lactuca sativa. Next base: position 90,425,346 of record NC_056627.2, read on the forward strand.
TCAAACTCTTGATTCATTTCTCACAGGCAAAGGAATTTCTCATAATTTCTCATCACCATATACTCCATAACAAAATGGTGTTGTTGAAAGAAGAAATCAATCTCTATGCGAAGCAGCCAGAACCATGTTAACATATGCGAATCTACCTCAATATCTTTGGGCTGAAGCAGTTTCTACTGCATGTTTTACTCAGAATCGATCATTCATTCATCGAAGATTCAATGTTACTCCATATGAAATAATCAACAATAGAAAACCTAATGTCAAATTCTTTCATGTTTTGGTTGCAGGTGCTTTATAATGAATCTCAAAGATACTTTGTCCAAGTTCCAAGCTAAAGCTGATGAAGGCATATTCTTAGGATATTCGCACAATTCAGTTGCATACAGAGTGCTCAACAAAAGAACAAGAAAAGTTGAACAAACTTTCAATTTAACCTTCGATGATTACTATCTGAAACAAACGGATAGTAAATTTGAAAATAAATCAATTCTTGTTGATTCAACTACTCAAATTGATAATTCTGAAATAAATGATTTTGATTACGACTTAATTTTCGGAATACCTGACAGGGCAATTGATGCGGAAACTAATGCTCCTGATAATCAAACATTAGAATCCTCAAAACATACTGATGACTCAACAATTACTACAAGGACAATATCTTGCGAAAGTGTGCCTGATGTTCGTATGGAGGGGGAGCATACGATCAACAATGAACACAGACAGCCAACTTTCGAGGAGGAGAATGAAAATATGAATCATCAAGTTGAGGGGGAGCATTCATAATCTCATCAGAATCATCAAGTTGAGGGGGAGCATTCACAATCTCAACAAAATCATTAAGTTGAGGGGGAGCATTCGCAAATTCAACAGGAACATCATTTTGAGAGGGAGCATCAAGATGAACATCATGTTGAAGAGGAGCATGATACAACAGAGAAACATAATCTTGGTGAAAATGATGAATTTCATGAAATTAATGATAATTTTTCTGTTGCAGGATCTGAAAATGAAGATATGTATGAAGATGCACCATTGGAATTTGATCCTGATTTTCCACCACTTGAGAAATGGACAAAGAATCATCCCAAAGAACAGGTAATTGGGAATCCACAAGATGGTGTGTTGACAAGAGCTCAAATTTGTGCAAAAAATGAGGTACTAAATGCGAACCAAGAACTGTGTATGTTTAATGTCTTTATTTCGAAAATAGAGCCAAAGACAGTAAAGGATGCTATGGAACACTCAGATTGGGTTGTTGCTATGCAATCTGAACTGGCTGAATTTGAACGAAACACGGTTTGGAGATTAATTCCTAAACCTTCTGATGTTTCAATTGTCGGATTAAAATGGATTTTTAAAAATAAAACCAACAAAGATGGCAATATTATTCGCAATGAAGATAGACTAGTGGTTAAAGGTTATTCGCAACAAGAAGGAATAGACTATGAAGAAACATTTGCTCCTGTTGCAAGAGTCGAAGCAGTTCGCATATTTTTAGCTTATACAGCTCACAAAGACTTTGATGTTTATCAAATGGATGTTAAGTGTGCATTCTTAAATGGAGAACTTGAAGAAACAGTGTATGCTGAACAACCACCAGGATTCGTAAATGAGGAACATCCTGATCATGTCTACATTCTAGACAAGGCAGTTTATGGTTTAAAACAAGCACCAAGAGCCTGGTACGCAACACTTACAAATTTCTTGAAACAATCTAAATTTAAACAAAGATCAGTTGACCCCACTTTGTTTTGCAAGAAAGTTGGGAATCATCTTATGCTTGTTCAAATTTATGTTGATGATATTATTTTTGGCTCAACTGGCCCAGCATTGTCAATTGAATTTGAAAATCTAATGAAGAGTCAATTTGAAATGAGTATGATGGGAAAATTAATAATTTTCTTGGATTGAATATAAGACAGAACATGGATGGAATCTTAATCAATCAAGAAAAATATATGAAGAACTTGCTTGAAAAGTTTGGAATGACCAACAGCACAAAACTAAGAGTACCAATGGCAATGGGAACAATACTAACTCCTTCGTTAGATGTTGTTGCTGTTGATTTAACACTATATCGAAGCATGATAGGGTCTTTATTGTACTTAACTGCAAGTAGACCTGATATTATGTTTTCGGTTTGTAATTGTGCTAGATATCAAGCTAATCCCAGAGAACCTCATTTGACTGCAGTGAAAAATATTTTTCGCTATCTTAAGGGGACAGTTTCGTTAGGACTTTGGTATCCTTCGAAATCGGGATTTTTCATTCAAGCTTTTTCAGATTCTGATCTAGGAGGATGTACATTGGATAGGAAAAGTACAAGTGGTGGATGTCAACTGTTGGATGGAAAGTTGGTGAGTAGGCAATCGAAGAAGCAAACTTGTGTTGTTATATCAACTGTTGAGGCTGAATACATTGCAGCTGCTGCTTGCACTTCGCAAATCATTTGGATTCAGAGTCAACTTCGTGATTATGCTATTAATATGAAAAAGATTCCTTTGTATTGTGATTCTCAAAGTGCAATTCGCATTTGTCATAATCCAGTACAACACTCAAAGACAAAACACATAGCTCTTCGATATCATTTTATCAAAGATCATGTGGAAGATGGGAATATTGAAATTCATTTTGTTAAAACCACTGAACAACTTGCTGATATTTTTACTAAATCTCTTGATGAAAAATCATTTGTAAGAATTTTAGCAGGTTTGGGTATGATCGATGTGAATTCAGTTTCAAAATCCATCATTCAAGGATGAAAGGTTCGTTTAGAAGCTCTGAGTCGAAATTGTTCAGAAGTTACTGTTCATTTAGCGGCTTCGCATGGCTTCGCATCCACTTTTCTTCGCATTCGCACACATGACAACTAAGGTTAGTTTTACGGTTCATTTTTGTGTTTTAACATTTTTTGAAAAACTTGAAAAATCAAAAATATTTTCTTTTGATTCATTTTCATTTTTGAAAAAACAAAAATCCAAAAAGATTTTATTTTGTTATGTTTTTATTTTTGAAAAATTCAAAAATCACAAAAATATTTTTTTTTTGTTTTTGTTTGTTCTTTAAACATTGTGTGTTGTGAGTTTACTCCAGGGCTTAATGCGAAGAGGTCATGTTTGTATGTTTCTATGGGAAGGTATTATTTCTTTCAACTTTGTAATAGTTAGGATGTCCCTAGAAGCATGCTGCAACATGTTGACTCAAGCCTCATATGACTCAATGTGTGCGAAATGAAAGCCTTAATGAAATTATCACATGAAAATTTCTTCCCAACAAGGCTTGTATTCGCATTAGTCAAAAGAGCTACCTTACTCTTCTCATATGAGTTAAGAGTTTTCTGTTTGGTCCACAAATAACAGAGGTACATTCGATCTGATAACCAATCTTTTTCATCCTAAAATTCTTCACACAAATCACACACAAAGACGTATGTCCAAGAGGTTTCTGATCAAACCAATCGAGACTTAGATATACAAAACTTCTGTGTTTATGATCTGACATCATGAGTCTGTGATGAAAGTGAAACCCAAAAATCCTACACTTTAAGGAATTGACGGGGAACATTGTTCCAGAAATTGACGAAACATTTGTTTATGTACCAAAATTCGAAACTCAAAATCATATTCATTTCGCATACGTGGTCTTGATCAAACATTCGCAACCCATGATGTTTGTTACCCAACAAGATCCAGTACAACATTTTTTTTCGAATATGATTTCTGTGTGGGTTTTCATTCGCATTTCCTAGTCATGATAAATTTTTCAAAAGCCAACTTGTCACTGACTACACTGGTCATACAATTAATTTCAGTTACAATTTCTCACCTTATGTTAAGGTTGACATGTAATGAAATTTTAAACCATCCCAACACTCATTTTTTAAAAAGAAGCCCTTCGATACTTATCAAAAAGTATTCGATTGTATTTCACGGGAACATACACAAGCAGTTGATCATCTCTCTTGATGATTAACGAAGCAACCTTTGCCCGGGGTTCATCTGCTTTCGTGTCAAAATTTATTTTTGACATCACAGAATTCCAAAAAAAATTTACCTTGCTTCTTATCTTATTTCTTTGACTCACTTGCACTCACGAAATCCTTGAGGTTCTGAATAATACCAACTCAGGCTAATGATTTCAAACATCTGGCATATGACTTCGCTTATTATCCCAAAAGCGAAAGAGCCTAGCCTCCATGCGAAGGGTAATAATGGTTACTATTCCATAAAGCAGATATGACAGGCTGTGTATACATGACGTATGGAATTCTGCCCGATTTTCTAGGAGAAGTGATTGTTGCTTTTTGGACGCATGGTTACCTTTTGCAAAAAAATCCGATTTTAAAGGTGCCACATCGGATCTCATTAAATGCATCCCGCTTCAATTTCAAATCGATTCGGGTTACCTATAAAAGGGGGTTTAAGATCATTGTATACGGTTACGCGAACAAACTCTCACAATCCTAAATTGCTTCAAACTTCTTCATCTTCATCCTTTCTCAAACCCTAAAAATGGTCGGTACTCAATCCAACACTGAAGAGGTTCTTTCACAATCACTGATGAAAATCCAAAGCACCAACTATCAAGTCGATCCGAATGTCTCTTTTTATCCAGAAGGACTGAAGATGCTTATATTTTCCCTGAAAAGATCACCTCTGTCCACCGCCATGTTTAGTTCTTTCTCAGTTTCGATGACATGGTTGTCATTGGCAGCATCATCGGCTTCGTACAACTATGCCACTGACGTAATAACATTCAACCTGATGAACAACAAAAGGGTTAAACTTACGAAGAAGATGTTCATTGAGTTCTTGAACATTCCCAAAACCCCTCCATTTTTCAAACCTATCAATTCCCAAATAATCTTTATGTTCAATGAGATGGGTCATCAGCCAGCACTTGACAACATCAGTGATTTCAGAAAGTCTGGTTTACCATGTATGTGGAATTTTCAGTTTGGCATTTTTCTCAGGTGCTTGACAGGACGAACAGCTGGTCTTAATAGGGGGCGTATGGAAGTTTATGCCATGGTGATGGGCTTATATTATGATATCAGTGTGGATTACGGAACTCAGTTGTGGAAGGAGTTCGTAAAAGTCTGGAAAACACAAATTCTGAAAAAGGAATCTCTTGTGCCAGGTATTGGAGCCTTATTCTTGAAAAGGCATATGAAAAGGAAGGAATTCAAGTCCCAGAGGGTGATAAGGTTGCAGAATTCTCATTATATCAATTCCCAAAGGTGGTTGAAGACGATGAACATATATTTACACACGTTGCTCGCATTCCAGATGCGATGCTTCGCAAGGTCTCTTCAACTCACAAAGTCTTAGTCCGATACATGAAAACGGTGGATCCAGCAATGCAGACTAGAATCTTGTTAGAAGTCACTGCTGAAACCTCAAAGAAGAAGAAGACTACTAAGAAGGGAGAAAAAGTTCAATCTTCAAAACCAACTCAAGCTGAAGAGGTTGCGAAAGATGCGACTTCTTCAAAATCGAAGAAGGAAACTATACCCTCCAAGTCTGGGGTACGGAAGAAGATTCGCAAATCTTCTCCCATTCGCAAAACCAAAGTCATCAATAAGGGGGCAACAATTCGAAGTGTTCCAGCTCCTGTTTCTCCAGGATCCAAAAGAAAAAGAGCTCAAGATGTTGTGAAACATATGCGACAAACACTGTTGAAGAAGCGAAAGTTGATCATCCGCAACGAGTCTTCTGATGAAGAGGTGGTTCCAGAGACTCCGCCTGTTTCTACATCGTTAACAGTTTCTCTTCCACTCGTCTCAATTACACCCACTTCGCAAATCTATACCACAACCCCACTATCCATTCCACTTGAAATAGTCACTACCAAATCAGCTTCTGAGGAGGTACCTATTTTTTATACGGTTGTCAATGTATCTGATACGGGGGCACCTATCACAAGTGTTGAAACCACCATACCCATTAGCCTATCTGCTACATTTCCTATTTCATCTGTGAAAATCTCTACTTCATTACCTTCGTTTTCACTTCCAACTCCTACCATTACTACATCATCAATTTTTGATCATGCCCTGCAACATCCATTTACCACTCTATTCCCATCACAATCACCCGAAACTCCTCAACCTTCACAACCAATGTCAGATGACTAAATAGAAGGAGCAGGTTTTGGAGGGACTTTTGAGGCCCTGCCTTTTGATTCGGAAGAAGAAGAAGAGATACCTGATCATATGCTTATGTCAGGTAAACAATTTAAAATTTTGAATCGTAAGTTAAATGCAATCATTCAATCCCAAGCGGATTCGGGTTCCAAGTCCACAATGTTAGGGGTAGAGGTGGAGTCTCTGATCAAGGAAGCTGAAAAGCACATTCTTGAAAAAGTTGATCAGTTAGATAAAAATACTGAGCTTCGCATTCAAGCAAGGGAGTACGTTTACTGGTGTTGTCAAGGAACTAAAAACTGTTGCAAAAGAATGCCATGTTCTATTTGTGCAGGATGTCAAAAAGGTTAGGGAGGATGTGAACTTCAAGGTTGAAGAATTAAAGAACGAACTTGCGAAGGAGCTTCGAGATACTACTTCTCAACATATCGAAGTACAAAAGAGGGTTGATGTGGTTGCCATAGCCATGAACAAAGTTATTGCTGCTCCTATCCTTGAAGCCAACCACAAAGAAACCAAGGAGAAGTTTGATTAGTTCATAAAGTTGGTGACTAAGCTGAAAACTTTGCTTTCGCAACCTTCATCTCAGCAAATTCTCACTCCTGAATTCTTGTCTCTCAAAGTCAATACTTTGGAACAAGCAATTCAGAAGGCACTTGCCCCAATTGCTAATTTTACCTCTTTACTACCGAAGAATACCCCACCTGCTTTCACAGGGTTGCAAGGGGGAGAGAAGAATACAAGTAAAGAGGATGCGAAAACTGTGGGGAAAGTGATATCTACTCAGCTCAAAACAACTCTTCCGATATTCACAATGCCGATTTCCTCAATAGTAAGTTCTAGTGCGAAAGGAATATCCATTGGGTCAAAAGAAGGAGGAAGTTCTAGTGCGAAACCTCCAACTGATGATGTGGGAAAAGGGAAAGGGATTGTGTATGAAAAGTCGAAGGAGGAGAAGAAAGCTGAAGCAGATGCTGAAATTGAAAGGATGAGGCGGGTGCAAAGTATAATGAGGCTGAAGGCTGGTGATCCACCCACAATGAATAAAGGAGATCCTGAGAAGCTTTATTCTTATGAAACAATCGAATCGAAAGTGGTGGGGGCTGAGTTGTACGTTTTTGAGAAAAAGCCAAAGCTGAGCTACGACATTGCGAATTCGGACAAATGCCAGTTGGATTTTCCGATCAATGAAATGCTTTTCATAACAGCTCAGTACAAGATAAGCGAAAAGTTTGATAATGCTGATGACTACATACACATGAAAATCAGATTTCATGCTGTATTGGGAAAGAATCCAGAAGAAGTTTGGTCATTGATAAAGATCAAGAAGGTGTTGACGATAAAGAAAAATTCGATGTTTGAAGACATGCTTCAGAACTTTCGATATTTTGTCATTCGAGCTGATGACAAACATTATGACTTCACAATTGCTGAGTTCCCTCTGATGAACTGCAATGATCTTATCCAAGTGGCTCTTATTTTGAAGCACATGCAAGACCACAAGCTCAAGGGATCTGATATAGAAGTGTTTAGAATCGGTTTCGCACATGTCAAGATCTTCATTGATAACTATTATGATTGTTTGGCATTAACCGATGAAGAACTCGCAACAAGCTTGGGAAGGAAGGTGAATGTCCCCTGGGAAACTACCTTGACCCAGTCAGCATTGTCGAAGTATGCTGATGGTGAAATATGCCTGAAACCCTTTGGTATGGTATTTTTAGGGAGATATACGAAAGGGAAGCCCAAGAAATTTTTGTTCAAGGTCTCTGAAATTGAAAGGTATACTTCTTCGCAATATACAAATTTTATTGTTCGTATGAATAATTGCAAGAAGAATAATGAAGGAGACAAGAAGGAGCTTAAGAAGGTGATTACATGGTATGCTGAAGTGCGAAAGGCAATCCACTCGGCTGTTCAGAGACTTACAAACTGAATAGCTTCGACTATTTACAAAGGGGGAGATTGTAGAGTCTATGTGTTGTAAAAGTCGAAGTGGTTGTTTCTTTGTAATTTCGCATATTAGTTATTTTACTAAGTTACAGTTTTGTGTGAAACTTATTGTAATAGACTTAGTATATTTTTTGTACACTCAGGTTTCCTATAAATAGGGACTGAGGATAGAAGTAGAAAGTAACCTTTGAACTCGCATATCCTTTCTGCTTATGCTTTGTAATCAGTCTTCATCAATATAAGATCTGATTAATATTTACTCTTCGTGTTCTTACTTTTCAATCATTCAAATCATAATTGCATTCATAATCTCGATAACAATTCTCTTCATTTACGGCCTAAGAAGATCTTGGGCTGTAAACTCCTTTTTCTTGTGATTCTTGGGTGATCTCAATGATACCTAGACATGTAATAAGCTTTAAAACACTCTAGGGTAGAAGTACTTACAGTTTGGGACGAAAGATTGAAGATCCTTGGGAGAGAAATCGGGTTTTCTCTAGTTGGAAATGGAAGAAATGAAGTGAAAATGGCTAAGTGCCATATATATACCCCATGGAGTTTACGACCGCAAACTCCATGTTTGGGTCGTAAACTCCAAATTCTTTGAGTTTTGATACTTCTATGATGTACCATATGCCCTGGATTATACGCCCTATGATTATCACTTGAAGGATTAAGGCTCAACATTGCTCAAACGGACACCAAACGTGCTAAAAGGTAGCAGAAATGAGTTTGACTCTCTATGAAGTGTTTGACTGTACAGTATAGAAAATTTCGGGTTGTCACACTCTGCAAGCGGTAGGTGAGAATCCAAGCTCCCACCGAAGTCGATGGCACACACCCTTAACATGTCCTCGAGGGTCTGAATAGTCCGCTCACTCTAGCCGTCTGTCTGAGGGTGGAATGTTGTGCTGAAGTGCAACCGTGTGCCCAGTTCCTCATGAAACTTTTGCTAGAAACGGGAGGTAAACCTGACATCCCGATCAGAGATAATGGAAATGGGAATCCCATGGCGAGACACGATCTCGCGAACGTACACCTCGGCCAACTTCTCGGCCGATGAACTCTCCCGTATGGCCAACAAATGGGCACTCTTGGTCAATCGGTCCATGATGACCCAAATGGCATCGAACCCCTTCACCGTCTCTGGTAGCTTGGTGATAAAGTCCATCATGATCTGTTCCCACTTCCACATGGGAATCTCCAGGGGCTACAGCTTGCCATACGGCCTCTGATGTTCAGCCTTGACCATCCTGCAGGTTAAGCACCTCTCAACGTACCAAGCGATCTCGCGTTTCATACCCGGCCACCAATAGCTCAAACTCAAATCCTGGTACATCTTGTTGGCCGCCAGGTGGATCGAGAAGTGAGACTTATGAGCCTCTTCCATAACCATCTGCCTGATCCTGCCAGACATCGGAACCCAAACCCGACTATATCTGGTCAGTAATCCCCGACTATCCTGCACGAACCTGGTGTTTTCACCCTTGATCCTTTCCCTCTTGAAATTTTCCGGTCGCATGCCCTCTGTCTGAGCATCCCTAATCAAGCTCACAAGCAGGGAGTCCACAACTATTTTCATGCATATTGCAGGAGTGGAAGACCCCGCTATCTTGCGGCTCAAAGCATCCGCAACAACATTCACTTTACCAGGGTGGTAAAGGATCTTGCAATCATAGTCCTTAACTACATCGAACCACCTGCGCTACCTCATGTTTAGGTTCGGCTGATCCATGATGTGTCACAAGCTCTTGTGATCCATGTAAATGGTACAGCGGACCCCATAAAGGTAATGTATCCATATCTTGAGGCGAACACCACCGCCCCCAGCTCCAAATCGTGCGTAGAGTATCGAGTCTCATGCGGTTTCAGCTGCCGCGATGCGTAGGCTATCACTCATCCTTGCTACATGAGAACCGCCCCTAACCCTGTGATGGATGCATCACAGAACACCACAAAATCCTCAACTCCCTCCGGGAGTGTCAGGACTGGTGCCTCACACAAACGCTAACGGATGGTCTCAAATGCTCCCTACTGTTTGGGACCCCACCGAAAATCCACCCTTTTTCTCGTGAGACGAGTGAGGGGTACTGCAATCTTAGAGAAATCCTATATGAATCTCCGGTAGTATCCTACCAATCCCAAAAAGCTCCTAATATCTAAGGGGGATTTCGGAACCTCCCACTGCATAACCACCTCGATCATGGCCGGATCGACCAAAATCCCTTCGTGGTTAACAAGATGTCCAAGGAACTGGACCTCTTGTAACCAAAACTCACACTTCGAGAACTTGGCGTATAGCCGTTCCCACCTCAGGACCCCCAACAGCTCTCCCAGATGCTCCTCATGCTGCTCTCGGGTCTTGGAATACACCAAGATATCATCTATAAACACTATGACCGAGCGGTCGAGCATCGTTCTGTAGACCCGATTCATCAGGTCCATAAACACTGTTGGCGTTTTGGTGATCCCAAATAGCATCACCACGAACTCGTAATGTCCATAACGAGTTCGGAATGCGGTCATCTCCACGTCCTTCTCCCTAACCCCGACCTGGTGGTACCCGGACCTCAAATCGATCTTGGAAAACCAAGATGCGCCCTGCAGCTGATCAAAGGGGTCGTCTATCCTCAGGAGTGGATAACGGTTCTTCATTATTAGCTTGTTTAACTCCCGGTAATCAATGCACATCCGGTGTGAACCGTCCTTCTTCCCGACGAAAAGAATCGGCGCTCCCCATGGAGAACTGCTAGGTCAAATGAACTGCTTGCCCAGCAGTTCCTGCAGCTGCGACGACAGTTCCTGCATCTCAGGCGGCGCCAATCGGTACGGCGCCTTAGTGATAGGGGCCGCACCTGGCACTAGGTCGATCCTGAACTCGACCTGCCTCTCTGGAGGTATCCCTGGCAACTCCTCCGGAAACACATCTGCGAACTCCCTGACCACTGGTACATCGGAGACCAAAAATCTCCAAGTCACATCCTTGATAAACTGAAGAAGTAGAAACCCCGTGTTCGTTAGCGATGGACAATCGCAACGGACACTCTAACTCGCCCATAGGCATACTGAACTCCCCACTAAAAAACTAAGACACAAAAGATCGACTCGCCCCCCGAGTCAAATAAGACCAAAGTAGGCAAACAATTCACCAAAAGTGTACCTAATTACAAGTACAACAGATAAGCATATAACAGATAAATAAAACAAGGTGAGGATAGAAACATACCAGAAACCACATCTGGTGCTGCTCTGGCCTCCTCCGCTGTAAGCTGGAAAGCATGACCCTAAGCCTTCGGAGGCTTTGTCCTGTCTGGTCTCCCATCTGTGATCCTCAAAGTAGCTGGTGTTGCAGCCTGCAGCGGCTTGGCGGTAAGTAGTGGACAGTTGGCCCTCATGCGGCCGACTTGGTTGCAGTGATAGCATAACCTCATACCATGAACTGTGGCAGTCTGGCGATAATCCTTCGCGTAATGCCCCTCCTTGCCACATTTGTGGCACCCACTACCAGCCCGACATACCCCAGAATGATCCTTGCCACACTTCCCATAAGTGCAGCCCTGTTGACCCCCGGTCCTAGCATCTGCGATCTTAGGCTGCTTCGGCGCCGGCTGTGACAGTATCGAGGCCGGCCGCTGCTCCCTCAGCTGCAGCTCAATTTCCAACTCCCGCCGTCTGGCGGCCTCTTGTAACTCAAGAAGAGTATCACATCGCTGGGTGGATACGAACTGTCGGATATCAGTCGTGAGTATACTCAGATAACGGGTCATCTGAGACTGCTCGGAAGCAAACTCGGGGCAGAACATCGCCCTCTCAGTGAACATACGGGTGATCTCCGTCACCGACTATCCATCCTGTCTCACACTCAGAAACTCTTGTGCCAAACGTTCCCGCTCAAGCCTCGGAATGTAATGAGCGCGGAACATATCCCTGAACTGCTCCCAAGAAATAGCAGCTCTCTGATCATCAGTATAAGCCCCAGTCGCAAGTCTCCACCAATCCTTGGCTCTGGACCTATGAAGGTTAAGAGCACACCTGACCTTTTGGTCAGTAGGACACGAGTAGGTGAAGAAACACCCCCTCCACATTTGAAATCCATCTCATAGCCTTGATGGGATCCTGTGTCCCATCAAAAGTATGGGGCTTCGTGTTGTCGAAGTCCTGGTACTGAAAACCCCTACCTACTCCTCCCCCTGTCGTAGTTACAGCTGATGCAGCTGCTGCGGCGGTTGTCTCTGCGAGGGCTGCGTAACGCTCATCGGAATACTCCACCATGGCGGTCTTAATTTACCCGAACATTTTCGGCAATTCAGTCCGGAACAACGCAACAACCTCGTCATGCGGGATTGCTCGAATCCTGTCGTCCATCTCCTTCGGCCTCATTTGGCCGATCGTCTCGAGTGCTGTCAGCTCCCCCTGTCCGCCCTCTCCTGATCACGACCCTGATCCTGACCCGGATCCAATCACAAAGCGCCTAGTCATCACCATTCTGAAACACAACACAAGGTATTAGATAACTTCATACACAATAACTAGGGACCAACCCCCAATAAAACCCTGGGAGTTGTGACTTCCTTGTCACACGTATGGTCCTGTGCTATCAGTAGTATGGGCCCATACTACCTTCCACACCTACCCATATTTGTTCCAAGTATCACCACAACGCCCGAACAATACATATAATCACATCGAGCACTCAAGTCTGATTCCTAAAGGAATGCTAAACGACTCGAAATTGGTGGACTTATCCCAACAACCTACCCACTCACGAAACTTCCACTAACCCTGCAGCACTAGTGGACCCGATAGACTTTTGAATATTCAATTCTACCCTAAGCTCCCAATCAAACAAGAACAGAACATAAGGCTAAATCAGACATTCTCATGCTATAAGGTCCTAATTATGTACAACCGTGATGCATACACTAAATCACTACAGTAATGATGTCAATTTCATGTAAAGGAAACCCTAGGCTAACAGGCACCACGTAATCAGGCAATTTTATCATGCAATTCCTGAAGATCCCTAGCCTAGTACTAGCATGTTGTTCTAACATGTCACATAATCAAGTAACTATATGGTATTTTGAGGTTTGGTTACTGGCTCCGGCTGATCGTACACCCTGCATCCTCCTTATTTATTTTGAAAGCCAATTTATTAAAACAATCTTTTTTGAAAATAACTCCTTGATTTGAGCTGGATTCACACGAATGTTCCTCCAATTCACTCAAACCAAGTCTCTGATACCAACTTGTAACATCCAAAATTTCAAACAAATTTAAACTTTTAAAAACATGTCGAGTTCATCAGAATATTACAACTTTTTTTTTAAAAACATTGATTATCAGAGTCTTTTCCCAGAAACATAACATAATAGGAGGAGCTATATGATCACGCCTTGGCCTGGCCGCGATCCCCTGAGGTACCTGAAACAATAAACTGAAACTGTAAGCCCGAAAGCTTAGTGAGTCACCCTAAAATACTGATACACATACAGTCCACATAGCAATATCAACATTAGCATATCATATCAATCAAAACAGAAAAACATGCACTGGGTCCACAGCTTTACAAGCTGGACTACCCCCGGGCCCTCAGTATGAGTGTGGAATGCCTACTGAGCCCCCAGCTCATATCTGGAATGCCATCGAGACCTCAGTACGAGTCTAGAATGCCTACCGGGCCCTCAGCTCGTATCTGGAATGCTCTCGAGTCCTCAGTATGAGTCTGGAATGCCTACCGGGCCCTCAACTCATATCTGGAATACTCTCGGGTTTGTTGGCTACCGCACGGAGCAGTACAACCTCAACCCACCCCACATAACATGTCGACATGTAATAGACAAATGCACATACATGTAATCAATCAGTATCACAGGCAGTCTTACAGATCTACCCGACTAGCATATCAACTGGCATACATTACTAACTCAACTCAACATATCAATAATGACTAGGATATCAAATCCAATGGGCCGCCCTTGGTACCTTAGACCCCTTAGTACAGTAAGGATAACTCACCTCGAAACGTCGACTCACAGAAAATAGTTCCAACCTTCGAGTTACTGTCATGAATCCCACCACCTATATTTATCACAAATTGCATACGTAAGTTTCTGATCCTTCTAGAATTGTCCTCAAAAGTCAACGGGTCAACCTGGTCAATGGTCAAAGTCAACAGTCAAGGTCAACAGTCCATGTTGACTTGACTCGCCGAATTCCCTCGGCTACTTGCCGAGTTTCCTTGGCTTCCGATGCACTCGCCGAGTCATCGAGTAACTCGTCGAGTTTCCCTCGTTTTTCGACTGAACTCAAAAGCTACTCGTCGGGTTTCCTAAACGAAACTCGACGGGTACACACGTGTATATAGCTTTAGGGGAAATTCATCCGACTCGCCGAGTTGTTCATCAACTCACCGAGTTTCATGATGATCTTCATCGGACTCGCCGTGTTGTTCATCCAACTCGGCGAGTTCACGGCTTTCTTCATCAGACTCGCCGAGTCATCCTTGTGACTCGCCGAGTCCGTTCGGTCCTTTTTCCATACAGACTTATTGTGAGCCATGCAGTGGCTCCAATTCGTAGATCTAGGCTTCTAAGGCATACTTATCACGTAAAGTCACAAACTTTACATACATGCATTGCCTTTAAGACTCTAAATGCCAAGTCTAAGCTCTTAATGGGGCTTCATGCCCAAGAGGGAGCTCATACAAGATCAATTCCGCGACTTTATGTTGCTAGAGCTTAGAGAGGGTTCAGATCTGAAGTTACAACGTCATATCCAGCTCATTGTTCAACTTATCAACCCTTAAGGTCCATAGAAACCCTAGAACTTCATAAAAAGGAAAACTCACAGAAGAGATGGTGATTTAGGATACCTCTGGAAGATGACCACTGAAAATATTGCTGATTTCCCCACCTTACTTGCTCCAACCTCCTCTTCCTTCAAGCCTTCTCCTTTAAAATCTTCAAATCAAGCTTCACACACTCACCAAAGTACACACACTCGAATCAGGGACTCTCTAAGACTGTAATGAAGCCCAAGGGAGGCTAAGGTTCTTTTAAATAGGGACACAAACCCCGGGAGTTAGGGTTTCACTTGCCAGCTCCTACTCGCCGAGTCCCACTAGTGGACTCGCCGAGTCAGTCACTTAAGTTGCGATCCAATCCTGATGCTACTCGACGAGTAAGGCAACCAACTCGTCGAGTAGGGCCAAAACCAAGAAACTATAATTGAACAATACCTGAGAATCGGGGCGTTACATGTTTTTTTTTTTACTTTTTTTACTTTTTTGGATACAAATGACTAAAATAATATTCTTTTTAGACATTTCCAATTTATTTTTCTTTTTAAAATATTCTTTGTTGACACCTGAAATTATCCTTAAAGAGTAATTCTCTATGTCTCATAAATTACCTTCTCTCATTTGAATATATATATATATATATATATATATATATATATATATATATATATATATATATATATATATATATATATATATATAACATTAGAAGTATTTGTTAGTTATTGACTCTTTAACAATATGTTTAATGTATTCTTTAATAATACATGATTCACACTTTCAACTTGGTTTCATGTACCTAATGTTGTATAAGGTGATTCGTAGAATTAATATTCTGCCAGAATATATAAAACGATTCTGTAGCAATAGTATTTTTTCAGAATGAATTAGTTTTATGTTAGATGTTGATGTTTTTTTTTCTTTATAGGTTTTAAAAAGGTTGTCTGAATGTGGAAAAGAAAGAACAACATAACGAGATTGTATTATACCAGAATGTATAAAACGATTCTTAACTATAATATTCTTTCAGAATGGTTTATTGTTCTTGTTAGATTTTGATGTTTTATTTTTCATTTTAACCACTGTTTGTTTTAATCTTTAAGAATAAGTGTAATTCATAAACATTGTTAGTCATATTTTCGTTTCCAAGATGAATGTAATTATTGTTTTTAGTCTTATTCTTCAATAGCTAATGTAATCTGATATTCTTAAAGAATAAAATATGTTTCATATAAAGTCTGTATTCTTTAGAAATTGGTACTTTTAATAATATATGTTGTAGAATTCTTAAATCAGGTTAATTATAAAAAATATCTTAAATGAAACTATACTCAGTAACAACAAAATCAGGAATATATTACCTAGTTTATGGCTGATATTTTGTCATTATATTAGAATAAATTTGGTTATTATATAAAATTACGTATAATTAAAACCGATATAATTAAAATTAAAATTTTAAAATTAGGAAAATTAATTATCCCTAAAAATCCAAATATTACCTTTTATATATATAATTAAGTGTCCAAAATACCATTGTGCTGAAATTGTGTGATTATATGATACATGTTACCCTATTATTCATGATAATTGATTATATTTCATCTGTTGTTTTAGAAGATTTTTGCTTACGACCATAAAATGGATGCTAGGAACACACGAACCTAGCTATATATATATATATATATATATATATATATATATATATATATATATATATATATATATATATATATATATATATGAAAATACAATATCTTCGATATTTTAAATTTACAATGTAACCATTTGATTTTTTTTTATTACAAAAGGTAACACTCAAAAGAAAAAGGAATAATTAGAAGGAACAAAACGTGCATCATGAATAATGATAATTGTTATTTGTTGAAAAGAACAGAAAAAACATGATAAAATATGAATTATAGGGATAGTTGTTCTTTGTTGAACGAGTAAAAGATGTATATCACCTCCCCTTATCCCTACAAGATAAGGAAGCTCCATAACTAATCTACTCGGTTTTTATATTTATTATAAACCATCTAAAAAAGAAATAAAAAGCTACGAGGAAGATAAGGAAAAAAGTGAAAAAATATTTCAAGAAAAAAAAACTGTATAAAAAGAAGATAGAGTTCTTTTTTTATTTCTTAATACTATATATATATATATATATATATATATATATATATATATATATATATATATATATATATATATATATATATATATATATATATATATATATATATATATATATATATATATATATATATATATACGAGTAATATCTTGTTAGAATATTACATGTAATGATAAAAAACCATAATTGTTTCTTACCTTTTTGGATACAAATGACCAAAATAATATTTTTTTTTCGACATTTCCGATTTATTTTTCATTTTGAATTATTCTTAGTTGAATCATGAAATGATCCACAAAGAATAAATCTCCATCTCTTATAAATTGCCTTCTCTAATTGGAATATATATATATATATATATATATATATATATATATATATATATATATATATATATATATATATATATATATATATATATATATATATATATATATATATATAATAGTAAAAGTATTTGTTAGTTCTTGATTCTTTAAGAATATGTTTTATAAAAAAATTATAAGGGCCTTTTACCAATATATATATATATATATATATATATATATATATATATATATATATATATATATATATATATATATATATATATATATATATATATATATATATATATGCTAGTTGATTCCTTAAGAATATGTTAAATGTATTCTTTAAGAATACATGATTCATACTTTTAACTGGTTTCATGTTCCTAATGTTTTATAAGGTGATTTGTAGCATTGATATTCTGCCAGATTGTATAAAGCGATTTCGTAGCAATAATAATTTTTCATAATTAATTAGTTTTATGTTAGATGTTGATGTTCTTTTAGGTTTTAATAATGTTTTTTTTAGATTTTAATAATATTGTCTGGAATGTGGAAAAGAAAGAACACCAAAAGGAGATTGTATTCTACCATAATGTATAAAACGATTCTTAAATATTATATATCTTTCAGAATGGTTTAATGATTTTGTTAGATTTTTATTTTTTTTTATTTTTTAACAATTGCTAGTTTTAATATTTAAGAATAAACATAATTCATAAACATTGTTAGTCATATTTTTGTTTCCAGAATGAATGTAATTATTTTTTATATTCTTATTCTTCAAGAGTTAATGCAATTTGTGATTCTTACAGAATAAAATATGTTTATATAAAGTCTGTATTCTTTAGAAATTGTTATTCTTAATAATATATATTGTAGAATTCTTAAATCATGTTAATTATCAAAAATATCTTAAACGAAACTATACTTTGTATGTATAAAATCAGGAATATCTTTATTAGTTTATGGCTGACATTTTGTCATAGAACAAATTCGCTTATTATATAAAATTATGTTTAATTAAAAATGATATAAATTTTAAAAATTCAAAAATTAAAAATTAGGAGAATTGATTAACCCTAAAAATCCAAATTACCAGTTTTAAATATAGTTGAGTCTCCAAAATACCATTTGTGTTGATTTTTGTGTGATTATATGGTACATTGTCACAACTAGAAAATTTGGTGCCTTGTAACTACTACACTTATAACAACTATGAATCAATAACATGAAAGCATGTAAGCATGTGTGACGCTTATTCTATAACAAAAAAACTTCACCAAATACTTCATTCTAGCCCTACATATGGTCAACAAAGAATTGGAAACCTTTGAAATCCCAATTTGAGTTCATTTTGGACTAGGATTTCCTTATTAGGCCTAATGGACTAATAAACTTCCAAATTATCCATCTTAAATCCAGAACTCCCTAGTGAGACCTAAATGGACCCATATACATGAAACATAATATTTTTGGGCCTTATGAGCCCAAAATATACTAGGATAACTTAATTTAGCCCTAATAGGTCATAAAAATTACACCTTGATTTAATTGGGACCAAACGTCATCCAAAGTCAGTCATAATATGGGCTAAACACTCAAGACCCAATTCTTTCTCTTTTCCCTCTCCACTCTCGCCCCAAGCCCACAAAGAAGGAAGAGGTAACTTTGTGTGTGCCAACTCATTTTTGTTTAATGGTCTTCCATGCATACTCTAATGTTTCCATGCACCTATCTCATCAACCTTCTATCTTCTCTCCTCTCTTCATCTCTCGGCCGAACATAACACACACACACTCACAAAAATTCATTCCATTCACTCAAACTCTCTCAAAGAAACTCTCCCCATTCCTCTCCAAATTTTCGAGATCTAGGAAGCTTTCAAAGAGACTATTCCACAAAACTCATCATCTAAGGTAAGTTCATGCTTGGATCTATGACTTAGACTCTTTGTTTTATCAAAAACCTCTTTCTAATCCATAGCAGATCATGATCACCCTCTTAGAAATCATCTAAGTTCAAGATCTTCCAAGGAAGGTTGCTAAAGCCGAGAAATAGCATGAAACTCCTTCTATTCTTCTTCAAAACCGAAAACACAACTCAAGGTGAGCTTCATACCCTTGTCTTTTCGGTTTTCATATGTTTTATGGGGGAGAATACAAGAAAATTTATAGATATATGTGTATGTGTATGCTATGTGTGATTTTATGCATGTATGTGTGTGATTTTATGTGTTTTTGTGATAAATATGTAACCAAAAGGGGTGATAACTCGAGATCTATGACTTGAGAAAAGAAACAAACATAATCTTAGTTATTTTACACTAAAAAAGTGAAGAAAAATAACTTATAAGGATATGAGGATCATATTCTAACATAAAACCCATTTTAGGGCTTAAATTGTCAAAAATTACAAAACTTGGGTAAAAACTGTCAAGTCACGGTTTCTTAAGGGACAAAGGAGTCAAAACAGTTTTTATAATCATTCTTCTGAATATTAAAATTTTCAAAGGACTTGAAATGCAAAAATTTAACTTATTGGGCTTTTTGACCCAATAAGCCCAAAATTGCGAAAATTGAGGTTTTAAGGGGCTTAATGGTAACATTCTGTAAAACAGGGGATATGAAGTGAAATAAATCTATTTCAAAGGTCAAAAATGCTTTTAAATTCCAAAAAGGAAAAAAAATTGTAAACTTTTTTTATATTTTGGGCCAAAACTATAAGAGTTGCAAAATGTGGGGTTCTAATCGAGAAACACCATTGTGGAAGGTCTAAAGCTGTTACAAAATAAATTTTGAGTTAAAACTGTCTTTTCTACAAGTTTATGATACAAAAGTTTCAAGAAAATTTTTTAAGGACTAAAAATGAAATTCTTTTATATAAAGGACTAAAAGTGTTACTTTTATAAAATAAAGGTAGTGAAAAGGTCAAAATCATACTTTTAAACAAATAAATTCATTAAGACAAAATACAAGATACCCGAATAGCGACAAAATGGAATACGAATACACATTCAACACCAAAAATCGTTATAAACGAATTGATTCGGTCTCGAATCAATACAAAACAACAATCGTTAAATCAAAACTCTCCAATAGATATGTGATGACTAAAATGAATAAACCTTCAAACTTTGGGTTGATGAGTTTCAAATCATGCTTGTTGGGCCTTGCAAGCCCACCAACATGATCTTTGGGCCCAAAGGGATAACGCTTATATGTTATTGGGCCTTCAATGGCCCAATATTTTATAAAAGGACTTTCAATAGCTTTTATGTGCTAGTCGGCCAAAGTGTCTCGTTAGAAAAGTTAGTAAGGTCAGAGTAATCAGCTGTGACTTGGACCATCGTGTATTTCGCGTCCACGACAGCCTAAGGTACTTACGATAGTAGTGGGACATAATGCTCCCCTTCTCTCCGTACGCTAAGGCTTACGAGAAATCAAAGTAGAAAAATTTTAGGATGATATACAATAAGGATTAATCAATATTCATTTGTTAAGACAATACAAAAATAAGTAATCACGAATACATTTCAACATCGGGTTTTCCGGAGAATTCAATACTACTCGTTCGAAATTTCATAACTATAATACAAAATACCCTTCATATATATATATATATATATATATATATATATATATATATATATATATATATATATATATATATATATATATATATATATATATATATATATATGAAATCATTCATGCATCAACTTATGGATCTCACACTTTGATAAACAAAAGTCTTTTCAGAAAATATCGGATTTTCTGGGTTTTACAAACTACACAAATCATTTTATCACAACATTGCTTATGAACTCACCAACATTTCATATGTTGACGTTTTTCCAAAAAAAAACTTGTATTCTCAGGTAACTGGTAAGCGGATGAGTAATACGAAGTAATGTTAGATGTTATGTTGTTAAGAACACTCAAACTATTTATGTTATGAATGTGTAAGGTTAAAACAATGTACTTATTGTGAACAATTCCAGTTATAATATAATGATGCATGTGACGTTTATGTTATGATTAATGTATATTCATTGTGATGATATTGAATTTAAGTCACGCGAGCCCTCGAACGTTTCCTCCGTCTGGTTCTGGAGTGTGACAAGTTGGTATCAGAGCATTGTTTATAGTGAACTAGCATATCTAACCACACATTGATATGCAACTATAAACCAAAGAGGGACTAACCCAACTCTGAACAAAACATAACAAATAAAAACACAACTATAAAACATCTTTGCCTATGTGAATTAGGAAACATAATATAATACTGAACCAAACAAGATAATGCTAGCATCTCGGTTAAGCCGGGACTGTTCATGGTTGTATCAAGGAGAGGATGTAGCTTGATCAACTACATTTCCTCCAAGGTATAATTATCACGTGTCCCGAGGAAATCGAGATGGTAGGAAACCTAAAATCATACCCCTTTATCACCAAAAAGAGCACAACAACTTAATCTATACAATAGTAGAAGCGTCATAGGGGTAACGATAGTTATTCGCATGCCCCTCCCAGTCGACATGGAAGGAGGAAACCAGGGCATTCAGTTTCATCAAGTCCTAGTAGCCCACGAGAGGATCAAGGATGAGCCAAAGGTAGATCACGGAGGGGCACTCGACATTGGACCTGAAGAGGAACAGGACGAATATGTGATAGTTGATTTCGATTATGATGAACTAGACCAGGAGTTAAACGAGGAAAAGGGCGTAGAGGAGGCGCGTAGTGAACCTCACCAGTCGGAAGCCTCGTCAAATTTCCGCATGTTTCAAGGGGTGGATACAGACAATCTACGCGCTCTCGAGGAGGCAGTTATCAGCCTGAAGCTTCAACTCATCATGGCCAAGGCAAGGGCTGTGCGAGCCGAGCGAAAAGTAGAGGTAATCACCCAAGAGGTGGATGAACTGGCTGAACTTCTGGTACGTCACCTCGACGATTGAGCGTCATCGTCATCCTTACTAATAGGACCTGCTCTACTACCTGCTATATAGGTCTCACCGTACGAGGGACTAGTCATACTCGTCTTTAGTACTATGTCACTAGGATCTATGCTATGTACCCCAACTCTATGTTTAAGTGACTACACTACTCATAGAGCCGTTATGCTGCCAAATTTGCACCACTTATGTATGCTCTTTCGAGCAAAATTTTCATGTATCAAAAATGCGAATAATATTAATGAAAGGTTTTATGTGTTCTACTGTGATGTTGTAATCTGCTATGTGTTACATATCCATGATTGTATACTAAGTTGTGAAATTGCTTAAGTTCGCATCACCCACCTAGTTTATAGGATCACAATCTCACAAAACCATAGGCACTCAACATCTTTCCGTTCCATGACAGAAAGATGCCTCGACGACCAACTTGCGGTAACCCTGGACAAACCCCTCCAGAAGTTGACTCAGATGCATTCCAAGCTGCTGTGTCAGCTGCGGTCACCACAGCTATGGCACAAATTCACCAAAGGAACAATGGAGGAGTCAACGGACAAGGGGCCGGAAGTTCAAATAACGGGATAAATCAAGGACCAACCAAAACATGCACCTACAAACATTTCAACAATGCCAAGCCGCGAACCTTTAATGGCACGGGTGGTGTAATAGCCCTGAAAAAGTGGATTGAGAAGGTGGAATCAGTGTTCGAAATATGTGAAGCCCCGAGGAATTGAAGGTGAAGTTTTCCGCGTGCACCTTTGTCAACCAGGCTCTCACCTGGTGGAATGGACATATAGAGGCCATGACTCTCCCTGTAGCCAACTCGATGCCATGGATGGAGCTGAAGGAAATGATGATGGTTGAGTACTTCCCTCGTGGCGAAATTCAAAAAATAGAGCAAGAGCTGTGGGATCTCACCGTCCAAAACTCTAATATAGATGCATACATATCAAAGTTTAGCGAGCTGTCATTATTGTGCGCTGGCATGATTACGTCTGAAGAAAAGAAAATCGAACGATTCATCTAGGGACTGACCTGCCCAATTCAAGGAAATGTGATCGCTGCAAAACCTGAAATGTTCGATAGTGCCAAGGGATTGGCCAAGAAGCTGTATGACCACAACAACATAAAGGGCGAGAAGCCAGTGGAAATCGAGGGCAAGAAAGAGAATGACAACAAGAAAGGGAAGAACAATAAGATAAAAGGGTGACAAGGCTCGGAATCGGCAAAGCAGCAACAAACGGTGACTGTTAATCCTACAACCACTCAAGTACCCTTCACACCACATGCTCTAGCCTCAGCTAATCCCAATGCTCCTAGGCAGTATTTGGGAACTCTTCCAAAGTGCAAGAAATGCAGTCTGCACCATAACGGAGAATGCAGAGAAATGCATTACACCAGTTGCAATCGGAAGGGTCACAGAGCAAAGTATAGCAGGACCTATCCTCCCAAAAGTCGAACAAAAGGAAACAAGAATAACAACAACAACCGCAAGAACAACAACAACAACAACAACAACAACGATAACGCGGGATCAAGCCCCACTTGCTACGGATGTGGAAGGACAGGGCATATCCGTCCGAACTGCCCCGACACCAACAACCCTGGGAACACAGGAACAGGAAGGGTGCTAACTATGGGTCAGGGAGAAGTGATTCAGGATCCCACTGTTGTTACCAGTACATTTCTCCTAAACCACACTTATGCATGCATCCTATTTGATACCGGGGCGGAACGAAGTTTCTTGAGTAATAAATTCAAACATTTATTAAAACAACAACCCTAGAAGCTTAATGAATCCTTCATGGTGGAAATGGCCAATGGGAAGACAGAGTCCACTGGGGAAATCTATATCGGATGTACCCTAGCTTTAAATCACCACATCGTTCAAATCGACTTAATGCCTGTTTCCATTAGGAGTTTTGATGTGATTATCGGCATGGATTGGTTAAGCCCCCACCATGCTGAAATTATGTGCCACGAGAAGGCCGTTCACCTTCATCTCCCAAATCATGAAACCCTAGTTGTTTACGGGGACAAACCCAGCATGAACCTTCGTCTTATCTTGAGCATTAAAGCACAAAAGTACCTACAAAAGAAAGACTTGACAATCCTGGCTCACATAGTAGACAAATCCAAGAAAGAGATCAACATTCAAGACATTCCAGTAGCTTGTGAATTCCCAGATGTCTTTCCCGATGATCTTCCGGGGATACCCCCAGAAAGACAAGTCGAGTTTCGAATTGACCTCGTACCAGGAGCTACTCCCATCGCCAAATCGCCCTACAGATTGGCTCTGCGGAGATGCAAGAGTTGTCCACCCAACTCAGTGAGCTTTTGGATAAAGGATTCATCCGACCCAGTTTCTCACCTTGGGGAGCCCCAGCTTTCTTTGTCAAGAAGAAAGACGGTACATTCAGGATGTGTATCGACTACAGAGAACTTACCAAGCTCACTGTCAAAAACCGATATTCGCTGCCACGAATCGACGACCTATTCAACCAGCTCCAAGGACCTAGTCACTTCTCAAAGATAGATCTGCGATCCGGATAACACCAACTCAAGGTCCGGGAGGAGGATATTCCAAAAATTGCCTTTCGAACTCGATATGTACATTATGAATTTGTCGTAATGCCCTTCGGTCTAACAAATGCTCCTGCCGCATTCATGGACCTAATGAATCGAATCTGCCAACCTTTTCTTGATAATTTCGTTATCGTTTTCATCGATGATATCCTAGTGTATTCCCGAAGTGAAGAAGAACACAACCAACATCTTCGACAAATCCTGGAAAGCTGCGAACCAAAAAGTTTTACGTGAAACTCTCCAAGTGCGAGTTTTGGCTCCGAAGCGTGAACTTTTTGGGACATGTTGTTAGTCAGGAAGGAATTCATGTGGATCCTTCTAAAATCCAAGCTATCAAAGGATGGGCTATTCCAACAACACCCACAGAAATTCGCCAATTTCTGGGTCTTGCAGGCTATTACAGGAGATTCATCCAAAACTTCTCTAAGACCGCCAAGCCACTTACCTCGCTTACACAAAAAGGTGTACCCTTCATATGGATGGACAAGCAGGAAGCCGTGTTTCGATCTCTAAAGCAATCACTCTGCAGTGCGCCGGTGCTATCACTACCCGAAGGAACATAAGACTTTATAGTCTACTGCGATGTGTCAAATCATGGTTTCGGCTGTGTACTCATGCAACGTGGAAAGGTGATAGCTTACGTGTCCCGATAGCTAAAGACACGCGAAGTGAATTATACGACCCACGATCTGGAGCTGGGAGCAGTGGTCTTCGCCTTGAAGATTTGGAGACACTACATGTATGGTACCAAGGGTACTATCTTCACCGACCACAAGAGTCTCAAGCACATCTTGAATCAAAAAGAGCTAAACATGAGGCAACGAAGATGGGTCGAAATGCTAAACGACTACGAGTGCGAAATCAAGTACCACCCAGGCAAGGCTAACGTGGTAGTCGATGCCTTGAGTCGAAAAGAATACTCAACTCGGCGTGTGAAAACTCTCTCGGTAACCATCCAATCCCACCTGACCTCACAAATCAAAACCGCTCAGTTGGATGCCATGAAGGTGGAAAACAAAACAAGTGAAGCGCTGCATGGAATGGAGAAGAACTTGGAGGTGAAGGAAGATGGAGCATACTACTTCATGAACCGCATATGGGTCCCTAAACTTGGGGGATTCAGAGAGGTAGTCATGAACGAGGCTCACAAGATGCGATACTCCAGCGATACGGGTTCAGACAAGATGTACTTGGATGTTAAGCAACATTATTGGTGGCCAAATATGAAGGCAGAGATTGCCACTTACGTGAGCAAGTGCCTCACTTGTGCTAAAGTAAAGGTGGAATATCAGAAGCCCTCCGGATTACTACAGCAGCCAGTAATTCCCGAGTGGAAATAGGAAAGGATCCCCATGGATTTTGTGACCAAACTACCCAAGTCGACGGACGGTTTGGACACGATCTGGGTAATAGTTGATAGACTAACGAAATCCTCCCATTTTTTACCAATAAAAGAATCATACAAGATGGAGCGCCTAACAAGAATCTACATCAAAGAAATCGTGAGACTCCCACGGAGTACCGGTATCTATCATCTCAGATAAAGATAGTAGATTTACTTCACGCTTTTGGCAATCGCTTCAGAAAGTTGTGGGAACACAACTCGATATGAGCACTGCCTACCACCCACAAACAGATGGTCAAAGTGAGGGAACCATTCAAACACTAGAAGATATTCTCCGAGCACGTGTAATAGACTTTGGAAGATCATGGGATACCCACTTGCCTTTGATCGAGTTCTTGTATAACAACAGTTATCACTCGAGTATCAAAGTTGCTCCTTTCGAAGCATTATACGGGTGTAAATGTAGATCACCATTGTGTTGGGCTGAGGTAGGAGACACCCAGCTAGCAAGAGGGCAAACGTCAAACAATGCATTAACGGGACCGGAAATCATACGCGAGACGACCGAGAAGATAATTCAGATCAGAGCACGACTGCAATCATCCCGAGACAGACAAAAGAGCTACGCCGATAAATGACGAAAGCCCTTGGAATTCGAAGTCGGAGATAGGGTGTTAATAAAAGTCTCTCCTTGGAAAGGAGTTATTAGTTTTGGGAAACGGGGCAAACTGAACCCTTAATACAACTACCCGCCGAGCTCAGCAGTGTATACCCTGTGTTTCACGTCTCCAACCTAAAGAAGTGCTTATTCGATGAGACTCTCGTCATTCCATTAGAGGAAATCGAAATCGATGAGAACCTTCTGTTCATCGAGGAGCCGGTTGAAATCACGGACCGAGAGGTAAAGCGTACCAAGCAAAGCCACATTCCATTTGTGAAAGTTCGATGGGACGCGAGATGCGGACCAGAATTCACATGGGAACGCGAAGATCAAATGAAGCAGAAGTACCCTTATCTATTCTCGCATTCTCAAATATAGCTTTCAAAAGAATTTTGGGACGAAATTCCCTCTAACGGGGGGATGATGTCACAACTAGAAAATTTGGTGCCTTGTAACTACAACACTTATAACAACTATGAATCAATAACATGAAAGAATGTGTGATGCTTATTCTATAACAACAAAACTACACCAAATACTTCATTCTAGTCCTACATATGGTCAACAAAGAATTGGAAACCTTTGAAATCCTAATTTGAGTTCATTTTGGACTAGGATTTCCTTAGTGGGCTTAATGGACTAATAAACTTCCAAATTATCCATCTTAAATCCAGAACTCCCTAATGGGACCTAAATGGACCCATATACATGAAGCATAATATTTTTGGGCCTTATGAGCCCAAAATATACTAGGATAACTTAATTTAGCCCTAATAGGTCATAAAAATTACACCTTGATTTAATTAGGACCAAACATAATCCAAAGCGAGTCACAATATGGGCTAAACACTAAAGACCCAATTCTTTCTCTTTTCCCTCTCCACTCTCGCCCCAAGCCCACAAATAAGGAAGAGTTGACTTTGTGTGTGCCAACTCATTTTTGTTTAATGGTCTTCCATGCATACTGTCATGTTTCCATGCACCTATCTCATCAACCTTCTCTCTGCTCTCCTATCTTCTTCTCTCGGACGAACACAACACACACACACTCACAAAAATTCATTCCATTCACTCAAACTCTCTCAAAGAAACTCTCCCCATTCCTCTCCAAATTTTCGAGATCTAGGAAGCTTTCAAAGAGACTATTCCACAAAACTCATCATCTAAGGTAAGTTCATGCTTGGATCTATGACTTAGACTCTTTGTTTTATCAAAAACCTCTTTCTAATCCATACCAGATCGTGATCACCCTCTTAAAAATCATCTAAGTTCAAGATCTTCCAAGGAAGGTTGCTAAAGCCGAGAAATAGCATGAAACTCCTTCTATTCTTCTTCAAAACCAAAAACACAACTCAAGGTGAGCTTCACACCCCTCTCTTTTTGGTTTTCATATGTTTTATGGGGGAGAATACAAGAAAATTTGTAGATATATGTGTATGTGTATGCTATGTGTGATTTTATGCATGTATATGTGTGATTTTATGTGTTTTTGTGATAAATATGTAACCAAAAGGGGTGATAACTTGAGATCTATGACTTGAGAAAGGAAACAAACATAATCTTAGTTATTTTACACTAAACAAGTGAAGAAAAATAACTTATAAGGATATGAGGATCATATTCTAACATAAAACCCATTTTAGGGCTTAAATTGTCAAAAATTACAAAACTTGGGTAAAAACTGTCAACTCACGGTTTCTTGAGGGACAAAGGAGTCAAAATAGTTTTTATAATCATTTTTCTGAATATTAAAATTTTCAAAGGACTTGAAATGCAAAAATTTAACTTATTGGGCTAAATTTGGGCTTTTCGGCCCAATAAGCCCAAATTTGTGAAAATTGAGGTTTTAAGGGGCTGAATGGTAACATTCTGTAAAACAGGGGATATGAAGTGAAATAAAACTATTTCAAAGGTCAAAAATGCTTTTAAATTCCAAAAAGGGTAAAAAATGTAAACTTTTTTTATATTTTGGGCCAAAACTATAAGAGTTGCAAAATTTGGGGTTCTAATCGAGAAACACCATTGTGAAAGGGCTAAAGTTGTTACAAAATAAATTTTGGGTTAAAACTGTCTTTTCAACAAGTTTATGATACAAAAGTGTCAAGAAAATTTTTTAAGGACTAAAAATGAAATTCTATTATATAAAGGACTAAAAGTGTTACTTTTATAAAATAAAGGTAGTGAAAAGGTCAAAATCATACTTTTAAACAAATAAATTCATTAAGACAAAATACAAGATACCCGAATACCGACAAAACGGAATACGAATACACATTCAACACCAAAAATCGTTATAAACGAATTGATTCGGTCTCGAATCAATACAAAACAACAATCGTTAAATCAAAACTCTCCAATAGATATGTGATGACTAAAATGAATAAACCTTTAAACTTTGGGCTGATGAGTTTCAAATCATGCTTGTTGGGCCTTGCAAGCCCACCAACATGATCTTTGGGCCCAAAGAGATAACGCTTATATGTTATTGGGCCTTCAATGGCCCAATATTTTATAAAAGGACTTTCAATAGCTTTTATGTGCTAGTGAGCCAAAGTGTCCCGTTAGAAAAGCTAGTAAGGTCAGAGTAATCAGCTGCGACTTGGACCATCGTGTATTTCGCGTCCACGACAGCCTAAGGTACTTACGATAGTAGTGGGACATAATGCTCCCCTTCTCTCCGTACGCTAAGGCTTACGAGAAATCAAATTAGACAAATTTTAGGACGATATACAATGGGGATTAATCAATATTCATTCATTAAGACAATACAAAAATCAGTAATCACGAATACATTTCAACATCGGAAAACATCGGGTTTTCCGGGGAATTCAATACTACTCGTTCAAAATTTCATAACTATAATACAAAATACCCTTCATATATATATATATATATATATATATATATATATATATATATATATATATATATATATATATATATATGTTTTTGAAATTATTCATGCATCAACTTATGGATCTCACACTTTGATAAACAAAAGTCTTTTCATAAAATATCGGATTTTCTGGGTTTTACAAACTACACAAATCATTTTATCACAACATTGCTTATGAACTCACCAACATTTCATATGTTTACGTTTTTCCAAAATAACTTGTATTCTCAGCTAACAGGTAAGCGGATGAGTAATACGAAGTAATGTTAGATGTTATGTTGTTAAGAACACTCAAAATATTTATGTTATGAATATGTAATGTTAAAACAATGTACTTATTGTGAACAATTCCAGTTGTAATATATTGATGCATGGTGACATTTATATTATGATTCATGTATATTCATTGTGATCATATTCAATTTAAGTCGCGCGAGCCCTCGGACGTTTCCGCCGTCTGGTTCGGGGGTGTGACATACATGTTTACATATTGTAATATCATGCACTCTGAAATCATGATCATTGATTATATTTCATATGTTGATCCAGATTTATGTTTACCAGCACACAATGGATGCTAGTAACACATGAATATATAATATCGTGGATATTACTAATGAATATATATATATATATATATATATATATATATATATATATATATATTACGAATCAATATATAATATCGTATATTTTAAAGTTACAACGTAAGAATTTGATTTTTGTATGTTTTTTTATTTAAAAAATATCAGACTCAACGGACAAAAAAAATAATTAAAAAGCACAAAAATGATTATTTCAACAAAAAGGTGCATCATCAATGATGATAATTGTTATTTGCTGAAAAAACAAAAAAAAACATGATAAGGTATGAATTAAAGGAATAGTTGTTCTTTGTTTAAAGATTAAAAGATGTATATCACCTCTTCTATCCTTACAAGATAAGGAAGCTACATAACTAATCTAATCTATTTTTATATTTTTTATAAAACAATCTAAAAAAAAGAAACCAAAATATGCAAGGAAGATGAGGAAAAAGCTGATAAAATATTTCAAGTAAAAACAGAAGAAGATAGAGTTTCTTTTTTAATTTCTCAATACTTTATCTATATATATATATATATATATATATATATATATATATATATATATATATATATATATATATATATATATATATATATGTGTGTGTGTGTATCTTTACTACTATATAAAGCATTTGAAACATTTCTTGAAATTTAAGAGGTATCACTAATACTACATTGTGTACAACCAACTGATGGTTACCATTCAATACAAATATTACATTTCCATTTTAGAAACTAATCACATTAAACATTAATGTTTCATAAATAATCAAACGATACTCTTCCCTCAATTAAATGACTTTCCTTCTTTATTCCCCCAATCACGTGTTGTTATCTCGAACCTTCCCCTATTAAAACTCACACTCAGTTGATCTAGCCATTTCAATTTCAAATTTTTAATCCTAAAATCTCATATTCTATGTTTACAAAGTTCCGAAGAATATAGACACATAATAAAACAATTTATGGCTCAGGTAAAATTTATATAATATTCTTTCTATTATATTCTTTCTCTGAATGTTGCTTTTTTTTTCTTACCATAGACCTAATTGGAGTTCTTGTTAAAAAAATGTGCCCTCAATGGAAACAATGGTAATTTTAGGTCTCGATGGTGATGACGATATGATTTATCTTCTCCCACATCATGATCAAATTATTAACGACACCACAGTAATCCTCCATTCCATTTATCTCTATAAATTTTCTTCTTTGAACCACGATTTTAGGGATTTAGATGCGGCCTCATCTGCCAAGAATGTCAAGATGTCGATTTTTTCAGTCATCAGGAGTGCTAAACCCATCATGGTTGCATAGGGTCATCTTGGTAAGCAACCATGAGTTTCAATGTTATAGGTGGTCTCTGTTTTGTTCTCGGTAACTAATCATGAGCTTAATTGTTGAAGGTTATATTTAATCTATTTTTGCATTTCTATTTCAAATTTGTGGCTTTTTTATAATCCACTTATAATCATATATGATCATATTGACATTTTTCAATAGTTGCATTCTTTGTTTTCTCAAGGTTGGAGATGGCTTTGGATTTTTATGTGGAATTTTGTCATCTGTCTAAGAACCTATATGGTAAGAATCTTTTTTAAAGCAAAAACAAAGTAAAACATATTTCCATTTTATCCATTTGTTTGTATTGTTGGATTTTATTTGTTTTGATTTGTAACAAGCATCTAGGATTTTAGTGGTCCTATATAATTCAGAATCTTGTTAAAAAACTAAAAGTAAAGTTCTATAACAAACAAATAAATAGATAAAAATTTGTGTTAAATATACAAATTAAAATGGTTTCAGGACTACAAAAACAAATTAAAATAGATTGAAAAAAATCGGATTGAATTATTCACAACCTACAACCCACCAGACAGGTCAAAAGTTCTGAAACAAGTTAAGATGTTATGATTATTAGAAGTTCACATTATGAATGAGTGATTAATTGCAATTTGAAAGAAAGTGAAACATAAATGAATTTATCAACGTTTGAGGATTGTAAAAACCAAAAAATTATCAATATTGTAACTTGGTTATACTTATGGGTTTTTATTGTTTGATCTGATAGCCATAAGAAAACAATTCAACAAAATATATTAATCAGCGTCCGGAAACTATTTGTCACCGTTGCTTTGCGCGGGCACACAACAAGTATATATATATATATATATATATATATATATATATATATATATATATATATATATATATATATACACACACACACGAGTACTATCATGTTAGAATATTACATTTAAATGAAAAAAAATGCTTATTATTTTTTACTTTTTTTGGATACTAATGACCAAAATAATATTTTTTTTTCGACATTTTCAATTTATTTTTTATTTAAAAATATTCCTTGTTGACATCCGAAAAGATCAACAAAGAATAATTCTATGTGTCTCATAAATTACCTTGTTTCATTTCAATATATATATATATATATATATATATATATATATATATATATATATATATATATATATATATATATATATATATTAAAATGTGGATAACATCTATTATGTGGATGGTACTGTTCTATGTGAATAACTAATAGTATAGGTCGTTTTATAATATGAATACGTTCAACCTCATATAACTATCATCAGTATCATGTATTCTCAATATTCATATTAATTTTTGTTCCAACATATCGTTATCACTCATTTTTATTCTTATGAAATACAATTATTAATAACACAATCCGACAATATTCTGACAGATTGAGAATCATAAAAAAAAGTTTATAAGACCCGTATTGACGATTTAATTAGTGAAATTACAATAGTTATGTTAGTTTGAACGTATTAATATTATCAAACATAATATTTTCTTAGTTGTTCTTATATAATAGCATTGTCCATACGTCCGCACGATAGTTGTCCATCCACATTTTGAACTTATCACTATATATATATATATATATATATATATATATATATATATATATATATATATATATATATATATATACACACACACACATTATGGGATGTACCATTTTTTTATCGATTGTTATTATATTTTATATAGGTTGCACTAAAACACGTAGCTTCAAGATCATGTTTCTTTTTTTCTTTTGTCTGATTGGTTTGAAGATAGATTAAGTGCATAAAGATAGATTAAGTTGTATGTATAATAATGTTAGTCTAGAATAATATAAGTATGTATAATAATTGAGGTCATAATATTACTACTCATGATCTGTTGGATTCTATTGAGATACTTCAAGACCTCTGATGATGTTAGGAAACCAAAAGTTTCAAACACAACTTATATAAACACATGTTGACAGTGTTGATATGGAATTTTCTCCCTCTCATTCTCTATTATCTCTTCCAAGGACGAGAACACACAAAACCTAAAATGGTTTTGGTTTTGCTTGTTTTTCAAACTAAGAAGAACAATAGTCTTGGTTGATTGTATTATTATATTGGGGTGCAAATTTGATAAATGGATTTTGATTTGGATAATCATTGTTAATTAAATCATATGCACGAAAGGACTTCTAGCCTAGCGGTATCCAGTTTGCATTCTCTTATTGTCTCCTTAAGATAGTGGGTTCATGTCCCGCACTGAACAATAGTTACAGTTATGATAACATTGATAATATAACAATGGAAAACAAAATGAGTAGATTTAAGGCTGTTATTACCATTGCAACACAACCAGTGAATGAAGAAGGGTATGATATGAAAAGGGATAAGCTAAAAGAAGATATGGTCTATGATTATGATGACCCATCGGAACGTCCACCGCAAGTTACAATTTAAGATCCTTTAACCTAAAACCAAAAAAATGATGATCAATGATAATTAAAGAGTGGGAGGCTAAAAGTGTTCAAATTTGAGGTGGGATGAAGTTTACCCTAAAGTCTCTACAAACGACTGAACATCATGTATTATTAACAAAAATATAACCCTAGAAATGGAAGACCATGTTATAAAAACTAAGAAAAAAAGGTCAGGGAGTTTTCACGTTTTTTATGAATTTCATTCCATTTCATGAATGATGAAATCCATATTTTGTATCAAAAAAATAAAAAAAAAAACTTCAAATTATAACATGACTTGGTCCAACCACAAAAAGCATACTCCTCTAATTGCAAATTTCAGATCACTACATGATAAATAAAGATGGTAGTTATCGGATATGATGTTCTATGTGATGTTACCTGTTCAGTATATCATTTAATTTGGGTCCGTTTAACAGGATATATGTTTCTAATTAAGATCATATATCAATAACCTTTGAATAAGATCTTATATCAATAACCTGCATATAATGATTGAGCACACTTAATTCACAAATAGTATTTAAAGATATAATGACCTCCACATCTTATCAACACAAACAAATAAACCATTGCACTTATTAAGGTCCTGTTATTCCGCCCCCCCCCCTCCCTATGAAACCTATATCACGCGCTTTTTTTTGCTTTTAAGTCAATCGCCCGATTTATTTTAATTTTTTTCTTTTACATACAAAATCTATATTTTACATTTATGGTCTCTTTACTTTTGGAGTTTTTCAATTTATTTATACTTATTAACAATATTTTCATTATTCTTTTATAACCCATTTAAGTATTTTAATT
The DNA here is from genome assembly GCF_002870075.4 of Lactuca sativa. NCBI lineage: Eukaryota > Viridiplantae > Streptophyta > Magnoliopsida > Asterales > Asteraceae > Lactuca > Lactuca sativa. The sequence goes on from NC_056627.2 coordinate 90,460,332, forward strand.
TTTGACACCAAACAATAACTTAAATTTTATATAGCCCTATTAATTCAAAAGAATAACATATCATTTCATATAACTTTTACAAAATTCAAAAAATAATTCATCACTTATTTTACAACTTTCAATTTCAAAGAATAAAACATCACTTCGTTTTTGGACTTTTACAAATTTTAAAAAATAATTCACCACTGATTTTACCACTTGCAATTTCAAAGAATAAAACATCACTTCGTTTTTAGATTTTTATAAATTTCAAAAAATAATTAATCACTTATTTTACAACTTGTAATTTTGAAAGAATAACATATCACTTCGTTTTTGGATTTTTACAAATTTCAAAAAATAATTCATCACTTTTTTTACAACTTGTAATTTTGAAAGAATAACATATCACTTCATATATAGCTCTAACACTTTTAAAAAAATAATTCATCTCTATATAAATGTCAAGTACTACACAACAATACTTACCATTACCCATCTTTTTATAATTCTCAATTATTACTCCTATATAACTTTTGTAACAATTTTCATCAATATAATGGCGAGTTTTCAACCAAACGAAAGAAATGAAGCTGTCAATAACTCGTCAGAATGTTTTGCAAAAAAGGTATTAGCATATATTTTACCTTCATAAATTGTCAAATGACATTATAATTTTTTTTAACCAAACAATCATTTTCAGGTGTTCAAATCCTATGACGATTTAATAGAATGGGTGCAAAAGATGGGACGTGTGCTTGGGTACATTATTATCATAAGAAGAAAAAAGATAAGAGGAAGTGGGCTCTTAACTAAAGTTAATCTTATATGCGATCGTGGTGGTATTTATAAAAGTAAAAAAAACCTCCAGTAGAAATACTGGCACAAAAAAAAATTAATTGTCCTTTTGAATTGAAGGGTAAATATTCCAAATTAAATGATTCTGGGATGTTAAGTGTGGTATGTGAAATACATAACCATGAACCCGCAGAAGACATGGAGGTTCATGCATTTGCAATGCGATTGACTGATAATGAATTTCGTTTGGTGGCCGACATAGCTCGTATGCAAACCAACAAAACTATTCATATTCATATATGAATGAATTTCCAAAGGTACTACATCCTTACATTAAGCAGGTACACAATGTAGAAGGTGATGGACATTGCGGATTTCGTGCAATCGCTTCTTGTCTTGGTCTTCATCAAGATGAATGGTACCAACTTCGAGTTAATTTAATGGAAGAGTTAGAAACACATACTACTGAATATGGCGACATGTTTGGAAGTGAATATCAGTTTCAATTATATAACTCTTTGAATTTCTTTGCCGAAGAAGCGCCGCTTTAAAACTGGATGATTATGCCTGATACAGGTGTCCTAATTGCTTCAAGATACAACATGGTATTACATTGTTTTAGCCGACACGCAAGCACAACGTACTTACCACTTCGATCTACTCCACCACCAGCCCATGAACACATTGTTATTGCAATTGGCCTCGTCTATGGTAATCATTATGTCAAGCTAGAGCTAGAAGGAGAGTACCCGATGCCTCCTATTGCACCACAATGGATTCATTGCAAACGTCCATGTGCAGCTGAATGGGTCACCCCGTATATCGAACGGTTAAATATGTATAATCATTATTATCGTGCTAGTTTTAATGGCTAAATATGTATAATCATTATTATCGTTCTAGTTTTAACGTCTAAATATGTATAATAATTATTATCGTTCTAGTTTTAATGGTTAAATATGTATAATAATAATTATTTTTTTAGTTTTATTGTTTGACAATTTAATTGCAACGTTGATTAATTATTTATAATTGTTTTTTATTTATAATAATATTTATTAAAAAATATACCTATATAATTATATATTTAATAAAGATCAAATGGAATTGGAAACTAAAGTTGATGTGGTGGAATTGGAATTTAACCCAAGTTCATGAGTGGAATTTAACACATTCAATAAAGTAAGGGGATAATAAAGAAATTGAGTTAAGTTGACGGACCATATTTATAATATATAAATATTAAATAACGTCAAATCTCATAGGGGAGTGGATAAAAAAAATGGCCCCCACTTATTAAAGTGAAAAAAGTAAACCCAAAGCAAAGTATGTGAGAGTAAACAATTATAAATTAAACTTGAGATTGAGAAATAAAGGTTGGGTTCTGTTTATTAAGTATGACGTAATGGCAGAGATGAGAGACGAATATGACTATGGTTTATCTAACATCAGATGGGTGGGAATCAAACTCTTCGGTGGCAAAAGCTTTCTAACGACTTCAATTTCTCCATAGTTTTCTTGCCCTAAAATGAAATTAATAACAGAAAGAAATAGAATCAATTTCTTGAGAGATGCAAGAAAGGAAGAGAAATCGATTGGTAATGTGACAGAAAGAGGGTGTAATGCACCCGAAGAGAGAAGAAATCAGTCACCAAGAAGAGAATTTTAGGATCTAAGTTTTAGATGACGGAATTTCTTGACGACGCCAAAGAATTAAGAAATCGAAACCTTCTTGAATGGAGAGAAGATGGGCAATGTCGTAGTATAACAAATGTCCGATCTCTAAAGAGCAACGATCCATAAGGGAGAAGATCGTATGTAGATGGTCATCTCCAAAGCCATCAGAGCGTGTGCATTCAGAATATCCAAAACTTTATGCGGATACGACACAACAGAACATGAGGCATTGTGAAAAAGGAACTCGGACTCACGATCGGAGGAGTTGGACATTTGATGGATTATGATTGATTTTGGATTTTGGTTAAAACAGAATTGTCCAATCGGACAATCTGGATTGGACTATTTGGTTCGGATATTCGGATTTTTGGATTGATTTTAAGCTAAACCGAATTATTATTTTTAGATTTCGAATTGGTTTTGTTTTATAAAATAAGAACCAAATAGTCCAAAAAAACCAAATAACAACTTACTATTTATTTTTAATATATATCTTTAATTGTTTATAAATTTACTAAATTATTTTTTTAATTATTAGAAACTTTCAACCAAGATAGTACTTTAATATGTACTTCTTATCAAAAGTTTTTTGTCAATGAAACATTAAACTATAATTAATTTTTTTTAATAGTTGTTTATAAATTATAATTCATAGCTAAAAAAGTTTTATTTAGTTACTTTTAAAGTGTTAGCTAATATTTAAGTTATACAATATTTAAAATATCTTGCTTCTTAAAAACCGAATTGTAAAAGCCGATCCAACCGAAGTGTAATTTGGTTGGATCGGATCGGATTTGAATTTAGTTTGAACTATTTAGATCCATGCTTTGAAACCGAAATCCATTTGGATTTACTTGATTGGATCGGATCAAACTGATCCATCCAAACAAACACCCTTACGATGGATATTTGACATTGCAGAATTTGAGGCGTTAGAAAAGATTGAATCGGCGTAGTGTTAAGTTGTATCGTTTTGAGGACGGGGTACATGGAAGTATTAGAATTGTATCTTTTTGGTTTTGACAACACCAAATAAATAAGGTTTATATATATATATATATATATATATATATATATATATATATATATATATATATATATATATATATATATATATATATATATATATATATAATCCCTTGTGAACAGTACTTCATTGTCGTTTGTGGTTTTTTTATCTATCGGTATTTCTCTTGCTGGTTTTATGGATTTTTGTTTTCCCCTTTTTACTTTTTGCTGGTTCGTGAGCCTCATTGTCATCTGCCTGTCTCCACGATAATTCTACGTGTTCTTTTCCTGTTGCAACGATATTTCTTTTCCATCGCTTCACCTGAATACTTTTTGATCCGCTTTTAATCCTATATCCTTTGCTCGATATCTCCACCTCTTACTTCCTCCGTCACTTTCTCTCTTCAATCACTATGAATGTTGGCAACCACCATACGAGTGTCACCATACGAGTTTCGTCTACACGTCTTTTCTCTTAGCCACAAATACGCGATGTTCGCTGACCGATGTTGCCTAACAAAATCCCTGAAGTTATTTCCATCTTGTGCATGTCCATCTCCACTTTTAGCTAAAAAAATTCTATTTTCTGTATTTTCTGTTACCTTCTCAATTTTCTCCAAACCCAACACGTTTCTTATAATTAAAAATTGTTATGGGTTCATTTTGCGAATCAGGTTTCAATTTGGGTTTACTTGGTATACAAAATATATTTTAGTAATTGCAAATGATTTTCGATTTTTGCATTGAGCTGGAGATATAAAATTCTATTTTTTCTTACTAGGCATGATTACATAATCTATTTGCTAATAAGGTTGAGATGTGGCTCGATTTTACAACTGCAAGCATGGCAATGGTTCATAAGTTTGTTTTAGATGATGTGTACACCAACTTAAGAATATAAGGTTATTTTTTATTGTATCCAAATCCGATTTGATTCTGGAAATCGAAAAGTAAATTGCCACCATAAACAAAAAGGTACTATCTTAAGGAACAAGTATAATTTATCTCTTTAATTTACACATTACACATGTATTTTGATTTTAAGGGTTTCTTGAATGTTCTTGACTTGTATGTTGTTTTGCAGGATATATTAAGAAATGGGTTAAGTTGACACTCTCTCTACGTTAGAATATGTGGTATTTATTAACCTCACCTTACCCTATTCCTATACGGACACTACAAGAAAATTCATAAATTGCTACGGAAAGTTACTATGAAATAAAAACCCGTTGCTATTTTACTACGGAATACGCTACGAAACGACTTGTCGTAGCTATTTTGCTATATAAATGGTTACGAAATTGCATTTTGTAGCTAAATCTTAAGTAGCTACATAAAGTTGTTACATAATCTAAATTTATAGTTATTTTACTACGGAATATGTTACAAAATGGTTGGTTGTAACTAATTTGCTACGGAAATGGCTACGGAATTGCATTCCGTAGCTAAATCTTGAATAGTTGCTACGGAATTAAAATCCGTAGCTAGTTTACTACAAATAATGTTACAAATTTTTTGGTTGTAGCTAGTTCTCTATGAAACTTGTTACAAAATCCATGTATGTAGCTAGTTGGCTACGAAATAAAAATACGTAGCTAGTTAGCTATGGAATTGGGATCCGTAGCTATTTTGCTAGGAAAATTTGCTACAAAATAAAATTTTGTAGCTAATCTATTATGGAACTTGTTACAAAAAGGTGAATTTGCAAAATAGCTACGAAATCAAAATCCATTGGTATTTGGCTACGGAAAATTCCGTAGTCAAGTAGTTACGAAATATGTTTTCGTAGCAAATATTAAAAATATACAATTATCTTTGAAAACTCAACAACAAAAATAAAATATTATTTTTAATTGCTTTGAAAATTTAATTATAATATAATTTCTGCATTATAAATATTTTGTAATTTTTAGATGTTGATGACATTCATTTGCTAATTTTCGTATAATAATATTATCCCCATATTTTTTAGGCTTTGAAAATTATTACCCCTAAATCAAAATTTATTTACCTCAGTCTTGTACCGGCTTTTTCTAAAAAAAAAAATTGTTTTATTTTGGTTTTTTAGTAAAAAAAAAAAAGAGAAAGAATCCTTTGATGAACTTGAGCCATGACGTTTGTTTCAATGTTTTATTAAGGGTAAATTAGTAAATCCACACAAATCTACTTCCTACCAACCCCAAATTAGAGGTGTCCCGTTCAAACCCATCGTCGTCGGACGACGATCGCATCTCTCCCTCTCTCAACTTGCCGCCGTTGTTGCTCAGCTACCCATCACGTCGTCGTTAAAATACCAGAGGAAGCTATTTGGTAAAAATACGCCAAATGTGAAACTGTGTAAAATTTGCCACTTCGCATAAACTGTAGGGATTCGAATAGAAAATTCTGCATACTTCACAAAACTTTACTCCTATTGCGAAAGTGGGTAGTAACTGCCAAAACACTGAAACTGTAAGGACCATATGCAAACACTTTTCTTTCTTCGCCAAATTTGTTACTAGATGCGAATGAACAAACCACACAGCAGTAGCAAAGCAAAGCATCAACAACCCCAATAGCTGATCGTAGATGCGAACTCAATTTTGACCCGAAGTATAAGCATTCAATGCGAAACCCGATCGTCCCCAAGGAATTTAACGTCCCTGCTGTGAACAACCAAAATCAGTTGAACCTTATTTGACTCCAAAAAGTCAAATCCAAATCGAATTCATCAATTCGTTCATATAAGCGAACTGAACACCATGTTAATCGATTTCGCATTCTCCCTACACATATCGAAATCAACTCCGTTCGTCCCAATACAAGCATCTTTTCAAGCAAATCTAAAGCTCCTGGGGATTTCGCATTCACCAGGTAACATTCTTCTCTCTTCTTTTTGCTCCATTTTCTCGTTCTATCATCCAATGGATCAGAGGATATTGATCTCTCCATTAGATTATTCAACATAAATAAGTCATAAGTTTCTTATTTGCTCAAATTTATTTTTTTTGCAATCGATTATCTACTTGCAATGCAGATTTGGTTGAACAGTTCTTAACTTTTATGTAGTAGTGGAGAAAATCAATCGATTGAGTCAAATTGTTTGCCAATTTAGTGGTTTCACGCTTGATTGCTGAGAAAAAATATATGATTTTTGATCGGCATTTACATGAACCAATTTCTAATTAGTGATGACATTGCTCTTGATTATAGTTCCTCTGCTTGGAATATCGTATGTCTATTCGGGATTTGTGATTAGTTTGTTTGATTATAGTCTTCTGAGATCTTTTACCATGTTTATTCGTCAAATCAATGTCTCTTGGACTTGTAGCTATTTTTGTACTACATTCACCATTCCTAACTAGAGTCCATTTATGTAATTTGTGAGGATACCTGTGATTTTTTACTTCTTATTTTGGGATGATTATTAGGACTCCAATTGTAAGGGAGTATTAGAATTAGGGAGCATTTTGTGAATTCATTAATGTTGTGGTAGCACAAGATGAGCCAACAACTGATGATTGGGTCATGTTATGACCAAAGTCCCTCTGTAGGAAGTTTCTGAAAGGGCTAATCTGATTCTGATCATCATTAGTTTTGAAACAAAGATCAACATCCATGTTTTGAAAACTCTGGTGAGCAGTTGAGACATCCAACTGATTACTTCCATTGCTTTCCATTTTTGTCAATGCAAGTAAATCTATATAAGTCGATAGTTGTTTGTTCCTGTGCTCATGTGATCATCAGACCCTGCTCAAGCATTGTGAATTATACACAATAATGGGTAATAATTGCAATACTGAGCTTCATAAGTTTATGCAGTAACTATGCTTTTGTGTGGTACATCACATTACAAACACCTCACTTATATTTTCTTTTTTACCTTAAACACATTTTTAACGCACTCATTATCTCCATTCTTCATGAATATGGTACTATAATCAACATTGTTTTGTATTATCATTCTAGAACCAACCGGACAAGAAGCACTAAATTCTTAATTAACCTTTTAGTGATTGAAACATATTAATGTCTCCCATATGGAGTTGGTAAAGGGTTAATCTTATGATTCTAAGAGGCAACAATAAACTGATTTCTTAAATAAAGTCTGCAATAATAATACATGTTCTTGGTCATTCACTCATGTGGTAAGATTTATGTTCTCCGTAAATTAAAAGATGTTTGAGGACAATTTAGTAATTTTGCTTTTTTTTTTTTTTTTTTTTTTTTTTAACTTTCTAGATGAAATTTGTCATGTCTATGTTTTAAAATCTACTCACATGGAAAAAGGAAAAAACATAATTTTGGATGCAAAAACAGATTACCCAGTAGCCTGTAATGTTATGGTATTTATCTTCCTTAACATATCTTGTGCAAAAAACATATTTTTGTTGTTTTATTTATTTATTTTATTTAATATGCTTTTTGTTACAAGGAAACTCTTCTTGTTCATGAAGAGTTGCTGCAAAATGGTGATGTTAATGAACTTCTCATTGAACTTCAAACTAAAGGCATGATTTTTGCTCTTTTAATGTTCAAATTGTGGGAAATAGCCTTGTACTTTAGTCACACTACTAAATAGGCAACGTACTTTTTCTTTTACCCACAATAGAATAGGGATACACAAAAGAAGTCGAGGTTGATGAAGATCGGTCTGAGTGGGACTGATTACAATGTTGAGGTAAAAACATTTTTTTATTTATAAAATTGAGTTCATTTGCAACAAAATCAACGTAAGATGGAGATCTAATTTTTATATAGTTTCTTTGTTTGTAACAGAAAAAGAAGAAAATCAAGAAAGTTATTGAGAAGTACTGGAAGTGGGATCTCACTAACAATACACAACATATATGGGTAATTTACAAATCATTGAATTTAAAGTTTATGTTTTTAAAATAATATTCAAGTTTTTTGGATATGTGTAACTTTTTTTTTTTTTTTTTTTTTTTTTTGCAGCTTAGAAATCCTAAAAAAGTTATAACATAGGAATATCATGATATCTACAAGAAGACGATTAATGAGTACCTAGAATCTAAGACTATATGGCAAATGTGTCTTCAATTCATATGATTTTGATGGAAAATTGGTAAGATTAATAGCAATGTACTTTTGCGGGATAAAATAATTTATTTTTTTTATTTTTACTTTTAACCGTTTTCTTTTTCTTTTTATATTTTCTTTACCTTCCACGGTACCTAAGTTTTGTGACACATGTTATTGACTCCAATGATCTTCCCTTTAATGTATCACATGAAATCCTCCAAGAAAGTGGTACGTGTTGTAAGTGCATTTATATTTTGATTTATTTGATAAAATTGTCAAGTATAATTACAAAAATGGTCCTTGTATTTATAACATTTACGGTTTTTTTGTCCAAAATTAAAGTACTTTCATTTTTGGCCGTTATTAACATACAAGAGATTGATTTTTAATCATGTTGATTGTAAATTTGGTTTTGCAGATTTTACATTTTGGCTGAGTACTTGTGGCTATATGTGTGTTTGTGATGGTTTAAATCTGAACTGTGTGACTTTATTTTTAATTAATATTTAGTTTTGATGGTTTGGTAACCTTGTAGAAGAATTTTTATGATGTAATATATCTATAAAAATCGATGTAACTATTAAATTTATATTTTTATATATTTTTTATGAAAATTATAATTGAATATTTTGATTTAATGAATATTTTTACCATAGTGATTTGCTCTGAACCTATTGTTGTGGCATAATGGCTACGAAAAAAATAGCAAATAGCTATGGAATTTGCTACGGAAAAATGGCTACGAAATTTGTTACGAACAAACAACTATGGATTTTGCTACGGAACAAACAACTACGAAATTTGCTACGGAACAAGTAGCTATGAAATTTACTACGGAACAAGTAGCTACGAAATTTGCTACGGAACAAGTAGCTACGAAATTTGTTACGAAACAACAGCTACGAAATTGGCTACGAAACAACAACTATGGAATTTGCTACGAATCAGGTAGCTACGGAATTTGCTACGGAACAAACAGCTACAAAATTTGCTATGGAACAAACAGTTACGGAATTTGCTACGGAACCCATTGTTACGTAATTATTATGGAACTTTGTTGTAGTTAACTTGCTACGTAATAGATGAGGTAGCAAGGGCCGTAGAAAAATTGCTACGGAACTGTAATTCCATAGCTAAACAATTTGCTACAAGAAATATAGCTACGAAATATTCATGACAAATTTTGTAGCAACTTCCGTAGTTATTTATGTTTAGCTACAAAATTTCAGTTTTTTGCTACGGAATTTTTCCGTAGCTAAATCAAAATTTTCTTGTAGTGGGATAACGTAGCAATTAACAAATTTATGTTTAAAGAGGACGAGTAAGTCGGAAAGATTCAACTTTTGATTGAATTACAAGCTTTTGCTCACAAATCTCTCAGTTATTGCAGTTTTTTTAACATAAATATTTTATTAGCTATTAATCCTATTGGATTTGTGCCTGCTCTCACGGATGCTGATGTACTGCTTGCTGATTATTAATGTAAATTTAAATATTTTTTTCGTACTTTATATTTCTAGTTATATGGTTACGTGTTTGTACGGATAAAATATATATTTTTATGCTTTATAAGAAAATTGATTTATTCAATACATAAGAAGTAGTTTCCAAAAACACTATGGTGGGCTGCACGTCATCTTTTGTGGACCCAACACTCTAATTCAATACAATAATGCCTTCCCTTAAATCCAATATAATTCTTTATATATATTAATTTTGTGTTCCTTTAAGAATAGTGAACTTCTACTGCCTTGGACATTTGCCACATATTTTTAAAATGGTTGTCATTTTCAGTCATTCTAATAGAGGTTTTAAATTTTAGTGCCTGTCCAAATTGGTCCCAGAGTTGTACACGTGTGGGTTGGTATCTTACACACGTAGCTGCGCGGTAGACCATTGCACCGCCTCTCTCACCTAATTCAGTTGTTACCGTCATAGACATCATTTACTACCTTTCTCCCACCCTCCAAACGCTTCTTTGCTCTGATCAGAAAGTAACTTTTTCACACACTTTACAGAGAATTCTGTTATACTCTGTAAATCAGAAAGCATAATATGAGCTGATCAAAGATTATATTTACTCTCTTGTTCATCGTGATTCTTCTTTCTTAATTCTTACATAAATTGATCTTTAAACTCGATTACAAATCTCGTGAATTGGTATCAGAGCAGGAATCCTTTCTGTGATCTGATTTTCATTCGATCAAAAAGGTTTTTGAATCCACTGTTTGATTCAAAAAGTTTCCGTCCTTTTTGAATTTGAAATTTTCATCTAGATCTCAATCTAGGATTTGATTCTGCAAAAATTTTTGTTAATCGAGTGTTCTTTGTGTAATTCTGAATTGAATTATACAATTTGATTTTCAAAATTCTCAAAAGTCGAGTTTCATCTTGAAGTTTTTGTCCGTACAACAATGGCGTCATTCAATCTTAATTCAATGACTTCATTTTCTCATTTGCTTGGATCATCCACAAAAATTCCAATGCTTATTCCAGAATATTATGATCAATGGGCAGATCGTATGGAAGATTACTTGAACGGATTGGATGAAGAATTATAGAAGTGTATCACAGGAGAAGTTCATCAACCTGCACAAGTTCAACCAATTGGCATGTCTTCAAGCAGTTCAGAAGTTGATAATCAAACCGATCGTTTAAAACGTCTGGAGAAGAAATGCATGAGGGAATTAAGAGGTGCATTACCTCCTGTTGTGTACAATTATGTCAGAACTTGCAAAACAGCTAAAGAAATCTAGAACAATCTCAAAGATAAATTTCAAGGAAGTGAAAAGACGAAAATCACATCTGTAAAACAATGCCTGGTGGAACTCAAAGACTTTAAACAAAAAGAAAATAAGTCAATTGAAGCATACTATGATAGGTTCAACGAGTTAATATATCGTTGTAATCGTTATAGTATAATCAGGTCATCAATGGAGTACAATTTGATATTTGTTATGGGACTTCGAAAGGAGTGGAGGATTGTGAGTATGATGGTGAAAAATCAACAAAGTTTTGACACTTCGACTTTGAATGACTTATACAATCAATTGAAATCTCATGAAAATGAAGTTAATGAAATAGCTGAAGAAGCTACAACAAATCTTGGTGGTCCTTTGGCTCTAGTTTCAAAGGTCTCTGAAAGAGAGAATGATAAATCGAAGTCTGATGAAGAAGAAGGTTTTTTGATGAATTCTGATGATGAGGTTGTTGCTTTTTACTCAAACAATAGAGTAAAGAAATTTTTTAAGAAACCTTCTAATCCAAAGAAGTCATCAGATTCAAAGGGTAACTTTGAGAACAAAAATAAACTGGATGAGAAGAAAATAGAAATGAAGACAGATTCGAAGAATGAGATGGAGAAAATGAAAATGCTATTGAAAGGTGATACGGGGATAAATTGTCATTATTGCTATGGAGCAAATCATTTGGCTGTGGATTGTCTGTTGAGAAAGAAGGAAGAAAAGAAGAGTAAAACAAAAGATGAAGCTTACTACACAGAGAAACTGGAGGAAGTCAAGAAGAAAGCAAAAAATTTGTCATTGGTGGCTCATGGAGAAACTGAATCAGACGGCACATATCAAATATGGTCTTCGGGTTCAGATGATGAAGAGATGAAAAATCCAACTCATGGAGCCATGTATGCAAAAATGGAAGAAGATTCAGATGATGAACAGACTGACGAAGTGTGTGGGCGATGCTTCGTTTCGAAGTCTACTGACAAGTCGCCTATGACTACTAAGGTACGTAACATTCTTGAATCTTTTAACATTCCAGTTTCTGCTTATAATTCTGAGTTAGTATCTTTTGATGAAACTGTTATTTACTTTGATTCAATCGTTGTGTCTGCTAGCAATGAAGCCAAAAAGTTAAGTGATCAATTACTAGAGACAAGAAAAATGTTGGATTCAAAAGTCACCAGAATTGATTACTTAGAATTGCAAGTTTCAAATATCATGGAAGATAGAGAAAAATTAGGAAAAGAAATAAATTTGTTGTTAGCCCAGAGAAATATCTTTTGTAATTCAGCAAAAAGATTATATTTACTCTCTTGTTCATCGTGATTCTTCTTTCTTAATTCTTACATAAAGATTATATGGAAAATTAACTGAGTTACATCATTCATGTGAAATTAGTAAGGAACAACATAGAAAATTACTACCTTTTTTAGCTTATGATAGAGCTAACGTTGATAGTATTTCATATGATTGTGAAAAAGAAATCTCTGATTTTAACAAAGTCCCAGATGATAGATTTAGATATGGAATTGCAAAAGTTGAAGATTATCTTGATGCTGCTGATTTAGTAAAAATTGTAAATGAAACCTTAACTAAATCAGAACAACTTCGAATTTTGAAAAAGACTGAGAATTCTACATCTAATAGTGAAACTAATATTGCTGATATTAAAGATAATTATGATAATATTAGTGAAATTAGTGATTTAGAAGATGTAGATTGTTCACAGTTGTCTGTCATAAATATTGCAAATTCATTTAAAGGGAAAGAAAAATGTGAAGATTTATTAATGAAAATTGAAACTAATAAACCCTCAACTTCGAAAGTTTGTGATATGGAGTTTGTGGAAATACATGAGAGTCAAACGGATGATAGTGACAAGGAGGAGTAAAATTCAAAAGCGAAGCCGATTCAAAACTCGAAAGAAATTGATATTCCTCGAGTGGTAGTTGATCAAGTTTATTTGGATACACAAGAATTTGAGAAAATTCTTAGTGAAAAAGGTGCTCATTTTCTTGAATCAAACACTGTTGTTTATCCAATCTTCAAATGCACTGATGATGTTGTGTTTCCAAATCAAGTCTTCGTAACAACAGGGAATGTTGAAAATGTAAAACCTGAATTCAAAAAGATGGTGGAAGAAGACAATAAGCAAACTTCAAATGAAGGATTCTTTTCAAATCAAAGTACAATTGAGAATAATCTTACAAAGAATTCATATAAATTTCAACATCATAAATCAAAAAGAGTTTGGATTGAAAAGTCAAAAGTTGAAAAGAAGGAAGTTGTTTCAAATGCAAATATATTTTCAAAACAAGATGTTAAAACAATTAACAAAACAATAAAACTAAATTCAAAAGAATTTAAAGATCAAGTTGTAAATTTTTCAAAGGAGAATAATATTTCGAAACGTCAAGCGAGAAAAACAATTTTTTGGCAAACTGTTGAACCATCAAAAATAAGATCAACAAATTTTTCAAAAAGAAGAAAAGTTTTTAAAGAAAAATCTCAAATTTTTGAAGAGAAAAGTGCTTTGTTTTTAAATAAAAATTCAAAAGTTTCCAAAGAAATAAAATCTACAATACCAAGAATTTTTTTTTCAGAAAAAGGTTGGAAATCAAACTACAAAGGTTCAAAGCAAGACATCTTATCATGAATCATATCTTTCAAAACCAACAGTTGATTATGTTCCAAATTCAGCAAAATATTATATTCCTTTGAAGAAACAAGCTGACAAAGTTTCATATGCAAAGGGTATAACAAAAAAGAGAAATATTGATCATTGGTTGGAAGGAAAAGGAAAAATGTATCAATCAAGCAAATATTCGAAAGAACAGATAAAAGAAGCATATGACAAATATGCCAATCCTTCAACAAATGGAAGTTCATCATCCAAAGAGTCAAATATATCAGTTAAAGTTTGGCAACCGGTCTCAAAAGCAAAAAGAGAAGAATCACAAACTCAAGATGCGAAGGGTGAAGTTAGTCACAATTCGAAAATAATAAAAACTCATATATCTGACCCTTCGAATGAAAATGTTAGATTTATTGACAGTTTCAAAAACAAAGTATATGATTGGGTTAATGGTTGTAACTTACAACTGAATCATAAACCTAATATGAATGGACCCAACAAAGCTTGGGTACCTAAATTTTTCCAATGATTGCAGGTACTTTGTGACGAGCAATATGATAACAAATGGTACATTGATAGCGGTTGCTCACGTCACATGACTGGGAAGAAGGAAAACTTGCGTGATTTTCGAAGCCTAGAAAATGGAGGAGTGGTTAAGTTTGGTAATAATCACAAATGCAAAGTCAAGGGTTATGGGAAAATAACAAATGGAAATTTTACTAACAACAGAGTTGCATTTGTTGAAGGTTTGCAACACAACTTGATAAGTGTTTCACAACTTGTTGTGGGTACTGGCAATCAAGTTCTTTTTAATGAAGAAGGAAGTGTTATTTCAAATATCAAGACTAAGGAAGTGTTACTAAAGTCAAAAAGAAGAGGTGATATGTTTACATTGGATATTGTTCCTATTGTAGGCAAACCTGCTGTGTGTCTACTTTCGAAGGCTGCTGCTGATGTTAGCTGGTTATGGCACAGGAGATTATCACATCTCAATTTTCGAAACATCAACAAACTTGTCATACAAGATCTGGTAAGAGGTTTACCCATTCTTAAATATGATAATGACAGTTTGTGTGCAGCTTGCGAAGTAGGAAAACAACATAAACAAGGTCATCCAATCACAATAGATTCGAAGATTGTTGAACCTCTTGAACTCCTACATATAGATTTATGTGGTCCTTCAACAGTTGCTACTCTTAACAAGAAAAGGTACATTTTGGTAATAGTAGATGATTTTTCAAGATTCACATGGGTTTATTTTCTCAGGTTAAAATCCGAAGTTCCACAAGTGATGATTGATTTTATCAAAAAGATGGAAGTTTCATTGAGGAAGACAGTTCGAAAAATTAAAAGTGACCATGGAACTGAATTTAAAAATCATGTCTTCGATACATTTCTGGTGGAAAAAGGAATTTCGCATAATTTTTCATCTCCTTATACACCACAACAAAATGGTGTAGTTGAGAGAAGAAATCGATCATTATGTGAAGCTGCAAGAACAATGTTGGCTTTTTCGAATCTACCTCAATATCTTTGGGCTGAAGCTGTTTCAACTGCATGTTTTACTCAAAATCGATCATTCATTCATCGACGGTTTAATGTTACTCCTTATGAAATCATCAATAATCGAAAACCTAATGTCAAATTTTTCCATGTTTTTGGATGCAGGTGTTTCATAATGAATCTCAAGGATAATCTTTCGAAGTTTCAAACAAAAGCGGATGAAGGAATTTTCTTGGGATATTCACACAATTCAGTTGCTTATAGAGTATTAAATAAGCGAACTCGCAAAGTGGAAGAAACTTTTAATTTGACATTTGATGATCATTACATTAAAAAGTCAAATCATCAATTCGTGAATTATCCTATTTTTCAAAATTCTTCAAATATAAATGATTCAATTGAAATGAATGATGTTGATTATGATTCGATTTTTGGTATTTCAGATCACGCAATTGATGCAGAAAGCAAGGCAACTGATAATCAAACATCAGAAAATTCGAAGTATAATAATGATTCAACTTCGAATTTGAATCAAAACACAAATGAACAAGCTGATGATTCAGTGGAGGGGTAGCACTTGGAATCAAATACTTTTGTTGAGGGGGAGCGTTATGGTGAAAGAGATAACATGTCAACAAATGTTAGTGTCGAAGAGGAGCAAATTATTGAAGAAGAACCGATCAATGAACCAGAGAAAAATATCGAAACAGAGTCAATCATCGAGGGGGAGCAAATACTAGAGAATGTTCCAATTCTTGAAGAACATTTTGATGATGCTGATGATTCTATTTCTATAAATGGATCAGAAACAGATGTCATGTTCGAAGATGCACTTTTGGATTTTGATCCTAATTATCCACCATTGGATAAATGGACAAGAAATCATCCAAAGGATCAAATTCTTGGTGATCCACAAGCATGAATCATGACGAGAGCACAACTACATGCACGAAATGAGGTACTGAACAATCATCAAGAGTTTTGCATGTTTAATGTTTTTATTTCCAAAATTGAACCAAAGACAGTTAAGAATGCAATGGAACACTCTGATTGGGTTGTTGCTATGCAAGCTGAATTGTCTGAATTCGAAAGAAACAAGGTTTGGAGATTAATTCCAAAGCCTAATGATGTGTCAGTTGTTGGACTTCAATGGATTTATAAAAACAAAACTGACAAAGATGGCAACATTATTCGAAATAAGGCCAGACTTGTTGTTAAAGGATATTCTCAACAAGAAGGAATTGATTACGAAGAAACATTTGCCCCTGTCGCAAGACTCGAGGCTGTTCGTATTTTTCTGGCTTTTGCAGCTCATAAAGATTTTGATGTCTATCAAATGGACGTCAAATGCGCATTCTTAAATGGAGAACTCGAAGAAACAGTATATGTTGAACAACCTCCAGGTTTTATAAACTCTGAGCATCCTGATCATCTTTATATTTTAGATAAAGCTGTATATGGGTTAAAACAAGCACCAAGAGCATGGTATGCAACTCTTACATCATTTTTGAAACAATCTAAATTTAAACAAGGTTCAGTTGATCCGACTTTATTTCGAAAGAAAATTGGGAATCATCTGATGCTTGTTCAAATTTATGTTGATGATATAATTTTTGGCTCAACTGACCCTGCTTTATCTAAAGAATTCGAAGATTTGATGAAAAGCAAATTTGAAATGAGTATGATGGGCAAAATTAATAACTTTTTGGGTTTAAATATTAGACAAAACAGGGAAGGGATATTCATCAATCAAGAGAAATATACGAAGAATCTATTAGAAAAGTTTAGAATGACAAATAGCACAAGGTTACGAATACCAATGGCAACGGGCATAAAGCTAACTCCTTCGTTAGATAAATCTGCTGTTGATATTACTTTATATCGAAGCATGATTGGGTCTTTATTGTATTTAACTACAAGTAGACCTGATATTATGTATTCTATTTGTAATTGTGCTAGGTATCAATCCAATCCACGAGAACCACATCTAATAGCAGTAAAGAATATTTTCAGATATTTGAAAGGCACTACTTCGTTAGGATTGTGGTATCCTTCGAAAATAGGGTTCTTTGTACAAGCCTATTCAGATGCGGATCTTGGAGGATGTAGTCTTGATCGTAAAAGCACAACTGGTGGGTGTCAATTTCTAGATGGAAAGCTAGTCAGCTGGCAATCGAAGAAGCAAACATGTGTATCAATATCAACCGCTGAAGCTGAATATGTTGCTGCAGCTGCGTGTACATCACAAATAATTTGGATTCAAAGTCAATTAAGAGATTATGCAATTAATATGAAAAAGATTCCTTTATATTGTGACTCACAAAGTGCAATAAGAATTTGTTATAATCCTGTGCAGCATTCAAAGACAAAGCACATTGCTCTTCAATATCATTTCATCAAAGATCATGTTGAAGAAGGCAATATTGAAGTTCATTTTGTGAAAACAACGGATCAATTGGCAGATATTTTTACAAAGGCTTTGGATGAAAAAGCGTTTCTTTGGATATTAGATGGATTGGGAATGATTGATGGAAATTCTCTTCAGACCGCTAAAAACGAAGAGTGGTAGTCTGAATCATTTGGTGAATGGGTGGAAAGAATGATTAAGTGTTCAGAGGTTACTGTTCATGGTCAACCCTTCGAACGCTTCGCATTCGAAGGTTTTTAACAAATCATAAGAGGTTACTGTTCAGGTCAACGCTTCGAACGCTTCGTATTCGAAACATTTTTAACACATTCCAACTAAGGTTAGATTTTTTTATTTTTTTTGAAAAACCTGAAAAATCAAAAATATTTTCTTTTAATTGAAAAATCAAAAATCCAAAAAGATTTTATTTTTGTTCTTTAATTTTGAAAAATCAAAACTACAAAAAGATTTTATTTTTTTCTTTCATTTTGAAAAATTCAAAAATCACAAAAATATATATTTTTTTGTTTTTTAAACTGTGTGTGTTGAGAATTTAATACAGGGCAACAATGCGAAGAGGTCATACATTTGTGTTTCTGTGGGAAGGTATTAAATTTCTTTTACAAACTAGTTAGGATGTCCCTAGAAGCATGCTGCTGTATGTAGACCTAAAGCCTCGAATGATTCTATGTGTGAGAAATGAAAGTCTTGATGAAATTATCTCATGAACATTTCTACCCAACAAGGCTTGTATTCGCATAAATCAACAAGAGCTACCTTACTCTTCTCAAATGAGTTAAGAGTTTTCTGTTTTGTTCAAATATAACAGAGGTACAATTCGATTCTTAAACAATCTTTTTAAACCAAATAGTTCTTAAAATCCAAATTTTTTTTTGAAGAGATTTGTCCTTGAGGTCTTTGATCAAACCAATCAAAACCTAGACAAATCACAACTCTGTGTTTATGATCTAATATCATGAGTCCGTGATAGAAGTGAAACCCAAAATTTCATAAACCTTAAGGAATTGACGGGGAACAATGTTCCAGATCTTACGAAGCTTTTGCTTTAGTACCTTTTTATACTCCAAATCATATTCATTTCTTTTGAGTGATCTTAATCAAACATTCGAACACTACAATGTTTGTTCCCAAATAGATCCTGCATAAATTTTTTTATGAATATGATTTCCGTGTGAGTATATTTTCAAAATCTTTGCTAATTTGAAAATCATTCGCAACCAAGTTGTCACTGACTACACTGGTCATACAACTAATTTTGTTTACAATTACTCACCTTATTTTAAGGTTGATATGTAACAAAATTTTCGAAGTCACCCCTTGTGTCCAATAAAAGAAACCCTTCGAAACTTCTTTACAAGTTATCGATTGTATTTCACGGGAAACCACACAAGCTGATAATTATCTCTCTTGATAATTTTCGAAGATATCTTTGCCTGGGATAAAACTGTTTTTGTGTCACAAAGAAATTGTTGACATCACGAGTTTTCAAAAGTTTTTTTTGCTTCTCATCTAATTTCTTTTGGAACACAGCACACACGAAATCCTTGAGGTTTGAGTAACACCAACTTAAACTGACGATTTCGAAAATCTGGCAAATGACTTCGCTTTTTAAACCCCAAAGTGAAAGAGCCTGACCTCAATTCCGAAGGTATCCGACGGTTATAATTCTTTTAGGGAACATCAAACAGTCCTATCTCTTGATGACGCATGGTGTAGGATAAGCGTGTAAGGCGTGTTGACAGTTACGATTGTTACTTTTTGATGAGTGCATTCCGGGTTTCAAGGTGCCATGTCAGCAAGCATTTAATGCATCCCGCTTCAAATTCAAAAATTCTAGGGTTACATATAAAAGGGCAAATTACAACTTCATAACCCTTTACGCGATCAAACTTTCAGAAAAACAAAAACTCTCTCTGCAAATCATCTTCTTCACAAAGTTCATTTCTTCAACTCATCTACAATGGCGGCTACTTCATCACCAACAACCGATGAGGTCATCAGTGTTCCAATCTTGAAGATCCAGGGTTCAAACTATCAAGTAGAATCGGATTTGTCGAAATATCCGGAAGAACTACAGATGCTGGTGGTTGCTTTACAGAACTCTGTTCTGTCTAAAGCCATGTTTGAATCATTTGCTGCACCAATGTCCTGGTTATCGAAGGCAGGTTCTACAGCTTCCTACAACAAAGAAACCGGGTGCGTGGAATTCACCATGGTTACCGACACAAGAATTAGGGTTTCCAAAAGATTGTTTTGCAAGATTTTGGGAATTCCAAATTCAGGTCCATACGATGAACTCACGTCTTCGCAAGTGGTATACATGTTCAATGAGATGGGTCACCAACCTCCATTGACACGTATAAGTGATTTCAAAAAGTCAGGGCTACCAACTATCTGGAATTTTTTATTTGGCATCTTCCTTAGATGTCTTACTGGAAGAACGGTGGGGTTAGATAAAAGAAGAATGGAGGTATACGCAATGGTTGCAGGGCTATACTATGACTTACAGGTGGATTACTCTGAGCAGTTATGGACAGAGTTTATTACAAGCATTTCGAAGACAAGTGCCAAACAAGGAATTTCTTGTGCTCGATATTGGAGTTTGATTGTCCAATATGTATATCAGAAGGAAAAGGTTGAGGTACCGGATTACGAAGAAAAAGCTGTATTCCATATGTACGGGAGTCCGAAGGAAGTACATGACGATCCGGCCATTTTTACCTCAGTAGCTCGGATTCCAGATGCTATGTTAAAGAAGGTGGATCCTACGAACAACGTGTTGGTGTCATACTTACAATCAATTGACACAACAGTTGTGACTGGGATGTTACAACACGAAATCAAGAAAAAGTCGAAGAAGTCCAAGAAGACGGAAGGGGACTCTTCGGAAAAAGGGGTGAAAGATGAACAACAGAATCAGGCACTCATTGTTACTTCTACAACTATCGAAGAGGTGTCTCCGGTCTTAACCTCAGTTGCAGATACACCGGTAATTGAAGCCTCTCCATCAAAGGAAATGATTCCTTCGAAGACGGGGGTTTTTCGAAGAATCAAGAAAAAGCGAAAGTCTCAATTGGTGAAGAAAACGCAGGTTACTCACCAAGGGGTTACAGTTGGTGAAGTTCCAGCTCCTGTGTCTCCATCTTCGAAAAAGAGAAGGGCTGAAGAAATGGCTAAGTTCTTGAAGAAAACCAAACGTGTAGAAGATGAAGAACGTGTGCCTGAGACCCCTGAAGATGATATTCCAAAAGAAGTCGAAATCTTTCAATCTACTGAGATTTCGAAACCTACTGACGTCAAGATTCTTGAATCAACGACTCTACCACAGGTTACTTCTACCACCGATTCTCCTACATTCCAATCTATCATGGATCAACCCTTCACCACCATTTTCTCAACACAATCCACTGAACCACCACATCCTTCATCACCTATTGCTGAAACAATGGCAATTGATGAAGAAACCGACAACGAAGGGTTTGGAGGAACTTTTGAAGACCTTTCTTTTGATAAAACAGAAGAAGATTTTCCGGATCATATGCTAATGACGATGAAGCAGTTCAAGATTTTGAATTCAAAATTGAATTCAATCTTGCAATCTCAAGCGGATGTTGGAAGTGCTGGAATCAATCTTTTGGAAGTTGATTCATTGATGAAAGAGATGGAAAACAGGCTGCTATCGAAGAGTTCAGGGCTCATTCGTGATTCAGAAAGCCGGATTTTAGAGAAGACTGATCAGTCTGATAGTTCTACTGAGAATAGAATTAATTCTCTTAGAACTGATTTCCTGAAGGAAGTTAAAGATTTGAAGATGGTTACGAAGGAGCATCATGTGCTCTTCGTACAGGAGGTGAAGAAGGTTAGAGAGGATGTGAATATGCAGATTAGAGAACTTCGTGAAGAAATGACGAAGGAAGTTCAAACTATTCACCAGGGGTATGATTCCGCACATCAGAAGATTGACATCATTTGTGATGCAGTTGTTCAGTGTGTCAAGATGTTTGAACAACTCAACCCACAAATGATCTCTCTTTCAGGAACTGAAGTTCAACATTTTGGAGAGTTGGTGAATCTGCTGAAGGAAATCAAAGAAATCTCTTCGAAATCCTCTTCTCCGATTATCTCTCAAGAATTTCTATCTCAGAAATTTCTTCATTTCGAAGCCATTCTTCAAAAGCATCTTACTCCGCTACTTCGAATCTCAAGCCTATTGCCAAGTGTATCAGATGCCCCACCTGTTGTCACATGGGTGCAAGGGGGAGAAAAGAGTGTTCAAGCAAAGGCTGGGGAACATGAGATGAAACCAGAAGATTCGAAGGCTCCAATCAAACCAACAGTTGTTAATCCTTCGAAAACTCCAGTCAAACCAACAATTGTTTCAGCTGCTCCAGTCATTTCGACTGTGACTACAACGGTTCCGATTCCAAGACCTAGTACAAAAGGTATTGTAATTGGGAATGTTGTTTCTTCGAATGTTTCTTCATCAAAAAGTGTAGCTCCTTCGAATGTGAAAGACAAAGGAAAAGGAGTCTTGATTGAGAAGACAAACAAAGAAAAGAAAGCTGAGGTGGCAGCTGAAGTGGAACGAATGAGGCATGTGGAGAGCATTATGCGACAAAGAGTTCTTGAAGGTTCGAATGTCGATAAGGGAGATCCTTTGAAAGTTTTCAATTATGAAACTATCGAATCAAGGGTGATGTTTGACCATATGTACTCTTTTGAGAAGATTCCTAAGAAGAGTTATGTGGTGACAAACACTGATTATGGGCAACTCGACTTTCCAATCAATGAAATGATGTTTGTCATGCCACAGTTTAAAGCAGAGTCAAAGAATATGGATGTCGAAGAAGGAAAGAAGATGAAAATTCGATTTCATGCTGTGTTAGCTAAAGCTCAAGAAGAAGTCTGGTACTTGGAGAAGATTAAGAAGGTGATATCCATAAAAAGGGATGTCATTTTCGAAGGAAAGTTTCAGAACTTGAAGTATGTTGTGACAAGGGCAAGTGGGAAGATACAAGAGTTCACCATAGCTGACTTTCCGTTGATGAACACCTATGATCTCATCAATGCTGCACTGATTCTCAAAGACAAGTCCTTTTCATACCTCCAAGAAACAGAACCCGATGTATTCAGTCTTGGGTGTAGGCATATAAAAGTTTTCTTGGAAAATTATTTCGAATACCTAGCTCAAACTAATATCGAGCTTGCTACTGTCAAAGGCATCGACATCACTGCTCCAATGGCTCCTACGAAGAAGCAGGTGGAGTTGAAGAAATACGAAGACGGAGAAATCTGTTTAAAGCCGTTGGGGATAGTCTTCGCTGGAAAAGACAAAGCTGGAAGGGCCAAGAGATTCTTGTTTCAAACCTCTGAAGTATAAAGATATACAAACTCCCAATATACGAACTTAATTGTTCGTATGAATCATTGCAAGAAGAATTCAGAAGGAGACAAGAAGGAGATAAAGAAAGTTATCTCTTGGTACATGGAAATTCGAAGAGTGCTGATGTATGTTGTACAACTACTTACTTCATGAAGACTTCGACCTTTATTCCAAAGGGGGAGATTGTTAGGGTTTGTATTGTAATATGTCGAAGTATTGTTTTTGTTACGAAGGGTTGTTAGTCTTCGTAAGTTGTGTCTTCGAATGTAACGTTATATTTACTAAGGCATTTTAACCAAGCTTTAATGTCTAGTCCTTAGTATTTTATTATGCTTTTGTACAACTATAAATAGGAGTCTGTACGATGTGAGAATAGAACTTTCACACACTTTACAGAGAATTCTGTTATACTCTGTAAATCAGAAAGCATAATATGAGCTGATCAAAGATTATATTTACTCTCTTGTTCATCGTGATTCTTCTTTCTTAATTCTTACATAAATTGATCTTTAAACTCGATTACAAATCTCGTCAGTTTTCACCAAACACGTCTACGAAATGAGAGCCTTTTTCCATAGATGATGACAACAAAGCAACTTGCCTTTCCCGTCTTCTTTCACCTGCAAAACGAAACAAACACAAAGCTACCTGCTTTGACGGATCTTTTCAGTTCGTTTTCTCATGCATAACCAGTAACTCTCTCCATTTTTGGTGACATACCCGCAACCTAGTGCCGTAAGCCTTGAAAACCATATATACTTCCCTTTGATCACAACTAACAACTACGGACAAGTTATTTTATCACCGGGTGAACCCGTTGTCTCTTACGGTGCCCCACGTCTCCTCACGACAATGGTTGACCTAATGAAAGTTTAACTTCTCGACCTTCTGCTATAGACGAGTCCTGAAACAACTCCCTTGCTGCTGCTCCCCTCAGGAAAAAAACCGGTGCCAAAAAAACCTTGATTTAATTTTAACCTCCAAAACAGTTTTTAACCTGCTGCTTCTGCTACTCTTCTCCCTCCTTTAAAAGTCGACTATCAAACCAGCCCTCTTCAACCTTCAACCTTTACTTTGATACCAAATGTTGGCACAGGCCCTTGAAAAACACACACAACACACACTACTCAAAACTCACGATGTGCACTGAAGGTTCTTTTCTTGGGTTACTTTATCTAAATTAAAGATATGCCTTATTGATAAGTTATAAAACAAACTTGAAGATCGATTAGATCTTTGTAACAAGTATTGCGATGAACACAAAAACAATAAATAACACAAGTGTGGATCAAAATATGTCGAATGATTAGATCAAACAATCCTCAGCAGAGCTCGACTATGAACTTCCGCTGTAGAGGATTTAGGGTTACAAGAACGATAACAATAAACTTGCTGAAATAAATCTTTGATCGTTCTATTCTATCGTTAACTTCTAAGATGCATGCAAGCACCTTTATTTATACTAAACCCTACTAAACTCACGGATGGACAGGCCCATACCGGAGATACAAAATGGACTAGCTAACGAGCCTAATAGACGCACCACTTTATACAAAACACGACCCAACTATCTCCCCCTTTGCGTCAAATTGGAGCGAGACTACTTCTTCTTCTTGCTTGGGCCAGCAGCGGGAACTTTCTTCGTAGTATCAAACAGACGTGAGATTAGCGCCAGGATAGTCTGTCTAAACCGAATGTACCATTGAATCATGTCATCAAAGTACTTGACATCATCCGCTGTGTTCTGCTTGCATCTGTGGATGATCCCCAAAACGTGCTCTAAACAGGAAGTGGTGTAGAGGTGTTTGTCAGCCAAGGCGAAAAGACATTTCTGTCCTTCGTTCCTGGTAAACATGACCGAGTTCCTCTTCGGGTCAATTTTACCCATCTGCATCAGATTGAGATCACTGGCAGAGCCAACAGGAGATATTATAGGTTTCTTCTTAAATACTCTCGCAATCTCCTGATCCATCAGTGCAACTTCCATGATGTAGCACACGAGCATCCTCTTGAAATGGTCGATGATCGGACCGTATTCAGCTTCGTTGGTGAAGAGGATGTTGTGCAAGATAATCCAATCATGGGGATTAAGGTTGGGAACATCTGCAAGGGAAATAGCATGTTCGGTTTTGGCAGATCCCCAAAGTACCTTGAACCGAACGTTGATGAAGTTACCTTCACTGTACGGCTTCAAGACCCGAACGTTGACAATTTTCTGAGCGCTCCAAGTCTGATATTGTGGTTGAGCAGCCTTCAGATAGAAATTGATTAAGTCCCGATCAACCTGTGGATGAGGATCAGGGAACTCTGCAACATTGGAGAAGCCATGAAAGATAAACGCCTTTCGGGTCAGTGGCATGTCGAACTGTGAGTCGACAGTGTTGGAACAATCTAGAGAGATCACAGGTTCCAGCCACAAGATACTCGGTGTGTCAATGGCTTCTTTAATCATCCTCTCGAGAGTCCAAGCAGGAAAAAGAGTTTTCCTACTCTCAAGAAGGTCGTGGGCTTCCTTCTGTTTTCGTTCGGCTTCTTCAGCCTCTCTTGCCACACGAGCACTGATATCAGCCTCTCTGTCTCGACCTTGACTCTTCAATAGGTCGGCGATTGTCGCTTTATCTTCATCTTCACTCTCCTCAGCAATCTTTTTGCCTTTGTCTTTCACACTAGAACTGGAGGCTTGGCCTACTGGAGGAGGTTCGGTTGTGTGAGTTGCTGTTGAGGTAGGAGGTTGTTGAGACATTGTTTCCTTCTCTCCCCCTTGTTTCGGAATGGACACGAAATCAAGGAGCCCTTCGATTTTGCTAAGCAGGGCAAGAGCAGGAGCGAGCTTCTCTGCAAGGTCACGACTCACAGTGTAGTTAAGAATTGGATCATGTGCTTCTAGGATGTTTGAAATTGCAGAGTGGACATCCGAAACACACAATTTTATCACCTCTAGACTTTAACAGGGAAGAGGCATCAGTAAATAGTTTATCGACTTTTTCGGTCGCAGCCTGACAGGCTTTTGTTGAGGCATCGATGGCGGTGGTGGCAGAAGCAAGGGAAGCTTGCTGAGCTTTGGAGAAAGCTTCAACAATTTTCTGAACTGCAGCTTCAGATAGGGATGACTGAGAAGTGGAAGAGGAGGCGATGAGCGAGTCAATTTTGTCATGGAGCTCCTGGAGATGCCTTTTGGTGACAGGAGCGTCGTCATCGTCATCACTTTGTACTTGAAACGCGCTATAGTAGACCGAGTCAAAAGTCATATTTTCCCCGCCAAGGAGTGGTTCTTCTTCCTCTGATGCATGACCAGGAGAAGATGGTGGTGGTGAAGCTGGTGGTTCGGTAGTATGGGTAGGTTCGGGTTGGGTTGTTTGTTCGGGTGTAGGTGTGGGTTCGGGTGCTTGGGTGGTTTCGGGTGCTGGAGTGGATTTTGGTGCGTTAGTATGTACCCCCATATCAGATACGTTGGCTCTAACATCTGCAGTGGTTGTTGTGGTTGCTTCAGTGAATATTGGTGGTGGTACTGGGATGGAGGTGGATGGTATTTGAGTAGTGGAAGTTATGGGGGAATAGAAATAGGAATGGTTTTAAGTGGAGAGGAAATAGGAGAAGTAGAGACATGAACTTCAGGGGTTGGAGAACGTGGTGGAGTGTTGCCACGTTGAGAGCCTTCAGAATCAGAACTCTCACCCT
Source organism: Lactuca sativa (assembly GCF_002870075.4). Classification (NCBI taxonomy): domain Eukaryota; kingdom Viridiplantae; phylum Streptophyta; class Magnoliopsida; order Asterales; family Asteraceae; genus Lactuca; species Lactuca sativa. Next base: position 90,487,181 of record NC_056627.2, read on the forward strand.
CTGACTCGCTTGAGGAGGAAGCGATAACGAGCTTTCGCCTCAGTTGAGTTTTTCTCCTCTTCTGCTGTGGAGACTGAGCAGGCCTAGTGGTTTTCCTTTTCTTTGGAGACGGGCCTTTTGCCCCCTTGGCCACCTGTTTTCCCTTATCAGCCTTCTTGCCTCTTGGAGCAGGCTTGTCAGCGTCATGTATTGATTTCAGCATCTCCGGAGTAAGATCCCTCGGACCCGAACGTTTGAACTCCTTGTACATCTTGATAATCCGGCTATCAGCAGGAACATCTCCATACATGGTTTCCAGGATAGACCCGTTGAAAGGAAACTTTGAAGCGTCCGACACAATGATCTTCGTGGTATGGAAGGTACCAATTGAAGACATTGGAGCACCACCGACAATGGGGACGTGGTACTTGTCCATCACCCATTTCGTGATAATAGTCCAAAACCTGGCATAAAAGATCTCCGAGTGTCGGGAAGTTGAGGAGAGACTCTGAATAAGTTGTTGCCATAGGACCGACCCATAATCCATGTTGATGCCATTGTAGATTCCATACATGATGGAGAGAAATAAATGACTGGCTCCATCGGACCCGGCACTTCGTTCAGATAAACCCTTGAACAAAACAGTGAACATCCCATTCCACTGTGGAGGTAGGCATGACTTCTTGAATTTCGTCAACGTAGTAAGCACCTTCGTGTAGCCCATGTTGTAGAACATGTTGAACAGATGACCCATGGGGATTGATTCCGGATTGACCCTGGAAGAATCCGCGTCAAACCCTAACAGCGAGCAAAACCGCTGCTTTGAAATCGACGCCTTGTGCTGAAAGACATCGAAGAAGATTCTGTCGACGACCTTGTCGTAGTGAGCGGTGGCAAAGATCTGTGACAGGAACTCCATTGGAATAGTCTCAACCCTGGAAAGAGCAGGAGCGATTGGAGAAAACTTCAGGCACTCCATGATGGGGAACATGAACGCATCATACGAATGTGGGGTTAAATCGATGATCAAGCTTTGCTATGGGCGAATGGGCAAAATGTGGGATGTTGCGTGAACTGAGGAAGAATCTGCCATTGCTTTGAAGAAAGTGGAGAAGATGATGAACCGTGAAGGGAGAAGAAGTTATGGCTCTCTGGAAATATAGGCACGGTAAAGAGGTAAATGGTGGTTTACACTGCCTTTTATAGTGAGGGTAAAGGAGAGAGAAAAATCTTTCCAAATCTTCGATCGAAAAACGAAGGGTTTTTCGGAGTTGACTGACGCGTGACAGTTGGCGCTGGCGATGATCACGCATGAGAGAGAGTGTCAGGCCCTAATTACATGCCTTCCCATCAGGCGCCGTTTGGAGATGAAACAGTTCCGATTCGCACGCTTTCCCTTTTGCGCCGTTTGAAATCAAATCGATTGGACTCCCGCCTGAGTCATCATGTCGTCATCTTATCCCTTTAAATTGTAACGGCATCTTTTAAAAATTCGTCCACGTGGATTAAAATCCACCACAATCGTTTATAATAACCAAGCCAATTAAAACCCCTTGAAATTAATGAAACCAGAATTTTGGAAAATCAAAAAGATTTTCGTGCGGAGTGTGTAAAAAAAATTAAGAAGAAATAAAGCAACACTTTTTGTGGGATTATGTGATATCAATAAAGACACGAAACAATGGATCCCGGGCACGAATCTCTTCCTTCAAAGTCAAGAGAGACTTTAAAGTGTTTGTGTGGTTTCCCGTTAAATAACGATCAGACACTTATTAAGAAGTGTTGAAAGGCTTCTTTTAATTAGGCTTATGAGGGTGGCTTTCGCTTCGATTCAGAAATCCTAATCTTGAAATAAGACAGAAATCGAACGAAGTACTTGTGAGACCGGTGTAGTCTGTTGAACAAGTAGGTTTGAGATAATTTAATTTGGCTAGGAAATATATAAATAAAATCTCAACAAAAATTAAAACTGGATCCCAAGGGAAAATATGTTATTGGTTTTAACAATTTCATAGGAATCACACAAAAGAAAATTTTGAGATTTCATGGAGGTACGTCCATCAATTCATTAGTGAAAACTAGAGCAAATTAATTGTTCACCGTCAATGCGTATTGGGTATTGAATTTTGGATTTCACTTAGTTCGTAGAGTCACGAAACTAAGATCATAAACACAGAAATTGTGTAACCATAAACCTCAGTGGTAATTTTTGAGAGTCTCAAGGGTTACGTTGGTGAAACGAAGAAGATGGAGAAATGTAACGTAGATGTTGTAAAGAAACCAAAGTACCTCTACTGTGAAGAGAAGGACCAAGCATAAAACTCTTATCTCATGTGAGAAGAGAGTTAGGTAGCTCATGATTAGAATAAATATGAGAGCCTAATTGGGAAGACAAGGTTTGTTTATACCAAGTCATTAATTCAGAATCAGGTGAGGCTTTGGACACATACAGCAGCATGCTTCTAGGGACACTTAGCTAATTAAACGATTTCCCCATAAACGAACACACAAAAAAAAATTAGAGCCAAAAAGAAAATAAATAACAAAATATTTTTGGAGTTTTTGAATTTATGATATATATATATATATATATATATATATATATATATATATATATATATATATATATATATATATATATATATATATATATATATATATATTTGGAATTTTTGATGATAATGAAAAATAAAAAAAAAATAAGACATAAAAAAAAATACAAAAAAAATGTTGGAACCGAACCCGAGCGTTCGGTTTATTTCGGTTGAGAAAAACTTTGGAACCGAACCCGAGTGTTCGGTCTGTTTCGGGTGAGAAATTTTTTTTTCGAACCGAACCCGAACGTTCGGTTTATTTTGGTTGCCAAAGAAAATAGGTTTGAAAAAGAGAATAACTTTGACAATAAGATAAATGCATTTGGAACAATTATACATAAGATCTACAACCAAGGAAACTACCTTTGAGTGATGAGCAAAAAGCAGATTATGCAACCGAACCCGAGCATTCGGTTCATTTCGGTACATTAGTACAAGACCCGAACCCGAACGTTCGGTCTATTTCGCTCTTTACTTTTGATCTTGAGAGGTAATTTTTGGTACTGGCTCTGATTTCATCATACCTAACCCTTGTAGAATTTTGTTGAACGATGCTTCAGGAAGAGCTTTGGTGAAGATGTCAGCCAGTTGATTAGTGGTTCGAACAAAATGAATTTCGACGTTCCCATCTTCCACGTGATCCTTAATGAAGTGATACCTCAGTGCTATATGCTTAGTCTTGGAGTGTTGCACTTTCAGAGTCACAATATAGTAGGATCTTTTTCATATTGAGTCCATAGTCCCGGAGTTGGCTTTGGATCCAAATCACTTGAGATGTACAGGAGGCAGCTGCAATGTATTCTGCTTCAGAAGTAGACAAAGACACACAAGTCTGTTTCTTTGATTGCCAGCTAACCAACTTCCTGTCAAGGAATTGGCAGCCTCTCGTGGTGCTTTTCCTGTCTAGTCCACAACCTCCAAGGTCTGCGTCGGAGTAGGCTTGAACAAAGAATCCTGAGTTGGATGGATACCATAAGCCTAGAGAGGTAGTTCGCTTGAGATACCGGAGTATGTTCTTCACTGCAAGCATATGAGGTTCATGAGGATTCGCCTGAAATCTAGCACAGTAACAAACAGAGAACATTATATCAGGCCTGCTAGCAGTAAGGTACATTAGAGAGCCGATCATCTGGCGATATAGCGTAATATCAACTGCTGGCTTATCCAAGGATGGAGTGAGCTTGGTGTCGAACGCCATTGGAACTTTAACCTTTGAGTCTCCCATCATTCCGAACTTCGCAAGGAGAGTCTTGGTGTAGGCTTCCTGGTTAATAAAGATGCCTTCGAGTCCCTGTCTAATATTTAAACCAAGAAAAAAAATTAATCGGACACATTGAGCTCATTTCAAATTTAGTCTCCATCAGCTTTCTGAGTTCAGCCGTTAAGCTAGGATTCGTTGAGCCAAAGATGACGTCATCGACATAGATTTGAACAATCATAAGGTGGTTACCTTCCTTCTTACGAAAGAAGGTCGGGTCAACTGAACCTTGTTTGAATTTGGACATCTTTAAAAACTTGGTTAGCGTTTCATACCAGGCCCTCGTAGCTTGTTTCAGTCCGTATACCGCTTTGTCCAAAATATAACAGTGATTGGGGTACCTTTCATTGACGAAGCCAGGAGGTTGCTCCACGTACACCATTTCTTCAAGTTCTCCATTTAGAAATGCGCACTTGACATCCATTTGGTAGACCTCAAAGTTCTTGTGTGCAGCATAGGCAAGAAATATTCTAACGGATTCCAGCCTAGCTACAGGAGCAAAAGTTTCTTCATAGTCGATTCCTTCCTCTTGACAGTATCCTTTCACCACTAGACGAGCTTTGTTTCGTATCACATTGCCTTCCTTGTCCATCTTATTTCTGAAGACCCATTTGAGACCAACAACTGAGGCATCTTGAGGAGTTGGAATGAGGCGCCAAACTTTATTCCTTTCGAATTCATTAAGTTCGTCTTGCATAGCTTGAACCCAATCAGAGTGATCAAGAGCAGTGTTAACTGTCTTTGGTTCAACTTTTAAGACGAAGGAGTTAAACATACAGAACTCTACTTTTGAAAATAAGGAATTTTGCTTTGCCTTTAGTTGTGATCGGGTCAGGACCTTTTCAGAGACATTACCAACAACCTGTGAAACAGGATGATCTCTGGTCCATTTGACAAGAGGAGGGTAATTTGGATCATAAGATGGATCCAATTCAGCATTTACCATCTCTTCTAGTTCGGATTGACTATCATCGTCATAAATCATAACGGAATTCTCCCCCTCGACAGATAAGCTATCAGGTGTGTCTTGAGTTGCTGGAGCTACAGGAGTTTCGGGTGGTGTCGAGCTTTCGGGTGTTGTAGCACCTTCGGGTGTTGTAGCACCTTTGGGTACTATAGGACTTTCGGGTACAACAGGGCTTTCAGGAGCAACTGGAGAACAGTTCTCCCCCTCAACATGTGAGCTCGGCTGTGATGAAGAAAATAGATCCTCCCCCTCAACTGAAGCTTCGTGCTGTGGAGGTTCGTTTGGACTTGATCCTCCTTCATTCATTTGCTTGGCAGCATCTTCGATGAGTTGCTTCAGATGATCTACTTTGTTGTCTGCTGCACTAGCTTCCGAGAGAGTAGCCTTCTCTGGTTCATCGAATAACTCAACAAACTTCTCAAATAGATTTGCGATCGAGGCTGTGACTTGGCCTGTTTGAGAAAAAATTTCTCCAACTGTGTCTTCGGTGGCCTTCAGCTTTTTGACATAGCTATCATCAAAAGTCACATAATAAGTTTCTTCTATCTTCCTCGAGCGCTTGTTTAATACCCGGTAGGCTTTCGAAGTGAGAGAATATCCCAGGAAAATCCCTTCATCGGCTTTGACGTCGAACTTGTTACGATGTTGTTTAGAATTGAAGATGAAGCACCGTGAGCCGAATACATGGAAGAATTTGACATTGGGCTTCCTGTTGTTGATGATCTCATAAGGAGTGAGAGTGAAGCGCTTATTGAGATATGACCTGTTCTGCGTAAAACATGCTGCAGCAATAGCATCAGCCCAAAAATATAAAGGTAAAGAAGCAAAACTTAGCATGGTTCGTGCCGCCTCACACAAAGATCGGTTTCGTCTTTCGAAAATCCTGTTTTGTTGAGGGGTGTAGGGAGCTGAGAAGTTGTGACTGGTTCCTTTTTCGGCCAAGAAATCTTCGAATTCTTTATTTTTGAACTCCAGACCAATGTCGCTCCTGATGTTGCGAACGACTTTCCTCAGCTGCACTTCAACTTGCTTGATAAACATCTTTAGCTTCAGAGTTGCTTCAAAAAGTACACCCATGTAAAACGTGAAAAGTCATCAACAATGACAAGAATATACTTGCTACCGCCGATGCTTTCGATAGATGATGGACCACACAAATCAATGTGAATTAACTCTAGTGGTTCAACAACTTTAGTGTTTACAATTGATGGGTGACTTTGACAACTCTGCTTCCCCATTTCACACGCAACACATAAATGTTCTCGATCGTACTTGAGAAATGGAAGACCTCGAACATGACCTCCGGTGACAAGTTTGTTGATATCCTTGAAGTTGAGATGAGAGAGCCTTCGGTGCCACAGCCAGCTTTCGTCAGATTGTGCTTTGGATAAGAGACAGATAGCTGGATTTCCTTTGATGGGTTTGAGAATCAGGGGAAACATTTCGCCTTTGCGCTCTGATTTGAGAATAACTTTTTTCGTTTTCTTTTCTATTATTTCCGAACCCTCATCGTCGAATGAGACCTTGAGACCGATACCTCCAACAAGCTGAGATACACTGATGAGGTTGTGCTGTAGTCCTTCAATGTATGCGACCTTTCTAATCGTAAAGTCACCATTTGTTATCATTCCATAGCCTTTTATTGTGCCGAATGAGTTGTTCCCGAACTTGACATTTCCACCGTTTGAAAGAGACCGAAATTCCCTCAGCTCTTCCTTCCTTCCTGTCATGTGACGTGAGCAGCCACTGTCAATATACCATTCTTCGTCGAACTGCTCGTCACTGATAACCTGCAAAAATTAAGTAGATTTAGGAACCCAAAGTTTCTTGGGTCCACGTGAGCCTTTCACAGGTACAGGAATAGTAAGAGAGATGTCAACAAGATATGTTCTTTTTATTAACGTTGTTTCATCTTTCTTTTTAATGGTGAAAACTTTAATTTTATTGGGATTTGTTGCTGTCGGTTTGGATTCTGGTTTAGGTATTTGGACTTTGGGATGATTTTGATCTGTCTTGACTGATGAAACCTTCGATTTTCCTTTCAGATCTGTTGAAGATTTTGGCTTTTGAGTGTGAACAGAATTGAATTTAGAATGAGGTTGAGAGGAATTAGAAGAATTAGAAGAAGTAGAACGAGAGAATTTAGACTGAGATGTTTTCTTGACTTGAGGTTCTAAGTGACCCTTTTGTTTTTGATCATTAGTGGGACCGAACCTAGAACTTTGGTCACTTTTTCTCTCGGAACCGAACCTATGCTTTTGGTAGCTTCTGTTCTCTGAATCGAACCTTTGCCTTCGGTTGTCATATTTTTCAGAACCGAAGTTGTCCTTTCGGTTGTTATGATCCTCAGAATCGAACCTCTCCTTTCGGTTGGTATTACTTTCTTGCGATCTAACAGTACTTTTCTCTGACTTCGAATTTCTGTCATGATAAGAGAAATGGGCGTTTTGAGATTGCCAAAACTGTTTTCGTTCAGAGAGATTCTTCTTGTATCTTTGATTCCTTTGCTGTTTTTGATTCTTCACTTGCTTCGGCTGTCGATGAATATTCGCTTTTTGCTTTTGCTTTTTGTCAGCTGGTTCACTTTGAACTGATGATGTTTCACCTGAAGGAGTGACTTCTTTTGCAGAAACTCCTTTTTCTTCAGGAACATCTTTTGTACCACTAGTACTTGGCACGTCGAAGTTATCAGTCTTGTTCAAAGGCTCTGGCACATATCTGCCTTTGGTTTTCCAAGACGTCCTTTCTGACAGACCAACGGTTTCGTCGGCATTGTCGATAGGGGCGGACCAGAAGAACTCATCACAACCATCTGCATTATCTTCATTTACAATGGCTGTGAGTTCGGCTGTCTGATGTTCGGTTACACCTGTGACCTTATACACCTGATTTGGAGCCGTCCTTACCTTTTGGTATACAACAACCTTTTCTTCAAGGATCGGGGACTTTTGTTGGGATAGACGAACAAACTCCACAGAATTTTCTGAAATAAGATTTTTGTGGTTTTCGGGTTCGCTCTTGACAAACTCAGAACAGTCAACTTCATCCTCTACAGAAATTTCACTCATATCATCGTCCTCATTAAGCTCAGATGCATTTTCAACATCAATTTTATTTTCTGAGCTCAAGTTGGCATTCATGAGTCAAAATTTTGTATGGTTTCGGTCCTTAGTTTCAGTTTATCATTTTCATCCAAAAGATTTTTCAGCATGTCCTTATGGCCCTTGGACTTTATGAAAGATTCGATTTTGTCTAGACCATACATATATGTCGGATTTACATCCTCAGACGAAACTACACTTTCGCAATTATATGCTTCAGCGTCAATTTCATCCTCCTTAAACTCAAGGAAGGGCAAAATCATGCGATGAATTTTCTGCCCTATTTCACAGTTCAAATGAAGTTGAGTGATATTAGTGTAAAGACGCTTAGCAATTAAACAAAAGACATTTCTCTGTTTCAAAAGTTTCAAATTGTCTCTTTGTAAATAAATATTTTCGTCCTTGGATTTGATTAACTCCGACTCCTTCAGCTCTATCCACATCCTCCTTTCCTCACTCTTTGAAGACACCCTGCTTATTTGGTCAGTTAGGTTAGAATTGGTGACCCGTGTTTGAGTTAAACTGCTGTCTAGATGAGGGATTCTTGAATTTACATTTTTTAATTCTTTTTCATATGAATTTTATGGGAATTTGAATGAAGCAAAAATAGATTGTACCTTCTTGATTAATTCATCAAGCTCATTAAACTGCACGCTAAGAGGTTTTGCTGTGAAGCACAAGTCCTCTCGCTCCTTCGTGTCTTCATTCCCACCGTCTGTGTTGTATCCCCTCATTTGAGATACATCCGACACCATCAAGCACTTTCCACCGCTTCCTTCATCTTTCACAACATAATCCTTTCCATGAGATGGCTTCCTGACTTCATCATCCTCAGAGTCGGTTGAACAGACCTCCACGCCACCGAACTCATCATCCGCTACCAAACCCTGCACAATTAGAGCATTCATTGAAGGGTTAGTGACAGTTTTCTTTCTCTTGATCTCTTCCAACTTTTTCATTAACACAACTTCTTCATCTTTCTCCTCATCCTTTTCTACCATTTTCTTTAGGACACAGTCTTTGGCATAGTGGTTCTTTCCTCCACAATAGTAGCAGTTCACACCCGAATCTCCTTCAGCTTTTGGTTCTTTCTTTGGTTCTTCTACCTTCGATTCCTCCCTGACCTTTTCAGAACTATAACTTCCCTACCAATTTCGGTTCTTATTGGTAGGAAACCTTTTCTTGATGAACCTCTTCGGGTTTGACACCATCATTGCATAGTCTTCTGAGGTAAGGTCATAGTCTTCTAAGTTAAGGTCTTCATCTTCCACCACACCTTTGCCTTTGGACAGAAGGGCCAATGATCCCAAGATTGAAACCACATTTTTCTCTTGTAAGACAATCTTTTCTTGGGATTTCAAAATCCCTACCAACTTTGCCAATGAGTAAGATTTGAACTGCTCATGTGCTTTAACAGTGGATACAACCGCTCTCCACTCAGATCTAAGACCGTTTAAAAACGTAACCTTTTGTTCAATCAACTTCCTTTCAATATCGTGTTTAATCATCTTACTAAGAAGATGATTGAAGCGATCGAACGTCTGAGTAACAGTTTCTTCAGGATTCTGCTTAAATTCACCAAACTCAGACAAAAGTAAGGTTTGAATGGAATGCTCGAGATCTTTGTCCGTGGAATATAGCTCTCGCAGCCTATCCCATATTTTTTTAGCAGTGCTGCACGAACTCACTAGCCTGAAAGTATCAGATTGAAGAGTGAATCTGATTAGTCTCAATGCTTTAATATTGCACTGAAATTTATCCTTTTCGTCTTGGGCAATATCTTTTATGTCTTTCAACAGATCATTATACTCTTTCTGAGTTTTATTGATTCTTGACGTTGCTGAATCAGCGAATGGTCCAGACACGATTGCTTCCCAAATAAGATATCCATTGTCTTCAAATCCAATGACATAATCTTCAAAGTGATGTGCCCAGACTTCGTAATCCTGGGTGTAAAGGATGGGAATCTTCGTCGTCGATCCAATGCTGTTTGAGATGTTAATGGGATTTGATTGTGACTCGTCCATGCTTGATCGAATAACCTGTTTGAAAGATCATACTTGTAATATATTAAATTAGGGCAAAACAAATAAATGCTGAGTTACGTCAATTATGAGATGACGACTCAATAAATATTAGTTAATGCGGAATAACCCTAATCGCAACCTTTTTTTTACAGAAAAGATGTGTATGAATTATACAGCCTCCTGCTCTGATACCAATTGATAAGTTATAAAACAAACTTGAAGATCGATTAGATCTTTGTAACAGGTATTGCGATGAACACAAAAACAATAAATAACACAAGTGTGGATCAAAATATGTCGAATGATTAGATCAAACAATCCCGAGCAGAGCTCGACTAAGAACTTCCGCTGTAGAGGATTTAGGGTTACAAGAACGATAACAATAAACTTGCTGAAATAAATCTCTGGTCGTTCTATTCTATCGTTAACTTCTAAGATGCATGCAAGCACCTTTATTTATACTAAACCCTACTAAACTCACAGATGGACAGGCCCATACCGGAGATACAAAATGGACTAGCTAACGAGCCCAATAGACGCAACACTTTATACAAAACACGACCCAACACTTATATAGGCTTACAAACTAGCAACATATAAGCATTCGTGGCAACATAAAACAAGCAATAAAATATTATCTACTAAGCCACTACTACTTAAAGAACCGGTACAAGGATTGACCCATATTCTTAAACCCAACATGCCCCTTAAGAATTAGTCAATAAACCTTATCCTACATTTCCTAATTCAAGTTCTTCATACAGAAAATTATGAACCCAAATTACCCTTAAATAATCGATTAAATCCATCAATCGCCCCTTTAATTGGTTGTTCATAGCATTTGTTCAAAACAGCCTTTAATCCCCCTTTTTTCAACTTGATTCTTAACCTTTCCCAGACACCCGACCTCCACCTCAGTCACATCTAAAGTCATCACCAAATCCTGACTTTTCCCGGACACCCGACCTTCATCTCGGTCACGTCCAAAATGTTCCACACCCGCCCAATGTTTTTCTTGCCACATAGAATTTATTTTCACCAAACACATCTATGAAACGAGAGCCTTATTCCATAGATTAAGAAAAAAAAAGCAACCCGCCTTTCCCGTCTACTTTCACCTGCAAAACGAAAAAAAACCCAAAGCTACTATCTTTGACAGATCTTTTCAGTTCGTTTTCTCATGCATAACCGGTAACTCTCTCTATTTACGGTGACATACCCGCAACCTAGTGCCGGAAGCTTTCAATATCACATATACTTCCCTTTGATCACAACTAACAAGTACGGACCACTTATTTTTATCACCAGGTGAACCTGTTGTCTCTTACTATACCCTACGTCTTCCCACGACAACGGTTGACCTGCTGAAACTTTAACATCTCCGCCTTCTTCTGTAGGTGAGTCCTAAAACAGCTCCTCTATTGCTGCTCCCCACAGGAAAAAAAATCGGTGCCAAAAAAACATTGTTTCTAATTTTAACCTCCAAAAAAGTTTTTAACCCGTGCTTCTGCTGCTCTTGCAACCCTATAGTCAAAGTTTCCTCCCTCCTTTGAATGTCGACTCAAAAACCAACCCTCTTCAACCTTCAGCCTTCTCTCTGATACAAATGTTGGCACAGGCCCTTGAAGAACACACACAACACATACTACTCAAAACTCACGATGTGCATTGAAGGTGCTTTTCTTGGGTTACTTTAACTAAATCAAAGATATGCCTTATATAGCCTTACAAACTAGCAATAATAAGCAATCGTGGCAACATAAAACAAGCAATAAAATACTATCTACTAAGCCACTGCTACCTAAAGAACCAGTAGAAGGATTGACCCATATTCTTAAACCCAACATGCCCATTAAGAATTAGTGAATTAACTTTATCCTACATTTCCTTATTCAAATTCAGCATAAAGAAAATTATGGATCCAAATTACCCTTAAACAACTGATTAAATCCAACACATCAAATATTGAGCCTGGAAGGCAACAAAAGGAAATCGACTAAGGTACGTGTCTCAGTTTACGTTCTTATTTCATCACGTACAGTCAGTTTTTCCCTTTCATTCAGTTACTCCACAAACACTTCTCTCATCTACAGGTTACATGTGGAACAATGGGGAACTGTGTAGAAGCATAGGATTGTAATGCTACCAATACCCCTTTCTGAACTTTCCACCTGATGCTTTCATTTGCTAACCTAGGACCAAGGTACCTCTTACTTCGTTTTATCATTATTTCTCATCCTCTTTTCTACATCAGTAATGATTCTGAATTGTCTTTGATGTATACAATTTTCATGGGTTTTATATAAAACAACGTCAAGCTGACCATAGACCATTTGTCAACACCTGTTATATGATACTGATGGTTTATAACGAAATTGGGTTCAAAAAAGTTTTTTCTCTTTAACTTGCAGGAAATGAAAACTAGAAAATGTAAAGTTTATTTCTAGACTCTCCATCTCGCCTTCTCTACTCAAAGGTTTTTGTCATTTTCCCATTTATGTTATTGTAAAGTGTTTTGGAAATTACAACTCATTATAAACAACATGAAGAATATTTGATAGTTTCTTTAATTAGGCAAGTGAACTTTCTGCTTCTTGGGTTTTTTCAGTTGCAAATTATTAGTATTTTTATCATCTATCATGGTTGTGTTTTTTCTTTTACTTTGATTGTAATTCTAAATACACGTAAAAGGGAGATTTGGTACTTAATACCTTTCTTAGACTAAATGGTATACTTTTTGTAGCAACTTATGTGACTGGAACTGCCCTTGAGGTACATGAAAAATATCTTGGAAAGTGACTTGCATTTAATCAATATCTACTTGAATTTGTATTACAATCAAAGATACTAAACTTTATTATGAGGTTATAGTAAAGTTATGTTGGTGTTTTGGTAAAAATAATAATGATTATACTTTATGCCATTTTTAGGGTCATGATAATCAAAGGAGATGAAAAGTGAATGTAAGAAAACTAATGATTGAGATAAATGTAAGCATATATAACTATTTATAGGTTCAATAGACTAATTATCTGATTTGCTTTTTTCAAGTTGAAAGAATCACTTTCAAAATGCACATCCCCAAACATATTTGCTGCAAAATCATAACTAAATCATTGTTGACAAGTCATAATCTCATAGATTTTAGTTTGATTTCAGATTTTGAAGCTTCAAATAGTATAAGAAAAGACGATGAGAGAGGAAAGAGTCGGCAACCACCCATTTGGAAGTTTATTTACATTGCTAAGGAAAGTGACTCCTATAGGTATCGTTGATTTTTTTAATGTTGCGAGAAATAGCAATATGCTTAATCTTTATGCTTTACTTTTTACCCATAATAGCAACTTACATACAATTTTCAGTTGGTAATAATTTAAGAAAAATGAATCATCTTAAAAACATCACGAATAAAGGAAATAATAAATCAGTAAGTTAAATCAAATAGCTCTTATGATTAAGATTTAAAAACACTAAACTTAAAAATGTCCTGCAATGATGACCTTGGATTTCTTTTGTTAACTATGAAGAAACAATTCAATCGAGTAATGAAATGAAATCAGAGTTGTAAAGAATTATAAACACCGAGAGTAAATATAATCTTGTTTCAGCTCATTTATGCTTTCAGAATATAGAGAGAGTTTAGACAGAATACAAGCCTTAGTTCTTTCTATCTCTAAGTATCAACCCCTATTTATAGGATAAATAGAAAGCATACAAAAAATACAAAGGACTATTACAATACATATTCGAAACTCAAGTGCCTTTGTAAATAAATAACTAACATTCAAAACTACTCAAATACTTTTGACACATTACAACACACTTCGACATCTACAATCTCCCCATTTGTAATCAGTATCGAAACCAGGTTGTGAACAGTTGAGCAGCTTAGTGTAACACTCTTCTTATCTCAGTGTACCATTTAACAATCTTCTGTGTTTCAGCTTTCTCTTGTTCACTATTCTTCGCACAATTCTTCATATAAATCAACAAATTGGTATAATTCGAAGAAGTATATCTTTCAATTTAGTTTACTTGAAACAGAAAATTTGTTATTGTACCCTTCTTATTATTTCCTACGAACACAATCCCCAAGGGCTTCAAGAAAATTTCCCCATCTTCGTAATCTTTAAGAAAAGCCTGATTCTTGATCATTGATTTGGGAACATAAATTTTCTTTCCCAATTTTGTAGCCAGATCAATATCAGTTAAGGCAAGGGCTCCATAGTAACCATCAATGAAAACCCTCAAATGTTCAAAACCTATCATGAAGTCCTCCTTGTTAACTTCTTGAATCTTAGAATAATCAATTGACTTCAAGATCTTCACAACAATTAAAAGATCATATAGGTTCATCAACAGGAAATCAGCAACTGAGAAATCAAACACCATATTGTTAGCCCTTACTGAAACATATCTGTAATTCTGTAACATTCCCTCGAATAACATATCCTTGGTAACATTAAGAATACGAACAATTTTCACAGAAGGCCAAACTGCATCTTCATTCTTTCCCAAAACCGCATGAATTCTATACTTCAAGTGTCTAAACTCCTCCTTGTCCTTGAACTTGTTTGCCAACTTAAATTGCTCATCACAAAACATCATCAGATTTATGGGAAACTCTAACTGATTAATATTCGTGTTCTCAATATCATAGCTCTTTTTAGGAATCTTGCTAAAAGAATGCATCTCACCAGATAGAACGGTGGATTTGATTTATTCATAATTAAAATACTTAGCATGATCTCTTTTGTTCATCCCATGAGGATCACTTTCTCTGATTCGAAGGATGCTTTGTATTTGCCTTTGTTTCTCCATTTCATGTTCAGTTGCAACCTTCTTCTCTTCAGCCGAAGGTTCATATAAAACACCCTTCCCTTTATTTTGTAATTCTTCTGTGGTGGGAGGTGGTTTCAAACTTGATCCCACAACAACAGGACCACCAATAGAAATTCCTTTAGTTATAGGCCTTGTTGTTGTTGTTGTGGAAGTCAAAATTGTTGAAGCAGATACTAAAGGAGTATGAATATGAGTTGAAGACAGTTTTCCCACTACATTCGTATCTTCTTCATTTGTCTTTGAAGAGCTACCACCCATTCCACTACTACCAATTCCAAACAAAGACTCACCGCCAACACCAATTTTCTCTCCCCCTTACAAACCTGTTGAAAAAGGTGGGGCATCTGTTGGTAGTATTGTCAGAAACTTTGACAAAGGAGATAACTCCTTTTGGATTGTGGATTACAGCAAAGAAATTTTTGAGAAAGAAGCTCCCGAGTGATTAAAGAGATGATACCAAACTCATTTTAAGCACCAAACCCTTCAAATCGACTAACAATTGATTGATGTTCGGCAATTTTTGAATATCATCCACACCCATCAGCTAGACCTTTGGACCCAAAGCTTCATACAACTTCACAAACTTTGTGACAACATCAGCGATAATATCAACTTTCTAATGAAGAGAAGAATAATTTGGTTGAAGAACTGCAACCTCTTTGCCCATATCCT
This sequence comes from Lactuca sativa, assembly GCF_002870075.4. NCBI lineage: Eukaryota > Viridiplantae > Streptophyta > Magnoliopsida > Asterales > Asteraceae > Lactuca > Lactuca sativa. The sequence goes on from NC_056627.2 coordinate 90,502,621, forward strand.
CTCCGAGTACTTGAAGTTTGAAGTTTACATCTTCACGAACTTTCTTGACATCTTGTATAAACAAGATATGTCTCTCCTTCGCCACATCCTTTAACTCTTTAAGATCAGAAGCAAAATTCGAGGACTGTGCCTTCACCCTTTTTTCATTGTTGCGATCCACATCTTGAATGGCATCATGAAGACGATTTTCTTGATGTTTTAACAACATGTCAATCTCTAAACTAGATACCGAATGTTTACCACCACCATCCGCTTAAATTTGTAAAATTGAATTAAGCTTTCGGTTGGGGATTTTGAACTGTATCCCAATTAGTAGCATATTATCCGGAATATTTTCCTCCTCCGGATAAAATGGAATATCAGAAAAAGTTTCATCGAACTCATTCTCTTCATCATCAGTTTGATGTTGCTCTTCTTCATGAGTAAGGGGTGGATCTGTGGATTAGGAAGAAAATAATGATGTAATGGGTTGATTGAGAATATTTTTGAATGTGGGTGAGTGGTTAAAAATTGGAGTAGAAACAAATGGAGGCAATGAAGTGGAAGTATCAATTGTGGAAGTATCGAGGGTAGGAGAAACAACAAGATGAGAAGTACCTTGATCTTGGGAAATTTAGATAGTTGACACCGGAGGTGGAGTAAGAATAATTTGCTCGGGTGTAGAAACTTTCGAAGAAACAATAGATATTGTAACAGGAACATAAGTTTCGACATTCGATCTCACCGGAGAGTTTGGCACAGGTGAATCTGGAATCACTTCGTCTTCTGTAGATTCATCATTAAAACCAACTTTCGAAGTTTCTTCTTATGATTTTTCAAAATATTTTTGGCCATATCTTCTGCCCGTCGTTTCTTTGATGCATGAGAAATTAGTTCTTGAACTTCTCTAAAAATAACCCCATTTCGAGTAACTCGAGTTTTAACTTTGTAAGTAGGAGAGGATTACAAGCCTTCTTTTTCAACTTCATGAAAACACCCGACTTGGATGGTAAAATTGTAGCTTCAGCTTAAGTTACTTCTGGTTTCTTAGCAACAATTGGAGGTGGCTCACTGTGTTCATGCTTCTTGGATTTCTTGACAACTTTAGGAGGTGATGGTTTCGAAGTACTCTTAGCATTCTTCTTGGAACCTTTCTTCGTCTTCGTCTTCGAATGAGATAACAATACTCCAGTTTCGATATCTGGATTAATTGTTTTCAAATATTGGACCAACACCGGATGAGTTGGATCAATTTTGCGAAGCATCGCATCAAGAATGCGAACAACTGTGGGAAAAACATCCACATCATCCTCAACTGTTTTAGGAAAGTGAAATAGTGAAAATGATGCAGTTTCTTCGTCTTGAGGAACTTCGATACCCTCCTTCTTATAAGCAAATTTTAAGATGATGCTCCAGTAGCGAGCATAAGAAATTCTATCCATAGCATTAATGTTCCCAACACTTTTAACAAATTCATTCCATAATTGAGTCGCATAATCCACATATAGATCATAATACAACCCTGCGACCATCACATACACCTCCAACCTACCCTGTCTAAACCCACTGTTCTTCCAATTAGACATTGAAGGTAAATGCCAAAGAAGAAATTCCATAAGCATGGCAATTTAGACTTCTTAAAATCACTTATTTTGGTAAGAGGTGGCTGGTAACCCATCTCATTGAACATGTAAAGAATTTGCTCATTGGTTACCTTGTAGAAAGGAGCAGCATTAGGGATGCCTAGAATTTGAGCAAAATTCTTCTTTGATAAGTGAAATTTCTTCTCATTCAAAAGAGAAAAAGTAACTATATCCGGTGTTTTGTTGTATGTTGCAGTTGATCTAGCAAGTGATAGCCATGAAACTGGTACTGGAAAAGCATCAAGCATCGCCTTTGAAAGAACTGAGTTTTATAGAGCAATTATCAAAATTTGAAACTCCGTTGGATACACAAAAATATCAATTTGAACTTGGAAGTTGGTACTCTGGATCTTCATCAATGGTTGCGAAGAGATGTCTTCAGTAGTTGGGATGGATCAACAACGGTGTTAGGAGCAGCCAAGATTAGGGTTTGAAGAATAATGAAGAAGAAAAAGAGTTCTTATACTTTGAAGATATTCTGAAAGTGTAAACTTGGAAATTACCCCTTAAACCCTTTATACAGGTGACCATGAATTTGAATTTGAAGCGGTTTCAGCATTAATGAAAACTAACGTATCTCCTTGAAAATCATACCAATTAGCCAATAAAATAGCCACGCTTGATAAAGTGATCATCATTTTTCCTTGAAACCCGGATCAGAATACAAAGCGTCACTTCATACAGCCTGTTAACTTTCCCCAAGAGAATGAGAACCGTCAGAAACCTTCGGAATGGAGGTTTAGGCTCTTTCACTTTTGGGTTAAAAAGAAAAGTCATATGTCAGACTTTCGAAATCATCAGCCATAGTTGGTAGTACTCAGAACCTAAAGGATTTCGTGAGTGAAAAGTTTGCCAAAGAAATAGATAAGAAGCAAGTAAATAAAAATTATTTCGACATAAAGGGAGATAAATCCCGGGCAAAGATTTCTTCGTTATTTATCAAGAGAGATGACTAATAGCTTACGAGGTTTCACGTGAATTACAATTGAATGCTTGTAAAGAAGTATCGAAGGGCCTCTTTTTAACAAGCTTCTTGGGTGGTTTATGATTTTGTTACATATCAACACTTAACATAAGTGTGAGTAATTGTAACTGAAATTACTTGTTTGACCAGTGTAGTCAGTGACAAGTAGGCTTTGGAAAAACTTTTTGAAGTGACAAAGATAACAAATGAATCTCATACGGAAATCATATTCATGAAAAAAAATATTAGCTGAATCCTGTTGGGCAACAAATGTTGTGGGATTAGAACATTTGATCAAGATCACTCAAAACGATAGAATACGATTTGGAGTATCAAAGGTTCGTACTGAAACAAATGTTTCGTTAAATCTGGAACAAAGTTCCTCGTCAATTCCTTAAGTTGGTTCGACATTTAGGGTTTCACTTTCATCATGGTCTCATGATGTTAAATCATAAATACAGATTTTTGATATGTCTAGATCCTGATTGGTTTATACCATAAATCTCTTGGACATGTGTCATTTTGTGTGACAGTGCAAGAACTTTAGGATGAAAAAGATTGGGTAAAAGATTCAAAAGTACCTCTGCTATGTATGGACCAAAAAGAAAACTCTTAACTCAAATGAGAAGAGTAAGGTAGCTCAATGACTAATGTGAATACAGCCTGATTGGGAAGAAATTTTCATGATGAAAACTTCATTAAGGCTTCGAAAACTCACATTGAGTCTAAGGAGGCTTGGGTCGACATGCTGCATCATGGTTCTAGGGACATCCTAACTAGTACAAAGTTTTTCGAAAATATACTTGACCCTAGAACTGTAAGCATGAACCATTGATGATCCTCGCTGAAAGCTATATTAACAATATGAAATACGAACACCAAAAACAAGAAATTTTTTTTGTATTTTTGTTTAGGAAAAGAAAATAACAAAAATTAAGAAAATCTTTTTGTGATTTTTGAATTTTCTCATATAAACAAAAGAAAATCTTTTTGGAGTTTTTGATTTTTTGAAATTTAAAGACTAAACAAAAGTAAAATATTTTTGTTAATTTTGATTTTTCGAAAAGAAGTAATATTCAAAAGAGAAATTTCGAAAATAAAAATAAGAAAAGTAAATGTACCAAACTTGCGAAGATTTTTCATTTAGCCACTCAACATGATGTCGAAAGTGAAGCATGTCGAAGCGTTGACTATGAACAGTAGTCGTTGATCAATGAACAATAACCACTTAATCGACATCCTCTTCTTAGCTTCCGTGAGTTATTCTTTCGAAATAGTTCCTGGAACTGAACTCGCATCCATCATCCCCAAGCCTGTCAAAATTCTAACAAACGATTTTTCATCTAATGGTTTAGTAAAGATATCAGCAAGCTGATCGGTTGTCTTTAAAAAGTGAAATTCAATATTTCCATCATCGACATGATCTTTGATAAAATGATAACGAAGAGCAATAAGCTTGGTTTTCGAATGTTGCACACGTTTGTGACAAATGCATATTTAACTTTGTGAATCACAATACAAAGGAATTTTCTTCATATTGATTGCATAATCATGCAATTGACTTTGAATCCATATGATTTGAGAAGTGCAAGCAGTAAAAGCCACGTATTCTACTTCGAACAGCCTTGAGTCTTGCTACAGGGGCAAAGGTTTCTTCATAGTCTATACCTTCTTGTTGCGAATAACTTTTTACAACAAGCCTAGCCTTATTTCGAACAATATTACCATCTTTGTTTGTTTTATTTTTGAAAATCCATTTTAACCAAACAATTGAAACATCTTTTGGTTTAGGAATTAATCTCCAAACCTTGTTTCTTTCGAATTCAGCCAATTCAGATTGCATTGCAACAACCCAATCCAAGTGTTCCATTGCAACCTTAACTGACTTTGGTTCAACTTTCGAAATAAAAACATTAAGCATACAAAACTCTTGATGAGCATTAAGTACCTCATTCTTTGCACGTAGTTGAGCTCTTGTTAACACACCGTCTTGAGGATTTCCAAATACTTGTTCCTTTGGATGATTTCTTGTCCATTTCTTCAATGGTGGATATGCTGGATCATAATCCAATGGTGCATCTTCAAACATTTCATCATTCTCAGGTTTTGCAATAGAAATATTATCATTCGAATCATGAAAAGATTCATTTTGATTAAAATTCAACATGTTAGGATCACTTTGCTCCCCTTCGACATTATCATCATTAGGATGCTCCCTCTCAACATCATCATCCATTCTCCTATTCTCCCCCTCGGAAGGATGCTCCCCCTCAAGTTGAGAAGAAGAATGTAAGTGCTCCCCATCCACTTGATCATTTAGCAGACTTTCACTATTTCTTGGATAATTCAATTTTGAACTCAAATTTGTATCATCTTGGGTCAATGTTGAATTTGTAGAATGCTTTGATGCTTCAGACATTCGATTATCATCAGCACTAATTTCAGCATCAGCAACCCTATCTGGAACACTAAAAATTAACTCATAATCAAAATCTGTCGAATTCAGAATCTCATATTCAACATTTGATTCATTAATAACTGGTTTGTGATCAAAACATTTGTCGTTTCTTTTAACGTAATAATCATCAAAGGTGAGATTAAACGTTTCTTCCACTTTTCGTGTTCGCTTATTCAACACTCTATATGAAACCAAATTATGAGAATAGCCCAAGAAAATTCCTTCGTCAGCTTCAGACTGAAATTTCGAAAGATTATACTTAAGATTCATGATAAAACACCAGCAACAAAAAACATGAAAGAATTTGACATTACGTTTTTGGTTATTGATAATTTCATAAGGAGTAATGTTGAATCTACGATGAATGAATGAACGATTCTGTGTAAAACTTGCAGTTGAAACTGCTTCTGCCCAAAGATATTGAGGAAGATTTGCATAAGTGAGCATTGTTCTTGCTGCTTCGCAAAGAGAACGATTTCACCTTTCAACTACACTATTCTGCTGAGGTGTATAAGGTGAAAAGTTATGTGAAACTCCTTTTTCAGTTAAGAATGAATCCAGAACATTGTTCTTAAATTCTGAACCACTTTCACTTTGATTTTTCGAACTTTCTTCTTCAAACTTGATTCATTTTTATTGATAAAATCAATCATTACTTGAGCAACTTCAGATTTTAACCTAAGAAAATAAACCCAAGTGAATCGAGAAAAATCATCAACACAAGTAAACGTACCATTCCTTGTTAAGAGTTTCAACAGTTGATGGTCCACAAAGATCTATATGAAGAAGTTCTAATGGCTCCACAATGTTTGTATCAATGATAATAGGATGACCTTGTCTATGCTGCTTCCCTTGTTCACAAGTTGCGCACAAAGTATCATTATCAAATTTTAACACAGGTAAACTGCTTACTAGATCTTGTACCACTAATTTATTAATATTTTGAAAGTTCAAATGAGAAAGCCTTCGATGCCATAGCCAACTAACATCTGATGAAGCTTTCGAAAGTAAGCACGCCGTAGGTTTCCCAACAATGGTTTTGATGTCGGGAGTAAACATGTCTCCTTATCGTATTGATTTGAGTAGGATTTCCTTCGTCTGAATGTTCGAAATCACATTGCCTTCTTCGTTAAACACCACTTCATTGCCAGTGCCTATAAGAAGTTGCGAAACACTTATCAAGTTATGTTGAAGACCTTCCACATATACAACTCTGTTGACCGTGAAATTCCCATTAGTAACTTTCGCATAGCCTCAAACATGACATTTGTTGTTGTTTACAAACTTCACAACCCCAACATTCTCTAAAGACCTATAATCACGAAGATTCTCCTTTCTTACAGTCATGTGACGAGAGCAACCACTATCGATATACCATTGTTCATCATATTTCTCATCACACAAAACCTATAATTAATGAAAGAATTTAGGTCCCCAAGGCTATTTGGGGCCTTGGTTATTAGTTTGAAAAATATTGTGAAATGAAGATCCTTTAAGCTAATGTCGAACTTTAGACTTGAGACTATCAACTAAGTCGACTTCATTAGTCAAAGGCACATAAAAGTAAGTATTCGTTGATTTAAAATCTTCATTGACTTTTCCCTTTTCCTTCTCAGCTTGTTACACAATAACCGATGCCTGTGGCAAAGCATTCCATTGTTTGACAGAAATATTTGACTCTTGTGAAGATGAAGTTTCTTTCGATGAGTCATTCAAATACTTCTCATATTCCTCCTTGATCATTTCTTGTGAAAATTTTGAAGATTGAGATTTCTTTCTTTTTCCTTCTAACCAGTGATTAATATTCTTCACATTTGTTTTCCCTTTTACAAATGAAGTTTTGACTGGTTGTTTTGAGGGTGGATTTGGAAAAGAAGTTGGAACAGGTTTGAAGGATTCAAACTTCTATTCTTGAACTTGTAACTTGTCAATGTCTCTTGTTGGCTTTCGTGTTGAAACATAAGGAGTATAATGATTTTGAAAATGATTTTGATAACCAACATTATTTCTTTGAAAAATAGGTTGAGGTTTCATGAATTGTTTTGGATGAGGAACTTGATGAAAATTTGGTTGTGCTTTTGATTGAAAAACACTTCGTTGAAACTTGTTTGAAGAAAACTGTTGAGTTGAAAAATTCTTATGAAAATTCTTAGTTTTGTTTGTTTTCACATAATTTTCATGAAATTTTTTTTGAGCATTAGAATTTGAGGTGGTTTTTGAAATATGCTCCTTGTTGACAAAAGATTCTTTTCGTGATTTTTGATTAAACAAATGCTTTGAGGTTGAATTTTTATTTGTCTTATTTTCTTGTTTCTTTTCAAAAGATGTTTGGACACATTTAGACATTTGCTATTCAGAAGCTTTGTTAAACAAAACACGTTGTTACTTTCGAGACCTAATGTTATTTCAAAACATTTTCTTTTGAGCTTGTCTCTTTGAAATGTTGTTATCTTTCGAAACTTTTTCAACTTTATCTTTAAAATCTTGAAAATTAAGTTTGACATTTTGAGAAACACCTTCATCTATCTTAGACACATCTTTTAAATTTTCATATTTTTCAACCCAAACTTCTTTTGATTTTTCATGCTCTTTAGTAACTATGACATTTGTTTATTTTTCAGACCAGTTTCAACTTGGTTTTTGACGTTGAAAGGTGTAAGAATTTTTGGTAAGGGTATTTTCAACTGTGCTTTGATTCGAAAAGAACCCTTCACTTGACGTGTGCTTGTTATCTTCTTCAACTAACTTGTTAAATTCGAGTTTGATGTTATCATCATTCCCAGATGTGACAAACACCTGATTGGGGAAGATGACATCATCTGTGCATTTAAAATTTGGATACACAACCAAATTTGTTTTGAGATAATGAGCACCTTTTTCTTTCATAACTTTATCAAATTTTTCTACCTCACAATACACTTGATATTCAACTATTCGAGGTATGAATTTTTCCTTAGAAACTTTAGAAACATTGGTTTCTATTGGAACTTCATCATCATCATCACTGTCAGTCTGACTATCTTCGATAGTCACATGGTCATGATCAAAAGTTTTTGAAGTTGAAGGTTGGTCAATGTCAATTTTAACCTCAGAATCTTTACATTTTTCTTTGCCTTTAACCATTGATATGACATTAATGACAGACAACTGAGAACAATCGATTTCTTCCTCTTCCTCATTTTCACTGATTTCGCTAATATTATCAGAATTATCTTCGAGATCAGCAAAATTAGATTGCCAGTCAGATTTTGAATTCTTAATTCTTTTAAAAATCTTGATTTGTTCATTTTTGGTGAAAGTTTCATTCACAATTTCAACTAATTCATTTGCATCCAAATATTCATCTATTTTCACAATTCCATAAACAAACCTATTGTCAGGAACTCTATCAAATTTAGCTATAGTCTTTTCACAATCATAGGACACACAACCAATATTTTCTCTTTCAAAAACTAAAGAATGGTAATAACTTCCTATGTTGTTCTTTACTTATGTCAGAAGAGTGATGTAAAGCAGTTACTTTAGCATACAATCTTTTTGCAGAATTACAATATATGTTCAATTGTGTAACAACATTTTAACATCATTGTTCAAAGTGTCCATATCACACATCAAATTAGTTATTTGCAATTCTAGATATTCTACTTTCATTTTCTTCAAATCCAACTGCTTCTGTGTCTCAAGTAACTGTGTACTAGATTTCTTATCTTCGTTACTAGCAGAGATAACCAAAGTGTCGAAATAAGCAACAGTATCATCAAAAACAATTAATTCAGAATCATAAGAATTCAAAGGAATATTAAAAGATTGAATAATAGAACGTACCTTCGTGGTCATAGGTGATTTGTCTCCACATCTCCTCGTCATAGGAGCCAGAAGACCAAATCTGATATGTTCCTTCATCCTCACCTTCTCCTTTCGCCACCAGAGACATTCCCTTTACTCTTGCTCTTACTTCCTCCAGACGTTTGACGTAATATGCTTCATCTTTAACCTTGTTTTTCTTTTCCTCTTTCTTCCGAAGCATACAACCACTTGCCATGTGATTAGCACAATGACAATAATGACAGTCAATTTCAGAGTCTCCTTTGAGTTTCTTTTCAACTTTCATCTCTTCAATTTACACAACAATCTTCTTACTATTCTTATTCTCCTCACTTCCATCTTTTGTCACGAAGTTTCCTTTTCCATTACTTGGTTTCAACTTTGGATTAAAAGGTTTCTTGAAGAACTTCTTTACTCTATTGTTAGAGTAAAATGCAAAAGCCTCATCATCAACATCTACCAAAAACCCTTCGTAATCAGAATCTTCCTTCTCAGCTGACTCCTTCTCATTAACTTTCGAGACCAAAGCAAGTGGTCCTCCAAGATTCATTTTCGAGTCCTCAACAATTTCATTTGCTTCTCCTTTATGAGTTTTTAGCAAATTGTATAAGTCATTAATAGTTGAAGTGTCGAAACTTTGTTGAGTTTTAACCATCAGGCTAACATTCCTCTATTCCTTGCATAATCCCATGATGAAAGTGAGATTGAACTCCATGGTTCATCTTGTAATCCCATATCGATTACATTTATAAATGAGTTCGTTCAAACAATCATAATAACCTTCAATTGATTCACCTTCCTTCTGTTTGAACTCTTTCAACTCAACCAAACAATGCTTCACAGAATTAATCTTCGTCTTTTCACTCCCTTGAAAATTTTCTTTAAGATTTTTCCAGATTTCTCTAGCAAATTTACAACTCCTGACATAGTTGTAAACAATTGGAGGCAATGCGCCAGGTAATTCCCTCATACACCGTTTCTCATTCTTCTTTAGTCTTTCAGTCTGATCAGAAACACTTTGAGATGAAACAGACGAACCAATATTTTGAACATTCGTTGGAGGAAGAATGTTTCCATGAATACAATCCCAAAGCTCTTCATGCATTCCATTCAAGTAATCTTGCATGCGATCAACCCACTGATCATTGTATTCTGGAATGAGCATAGGAATCTTCATTGAAGATCCTAACAGATGAGAAAAAGATGTCATGGTGTTCATGTTGAAGTTAGCCATGAATGTACGGATAAGATTTTCAGAAAAAATTCAGTAATTTTGAAAATGAATAGATGAATTGTTCAGAAATTTCAAGCAGAACACTCGATTAAATCACTCGGTTGTAGAAATGTCACAACTGTAGATCAAAGAAGATTTTTAGTAACAAAAATTGCGGAAAACTTTTTGAATCCAAAATGTGATTCAAAATACTTTTGATACAAAATGAAAATCAGATCACAATAGTATGATTCCTGCTCTGATACCAATTGAAGAAGCAATCCAATCGAGTAATGAAATGAAATCAGAGTTGTAAAGAACTATGAATACCGAGAGTATATGTAATCTTGTTTCAGCTCATTTATGCTTTCAGAATACAGAAAGAGTTTAGACAGAATACAAGCCTAAGTTCTTTATATCTCTAAGTTTCAACCCCTATTTATAGGAGAGTTAGAAAGCATACAAAAAATACAAAGGACTATTACAATACAGATTCGAAACTCAAGTGCCTTTGTAAATAGATAACTAACATTCGAAACTACTCAAATACTTTTGACACATTAAACACACTTCGACATCTACAAACTAATAATTCTTTTCACTTTTAAAAGTGTAACGACCAAAATTTCAAAACAATTCAAACTTTTCAAAAATCACTCATTTTAATAACGTTGTTACAAAAAGGTTTTCAATACATTATTTAACAGAGTATTTTCCCAGGTTCATATCATAAAACATCAACGCGAGGAACGGTACGATCACGCCTTTGCCTTGTCATAGACTCCTGAGAACCTGAAAACATAAAACCACAACTGTAAGCCCGAAGGCTTAGTGAGATACCCCCAAAATACCAACCACATATACGCCTTTCCAGGCCACGACCTTCCGGTCCAAAACATATCGCCTTCCGGCCCATAACGCAATGCCTTCCGGCCCATAACATATTGCCTTCCGACCCATAACATATTGCCTTCCGGCCCATAACATATTGCCTTCCTGCCCACAGCATAATAAGCATACATATCAGCATAAAAGCATACATAACCTAACAGGACATAGAACGACCCTGCATACCGGGTCACACCCCAGGTCTAGCAATCATACGCATAACACATAATCATATAACAGTTCACAGTCAGCAATTGATCAACAGACCACATAACATAGCATTACTCTATTCAAGATACCGGTCTAGCCGGTCCCTAGCATAACATCACCCTATGAATTAGTCAACATACTAAATACACACATACGCCTTTCCAGGCCATGACCTTCCGGTCCTCATAGCAATGCCTTCCGGCCCACAACATATAATGCCTTCCGGCCCATATCATAACAACTGACAACTACCCGGATTTCCATCCGATAAAAAGGTTGGCCTTGGTGCCATAAACCCTAGCGATATAGTGAGGATAACTCACCTCGAAACTGCCGACTGAGAAGATAGCTCAAGCTGCTCCGATCACTGATACGATCTCCACCTCTGGACAGCCATCAATGCACTAAACTCAAACAATAAACAACAATTACCAAAATACCCCTGGAACCACTGGTCAACCCTTGGTCAAAGACAAGGTCAAAGTCAACCCCTGACTGACCCTACTCACCGAGTCAACCCTATGACTCGCCGAGTCCCCATACTCAGAACTTCACTCAATCCGCGATCTAACTCGCCGAGTCACCCTGAGACTCGCCGAGTTCAACAACTCTGAGTCCACTCGCCCTCAACTCACCGATTCTCTAAGATTCCCTTTCTACACGTCGAGTATCCCCCTTGACTCGACGAGTTCCTCTTGGAAGAATCGCGGGGCCACCCCGACTCAACTCGCCGAGTCTGAAGAACAACTCGGCGAGTCCCGGTTAATCTTCAAGCTACTCGCCGAGTCTGTTCATTGGACTCGGCGAGTCCATGCCATGCAACCGCTCAAACTGCTTTCTAAGGTCAGATCTGCTCCGGCAATTCATAGGTCTGACCTTCCTAGACTGGTTCATCACGTAAAGTCCTTATTTCGGTGCTCATAATACACCCCATGACTCATAATTCACATTTTGACCTAAGGCATAAGGATTCCAATCCAAAACCTCCATTGATTCCCGAAATGCTCAGGCATGGGACACTCTGGACTTCCAAAGGTCCCAATAAAAGGTTCCAATCGCTTGGGGGACTAAGGAGACACTCAATCTAGCCACAAAAAGGGTTCAATAAACCCTAAATCCATATACACATCAACATAGAAGGGATCAACTCGAAATATTACCTGAATAACGTTGCTCTGTGTCCCCAACTCTCAGAATATGGCTTCTCCTGTTGTTCCCTTAACCAAGCCTCCTCCTTTTTGCAAAATAACACTTCCAAGATCAATAATGGCCTTCTACCTTGCTCCAGATGCTCTCAATCGAATTAGGGCTTCACTCACAGGACTAGGGTGAACAATGACGGCCATAAGGCCCTTTATATATGTCCCAAACCTGGACGGTTAGGGTTTCGCTAAACAGCGCGGACTCGCCGAGTCCATATCCTGACTCGTCGAGTCCAGTCGCGAACCCGCGACCAGATCCGCGATCCTACTCGGCGAGTCTGAGCTCCAACTCGCCGAGTCCCCTCTTAAAACACCCAAAATCATAATTATAACAATACCTGGAATTCCGGGCTGTTACAAAAAGTTTTTCTAATTGTTGCATTTTTCAACCTCTTTTTCAAGGGCAAACGCCCCCCATTTTTTAGCTGTAAACATAATTTTCTGCAATGATGACCTTGAATTTCTTTTTTTAAATTTCCCATTATATTTTATATTGTTTGATTATTTCCGTAAATTTTGGATCGTGGAATTGTTAGATTAAAAGGTCTATATAACAGTTGCATGAGTTTTATAAAAATTCACTGGACCTGTTTTATTTAGCTTTTTTTTTTTATGGTTTGAATTCTCTCTCTCTCTCTCTCTCTCTCTCTCTGTATATATATATATATATATATATATATATATATATATATATATATATATATATATATATATGTTCAGGTTCATTTGAGACCATTCAAATTTTATGAGACCATGAGACTAAATCTAAAAATAATTTTAAAATGCAAAATAAATGGAAAAATCCAAAAATTCTTTTTTTAAATATTATTTTCGGAACTTGAATTAACTAAAAAAAATAAAAATAAAATAAAAAAAATTCTGTTTTTTTTTTTTGAAAAATACGTGAAATATTCTAATAGAATATTACAATGTACATATTCTAAAAAATAATTTTAAAATGCAAAATAAATGGAAAAATCCAAAAATTCTTTTTTAAATACTATTTTCAGAACTTGAATTAACTAAAAAAAAAAAAATCCCGTTATTGATGAAAAATACGTGAAATATTCTAATAGAATATTATACTGTACATATTCAAAAAAATAATTTTAAAATGCAAAATAAATGGAAAAATCCAAAAATTATTTTTTTAAATATTATTTTTGGAACTTGAATTAACTAAAAAAATAAAAAAAAAATCCCGTTTTTTTTTGAAAAATATGTGAAATATTCTAATAGAATATTACTAGAATATGTAAAAAATGTATTTTTTTTTTAAAAAAATTTGGTATTTTTTTATTTTTTTTGGAAAATATATATTTCGAAAATAATATTGGAAAAAAAATTCAAAAAATTTCAATTATTTTGCATTTTAAAAATGTTTTTGTTTTATCTACTAAGTTGCTAGGATTGCATTTCACGGTCTCACAAAATTAGGCCGTCTCACATTAACCTCTCTCTCTCTCTCTCTCTCTCTCTATATATATATATATATATATATATATATATATATATATATATATATATATATATATATATATATATATATATATATATATATATATATATATAATTTGGTTACAATGATTTTCAGGGGTAAGTATAAAAAAAAAGGAACCTAAAAAAAATCTGTCAGCCACATTTTCTATTAGGAATAGTAAATTAATAAATTATTCTGTTTCTTCTTCACCGAACTTCACATGTTGTATCCAATTGGAATAGTAACATCTCTTTTTGATTGATTGCAAAAATGTATAATTTATCAGGTGTTTAAAATTTTTGATCTTAACAAACAATGTTCTAATAGAAATAAACGAAACAATTTCTTATAGGAATACGACAGAGTTTGATATTCAAAAAAAATGGAATTGATGATCTTGGTGGACATTCGTTAAGTTGTTTCTCAGAAAGCTTAGGGTGCGTTTAGTTGCGGAAAAATAAGCCATTTTTCCGGAAAAATTTTCCAAAAAAAAATGAGAATTTTGGAAACGCGTTTAGTTTGTCTATTTTTCTAAGCTTTTCACGGAAAATGAAAATTTTCCGTTTTCTAAAATTACAAAAAAGTTGGAAATTTTTGGAGAACTGATAATCATTGTTTTCCACACTTTTCTAATTCTAAAATTTTTCTAAAATATAAACACACACCCACTCCCATCCTATCCACCTCTACCTACCCCCACTCTAACACCCCCAACCCATAAACACACACACACACACATACCCATTCACACCCCCCCCCCCTTCCACACACACACACACACAAATATCCACCCACACACACACACACAAATATCCACCCGCCACTGACACAATTGCCGCCGCCACCACCATCGCCTGTCATCACCACCACCACTACTGACTTGCTACCGTCATCGCCCCCACCCCCACCCTACCACAGCTACCGTTTTCTAAAAATGAAAAGCAATAGAAAAATACACATCTAAACACGTTTTCTAATATTTTAAAACTGAAAATGAAAAATGAATAAGTTTTAACTAAACGCGTTTTTTAATTTTTCAATGAAAAATGAAAACGGAAAACGAAAACCGAAAAGGAAAAACAGGAAATGGAAAATGAAAACTATTTTTCCGTGACTAAACGCAACCTTAACCTCACTAGAAGTCTCAACTTTGCAAGCTTAAATGATGAAGTCGATTTGAAGCCCTTGAAAAGCTTATTTCAAGATGAAATTTTTTTAAGTGTTTTGGGAACTATGTACAGGACAGAATTTGCAAATGTTATCTTTGCATTTGTCATGCTTCTAATTCTGGTCGGTTCTTCTTCTTACTTATTAATTCTATCTGAGTATCTTTTATTTTATGTTCCGGAGAATTTTTGTGTGACCTAATCTGCATAAAGAGTTGAGCAAAACAATAATTTTGGTACTTGATTGACTGACATTGCTTATCAGTGTTTACTCAATATATAAGTGGAAGTTTGTTTTTCTTTGTAATATACTAATATACTCATTTAAATATATTATCATGATAAACTGAGTGTATGAAATATAATTTACCTTTTTACCCTCTTTATCATGTGACAATACTGTTAGGTTGACCAGAGTGGGGAGGAGAAAGACATGAATGGATGATTATTATTAAAACTTTGTTCCTTATCAATAGTAAATTATTATTATTATTATTATTATTATTATTATTATTTCTTTTTTCAATTTTGTCCTTCATTTTTAAACCATGTTGATACTTTTCGTCATTACAATCAAAATTTTTATATTTTTTAAGAATATTTTAATATTCAAAGTTTGGCAAAAAACTTTAAGTAATTGACATATTTATAATTTTAATTTAATTTGAACCTGCAAATAAGTTAAGATTGATTAAGTAGTCGTATTTGTTTCTTGAATCACATTCTCAAAATAATAGTAGTTGGAAATGTTTGTTCTGCATGTTATCGTCGACCAATACCTTCCAACCCCTGTAAAACGGAAAATCTTAAAAGTCTAGAGATAATCATAAAAATACCATAGATTTTTGGGGAATATAAAAGAGATCTCTCTTCTTTTTTTTTTTTTTTTTTTTTTTTTTTTTTTTTTTTTTTTTCCTGGATTTATCAAAATGACCGTCGTGTTTCCGTTTCATATTATAGTAATTTTGTTCCGAACTAAATTTGTCATATCATAAATATATTTCTACAAAAAAGTTATATTTTGGATTTCGACTTCGAGCTAAACATTTCGTATAGAGAAAAAAAAAAGATATATTATGAAATTCAGGAATATTTTTGAAATATGAAGAATAAGTTTGAAATATCAAAACACTATTAGAAAATTGGGCATTCCGACATAACTTTAGCGACGGAAAAAATATGTTGGGAACAACAACAGAATACAGACGGATTTCCGACGGACGAATAGTTAGAATATTAGTGACGGTATTGCGATGGTTGGCAACATAATAAACTCCATCGGTAATCCGTTACAAATACCGACTGTTTACCTACGGAAAACATCGAATTCGTAATTCGGTCGCTATTTTGTTGGTAAAATAAACACTTATTAATATTATTTATAAACTGTGGGGCATTTTGGTAAATATAAAAATAGAAGGTTGTTTTAGTTCAAAGCAGGGATCCCCTTCACGACGACCTCACGTCACCACCATCATTTGTAAAACGACATAACCCTAGCCGCCGTCGCCGGAGGTTGTGTTTCACCTTCGCCGGAACCAAGAACCCTAACGGCGTCGCTTGACTCCGTCGCTCACTGACGTCCATTGCACCGTCAATACTTCGCCATCACTTGACTAAGTGTTTGCCTCATGTCCGCCTCCTATTCGACGTTTCGTTGCACCAAAGCCACCGTCTGCCACCGACGATTGCTTCCGTTTCACCGACATCAGTCAATCTTACTGACATTCATCAATTACAGGTTTGTTTCATTACCTGAATATTTAGGTCATGTTTACTATAGTTCGTAATCGTATGAGTTGCTCTAGATCTTCAACTAAAGTATAATTACCGGTAATTCCTCATAGTCCGCTTCAAATTTGAATTGGGGGATGTGGTTTGACTTCAGAACTCAAAAGATTATGAATCTAGTTCTGCATAGCTTCTGAGCATATCAAATTTGAACTTAAAAACGTGGTTTCTTGATAAAATATGAACATGCGTATGACAAATTAAACATTCTAGGACTAATGACATCACGAGCGATAGGGAGAAGACTCCATCATGGAGATGTCGGTGGTAAAGAAAACATGAGCATTTAACACGTGCAAATTTGGATGAACTACATGAACCTCTACTTGGGAATAACGATGACAACAAGCCTAACCGGTTAAAGGTGCTTTCATGATTCCATCTTCCCAATTTCCTTTTCAATTTTCATCACAATATAGACTATGATATTATCATGGGTATCTAATCTTTGTGTTTTAGGTACAAAAGTATGAAGATGTTTTGTATGATGAAAAAGGAAAAGAAAACCTCCACTAGGCATTTCTATTCTCTAATATAATTTCAGAATGGGCACAATGGTTAGGTAAACATAAATATACCATGGAACAATTAAAATATTAATACTTATTAGTTATTAACTTTACACAGGTGAGGCTTTTTGATTTTGAACCTTTAATTTAAGATAATGTATGAATATTTATTACATTTTTGGTCCTCATTTGAGGTCCTTGTAACTTTTTGGTCCTCCCTGTTATTAAAATCAAGTCCTTCATGTTGCTATAGCATTGTTATTATTATCGTTATTATTAGTATATATTATGATTATCATGATGATTGATTAATAAAAAGAGTTGCATGTAAATGGTTTTTTAATAGAAAAAAACAAAGAAACTGCATCGCTTTTAATCACAAATAAATGATTCCATTTAATTAATGGATAATTAGCATGAATTAGTAGATATGCCACAAATATTTATTCAAGAGGACTCCTTGTGGATGGATTTTTGTTTCTAAAACAAGTCCTTATTTATGTATTCTCTTCAAACTTCTTGTTCATCAATAATCAGTCAATTTCTTTTAACAATTTGATACTATACTTTTTGATATGGCGGGTTGACACGTTTGGAAATCGTCTTGGCTTTCTAAAGTTTAAAGCAAATATAATTGAAAAAGGAAACAGGACAAAAGGTATGGTATATTTATCAAAGTGGGTGGTCTCATTTATCAAATTGACCATCTTTTTAACCTTTTGAACACTTATTTCACAATGGGTCAATTGTGAAACTACTTTACTCACAAAAGGCTACAAAAAAATGTAATTGAAAAAAAGCAAAGGCGACTCAATTCTAGGGAAGCTTTATAACAGAGATTTTTTGAGATGATAAGGGGCTGTTTTGTAATAGTGAAATAATTCGACGTTTTTAAGGGTTAATTGTGTGAAATAGCATCATACTTTCATACAAGTTGTAATTGGGAATTATGGCAAAAGTACATTGCTATTATGAATAAAAACATAAAGTATTTTGTATAATCGTGAAAAAATTGAAAATGTTTTCTATTATGATTATTTGAAAGTATGCAACTATAATGAGTAAAAACATAAAGTAAGCCCTTTATGGTCAACATTTGAGGGCATTTATGGTATTTGACAATATATAAATATCTCTCTAGCTAACAACTCTCAATGATAGGTGTGGAATCCACAAACTAATCAAAGAAGGAATTCTCTATTGGTTGCTGACAATATCTGACAATATGGATTGAAATTTGTGGTATTCGACAATATGGATAGAAATTTATAGATTAGTATGTCAAATGATTGAAATTTATGGGTTTACCTTTATATTTGTTGGTTTAAAAATATAGATTTGATGTATGTTTAAAAAAAAATATGTGTTGAATATGTAATTATTTTTACTTCTTAATTTCTTCATTAATATGTAAATTTTTTTATAATGCCAAAATCTGTCGCTAATCTGTCAAAAAGAAATTGTAGTTTCGAGATTCCGTCGGTAATCTGTTAGTAAGTTATTCTAAATTCCGTTGATAATTCATTAGTAAGTTATTTCAGATTCCATTGGTAATCTGTTAGTAAATTTTTTCGTCGGTAATCTGTTGCAAAATATACTTTGTTGGTGATCTGCTACTATTTCCGATGGAAAAATCCGTCACTAAAAATTAGCCATAGCCGTTAGAAATCTTAGCGACAAGACACGGATTTTGGTGTGTTACAATTCTGTCGAGAAAGAGCATTAGCGACAGAAGTAGTTGTGAAAAAATGGTTTTGTTTTATAAAAATTCAACAAAATATGAAAAAGACAAAAAGTACTAAGTATATCAAATTATACTGGCATAAAAAGGTGAACATTAGTTGAAATACTGATGGCAGAAAACATTAGGGATTTAAGGAGTATAGAAATTTTTTGATAAGAGTTTAGTGAAAGTGAGAGATAAATATATGTGATGTACCATCTGTAACTCAAAATGCCCAATTCCAAAATTGGTGGTCGCTTTGAAATATAAATAAAATATATGGTCATTTACATTAATTGTCCATAATCACGTGGTTATAATTATAAATATCCCTAAAATTTAGCTATTTATACCCACATTCCACATGAAACATATCAACCACTTTCCAAAATATAAAAATATGACAAACTTATTAGTAGCACCCTCAGATTTTCGCATTGGTGATCACAAGAACCAGGAACCATTTTTTTGGCCAAAAATGGAAAACGTCAGACATCCAAGTGGCATCATCGTTCATTTTTGTTCATTTACCTGCTCTTTTTACACCATTTGCATTCACTTGTGATGCTTTTTTGATCGCAAGTGTTGGCTACTTGCTAACAGGAAAGTTAGACATAACTCTCACTTATCACCGACTTTTATCTTACTATAGTCGCAAACTCCCTAAATGGCTCGAATATTCATTCCCTAGCCGCCCAGGTTTGTATTTAACTTTACACTTATACTGATTTTAGTTTTGTTGAAGTCAGAACGAAATGTCATGGGTAGCACACATAATTTTCAGGGAAGCCCACCGAAAAAATTACAATACAAGAAAAAAATTCACAAAAATTTTCCACTACACTTGAAAATTTGAGGGGTAGCACGGGCTACCCGGGCACCTACATAGATCCTCCCTAGCTGAAGTTGATTCAAAGTTTATTTAGTTGAACGAACGGTGATGATGAATAAATGAAATAAATTGTGTGTGTATGTGTGTGTATATATATATATATATATATATATATATATATATATATATATATAATTTTCATTTTCAACTATAATATTTATAGCCTAGTAGATGTTTGGCAAAAAGATATGATGTAAACGTAAAATAATTGTGATATTTTAAAATTTTTGAAAGTAAATCAAGTTAATTAGGGATTAAAGTTCAAGAACATTATAATGAATATATATCAAACAAACACGTATTATGGTGACTACCTAAGCTTGTATACCCTTAAGATAGACTCACTTTTATATATATATATATATATATATATATATATATATATATATATATATATATATATATATATATATATATATATATATATATATATATATATATATATATATATATATATATATATATATCCATTTTGAATGGTCTGAATGTGATTAATTTCATACAATTGTATTTGTAGTTTATAAAAAGTAATATATTATTTTAGTTCTACACTATATTATACTATATAAGAGTTCTATACTACACTATGTGAGAGTTACTAGTAAAACATAATTTAACTAACATATTAAAAACTCATTCAACTCTAAGTAAAATCAATGTTAATAAAATAACACATAGTCTAGTTAATTTCTGGAAATAAAATCAATGTTAATTAGAGACATGAAATTCTAGAAAAATACTTGTCATTATATATATATATATATATATATATATATATATATATATATATATATATATATATATATATATATATATATATATATAGAGAGAGAGAGAGAGAGAGAGAGAGAGAGAGATAATCTTATTTACTCTTAATGTAACGACCCAATTTTCAAGGCCAAAATTTCATTTTTTTAGAATTAACAAATTTAATAAACATTTTACCAAAACATTGTCGATAAAACATCCCATTACAAAATCATATTGCTGTGTCTCAAATCATAACGTCAAAAGTAATGAAAATCAGAGTACAGTCCGAAAAACTCCTTGCGGAAACCATGTGTGTGTGTGATGCGCTGCTACACCGCCGACTCCTTCCCCTTCGACGAAGAGGTACCTGAAACCAAAACCAAAACTGTAAGCACAAAGCTTAGTGAGTTCCCCCATCATACCACATACCATACAATATCGTCGGTATCTTTCAACTGGTAACCCTTATCGGTATCTTCAATCGGTAACCTTCACCGGTATCTTTCAACTGGTAACCATCAACGGTATCTTTCAACCGGTAATCATCATCGGTATCTTTCAACCCGTATCCGTCATCGGTACCTTTCAACCGGTAACTGGGGACTACTTCACCCCTACCACTAGCATACAATCAACATATATAAGCATACAGTCAGACATATCCGGGTACTGAACTACCCTTTGGTCCTAAGGACCACTGTCAGGGAAACTAATCCCTACTATACACATAACATATCATAACCAAAACACAAAACCAGACTAAGATAATTATAACAAAGACCATTATCTTCTAAATACCACTTTGTGGTGGGCCGACATTGTGGCCTTAGACCACCCCAATTGGAAGGTAACTTACCTCAATGTCGTGCAGTGTTTGAGTTATCCTTGGCGCACAAGTCGACTCCTTACAACTCCTCGATCCGTACAGGACAACCTTCAAGCCATCACACAACACGTGCAACCCAAAACAGGGTTAGTCCAAGTCCAGTCAAAGTCAACTTCAAGTTAACCCGTCTCACCGAGTTGAGCTGTCAACTCGCCGAGTCCCTCACCCTTTACTCGACCTTATCCACATCTCGACTCGTTGAGTTTGGCATCGACTCGACGAGTTCCTCACTTATATGAACACCGCATGAAACTCATGCGACTCGCCGAGTTATATGTACACTCGTCGAGTCCACCTTCATCTGATGACCAAGTCCTGTCCTCGACTCACCGAGTTGTATAAACAACTCGTTGAGTTCATATTCAACCTTAAGAAGATTGCCTCGGACTCACCGAGTCTGTTCTAGTACTCGTCGAGTCCCATGAACTCCAGGTCTAAGATTACGTCCAATGTGTTGGGTCACACTTCCTGTCCGCTTACAACCCTTCTAACACTCAACTGGGTCCCTTTGACCCTCAAAAGTTATGGGATTCAAAGCCTCGGACTCGTCGAGTCCCAGGAACGGACTCGCCGAGTCGGTCACGTCTACACTCTAAATCCTCGATTTCTGATGTACAACCTTTGATCCAAAGATAGATCCAAGCTTCTACAATAGATCTAGCACGTAAAGTTAACTTTACGTGCTTGCATGGGACTTTGAGATCAAAAAGACATAAAACAAGCTCTTATGATGCATGAGACCGTTCATGGGTGCAAAAGCAACCCCAAACTGCCTTGTGACTCCTTTAATGATGTGATTCAGAAGCTTTAACCCCCAACCGTGTTTGCAAACATGGTTGGCCATCAAAAATGGCTTATAAAAACCCTAAATCTCCCCAAAGAGGGATCTAGCAAATGAGTGAGCAAGTTAATAACTTTTTATCTTCAATGAACTATAGAAGGTGCACAATTAAACTCGGGTTCCCTTGGCCTCTACTTGCTTCCTCAAGCTTTTCTCTTTCCTTCTTAAAACAACAAGCACCAAAATCCACCAACAAAGCTTAGATTGCTTCAATAATAGCTAGGGTTTCAATGAGAGGTGTTTTGGGAGCATAAGGGACGATATGGGTGACATAACATGGTTTAAATAGCGTGCAAACCCTCGAATTAGGATTTTTGTCCAGGCAGCGTCTTCTCGTCGAGTCCGGGGTCCGACTCGTCGAGTCCATCGCTTAAATCCCGCGTCCCGTCCCGCTTCTACTCGGCGAGTTGGTCCTTCAACTCGCCGAGTCCAATGGCAAAATACAAGATTTAAAATAATTAATAAAAAGAAATACTTACCAAGAACCAGGTGCTACAAATCTCCCCCACTTATTTTAGACTTCGTCCTCGAAGTCTGCTGCTCGTTCCTGAAACAACTCTTGGTAATGCTCCATCATCTCATCCACCGGTTCCCAAGTCCATTCCGAGCGCTTCCGGTGCTGTCAATGCACCTTCACGAGTTCCACTCACTTGTTCCTCAGATCCTTCGACTTCCGGTCGAGGACCGCCACGGGCCGCTCGATGTAATTCAGGCTGTCATCAACCTGAATATCCTCTAAGGGTACCACTGCTGAGTCGTCCACCAGGCACTTTCACAGCTTAGAAACATGAAATGTGCTATGTATCTGACTGATTTTGGTTGGCAGATCCAGCCTATACGCCACCTTGCCCACTCGGGCTATAACCCTGAATCGTCCAATGTACCTGGGGCCCAACTTGCCCCATTTTCTTAATCAGATAACGCCTTTCCATGGCGACACCTTCAGGAGAACCATATCCCTAACCTGGAACTCCAGGTCTGATCGATGCTTATCGGCATAGCTTTTTTGCCGACTTTGAGCAGTTTGAACCCTGCTCTGGACCTGCTGAATCTTCTCTGTTGTCTTGAGCACCACTTCAGTGCTCCCCATTACCCTCTGGCCAACCTAGCCCCAACATATCGGGGTCCTGCACCTACTTCCATACAACATCTCAAAGGGAGGGCGGTCAATGCTCGCATGATAACTATTGTTGTAGGAGAACTCTTCCAATGGAAGGTAGGTATCCCAACTACCTCCGAAGTCTAACACGCATGCTCGTAGCATATACTCCGGAGTCTGGATGGTCCACTAGCTCTGAGCATCCGTCTGCGGGTGCAAGGTCGTGCTAAAATGCAGACGAGTACCTAGCTCATCTTGAAACTTCTTCCAAAACTTGGAAGCGAACCACACATCCCTGTCTGAAATCACAGAAACTAGCACCCCGTGCCGCGCCACCACCTCCCTGATGTAGATGTCGGCTAACTTCTCGGCCGAGATGCTCTCCGGAATCAGAATAAACTGAGCGCTCTTGGTTAATCGATCGATGATGACCCAAATCGAATCCACTAGCGCGGTCCTGGGAAGCTTTGTGATAAAATCCATCGTGATATCTTCCCATTTCCATAACGGAATATCCAACGGCTGTATCTTGCCATGGGGTCTCTGATGCTCAGCCTTGACCTTCCAGCAAGTCAAGCACCGCTCCATGTACCATGCCACATCCCGCTTCATGCAGGGCCACCAATAGTCTAGACGAAGATCCCTATACATCTTCGTCGTCTTGGGATGAATGGAGAATCGAGATTTGTGTGCCTCCTCCATCAGAACCTGGCGTATCCCCCGTGGTACGGCACCTACACCCTACGGTGTAGTGGCAGTAGCCCTCGACGGTCATAGTCGAAGGAGGAAACTTGCCGCACTATCCGCTCGCTCTTCCGATGTTCCTCCTTCATGGCCTCCTGTTGGGCCTCCCGAATCCGCTCCAACAGTAGAGTCACCACTGTCATCCTCCGACAGACATCCCTAATCGGTGCTGCCTTGCGGGTAAGCGCATCGGCCACCACATTGGCCTTCCCAGGATGGTAAAGGATCTCACAATCGTAATCCTTCACCACGTCCAACCACCGACGTTGCCTCATCTTTAGATTCAGCTGATCCATGAGGTACCTCAAACTTTTGTGGTCCGTGTAGATGGTACACCGGACCCTATAGAGGTAATGACACCAAATCTTGAGGGCGAATACAACAGCCCCCAGCTCCAAATCATGTGTCGGGTAGTTCGCCTCGTGAGGCTTTAGCTGCCTGGAAGCGTAAGCAATGACATGCCCTCTTTGCATCAATATTGCGCCCAAACCCGAGATGGACGCATCGCATTACACAACAAAATCCTCCATGCCCACTGGCAGGGCTAAGATTGGCGCCTCGCACAATCTCTGTCTCAGTGTCTCAAACGCAGTCCGCTGCTCAGGCCCCCAACGAAAGACCACAACCTTCCTTGTTAGCCTGGTCAGGGGCACGACTATCTTTGAGAAATCCTGGATGAATCTCCGATAGTAGCCGACTAATCCTAGGAAACTCCGAATCTCAGATGGAGACTTCGGAACCTCCCACCTCATCACGGCCTCCACCTTGGCCGGATCTACCGAAATCCTGTTCTGGTTGACAAGGTGCCCAAGAAACTGCACCTCGTGCAACCAGAACTCACGCTTGGAGAACTTAGCATACAAGTTTTCCCTCCTCAAGGTCTCCAGAACCTCTCGCAGATGCTCCTCGTGCTCCCTCTGTGTCTTGGAATAAACCAAGATATCATCAATAAACACTATCACCGATCGGTCTACACACGCGATTCATGAGGTCCATGAACGCGGCAGGAGCATTGGTGAGCCCGAAGGGCATCACCACAAACTCGTAATAGCCATAGCATGTCCGGAACGCAGTCTTTTGTACATCCTCCTCTCTGACCCTCATCTGATGGTATCCTGAATGCAAATCGATCTTGGAGAACCAAGATGCTCCCTGTAGCTGGTCAAAGAGGTCATCGATCCTCGGGAGTGGGTAACGGTTCTTCGCCGTCATCTTATTCAGCTCCCGATAATCTATACACATCCGATGTGACCCGTCCTTCTTCTTCACGAACAGAATCGGGGCTCCCAGGGTGAACTGCTCGGTCTAATGAACCCTTTGTCTAACAGCTCGTGCAACTGTGTAGACAACTCCTGCATCTCAGGGGGAACCAGCCAATACGGTGCCTTGGCTATCGAAGCCGCACCAAGGACTAGGTCGATCCTGAACTCCACTTGCTTCTCTGGAGGTATCCCAGGCAACTCCTCGGGGAATATGTCCATAAACTCACGCACCATGGGCACATCGCCCACCGTCGCCTTACCCGCCTCCCGGGTGTCCATAACATAGGCGACATATCCTGCGCAACCTACCGAAGGTAACGCCTAGCTCTGGCTGCTGAACATACCACTGGTCCTTGCTGTGGCTTCTCTCCCTGAACTACCAACTCTCCCCTACTTGGGGTTCTGATCCGAACCAGCTGATGTGCGCAATCTATCATTGCCCCATTGGGGATCAACCAATCAATGCCTATAAACACCTTGTTCCCCCTCAATGGAATAGGAACCAGGTCTACCAGGTAACGTTCCTCGAACAGCCTCAAAACACAATCCCAATAGACCTCCGATGGTCGTACCGACTGGTCGTCCGCAGTGTCGACCTCTAGAGGGCAATCCAACATGCCCGAAGACTCCGGAAACTTCTTGCTAAGCGCAAGAGAGACAAATGATCGGGTGGCACCTGAATCAAACAACACCTGAACTGGGATACCGTTCACATGGAATGATCCTAAACAAGGCACATAACAACGACATAATATAAAAGCATAAAGATAAGGAATCATACCCGTCACCACATCGGGTGCAGCACGTGCCTCCTCGGCTATCAGCTGAAACGCTCGGCTCCGAACCACTGGAGCCTCTAACGTGGCCTTTCGGCCATCCACAACTCGTCCTGTCGCTAGAGTTGGCACCACTGCCGGCACCGCGACTGCTGTCAATCTAGGGCAATTGGCCTTTTTTATGGCCCTTCTGATTGCGATGAAAGAAAATTAGGTCTGACATGTGAATCGCATGAGTAGGGGAGGTATAATCCCTGCCAAAATGCCCAACCTTGCCGCATTTATAACAACCTAAACCCGGCCCGGTGCGACAAGCTCCCTCGTGTGACCGACCACATTTCCCACAGTGGTCCCGCCCCAACTGGCCCTTTGTCCTGCCATCGGATCCCTTGGGCTTCTTCCCCGAAGTCCTCGTCGTTAGTCGCTCCACTGCCTTCCTCTTCTATATGTGCTCCAGATCAATCTCCCTCTCCCTAGCCCTAGCAATCATGGAATCCAGGGTAGGGCAAGCCAAGAAACTGACATGCTCCCGGATGTCAGCTCGTAGCATGTACAGGTAGTGGGTCTTCTTCATGTTTTCATCACCCGCATACTAGGGCACCATCAATGCCCTCTCCCGGAACTTGGCGGTGATTTCCGCCACAATCTCCGTAGTCTGTCTCATATCCAAAAATTCCCTGGCCAACTGTTGAAGCTCCACAGCTGGCGCAAACTCCGCCATGAATCTGGTCACAAAGTCCGAACAGGTCATAGCCTCCACAGCCGAGGCTCCTAGAGAGTCACCAACTGATTCCCACCAATCTCTGGCCCTGTCTCTCAAACACCCTGCAGCAAAACGAACCTTCGACCCTTCTGGGCAGAAGCTCGTCAGCTGCACAGACTCGATGTCTGCGATCCATCTCCTAGCAACAATGGGGTCCTTCACCCCATGGAAATCCGGCGCACCACTCCCCCTGAAGTCCTTAAAGGACAGTGTGCGTGGTCCTGACTGGCTGGTCGCCATGTCACTCTGGAATGCCCTGAGGCGATCCTCCATCAGCTCAATGATCCCCTCCTTGATCGACCCGAAGATACCCGACATTGCATCAAGGATACCCCTCGTGATCTTGGATGCGATGAACTCACGCAACCCATCATCCACATGCTCGGATCCTATCCCCATGCCCGATCTAGACCCAGATCCTGAACCTCCCGCTCCATGTCGCGTGGCGACCATTCTGAAAAGTAAACGTACGAATGTCAGGGTCACATATACTTTTAGAGATCTCACACACTTTCCATGTTCCCCGGTTCCATCTAGGCCCTCCTTGATTCGAGTACAGATCCTCTGCTTTCAATAGTACAGGCCCATACTACCTTCCACATCTATCCGTACTTTCCTCAAGGACTACTTCGACTTCACCAAGTCCCTTTTACCGATACCCTTTCTACTAACCTCATCCTAGGCTTACCTAGGGCACTCCCCGACCTACTCTCCGCCATCAGCTGCACTAGGAGTCCCCACCACCTCCCCCTAACTAGCTTGTGGATACTGTTACATATCTGCTTCTTAGTTAGTTGGAGCTGGCCAGAACCCCCATAGCAAAAAGCAAGCAGCATTCGTGCATTGAGTAACCAAACCAGGCATAACCTATACATGCCATCCTACTGCTGACTAAACAGTCCTAGCATACAGCTCATACAATAGACACATAAGGCATCCTTCCTGGATCCTTAGCCCTAACTAGCATACAATTTTCAGAATCATATACCAGGCACACAAGGTATCTTCCTAGATCCTTAGTCCTATTCTAGCATGCAGTTCTATGAATCAGACCATATAACATAACATATTAAGTATGAGTATCTTGGGGAAAACTTACTTGAGCCCGGCCGGTCGTACGCATCACACACTTCGACTTTCTTTAAATTTCTCAATTTAGATTTTGAAAACCATTTTCTTTGTAAAAATCTTTTAGTCCCTCGGTTTGAGTCCAGAAACCCCCGAGGGTGTGTCCGAATCCCTCAAACCAGGGCTCTGATACCAACTTATAACGACCCAATTTTCAAGGACAAAATTTCATTTTTTTTTTAAATTAACAAATTTAATAAACATTTTACCAAAACATTGTCGATAAAACATCCCATTACAAAATCATATTGTTGTGTCTCAAATCATAACATCAAAAGTAATGAAAATCAGAGTACAGTCCCAAAAACTCCTTGCGGAAACCATGTGTGTGTGTGATGCGCTGCTACACCGTTGGCTCCTTCCCCTTCGATGAAGAGGTACCTGAAACCAAAACCAAAACTGTAAGCACAAAGCTCAGTGAGTTCCCCCATCATACCACATACCATACAATATCGTCGGTAGCTTTCAACCGGTAACCCTCATCCGTATCTTCAATCGGTAACCTTCATTGGTATCTTTCAACCGGTAACCATCAACGATATCTTTCAACCGGTAATCATCATCGATATCTTTCAACCGGTATCCGTCATTGGTATCTTTCAACCGGTAACTGACGACTATTTCACCCCCTACCACTAGCATACAATCAACGGATATAAGCATACAGTCAGACATATTCGGGTACTGAACTACCCTTTGGTCCTAAGGACCACTGTCAGGGAAACTAATCCCTACCATACACATAACATATCATCCAGATAAATCTCATAACCAAAACACAAAACTAGACTAAGATAATTATAACAAAGACCATTATCTTCTAAATACCACTTTGTGGTGGGCCGACATTGTGGCCTTAGACCACCCCAATTGGAAGGTAACTTACCTCAATGTCGTGTAGTGTTTAAGTTATGCTCGGCGTGCAAGTCGACTCCTTACAACTCCTCGATCCCTACACGACAACCTTCAAGTCAACACACAGCACGTGCAACCCTAAACAAGGTTAGTCTAAGTCCAGTCAAAGTCAACTTCAAGTTGACCCGACTCGCCGAGTTGGGCCGTCAACTCGCCGAGTCCCTCACCCTTTACTCGACCTTATCCATGTCTCGACTCGTCGAGTTTGGCATCGACTTGACGAGCTCATCACATATAGGAACACCGCATGAAACTCATCCGACTCGCCGAGTTGTATGAACAACTCGTCGAGTTCATCTTCAACATTAAGAAGATTGCCTCGGACTCACCGAGTCTGTTCTAGTACTCGTCGAGTCCCATGAACTCCAGGTCTAAGATTACGTCCAAAGCGTTGGCTCACTCTTCCTGTACGGTTACAACCCTTCTAACACTCAACTGGGTACTGTTGACCCTCAACAGTTATGGAACTCAAAGCTTCGGACTCGTCGAGTCCCAGGAACGGACTCGCCAAGTCGGTCACATCTACACTCTAAATCCTCCATTTCTGATGTACAACCTTTGATCAAAAGATAGATCCAAGCTTCTACAGTCGATCTAGCACGTAAAGTTACAAGCTCTACGTGCTTGCATGGGAATTTGAACTCAAAAAGACATAAAACAATCTCTTATGATGCATGGGACCTTTCATGGGTGCAAAAGCAACCCCAATCTGCCTTGTGACTCCTTTAATGACGTCATTCCGAAGCTTTAACCCCCAACCAAGTTTGCAAACATGGTTGGCAATCAAAAATGGCTTATAAAAGCCCTAAATCTCCCCAAAGAGGGATCTACCAAATGAGTGAGAAAGTTAACAACATTTTACCTTCAATGAACTGTAGAAGGTGCACAAACTCAGGTTCACTAGGCCTCTACTTGCTTCCTCAAGCTTTTCTCCTTCCTTCTTATAACAACAAGCACCAAAATCCACCAACAAAGCTTAGATTTCTTCAATAATAGCTACGGTTTCAATGAGAGGTGTTTCGGGAGCATAAGGGACGATATGGCCGACATAACATGGTTTAAATAGGGTGCAAACCCTCGGATTATGGTTTTTGTCCAGACAATTCCTACTCGTCGAGTCTGGGCTTCGACTCGTCGAATCCATCACTTAAAGCCCGCATCCCATCCCGCTTCTACTCGGCGAGTTGGTCCTTCAACTTATCGAGTCCAAGGCCAAAATACGAGATTTAAAATAATTAATAAAAAGAAATACGTACCAAGATCCAGGTGATACACTTAATTCCACCAATACCTTACACGGGACTTGAACCCTCGACTTTAACGCCTTGTGCTCAAGTTCTTTTTAGGAACGAAAGGGGAGTGGAAGGAGAGGAAGGAAAATTAAGGAGAAGGAAAGAAAAGGTTAACAACTCTTTTCATCCCAATCATCTCACAAGTGGGAGGAAAGAAATCATAGAAAAAAAGGCTTTTCCTCCCCTCCTAATCTCTTAATTTACTATCATTTCTCCTCTTTAATGAAACCCGAGAACACATCTTTCCTCTTGATAACCACCCTCCCCCTCATAAAAAAAAACTCAATAAAACACATTTCCTTCCATTTCCTTGCCTTTCCTCCCATTTCCCTCTTTAAAAAAACTCGAGAGCATGACGTAAAGAAAAAAGAGAATGTCATATATCGTTGGGCTAGAAGCTTTTTGGTTTTAATTTATATATATATATATATATATATATATATATATATATATATATATATATATATATATATATATATATATATATATATATATATATATTACATAGTTTCAACATGTTCTACAATGATATATGAAAAAACTAGAGGAGGCTACATCCCTTTTAAAAAACGTCAACTCTATTCTATTAGAAAAATGAAACAATATTTTTCATTCCAATGAAATGAATCATGTTACAATTCTATCATACAAAAATAATATGTAAATATTAATTTTATTTGTAGGGAGATCCAATATCTACCGTGAGCAACCATAGATTCCATCACAAATACGTTGATTCATGGTGTGCAACGTCCTCAACAACATGTCCTTGGTGTGCTGAAAATATCGTACATAATTATCCAAATGAGAATATCGTACATGTCCTTTGTTTTATCTAAACCTCTAAGATTAATTGGTCAAACTTTTAAAAATATCCAAATTTTGTTTATGTTATATTTATATTTTGATATTAGTTCATAACTCGTCTAAAGTTAGAGGGTTGTAAATGAATCGAACGAACACAAAAAATCACTTGTTCAAGTTTACTCGTTTAATTTAGCTGAACAAATGAACGAACACAAACATATAAATGAACGAGTTTTGTTGTTCATGTTCGTTTGTTTAACAAATTGCATTGTTCATGTTTGTTCATTTATCTTCGTGAGCATGTTAAACGAACATAAACAAACGTATCTAGACAATGATAATTAAACATGTATGAACATAAACAAACATATAATATAGTAATGTAATTAAACACAATTGAACATATATGAAAATAAAAAGAACATAAATGAACATAGATGGACAACATAAGCAAACGTTCCTGAACACAATTGAACAAACGAGATCATTGTTCATATGCGTTCATATAACTAAACGAATGAGAACTTGTATTAATGTTCCTTCATTTATTATATAAACGAACATAAATGAACTTCTTGTCGAACGTTTCACGAACCGTTCGCTGAACGTTTGGTTTGTTTACAGCTCTAAATTTTATAGCTATATTTTGTTTTAGTATAATATTTTTATTTAGTTATGTATTATTATTAAGATTAAATTATGTAAATGGTTGTTATGTTTATAAATAATCACCACTTCGGTCTCTATTATTTGTTTGACGAGGGGATTTAATTCTTACATGAAATATAAAATATTATTATGCTTTTTTATTATATATTTTGTATTTAATTAAACTAATTGCAATTAAAAAATGTACACCCCACCAACCAATTTCTTTTCCTCCCCAGCCACATTAACCCCATTTCATACTGATACCTAGTCGCCCCTTATTCCATCATAACTCACGTTGACCAACATAGCAGGACATTACTAGATCCCCAGCTACATTTATTTCTCCTCTATTTTTCTCTTACATTTGCCTCATCACCTCAAAGAGGAGATTTCGTTAAATAGGCATACCTATGAAGTACATCGACGTTCATAAGATTAAGGTTCTTTTGCAAAGGTAAGATCATCAAGCTATCTGCCAAGATTTATCATACCTACCTGCTAATGAGTACAAAGGGAAAAAGAAGGCATCTTGTCTACAAAATATACATAGACACATAAAGATAGTGGAATACTCTGTTCTTCTTTTTCTTTCTTTGGTCAGGACAACAAATGCAATTTCAAGAAAATGGGGTGGGTCTCAAGAAAGGAAAGGAAGAGAGCACATGAATACACATGCATACATACAAATCATCACCCCTTAAGAAAACAGGAATCATCAATGTTTCTATTTTCTTCCTTATATTAATTGACCAAACAAAACAACGCACATATAGAACCAATGGGAGAGACACACATAAACAATGGTTCTCCCATGTTCCTCTAAATTTACAAAAAAAATCATTTTGAATTTATATTTATGCTGTATGTAGGGTGTGAGAACTGTATTGGATTACCACATCACCTTCTGTGTGAACTCTGTTTGTCACATATGGGGAAACCAATCTTGGAATACAAGTGATCTCTCCAAAAACAATTGGTACGTTTATAGATATCTAAATAATCATACGAGAATCTAACATAAATGTTTGTCTAAATATTATGAAGGTGGATATGTGTAACACCCCGAGGTTCAGGTACTTCTAAATTCAT
Organism: Lactuca sativa; assembly: GCF_002870075.4. NCBI lineage: Eukaryota > Viridiplantae > Streptophyta > Magnoliopsida > Asterales > Asteraceae > Lactuca > Lactuca sativa. Next base: position 90,535,567 of record NC_056627.2, read on the forward strand.
CCCTATAATTTTATTATATGACATTTTGGTCCCTAAGTCCAAGAGAAGGTGCGTTGAAGCTCTAGTGGCAATATTGTAATTTTTGGCAGGAGGAGTACGCTAAGCGTACATGAGGGTACACTGAGCGTAATAGTGTGCGCCCTAGTATGTTGGGCATACACTTATGTACGCTGGGCGTACTAATGTTAGGAGGAAACCCTAAATTTTAGGGTTTGGGTGGTATTTAAGCATCCTTATGGCTCATTTCTCTCCGTCTTTTCAGCCTCCACATTCTTTGAGACATTGTTGCAAAACCCTAGCCGCTTAGAGTGTGTTTTAAGCTCATGAGTGTGTTTTTGGTGTGTTAAAGGAAGGGGAAATTGTATCAAGAAGCCCTGCAATAGAAGCAAACATGTGGATCAGGGATCTTTGCCCTCTTGTGAAGCTCCAAAAGGTATAAAGTCTATACCTTGATGTCTTGGTTGTTATATCCCAATTATAAAAGTTGAATGTTGCTTTTCTTGTTCTAAAGGTCCCAAGCCATAAAAGTCAGGTCCTAATGGCTAGAATTGCCTCGTGCATCTTGTAAAAGGTCTTAATGGATTAAGACCTTGTGTTAAGGACTTTATGGATGTGTAAAGTCATAAAGTTGGAGAATTTATGACTCTAGGGTACATTTGGACCGTAGATCTGAAGTTTGGGATTGAGTGTTTAAGCCATTAAGCATTTAATGAAATTTTGGGGTTTGCGAGGTTACGCCCCACGTAGGTGGGAGTATGCTCTGCATACTCGATCAACCACCCTGTAAGCTAGTCAATGTGAGGCTTCGCGTACAATAAGCATACCTTTGGTTTACGCCCTGCGTACTCGCATGAGTCAACCCTTGGTGAGTTGACTCGGTTGGGTTGACTCAGTTGGTTTAGTGGGTTTGACCAGTTAACTTTGAGTTTGACCAAGTATGACTAAGTTTGTCTTTGAGGGCTTTTTGGGTGTTTTGGGATTTTGATGTAATTGGTCACTTGGTGGATATATGTATTGTGTAGAGAGCTGGGATTCAAAGTTGGGACTCATCAATTTTGTTTAGCTGTGAGGTGAGTTTTCCTCATTGTGTTTAAGAGTCGAAGGTGTCACACCCCCAAACCAGAACGACGGAAACGTTCGGGGGTAGATGATGTCATGTATAATATCATAACAATTGTGTAATAGTGAAGAAAGTAAACACAACCATCATAGATATAATTTAAAAGGTTACATTGTTTCATGCGTTACATGTTTCCAAATAAATTACAATATGATGACAAAATGAGTTTTGAACTGACGCCTTAGCGTTCCGTCTTCAAAAGCTGACGGTTACTTGTTTTAGTAATTTCTTGAGAATACAAGTAGTTTTGAAAGAGTGTCAACAATTAAGTTGGTGGGTTCATAAGAGTTTTGTATGATAAAATATGCCATTTTTCTTTGTAAAATGATAGAGTGTATTTCTAGAAAATCTGATATTTTCCTTTAAAACGAATTGTAGCCTTAGAAACCTCAAGACCGATATGTAATAGTTTTTTGTGCTTAAAATCTGTAATAAATAGTTTTTACTTTATATGAACCCATTTAAGTATATGTTTCTTGAAACGCCCGTTGTACAGTGAGAATAGCGTAATGTAGTTTTATCAATATAAAACCAGTTAATTGGTTGTTAGACCCGTAAACCAAATGTATTGTTAATACCCCATGTGAGTTATTATAACTATGACAACCCTAAATTTCCATTCGGTCAAACCCTAAAAGTCAACCACTTCGTGTAATAAGTCAATGTCATTATTTCTTATTTTTAAGAAAAATAAAGTTCGTTTGATTATTTTAATATTATTTTTTTTATTATTTTTAAGCGAACAGGGGTACGAAAGTGTCGTCTCGGGTTTTGATTTTTGAAAACCGCAAACACTTCGCGTATTAGAAACACCCGACCAAACTTTTATGTTTGGGTCGAAAAATCATCCAAAAATCCGTAAACTCATGCTTATACATGAGTTTACTCCTCATTTGTGGTTACTCCCCAAAAGTGAAAAAGAGTAAACTCCAAGTTTTCTCTCAAGTATCATCCAAGATTTTATTCCAAATCTTCAAACTAGTAAGTGTTTCTAGCCTTTCAAGTTGGTATATCACTTAATTTAGTGATTTTACATCCTTTAATCCATCCATTTTTGTGTTTTGACTAGTTTTCCAAAACACCAAGAACACCAAGAACACACACTAAGTGTTCTTGGCCTTTTAGCACAAATCAAGCCTTCCAATAGTAAGTGCTTCTATCCTTAAGTGATTTTAAGCTAGTACTACATTTAAACATCAAGAAAATATGTCAAGAACACAAGATTGAAGGTGTTCATGGTCCAAGAATGTTCTTGGGCCGTAAACACCATAAAGGGGCACCAAAGTGTGCCTAAGTCCTTATCTAAGCCCTAGTTTGATGTTTAAACCTTCCTTGACATGTTTAAACCCTTCCTCGTTGAGTTTAAACCTAGAAAAATATCAAAGAACATCAAATATAGGGGTTTACGGTTTGGAGATCTCCCAAAACTGTAAACACCCTAAAGTGAGTTTAAGTTCGTCATTTTCCTTCCTTAGGCTTAGAAACTAGCTCATACACTTCCCTAATTGTGTTAGGGACTTGAAAACATGGCTTTACACTCTTCCATAAGGGTTTACGGTTTATGAACCCAAGGGAAACGCCATGAGGCCGTAAACTCCTCAAAAGAGGTGTTTTGATGCCCTAGTCCATTCCAAAGGCCAAACCACTTAGTAGAATTGCTCCAAGAGGCTTGTTAAACCACCAAACAACACCTAGTCATTAGGACTAGATTTTACGACCGTAAAATCTAGAGTTTACTGCCGTAAACTCTTGGTGTCATGACCATCAAAACCGTAAACTCCAAGGGAGTTTACCCTTGAACCCCAAACACACTAGCCTTTCCCTACAACACTTAGATGCAACCCTTGAGACGTATAACACTTGTATAAAGTGTTTAGCATGTCCTAGAGTGTCTTAACTTTGTTTATTAGTTGTTTAAAGACTAATTGTGTATATACATATATCCTTATATGTTATTAGGATCTTTGTGCGTGTCTAAGTCTTCACTTGACACCAAGCACTTATCCGACACTTCCTTCCGATCCACTTACCACAGGTGAGTTCATACCCCTTAACTAATGTTTTAAACTATTTTTAAATGTTTTATGGGGGGGGGGGAGGGATACAAGTAGAATCATGCTAGTTATTATATCAGTCACATGTGATTAATAAGTAGAATTATGCTAGTTATTACATCAATCACATGTGATTAATATACATCATTCAAATGATTCGGCTACACATTAGCCGTTTTACCAAACTGTTTCCTTCAAATGATTTTATTAAACATTTTATATGTTTTAAACTCCTTATTGCATTGTACATTTTACTCTGTATATTACATTTCAAACTTATTTACAATTGTGTTTCAAACAAATGTTTCCTTATACTTAAACTGTTTTATCAAACCCATGCCTTCAAATTGTTTTATAGATTGACATCAAGTCGACCTTTTCTTAAGATAATAACTATGTTTCAAATGTTTTACAAAACTTATTTATGTATAGTTATATAAGAAATGTTTAAAAGACTTAGGAAGGCCATCCACCCTATTTCCTTTTCGCGCTTGAGATGTGGTCTGGTGGGATATCGGGTACTCGTCCGAAGGTTGTTTAAATATTAGTTATATATCATGTGTACGTATATAGTCATAAAAGGTCCTTCCAGTTCATCCCATGCCCTTGGGTAGCAAGGGTATACATCCATGTCCATACGTACTAGTTAGATTACTAGTAGACTACCATGGGGGTAGTTTAGGAAGATACTAGAACTATTACTAGATTACGATATCATACAATGAGTCAGTTCATTCATGAGTCAATACTTTCTAGAACATTACAGTACATTACATATACAACTATACTAGGAAGAGAACATATACAACTATACTAGGATGAGAACATATACAACTATACTAGAATGATTACATTACTATACTTGCTAGGTAGAGAGCACGTACATTACAGCTAGAATAGTTCATTACATTACATATACAAGAATATGTTAATTATTGTGATTTAAATCGGAGCATGACTTAAATGTCATGACCCGAGTTGTGGCCAGAGTCTCTTGGAGGGGGAGCATGAGTTTGCGTATAGATCTATACTGGATTGACAATCCTACACCTTGCTGCTAGCTACAGCCGGACCTGTAGGTCTGCGGGTGCCAAACGTCATTCCATTATTACGACCATTCGTATGTCGTTGTTATCTGTCGATAGTATGGTGCAATTTATTACATAATGCCTTAATATAAATCCGGTTTAAGGTAGTTAGTACGGCAGTAGTTCTTATAGCACTACACCATAGTACTATTTCATTTTCCCATTACATTCACTTCGTGAACATTCACACGACGCACAGTAATGTAGAAACTATATTTTTGGTTAATGATAGTTATACTTGGGAAAATACATACTCTTACAAGAGACACACATCCAGACACTAGATTCCTTGGTAGAAGGCTACATTCAGAGCAGTTAGGTCTTGGTAGAAGACTACATTCAGAGCAGTTAGGTCTTGGTAGAAGACTACATTTAGAGCAGTTAGGTCTTGGTAGAAGACACCTTCTTATACTAATAGGAATCATAGGGATTTCTAGAGTTTTTCAAACATTTACAATTGTTTTACAAACATTTTCATACTTACAGTTCATATACACTTTCAATACTTACAATTCATACATACAAATTCTTACATACAAATTTATACATACAAATACTTACTTACAAATTAAGACACTAAAAGAATTATGATCTCACCAGCTTCAAAGCTGATACTCGCTTTCAAAATTACTTGTATCCTTAGGTCATCATAGACAGGTACCGATGCAAGGAGAAAGGAAGATGGAGCTTGTTCAAGACTCATCTTTCATTTTGATTTATGCTTTAGTGTTTATCAAAATTCGACAGAACACATTTGTATAATAATTATATTATGAATGCAATGGATGATGTTGTTGCTTGTTTACTAATTTACATTGTTGTGATATTATACATGACGTCCTCCGCCCCAGAACGTTTCCGCTGTTCTTGGTTTTGGGGTGTGACAGATTGGTATCAGAGCATTGTTTATAGTGAATTAAGTATATCAACCCATAAAAGATATACTAACTATAAATACATAAGGGATTAAAAATACTCTGACAAGGAGTTTATACTTTAAATAATAAAATATTTAAGTAAGTATACATGCTGCATTCATACTAAAATCAGTGTCACTAGGACAGTACAAAAGAATTACGATTGTTGGGCAACACAGGTGGGCTTAGAGACATATGGTCAAAACTGGGAAGATATAGCCTGATCACCTATATTATCCGAGGGTTGACTAGCATGTGCCTAAGTTTAAGTGTGTGGTTGCAACAATGCTAAAATCTTACCAACCCTACCACAATGAGAACAATAGAACATAACATTAAAATTTAAAATACTATAGGAGTGTTTGGTGTCACTATAAGTACTTTATACTTGAGAATTAAAACGGGATCTTCATTACTAAGTTGATAGTTGCTAAGTGGATACACTAAAGCTATATGTAATTAGGATATTATAGACTTAGAATCTGTGGAAATTTTACTTCACCCCTATTCTATGTGAATATGGAGTTAAGGTCACTTATTCGAAGGTCTATCCTGTTTAGATTACACATAGCTGGTATGCACTTCACAAATAGCGATGTAACTAATGAAGGTTTTCTAAATAATTATCTAGATAGTTCGTCTAATAATTATTCTCTTACCCTAAATTCTCGCATAGAAAACATAGCTGGGCTCCATCCCCTCGGCAACCAGTATCTTCCGAATGAAGTCATAGCTGGTTGGTTTGGAGAAGAACCAGAGAATGATCATCATGTTCCCCTTGAATGATCACCATGATGAAGAAATTTCGTATGATGCTAACTCCGAACCAGAGGTTGAGAACCTACCCCGAGCAACTCCCTTTCAAATTCCTAATCCTCATCCGACTTTTCATGGCCCGACCCCTGAGGGAGTGGAATGCTTGGAAACGAGGAGCCAAGGACAAGATCAGCCCATGCCATTCAATGGCGACCGAAGCTTTTACGACTTAAGCAATGGAGGCTCAGCAGATAGAGTCTTGCCAATCTTGGTCCGTAGAGTGGCCCGGAATGAGATTCAAGGCAGGACAGCCTTACATCAGATTACCGAAGTTGTCGCCGATGCGAGAATGCATACCCTCCGCACCATTCGTCTAAGAAGATGCTCACGAAAGATCAGAGAGAAACCATGAAACCCTGCTGCAAGCACTAGCTGAATCACGAGCCGAAGTCATAGAGCTCCGAGTACACCAGGGAGTGTACGAAAGACACCTACTTGTTGTAGAACATCAACTGGCTGAACTGAGAGTTCACCAGAGGGGTGACCATCGTCAGTAGTAGACTCTTTACTTTGTTTCCCTTGTTAGAAAGTAATCGTGTTTTTCTCTCTATGCCCGATGTGGCATTTTCTATGAAATTATCTTGTACCCTAAGCACTTTAGTTAGGTCTTTATGCTGTCAAGAACTATCTTCTCTGGATATGATGTAAGACCTTTACAAGGTCATTTTCCCGAATCTTTACATCGTGAATATCAAAGATATTGACAGCCGGCTAACTTTTGTGTCATTCTTCATTCAAGTACTCTTATCATACTTTCATTGGAGTCTATCTGAAACATGCTTTAGTCAAGTCATTGGACTATAGTGATTCATCTCCTGATACATTTCCAAGTCTCTTTCAGTGGTTGGATCTTGTTATTCACCAACCCACGATACCTCAGCTCGAACGTCAAACGTCTTGAGACCATTCTACGAACTTACTTCTACTCATTGCTAGGACTGCATCATAGGGATGTAGGTCAAACCTTCATGATCATACTTCCATTCCGTACTAGGACTGCATCATAGGGATGTAGTTCAAACTTTCGAGAACATAGTCGTACCCTTTACATGAACAAACTAAGTACATCAGGGTCAACCAGAATTGCTCACAAATTCCTTATCTTTCGTATTACAGAATCATGTTGTCATCCGGAAGCAATCAGTCGAACGACGAAACCTTCGCTTTTCCTATGGACGCCGCTACCTTTCAAACAGCAGTTACAGTTGCCATAGTGGTTGCCGTAACCGCGGTCCTTGCGCACCGTAGCGCTATCAGCACAATCAATGCTGCTGATGGGAATGAAGTTTCCAATCGTGGTATCCATCCAGGAAGTCGTCAAACGGTAACAGTGACAGGCTCGCAAAGCCGAAAAGCAGAGAACAAGAAACGAAAGCGTCAAGCCCGGAAAGAACGCAAGAAATCCCAAAGGCTGGCTATGCAACAACAGCAAGTGGAAACTCCTGCCATTCCCGTACCGAGCAAGCCATGCGAGGGAAAACTCCTGAAGTGTGATAAGTGTAGTTTCCATCATCATGGGGCTTGCCATGAGATGCAATGTTGCAATTGCCTAAACATAGGGCACCATGCTCGTAACTGTGGAGCACCGACATGACCCATCACTCAAGTCCCTTTCATCGGGACTAACCCTACACACAAGAGTAGTTATAACGCCGAACGATTTAGGAAGAAATTTTCAAAGTTGAGTAAAAAGGAAGGCACTTGTGTCCACATAACACTGGCTAAACACCGCAATCCCGTCACCAAAGCTAGTACTAGCCAGTCATGCCACCAATGCAGGGAGATAGGGCACTTCAAGAAGGATTGCCCTATAGCAAAGAACTCTGGCGCAGATGGGAGGATTCTCAGGATCACAGCTGCGAGAGAACCTGCTCTGGAACCCACGTTAATGTAATTAATGCGTTTCGTTGTAACAGACTTATAAACTATCCAGAACTAGTGCAACTATGGTCTTACCTTTTTGCGAGATCCTGTCAGTATAAGGATGCTCGTGCTGCGTATACCTGTCTTTTGTAGTATATCTTATTCGCAGCAATAGTCTTGTGGTAAATCTAAAGTACTGTAACTCTGTTCATGGTTGCACGGTTGTGTTTTGTCTGTAAACGTCTTATGTTCAAATCTAATGTCTTTAAGTTTCAGTATGAGTCCGACATTATCATACAACTCGATTCAATTTGATCCTCACGAAAACAACTTCATACGTACATCTCTTTCTTCTAGATCATTTTCCCAGCGAATCCGTCATATCATAATACTGAAGTACTCATGCCAGGAGTACCTCTTAGTTATTTTCTTTCCGAAAAAATCCCCGAAGTACCACTCGTACAGTACATCAAGTTCAAATCCAAGGATCCATGCGATTGATCTATCACTAAGGAAGGTATACATAAGAGTGATATATAATCAAGCTTCTACAGGTTTAGAATTGATGATTCCACTTTAACTTCTTTTTCCCGGATGGGATGTGAGCTTAAAGAAGAATCAGTTATTCGACTACCTTTTCAATCTTAATTATATACGACTCGTATACACGAAATGGTGATTGTGAACCATGTATGAATTCTAATATGAACTTCAGGACGGAGAACTGCTTACGCCTATGAGTAATCACATCGTCATGTGAACAAACTTAGAACCCAGTACGACTCCCGTAAACAGATCACCCTATAGTTAAACACCCACGGAGATACCAGAACAGTACAAACAGATTAACGAACTACACAACGATAGAATAAGAAGACTAGGCTTCTCAACTTGGAGAAACCCCAGTCTTATTCTCCCAGAGATCGACGGATTGCATAGTATGTGCCTCGGTAAATCGAGGACTCCATCAAGATTTTTCATTCGAAATCGTTATCTCTGCCTCGCGTAGACGAGATGGTTGAGCAAACGCAAGGAAAGAAACAACTTCCAGGAATGGATCTAAGATCCGAATATCACCAGTTCGAGTGTTAGGGAAAGATGTCCGGAAGACTATCTCCTGAACTCGATGCGGACACTTCGAGTTCGTAGTGATACCCTTCGGATAGGACCAATTCCCCCATAGTTTTCATGAGCTAAATTAATAGGGTACGTGTTTCTTACTTGGATCAGTTCGTCATTTCTCCATGTAACGACTTACTTATCTACCCTTGTAGTAAGAAGGAACCCATGGGAACATTACCTTCAGAGGAACTTCTCGTGAAGTTCTCTAGGCACGAGTTTTGAAATTGAAGAGTCGAATTTCTATGACACACTGTTGTAATGTGGGAAATTTAGAGTACTCTTTCAATTTGTCAAAGCCGTTGAGCTTTTGTCGACACCAGAGACGCCGACAGTCATTCGCCAAATTCTAGGTCTTACAGACCTACTATCATAGTTCATCCAGAAACTCCTCGCAAACTACAGAAACCCGTACGACTTTGACCCAGCAAGGGGTGGCCTTTGTCTGGGAAGTTAAGCAAGAAAAGGAACCTTTGGGATTCCAAGTGAGTGACCAAGCTCTTTAGGTTAACTCACTCAAGGAATGGCTTAATACGCTTCGTATCGCATGGAAAGCTAAATCCAATATAGTTAGGACCTCCGAGATTATTACCAGAATCGGTCCTGTACCTCGCACAAACTAGACCTACTCCGCGAACTCAGCGACGTACATTCTACATCTCGCGTCTCTATCGTGAAACCATACCTTTCTGTCAGGACTCTTGTAAGCCCACTCGTCGAGATCCTCGCCTTCGTATTAGAACCATAGTGACCCTCGACCGAGAGGTCAAGCGGACGAAGCAACGCAGCCTCCCGTTAGTGAAGGTTCGTTGGGATACCCAACGAGGACCCGATTTCACTTAGGAGCGCTAGAACCAATCGATTAGGAAGTTTTCCTTCTCACGACTCGAGCATTCATACATACTTCCTTGCCTAAATTCTAATTTCGGGACGAAATTCCCTTAACAGGGGAATGATGTGACAACTCGAAATTTCCATTCGGTCAAACCCTAAAAGTCATCCACTTTGTGTCATAAGTCAATGTCATTATTTCTTATTTTTAAGAAAAATAAAGTTCGTTTGATTATTTTAATATTATTTTTTTTATTATTTTTAAGCGAACGGGGGTAAGAAAGTGTCGTCTCGGGTTTTGATTTTTGAAAACCGCAAACACTTCGCGTATTAGAAACACCCGACCAAACTTTTATGTTTGGGTCGAAAAATCATCCAAAAATCCGTAAACTCATGCTTATACATGAGTTTACTCCTCATTTGTGTTTACTCCCCAAAAGTGAAAAAGAGTAAACTCCAAGTTTTCTCTCAAGTATCATCCAAGATTTTATTCCAAATCTTCAAACTAGTAAGTGTTTCTAGCCTTTCAAGTTGGTATATCACTTAATCTAGTGGTTTTACATCCTTTAATCCATTCATTTTTGTGTTTTGACTAGTTTTCCAAAACACCAAGAACACACACTAAGTGTTCTTGGCCTTTTAGCACAAATCAAGCCTTCCAATAGTAAGTGCTTCTATCCTTGAGTGATTTTAAGCTAGTACTACATTTAAACATCAAGAAAATATGTCAAGAACACAAGATTGAAGATGTTCACGGTCCAAGAATGTTCTTGGGCCGTAAACACCATAAAGGGGCACCAAAGTGTGCCTAAGTCCTTATCTAAGCCCTAGTTTGATGTTTTAACCTTCCTTGACATGTTTAAACCCTTCCTCGTTGAATTTAAACCTAGAAAAACATCAAAGACCATCAAATATAGGGGTTTACAGTTTGGCGATCTCCCAAAACCGTAAACACCCTAAAGTGAGTTTAAGTTGGTCATTTTCCTTCCTTAGGCTTAGAAACTAGCTCATACACTTCCCTAATTGTGTTAGGGACTTGAAAACATGGCTTTAAACTCTTCCATATGGGTTTATGGTTTATGAACCCAAGGGAAACGCCATGAGGCCGTAAACTCCTCAAAAGAGGTGTTTTGATGCCCTATTCCATTCCAAAGGCCAAACCACTTAGTAGAATTGCTCCAAGAGGCTTGTTAAACCACCAAACAACACCTAGTCATTAGGACTAGAGTTTACGACCGTAAAATCTAGAGTTTACTGCCGTAAACTCTTGGTGTCATGACCATCAAAACCATAAACTCCAAGGGAGTTTACCCTTGAACCCCAAACACACTAGCCTTTCCCTACAACACTTAGATGCAACCCTTGAGACGTATAACACTTGTCTAAAGTGTTTAGCATGTCCTAGAGTGTCTTAACTTTGTTTATTAGTTGTTTAAAGACTAATTGTGTATATACATATATCCTTATATGTTATTAGGATCTTTGTGCGTGTTTAAGTCTTCACTTGACACCAAGCACTTATCTGACACTTCCTTCCGATCCACTTACCACAGGCGAGTTCATACCCCTTAACTAATGTTTTAAACTATTTTTAAATGTTTTATGGGGGGGGGGGGGGATACAAGTAGAATCATGCTAGTTATTATATCAATCACATGTGATTAATAAGTAGAATTATGCTAGTTATTACATCAATCACATGTGATTAATATACAACATTCAAATGGTTTGGCTACACATTAGCCATTTTACGAAACAGTTTCCTTCAAATGATTTTATTAAACATTTTATATATTTTAAACTCCTTATTGCATTGTACATTTTACTTTGTATATTACATTTCAAACTTATTTACAATTGTGTTTCAAACAAATGTTTCCTTATACTTAAACTGTTTTATCAAACCCATGCCTTCAAATTGTTTTATAGATTGACATCAAGTCGATCTTTTCTTAAGATAATAACTATGTTTCAAATGTTTTACAAAACTTATTTATGCTTTTATATTATAAATTGCATGCCTTTATATGTATAGTTAGATAAGAAATGTTTAAAAGACTTAGGAAGGCTATCCACCCTATTTCCTTTTTGCGCTTGAGATGTGGTCTGGTGGGATATCGGGTACTCGTCTGAAGGTCGTTTAAATATTAGTTATATATCATGTGTACATATATAGTCATAAAAGGTCCTTCCAGTTCATCCCATGCCCTTGGGTATCAAGGGTATACATCCATGTCCATACGTACCAGTTAGATTACTAGTAGACTACCATGGGGGTAGTTTAGGAAGATACTAGAACTATTACTAGATTACGATATCATAGAATAAGTCAGTTCATTCATGAGTCAATACTTTCTAGAACATTACAGTACATTACATATACAACTATACTAGGAAGAGAACATATACAACTATACTAGGAAGAGAACATATACAACTATACTAGAATGATTACATTACTATACTTGCTAGGTAGAGAGCACGTACATTACAGCTAGATCAGTTCATTACATTACATATACAAGAATACGTTAATTATTGTGATTTAAATCGGAGCATGACTTAAATGTCATGACCCGAGTTGTAGCCAGAGTCTCTTGGAGGGAGAGCATGAGTTTGCGTATAGATGTATACTGGATTGACAATCCTACACCTTGCTGCTAGCTACAGCCGGACCTGTAGGTCTGCAGGTGCCAAACGTCATTTCGTTATTATGACCATTTGTATGTCTTTGTTATCAGTCGATAGTATGGGGCAATTTATCACATAATGCCTTAATATAAATCCGGTTTAAGGTAGTTAGTACGACAGTAGTTTTTATAGCACTACACCATAGTACTATTTCATTTTCCCATTACATTCACTTCGTGAACATTCACACGATGCGCGGTAATATAGAAACTATATTTTTGATTAATGATAGTTATACTTGGGTAAAAACATACTCTTACAAGAGACACACATCCAGACACTAGATGCCTTGGTAGAAGGCTACATTCAGAGTAGTTAGGTCTTGGTAGAAGACTACATTCAGAGCAGTTAGGTCTTGGTAGAAGACTACATTCAGAGCAGTTAGGTCTTGGTAGAAGACTACATTCAGAGCAGTTAGGTATTGGTAGAAGACACCTTCTTATACTAATAGGAATCATAGGGATTTATAGGGTTTTTCAAACATTTACAGTTGTTTTACAAACATTTTCATACTTATAGTTCATATAAACTTTCAATACTTACAATTCATACATACAAATTCTTACATACAAATTTATACATACAAATACTTACTTACAAATTAAGACACTAAAAGACTTATGATCTCACCAGCTTCAAAGCTGATACTCGCTTTCAAAATTACTTGTATCCTGAGGTCATCATAGACAGGTACTGATGCAAGGAGAAAGGAAGATGGAGCTTGTTCAAGACTCATCTTTCATTTTGATTTATGCTTTAGTGTTTATCAAAATTTGACAGAACACATTTGTATAATAATTATATTATTAATGCAATGGATGATGTTGTTGCTTGTTTACTACTTTACATTGTTGTGATATTATACATGACGTCCTCCGCCCCAGAACATTTCCGCCGTTCTTGGTTTTGGGGTGTGACAATAACCATACTAGCGACTAGTTTGCCTATAACGATGTTCTTTATGCGTAAGAATGTTATGATATTTCTCACCCCAGACCTGCCAATCTAACTGTAGCTAATAGTTTAGGTGTGAGATTGTCAGTCCCGTATAGATATATACACAAGTATCACGCTCTCCTTACAAGAGATTTTGGTTTATAATATAGGACTTGAGTTATGTATTTAATAGTACAGTGAAGCCAAATGTCTCACAAAATTTGTATCAACAGGTTTGCAAATGAAAAATCCTTTTCCTTGTAAATGTATGTATCACCCTTTTCTAGTGATTATATAATGTAAAAATAATTATATTTTTATATAATTATTTCTTTTTCCCAAATGGGTAAAACAGACTGAATGTTCCATAAACTATACCTATTATAGTTTATACATGTATGTTTCGTCGAAATGAAAACCTTTGCGTTTTAACAACTTTGCATGTAAAAGTTTATAATTTTTGAAGCAACGTTATTTTATGTATTTATCATTTTCACGTAAAATGTATATTAAATATAAGAAAACATAAGTAACGGTTTGTATTTTAACATAAGTTTTCTTTTGTTTCAGTTGTATCCCCCCCCCCCCCCCCCCCAAAACCCTAATGCTTGGATCTAGGCTTTCTAATTAAACATGATTTGAATCCAAGACTTATAATGACTAATTAGGTATAAGAACAATACAAAATCAGATCTAGAAGTTTACCTTTGAATCTCTTGTTTGATCTTGTTGTCTTAGAGCTCTAGAGTCACAATTGTCACTCCTCTAATGGCTTACAAACACCAACTAGCAAGAAGGATGATTTGAGTGAGAGGAGAGGGGAGGAAATCGGCCAGGATTCCCTTGCTTTAGCAGAGATACCGATTTCCCTTCCCCATGGGGTCTATTTATACTTGTAGACTCCTTAAGGGTTTCACCTTAAACCCTAATTGGATAATCTTTCCTTAAAGTAATCCATAATATTACCATAGATAAGCCTTTGAACGATTTTGAGCTATCCTTACCTTCTAGAATTTGTCCAACCTCTATCCACAAAGGATTTACAGTCTAAAGTGTAACTATTAAACAATTGACAGTTTATACCCTCTTATTTAATTAATCTCTTTAAGTCACCAAATTAATACTAATTAATTTATGACTTATATTAATCAAATAACAATATTATTATTCCTTATATTATTCTTATAATATATTAATAATATTTATTCTCTCATAATAAATCATCCTGTCAAGTTGCTATGGTGAAGGCAACCCAAAAGGACTATGCACAACCGGGTCAAATACTTGCCTAATATAGTTGCAGCCTTAGACAGTATTCCAACAGTCTCCCACTTGGATAAGTCTAGTAACTATATGCACAAGTACAATTCGATTTGCAATCATAGCTCTCAAAGACGCTGTCAAACTCTGATCTAATCAATCTTGTCCTTTAGATAAGGGATCGTACAGTCCTCTGTTAGATATCATGCTGACAATTCTATGGAATGATTAGTCAAGCATTTAGGTTTCTCGATCTCCGATTTATTTGACATAGAACTTAATCGAACACATCAATTCAGTTCTGACCGGGCCCGACACATAAGTCAAATCAAATCATCGAGCGGCCGAGATATCGCTTTTACCCACTTGGAATAAAAGTTACAGATAAACTTCGACTTATATGCATTTACTTATTCATTAACCAACTATACACAATAATGCGTTTTATAACACCGAGTTACTGATGCGTTTTCGCATTATCAATGTACAACCAATTAATAAATAAAAAACTATATATCTAGGTTTTAAGACTATATGATATTATCGTCTTGCGATCACCTTTTATATCATATTCCATAAGGTGATTCCAGCAAGCACGGGTTTGTTCCAATGCTCAAAACTAGTTCATAAGCACTCACGAATGTTGCAGCAACCCTTTGCTATGTCTAACAGCATTTAGACAATCTACACACCAATTCACGACAATCTTCATTCATATCTACTTCCAACATATGAATGATTGTGGACAATTTGAATAATTCGATTATTCTTAATAAATTCAATTATTCTGGAAGTCAAAACATGCAAAGTGAAACAATAGTTAAACAATTAACATAAGATAGTAACATTACTCATAAATAAAACTCCTTTATTTAATCATCAAATGTTAATTGCATTTATCTATTACATGTTTCTAATACTATCTAATCTATACTAATATCATCCTTCAGCCCAATACTCCTAGCATGCTGCAAGTGCTTAACCCTACTCAGTCCCTTCGTAAGCGGATCTGCTGGGTTATCTTCTGATGATATCCTCTTCACTACGAGTTGTCCTTCTTCTACACGATGTCTGATAAAATGATATTTTCTGTCGATATGTCGTGATCTACCATGATCCCTCGGTTCCTTGGTCAAGGCAACCGCTCCTTCATTATCACAGAAAATCTCCATGGGCTCCTTTATGGCAGGTACAACTCCAAGATCACCGATGAAGTTCTTCAACCATATTACCTCCTTCGATGCTTCACTCGCTGCAATGTACTCTGATTCACATGTTGAATCAGCTACAGTTTCCTGCTTGGGACTTTTCCAAGTTACTGCTCCTCAATTCAAGGTAAAGACCCAGCCTGACTGCGGACGGTAGCTGTGCCTGTTTGTCTGAAAGCTGGCGTCACTATACCCTCGCACCTTCAAGTCATCACTCCCTCCGAGGATTAAAAACCATTCGTTCGTCCTCCGAAGGTACTTAAGGATATTCTTGACCACAATCCAATTTGCTCTGCCAGGGTTCCCTTGATATCTACTAACCATGCTCAAAGCAAAGGCTACATCAGGGCGAGTACAAGTCATAGCATACATGATTGAGCCAACTGCGGAAGCGTATGGTACTCGGCTCATTTCTGCTATTTCAGCTTCGGTACTCGGACTTTGAGTCTTACTTAACTTGGCATTACTTTGTATCGGTAGTTCTCCCTTCTTCGAGTTTTCCATACTAAAACGTTTTAGTACCTTCTCTAAGTAAGTGTTCTGACTAAGTCCTATTAGTCTCTTACTTCTTTCTCTCACTATCCTTATTCCCAAAATATAGGAAGCCTCTCCGAGGTCCTTCATAGCGCAGCACTTCCCGAGACAGGACTTAACCTCCTGCAGAGTCGGGATGTCGTTTCCTATGAGTAATATGTCATCGACATATAGAACGAGGAAGCTAACTATACTCCCACTGGCTTTGACATATACACACGATTCATCTTCGCTTCATACAAATCCAAACTCTTTGACTTTCTCATCGAATCAAAGATTCCATCTGCGAGTTGCTTGCTTAAGTCCATAAATGGACTTCTCAAGCTTACACACTCTATTCGGATGCTTTGGATCCACAAACCCCTTTGGCTGAGCCATGTAAACATCCTCAGCCAACTTCCCATTAAGGAAAGCGGTCTTGACATCCATTTGCCAAATCTCATAATCATGAAATGCGGCAATCGCTAGCATCACTCTAATAGATTTTATCTTTGCAACTGGTGAGAAGGTCTCATCATAGTCAACTCCAGGAGTTTGAGTAAAGCCCTTCGCGACCAATCACGCTCTATATGTGTGTACGTTTCCATCCACGTCGGTCTTCTTCTTGAAGATCCATTTGCACCCAACGGTCTTACGTCCGGGAACATTATCAACCAAATTCCAAACTTGGTTATCATACATGGATTGGATCTCACTATCCATTGCCTCTTTCCATTTCGCAGACTCCAGGCTTGCCATGGCTTCCTTATAGCTAATAGGTTCATCAAGATTTATTAGTGTACCATCACTAATATACGTGTCCCCTTCGGTAGTAATATGAAAACCATAAAACTGGGGTTGAACTCTAACTCTTTCGGAACGTCTAAGAGGTAAGGATTCGTCAATTGGTTCAACTGGAGTTTCCTCCTCGGGTTGAGTGCCAGCGATAGAGGTTCCTTCATCTATTGATTCTTGAATCTCTTCAAGCTCGATTTGCCTCCCACTGTCTCCTTGGCTTATGAGTTCTCGCTCTCGGAAAACTCCTCTCCTCGCAACAAAGACAACATTGTCCTTCAGTCTATAGAAGAGATATCCAAAGGATTTTTGTGGGTAGCTGATGAAAATACATCGCTTACTTCGAGGTTCGAGCTTGTCGTGAGTATCTCGTCTTACGCAAGCCTCGCAACCCCAATCCTTGATATGTGCTAACGAGGGAGCTTTCCCTGTCCACATATCGTGAGGTGTTTTGGCAACCTTGTTAGTAGGGACTCGGTTAAGGATATGGGCGGCAGTCTCTAAGGCATACCCCCAAAAAGAGATAGGTAGTGAAGCACGACTCATCATAGAGAGAACCATATCCAATAAGGTTCGATTACGCCTTTCTGCCACACCATTCAATTGTGGTGTCCTAGGTGGCGTCAATTGTGAAACTATTCCACATTCCTTGAGATAATCGTGGAATTCAAGACTTAGGTACTCTCCTCCTCGATCGGATCGAAGCATCTTGATTTTCCTGCCCAATTGATTCTCCACTTCATTCTTGAACTCTTTGAACTTTTCAAACGTTTCTGACGTTTGCTTGATTAAGTAGATATACCCATATCTACTATAGTCATCGGTAAAAGTCACGTAGAAGCGGTTCCCATCCTTCGTGGTTGATCTAAACGGTCCACATACATCGGTATGTATTAGGTCCAATAGACCCTCACCCCTTTCACAAGAACTTTTGAAGGGTGACTTAGTCATCTTTCCAAGCAAACAAGATTCGCATGTGTCATCTTCCCTAAGGTCGAATGACTCCAACACTCCATCCTTTTGGAGTTGGGCTATGCGTTTCTTGTTGACATGTCCAAGGCGACAATGCCACATGGATGCCTTATCCATACTATTGGAAGAATCTATGTTCAAAACATCATTTCCTAAGTTAACAACAATCATAACAGTTTCATAAATTCCATTACATGGTATAGCTTCAAAATAAAAGATACCATTTAGATAAGCTAAAATAGAACCATTCTCATTATTAAAAGAAAATCTAAAACCTTGTCTAAACAAACCATGAAATGAAATGATGTTTCTAGCCATTTCTGGCGAATAGCAACAATTGTTCAAATCTAAACTTAAACCATTCCTAAGCACTAAACAATACACTCCAATCTTGGTCACAAGCGACGATCTTCTGTTCCCCATGATTAGATTTATTCTTCCAGCCTCCACATCCCTATTTCTTCTTAGTCCATGGACATTAGAACAAACGTGGTAACCACAACCGGTATCAAGAACCCAAGAAATAACATGAGATGAATCGTTAGATTTAATTGTGTATATACCTGCGAAAGACGGCTTGATCTTTCCTTCCTTGATGGCTTGCAGGTACTCTGGGCAGCTTCTCTTCCAATGTCCTATCTTGTGGCAGTGGTGGCACTCTGCCTCCTTTGGGTTAGGGCAGGGCTTAGCAGGATCAACTTTTGTCCCACTAGAAGAGGCACCATCTCGGGCTTTAACCTTATGATAGTTCTTAGACGAAGCCTTCCTCTTTTTTCCCTTCCCTTGTCTAATAGCCAAGATAGGAGCAGCGGGTGGATTGGGAGTTGGTGCAGCAGACTTGTCCTTGAAGTTGCTCTCAGCGACCCTCAAGAGACCTTGGAGTTTGCTTAGGGTGACCTCCTCTTTGTTCATGTGGTAGGTCATCCTAAATTGATTGTAGCTTGGAGGCAATGAGTGAAGCACCATGTCGATCGCCAAGTATTCCCCAAAGTCAACATTTAACTTGCGAAGACGGTCGACATACCTTTGCATCTTTTGCAGGTGCACGGTAAGAGACTCTCCATGACCCATCTTAGCGGAAATCATGTTAGTGAAAATCTCATAACGCTCTTGTCTCACGTTTTGGTGGTATCTCTCCAATAAGTCTTAATGCATCTTGTACGGGTACCTGTCCTCATAGGACTTTTGGAATTCGGAGTTCATAGTGGCTATCATGATGCAATGTACCTTCATTGCATCGCGCTCAAGAGTTTCAAAAGCGGTCATCTCAGCTGGAGTAGCGATTTCAGGGTTGATTTTCTCGAGCTTCTCATCGAGGACATACTCCTTATCCTCATAGCGAGCAATGGTGCGAATGTATCTTATCCATTCGCTAAAGTTCGTCCCATCAAAAGTGACCTTTTGACAAAGGCTCATCAATGTGAAAGAACTAGCAACAGCGTTGTTTGCGTTCGACATCTACAAATAGAAAGGACAAAGATAGATTAGAATATGAATCCCTAATTATCTCCCAATAAGAAAAATTAGGGCTAGGATCCAACAACAATATTTACATATTAGAAAAGGGATGCCGTAATCCAACATGCAAATAATATGAAGGTAAGTGAATGACGATTCACTAATTCTCCACCATAAAAACATAACTTTAGGTCCTAAATGTATTGAGAATTCCTAGGTTCGGATGAGATTCATTGAAACTATTCAATGGCATGTTTAAATCTCAATATGCCCCTCTTGTTTGTGACTGGGATACCGAGGATCACAAAGCGGGTGTGAATTACCATGCAAATTCACATGGTGCCTTCATTGTAACAATCATCTATATGGTAAGACTAGCATTTTAGTTATACATATATATGTAATAATCTTGTAATATTATACTAGTATAGGGTTGTATTTTAAACTTTTAAAATCTAGGGTTTTAAATTAAAATTGTCTAAATTAAAACTTTTAATCACAAAACATAAATTTCAAAACTTGAGGACAAGTTTTAAAACATTTAAAACATGGAGGATCAAATAACAAATAATTTTAATTAACAACTAATTCCATAACTATCCATGTTTGATTTATTCAAGATTTCTTGCAAGATAATTAGCAATTTAATCAAAATAATTAATTAATTATCATATAAGGAAATTAAATATTTTATTGGTTGATAAATATCTTTAATTAGATCAAGATTATAGTCATATATATCAAAAAATCGGATTAGGGTTGATCTAATATGATTAAGGTAAGTTTTCATAAGATAATCATCAAAAAATCCCGAATCTGGCCTTTCCTGACACTTGGACTCGCCGAGTGCACCAAGGGACTCGCCGATTCAAGCCAACTCGCCGAGTCCACAATGGGACTCGCCGAGTCCATGACTCAGAAACATAAAATTCGAATTTTGCAGTTAAGAATCAAACAAACAAGCAACAATTTAATAGAAACCAATCTAGGCTCTGATACCACTAATGGGTTTTAGCCATAAGAACTTTCCTATGTGCGCATGAAAAACACTAATGCTTGGATCTAGGCTTTCTAATTAAACATGCTTTGAATCCAAGACTTCTAATGACTAATTAGGTATAAGAACAATACAAAATCAGATCTAGAAGTTTACCTTTGAATCTCTTGTTTGATCTTGTTGTCTTGGAGCTCTAGAGTCACAATTCTCACTCCTCTAATGGCTTACAAACACCAACTAGCAAGAAGGATGATTTGAGAGAGAGGAGAGGGGAGGAAATCGGCCAGGATTCCCTTGCTTTAGTAGAGATACCGATTTCCCTTCCCCATGGGGTCTATTTATACTTGTAGACTCCTTAAGGGTTTCACCTTAAACCCTAGTTGGATAATCTTTCCTTAACATAATCCATATCCTTACCATAGATAAGCCTTTGAACGATTTTGAGCTATCCTTAGCTTCTAGAATTCGTCCAACCTCTATCCACATAGGATTTACAGTCTAAAGTGTAACTATTAAACAATTGACAGTTTATACCCTCTTATTTAATTAATTTCTTTAAGTCACCAAATTAATACTAATTAGTTTATGACTTATATTAATCAAAAAACAATATTATTATTCCTTATATTATTCTTATAATATATTAATAATATATATTCTCTCATAATAAATCATCCTGTCAAGTTGCTATGGTGAAGGCAACCCAAAAGGACCATGCATAATCGGGTCAAATACTTGCCTAATATAGTTGCAGCCTTAGACACTATTCCAACAGAACTCACATTATGTGTGGTTACAGTTTGATAACGAGATGACGGCGAAGATCT
This sequence comes from Lactuca sativa, assembly GCF_002870075.4. NCBI lineage: Eukaryota > Viridiplantae > Streptophyta > Magnoliopsida > Asterales > Asteraceae > Lactuca > Lactuca sativa. The sequence continues at coordinate 90,557,032 of NC_056627.2, forward strand.
TCGAGTTAAAAAGATTGAAGTAGTCGTAATCCTAAGGGTTTTAAACACATAATAATGTGTGAATATATGAACTATCATGATATTTTTATATGAACACTAGTCTACATTAGGAATGCTTACCAAATGCTTATAAACTGTCATGTAGTATGCTTCCTGGGACTGTTTGAACTTGAGTTCTGAAGAGGAAAATGAGGTTTTATTTTTGAAAGGATATGGTCAATATGTTTACTAGCATGTATTTGAAAATGGTCTCCAAAATGTGATTATATATGAAGGAAAAAGATAAGGTGACGTGAAGTTTACATTGGTAAATGTACTTAATTGCATTGGGAAAACAATTCATAGATCAAGTGGCACCAAAATATCTAATTATAGCATGAGATTCCGGCCAAGGTTCCACCAAAATCAAAGGAGATTTTGGACCACACCCACCAAAACCACTTGCGATTTCGGTCTTGGTACAAACCGAAATCACATGTTATTTCGGCCTAGTGCCAACCAAAATCACATGTGATTTCGGCCAAGTGCGAACCAAAATCCCATGCTCTTTGTGGTTTGATTCTTTTGACCTTTGGCTCATTTAATTCATTGTTGACTTGTTGACTTGGGGAAGTTTATTATCTAGTGGTTTTAACATATATATATATATATATATATATATATATATATATATAAACTTATATAAACATGCCCTCTTGGTTTTCAAAGTTCTATTTTATTAATTTTACGGTGTGAATTCACTTGTACATGCTTAAAGTTTAGACCTTGTTTGTTTTAGAATTTTTCTAGTTGTCACATCATCCCCCTGTTAAAGAGGGAATTTCGTCCCGAGGTTAGTTCTCGAGTGGTTACTCATGAGCCAGGGAAGAGATATGGGTACTTTTGTTTCATCAGGTCTTTTCGTTCCCATGAGAATTCAGGTCCTCGCTTGGCGTTCCAACAAACCTTCACTATTGTTATACGACTTTGTTTCGTCCTTTTGATTTACCTATCCCTGATTTCCACAGGTTCTTCTATGAAGTGTAGACTCTCATTTATCTCGATTTCATCGAGTGGGATTACAAGATTTTCGTCAGACAAACATTTCTTTAGATTTGACACATAGAAGGTGTGGTGTACGTTACTAAGTTCTTGTGGTAGTCGCAGTTTGTAAACTATAGGGCCGATTCTAGCAAGGATATCGAATGACTTGATGTACCTTGGATATAGTTTCCTACATTTCCCAAAAAGTATCATTCCCTTCCAGGGTGAGACCTTTAATAGAACGCGGTCACCAACCTGGAATTCCAAGGGTTTGCCTCACTTATCTTCATAGCTCTTTTGTCGATCTCTAGGTGCTTTCAGTCTTTCTTAAATTTGGACGATCTTCTCTGTTGTCTTCCTTATGATCTCAGGGTCGGTGAGAGTGTTGTCAAGAAGTTGCCCCTTTTCTAGTTGTGTGTCACCCACTTCAGTCCAGCACAGAGGTGATCTTCACTTGCCACCATAGAGGGCTTCAAATGGAACAACTCCGATGCTAGTGTGATAGCTATTGTTGTATGAGAACTTGATGAGTGGTAAATGGGTAGCCCAAGCTTTACCAAAGTCTATTACGCAATCTCTCAACATACCCTCCAATGTTTGGATAATTCTTTCACTCTGCCTATCAGTTTGTGGGTGGTAGGTTGTATGCATGTCGAGTCTGGTTCCTAGGGATTTTCGTAGTGACTGCCAGAACCGTGAGGTGAATCTACTCTCACTATCGGAGATGGTGGATATTCGCACACCATGTAGTCGTACGATCTCTTCAAGATATGTTATGGTCAGATTCTCCATCATGTCCGTCTATTTTATTGGTAGGAAGTGTGCGGATTTGGTCAACCTGTCTGTGATCACCCAGATGGTGTCAAGTCCACCCGTCGTCTTGGGTAGCTTGGTTATGAAGTCCATAGTTATCCGCTCCCACTTCCACTTGGGTATCTCTGGTTGTTGCTGCAAACCCGAGGGCTTCTGATACTCTACCTTGACCTTGGCGCAAGTCAGGCACTTGCCCACATAGGTAGCGATTTCGGTTTTCATGTTCGGCCACTAATAAAGTTTCTTGAGGTCCAGGTACATCTTGTTTGAACCGGTATGAACAGAGTATCAAGTCTTGTGAGCCTCGTTCATGATAACATCTCTGAATCCACCGAACATTAGTGTTAAGATCCGATTCATGAGATAATGAACTCTGTCTCCCTTGACTTCTAGTTTTTTATCCATTCCTTTTAAGGTTTCACTTGCGACATTTTCAGGTTTCATGGCCCCAACTAAGCCTCTTTGATCTATATGGATAGATGTGAATCGATATTCATGGTTAATGATTTTACTTGTCGACTCGAGTATTTGTTTCGGCTCAGGGAATCTACTACTACATTGGCCTTGCCTGGATGATAACGAATCTCACACTTGTAATCATTTAGTAGCTCTACCGATCGTCTTTGCCTCATGTTAAGCTCTTTTTGGTTGAGGATGTGCTGGAGACTTTTATGGTCCGTGAAGATTGTGCACTTCATACCATAAAGGTAGTGCCTCCAGATCTTCAGGGAAAACACTACTGCTCCTAGTTTGAGGTCATGTGTTGTGTAGTTGACCTCACGAGTCTTTAGTTGCCTTGAGGATAAGGCAATGACCTTTTCTCGTTGCATAAGTGCACACCCAAGGCCATGGTTTGATGCATCGCAGTAAAACACAAAGTATTCCATTCCTTATGGAAGGGACAAGTATGGAGCACTGCATAGAGCTTGTTTCAGGGTTTAGAAAGTAGCCTCTTGTTTATCATCCCAGTTGTAGGTCACTCCTTTTTGAGTCAAGGTAGTGAGTGGCTTAGTGATCTTGGAGAAGTTTTATATGAACCTTCGTTAGTAGCCAGCAAGGCCTTGAAATTGATGGACTTATGTTGGTGTTCTTGGTGCGGACCCGTTCTCAATTGCCTTGATTTTGGAGGGGTTCACTTGTATCCCATCCTTGCTAACCACATGACCCAATAAGTTCACCTCTCGGATCCAAAATTCGCATTTGGAAAACTTGGCATATAGCTTTTCCGTCCTTAATGTCTCCAGGACTTGTCGTAGATGTCAATTGTGCTTTTCCTTACTTCGTGAATAGATCAAAATGTCATCGATGAACACTATCACAAATTTATCTAAGTGAGGTCGGCATAATCGATTCATCAGGTCCACGAACATAGTTGGTGCATTCGTCAATCCAAAGGGCATCACCACAAACTCGCGTGTTCTAAACGCAGTTTTTGGAACATCATCCCCCTAGACTCTTAGTTGGTGGTACCCCGACCTCAGATCGATTTTTGAAAAATGGTTTGCTCCTTGAAGTTGGTCGAATAGATCGTCAATTCGCGGTGGGGGATATATGTTCTTGATGGTGAGTTTATTTAGTTCTTGGTAATCGATGCACAATTGGAATGATCCATCATTCTTCTTTACAAACAGGACCGGTGCTCCCTAAGGTGAGAAACTTGGTCTGATGAATCCTTTGCTTAGTAGTTCGTTAAACTGGCTACACAAATCATGCATTTCTATCGGTGCTAGACGGTATGGGGATTTGACTACGGGGGTGGCTCCTGGAATTAAGTCGATTTTGAACTCGACATGGCGTACAAGTGGTACTCCTAGAAGGTCTTTGGGGAATATGTTGGGAAAGTTGCAGACTTTGGGAATATCCTTGATGTCTTTTACCTCCTGCTTCTTATCCACCATGTGAGCTAGAAAGACATGGTATTCCATGCATATATACTTTTGGGCCTTGACACAAGAAATGATTTGTAGATTTTTGCCAGGTTTGTCGCCATAAATGATGAGGGTTTCATAACTTGGTCAGTTAAGGCGAATGGCTTTTTCGTAACACATGATATCGGCGTGGTAAAGACTTAACCAATCCATGCCAATAATGACATTAAAGCTTCTTATTGTGATCGGCATTAGATCGATTTGAAAGGAGTGTTTGTTTAGAGTTAGAGTACATCCTATATACATATCCAGTTTTACCATTTTCCATTTCTATTGTGAACATCTCGTTGAGTGATTGTGGTTTTTGATTGAGTATGTGTTTAAATTTGTGAGTTACAAAACTCCTCTTCGCACCACTATCGAAAAGTATGCATGGATAGGAGTTATTGAGGAGAAACATACTCGTAACTACCGTGGGGTCTTCAACTGCTTCTTCATGCCTTATAGCCAAAACTCTTCCCACACCGCCAATGTTAGTGTTTCTTGCCTTTGGGCACTCTCTTTTGAAATGCCCAGTCTCCCTATAGCCATAGTAGGCTCGGCTGACCCTGAAATTGGTGGTCTGTGTTATTTGTTAGGTTGGCGCTTTACAGAAATGGGCGGTATGCCCCTTCCTGTTGTAGTTGTTGTAGTTCACTTCTCGACAAGCGCCAGTGTGCTGAAAGTTGAACTTGTTGCATTTAGGTAGGTTCCCGACATATTGTCTTAATGGTGTTGGAGTGACAGGGATTGTGGCAGTGTGAACAACAATAATTTGTTGTTTCTTAGCGGTGTCATGTGATGGCTACTTCTTCTTTTTGTTCAAAAATTTTCTTTTATTTTCACTCCCTTTCACTTGCTCAGGGACGAGGGTCATTATGCCTTGGCGGACTCCATGATCGAGGAGTCTCTGGGCCAAGCGTTTGGCACTGTCAAAAGTAACCAGGTTTGAAAGCTAATACGTTTCCTTGATCGATAGTCTCTGGGCCAAGCGGACTCCATGATCAATAGTCCCCTGATGTATTTCTCCACCTTTTTACTCTTTGGGGTGACCATCTCGGGACATAATACTGCTAGATCACTGAATCTGGTAGTATAGGATGCGATGTCAGAGCCTATCATCTTAAGGTTCCAAAGTTCCTGTTCCAGGTTTTGCACTTTGCCTCTTGGGCAATATTCTTCCAGCATTAAAATCTTCAAGTCCTCCCAGATCATCGAATTAGCCACTGGGAGGGTCAATGACTTGACATGGCCGTTCCACCATGTAAGGTCCTTGTTAGAGAAAGTGCAAGCTACAAATTTGACTTTGCTTGCTTAAGGGCATGCACAAATTTCAAAGGCTGATTCAGTCTTCTCGAACCATTGCATTAGAGTGATGACACCTCCGCTTCCATTGAAGGATTTGGGTTTACCATTAGTGATGTCTTAGTAGGAATATTCCCTTGAGCACCCATGACTGTCTCCTTGGCTAGAATTTGTAGTACCATTTCCTGTCCCACTGGTACCATTCGTGCTGATTTGTGACATGGGTGTGGCCACTACAGTTGCTGTCGCAGCCTGGAAAACGATAGGGTTGAATTATGGAGGTGGTGGTGGTGGTGGTGTTTTTGTGGTATTGTTGAAACGCCTGTTAGATTTGTGCGGTGGCGTTCTTCTACCATAAGGTTAAAGACGAAATGATGGTAAGTTTTTAGTAGTGGTTATATATCGGTTGTTATTGAACTAGATTATATCAGTTCTATATGTATTGTGTTCTGACTTAAAGTATTTGCAAGCAATTCATAATAGAAATCTATTTAAAATAAACTTATCAATTTTAATAGTGTTGCCTCAATTGAAAATATGTGACTTGATCCATTCTACGTTCTTCTAAAATCACTTGGCGTAGATAAGTTATATATAATTAAGATTGAATAGACCGTCGAATGAATGGTTCTACCCTAAGCCCACAACCAAACAAGGAACAGGACTTAAAGCGGACTAAAAAATCCTATGTCTATAAGATCTTAATTATATATGAATCTGACGTATACACAAAGCAATCATATATTTACCATGAGTAACTAACTTGTAAAAAACGGTTATGAAATTAGTGGTAACACTCCCAATGAAATAAAATACATGCCAATTTCATTGCTATATTTCAGTACATAATGTTTGGAAAATTTGACCTTGATGTAGGTCTACATTACTTCAATGAAAGGGAAAATTTTGACAGCATCATGAACCCTCTAATAGTGTAGTCACTTAATCGTAGGGTTGAATCTATATGTAGCAAAGAGTAACACCAATGCTCACTCGTAAACCTAATCTATATCAAAATGTGAGTAGTATAAGCACTACTTGCGGCTGGTGTTGCTCTGAGGGCCATGAGATGAAGATATGAAACCTGCATTGCCCTAGTGTCTGCTCTAGATTCTACCACTTGGCCTTCTACCTCTATCACACGTTCCTCTAATGTGGCTTGACGTTCCTGAAATTCTTGAATATCGGCTCGGGTTGTGGTAACTTCCTTCTGAAGAGCCTCAGTGTGGTTCCTGGTTTGATCATGGTCTTCGTCCAAGCGACAAAGGTGAACTGCGGTGACCTCAGTAATTGATGGGTTTTGAGCATTCTAACACATCCTAAGTGTACATGCAACCCTAATAACCTTGGATCTATGTTTGTCTAATTATCATGCAAAGTTGAATTCCAAGGTTATATTCCTATCTAGCATACATGGGGAACAATTTTAACTTGAATGAAAGATAGAATAACTTACCTTGTACTTGCTTATGTTCCTTGAAACCTTGTGAGCCTAGCACCCCAAGTGTGATGTCTCAAATGCTTCACACAACACCAAATGCTCTTGGAAAGACTTTTGAGAGAATATACACTTCTTGAAAATCGGCCAAGCCCTCTAGTTTCTTATGTGTAGCCGATTTCATGGAGAATGGGACTCTTATATAGTGTTGACACATGTAGGGTTACACCATGTAAACCCTAATGTGTCATGACTCTTCATTTCCATGACCCATGGGTTTGTAACTCACATGGAGCACCCATGGAGTATCCTATGGGTAGAACCCAACTTGATAATCCATGGAGCCTCTTAGCCCACTATACAAGATATGAATGATTTACATAATCAACCCATATATTTAATTAGTAATCCTTTGATCACTTAATTAATTCCAAATTAATTCTTTGATCAAACTAATCAAATAATATTATTAATATATTAGAACTTATAATATATTAATAATCTCCAAGTATTATTCCTCTCATTTAGTCTATCCAATTGCATGGTGCCATGCAACCCAAATGGACCATGCCGGGTCGGGTCAAGTACACTCAGAAATAGTTATGGACTTAGACACCTTATCCATCAGTCTCCCACTTGGATAAGTCTAATAACTATAACTCTAGTACTTCAGGAACCAATCGGCAATCGTAGCTCTTTCAAGGTTTCTCGGAACTGAGAAGATGATGGTACACCATTTAAGATTAACGATCATATAATCCTCCGGTCAAGATATCAGCCGGACAAATACATGGAACAATGTCTTACTTATTGTCCAACAGTTTGTTTCTCGATTTCTGATTTGTTTGACAGAGAACTTAATTCAACACATCAACTTAGTTCTGACCGGGCCCGGTACATAGGTCAAAACAAAATCATCGAGGGGCCCAGATATCAGCTTCTAATCCAAGAAGGAACAGATAAACTTCGACTCATATGTTTGTTCTACCACTCATTGAATTATACACAAAGGCACGATTTATAAGATCGAGTTACAAATGCGTTTTCGTACAATCAATGCATAAACAACTTGTAAGTAACAAATCATATCTCTAGGTTTGAAGACTTATATGATATTACCGTTTCACGATCACTCGGGATAGAATTCCATGAAGTGATTCCAGTGAGCGTGGGTTGAGTCCAATGCTCAGAACTTATGAGCACTCATGATTGTTGTAGCCTTGTCCAACACCTTAGACCTCTGCAACCAATCATGACAGTCTTGATTCATACCTACTTCCGACATATGACCGACTGTGGAGGTTTGAATAACATGTTATAGCAAACAAGATTATTTTGGAAGTCAAAACATGCAAAAGAAATATAGCAAAAGATCGAAAAGAGATAGCAAAACTTTACTCATAAATAAAACACCTTTTATTCATCATCTAATGTCAATTACACTTTACAAATTTTGAGGTTATCTAACTACTAAATCTAATATCATCCTTCAGCCCTATGCTCCGAGCATGCTGGAGATGCTTAACCCGAGTCAGTCCCTTCGTGAGGGGATCTGCCGGATTCTCATCCGATGATACCCTCTTTGCCACGAGGAGTCCTTCTTCTATTCGATGTCTGATGAAATGGTATTTTTCTGCCGATGTGTCTGGATCTTCCGTGATCCCTTGGTTCTTTGGCTAAGGCAACAACGCTTTCACTATCACAGAAAATTTCAATTGGCTCTTTAATAGCTGGTACAAACTCCAAGGTCTCCAATGAAGTTATTCAGCCATATCGCCTCCTTTGCCGCCTCGCTAGCTGCAATATACTCTGATTCACAAGTTGAATCAGCCACTGTCTCATGCTTGGAACTCTTCCAAGAAATTGCTCCTCCGTTTAGGGTAAAGACCCAGCCCGACTGAGAGCGGAAATTATCCCTATCAGTCTGAAAGCTAGCATCACTATACCCTACAACTCTCAAGTCGTCACTCCCACCGAGGGTAAGGACCCAGTCCTTAGTCCTTCGTAGCTACTTGAGAATATTCTTTACCGTAGTCCAGTGTGCCTTGCCAGGGTTTGCCTGATACCTGCTAACCATGCTTAGGGCAAAGGCTACATCAGGTCGAGTACACGTCATAGCATACATGATCGATCCTACAGCCGAAGCATAAGGTATACGACTCATTTCTGCTATCTCAGCGTCAGTGCTAGGGCTTTGTGTCTTACTCAATCTAGTGTTACTCTGGATGGGTAGCTCTCCTTTCTTGGAGTCCTGCATGCTGAATGTCTTCAGCACTTTATCCAAATAGGTACTCTGACTAAGTCCAATTAGTCTTTTACTCCGATCTCTCAAGATCCTTATCCCTAGAATATAGGTAGCTTCTCCTAGGTCCTTCATAGAGAAACACTTCCCAAGCCAGGACTTAACTTCCTGCAGAGTTGGGATGTCATTTCCTTTGAGTAGTATGTCATCCACATCCAACACCAAAAAGGTAACTATACTCCCACTAGCCTTGACATACACGCAAGACTCATCTTCACTCCTAGAAAAGCCATATTCCATGACCTTTTCATCAAAGCAAAGATTCCATCTGCGAGGTGCTTGCTTCAATCCATAAATGGATTTCTCAAGCTTACACACTCTATTAGGGTACTCGTTGATGACAAAACCTTCTGGCTGACTCATGTAAACATCTTCAGCCAACTTTCCATTAAGGAAAGCTGTTTTGACATCCATTTGCCATATTTCATAGTCATGAAATGCAGCTATGGCTAAGAGAACCCGAATAGACTTAATCTTGGCTACCGGAGAAAAGTTCTCATCATAATCCACTCCAGGAATTTGAGAGAAGCCCTTTGCAACCAGTCTAGCCTTATAAGTGTGTACTTTACCATCCATGTCGGTCTTCTTTTTGAAGACCCATTTGCACCCTACTATCTTACGACCTGGTACATTCTCAACCAAGTTCCAAACTTGATTTCGCTGTCCATAGCCTCTTTCCACTTGGCTGACTCAGGGCCTGCCATGGCTTCCGCGTAACTGTTAGGTTCATCCAGACCTATCAGTGTCTCATCACTGATAAGTGTATCTCCTTCTGCAGTAATATGGAATCCATAGTAATGCTCAGGAGCATTCCTAACCCTTGTGGAATGCCTCAGAGGAATAGACTTGTCAATTGGCTCAACAGGAGTTTCCTCTTCAAGTTGAGTGCTAGGGTTTGAAGTTCCTTCACCGGTTGACTCTTGAATTTCTTCAAGATCAACTTGCCTCCCACTGTTTCCTTGGCTTATGAACTCTCTCTCTCTCGAAAGCTCTCCTAGCTACAAAGACCACATTTTCACTAGGTCTGTAAAAGAGGTAACCAAAGAATTGTTGTGGGTAGCCGATGAAAATACACCTCTCGCTTCGGGGTTCGAGCTTATCATGAGTCTCGCGCCTCACGAAAGCCTCGCAACCCCAAATCTTGATGTGGTCTAGTTTGGGTACTTTACCAGTCCACATCTCGTGAGGAGTTTTGGCAACTTTCTTTGTAGGGACTAGATTAAGGATATGGGCGGCAGTCTCTAAGGCATACCCCCAGAATGAGATTAGTAGCGAAGCTCGACTCATCATGGAACGAACCATTTCCAACAAGGTTTGATTACGCCTCTCAGCCACACCATTCAACTGTGGTGTCCTGGGAGGTGTCAATTGTGAGACTATCCCACATTCCCTTAGATAGTCAAGGAACTCTGAACTAAGATACTCACCACCTCGATCGGATCGAAGCATCTTAATGTTCCTGCCCAATTGATTCTCGACTTCCTGTTTAAATTCCTTAAACCTCTCGAAAGTCTCTGACTTATGCTTAATTAAGTATACATATCCATATCTACTGTAATCATCGGTAAAAGTGAAATAATAACGATTAGCATCCCTTGTGGCATGTTTGAACGGTCCATACACATCTGTGTGTACAAGGTCCAACAAACCTTCACCTCTCTCACAAGATCATGTGAAGGGTGACTTTGTCATTTTCCAAGTAAGCATGATTCGCAACTATCATCTGACTTTAGGTCAAATGACTCCAAGACTCCATCCTTTTGGAGTTGGCCTATGCGTTTCTTGCTTATATGTCCAAGAAGACAATGCCATAATGATGCTTTATCCAAGTTATTATTATTAATAGAATCAATACACAAAACATTATTTCCTAAGTTATCTACAACAGATACAGCTTCATACACACCATCACAAGGTAATGCTTTAAAATAAAGAACATTATTAAAGAAAGCATCAATAGAACCAACTTCATTATTAAATGAAAAGGTAAACCCTTGTTTGTATAAAGCATGAAAGGAAATAATATTTCTTGCCATTCCTGGCGAATAACAACATTTATTCAAATCTGAATTCAACCCACTACTTAGCGACAAAGTATAAACTCCAGTCTTGGTGATAGGTGTAACTTTCCTATTCCCCATGATTAAATTTATTCTTCCTTGCTCCACATTCTCACTTCTTCTTAGTCCTTGCAAGTCACAACAAATATGAATACCACAACCGGTATCAAGGACCCAAGATTTAGAATGGGGTGAGTTATTAGAGATGATAGTGTAAATACCTGCATGGTTGGGTTTAACTTTCCCATCCTTCACATCTTGCTGGTATTTTGGGCAGTTCCGCTTCCAATGATATTTTTCATGGCAATAGAAGCATTCAGCCTCTTTTGGGTTAGAAGAAGGAGTGATGGAACCTTTCTTGGTTCCACTTGAAGAAGAGCCATCAAGGGTCCGAGCCTTGGTACCCTTCGAAGAGCTCTTCCTTTTCTTCCCTCGACTTTTCCCGATTGCCAAAACCGGAGTAGAGTTTGGAGTAGGAGTGATAGCAACCGACTTCCCCTTAAGACCTGTTTCTGCGGTCTTGAGAAGTCCCTGAAGTTTGCTGAGTGTGACCTCTTCCTTATTCATCTGATATGTCATGCGGAATTGATCATAGCACGATGGTAAGGAGTGCAAAATTATATCTATTGCAAGCTCCTCAGGGAAGTTCACATTAAGCTTCAGCAAACGATCCACATACCTTTGCATTTTCTGCATGTGGCTCGTGACGGATTCCCCGTCCTTCATCATGGCTATTATCATGGAGCAGATGATCTCATACCTCTCTTTTCGTGCACTTTGATGGTATCTTTCCATCAAATCTTGGTGCATTTCATAAGGGTATAAATCCTCATAAGACTTTTGGAGTTCCGCTGTCATCATGGCCATCATGATGCAAGCCACTTTTGTAGCATCCCTTTCATGTGCCTGAAAGTAAGCGATCTCCTAGGGAGTTGCAGTGGTCTCATCAATCTCCTTAAGCTCCTTGTCAAGGACATATTCTTTGTCCTCGTAGCGGGTAATCATCCTGATGTTTCTGATCTACTCATTGAAGTTGGATCCATCAAAAGTGACTTTCCCACACAAGTTCATGAGGGTAAAGGAGCTATTAGGGTTAGAGCCAGAAGCAGCATTGTTTGAAGACATCTGAAAGAAAAGGACAAGATAAGTTTAGATATTAAGAGAGTCCTTAATAAAATACCCAAATGTAATATTAAGGCTAGGACCCAATCACAATATATTATAACTTAGAAGATCTATGCCGTAATCCAAGCTATAACATATTTGAAAGGTAGGTGAATGACGATTCACTAATTTCCACCACGAAAACCGAAAAATTAGATATTAGGTTTTTGATTGGTTCATAGAAATTCCTAGATTCTTTCAGATTCAATGAAATTTTCAAAGGCATGTTTCAATCTCGAGTGTGCCCTCCAAGTTTTGTGACTGGGATACCGAGGATCACAAAACGAGGTGTTAAGTAACCATGCAAATCACTTGGTACCCTTAAAGTTTATCACTCAATCGATGTGCCGGTAAACCACACACGCTCCATCGATAGTATAATAAACCTTAAGTCACCCTTTACCTACCTTGTTAAGTCCAAGTTAGTGTGCCGGTTAACCACACACGCTCCACCAACGACTTAAACAAAGTGTAAAGTGTAATTTCATGGATTAGCACCTTATTCACATTTTTCCTAAAGTAACTAAGATTGGGAATTTAATAAACATTTAGTTACTTTATAATATTCATCATACTTTTAATGAGATTTTATAAGTCCTTGTCCTACCCGTTCGGCTAACGACCCTCCACCGGTCAAGCAAGCAGTGGGTGAGAGTGGACACCCATTAAGTTGCCATTTTATAGGCAACAACCTTATACCCACCTTATAGACCGGCTTTGTGAATGAGGCGTACTAGCGGTAAGACGACTTTGTTCTTATACATACATATATATATATATATATATATATATATATATATATATATATATATATAATTATTAAATCATAATAATATAAGTATAAGGGTTGAATTTTAACTTTTAAAATTCTAAGGGTTGGAACTAAAGTTTTAACTTGACTTTACTTGTTCCAAAACTTGAGGGCAAGTTTTGTAAACTTTCAAAACTTTTCATTTCTTTTAACTTATGAGTTTAATAGAGTAATAAAATGAAGACTCTCCATTTTTCTAACTCTTGTGTTGTTTTAATGGTTTTTTATTCCAAGTGACTTTTGGTTTTCCATAACTTGAGGACAAGTTATGGACTCCATTAAAACACATTATGATCAAGAATTAAACTACCACATAGGTTACAAATAATTCCTATGATCATCTAAACATCATAAGATCAAGAACATGAACATAAGCACTTTCATGAATCAAAACTACACTTAAAACTTTGTAATTTTGATAACTAGTTGTTGTAAATGAATTATCAAGACATTACACCATCTAAAACAAGTTTTTCAAGTACCAAAATAGTTTAGGGTAATGTTTCTAATCCATTTCCAGCAACTAAAGCCGAAATTCTGCAGTCTGTCGACCCTACTCGCCAAGTGCATGAACCTACTCGCCGAGTAGGTTGAAGATACAAGTGAACTCGACGAGTCCCCCATGGACTCGACGAGTCCATTCGTTAGACAACAAGTTTTTCGACTTTCTTCAACTTTTAAGCACAAATAACAAACAAACAAGCCTACGCTTTGATACCACTGATGGGTTTTGAGCATTCTAACACTTCCTAAGTGTACATGCAACCCTAATAACCTTGGATCTATGTTTGTCTAATTATCATGCAAATTTGAATTCCAAGGTTATATTCCTATCTAGCATACATGGGGAACAATTTTAACTTGAATGAAAGATAGAAAAACTTACCTTGTACTTGCTTATATTCCTTGAAACCTTGTGAGCCTAGCACCCCAAGTGTGATGCCTCAAATGCTTCACACAACACCAAATGCTCTTGGAAAGACTTTTGAGAGAATATACACTTCTTGAAAATCGGCCAAGCCCTCTAGTTTCTTATGTGTAGCTGATTTCATGGAGAATGGGACTCTTATATAGTGTTGACACATGTAGGGTTACACCATGTAAACCCTAATGTGTCATGACTCTTCATTTCCATGACCCATGGGTTTGTAACACCCATGGAGCACCCATGGAGTATCCTATGGGTAGAACCCAACTTGATAATCCATGGAGCCTCTTAGCCCACTATACAAGATATGAATGATTTACATAATCGACCCATATATTTAATTAGTTATCCTTTGATCACTTAATTAATTCCAAATTAATTCTTTGATCAAACTAATCAAATAATATTATTAATATATTAGAACTTATAATATATTAATAATCTCCAAGTATTATTCCTCTCATTTAGCCTATCCAATTGCATAGTGCCATGCAACCCAAATGGACCATGCCGGGTCGGATCAAGTACACTCAGAAATAGTTATGGACTTAGACACCTTATCCAACAGTAATGACACCAACTTCGATGATGTGGTTGACGGATGCCCTTGCATGTTCACCATGGCGAGTGATGCGATGAACTATGACAGGGAGAGCCCTGTCTGCTGAGTACCCTCTGTCGATATTGTAGAAGCCTCATTGTATACCATAGCGAGGGCACTAGCCATGTTCCTAGTTCCATCTCTTCAAATCTACTGCCCATCGAGGCGTCAGGCCCTGAAAGTTCCGTCTGGGAGAGGGGACAGGAGGTGGATTGTAAACCTTTGGTTCCGAGTCGTCTTCCTCCATTATTTCCTTGGGATCCTCTTCGATCCAACCACAATTCCATTGGTTAGGGAAATAAGGGTCTCCGGGTATATGAAATCCTGCCATGGCGTCAGTGTGAGAATAGGGATATGAGAATTATATGAAAAACTTAAGTGTATAATTTTGTAATATTTTTGAGGGATAATAAATTTTTAATAGAAATATTTTTAATTAATTTTTTGTGATGTGACCCATATTGGGTCCTCCTATAATCACTTAGTGTATATAATTTTTATATAATCAATACCGAATAGACTGTCGGATAAGTAGCTCCACTCTAAACCGACAACCAAACAAGGAACAAGATTTAAAGCAGAATCACAAATCCTAATTCTATAGAATCTTAATCATAGATAACCCTAACGTATACACTTTGCAATTATAGATCTACCAGTAAGGGGTCTTTAGTTTTTTTATGAGAAGGATTTTATTTATTCGAGCGAGAAGGTCTTTTACAATTACTAGTTTTTATAAATATCGAAGCCTATATATTGTTGTTAGTATTCTTATAGTATTATAAAATACGCCTATAGTATTTTAAACTTTTAGGTTTGGTTCTAGAATTTCCTGGTATATGGAGTTGGTAAATTTTAGAATTGTTGCCCACCAGGACTATTCCTAGGTATATGCTAGCCATCTCTCGGACAAATATAGTTGATCAGGCTATATTCAACCCATACTTGATTACATATCCTAAGGCATACTCATAGTGTTCAACTAATCCTTTTACTTTTGTATTGTCCTAATTATGACACAATACTGGCATGTATGCATGTACTTATACTTTTCATAAAATATCATTTTAGTTTTAAAAGTATTCTTGTGTGAAAAATGTTTAGTCAAAGAGTTTTAGTCCCATTGTATTTATAGTTTGTATATCTTATATGGTTCAATATACTTAGTTCACTATAAACAATGCTCTGATACCAATCTGTCACATCCCCAAACCAGAAAGGCGGAAACGTTCGGGGGCATACGACGTCATGTATAGTATCATAAAAATTGAGTAATAGTAAAGAAAGTAAACACAACCATTATAGATATAATTTAAAAGATTACATTGTTTCATGCATTACATGTTTCCAAATAAATTACAATATGATGACAAAATAAGTTTTGAACTGACACCTTAGCGTTCTGTCCTCAAAACCGGTGCCAACCGAAATCCCATGCTCTTTGTGGTTTGATTCTTTTGACCTTTCACTCATTTAATTCATTGTTCATTTAATTCATTGTTCACTTGTTGACTTATAAACATGCCCTCTTGGTTTTCAAAGTTCTATTGCATTAATGTTACGATGTGAATTCACTTGTACATGGTTAAAGTTTAGACCTTGTTTTTTCTAGAATTTTTCCAATTGTCACAGAAGGCACCAAGGCCGACCCATTGGTTTGATAAATTGATATTCACTGATTGTCTGTGTATGTTATTATATGTTATATGTCGACATATTATGTGAGTTGGTTTCAGGTTGTACTACTCCGTGCGGTAGCCAACAAACCCTGGAGCAATCTAGATATGACCTAAGGGTTGGGGAGGGCATGGCCGACTCATACCGAAGGCATGCCAGACTTATATATGTCCGAGCACTGATCTGGTCGAGGAGCAAGCTAGACATAAGTTGTGGGCCATGGGCTAGCCATACATATGTTGTGGACTCAGGGGTAATCCAGTCTATTAGATGTAGACCCGTTGCTTGTTGTTATTTTATATGTGTTATTTGTTATGTGTTTGTACTTTAGGGGAACTCACTAAGCTTTTGGCTTACAGTTTTAGGTTATGTTTCAAGTACGTCAGAGGATCGCGTGAAGGTGGAACCATGATCGTGCACCTCCTTGTGTTTTGTTTTATGTTTTTGGGAAACCTCTGATATTAAAGATGTTTTGAAAACTATTTTGTAAATGATGATGATTTATGGATTGGTTTTAAAAGTTTTCATGAATTTTATGGATGCTACAAGTTGGTATCAGAGCCTTGGTTTGAGTGAATTGTAGGAACACTCGTGTGAGTCCAATCTGAAACTAAGGAAAAAGATTTTGCAAACAATTTTCAAATGGTTTTTAAAATAATCAAGTAGGATGTGATGTGTACGATCAGCCGGAGCCAGTAAGTAGACCCCAAATTACCACATAGTTATTTGAGATTATGCTTTGATATGTTAGAACAGCATACTAGTATTAAGATAGGGATCTTCAGGAATTGTATGATAGAATTATGTGATATATGATGCTTTATCTCTTATAGAATAACTGACTGATTGTTGTTTGACTCTTTCGCGTGTGAACTAGCTATTGTGTGAATACACTAAGTCACATGCTACATGGTTTAAATGATCTTAGGATAAGATATTTGGTCCTACTGGATAGCTTTTGTCTGAGTCCAAGTATTGTAGGATTGAGTCTTTCTATCTAAGATTGTTTAAATTGTGTGACATGTGATTATATTCATGCGATATTTATCTAGCACCAATAGAGGGTCGTGTGGCAGTTAGTGGTAGGATGAGTTGTGTAGGGTCAGCCGGCCAGTCTCAAGATAGGTAGTTGTCCTCTATGATGTGAGGATATCATATGTGAGCATGCTAGTGTGTATTGGTAGGGTTGTTTTGTTGATCCTTTAAGACAAATACGGGTAGGTGTGGAAGGTAGTATGGGCTCGTACTACTGAAAGCACATGACCCGTACATGTATAAAGGAAGTCACAACCCCAAGGGATTTGTTGGAATTATTTCCCCTATTATGATATGTGTGTTATCTGATATCTCCCTGGTTTATTTTTAGTATGGTGACGATGAGACGATTTGAGGTTGGGTCCGGATCGGGAGCGGGAGCTGGCAGTCAGGGTAGGCCAGTCGCGTCTGATGACAGGATTAGGGAGATCGTGCAGGAGGAGGTTGTCGCTCGCTTCCGAGCTCAGTTGCTAGAGTTGTTTTGTTCTATTAATACCGCCATAATAGAGTACTTTGATGTGATTTATGTTGCTTTTTCTGAGGCTGCCGTTGTTGCATCCATCACGGTCGTTACGGCTGTAGGGGTTGGATCGGTTCGGGTTTTTTAGTATCGAACTTCGACAATAGGAAGCCCCTGACTTTTGATGGAGTTTAGGAACTGATCATAGCCATGAGGTGGCTATTTCATGTTGAGGAATAAATTTTCACTTGATCTTTCCTGGCTGATGAGAAGGTCAGGTGCGCTCTGAACCTTCTAAGGTCTGGAGCGAAGTATTGGTGGAGACTTGTTACCAACTCATATTCCCCTAGCAGAGAGTTGTTGTGGCTTTGGAGTAGTTCTCGGAGATGTTCCATTCTAGGTATGTGCCACTGGTGGAGCGTGAGAGGTTGGCCCCAGAGTATTTGGACCCGAGGCATGGGACGCAGTCGGTGACGGAGATCACCAAGATGTTGACAGAGAGGACAATGTTTGTCAAGAGTTTGCTACATCTGAGCAAGCTCAAATGATCCGTTACTTGAGCATGCTTAATATGGAGATCAGATAGTTTGTTTTCACCCAGTGCTATGGTTCTTTGTTGGAATTGTAGGAGACCACCAGGCGGCGTGAGATTAAGATTGAGTTGCCAAAGCGTTTTAAGACTGTTGATATCAGATCTGGGGGCCGGAAGGGCCACACTTGTGGTAAGTGCGGCAAGGTTCATGATGGAGCGTGCCGACTATCTTCTAAGTGCCACAATTGTGGCCGACAGGGCCATAAGGCAAGGTATTGCCTCCAGCAGGCCCCATCACGTAGCCCCATGATTTGTTTACATTGCAATCAAGTTGTCCATATGAAGGCTAACTATCTCTCGCTTGCTGCTAGGCCGGCATAGGCTCCAGCGTTGGCTGCTTTGAGGATAACTGATAGGAGTCAGGGTAGGGTAGAGCCCCCGAGGGCTCAAGGTCGCGCTTTCCAGCTAATTTCCCAGGAGGCCATAACAGCTCCAGATGTTGTGACTGGTATGTTTCTACCCATTATTTTGTTGATTATGTTTTATGTTATGCTTATCTATATGCCTTTGTTAGGTATGTTCCTAGTGAACTCTTTGCTTGCTCTAGTGTGGTTTGATTCGGGTGCGAGTTGTTCCTTTGTATCTTGATATTTTAGTAGATAGTTTGATATTCCCATTAGGGAGTTAGAGTGTCTATTGCGAGTTTCTATCGCCAACAAACATGGGGTTTTTGCATCATCAGTGTATCAGGGTTGTGTTCTGGAGATCTTCGGGGTGTTAGAGTGTCAATTGCGAGTTTCTATCACTAACGAACACGGGGTTTCTACATCATCAGTGTATCATGGTTGTCTTCTGGAGATCTTTAGGGTGCCTTATCCTATCGATATGATCCCTATCCCCATGGGGGATGTTTTCATGATTGTGGGCATGGATTGGCGGAGCCGGTTCGGTGCTATGATTGATTGTAAGGGCTAGGATGTGGTAGTTCGAACTCCAAGTGAGGGAGAACTTGTTATCTATGGAGAGGGCATCCGGATGGGTTTAGGGTTTTTTTTTGCAGCCAGGGCTCGTCATTATATTCAGCATGGATGTGCAGGTTATTTGGATTATGTGGTGGCTATGTATGTTGGTACAAAGACTTCAGTTTCAGAGGTCTTGGTTGTTAGGGAGTTTGTAAATGTATTTTCGGAGGAGTTACCTGGTGTGCCTCCCAAGAGGAAGCTCGATTTTAGGATTGACCTTGTGCCTGGTGCAGCCCCGATTGCCAATGCGCTGTACCACTTGGCACTGCCTGATATGAAGGAGTTGTCATCTCAGCTACAGTAGCTACTAGGCAAGCAACTCATCGGACCGAACAATTCTCCGTGGGGAGCACCGATTTTGTTCGTCAAGAAGAATGATGTTTCACACCGGATGTGCATTGACTACTGGGAGTCGAACAAGTTAACGGCGAAGAACCATTATCCCCTCCCATGGATTAATGACCTCTTTTATCAGTTGCAAGGGGCATCTTGGTTCTCCAAGATAGATCTAAGGTCTGGGTATGATCAGGTCACAGTTAGAGAGGAGGACATGGAAAAGACCGCATTTCGGAATTGTTATGGGCATTATGAGTTCATGGTGATGCCATTTGGGCTCAGCAATGTGCCTACAATATTCATGGATTTGATGAATCGAGTATGCAGGCCGATGCTTGATTATTCTGTTATTGTGTTCGTTGATGATATCCTGGTGTATTTCAAGAACAAAGAGCAACATGAGGAGCATCTTCGTGAGCTTTTGGGGGTTTTGGGGAGAGAACGAATTTATGCTAAGTTCTCTACTTGCGAGTTTTGGTTACGAGAGGTTAAGTTCCTTGGACACCTCGTTAACCAGGATGAGATATTGGTGGATCTGGCCAAGATCAAGGTCGTGATGCAATG
Source organism: Lactuca sativa (assembly GCF_002870075.4). Classification (NCBI taxonomy): domain Eukaryota; kingdom Viridiplantae; phylum Streptophyta; class Magnoliopsida; order Asterales; family Asteraceae; genus Lactuca; species Lactuca sativa. The sequence continues at coordinate 90,577,010 of NC_056627.2, forward strand.
GGAGGTTCCGAAATCTCCCTTGGATATTAGGAGTTTCTTGGGTTTGGCAGGGTACCATCGTAAATTCACTCAGGATTTCTCCAAGAATGCAGTACCCCTCACTCGTATGACGAGGAAGGGGGTGGATTTCCGATGGGGCCTTGAGCAGCAATCAACTTTTGAGACCCTTCGGAAGAGATTATACGAGGCTCTGATAATGACCCTCCCAGAGGGAATTGAAAATTTTCATGGTAATCTAAAAGGCATCCATCATTGGTTTGGGGGCGGTCCTCATGCAGAGAGGACGAGTGATAGCTTATGCTTCGTGACAGTTGAAGCCACATGAGACGTGATATCCCACACATGATCTGGAGTGACGTGATATCCTTTTGGGTTTCCTTCACCAGTGCAATTGATAGGATGGACTTTTGAGAATAAGGTTATTTTTGTTTTGTTAATATATTACAAGTATAATAAATTAATATGAAATCATATCATTTAATTAGCATGGATCAAGAATTAATTTGGAATTAATTTAGTGATCAAAAGAGATATATTAAATATACGGTGACTGATTAAGTAAATCAATGATTCTTATAGTGTGGGCCAATTATGCATGGTTATTGAGGATGGGCTAAACCAATGTGATAGTCCATGGAGGTTTAACCCATGGAGCCTATGTAATATGAAAGGTCATTATGGTTTGCAAAGATGTAACTCTAGCATGTGTTACACTATAAAAGAGATCCCCTAGAGCCAAAAATCGGCTACACGTATCATTCTAAGACTTTGATATTGATTTTATGCTATCTAGCTTATTCTCTCAAGCCTCGTCTTGCATTTGGTGTTTGTGACATATTAGAGGCATCGCACTTGAGGTGCTAAAGCTTTCAAAGGCCAATAACTACAACTACATCAAGAAGTATTCAGCTAACTATGATTTTTGTATTGTATATCCTCCATTTTATGCTAGTTAGGATGTACGCTTTGGAAAATTCAAAATGCATGTATAATTAGAGAAAACATAGATCCAAATCATCTAGGGTTGTATGTGCACCATATGAGTGTTATGGTGCTCAAAACCCTTTAGTGGTATCAGAGACTAGGATTGTTTTCTGTTATAATTGATGCTTGTTCATTTTCAAAGTTGAAAAAATCTATTTTCTAGCCTCTGACTGATGAAGTTGCCGATTCCACTGGCTGATTTGACAAGTCCACTCACTAAAAGAGAAACTCGACGAGTCAGCATCATGCATTCGTCGAGTTGATGGCTCTGGTTGTAGAATTTCGAGTTTTTTTTGGCCAAAATTGGATTAGGATCATTACCACAAACTGTTTTGAATCATAAAATCTGTTTTTTTATATGGTAGTGATCATGCTCATCCAAATAAAAGATAATTGTCAAAATTTCAAGACTTGTATTAGTTTATATGATAGGCTAATTTCTTGTAAATTGTTGAGGTGAATTATCTTGACTTATTAGTTTAACTAGATCATAGATAAATTATTTGATAAATTTGTTAGTTAAAATGTTGATCTAAATGCATTTAGTGAATTCCATAACTTGTCCTCAAGTTATGGAAAATGATAAGTTTCATCTTTAAAAATTCATTAAACTAATAAGTTATGGAAACCAAAAAGGTTTGATGAGTTTCAAAACTTGCCCTCAAGTTTTGGAATTTGTGAAGTCACACTTATGAATACTTTAATTCCAAACCCAATAATTTTAAAAGTTAAAATCCAACCCTTATACTATTATAATATTAAATGTTTAATATATATATATATATATATATATATATATATATATATATATATATATATATATGAGACAAGTCAGTCTTACCCTTAGTAGGCCTCATTCACGAAGCCGGTCTATAAGGGGGGTATAAGGTTACTGCCTATAAAATGGTGGTTTAATGGGTGTACACTCTCACCCACTGCTTCCTTGACTGGTGGAGGGTCGTTAGCCGAACAGGTAGGATAGAACATTAATTCTCATTAAAGTATAATGATAATTATAAAGTAATTAAATGTTTTATAAATTCCCAATCTTAGTTACTTTAGGAAAATGTGTCATTGATGCTAATCCATGAAATTGCATTTTGCACCTTGCCTAGTCGTTAGTGGAGCGTGTGTGGGTAACTGGCACACTAACATAGACTAGTAACGGTGGCTTGATGTTTATCATAGATAAATGGAGCGTGTCTGGTTTACCGGCACATTGATTAGGTGATATATGACATCAAGAGTACCAAGCACATTTGCATGGTTATTCACACCTTGTTTGTGATCCTCGGTATCCTAGTCACAAACTTGAAGGTCATAATCGAGATTTAAACATGCCATTGAAAAGTTCAATGAATCTCAAAAAGAATCTAGGAATTTCAATCCAATTAAAACTTAATAATCAATTTCATTTTTCATGGTGGAAATTGGTAAATCATCATTTACCTACCTTCAAATATTTTGCAATTAGATTACGGCATCCCTCTTCCGAATTGTAAAATATTGTGCTGGGTCCTAGCCTTAATATTTTATTTGGGTGTCGTATTAAGGACTATTATCTAATCTAAACTTTGTTTTTCTTTTTCAGATGTTTTCCAACATTGCTTTTGGCTCAAACCCTACTGGCTCTTTCTCCTTAATGAACTTGTGTAGGAGAGTCATCTTTGATGGTTCTAACTTTAATGATTGGATTAGGAACATTAGGATGGTTCCTCGTTACGAAGACAAGGAATATGTCCTCGATAAGTGATTAAGGAAATTGATGAGTCTTCTGCTACTCCTGAGGAGATTGCTGAGTATAGGACTCATGAGAAGGATGCCACCAAGGTGTCTTGTATCATGTGGGTCACTATCACAACTGAACTCCAAAAGTCCTATGAGGACTATTACCCTTTTGAGATGCACCAATACCTGTTGGAAAGATAGCATCAAAGTGCTCGACAAGAGAGGTATGAAATCATCGCCTCCATGATAACAACAAAGATGAAGGATGGAGAGTCCATCACATCCGACTTGCAGAAAATGCAAAGGTTTGTGGACTGCTTGCTGAAGTTGAATTTCAACTTTGATGAAGAGTTGGCCATGGATATCATTCTACACTCTTTACCTCTCTATTATGATCAGTTCTGCATGACCTATCATATGAACAAGGAGGAGGTCACTCTTAGCAAGCTTCAAGGCCTTTTGAGGACTGCTGAAAGTAGTCTCAAAGGTAAAAATGTTGTTCCGACTCCTACAGCTACTTCTCCTGTTCTGGCAATTGGACAAGGGAAAGGTAAGAAGAGGAATTCTCGTTCTAAGAGTCGCAAGGGAGGTGGAGTAGGGTAAGATGAACTTGATCATGGGGAATAGGAAGATTTCACCTGTCACCAAAATTGGAGTTTATTCTTTATTGCTTAGTAGTGGGTTAGAATTAGATTTGAATAATTATTGCTACTCGTCTGACATGGCGAGAAATATTATTTCTTTTCATGGTTTGTACAAACAAGGTTTTAGTTTTTCATTTGATAATGAAATTGGTGCTATTAATGCTTTTTATAATGTTGTATTTTATTTTAAAGCATTGCCTTGTAATGGTGTATATGAAACTGTGATGGTTGTAGAAAACTTAGGAAATAATGTGTTGCGCATTGATTCTTCCAATAGTTTGGATAGGGCATCCTTATGGCATTGTCATCTTGGACATGTCAACAAGAAGCGCATAGGCCAAATCCAAAAAGCTGGAGTCTTGGAGTCATTCGACTTAAAGTCGAATGACACTTGCGAATCTTGTTTGCTTGGAAAGATGACCAAGTCACCCTTCACTGGTTATTGTGAAAGGGGTGAGGGTTTGTTGGATCTCATACACACAGATGTGTGTGGACCCTTTTGAACCGCGACAATGGATGCTAACCACTTCTATGTGACTTTTACTGATGATTATAGCAGATATGGCTATATCTACTTAATCAAGTATAAGTCAGAAACCTTTGAAAAGTTCAAAGGGTTTAAGCAAGAAATGGAGAATCAGCTGGGCAGGAAGATAAAGATGCTCCGATCCGATCTTAAGGAATGTCTTAAGGAATGTGGAATTGTTTCACAGTTGATGCCACCTAGGACACCACAGCTTAATGGTGCGGCTGAGAGGCATAATCAAACATTGTTGAACATGGTTCATTCCATGATGAGTCGAGCTTTGTTACATATCTCGTTCTAGGGGTATGCCTTAGAGACTTCCACCCATTTCCTTAATCTAGTCCCAATTAAGAAGGTTGCCAAAACACCTTACGAGATGTGGACAGGTAAAGTTCCCTCGGTAGCACACATCAAGGTTTGGGGTTGCGAGGCTTTCGTGAGGCGTGAGACTTACGAAAAGCTCAAACCTCGGAGAGAGTGTTGTATTTTCATCAGTTACCTACAGAAGTCCTTTGGATATCTCTTCTATAGATCGAATGAAAATGTTGTCTTCATTGCGAGGAAAGGAGTCTTTCACGAGAAAGAAGTCATATGCCAAGGGGATAGTGGGAGGCAAATTGACCTTGAAGAGCTTCAAGAGTCAAGTGGTGAAGTAACCTCAAACACAAGCAATCAACCTAAGGAGGAACCTCCTATTGAACCAGTTGACGAGTCCGTACCTCTGAAGCATTCCAGTAGAGTTAGTGTTCCGCTTATGTTATATGGTTTCCATATAACATCTGAGGGTGATATATTTATCGGTGATACCACACTGGTAAACTTGGATGAACCTAGAAACTACAAGGAAGCCATGGCATGCCCCGAGTCTGATAAGTGGAAAAAGGCTATAGACAGTGAGATTCAGTCCATGTATGAAAGTTAAGTTTGGAACTTGGTTGACAATGTACCGGGTCGAAAGACAGTCGGGTGCAAGTGGATCTTCTAGAAAAAGACCAACGCGGATGGGAAAATACACACGTATAAGGCGTGACTGATTGCGAAGGCTTTACTCAAACTCTGGGAGTTGACTATGATGAGACCTTCTCACCAGTAGCGAAGATTAAATCTATTAAGGTTATGCTAGCCATGGCTACATTTCATGATTATGAAATATGGCAAATGGATGCCAAAACTGCCTTCCTCAATGGGAAGTTGACTGAAGATATTTACATGAGTCAGCCAGAGGGTTTTGTTAGCACAGAGTACCATAATAGAGTGTGTAAGCTTGAGAAATCCACTTATGGATTGAAACAAGCACCTCGCAGATGGAATCTTTGTTTCGATGAGAAGTAAAAGAGTTTGGTTTTTTTAAGGAGCGAAGATAAATCTTGTGTATATGTCAAGGCTAGTGGGAGTATAGTTAGTTTTTTTGGTATTGTATGTGAATGACATACTACTCATAGGAAATGACATCCCAACTCTACAGGAAGTGAAGTCCTGGCTTGGGAAGTGTTTCACTATGAAGGACCTTGGAGAAGCTGCCTATATTCTCGAGATAAGGATATTGAGAGACAGGAGTAAGAGACTAATTAGACTTAGTCAAAGTACCTACTTGGACATGATGTTGAAACGGTTCAGCATGGAGAATTCCAAGAAAGGTGACTTACCCATCCAAGGCAATACCAAACTGATTAAGACTCAGAGTCTAAGTATAGAGGCTGAGATAGCTGAGATGCGTCGAGTACCATATGCTTCTGCGGTTGGCTCGATCATGTATGCTATGAATTGTACTCGCCCTGATGTGGCCTTCACTTTGAGCATGGTCATCTGATATCAAGGGAATCCTAGTAAAGCTTACTGGACTATAGTAAAGAACATTCTCAAGTACCTGGGAGGACTAAGGACTGGGTCGTTACACTCGATCGGACTGATGACTAGAGAGTGACAGGCTATCGTGATGCCAGTTTTCAGACTGACGGAGATAATTTCCGCTCTCAGTTAGGCTGGGTAGTTACCCAGAATGGAGGAGCAATTACATGGAAAAGTTCCAAAAAGGAGACTGTAGCTGATTCAACGTGCGAATCAGAGTATATAGCAGCAAGTGAAGCAGAAAAGGAGGAAATATGGCTGAAGAACTTCATCGGAGACCTTGGAGTTGTACCAGCTGTAAAGGAGCCTATGTCGATTTTCTGTGACAATGAGGGTGCGGTTGCCTTAACCAAGGAACCAATGGAACATGGCAGATCCAGGCACATCGACAGAAAATATCACTTCATAATACATCGGGTGGAAGAAGGACTCCTCATGGTAAAGAGGGTATAGTCATATGAGAAGCCAACAGATCCCCTCACAAAGGGATTGAGTAGGGTTAAGCATTTGTAGCATGAAAGGAGCATTGGGCTGAAGGACGATATTAGTTTTAATGATTGGATAGCTGGTTAGAAACTTTTAATAGATAAAAAGTAACTGACATTTGATGATTAAATAAAAGGTGTTTTTTATTTATAAGTAAAGTTATTGTCTTATGTCAATTGTTTACTATTGTTTCATTTTGCATATTTTGACTTCCTAAATAATAAGATTATTCAAACTATCCATAGTCGATCATGCTTTGGAAGTAGGTATTAAGGCAAGACTTTCATGAATTTGGCTTCTAGATTGTCTGAAGTGTTTAGACATAGCAAAAGATTGTTGCAACATTCATGAGTGCTCATAAGGTCTGAGTATTGGATTAAACGCACGCTCACATGAATCATTTCATGGAATTTATCACGAGTGATTATGAGACGATAAGATCATATAGTCTTCAAACCATGATATATGAGTTATTGACTGTGAGTTGGTTGTACATTGATAGTGCGAAAACGCATCAGTAACTTGATGTTATAAAACACACTGTTGTGTATAATTTAACAAGTAGTTAGTACAAGCATATAATGTCGAAGTTTATATTTTCCTTTTAATTCTTGGAGGATTAAAAGCGATATCTTGGGACCCTCGATGATTTTTTTTGACTTATGTGTCGGGCCCGGTCAGAACTAAATTGACGTGTTCAATTAGCTTCTGTGTCAAAAAAATCAAAAATTGGGAAACAAACTGTTGGACAACAAGTATGACACTGTTCCATGTATTTGTCCGACTGATATCTTGAAGAATGGAGGATTGTATGATCAATTATCAAAAGAACGCGTCACTGACTAGGTCAGAGTTCGACAACGGCTTTTAAGAGCTACGATTGCTAATCGGATACTGAAGTTGCATTGGAAATTATAGTTATCAGACTTATCCAAGTGGGAAACTGTTGGATAAGGTGTCTAAGTACATAACTATAATTGGTATGTATTGACCCGATAGTAGCATGGTCCTTTGGGATTGCTGTCACCAGTGCAATTTGATAGGATGGACTTTTGAGAACAAGGTTATTTATCTTTTATTAATATATTACAAGTATAACATATTAATATGAAATCATTTCATTTAATTAGTATTGATCAAGAATTAATTTGGAATTATTTTAGTGATCAACAGAGACTAAATAAAAATACGGGGACTGATTAAGTAAATCAATGATTCTTATAGTGTGGGCCAATGATCCATGGTTATTTAGGATGGGCTAAACCAATGTGATAGTCCATGAAGGTTTAACCCATGGAGCCTAAGTAATATGAAAGGTCATTAGGGTTTGCAAAGATGTAACCCTAACATTTGTTACACTATAAAAGGGATCCCCTAGAGCCAAAATCGGCTACACCTATCATTCTAAGAGTTTGATATTGATTTTGTGCTATCTAGCTTATTCTCTCAAGCCTCCTCTTGAATTTGGTGTTTGTGACACATTAGAGGCATCGCACTTGAGGTGCTAAAGCTTTCAAAGGCCAAGAACTACAACTACATCAAGATGTATTCATATAACTATGATTTTTGTATTGTATATCCTCCATTGTATGCTAGTTAGGATGTATTCTTTGGAAAATTGAAAATACATGTATAATTAGAGAAAACATAGATCCAAAGCATCTAGGGTTACATGTGCATCATAGGAGTGTTATAGTGCTAAAAACCCTTCAGTTTTTTCCCTCAAGATTTAGAGGCATTATCTTTATGGGGTTCGTTGTACTATCTACGTGGATCACAAGAGTCTGAGGTATATTATGGATCAACAAAACCTAAACATGAGGCAGCGCAGGTGATTGGCCGTAGTCAAGGATTATGAATGCAAGATTCTTTACCATCCAGGTAAAGCGAATGTAGTGGCAGATGCTTTGAGCCAAAAGTCGGTTGAACCTTCAGATGGGGTGTCGTGTATGAAGATATCAATGGATTCCCCACTTTTAGAATTGATCAGCAAGGCTCAGACGGAGGCTGTTCGAGAAGACAATTAGAGGAAAGAGAGGATCAGGGGTGAGATCGTCTGATTTGTCTCAGATATTTATGGGTTGCTAACCGGATGTGGGTAAGTATGGGTTCCAATGTCTGGCGGGGTCAGACAGATTCTCTTGGAGGAGGCTCATAGGTCTCGTTTTTCTATTCATCTGGGAGCCACCAAGATATACCGAGATTTGAGATTGAGTTTTCGTGGCCATGTATGAAGAGAGATAACCTGGTATGTGGAGAGATGCATGACATGCAGAATGGTCAAGGTTGAGCATCAGAGACCACATGACAAGCTTCAGCCTCTGGAGGTTCCCAAGTGGAAATGGGATCAGATTGATTTCGATGGACTTCATCACCAATTTTCTGAAGACGGCAAAGGTATTTGATGCTATAAGGGTCATCGTGGATCGATTGACCAATAGTACCCACTTTATGGCGATTCGCGAGAGTTCATCGGCCGAGAATTTGGTTGATGTGTATGTTCACGAGATCATTTCTTGCCATAGGGTTCTGGTCACCATTGTTCTAGACCATGATGTTCGGTTCACCTCCCGTTTTTGGCAGACGTTCCATGAGAAACAGAGCACGAGGTTGCACTTCAGCACTGTTTATCATCCGTAGACCACCGGCTAGAGTGAGTGGACGATACAGAACCTTGAGGATATGCTACAGGCCTATATTATCGATTTTGGTGGGAGCTGGGACACCTACCTACCCCTTGCAGAGTTCTCCTAGAACAATAGTTATCACTCCGGCATTGGTGCTGCGCTTTGTGAGCTCTTGTATAGGCGAAGATGTCATATCTTGGTTTATTGGGATGAGGTTGGTCACAGGGTTATAGGGTAGATAGAAGTAGTCCTTCAGACTATGGAGATGATTCAGCAGATCAGACAGAGCTTGCAGATTACTCAGAGTCGGTACAAGAGCTATGCCGACCGTCGACCATCCAAGTTGGAGTTTTAGGTCAGCGACATGGTGTTAGTGAAAGTCTCACCTTGGAAAGGTGTGATACACTTCAGGAAGAGGGGAAAATTAGGTCCCCGGTATATTGGTCCGTTTCGAGTGATCTCCAGGGTTGACAAGGTTGCTTAAATATTGGATCTTCCCGAGGAGCTCAATCAGATTCATAGAACTTTCCATATTTCACAGCTACTAAAATGTGTATTGGATGAGGATGTGGTGATTTCCTTGGATGATATTCAGGTTGATGAGCACTTGAACTATGTTGAGAGGCCAGTGGCTATCCTATAAAGGAAGGTAAAGGTTTTTCGTAGCAAGGAAATAGCTTTGGTAAAGGTACAATGGCAGCACCAAAGGGGCTCCGAGTGGACCTGGGAGCCGGAGGCTGATATACCAAAGCATTATCCAGATTTTTCACCACAACAGACTTAGAGGATAAAGTCTAGTTCAAGTGGAGGAGAATTTTAACACCTTGAGGTTTAGGAAATTATAAATTCATCCATATAAATATATTATAGGACATTTTTGTCCCTAAGTCCAAGAGAAAGTGCCTTGAAGCCCTAGTGGCAATATTGTAATTTTGGGCAGGATGAGTACGCTAAGCATACATGAGGGAGGGTGCACTGAGTGAACTAGGGTGCTCCCTAGTAGACTGGGCGTACATTTATGTACGTTAGGCGTACTGATGTCAGGAGGAAACCCTAAATTTTAAGGTTTGGGTGGTATCTAAGCATTGTTATGGATCATTTCTCTCCACCTTTTTAGCCTCCACATCCTTTGAGACATTTTCGTAAAACCCTAGCACCTTTGAGTATGTTTTGAGCTCAAGAATGTGTTTTTTGTGTGTTAAAGGAAGGAAAAGTTACATCAAGAAGCCTTGAAGTTGAAGCAAGCTTGTGGATCTTGGATCTTTACCCTCTTGTGAAGCTCCAAAAGGTATAAAGTCTATACCCTGATGTCTTGGTTGTTAGATCCCATTTTTGGGAGTTTAATGTTGCTTTTCTTGTCCCAAAGTTCCCATTTTGTGCATGTTTGGATATTGTCATTTTGAGTTATCCTTCCAGACCCTGGGAAGGGTCCTAGGCCATAAATGAGGTCCCAATGGCTAGAATTGCCTCATGCATCTTGTAAAATATCTTAATTGTAACAACCCAAATTTTCAAAAGAAAATTTTCATTTTTAGTTAACCAGAATACTCCCACAAACCATGATGTTTCCAAATACGATTTCTTTGAAAATTCATAACCTTTACAAACTTATTTCAAATCATCAGAGTGTCCCATAAAATGCCTGAGAGAGAGTGCATGCCGCTCCATCAAACCTTGCCCTTGCCTTTGGGCTTAGATGTACCTAAAACAAACCCACAAACTATAAGCTAATGCTTAGTGAGTCCCCGAGAGCACACCCAACATACAATCCACATAACACATATCATATTAGCTATGAAAGCTATCTCTACCATATAATCCATGAATACAAATATATAAGGATGCCGTTGGCTCCTCCAAAGGTCTTACTCCAGGATGTCATGGGCTCCCCCACATGGTCTTACACCTAAGTGCCATGGACTCCCCCATGGTCTTTAGCTTAAAATCCATGGGCTCCCCTACATAGTCTTACATCCAAGTGTCATGAGCTCCTCCCATGGTCTTTACTTGAAACGCAATGGGCTCCTTCACATTCTCTTACATCCGAGTTTCATGGGCTCCCCTCATGGTATTTCCCTGCAAGTATCAGATATATAGCCAGCATATTACCAAACATATCTAACTATCATATCACATATCTCTACAATAAGTATACCACATATCTCTACACAACAAGTATACTATCTGTCATAAAATGGGCCGGCCTTGGTACCTTCGACCCATTTGTATGGTGAGAAGACTCACCTCTCATGAATGTAGAACTGCCAAGCTAAGATTAACTAAACCCTCACGTGCTGCTCCAACTTAATCGCCTATAATCATCATGTGGATAATTTGTCAAAATCCCATAGACACCCTTAACGTCACCTTGGTCAACCCTGGTCAACAGTCCATGTTGACCTCAACTCGTCGAGTGTATCCAGCAACTCGTCAAGTTTTCTAAGTAATTCATCCACTTGCCGAGTTACCTGCGTAACCCACCGAGTCCCTCCATGTCCAACAACCGAAAACTCATGAACACCAAAAACTCATGGGAACCGAAGACTCATGAAAACCGAAAACCCAAATACTTCACCGAAATCACTCGGAAGACTCGAAAACGGGTAAACCCTACTCGACTCGTCAAGTCAACTAAGGGACTCGACGATTTCCTTCGGTTTCTAACATTTTTAGCTCTTTCCGGTGGGATCTAATGTCCCAAACTCCATATCAAAGCTCTCCTAATGCAGATACTGCGTAAAGTTGCAAACTTTACGTGCATGTAAGGTCCTTCAAGGTTATAAGTTCAAAGCTAGGCTTCTTACAAGGTATTTACGATGGGTTTTGAGCATTCTAACACTTCCTATGTGTACATGCAACCCTAATAACCTTGGATCTTTGTTTGTCTAATTATCATGCAAAGTTGAATTTCCAAGGTTATATTCCTATCTAGCATACATGGGGAACAATTTTAACTTGAATGAAAGATAGAATAATTTACCTTGTTGTTGCTTATGTTCCTTGAAACCTTGTGAGCCTAGCACCCCAAGTGTGATGCCTCAAATTCTTCACACAACACCAAATGCTCTTGGAAAGACTCTTGAGATAATACACACTTCTTCAAATCGGCCAAGCCCTCTAGTTTCTTATGTCTAGCCGATTTTGGTGGAGAATGGGATCCTTATATAGTGTTGACACATCTAGGGTTACACCATGTAAACCCTAATGTGTCATGACTCTTCATTTCCATGACCCATGGGTTTGTAACTCCCATGGAGCATCCGTGGAGCATCCTATGGGTAGAACCCAACATGATAATCCATGGAGCCTCTTAGCCCACTATACAAGATATGAATGATTTACATAATCAACCCATATATATATAATTAGTTATCCTTTGATCACTTAATTAATTTCAAATTAATTCTTTGATCAAACTAATCAAATAATATTATTAATATATTAGAACGTATAATATATTAATAATCTCCAAGTGTTATTTCTCTCATTTAGTCTATCCAATTGCATGGTGCCATGCAACCCAAATGGACCATGCCGGGTCGGGTCAAGTACACACCGAAATAGTTATGGACTTAGACACCTTATCCAACAGTCTCCCACTTGGATAAGTCTAATTACTATATCTCTAGTACTTCAGGAACCAACCGGCAATCATAGCTCTTTCATGGTCTCTCAGAACTGAGAAGATGATGATACGCCATTTAAGATAAGGGATCATATAATCCTCCGTTCTAGATATCAGCCGAACAAATACATGGAACAATGTCTTACTTATTGTCCAGCAGTTTGTTTCTCGATTTCCGATTTGTGTGACAAAGAACTTAATTGAACACATCGACTTAGTTCTGACCGGGCCCGGTACATAGGTCAAAACAAAATCATCGAGGGGCCCAGATATCAGCTTCTAATCTAAGAAGGAACAGATAAACTTCGACTCATATGTTTGTTCTACCACTCATTGAATTACACACAAAAGCACATTTTATAACATCGAGTTACCAATGCGTTTTCATACAATCAACGCATAACCAACTTGTAAGTAACAAATCATATCTCTAGGTTTGAAGACTTATATGATATTACCGTCTCACGATCACTCGAGATAGAATTCCATGAAGTGATTCCAGTGAGCGTGGGTTGAGTCCAATACTCAGAACTTATGAGCACTCATGATTGTTGTAGCCTTGTCCAACACCTTAGACCTCTACAACCCATCATGACAGTCTTGATTCATACTTACTTCCGACATACGACCGACTATGGAGGTTTGAATAATATGTTATACCAAACAAAATTATTCTGGAAGTCAAAACATGCAAAAGAAATATAGTAAACGATCGACAAGAGATAGCAACACTTTACTCATAAATAAAACACCTTTTATTCATCATCTAATCTCAATTACACTTTACAAATTTCTGGGTTATCTAACTACTAAATCTAATATCATCCTTCAGCCCTATGCTCCGAGCATGCTGGAGATGCTTAACCCGAGTCAGTCCCTTTGTGAGGGGATCTGCTGGGTTCTCATCCGATGATACCCTATTTGCCACGAGGAGTCATTCTTCTATCCGATGTCTGATAAAATGGTATTTTCTATCGATGTGTCTGGATCTCCCGTGATCCCTTTGTTCCTTGGCTAAGGCAACAACACTTTAACTATCACGGAAAATCTCCATTGGCTCTTTGATAGCTGGTACAACTCCAAGGTCTCCAATGAAGTTCTTCAGACATATCGCCTCCTTTGCCGCCTCGCTAGCTGCAATCTACTCTGATTCACAAGTTGAATCAGCCACTGTCTCTTGCTTGGAACTCTTCCAAGAAATTGATCCTCCATTTAGGGTAAAAACCCAGCCCGACTGAGAGCGGAAATTATCCCTATCAGTCTGGAAGCTAACGTCACTATATCCTACAACTCTCAATTCATCACTCCCACCGAGGGTAAGGACCCAGTCCTTAGTCCTCCGTAGGTACTTGAGGATATTCTTTACCGCAGTCCAGTGTGCCTTGCCACGGTTCGCCTGATACCTGCTAACCATGCTCAGGGCAAAGGCTACATCAGGTCGAGTACACGTCATAGCATACATGATCGATCCTACAGCCGAAGCATAAGGTATTCGACTCATTTCTGCTATCTCAGCATCAGTGCTAGGGCTTTGTGTCTTACTCAATCTGGTGTTACTCTGGATGGGTAACTCTCCTTTCTTGGAATCCTGCATGCTGAATCTCTTCAGCACCTTATCCAAGTAGGTACTCTGACTAAGTCCAATTAGTCTTTTACTCCGATCTCTCAAGATCCTTAATCCTAGAATATAGGTATCTTCTCCTAGGTCCTTCATAGAGAAACACTTCCCAAGCTAGGACTTAACTTCCTGCAGAGTTGGGATGTCATTTCCTATGAGTAGTATGTCATCCACATACAACACCAAAAAGCTAACTACACTCCCACTAGCCTTGACATACACGCAAGACTCATCTTCACTCCTAGAAAAGCCAAATTCCTTGACCTTTTCAACAAAGCAAAGATTCCATCTGCGAGGTGCTTGCTTCAATCCATAAATGGATTTCTCAAGCTTACACACTCTATTAGGGTACTCGTTGCTGACAAAACCCTCTGGTTGACTCATGTAAACATCTTCAGCCAACTTTCCATTAAGGAAAGCGGTTTTGACATCCATATGCCATATTTCATAGTCATGAAATGCAGCTATGGCCAACAGAACCCGAATAGACTTAATCTTGGCTACTGGAGAAAAGGTCTCATCATAGTCCACTCCAGGAATTTGAGAGAAACCCTTTGCAACCAGTCTAGCCTTATATGTGTGTACATTACCATCCATGTCGGTCTTCTTCTTGAAGACCCATTTGCACCCTACTGTCTTATGACCTGGTACATTCTCAACCAAGTTCCAAACTTGATTGTCATACATGGACTGTATTTCACTGTCCATTGCCTCTTTCCACTTGGCTGACTCAGGGCCTACCATGGCTTCCGCGTAATTGTTAGGTTCATCCAGACCTATCAGTGTCTCATTATTGATAAGTGTATCTCCTTCTGCAGTAATATGGAATCCATAGTAATGCTCAGGAGCATTCCTAACCATTGTGGAACGCCTCAGAGGTACAGACTTGTCAATTGGCTCAACAGGAGTTTCCTTCTCAAGTTGAGTGCTAGGGTTTGAAGTTCCTTCACCGCTTGACTCTTGAATTTCTTCAAGATCAACTTGCCTCCCACTGTTTCCTTGGCTTATGAACTCTATCTCTCTCTCTAAAGAAAGCCCTCCTAGCTACAAAGACCACATTTTCACTAGGTCTGTAGAAGAGGTAACCAAAGTATTGTTGTGGGTAGCCAATGAAAATACACCTCTCGCTTCGGGGTTCAAGCTTATCATGAGTCTCGCGTCTCACGAAAGCCTCACAACCCCAAATCTTGATGTGGTCTAGTTTGGGTACTTTACCAGTCCACATCTCGTGAGGAGTTTTGGCAACTTTCTTTGTAGGGACTAGACTAAGGATATGGGCGGCAGTCTCTAAGGCATACCCCCAGAATGAGATTGGTAGAGAAGCTCGACTCATCATGGAACGAACCATATCTAACAAGGTTCGATTACGCCTCTCAGCCACACCATTCAACTGTGGTGTCCTGGGAGGTGTCAATTGTGAGACTATCCCACATTCCCTTAGATAGTCAAGGAACTCTGAACTAAGATACTCACCACCACGATCGGATCGAAGCATCTTAATGTTCATGCCCAATTGATTCTCGACTTCCTGTTTAAATTCCTTAAACCTCTCGAAAGTCTCTGACTTATGCTTAATTAAGTAGACATATCCATATCTACTGTAATCATCAGTAAAAGTCAAATAATAACGATTAGCATCCCGTGTGGCATGTTTGAATGGTCCACACACATCCGTGTGTCCAAGGTCCAACAACCCTTCACCCCTCTCACACGGACCTGTGAAGGGTGACTTTGTCATTTTTCCAAGTAAGCATGATTCGCAACTATCATCTGACTTTAGGTCACATGACTCCAAGACTCCATCTTTTTGGAGTTGGCCTATGTGTTTCTTGCTTATATGTCCAAGACGACAATGCCATAACGATGCTTTATCCAAGTTATTATTATTAATAGAATCAATACATAAAACAATATTTCCTAAGTTATCTACAACAGATACAGCTTCATACACACCATCACAAGGTAATGCTTTAAAATAAAGAACATTATTAAAGAAAGCATCAATAGAACCAACTTCATTATTAAATGAAAAGGTAAACCCCTGTTTGTACAAAGCATGAAAGGAAATAATATTTCTTTCCATTCCTGGCGAGTAACAACATTTATTCAAATCTAAATTAAACCCACTACTTAGCGATAAAGTATAAACTCCAATCTTGGTAACAGGTAAAGCTTTCCTATTCCCCCTGATCAAGTTTATTCTTCCTTGCTCCACATTCTCACTTCTTCTTAGTCCCTGCAAGTCACAACAAATATGAATACCACAAACGGTATCAAGGACCCAAGATTTAGAATGGGGTGAGTTATTAGAAATGATAGTGTAAATACCTGCATGGTTGGGTTTAACTTTCCCATCCTTTACATCTTGCTGGTATTTTGGGCAGTTCCGCTTCTAATGTGATTTTTCATGGCAAAGGAAGCATTCAGCCTCTTTTGGGTCAGAAGAAGGAGTGATGAAACCTTTCTTGGTTCCACTTGAAGAAGAGCCATCAAGGGTCCGAGCCTTGGTACCCTTCGAAGAGCTCTTTCTTTTCTTCCCTCGACTTTTCTCGATTGCCAAAACCGGAGTAGAATTTGGAGTAGGAGTGTTCACAACCGACTTTCCCTTAAGACCTGTTTCTGCGGTCTTGAGAAGTCCCTGAAGTTTGCTGAGTGTGACCTCTTCCTTATTCATGTGACATGTCATGCGGAATTGATCATAGCACGATGGTAAGGAGTGCAAAATGATATCTATTACAAGCTCCTCCGGAAAGTTCACATTAAGCTTCAGCAAACGATCCACATACCTTTGCATTTTCTGCATGTGGCTCGTGACGGATTCCCCGTCCTTCATCATGGCTGTTATCATGGAGCAGATGATTTCATACCTCTCTTGTCGTGCACTTTGATGGTATCTTTCCATCAAATCTTGGTGCATTTCATAAGGGTAGAAATCCTCATAAGACTTTTGGAGTTCCGCTGTCATCGTGGCCATCTTGATGCATGCCACTTTCGTAGCATCCCTTTCGTGTGCCTGAAAGTCAGCGATCTCTTGAGGAGTTGCAGTGGTCTCATCAATCTCCTTAAGCTCCTTGTCAAGGACATATTCTTTGTCCTCGTAGCGGGTAATCATCCTGATGTTTCTGATCCATTCATTGAAGTTGGACCCATCAAAAGTGACTTTCCCACACAAGTTCATAAGGGTAAAGGAGCTATTAGGGTTAGAGCCAGATGCAGCATTGTTTGAAGACATCAGAAAGATGAGGACAAGATTAGTTTAGATATTAAGAGAGTCCTTAATAAAACACCCAAATGTAATATTAAGGCTTGGATCCAATCACAATATATTATAACTTGGAAGAGGTATGCCGTAATCCAAGCTATAACATATTTGAAAGGTAGGTGAATGACGAT
The DNA here is from genome assembly GCF_002870075.4 of Lactuca sativa. Lineage (NCBI taxonomy): Eukaryota > Viridiplantae > Streptophyta > Magnoliopsida > Asterales > Asteraceae > Lactuca > Lactuca sativa. Next base: position 90,594,489 of record NC_056627.2, read on the forward strand.
TCACCAATTTCCACCATGAAAAACGAAATATTAAATATTAGGTTTTTGATTGGTTCTTAGAAATTCCTAGATTCTTTGAGATTCAATGAACTTTTCAAAGGCATGTTTCAATCTCGAGTGTGCCCTCCAGGTTTTGTGACTGGGATGCCGAGGATCACAAAACGAGGTGTGAAGTAACCATGCAAATCACTTGGTACCCTTTAAAGTTTATCACTCAATCGATGTGCCGGTAAACCACACACGCTCCATCGATACTATAATAAACCTTTAAGTCACCCTTTACCTACCTTGTTAAGTCCAAGTTAATGTGCCGGTTAACCACACACGCTCCACCAACGACTTAAACAAAGTGTAAAGTGTAATTTCATGGATTAGCACCTTATTCACATTTTTCCTAAAGTAACTAAGATTGGGAATTTAATAAAACATTTAGTTACTTTATAATATTCATCATACTTTGAATGAGAATTTATAAGTCCTTGTCTTAACCGTTCGGCTAACGACCCTCCACCAGTCAAGCAAGCGGTGGGTGAGAGTGGACACCCATTAAGTCACCATTTTATAGGCAACAACCTTATACCCACCTTATAGACCGGTTTCGTGAATGAGGCGTACTAGCGGTAAGACGACTTTGTTCTTATACATATATATAATTATTAAATCATAATAATATAAGTATAAGGGTTGAATTTTAACTTTTAAAATTCTAAGGGTTGGAACTAAAGTTTTAACTTGACTTTACTTGTTCCAAAACTTGAGGGCAAGTTTTGTAAACTTTCAAAACTGTTCATTTCTTGTAACTTATGAGTTTAATAGAGTAATAAAATGAAGACTCTTCATTTTTCTAACTCTTGTGTTCTTATAATGGTTTTTAACTCAAGTGACTTTTGGTTTTCCATAACTTGAGGACAAGTTATGGACTCCATTAAAACACATTATGATCAAGAATTAAACTACCACATAGTTTACCAATAATTCCTATGATCATCTAAACATCATAAGATCAAGAACATGAACATAAGCACTTTCATGAATCAAAACTACACTTAAAACTTTGTAATTTTGATAACTAGTTGTTGTAAATGAATTAGCAAGACATTACACCATATAAAACAAGTTTTCAAGTACCAAAACAGTTTAGGGTAATGTTTCTTATCCATTTCCAGCAACTAAAGTCGAAAATCTGCACTCTCTCGACTCTACTCGCCGAGTGCATGAACCTACTCGCCGAGTAGGTTGAAGATACAAGTGAACTTGACGAGTCCCCCATGGACTCGCCGAGTCCAGCAGTCAGACAACAAGTTTTTCGACTTTCTTCAACTTTAAGCACAAATAACAAACAAACAAGCCTAGGCTCTGATACCACTGATGGATTTTGAACATTCTAACACTTCCTAAGTGTACATGCAACCCTAATAACCTTGGATCTATGTTTGTCTAATTATCATGCAAAGTTGAATTTCCAAGGTTATATTCCTATCTAGCATACATGGGGAAAAATTTAACTTGAATGAAAGATAGAATAACTTACCTTGTTGTTGCTTATGTTCCTTGAAACCTTGTGAGCCTAGCACCCCAAGTGTGATGCCTCAAATGCTTCACACAACACCAAATGCTCTTGGAAAGACTCTTGAGATAATACACACTTCTTCAAATCGGCCAAGCCCTCTAGTTTCTTATGTCTAGCCGATTTTGGTGGAGAATGGGATCCTTATATAGTGTTGACACATCTAGGGTTACACCATGTAAACCCTAATGTGTCATGACTCTTCATTTCCATGACCCATGGGTTTGTAACTCCCATGGAGCATCCATGGAGCATCCTATGGGTAGAACCCAACTTGATAATCCATGGAGCCTCTTAGCCCACTATACAAGATATGAATGATTTACATAATCAACCCATATATTTAATTAGTTATCCTTTGATCACTTAATTAATTCCAAATTAATTCTTTGATCAAACTAATCAAATAATATTATTAATATATTAGAACTTATAATATATTAATAATCTCCAAGTGTTATTTCTCTCATTTAGTCTATCCAATTGCATGGTGCCATGCAACCCAAATGGACCATGCCGGGTCGGGTCAAGTACACACCCGAAATAATTATGGACTTAGACACCTTATCCAACAATTTATGCATGGAAAGAGGCTAGACTAGATAGAGTGAGTGACTGAGAGGTCCAAATCTGGAACTATTTCCTTGTGATGAGTCCAGATCTGATTTTGACCCCATTTTGCACGAAGAATGGCCATTTACTTCCAAGAAAATGGATCTAATCAACTAGAGATCAAGGTGACGACTTTATACCTTAAGATGATGGCCAAAACAGAGTAGATGTTGGATCTACTGCTTCTTTCCAACTCCTTCTTCATTAAGCTCTAAAATCCTTCACAAATACCCGGAAATTGCTCACAAAATCTCTTTCTCTCACCCATGAGGGTGCAAGGTCGATTTAGGGTTTTCTCTGGCTAATTGAGTGATAAGGGAGGCCACAAGAGGCAAGATATGTTCTTTAAATAGGGTGTAAACTCTAAAAATTAGGGTTTTTCTTTATAGCTCCTACTCATCGAGTCAGGGGCTTCTGACTCGTCGAGTAGGTACCAAGCCCGCGTCCTTATAACAGTCTCTACTCGACGAGTTGGAGCACCCCAACTCGCCGAGTCCATGCACAAAACCCTAAAAATCTTATTAGGTAATCAATACATGGAACATGTGTTATAAGTCTCCCCTAATTGAACTAGACTTTGTCCTCGAAGTCTACTAACCCAAAAAAAATTGGGTAGTGGTCTCGCATCTCGTCCTCCGGCTTCCAAGTCTACTTGGAGCCCCTACGTTGCTTTTATTGCACCTTCACCAGCTTCACTTCCTTGTTCCGAAGAACCTTTGTCTTCCTATCTAGGATTGCAACTGGCCTCTCAATATTTTTTAGGCTTTTGTCCACCTGGATGTCGTCCAGCGAAACGACTGCGGCCTCGTTGGTGATATGCTTCCGAAGCTATGACACATGGAAAATGTTGTGAATCTGGAAGATCCAAGCGATATGCCACCTTGCCCACCTAGGCCTTAATCCAGAACGGACCTATATATCGAGGTCCTAGCTTGCCCCTCTTTCGAAACCTTAGGACTCCCTTCGATGGTGACACTTTCAGTAAAACAAAATCCCCCACCTAGAACTCAAGATCTGATCGCCGCCGGTCAACATAACTTTTCTAACGGCTCTGCGTGACCTGCATCCGATCGCGCGCACCTGTTGGATCAGCCCGATAGTCTTGAGCACTACCTCCGTGCTCCTCATGACCCGGTGCCCAACCTCGCCCCAACAAACTGGGGTCCTGCATCTCCTACCATACAACATCTCAAATAGCGGTCGGTCGATACTGGCATGGTAACTAGTATTGTATGAAAACTCTGCCAACGGGAGGTATGTATCCCAACTCCCTCCAAAATCCAACACGCATGCTCGAAGCATATCCTCAAGTGTTTGGATCATCCTCTCACCCTATCCATCTGTCTGGGGGTGGTACGCTGTGCTAAAATGCAGCTAAGTGACCAGTTCCTCGTGGAACTTCTTCCAAAACCTAGATGTGAGCCGAACATCCCTATCAGAGACTACCGACACTAGCACCTCATGTCTTGCCACCACCTCTCACACATAAATATCCGCCAACTTCTCATCGGATATACTCTCACAGATCGGAATAAAGTTGGAACTCTTTGTCAATCTGTCCACAATCACTCATATGGCATCCACACCCTCGCCGTCCTTGGTAACTTCATGATGAAGTCGATAGTGATCTCTTCTCACTTCCACAAGGGAATGGGTAGCGGATGAACCTTACCATGAGGTCGCTGATGCTCGGCCTTGACCTTCCTGCAGGTCAAGCAATGCTCTACAAACCAAGTGATCTCCCGCTTCATGCAGGGCCATCAATAACTTAGCCTCAAGTCTTTATACATTTTCTTAGCCCCAGGATGGATATAGAACTTGGACTTATGGACCTCCTCCAAAATATTCTGCCTCACTCCCCCAGATGTTGGAACCCACACTCGTCCACACCGGGTCAAGAGACCCTGACCATTTCGGATGAACAAAGGAATGTGTACATGTATCCTATCTAACTTCCAATTCTCCTTGTTCAAACCCTCCACCTGTGCCTCCTTGATCATATCCAGAAAAGGAGAGATCACAGTCATCCTCAAACAAACGTTCCCAATCGGGGATCCTGCCACCTTGTGGCTCAAAACATCGGCCACCACGTTGGCCTTCCTTGGGTGATATAGGATCTCACAATCATAATCCTTCAATACGTCCAACGGCCTCCTCTGTCGCATGTTGAGGTTCTGCTAATTCATCAAATACTTCAAACTCTTATGATCAGTATAGATGGTGCACCGCACCCCATATAGGTAGTGCCTCCAAATCTTGAGGGCAAACACCACCGCCCCAAACTCCAGGTCATGTGTGGGGTAGTTCACCTCATGAGGCTTCAACTTCCTCGAGGCGTAAGTTATCACATGCCCCATCTGCATCTGTACCGCACCTAACCCTAAAATCGATGCATCATAGTACACCACCAAATCGTCTAAACCCTCAGGTAGTACTAGAATCGGAGCCTCGCATAGCCTCCGTCCTAGGGTCTCAAAATGCAACTGTTGATCTGTGCCCCACCGAAATGTCCCATTCTTCTTGATCAAGCGAGTCAAAGGCACAACAATCTTGGAGAAATCCTGAATAAATCTCCGATAATAGCCCGCTAGACCCAAGAAGCTACAGATCTCGGAAGCATTATTCGACACTTCCTACCGCATCACTGCCTCAACCTTGGCTGGATCAACCGAAATACCCTCCTGGTTGATGATGTGACCCAAAACTACTTCTCGCATCCAGAAATCACACTTGGAGAACTTAGCATATAGCCTCTCAACCCTCAGGGTCTCCAACACCTCTCTCAAGTGTTGCTCATGCTGCTCCTTGGTCTTAGAATAGACCAAGATATCATCAATAAAAACGATCACCAAACAATCCAACATTGGTCTGCACACCCTGTTCATGAGATGCATGAACATTTTCTGGGCATCGATGAGACTAAATGGCATCACCACAAACTCATAGTGTCCATACCGAGTCTTGAAAGTTGTATGCGGTATATCCTCATCCCGAATGCTCATCTGATGATATCCCGACCGACGATCAATCTTGGAAAACCAAGACGCGTCCTGCAGCTGACCGAACAAATCATCGATCCTCGTTAGTGGATAATGGTTCTCCACCGTTAGTTTGTTCAACTCTTGATAATCAATGCGCATCTTGTATGATCCATTTTTTTTTTTCATGAACAGGATTGGAGCTCCCTACGGGGAACTGCTCGGATGGATAAACCGTTGATCTAGCACCTCCTGAAGCTACGTAGATAGCTTCTGCATCTTAGGCGGTCCTATCTACCACCCTGCTGTAGAAATCTCTGAGCCCTCGCTGCTGAACAGAGGGTTGGCCCTTGCAAGGCCCTCTCACCTTGAATAACCAGTTGTCTCCCACATGGGGTTTGAACCCTTACCAAATGGCTCTCTCAATCAATCATGGCCCTATTAGCCCCCAACCAGTCCTTCCCGACAATCACCTTCAAACCTCGCAACGGTATCGGGACTAGATAAACCCAAAACCTCTCTCCACGAACATTCTGGACACAGTCCCGATACACCCTCGCAGCACTCACAATGAGGTCATCTGTAACCATTACCTCGATCGGGAAATCCTAAGTTCCCGACGCATCCCAAAACCTCTTACTAAGCGCGAGAGACATGACTGATTGGGTAGCTCCCGAATCGAACAAAACATGAGCCGATATACCATTTGTGACAACCCGAAGTTCGTTCCGTTGTAGTAACCCGTTCCGTCGTTAAAACTTCTTCGTATTGAATTGTTTCCGTTCGTTTCAAAAAAAATTAAGTCATTTGTTTGAGTTTGTTAAAATGACTTAATAGTTATCCAAATACGTTACAAATCCATGGAAACGCCCCAATTTATTATTTGGAAAAAGAATCGTTTTATTCCGTCAAATTATAAAAATAATTAAATCCGGTACGACCAAAAGCCTCGCTTGACGACAGTATCGGGTAGAATTCCACCGTGTCCCAAAATTTTAGCATATATAAAGTTGAGAGAGCCTCATTTGAAGCCTTTCCATTCTCTCTCTACTTTCTCTCTCTAGAAATCGAAATCAAGCCAAAATCATCCAAAACAAGCTCCAAATCGTCAAGGTAACTATCCTAGCTTCTAGTATAACACCTTTGGCCTTCAAATTCGTGAAAAATATGAGGATTTGGACCATAAACATGTGTTTACAGTCCTAGAACCTCCTTAGGCCGTGAACACATGTAATGAGGGGTTTTGAGCCTTAAAACCCTTCCAAAACTCATTTGGAGCCTAGATATGACCTAAGGACTTGTTTGCATGGACTTAGAACACCTTTAACTCTTCAATTGGGACATAAGCATGAGTTTACGGCCCAAGGACATGCTTGGACCGTAAACACCTATTCTTAGGGAGTAAACTCAATTTAAGGTGTTAGTTTGCCCCTAAACACCTCCAACAAGCTTCCAGGAGAGTATAGAACCCTATAATCCTTCAAGAAATGCACCAAATCTTACACAAATGGGACAATCTTGAGTTTACGGTCCAAGAACATTCTTAGACCGTAAACTCATCTCCTTAGACCTTGAACTCATTCAATGGGTGTTAAAGTGCCCTTAACACCTTGTATGGCTTAGAAATGGGTCTGGAACTCAATATGCTTAACTTTCAACCACCAAAACCCATGAATCTTGGGCAAACATGAGTTTAAAGTAGTAAACTCGAGTTTAAGGTAGTAAACTCGTGTTTAAGGTAGTAACCTCGTGTTTAAGGTAGTAACCTCGTGTTTAAGGTAGTAAACTCGAGTTTAAGATAGTAAACTCGTGTTTAAGGTAGTAAACTCGTGTTTAAGGTAGTAAACTCGTGTTTAAGGTAGTAAACTCCCGAATAACATCTTCATAGACCGTAAACTCTTATCCAAGGTCATTTAGAGTCCCAATCACTTCCTAAGCCATGGAATCAATCCTAGAACCTTCCCGTGTGCATTGTATGACCATTTGGCACCATAAAACCTCATATTCATGAGTTCACGGCTGTGAACTCATATGTTTATGGTATTAGGGCCGTAAACTCCCTAAGGAGTTAACTCTTGAAGTCCAAACTCGTTATCCAAGCCATACACGTCCGTAGATGTCACCCGGGTCACTCTAAACACTTGATTTGAAGTGTTTTCGCTCATTGGAGTGTATTATCATATCTAATTAGTGTTTTTAAATCTAATTAGATATATTTGTGTATTATTTAAAATTACATAAGAACCTCGCACGTATTCAAGCCTCGATTCGACGCTTAGCATCCGAAACGTCACATTTTCTCGTCCGGTGAGTTCATACCCCTACCCTTTTTCAGTGGTTTTACAATGTTTTCAGGGGGGAATACAAGCAAAATAGAAATGTTTTCAAAACCTTAAATTGATGTATTTCAATAAATATCTGGGAAACTTATAAATATCTTTACCCCTTATGTATTATGCTGAGCATAAGGGATGTTTTATCAATTATAATTACGTATATTTCAGTAAAGGAAACAATCAAACTAATCAAATTATTATGGGAATAATTTGGGGATCTTCAGTACTCGTTTTATGAATTTGGATTTCAAGTAATGTTAAAAGATAAACTATGTCTGATTCAGTTTATCTCAGTTTCATTTAGAATGTTTTGCCAGATAATTTCATTGTATATAACTGTATTCATTGTATTATGTTTCATATCGCTTAGTATGTTTGATATCGTTTGAGAATACCATGAATAATTTAGTACTAGTTTGTGAGATTTGTCATTACCCTTTTGGGTTATTAGTAAATCCTCCTCGGAAGTGTAACCAGAGTCTCCTGGAGGGAGAGCGTGGAATTTGTGAATAGATCTATTCGGGACTGACAATCACACACCTTAACTGCTAGCTACAGTTAGGCGGGCACGCCTGGGGTGACAAATTCTTCGATATAGTTTCGACGTCTTACAAACTTCAAGGAGGTCACGTTGTTGTATCAGCATGGTTACCCGACTGACAATACGTATTAATATAAGCTTATTCACGGAATTTAATTTCACATCTACTTTCTATCTATAGTTCCTATATCTAGTACGGGATGGTAGTCCCATGGTTTTGTATCTTATATCTAGTACGGGATAATAGTCCTATGCTCTTGAATCTATATCTAGTACGGGATGATAATCCCATGGTTTTTAATCTATATCTAGTACGGCATGATAGTCCTATGGTTTTAAATCTATATCTATCTATAGTTTTGTGTATATCAAACTATTTTATAACTGGTGCGGGATAGTAATCCCATGATTTTCAGTAAATAGTTTTATGTGTAAAACTTTACAATGTGGTCTTTAACTAAAACTTTACTTTTAAGAAAATATATGATTTTCTTGGATTCGTAACTTTTTCGAAAAACTAAAGGAAACTTAAACATTTTCAGAAAACAAACATCTTATGAACTCACCAGCTTTATGCTGATTTTCAAACCGCTTGTATTCTCAGGTCCACATTAGACAGGTACTCGATGATCTCTTTTGGCGAAGACGGAGTGCGTAGAAGACACGTCCTACTTTTGTTCATATATACTATGTAAAACACTTGTACAACTTTACTTTTGATCAAATGTAAACTTTTATATGTAATGTAATGGTTGTTAACTTTGCTTACTATGTGCATTGGATTTGATACTCAACGTGGAGTCAACCCCGAAAATGTTTCCGCCTTCGGTTTTCGGGGTGTGATAGATTGGTATCAGAGCCCTTGTTTATAGTGAACTGAGTATACCAAACCTTACATGGTATAAGACTCTAAACACTAAGGGGCCTAAGTGCTCTGAACTAAAAGTATACCTTAAAATATAAGTATTTTCAAAAGTATACAAGTATATCGAACCGTCGAGATCCGTAACCACAAATAGAACAAAACATAAGTAAATGGGTGTTGTTTGCTGCGGTTAAACCTGGGCAGTTATGTAGTCGTGTCTAGGGTCAATATAGCCTGGCCAACTATATTCATTCGAGACATGGCCAACATGTGCGTGGGAGTGACTGTGGTGTGTGGCATGCCTAAAAATTACCTTAATATCCCAAACATCGAACCGTGGTTGCAACGAATCATGAAATACTATGGGAGTATTTCTCGGACCAATTCTTTGTAGAAATCCTCATTCACGCGTTGTTCCTTGATCATTCCTTAAGCGATAATTTATCTGCTTTGATAACTCCTTCCTGTTTTATCGCTTATTCGGAATATATAACTATCATATCTCTTGATTCAATTCGGAGGACTTATCTTCCTCTCTTCCCTGATCTTATTAGATCAAGATGCCTCCAAGAAAGAGACCCAGCTCAAAGTCCAACAACAACCCTCCTCCGCCATCACCTTCTCTTCAAATTGATCTTGTAACCCTTCAGACACTTTTTACGGCCGCAGTGACAGCAGCCATGTCACAAAGGAACCCCAGTAGTTCATGAGGTGATCCCCAACCCCAGAACCTAGAAGATAGTCAAGGACACCGAAAAAGGGGTTCTTATAAAGACTTCATGAACACGAAACCTACATCCTTCGATGGCACTGGAGGTGTCATTTCCCTAACTCGATGGTTCGATAAAATCGAATCTATTTTCGAAATTTGTGCCTGCTCTGAGTCGGATAAAGTAAAGTTCGCCGCTTGTACCTTCACCGATAAAGCCTTAACTTGGTGGAACGGCCGAGTCAAATCCTTAACTTTACCTGTAGCTAATGCTATGGGTTGGGAGGCCATGAAGGATCTTCTTCTTGCCGAGTACTGCCCACGAGGCGAGATGCAAAAGTTGGAGCATGAACTATGGAATCTAAGGATTCAAGGTTCCGACATAGCCGCCTACACTTCAAGGTTTGACAACGTGGCGCTACTCTGCTCGGGAATGGTTATCCTGGAGAGTAAGAAGATAGAGAGATTCATCTGGGGGTTGACCCAGCCAACAAAAGGAAACGTCTTAGCTACGAGGCCGGATACTTACGACAGCGCCAAATGCCTAGCGCAAATTCTAATCCACCATGAAGATAACCCTGATGAGGAAGCTGCCGCTCCTGAGCTAACTAAGAGTAGTGGTGGAAGTAAAAAGAAATTCTGGAACAAGCGGAAGGCCCAAAGTACTCAGGGATCTTCTAAGAAACAGCAAACAATAGCAGTCCACACTGCTACTGTCCCTTCTGTCGTCACTGCCGTCGGATCTACAGCTCAGACTCCTACAAGTGGATATACCGGTACCCTTCCTTGGTGTGACAAATGCAGCTACCATCATCGTACTCTTGGACCATGCCGCGAAAGACTCTACAACAATTATGGCAAGAAGGACCACCATGCTCGAAGCTGCAGAAAGCCAGCCCAATCAACCAACCAATCATCCGGAGCAGGTGTCAGTCGGGCCTGCTCCGGTTGCGGTGAAGTAGGGCATTTCAAGAGAAATTGTCCCAAAGCAGCAGCAACTGGCAACGCTGTAAGAGTCCTACCTATAGGACAAGGTGAGGCAGCTGCTGATCCCACCGTTGCTACAGGTATATTCTTCCCCGAGAGCCCTTATACTTGCAAACTTTTTCGATTATATTGTTGGAGAGTATTTGTTATCCATTCAACCAAACATCACCTTAACCTTAGTCCTCCATTAGTAACCGAAATGTCTGCCATCGAGATGTCTAACAACGAGAATGAGGACGTTGGCAATATATTTGTGGGTTGAACCCTTACCCTTGGCGATCATCCTTTTCCCATCGATCTTATGTTGTTTTTGCAAGTAAGAACTTTGAAATATTCATTGGCATGGATTGATTGAGTCTCAATCGTGCTGATATCCTTGTTCCGAAAAATCTATCCATCTCATCCTTCCCCTAGTCAAACTCTTATCATCTGAGACGATAAACTTAGTTCCAGTTATTGTATCATCTCGTACGTCAAAAGCTTGAAGGGAGCTTCCCCGAAAAGAGTGCTATGCATTCCTAACCCACGTGATTCACGAGAAAAAGGAAGTTAGAGACCTTGAGAATGTCCCCGAAATCTGTGACTTTCCTGATGTATTTCTTGCATAGCTCTGGGAATTCTTTCCGAACGTCAGGTTGAAGTTTCACATCGATCAAATTCCTGGAGCAGACCCTATAGCCAAATCTCTGTATTGATAGACTTCAGCAGAAACGTAGGAGTTACCCAGTCAACTTGATGAGTTGACTGTCAAAACCGATATCCTCTTTTCTCGAATAGATGACCATTTCGATGCACCTCAGAGAACCAACCACTTCTCAAAGGTAAACCTTAGGTCAAGGTACAATCAAGTATGAGTCCATGAGAGAGATGTTCCTTAGACAGTATGCAGAACTCAATATGGTTACCATAAGTTCGTAGTGATGCACATCGGACAAACCACTTCCGTTGGTCATGGAGTAGACAACGAAGACATATGTGTGGAATCCTCCTAAGATCAAGGGAATAGAGAATTAGTCGGCACCGAAGATACCCACAGAAACCCGTCAATTCATGGGTCTCGTTGGCTACTATTGCAGGTTCATCCAGAAATTTTCCTGAATCGTTAAAAACCCTAACCATTTTGACACCGAAAGATGTACCCTCTTGTAGGAGGTCTTACTCTGGAAAGACATAGTGCACCTTGGAAAGAGCGGAAAACTTAACTCGTGGTACATTAGACTCTTCGAGATCCTCGTTAGGATCGATCCGTAACCATCAAACTTCGACTACCCTTAGGATTTAGTAGCATCCATCCGGTATTCTATGTCTCTGTCCTTAGGAAGTGTCTACCTGACGAAACCCTGATAATCCCGTCGATGTGACCAAAGTCGTATCCCAATAGTGAGGGTTCGCTGGAATGTCAAGCGGAAACCCGATTTCTCTTGGGAGCGTGAAGACTCGAAGCAGTAGATTCATCCATATCTCTTTTCAATTCATGAACTGTATCTTAATCTTTGAATTTTGGGACGAAATTCCCTCTAATGGGGGGATAATGTGACAACCCAAAGTTTGTTCCGTTGTATTAACCCGTTCCGTCGTTAAAAATTCTTCGTCTTGAATTGTTTCCGTTCGTTTAAATAAAATTATGTCATTTATTTGAGTTTGTTAAAATGACTTAATAATTATCCAATGTTAGAAATCCATGGAAACGCCCCAATTTATTATTTGGAAAAATAATCGTTTTATTCCGTCATATTATAAAAATAATTAAATCGGGTACGACCAAAAGCCTCGCTTGACGACAGTATTGGGTAGAATTCCACCGTGTCCCAAAATTTCAGCATATATAAAGTTGAGAGAGCCTCATTTGAAGCCTTTCCACTCTCTCTCTACTTTCTCTCTCTAGAAATCGAAATCAAGCCAAAATCATCCAAAACAAGCTCCAAATCGTCAAGGTAACTATCCTAGCTTCTAGTATAACACCTTTTGCCTTCAAATTCGTGAAAAATATGAGGATTTGGACCATAAACATGTGTTTATGGTCCTAGAACCTCCTTAGGTCGTGAACACATGTAATGAGGGGTTTTGAGCCTTAAAACCCTTCCAAAATTCATTTGGAGCTTAGATATGACCTAAGGACTTGTTTGCATGGACTTAGAACACCTTTAACTCTTCAATTGGGACATAAGCATGGGTGTACGGCCCAAGCACATGCTTGGACCGTAACCACCTATTCTTAGGGAGTAAACTCAATTTAAGGTGTTAGTTTGCCCCTAAACACCTCCAACAAGCTTCCATGAGAGTATAGAAGACTATAATCCTTCAAGAAATGCACCAAAACTTACACAAATGGGAAAATCTTGAGTTTACGGTCCAAGAACATTCTTAGACCGTAAACTCATCTCCTTAGACCTTAAACTCATTCAATGGGTGTTAAAGTGCCCTTAACACCTTGTATGGCTTAGAAATGGGTCTAGAACTTTGTATGCTTAACTTTCAACCACCAAAACCCATGAATCTTGGGTAAACATGAGTTTAAAGTAGTAAACTCGAGTTTAAGGTAGTAAACTCGTGTTTAAGGTAGTAAACTCGTGTTTAAGGTAGTAAACTCGTGTTTAAGATAGTAAACTCGAGTTTAAGGTAGTAAACTCGTGTTTAAGGTAGTAAAATCGTGTTTAAGGTAGTAAACTCCCGAAGAAGATCTTCATAGGCCGTAAACTCTTATCCAAGGTCATTTAGTGTCCCGATCACTTCCTAAGCCATGAAATCAATCCTAGAACCTTCCCGTGTGCATTGTATGACCGTTTGGCACCATAAAACCTCACATTCATGAGTTCACGGCCGTGAACTCATATGTTTATGGTCTTAGGGCCATAAACTCCCTAAGGAGTTTACTCTTGAAGTCCAAACTTCTTATCCAAGCCATACACGTCCGTAGATGTCACCCGGGTCACTCCAAACACTTGATTTGAAGTGTTTTCGCTCATTGGAGTGTATTGTCATATCTAATTAGTGTTTTAAAATCTAATTAGATATATTTGTGTATTATTTAATATTACATAAGAACCTCGCGCGTATTCAAGCCTCGATTCGACACTTAGCATCCGAAACGTCACATTTTCTTGTCCGGTGAGTTCATACCCCTACCCTTTTTCAATGGTTTTTCAATGTTTTTAGGGGGGGAATACAAGCAAAATAGAAATGTTTTCAAAACCTTAAATTGATGTATTTCAATAAATATCTAGCAAACATATAAATATCTTTACCGCTTATGTATTATGCTGAGCACAAGGGATGTTTTATCAATTATAATTACATAGATTTCAATAAAGTAAACAATCAAACTAATCAAATTATTATGGGAATAATTTGGGGATCTTAAGTACTCGTTTTATGAATTTGGATTTCAAGTAATGTTAATAGATATGTCTGATTCAGTTTATCTCAGTTTCATTTAGAATGTTTTTCCAGATAATTTCATTGTATATAACTGTATTCATTGTATTATGTTTCATATCGCTTTGTATGTTTGATATCGTTTGAGAATACCGTGAATAATTTAGTACTAGTTTGTGAGATTTGTCATTACCCTTTTGGGTTATTAGTAAATCCTCATCGGAAGTGTAACCAGAGTCTCCTGGAGGGAGAGCGTGGAATTTGTGAATAGATCTATTCGGGACTGACAATCCCACACCTTAACTGCTAGCTACTGTTAGGAAGGCACGCCTGGGGTGACAAATTCTTGGATATAGTTTCGACGTCTGACAAATGTCAAGGAGGTCTCGTTGTTGTATCAGCATGGTTACCCGACTCACAATGCGTATTAATATAAGCTTATTCACGGAATTTAATTTCACATCAACTTTTTATCTATAGTTCCTATATCTAGTACGGGATGGTAGTCCCATGGTTTTGTATCTTATATCTAGTACGGGATAATAGTCCTATGGTCTTGAATCTATATCTAGTACGGGATGATAATCCCATGGTTTTTAATCTATATCTAGTACGGGATGATAGTCCTATGGTTTTAAATCTATATCTATCTATATTTTTGTGTATATCAAACTATTTTATAACTGGTACGGGATAGTAATCCCATGATTTTCAATAAATAGTTTTATGTGTAAAACTATACAATGTGGTCTTTAACTAAAACTTTACTTTTAAGAAAATATATGATTTTCTTGGATTCGTAACTTTTTCGGAAAACTAAAGGAAACTAAAAGATTTTCAGAAAACAAACATCTTATGAACTCACCAGCTTTATGCTAATTTTCAAACCGCTTGTATTCTCAGGTCCACATTAGACAGGTACGCGATGATCTCTTTTGGCGAAGACGGAGTGCGCAGAAGACACGTCCTACTTTTGTTCATATATACTATGTATCACACTTGTACAACTTTACTTTTGATCAAATGTAAACTTTAATATGTAATGTAATGGTTGTTTACTTTGCTTACTATGTGCATTGGATTTGATACTCAACGTGGAGTTAACCCCGAAATTGTTTCCGCCTTCGGTTTTCGGGGTGTGACACCATTGGCAAAAAAGGTCCCTATACATACGCACAATGTACACATAATCACTGGAATTAAACATAGAGCAGAGAAGAATAAAGATGTATCAACAACAGCGTCTGGTGCTGCCCGAGCCTCCTCGATAGTTAACTGAAATGCACGGCTCTTCACCACTGGAGCATCAGCCTTAGCAGGGCATCCATCAGTAATTTTCATCGTGGGGGGTGCATGTGCTGCCACTGCTTCTCCCCATCCCTACAACCTCGGACAATCTGCCTAATTATGGTCGAACTGGTTGCAGTGAAAACAAATCAAGCCCTTCTTAGGGCAATCCCTGCTCAAGTGGCCCTGCTGGCCACATGCGTAGCATCCCAAGCCTGTTATCCGACAAGATCAAGTGTGCGGCTTACCACACTTAGCACACTGGCCTCGGCCCTGCTGGCCCCTAGTGGATCAATACGAGGTGATAGGCTTTTTAGCCTGACCTACTACTGTCTGTGCCTTCTTAGGCTTCCACTTGGTGCGGAAGTCCAACTCCATCTCCCGCTCACGAGCCTTTTCCACCATCTCATTCAGCATTTTGTACCTTGTGAAACTCGCAAACTCCTGAATATCATCCCTCAACTTGGAATGATTATTGTGTTCTCCTCATGTCCTCATTGGTAGCATACTGTGGGATCAACAATGCCCATTCCCGAAAACTGGCGATGATCTCCGCCATAGTCTCGGTGGTCTGTTGGAGCTCCTGAAACTGTCTCACCATCCTCTGCACCTCAATGGCTTGTGCAATCTCCAAATCAAATTGCCTAACAAACTCGGCCCATGTCATCTCAGCCACACTGGCTGCTCCCACCTGGCTAGTAACCTTGCTCCACCAGTCTTGGGCTCTGTCTCTCAGCATACAAAATGTAAAACCCACCTTTTCCGCATCCGGGCAAGAACTCTTGCGCTGGGCGTTCTCAATATCCGGCCCCAGCGTCGGCTGACAATGGGGTCCCTAGCCCCAAAAAACTCTGGCACCCCGCACACCTTGAACTCTCGGAATTAAGGAGTTCGGGCCCCAACTTGGCGTGCAACAATCTCGGCTCTGAATTCCTTGAGTACATACCTTTGATGGGAACTTGCTCTATACCTTCTTCTCGAACCAAATTCTTGCACCCAAACCACCGATCCATGTAACCTATTCTTCTGAAACCATAAACTCGAATACCCAGTTCTC
This sequence comes from Lactuca sativa, assembly GCF_002870075.4. NCBI lineage: Eukaryota > Viridiplantae > Streptophyta > Magnoliopsida > Asterales > Asteraceae > Lactuca > Lactuca sativa. The sequence continues at coordinate 90,610,803 of NC_056627.2, forward strand.
CCTCACTTTGGGTTTGAACTATCACCATGACATTGCAACAAACACACTTCAAACCATCTCAATATGATCTCCTAGATAAATACCCATGGAATGTATAGCACAACACAATATGATCTCCTAGATAAATACCCATCAAACTCAATACGTTTCGAATCTGAGATAGAGAACTCGGAAACTTCCCAATCATAACTATCTCTATCATCAAGAATCTCAAGTAGATGCACAAGCAATTAGTCTGATAGTCCATTCATAGCACTGATTCTATATCTTAGAACAAATGGAATACCACACACTTCGCCTCTGAATCACAAACCATCACTTCATTGCGATAATCAACCATAAAAACAAGAGGTATCATCTTCATAATCGAGATACAACATAGACAATAAAAGTTGTCGTTCCGGATTCACTTCTCCTGATCACATGGAACAACCTACTAGAACACACTATAACTAAACTCAAATAAGGCGTACCCTTGTTCTCATCTTGTACAGTCTCTACGAAAATGACTCACCTTCCAAATATGTAATATCTTGAGGCGATCAATCCATAAGAATCCTTTTGTGCATTTCCACCCTTGTAGCAGATAATGCAACCATCTAGTTCCCCACTTGGGATTCCTCCAAATTATAAACCATACTCAATATCTCTCCTTCCCCCAACATAGAAAATTAGAAGAACATAATCCTCATCATTGAAAATGACATCATAAGCCATTGTTTGATCTCTTAGTCTCAGGCTGCAATGCTCAAGCCGCTCATCCCAATCACTCCCTCCCTGAGTCCCACTACTCAGACTGGCACTACCTCAAGCAAGGCCCTCTAATTCCTCAAAATCAACTACTCATCTAGATTTGTACTATTCAATCCCAAACTGACATGGCCAATATGGCCCAAACAATAACCACACTCATTTTCATCCTAAACAACCATAACCAAAAGGCTGATAAATACTAGAATGCTGCAACGGATTCAAGGTTCGAAACCATGTTCCTACCCTCAACTAGCTCCTTATAATTTCCATGACCTTCCTTAATTCGAGTACGGATCCTATACTTTCGATAGTACGGGTCTAATACTACCTTCCACACCTATCCGTACTTTCCTTATAATCATCCTAAATCCTCTAGGTCACTTCCTCATAAAGAGACCTTCCAAATATGCTAAGCAGTGCACATCTCGTACTAAAGCGCTTCTTAGGCTCTCCTAGGATCCCCACCTCACTGTGTCATCATCTACAAAAGGACTCCCGTCAATGTTGGCTAACTACTTCAAGAATACAACTACACGTAACAAAAACATTTGAGTAAAAGACCCAACTCTATGACGGTTATACTCAGATGAGAGTTTCATCATAGGGCCAGATCAATCGCTCTGAGATTATTTAATCTTTGTAGCAGGTTACTTTACATATTCACGCAATAAAAACTTACATCAATATGAGTCCGATAAAGCACAAATCAAGTAGCATTAGAGCATCTAGATCTAAAAGCATTATATAATCATCCAGTCCTATCTCATAAGCTCCTAAAGATCTCTAGTAACTAGAATGAATTAATACGAGCTTACAAAATAGGCACAAGGCATCTCTCCTAATTAGGCATCCTACCATGCAACAGTAAGCAGATCCATACTCCTAATCTAGCATGCAATTTTCATATACTCATATCAAACATCAATGATAAACAAGCATGACTATTTTGGGAAATACTTACATGATCTTGAATGGTTACACGCATCATACCGTCTTTTATATTGAAAACCTTTTCTAGAAAATTGTTTTCTTTTAGAAAATTTTGCTAGTTCATCATTTTGAATTCAGGCACACCCGAGAGTATGCCTAAATCCCTCAAACCAAGGCTCTGATACCAACTTGTAATATCCCGAAATTCAGCTCAAATTTTTCTTTTTAAAATTTAGTGATTATTCAATTAACAACTTAATAAAATCTTGTATAAACTATTTACTCAAAACATTTATTAGAGTAACATTAAAAAGTTATCATGTGGACAAATCTCCAAAAGATACGATACAATCGAGCTGCGCCCTTCCTTTAATATAAGAAAACCTGAAAACCTTTAAGCCATAATTTGTATGTACAAACCTTAGTGAATTTCCCTAAAGTATCACATACAACACAATACAAATAAACAACTATGAGTTATTAGCAACCCTTAATGCCACCCGAAGTCTCAGTGGGAAATCAGCATGCCCTGTGGGTTATCAACAACCCTGGAGACTACCCAAAGTCTCAGCACAAACAACAACACATATCACAGTAACGTCAAATAGGCTCAGCTGGTTAGCACACACACACACACACACACATATATATATATATATATATATATATATATATATATATATATATACATATATATATATATATATATATATATATATATATATATATATATACTACCATAAACTAAATTAGCAATTAAGGCAATTATCCAAACAGAATTAGTCCCTAGACAAGTCTAATTCATAACTTAGGGAAAAAGATCATTTTGCCCCTTCCAAGACCAAAACCCTCATAAATTGACCAAAAATCACACTCGGTCAAAAAGTCAATAGTCAACACAGTTCACCATATGCACACCGTACTATGGCTATACATTTAGCCTAGAGCACAAAGCTTGAAAACGAGCTCCCAGTTGGCTACATTGGGCACAGCCAGATTTATGCTCAACATACTCTTCCTAAACCTAAGTATGAATTTTTAAGCTCTTAATCATTAAGACACATCACGTCAACTTCAGATTTGACCCTAAAAGGCATTCTAATCCATAAAGTCTCAAAGTTTATGTATTTTAATGGATAAAGAGAGCTTAATCCCAAAACCCTAACTTCTAAAATCACCAAAAACTCCATAACTCATGCAAGGATGAAAGGAAAGGATCAATCTAGCATTTTTACGACACCATGCACTAAAAAATGTCTAAAAGGATAGTTCAAATGTTTTGGAGTAGTTCATACAGACAAGGACCAAGCTGTTGGGACAAAAAGCTCATAAAACCCAAAACTAGCTAGATCTAACAAATGAATCATCAAGGTTCGAACTTTATACCTTCTAGAGTTTAGAAAAGCAATGTAGGTTATGGATCCACAAACTGGAGCTTTAACATAAAGTCTCAAAGTTTATGTATTTTCATGGATAAAGAGAGCTTAATCCCAAAACCCTAACTTCTAAAATCACCAAAAACTCCATAACTCATGCATGGATGAAAGGAAAGGATCAATCTAGCATTTTTACGACACCATGCACTAAAAAATGTCTAAAAGGATAGTTCAAATGTTTTGGAGTAGTTCATACAGACAAGGACCAAGCTGTTGGGACAAAAAGCTCATAAAACCCAAAACTAGCTAGATCTAACAAATGAATCATCAAGGTTCGAACTTTATACCTTCTAGAGTTTAGAAAAGCAATGTAGGTTATGGATCCACAAACTGGAGCTTTAACATAAAGTCTCAAAGTTTATGTATTTTCATGGATAAAGAGAGCTTAATCCCAAAACCCTAACTTCTAAAATCACCAAAAACTCCATAACTCATGCATGGATGAAAGGAAAGGATCAATCTAGCATTTTTACGACACCATGCACTAAAAAATGTCTAAAAGGATAGTTCAAATGTTTTGGAGTAGTTCATACAGACAAGGACCAAGCTGTTGGGACAAAAAGCTCATAAAACCCAAAACTAGCTAGATCTAACAAATGAATCATCAAGGTTCGAACTTTATACCTTCTAGAGTTTAGAAAAGCAATGTAGGTTATGGATCCACAAACTGGAGCTTTAACAATCAATTAGATTGGAATTCCTTTTCTTCCAAAACGGACCCAAAACACATAAAAAGGCTCAAGATTTTCTTTAGGGACTAGGGTTTTGATTTGGAGGCTCAAGAGGGTGGATGCTTATGTCAGGAAGGACCCCAAGGAGTTACAGTCCTTAATGAGGAATTAAAACCACGAAGTTAGAGTTTTAACTTTATGGCGGTATACTCAGCATACCATTAGTTATGCCCATCATAACTCTTCAAAAAACTATCTCTCCTTATCCAGTACGCTTAGCGTACTCCTAGTGTACACCGAACGTACTGCTAGACTCCCATTTCCAGCTTAACTTCAAACAACCATAACTTCTTCATTTCAACTCCATTTTCAATGATCGTTATATAAATGAAAAGGTATCAAAAGGATCTAGAATTATATCTTGATACTTATGAATAAAAATATCTCAAACTATAATCCTTAATTGATGCAAGAATATCGAAACATAACCTTTCTCATTTTACCCCTCAGCTTCCACCAAACAATCCAAGTTTTAAATAACTTATCATCATTAAACCCCTCCAATAGAGTCTAAACTCCATTCTAATGAAATACAAATTCTTTACATGGTTGGATTATGTTCCCCAAATAGTAAATTAAGAAACGTCCTCAAATAGGATGTTACATAATTCTTGGGATTGTCAGTCCTGTTTAAAGGCTATAACCCCTTGAGGCTCTTTCGATTCTCAGCTTCCACCCTGCCAAATGAATTCCTCAAAAACCTCAATCACCATTTGCAACTTTTTAGCTTTTGGAGTACTTTGTGTTCACTTTTGAAGGAAGAAGGGCATTATGGAACCCCTTAGGAGCTCAATCAGTGTAGATCCAAGATTTGCATCCACCCATCCATCTCCAGAAAGTATAAAGCTTCTACCTTGATGTTTTTTATGTTAAATCTAGTTATGCTTATAAATTTCATGCTTTTGTCACCATACCCATGGTTTATATGAGTATGAGCTACTCTATACCATTGTAGTACCATTTCCAAATGTTTTTAGGATGGTTAAGTCAGAAAAAGAGAGATTTATCATTCTCATCTACCCATCTATGTGTTCTTGAGAAATAGACAACATTATGGACCTAGGTTTTGTTTGTGTGCTCTTAGTGACCATGGAAATGCATAAAGTTAGAGATTTTATACATTAAGTTGTCCATTTTTTTTTATACATCCAAAAGGTTGAGGAGCTAATCTTCTAATTGAAGGACTTACTAATTAAGATGGTCATCAAATGGCTACACACGGCCTAAATTACCTTACGTTGGCCGTATCCCTATCTTTTCACATATCACCACCATGTGAGCTGCATGCTACACTAGGCTTCGGTTGACTAAAGATGACCATTGACTGTTAGCTGTTGACTTTGACAAAGCTTGAATTTAGGTCAAATTTAGGGTGTGGGTTGTAATTTGAGGAATTGTTAGTGTTTACTGTTTAGGTTACCTGTTGAACTAATTATCAGATCGGTGATCATTAATGATATCTTCTAGACCATGAGGTAAGTTTCTCACTGTACTCGTGCGTCGAAGGCACCAAAGTTGGCCCACTAGATTTTGTTATTTATCATTGTGTATAACATATGCTATGATGTAGTTATCTATTAGATTGTTAGATCTATATGATTACCTATATTGCTTGTTATTATTTATCTATAGGATATTTCAACATGGTGCGATTAGGTTGAAGCTTTACTTCTTTATTTTGTAAGCCAACAAACCTGAGGCAATCCAGTCCGATAACTCTAGGCCGAAGGTAATCCAATCCAATGATTGTGGATCTAATTTGCATGCCTTGTATATGTATTGTTGTGTGGGTATTTTCGGTGAACTCACTAAGCTTTGGCTTACAGTTGTTGATTTTAATGTTTCAGGTACTTCTGGTGATGCTTCTGCTTCTCAAAACTCTTCCTACAACTTCTCACTCCTCCCGAACGTGTCAAAGGTGGCATTGGATGGCACTAACTATAATGATTGGATGCGAAACATCAAGATGGTTCTTCGATACAATGGAAAAGAGTAAGTCCTTGAGAAACAACTTGTTGAGATCGATGAGGCCATTTCTACTCCTGAAGAAATAGCCACCTACAAGAAACATTACGATGACACGACTAAGTTTGCTTGCATCATGGTTGCCTCCATGATTCCTGAGTTGCAATAAAAGATGAACTTGGATCCTATCGAAAAGTTTCACAAGAGATCTCCTCAAGAAAAGTTTAAGGTCGTCAAAATGCCTATGGCGTGGAGCTCCTTGAAAGGCTTAATGTGAATTTTCATGAGGATTTAGACATTGACATGGTCCTTAACTGATTGTCTCCTTGTTATGATTGGTTCATTATGGATTATAGTTTGAACAGTATAAAGATCACATTAACCCAACTCCATAACATGTTGCAAACACCTGAGTCAAGACTAAAGAAGAATCAAACTCCTAACTATACTAATGCTCATGTCCTTTCCATTGGAAAAAAAGGAATGAAAAGGAAAGGTGCTCCTAAAAAGACTCGAAGGTCAAAGACCATGTTGGTTCACCTAGCAATGGCCCAAAATCAAAGCTTAGTTCTGATATTCCTTCTGTCAGTGATGCCAAAGAGGTCATTTTCTTCTACTGCAATGATAAGGGCCATTCGAAACGATGCTACCCCAAGTACTTGTAGGACATCAAGTATGGCAAAGCAAAGCCAGCGTCGGTAGGTATTTACACTATTCAAACTAGTAACTTATAAACTTATCGTTCATGGGTCCTCGATACAAAATGTGGTTTTCACATTCGTTCTCATTTTTAGGGACTATGAGAAACTGAAGAGGTGGAGCATGGATGGATGACTCGAATCAAGGGAAATAGGTGATCTTCTCCTATTACCAATATTGGAACTTATAGTATTATGCTTAGTAGTGATGTAAGATTAGATTTAATTACTTGTTTCTATTCGTTTTAAATGATGTGAATCATTATTTGTTTTTGTAGACATTTTATACAAGGCTTTCGATATTAGTTTAATGACATGAATGGATCGATTTTGGTTTATAAAAGAAGAATTTTCATATATTAAGCTTTACCGTGTAATGGTGTGTATGAAACTGTGATTTGTGTTGATAGCTTAGGTAATAGTGTATTTCATATTGATTTGTCTAATGGTTTTGACATGGCGTGCTTGTGGCCATGTCATCTTTGGCACATTAACAAGAAACACATCACCCAACTCCAAAAAGATGGATAGCTGTAATCATTTGACTTAAGGCAAGATGATGAATGCGAATCTTGTCTTTTAGGGAAGATGACAAAATCACCTTTCACTGAATCTTGTGAAAGATGTGAGGTTTTGTTGGATCTCATACATATAGATGTGTATGGACCCTTTAAATCCACCACAAGGGATGCTAATCGATTTTATGTAAAATTCAGAAATGATTAAAGCAAATATGTTTATATATACTTAATCAATTATAAATCAGAAACCTTTGAAAATTTCAGAGTTTAAACATGAAGTCGAGAATCAATTAGGCAGAAAGATAAAGATGCTCTGATCTAACAGAGTTAGAGAGTATCTTAGCAACCTTTCTGGTGTTGTATGTTGATTACATACTCCTTATAGGAAATGACATTCTAAATTTGCAAGAGGCAAAGTCTTGGGTTAGAAAGTGTTTTGATATGAAGGATCTAGGAGAGGCAACCTATATTCTTGGGATAAGAATATTAAGGGATAGCAAGAAAAGACTAATTAGTCTTAGTCAAAGTACATACTTGGATAAGGTACTAAAACGTTTTTATAAACAAAATTCCAAGAAAGGAAAAGTTCCAAGAAGGACATTGTTGCTAATTCTACTTGTGAATCAGAGTACATAACAGTGAGTGAAGCATCAAAGGAAGCATATTAGTTGAACAATTTCATTGGTGATCTCAGAGTAGTTCTGACCATTCAGGAGCCAATGGAACTTTTCTGTGATAATGAAGGAGCAGTTACTTTGACCAATGAACCGAGAGATCATTGTAAATCAATAAATATCAACAGAAAGTACCATTATATCAGGCATACAGTTAAAGAAGATCATCTCATAGTGAAGAGAGTTTTATCAAAAGACAATCCTACAGATGCTCTCACAAAGGATCTGAGTAGGGTTAAACATAGTCAACATGCAAGGATCATTGATTTGAGAGATGACATTAGGTTTACTAGTTAGATGATTAGTTAGAAACTTATAATAGAATAAATGGAATTGATTTAGTGATTAAATAAATGTAATAGATATTATTTATGAGTTTGTTTACTGCCTTTTTCAATTATTTATTCTTGTGTTTCGTTTTGTATGTTTTACTTCTTGAATAATTTGATTATTTAAAATTCCACAGTCTATCATACTTTAGTAAGTAAGTAGTGAATGAATATTTTCATGAATTGGATTGTAGACTGTCTAAGGGGTTTAGACATAGCAATTATGTTGCTACAACATTCATGAGAACTTAGAAAATGGAGATTGAGTATTGGATAAACCCATTCTCAGAGAATTACTTCATGGATTATATCACGAGTAATATTGAGACGATAATATCTCCTATTCTTAAAATGGAGATATACGAGTTGTAATTCATAGGTCGTTTGTACATTAGTATTGTGAAATTGCATCAGTAACTTGATGTTATAAATCATAGTTTCATGTGTGATTTGGTGAGGAAAAGATACAAGCATATGAGTCAAGCTTATTCGTTCCTTTTGCCCTGATAGGAAAAGCGATACATTTGGGCCCCTCGGTGATTTGGTGTTGACTTATAGTGCTAGGACCAGCTAGGACTAATCTGATGTGTTCAATTAGAAGTCTTATAACGTTATCATAAATCAGTAAATTAGGAAGCAAAATTTTGGACAATGAGATTGATTTTAATCCATGTCTCATAGGAGAAATATTTGATCACTTATCTAAGTAAAAATATATGATCAGATCAAATTCGGCTATTGCTTTGGAAAGCACCATCTACTGTTTACTTTAAAAGTTATACCTATAATTTAGTTTTATACTTATCCAAGTGGGATACTATTGGATTAGTTGTGTAATCTAATAAGTATATTAGTATAATCTTGAATTATTAGCAAAGTCCCTTTGAGTTTCCCTCAAAACTAGTAATTGAGTGGAATGCATTTTTGGAGAGAGAGAGAGAGAGAGAGAGAGAGAGAGAGATTGATTGATTGATTTATTAATTTATTATATAATTAATAAATTAATTAAAAATCAAATTAAATGATTCACTAATATATTATGAGAATAATATATTAATTAGAAACAATATTGTTTAATTAAATATTAATCATAAATTAATTGAAATTAATTTTAGGATTAATTGGATTAATTAAAAGTAGAGGGACTAAAGGTGACAATTTTCAAAAGTTAAACATTGACCAATTCAAGAACCTCCCATAAGGGGACGGTTTTTAGAGTTTTTCTTGAGATTTTATTGGGCTTTAAGGAAGCTTGGATGCCTTAGGGAGAAAGCAAAAGGATTTGGGTTATCTAAAAGGAGCATGCCTTATCTTTAGGCTCCCTATCACCTATAAAACCCATTGGGTTTGATTTTCGGGATTCATTTCATTCAAAAGAGAAAGTATGAAAAAAAATCCTTCCCTCTCCTCTATCCTCTTAAGCCTCCAACTTGCTACAGTTTGGGTGAAAGCCATTAGAGCCACGAGACTACATAGCTTGCTTCCTGAAGACCAATCAAGAAGGATATTGTTCATTTGCTATAACAAACAAAAGGTATGTATTTTCTAATAATTTTTTTGTTATTATTGAAAATAACAATGTATTTCTAAGGTTTTTGATATTTAACTATTAGTTGCAAATCATAGTGAGAACATAGACCCTTTAGGTTGTATGTTAACATAGGATTTAAGTTTTCCTGCAAAATAAGACTTTTGTAACCTATAAAACCCATCAGTAAAGAGGTTTAGGTAAGGCTTCGAGAAGATAGATAAATGAGTGTTTACATATGAAATCAAATATCGCAAATTGTTCAGATGTTCTCCTTGACCAAACATCTATAAGAACTTCCATAAAAACCATTGAAACTGAAATCAAAGAGAATTTTTGTTAAGAATGTTACATTTAAAAACATCTCCGTTAATCCTATCTATTTTTATGCATGTATCTTGAACCCAAAACAGAAGGCATATTCTTGGTTGTTTACCCAGTGCGTCTGTTGACGTGAGTCTCTTAAACGAAACCAACAAATCATTAAAAAAAGTACAAGGTATAAAATCAAACCAAATCACTCCAAAAAAATTGATATCCCATTTCTTTCATGGTAAAGCCTTGTGACGACATAAATCAAAGTGGGTTTAGCATAGAGAAAAAGAGTGAAGTATTGAGAACTTCGTGAAGAAAGAGGTAATTTTATCCTTTTGCATTTTAAGGTTTCTAGATGAGAGAAAATGTGAAAACCTTGATAACAAATAAGAGGGAGGACATATATATATATATATATATATATATATATATATATATATATATATAGAGAGAGAGAGAGAGAGAGAGAGAGAGAGAGAGAGAACTACTAAAATCGTCCTTGTGGTTTACCAAAATTTCGTGTTTGGTCCTAACGTTCTATTCCATTCGAACCATCCCTATGGTTATGTTTTGTTAAGTAGGTCGTCCCTGGTCTATGAAATGGCTATACTGCCCTTATAAGATTTTTTATATTTTTAATTATATTTAATAATTCTAATAGGTTAATAATGTGTATTTAATAAAAGTTAGGCCCCACTACTCCTCACCCTTCTCTTTCACTAACACCATCGAACACCATCCCCATCACTTATTCCATCAAACACCACCAACATTGCCACGCTTCTCTACCTCCGACAACAACTACCCAATACCTCTAAATTATATTAAACTAAAACAAAATCAAAAGGAACCAAACGAAAACCACAATGAAATTTAAAAACAAATATTGGTTGAGGGTTTAAGATCCTAAAACATATGAACAAAACCAGATTCAATGGCAAAGAAACCAAATCGGGAAGTAGAATCTAGTGGTTTAGCTAAAACTAGTTCAGCTTCTTGTGGAGAGAGCTGCGATCTGGAGGCGATGTCCAGTGGTTTCGGATCCGGACATAACAGGGGTAAGAGGATGGTTGAGCTTTTCGGTAAGCGACATAAGGATGTAGAAAAGAAACCGGAGTTGAAGGTTTCCTATGATTTAGGGTTGTAGGCTTCCGGTGATGGTATTCACTACCAACCACTAATCACTATGACCAACCACGTTCGACAATACATCCGACAATAGAGAAGAGATAAAATTGTGTAGTTGTAGGCTTCCTGGTTCGATTAATCCTTTTTATGATGAGATAGACCTGAAGAAGATTAAGGAGAAAGAATGACAGGGACGGTTCTAATTTTTCCAGGTTCACATTTTTCGTTGACAAAGATTTCCTGGTTCGTATTTTCCGGTGACAAATGTGGAGAGAGCAAGGCGATGTGGAAGCATGGTTTTAATAATGGCTCTTTGGGTTCATGATGTTGGGATGTTTATGGGTTAAAATCAATTCTTGATGATGGGAGGAGTTGAGGTAAAGGGAGGTAGAAGTTAAAACAATTCAAGGAGATGATGAATTGGATCTCTAGGGATGCAGACATTTTCAGGGTGAAGAGATAAAGTGTAAGGGTGGTACCCAACAATTTATTATAATAAAACTAGTTTATAACCCATGAGAATCGTAGATACAAAATTAATTAAAACTTCTAAGTAAAACCTCAAAATTATAAATTAGTTATATTAAATAAATTCTTAATTAAGAGATTTTTATAGTTATAATAAATTATATTTGTTGATTTTAAATAAATACATTAAACTATATCATCTTATAATCTGTATTAATTTTATTTTAATTTTTATTCTAATGTTATTAAATTAATATAATTAGAGTGAGAAATTTTAAATTTGAAATTTGAAATGGAGAATCAATAGGTTTACAAGTGGCATGACATTAATTAGGAGGCCGAAAAGGGTGACACATGGAAAAATGAGAATAAACATATTATTTTATTAGAATATGAAGATTTTTCAGAAAAGGTATATATTTATACATTAGGTTATAACCCGTAGAAAGCACGGTTTACAAAGTTAAATAATGTATAAAATTGTCGAAGCCACGATTCACAAAGTGAAATGAAATAAAACTATGATGACCGATGATGGTGGGCCTATCAGCTGTGAATCAAGGATTGGTGGAGAAAAAACATAATCCCCATGGACAGCTTCGATTTCCCATGAACCATTGTTATAATCCTGGTCACAATTTATTATCAAAATTAAGTTAATACATATATATATATATATATATATATATATATATATATATATATAGCAATGCGTTTTGATTTATTTGTGTATTATATCATCCTAATTTCATTAATTTCTATTACAAACTTCTATTTGTTGCATTTAACCCATGCATCAGACTTCATATTTTCCTATTATAGCATTGTTTTTCAAAAGATCGATTTAGTTACTGTAGTGCGCGAAATAGAAACATGCTTTCATTTCTTTTGTTTACAATGTTGTAATGAAAAGAAATGAAAGGAAGATACTATAATACACATAAAAATGAATGTACAATGTTATTTTTAAATGCTCGATATTGCCACATACTTTAACTGTGCTACCTATTACACATATAGCGATTTGTTTTTAAGATTTTTAAATGCTCGAAATAGCAACATAGCTTTTATATTCTCAAACTAGCACTATGCTTTCATTTCTACCTATTACAATGTTTATAATTAAAAGAGTGAAAATACAAATTTATTTCTTACATTTAACCACCTTAGTTCCTGGATTACCCAAACCATCTAAAGCTAAAATTAAATTCAGACGATTACCTTTGCAAAACAAAATCTTTCAAGGCCACTTTAACCGATTCATGGTCATTATGTTCAAACTCAAGCACTTTTAGCATATCCTAATAATCATTTTCTTTGGTTCGATGTTAAGACAGTTTTCCAGAACAACTACCAATCACATAACAAACAATGTCAATATAGTGAAAAATACACTTATAGGTAGGTGCCTTATATATGTGGTTCTTTCACCCTTATGGACATGCCATATGCTTTTGGAACATCGTGTTGTTATAATAAATCACAACAAATAAGGTAATAAAGTAGTTTTGGCAAATAGATTCTTTCTAGTATGTTGTCGTATTTCAAAGACCACTCAGTTAGGTAATATATGTGAAAAGTGTTAGGAGAGAATACTTTCCTTTCAGAAACATGTTCCAAATAACACTTAGTAAAGGTTCGGGGAGGTTATAGACGGAGTAGATCAGGAACCAAAGATGGTCAGGGATCAATAAAAAATGTATATTTAGTTTATTATCAAACTGAAGTGATTCATAGTAAGCTTTTTTTTTTATTATATGAACAATTAATAAATTACAAAGAGTTAAAAATTAACAAATTGCAGCTTATGTTTGAATAAAAAAAATAACCACATTTATGTGCATTTGAAGGTGAATAGTACGTTAACCTAAACACTTAAAAAATAATAGATGTTATTAGAGCCATTAAAACCATCTGCACATTAACTCAATTAAATTCAATAACTCAAAATTCTATAAGCAAAGATATAGCTAAATGAAAAATAGCCATGTATCATACAATATTGAATGAAGATGATAATATTTAAAACTATAAGATTTAGAAATCCAACTACGTATGGTCACCATAGGAATCCAAAACATGATTGTTACTGCTGGAAGCTGTTAAGTTGAGGTTTAGTTTGCTAATATTTTTGCAATTTCCTTGAGAAACAAGAATAGAATAATGAAATAATTTGGGTTTGTAAAGTGTTTAGTCCAAAATTAAAATATTCTTTACAACTCTTTGGCATCTACCTACAAATATACGAAAAACATCAAGGCATGAAACGAAAACAAAAGAAAAGTACCCAATAATGACAAATCAATAATCGAATCTTACCATCACTCAGCAAAAGTAATCCACTCTGAATGAACACGACCTCCCAAAATATTAGCAAAAGAACCTCGCTACGTCCTGCTTCAAAAAATTCTCGACATAAGCATGTGAAGCCTGTAGTAGAACAATTCTTGTTAGCTTGCAGAAAAAGAGAAGCATACTAACATCAATTAATAGCTGACAGATAAAATCAACATTTGCTTTAGGGGCTACGGTTTCGATTTTGAGGCTCAAGAGGGTGGATGTTGATGTTAGGAAGGACCCCAAGAGGTTACATTCCTTAATGAGGTCTTAAAATGACAAAATTAGAGTTTTAACTTTCTGGCGGTACACTCAGCATACCATTAGTTACGCCCATCATAACTCTTCAAAAAATGTCTCCCACATCCAGTATGCTTAGCATACTCCTAGTGTACACCGAACGTACTGCCAGACTCCCGTTTCAAGCTTAACTTCAAAGAACCATAACTTCTTCGTTTCAACTCCATTTTCAATGATTTTTATATCCACGGAAAGGTATAAAAAAGATCTAGAATTGTATATTGATACTTATGAATAAAAATATCTCAAACTAAAATCCTTAATTGATGCAAGAATATCGAAACATAACCTTTCTCATTTTACCCCTCAGCTTCCACCGAACAATCCAATTTTTAAATAACTTATCATCATTATACACCTCCAATAAAGTCTAAACTCCATTCTAATGAAATACGAATCCTTTAAATGGTTGGATTATGTTCCCCAAATTGTAAATTAAGAAACGTCCTCAAATACGATGTTACATAATTCTTGGGATTGTCAGTCTTGTTTAAAGGCTCTAACCCCTTGAGGCTCTTTCCATTCTCAACTTCCACCCTGCCAAATGAATTCCTCAAAAACCTCAATCACCATTTGCAACTTTTTAGCTTTTGGAGTACTTTGTGCTCACTTTTGAAGGAAGAAGTGTAACAACCGAAAAATTTCACCCAGTTTAAATTTTTCAAAAACAACTCGATTCCATTAAAGTTATTACAAAAAGGTTTCCAATACAATTTATTTAAAGTATTCCCAGAATCACATCACGACAAAACATGAGGAGCGGTACGATCACGCCTTCGCCTTGCCACGGTCTCATGAAGTACCTGAAAAACATTAAACCACAACTGTAAGCCCGAAAGCTTAGTGAGATATCCCCAAAATACCAACCACATATACCATACATGCATAACATGCCATAACATATCCGATCACAGAACAGTCATGCACTTCGGGTCTACTGTGTGACTGGTCCGCCGCACCGGCCAATAGTCCACCTGGTCCACCCTCCGTGTCTAGCCATATACATCGAGTCTGCAGTGTGATTGGTCCGCCCGCACCGGGCCTTCAATCCACCTGGTCCACTCTTTGAGTCTACAGTATGACTGGTCCGCTCGCACCGAGCCTTCAGTCGGTCTGGTCCACTCTCCGAGCCTCGGAACGTCTGGCCCTCCCTCTTGGGGCCTACAGCCTATCTGGACCGCTCGCTGGGCCTTCGGGACAACCGGTGCGCCCTGGGTATATTGGCCTACAGCACAAAGCAGGACCCGCCTCAACCCAACCCCAGTCCATCAACCATGTGCACATAAACATACAATCATAGAAGAATCCACAGTCAACAAACTGATCAAACAGATCACATAACATATCATCATCCTAACTAGGATACCGACCTAACCAGTCACTAGCATAGCAACACCCTAGATCTCAGGATACCGATCTCAACCAGGTCTCTAACATATACCATCCTAGCTACCAGGATGCAACATATCAAAGCAATAACATACAACAAATACCCGGATCTCAATCCGATAAAGGGCCGGCCTTGGTGCCTTAGACCCTGTTGATATAGTGAGGATAACTCACCTCGAAACTGCCTGCTGAAAAGATAAGATCCCACTGCTCCAAACTCCGACACGAACTCTTCCACTGAACAACACCAAAGCACTGAGCTCAATAATTACCAAAATACCCCTGGAAGACAACTGGTCAACCCTTGGTCAAAGTCAAAGTCAATCCTTGACTGACTATACTCGTCGAGTCAACCCGATGACTCGCCGAGTCCCAATGCTCGGCATTTCCTTCAATTTGCGACCCAACTCGCCGAGTCACCCCGAGACTCGCCGAGTTCAACAACTATGAGTCCACTCGCACACAACTCACCGAGGCACCCCTTGACTCACCGATTCACGGCTCAACCAAAAAAGATTGGGACTCTTCGACAAGACTCGCCGAGTCCAAGAACAGACTCGCCGAGTCTAAGGCTATCTTCAACGTCCTCGCCGAGTTGTTCTTACAACTCCCGAGTTCTAGGCCATCTTCATCCAACTCACCGAGTTGTTCTTCCAACTCGACGAGTTCCAACTTATCTTCAAGCAACTCGTCGAGTCTACCCATGTGACTCACCGAGTACAACCGGGTTTGAACCCATACCGAGGCTTTCCAAGCCATGCAGATGATCCAAACCATAGATCTACCCTTCCTAAGGCCATCCATCACGTAAAGTGGCAAACTTTACGTGAATCCAAGGAGATCTAGGCATTTTCACTCTAGGGTTTGGGTTCGGGACAAGATAGCTCCATCAATCACTCACAAACAGGGACTTTTATGCATTCTAACCCTTCTCCATTCCAGATCTAAGGTAGCAACCTCGGATCTAACCTCTAACTCCAATACACCAAAGGTCATGATCTCTAACACCTCCAAAAATGATGAATCTAGATAATAGCAGCTCAAACAATGAAATTATACCTCAAAAGGAAGCCCCAAGAGAAGGTTAATCCGAATCCTTGCAAAGCCCTTTGACCCAAGACTCTTCTCCTTCAAGATTTTTTCAACAATCACTTCTCCAAGCTCCAAGTGCACTCTAATCCCTCAAAATCGCGCCTCAGGGCTTTCTGGACTTCTACAGGGGGTAAAGAGGTTGGGGGGAGAGTATAATGTTCTTTATATAGGGCTCATCCTCCGGATTTAGGGTTTTGTCCACTCAGTGCCTACTCACCGAGTCCATCCGCTGACTCGCCGAGTCGGCCACTTAACACGCGACCAAAGTCGCGACCCTACTCGCCGAGTCCATCCATGGACTCGCCGAGTTCCCCTTCCCAAATTTACTCTTTTAGCCCTACAAATTTACTCTTGATATTCCGGGATGTTACAATTCTCCCCCACTTAAATTAGGCTTCTTCCTCGAAGCCTGCAGCAACTCGACTTTTGAGCTACTCCCGCAACGCACCACCTGGCATTAACCAGACCAGGTTCCTCAAGGCACAACCATCGAAACTCGAACTCACTTTCTCCTTTCTTGAGGTGTACCGACCACTTCCTCAAGCCGGCCACCGGCTATACCCTCTGGTAACCACAGTTAACAACTGAGTACTACCCATGATGCAACACTACTCCAAATCACAACAATCACTCGACCCATATGAGCTAGAAATAACCATGAACCACCGGATTCCAGGTCCGAGTCCAACTCTATCCATTCCATGCTGACAGAAGGACACATTCTTTAGAGCAACTCCCATGAGTTCTCCTCTTGCAATCACATGCACATGCTGAACTAGCCCTAGCACTCTCGGGTTGGGGAAAACCCATCACACTAATGACACCTCCAACCATCCCTAGGATGAACCACCACTACATACACAACTCCTTGATCAAAATCAAGCTGGGAGTCCAACACTCCGTCCTTGCATCCCTTCCGAGTCTCTTGGCTCTACACCCGCGGAATCCCTTCCGCGACCTCAGAAGACATCCCATCCGGATGTGATTCCATACCACTGCCGCAATCATGCTGCTCAAAGACGATAATTGGATTACTCTAATCATAACTCTGCTCTGCCGCTTTCACTTCCGTGAATTTGCACTCCCTCTCGGAGTTACACTCGTCTCTCGTTCCATTACCAGGGAAATCCACTTGGCCGCCTTGTCACTACGACAAGTGCCACGGTGTTCGCCCCACGCTACACCACTCCTTTATAGCATAACCGCTATCCACGCAACACACATGCTCTGAATCTGCTTGCCAGGACTCTCGAGTCCATGCACTATCTTCACTTATCAAAATCAATACCCAGGGCCAGACCTTCTAATGCTAACACATCGCAACATACTCAATCCATTTCCTCGAACCGATCTATCAATACCTGCAGAGTCTTCAGCATGACTGGACCGCCTTAACAGGCCTTCAGCCAATCTGGACCACTCTCAGAACCTTCAGCCAACCTGGACCGCCCTCCAGTGCCTTCAGTCTGGCTGGACCGTTCTCCGAGCCTTCGGCCTGACTGGTACGCCTACCATCCTTCAGTCTATCCGGACCGCTCAACTAACATTCATCATTCCGAGCTATCATTCCAGGAAATCCTCCCATGTGTACTGTTCTAGCCCTCTAGGGGTTCCGAAGTCTATCTCCATCATACAAACTCGGTCCCGACCTGATCCCAGGCCCCCCACAATCAAATGCCCTAGGTCTGTATCCCGCCCCACATGCCCGACACTTACTCATACCAGCCTACACTCTGGGCTGACAGAACACTGTTGAATCCCAAACATCTAAGCAACCTCACATGTCTATCGATCCTCCGGAGAATTTTCCAATTCTCCCCCACTTATAGTACTGACTATCAATCACCGGCCGCTATCACCGACCTCCCAAAACAACCCTGCACAACCAACACTTAGACGCGGACTGATTCCCACTAGCACTAACAACCTTCACAAAAATCACATTCCCACACTGATCATCCTACTCGAAAGAAACTCAATCGGTAGCTAACCACTCCTCATAAAGCAGATGCTACCTGGCCTTCAGACCAATGCCAGATTTCCACTAACAACCCCTCATGAAAGATAACCTACGAAATTCCCATCACTAACCCATAACCATACCATAACTCTCAAAGGACAACAAATACCACACCGAAAACCACACAAAGAGACTAGCAGATAAACAATACTCCACGATAATCACAAGAAAATCAAGGCATCAAGAAAGAAACATACCCGCGACTGCATCCGACACTGCTCTGACCTCCTCTGCTGTAAGCTGAAAAGCACGACCCTGAGCCCTTAAGGGCTCCGCTCCACCCTGACCACTACCTGTGATCCTCAAAGTGGTCGGTGCTGGAGCCTGCACCGGTCCTGCAGCAATCTGTTAACAGTTGACCCTCAAGTGCCCAACCTGATGACAATGATAACAAATCCTCAAATCCCAAACCGGCGCTGACTGCCGACAATCCCTCACATAGTGCCCTTCCTTTCCGCACTTGCGACATGCACCACCGGACCTACAAACTCCGGTGTGACTCATCCCACACTTCCCACTAGTGTGGCTACTCAGATCTCCTATCCTAGAATCAACGGTCTTGGACCGTTTCGGCGCCGGTTGTGACTGCACCGGAGCCTACCTCTGCTCACACAACTGCAACTCGATCTCTAACTTGCGCCACCTGGCGGCCTCCTGCAACTCCAACAAGGTCTCGCACCTCTGCGTAGACACAAACTGCCTGATATCCCTCTTAAGGATGCTCAGATATCGAGACATCTGAGCCTGCTCCGAAGCGAACTCAGGGCAGAACATTGCCCCCTCTGTGAACATCCTGGTGATCTCAGTCACCGACTCCGAACCCTGCTTCAGCTCCAGGAACTCCTGAGCCAATCTCTCCCTCTCAACCCGCGGAACATAATGAGTGTTGAACATCTCTCTAAACTGATCCCATGAAACTGCAGCCCTCTGCGCATCCGAATATGACCCCGTGGTCAATCTCCACCAATCCTTCGCCCCGAGCCTCAACAGGTTCAGAGCACACCTCACCTTCAAATCAGCAGGGCATGAACACGTGAAGAAACACCCCTCCACGTCTGATAACCACCTCATAGCAACAATCAGGTCCTGAACTCCATCAAAGGTGGGAGGTTTCGTATTATCGAAGTCCCGATACTGAAAACCCCGACCAGCTCCTCCCCCTGCCGTTGCTATAGCCGCGGTAGCCGCCGCGGCATCCGTCTCTGTGAGAGCTGCATAGCGCTCATCAAAATACTCAACCATGGCGGTCTTGATCGACCCAAACAGTTCCAACAACTCGGCCCGGAACAACGTAGCAACCTCATCATGCAGGACCTCACGAATCCTCGCATCCAACTCGCACGTGCTCATCTGACCAATAACCTCGGGCGGTACCGACTCGCCCAGAACTCCCTCTCCTGCTCCCGAACCTGACCCGGATCCACTACCAGCATGCCTCGGAATCTCCATACTGAAAAACACCACAAAATCTCAGACACTTCCCACTAACCCGGGAACCAACTCTCAAACCAACCCTAGAGATCATGGTTTCCCTAATACGCGTATGGGTCCTTTGCTTTCAGTAGTACGGGCCCATACTACCTTCCACACCTACCCATATTTGTATGAAGTACTACCACAACACCCTAGTGAAAACATACAAACAAGCGCTCAACCCTCTCCACTAGAGGAACACTGGAAATCTCCCATAAGGAAACCCTAGGCTACAGGCATCACAAATCAGGCAGCATTATCATGAAATCCTGAAGATCCCTAGCCTAGCACTAGCATGCTATTCTATCAAAGCTCAAAAACAAATATCATGTATGGTATTTTGGGGTTACTTACTGCCACCAGCTGATTGTACATCCGCATCCTCCTTTACTCATTTTGAAAACAATTTTAAATTCTCTTTTGAAAACTCTCCTCGATTTGAGACTGGAGTCACACGAGTGTTCCTCTAATTCCCTCAAACCAAGGCTCTGATACCAACTTGTAACAACCGAAAAATTTCACCCAATTTAAATTTTTCAAAAACAACCCGATTCCACTAAAGTTATTACAAAAAGGTTTCCAATACAATTTATTTAAAGTATTCCCAGAATCACATCACGACAAAACATGAGGAGCGGTACGATCACGCCTTCGCCTTGCCACGGTCTCCTGAAGAACCTGAAAAACATTAAACCACAATTGTAAGCCCGAAAGCATAGTGAGATATCCCCAAAATACCAACCACATATACCATACACGCATAACATGCCATAACATATATGATCACAGAACAACCATGCACTTCGGGTCTACTGTGTGACTGGTCTGCTGCACCGGCCAACAGTCCACCTGGTCCACCCTCCGAGTCTAGCCATATACATCGAGTCTGCAGTGTGATTGGTCCGCCCGCACCGGGCCTTCAATCCACCTGGTCCACTCTCTGAGTCTACAGTATGACTGGTCCGCCCGCACCTGGCCTTCAGTCGGCCTGGTCCACTCTCCGAGCCTCGGCACGTCTGGTTCGCCCTCTTGGGGCCTACAGCCTATCCGGACAGCTTGCTGGGCCTTCGGGACAACCTGTCTGCCCTGGGTATCTTGGCCTACAGCACAAAGTAGGACCCGCCTCAACCCAACCCCAGTCCATCAACCATGTGCACATAAACATACAATCATATAAGAATCCACAGTCAACAAACCGATCAAACAGATCACATAACATATCATCATCCTAACCAAGATACCGACCTAACCGGTCACTAGCATAGCAACACCCTAGATCTCAGGATATCGATCTCAACCAGGTCTCTAACATATACCATCCTAGCTACCAGGATGCAACATATCAAAGCAATAACATACAACAAATACCTGGATCTCAATCCAATAAAGGGCCGGCCTTGGTGCCTTATACCCTATTGATATAGTGAGGATAACTCACCTCGAAACTGCCGGCTGAAAAGATAAGATCCCGCTGCTCCAAACTCCGACACGAACTCCTCCACTGAACAACACCAAAGCACTGAACTCAATAATTACCAAGATACCCCTGGAAGACAACTGGTCAACCCTTGGTCAAAATCAAAGTCAATCCTTGACTGACTATACTCGCCGAGTCAACCCGATGACTCGCCGAGTCCCCATGCTCAGCATTTCCTTCAATCCGCGACCCAACTCGCCGAGTCATGTGACAACCCGATATTTTGAGGCAATGTAATGTAAAACCAATCAAATCTAGGTCAAAATATAACTTTCCTAAAATCTTATTTGGGTTAATTAAAGTAGTGGGAATCGTATCAAGGTTTTCGTACATATAAAGAACCCTAAAATCTGACTTCGGATGAGGAAGTTATGAATTTTTTACGAAATTCCTTAATCACGTCATTTTAATAAATGAATAATAAAAATAATATCGGAATTTGCCAGCGGAGTCTAAACGAAAGTTGTAGATCTTGGTCTCACCTTCGCGTGGATATAAAGAACCTCAAAAACGGAGTTCGTATGAAGGAGATATGAATTTTAGAAGTTTATTTAAAATAAATATAAATTTAATTAAAAACTCCCGGTATTATCCGAAGGGGAGTCATCGGATAGGACCGGAGTACGCCCTGCGTACCTTCGTACGCCCCGCGTACTCAGATCAAGGGCCTCGGATCGTCCACGTCCCCCTATGCGAAGCTTCCGACCCGCCCATCCGACCCGCCCGTCCGACCCGCCGTCCCATCCGGAGTGCATAAGCGATGACGTCTCGTACGCGCTACGTACCCTCGTACGCCCAGCGTACCGAGGCGGTTCAGCACCCCTATAAAAGGGATGCGAGGCTTTCCAAAAATTTTGCTCACTTCTCTCTTTTCTCTCACGATCTTGCCTCGATTTCCGTGCCCGTTCGAACCCGAAGCTCTGGTCTTTTTGCTCAAGTCCCGAGGGTCGATTTTACTCCCGAGATTCCCGAGAATCCCGAGAAAAATCCGTTTTCCGAGACGAAACTCTGCCCGGTTTTCCATCTCGCTTTCTTCAATCAATCAAGTGAGTTCATACCCCTTAATTTACCTTTTAAATGTTCTATAAATTCTTTTATATGCTTTCAAGGGGGGATACAAGTTAAATACTTATAGTTATTGCTTCAATCACAATTTGATTGCATTAATCACATGTGATTAATAACTAGGGAACCAGTGATTTTATCACTGTTCAAACTGTCTATCAAACTGTTTTACTTCAAAATGTTTTACAAACCCATTTACTTTTCAAATTTATATTACAACTGTGATTTAAACAAATGTTCCTTATACTTAAACTGTTTTAACCAAACCTATGCCTTCAAATTGTTTTATAGATTGACATCAAGTCGATCTTTCTTAAAAAAAAATTCTTATGTTTCAAATGTCTTATAAAAACTTATTTATGCTTTTATATTATAAATTGCATGCCCATATATGTATAGATGTATAAATAATGTTTAAAGGGCTTAGGAAGGCCATCCACCCTATTTCCTTTTTCTCGATTTGGATGTGGTCTGGTGGGATTTCGGGTGACCATCCGAAGGTCGTTTCAATATTAATTATATATCCAATATACATATATAGACATAAAAGTACTTCCGTATTCATACGTACTAGCCACATCATTAGTGAGTTACCATCGGGGTAACACAGGATCATACTATTACATCTGTTAGATCAATGAGTCAGTTCATTCATGAGTCTATACATTACATTACTATGAGAACATATACAACTATACGATAACGAGGAACATTACCCTCACATTAATACGTTAACAATTGTGATCCACTGTATCGGAGCATGCCTTAAATGTCATGGCGCGAGTTGTAGCCAGAATTCTCTTGGAGGGAGAGCGTTGAGTTTGCGTATAGATCTATACTGGATTGACTATCCTACACCTTGCTGCTAGCTACAGCCGGACCTGCAGGTTTGCGGGTGCCAAACGTCATTCCGATATTACGACCGTTCTTATTGTTGTTGTTATCAGTCGATAGTATGGTGCAATTATCACATTATACCTTAATATAAATCCGGTTTAAGGTAATTAGTACAGCAGTAGTCACTATGAAACTAAGCTACAGTACTACAATGATTTACCCATTACATATTTTTAGTGATAACCTCACTTGAACTTTAATGTACAAACTATATTTTGTTAAAAGATAGTTGCACTTGGGAAATTACACACTTTTACAACAAGCGAACATACAAAACAGGTAAAGCCTTGGTAGAAGGCTACTTTATTAGGAAATATACGTTTTTCTGAGAGATTCAAACTTTTACAAACACTTACATACATGAACTTATACTTGAGACATGTTCAAACGTTTTTGATAACAAACACCGACATTAAAATACTTATGAACTCACCATCTTAATGCTGATAAACTCTTTCAAAATAACTTGTATTCTCAGGTCATCAGTAGACAGGTACCGATGCCATCTTTTGAGATGATGGAGCGCACTCAAGACTCATCATATTATTATTTTGATTTACGTTATATTTTTGGTGTCTAAAACTGTACAGAACACGCTTGTATTAAAATTATATATTTAATGCAATGGATGATGTTGTTTGCTTATTTACATTTACTGTGTTGTGATTACTTTACATGACGTCCTCCGTCCCAGAACGTTTCCGCCGTTCTTGGTTTTGGGGTGTGACAGATTGGTATCAGAGCATTGTTTATAGTGAATCGAGTATATCAACCCATAAAAGATATACTAAACTATAAACCCATTAGGGATTAAACTCTGACCAAGAGTCTATACTTTAAATATTAAAATATTTAATTAAGTATACTAGTCTGCATTCATACTAAAATCAGTGTCACAATGACAAGAACAAAAGTATTACGATTGTTAAATATCACAAGTGAGCTCGGGGATGTATGGTCAGTCCTGGGAATGGCATAGCTTGATCAACTATGCTGGTCCTAGGAGTGATTAGCACATGCCCTAGAATGGCTGTGATAACTTAACAAGTCTAAAAACTTACCAACAATACCACAAGAAGATCAGTAAAACTTAAACTTAAAATACTATAGGTGTATTTTGTACTACTAGTTACACGTATACTATATTCGTATACCTCTCTTCTCGCGCAGATCTAATGGCTAGATTCCATCACAGCGACCCGTACTTTCCAAATGAAGGCAATGCCGGGTGGATCGATGAAGAGCCCGATGATGAGCATCCAATCCCTTTGGATGATCACCTCGCAGAAGGCTTTTCTGATGGATCCTACTCCGAGCCTAAAGTCAACAACCCTCGACCAGCTTTTCTGGGTCCTACTCCCTTGTGGGCAAACAACTTGAATCACTGGAGTGATGGACAGGGTCAACCCTTACCATACTTTGGGGACCGAAGCTTTTGCAACGTCAGCGATGGGGGCTCTGCTGACCGAGCTCTGCCTGTCATTATCCATAGAATAGCTCGTAAAGTCGAGCAAGGTCGAGCAGCCATCGACCGGGTCATAGAGTTTGATGCCAACTCAGGTGTCAACACAGTCCGCATCCGCCGTCTTGAAGAAGACATGGAACGGACCCGGAGAACAAATAAAACCCTGCAGTAGCAGTTGGCTGCCTCACGAGCTGAAATCTTGGAACTTCAAGCTCGTCAGAGGACTCAGGATCGACACCTTCAAGAGGTGTTTCGTCAAGTGTCCGACCGCAGTACTCGCCCGGAATTTTCCCATCGCCGTTGGTTGATGTCTAGTACATCTCTGTATTTTGATTAAAGAATAGCCTTTAACATCTGTGCTCTAAGTAGCACTTGTCTGTAAAATATTTCTAGCTTTCCGTACTCAAATTTGAAATCTAAGAACTGTCAAACTTTTCTATATGGTATGATGTAAGACCTATTGCTAGGTCGATTTTCCTTGAACTTATTACATCAGTAATACCCGTACTATTGAAATCTATCTAATCTGTGGGAAAAATCTATACACTTTTGTATTCCCACTATTATTTCTATTGTGATTTCAAACACTCATCCAACTGTTGGACTATGGCTAGTTAATCCATGAGTCACTCTCACGTTGCTTACAAATTGATTCTTACCATTTTTCTTATCTTTATAAACTTATAGCTGAAAGATGCCTCCTCGCAAATCTCCCAGGAATAATCCAGCACCACTACCTCCTTCACCTCCGGTCATCGATACTGTAGCCCTGAATGCCGCCGTAGCTGCAGCAGTGGCAACTGCCATGGCTCAGTATCACTCTTCTGATGCCAGCAGAGGTGGAACCCCTGTGGAATCAACCCCGGTTGAAATGTTTGATATAGTGTCTAAGCCCATAACTATATTTGGTATATACTTGACCCGACCCGGCATGGTCCATTTGGGTTGCACTTCACCCGAACAATTTATGGATAACATTTTAGAATAGTACAAGTTATGATTTATTAATATATTATAAGTTCTAATATATTAATATAAGATCATATTATTTAATTAGTAGTGATCTATAATTAATCTAGGATTAATTTAGTGATCAAAGATATTACTAATTAAATATGGGCTTTTATATTTATATAGTGTGGGCTTATGCTTATTTGGAATGGGCTAGGCTTGGATGGAGAAGTCCATGGATACTCCATGGAGCTTTAACCCATGGATCTCATGGAAATGAAGAGACATGGGTATTAGGGTTTACATGGATGTAACCCTAATCCACCACACTATATAAAGGAGACTTTGGCTCTTGAAATCAAGCTAGTCGAGGCAAGTGAACACTAGTTGACACATGTTGAGGTGATGGCCGATTTCAAGAGAAGTGTGACTATTCTCTCAAAGTTCCAAGTTTGTGGTGATTTGTGACTTTCATTTGAGGCATCCACATTATTGGTGCTAGGCTCTAAAACTCCAAGCAATCAACTACAACTACAAGGTAAGTATATCTACTAGCTTATTTGATTCATGTTCCCCATGCCATGCTAGTTAGGATATAACCCTTGGAAAAATAATTATTTGCATGTATCTTAGACAAACATAGATCCAAGGTTTATTAGGGTTGCATGTACACTTAGGAAGTGTTAGAATGCTCAAAAACCCATCAGTGGTATCAGAGCCTAGGGTTGTTTGTTTGATACTTGTTGCAATATGCTTGAAAAAGTCGAAATCTTGCTGTCTGACTGATGGACTCGCCGAGTCCAATGGGGGGACTCGCCGAGTCCACTTGTATCTTCAACCTACTCGGCGAGTAGGTTCATGCACTCGGCGAGTAGGGTCGACAGAGTGCAGTTTTTCGACTTTATTTGCTGGAAATGGATTGGAAACATTACGCTAAACTGTTTTGGTACTTGAAAACTTGTTTTAGCTGGTGTAATGTTTTTGCTAATTCATTTACAACAACTAGTTATCAAAATTACAAAGTTTAATGTGATTTTGATTCTTGAAAGTGTTCATATTCATGTTCTTGTTCTTATGAAGTTTAGATGATCATAGGAATTATTTGTAACCTATGTGGTAGTTTAATTCTTGATCATTATGTGTTTTAATGGAGTCCATAACTTGTCCTCAAGTTATGGAAAACCAAAAGTCTCTTGGATTAAAAACCATTAAAAAAACACAAGAGTTAGAAAAAATGAAAAGTCCTCATTTTATTACTCTATTAAACTCATAAGTTACAAGAAATGAAAAGTTTTGAAAGTTTACAAAACTTGCCCTCAAGTTTTGGAACAAGTAAAGTTAAGTTAAACTTTAGTTCCAACCCTTAGAATTTTAAAAGTTAAAATTCAACCCTTATACTTATATTATTATGATTTAATAATTATATATATATATATATATATATATATATATATATATATATATATATATATATATATATATATATATATATATATATATAGAACAAAGTCGTCTTACCGCTAGTATGCCTCATTCACGAAGCCGGTCTATAAGGTGGGTATAAGGTTGTTGCCTATAAAATGGTGACTTAATGGGTGTCCACTCTCACCCACCGCTTGCTTGACTGGTGGAGGGTCGTTAGCCGAACGGTTAAGACAAGGACTTATAAATTCTCATTCAAAGTATGATGAATATTATAAAGTAACTAAATGTTTTATTAAATTCCCAATCTTAGTTACTTTAGGAAAAATGTGAATAAGGTGCTAATCCATGAAATTACACTTTACACTTTGTTTAAGTCGTTGGTGGAGCGTGTGTGGTTAACCGGCACACTAACTTGGACTTAACAAGGTAGGTAAAGGGTGGCTTAAAGGTTTATTATAGTATCGATGGAGCGTGTGTGGTTTACCGGCACATCGATGGAGTGATAAACTTTAAAGGGTACCAAGTGATTTGCATGGTTACTTCACACCTCGTTTTGTGATCCTCGGCATCCCAGACAAAACTTGGAGGGCACACTCGAGATTGAAACATGCCTTTGAAAAGTTCATTGAATCTCAAAGAATCTAGGAATTTCTAAGAACCAATCAAAAACCTAATACATAAATGTTTCGGTTTTCGTGGTGGAAATTGGTGAATCGTCATTCACCTACCTTTCAAATATGGTATAGCTTAGATTACAGCATACCTCTTCTAAGTTATATTATATTGTGATTGGATCCTAGCCTTAATATTACATTTGGGTGTTTTATTAAGGACTCTCTTATATCTAAACTAATCTTGTTCTCTTCTTTTTAGATGTCTTCAAACAATGCTGCTTCTGGCTCTAATCCTAATGGTTCCTTTACCCTTATGAAATTGTGTGGGAAAGTCACCTTTGATGGATCCAACTTCAATGAGTGGATCAGAAACATCAGGATGATTACCCGCTACGAGGACAAAGAATATGTCATTGACAAGGAGCTTAAGGAGATTGATGAGACCACTGCAACTCCTCAGGAGATCGCTGAATTTCGGGCACATGGAAGGGATGCTACGAAAGTGGCTTGCATCATGATGGCCACGATGACAGCGGAACTCCAAAAGTCTTATGAAGATTTCTACCCTTATGAAATGCACCAAGATTTGATGGAAAGATACCATCAAAGTGCAAGACAAGAGAGGTATGAAATCATCTGCTCCATGATAACAACCATGATGAAGGATGGGGAATCCGTCACGAGCCACATGCAGAAAATGCAAAGGTATGTGGATCGTTTGCTGAAGCTTAATGTGAACTTCCCTGAGGATCTTGCAATAGATATCATTTTGCACTCCTTACCATCGTGCTATGATCAATTCCGCATGACATATCACATGAATAAGGAAGAGGTCACACTCAGCAAACTTCAGGGACTTCTCAAGACCGCAGAATCAGGTCTTAAGGGGAAGTCGGTTGCTATCACTCCTACTCCAAACTCAACTCCGGTTTTGGCAATTGGGAAAAATCGATGGAGGAAGAGAAAGAGATCCTCGAAGGGTACCAAGGCTCGGACCCTTGATGGCTCTTCTTCAAGTGGAACCAAGAAAGGTTTCGTCACTCCTTCTTTTGACCCAAAAGAGGCTGAATGCTTCTATTGTCATGAAAAATCTCATTGGAAGCGGAACTGCCCAAAGTACCAGCAGGATGTGAAGGATGGGAAAGTCAAACCCAACCATGCAGGTACTTACACTATCATTTCTAATAACTCACCCCATTCTAAGTCTTGGGTCCTTGATACCGGTTGTGGTATTCATATTTGTTGTGACTTGCAGGGACTAAGAAGAAGTGAGAATGTGGAGCAAGGAAGAATAAACTTGATCATGGGGAATATGAAAGCTTTACCTGTTACCAAGATTGGAGTTTATACTTTATCGCTAAGTAGTGGGTTTAATTTAGATTTGAATAAGTGTTGTTATTCGCCAGGAATGGCAAGAAATATTATTTCCTTTCATGCTTTGTACAAACAAGGGTTTACCTTTTCATTTAATAATGAAGTTGGTTCTATAGATGTTTTCTATAATAATGTTTTTTATTTTAAAGCATTACCTTGTGATGGTGTGTATGAAGCTGTATCTGTTGTAGATAACTTGGGAAATAATGTTTTGTGTATTGATTCTACTAATAATAATAACTTGGATAAAGCATCATTATGGCATTGTCGTCTTGGACATATAAGCAAGAAACGCATAGGCCAACTCCAAAAGGATGGAGTCTTGGAGTCGTTTGACCTAAAGTCAGATGATAGTTGCGAATCATGCTTACTTGGAAAAATGACAAAGTCACCCTTCACAGGCTCGTGTGAGAGGGGTGAAGGTTTGTTGGACCTTATACACACGGATGTGTGTGGACCATTCAAACATTCCACAAGGGATGCTAATCGTTAGTATTTGACTTTTACTGATGATTACAGTAGATATTGATATGTCTACTTAATCAAGCATAAGTCAGAGACTTTCGAGAGGTTTATGGAATTTAAACAGGAAGTCGAGAATCAATTGGGCAGGAACATTAAGATGCTTCGATCCGATCGAGGAGGTGAGTATCTTAGTTCAGAGTTCCTCGACTATCTTAGGGAATGTGGGATTGTCTCACAATTGACACCTCCCAGGACACCACAGTTGAATGGTGTGGCTGGGAGGCGTAATCGAACCTTGTTGGATATGGTTCGTTCCATGATGAGTCGAGCTACGCTACCAATCTCATTCTGGGGGTATGCCTTAGAGACTGCCGCCCATATTCTTAATCTTGTCCCTACAAATAAAGTTGCCAAAACTCCTCACGAGATGTGGACTGGCAAAGTACCTAAGCTAGACCACATCAAGATTTGGGGTTGTGAGGTTTTTTTGAGACGCGAAACTCATGATAAGCTCGAACCTCGAAGCGAGAGGTGTATTTTCATCGGCTACCTACAACAATCCTTTGGTTACCTCTTCTACAGACCTAGTGACAGTGTGGTCTTTGTAGCAAGAAGAGGAGTCTTTCGAGAGAGATAATTTATAAGCCATGGAGACAGTGGGAGGAAAATTGATCTTGAAGAAATTCAAGAATCAAGCGGTGAAGGAACTTCAAACACTAGCCCTCAACTTGAGGAGGAAACTCCTGTTGAGCCAGTTGATGAGCCTGAACCTCTGAGGCGTTCCACGAGAGTTAGGAATGCACCTGAGCATTACTATGGTTTCCATATTACTGCGGAGGGTGAGACACTTATTAGTGATGAGACACTAGTAGGTCTGGATGAACCTAACAGCTACATGGAAGCCATGGCAGGCCCTGAGGCTGCTAAATGGAAAGAGGCCATGGATAGCGAGATACAATCTATGTATGACAATCAAGTTTGGAACTTGGTTGAGAATGTACCTGGTCGTAAGACTGTAGGGTGCAAGTGGGTCTTCAAGAAGAAGACCGACATGGATGGTAAAGTACACACTTATAAGGAGAGACTGATTGCAAAGGGCTTCTCTCAAATTCCTGGAGTGGACTATTATGAGACCTTTTCTCCAGTAGCCAAGATTAAGTCTATTCGGGTTCTGTTAGCCATAGCTACATTTCATGACTATGAAATATGGCAAATGGATGTCAAAACCGCTTTCCTTAATGGAAAGTTGGCTGAAGATGTTTACATGAGTCAGCCAGAGGGTTTTGTCAGCAACGAGTACCCTAATAGAGTGTGTAAACTCGAGAAATCCATTTATGGATTGAAACAGGCACCTCGCAGGTGGAATCTTTACTTTGATGAGAAAGTCAATGAATTTGGCTTTTCGAGGAGTGAAGATGAATCTTGCATCTATATCAAGGCTAGTGGGAGCATAGTCAGTTTTTTGGTACTGTATGTGGATGACATACTACTCATAGGAAATGACATCCCAACCCTGCAGGAAGTAAAGTCCTGGCTTGGGAAGTGTTTCTCTATGAAGGACCTTGGTGAAGCTGCCTATATCCTAGGGATAAAGATTTTGAGAAACAGGAGTAAAAGACTAATTGGACTTAGTCAAAGTACCTACTAGGACAAAGTGTTGAAAAGATTCAACATGCATAACTCCAAGAAAGGTGAGTTACCCATTCAGTGTAACGCTAGATTGAGTAAGACACAAAGCCCTAGTACTGAGGCTGAGATAGCAGAAATGAGTCGATTTCCTTATGCTTCAGCTGTAGGATCGATCATGTATGCTATGACGTGTACTCGACCTGATGTAGCCTTTGCTTTGAGCATGGTTAGCAGGTATCAGGCGAACCCTGGAAAGGAACACTGGACTGCGGTAAAGAATATCCTCAAGTACCTGCGAAGGACTAAGGACTGGGTCCTTACCTTCGGTGGGAGTGATGACTTGAGAGTTGTAGGGTATAGTGATGCTAGTTTCCAGACTGATAGGGATAATTTTCGCTCTCAGTCAGGCTGGGTCTTTACCCTAAACGGAGGAGCAATTTCTTGGAAGAGTTCCAAGCAGGAGACAGTGGCTGATTCCACTTGTGAATCAGAGTATATAGCAGCAAGCGAGGCAGCAAAGGAGGCGATATGGCTAAAGAACTTCATCGGAGACCTTGGAGTTGTTCCAGCTATAAAAGAGCCAATGGAGATTTTCTGTGATAGCAATAGTGCGGTTGCCTTAGCCAAGGAACCAAGGGATCACGGGAGATCCAGACACATCGACAGAAAATACCATTTTATCAGACATCGAATTGAAGAAGGACTCCTCATGGAAAAGAGGGTATCATCGGATGAGAACCCGGCAGATCCCCTTACGAAGGGACTGAGTAGGGTTAAGCATCTCCAGCATGCTCGGAGCATAGGGCTGAAGGATGATATAAGTTTTAGTAGTTAGATAACCCAGAAATTTGTAAAGTGTAATTCACATTAGATGATGAATAAAAGGTGTTTTATTTATGAGTAAAGTGTTGCTATCTCTTGTCGATCGCTTACTATATTTCTTTTGCATGTTTTGACTTCCAGAATAATTTTGTTTGGTATAACATATTATTCAAACCTCCACAGTCGGTCATATGTCGGAAGTAGGTATGAATCAAGACTGTCATGATGGGTTGTAGAGGTCTAAGGTGTTGGACAAGGATACAACAATCATGAGTGCTCATAAATTCTGAGCATTGGAATCAACCCACGCTCACTGGAATCACTTCATGGAATTTTATCTCGAGTGATCGTGAGACGGTAATATCATATAAGTCTTCAAACCTAGAGATATGATTTGTTACTTACGAGTTGGTTATGCATTGATTGTACGTAAACGCATTGGTAACTTGATGTTATAAAACGTGCCTTTGTGTGTAATTCAATGAGTGGTAGAACAAACATATGAGTCGAAGTTTATCTGTTCCTTCTTGGATTAGAAGCTGATATGTGGGCCCCTCGATGATTTTGTTTTGACCTATGTACCGGGCCCAGTCAGAACTAAATTGATGTGTTCAGTTGAGTTCTATGTCAAACAAATCGGAAATCGGGAAACAAATGTTGGACAATAAGCAAGACAATGTTCCATGTGTTTGTCCGGCTGATATCTAGAACAGAGGATTATATGATCACTTATCTAAATGGCGCGTTCTAGTTCAACAGAGTTTAAAGAACTACGATTGCGGATCGGTTCCTGAAGTTATACTTGCAAATATAGTTACTAGACTTATCCAAGTGGGAGACTGTTGGATATAGTGTCTAAGCCCATAACTATATTTGGTATATACTTGACCCGACCCGGCATGGTCCATTTGGGTTGCACTTCACCCGAACAATTTATGGATAATATTTGAGAATAGTACAAGTTATGATTTATTAATATATTATAAGTTCTAATATATTAATATAAGATCATATTATTTAATTTGTAGTGATCTATAATTAATCTAGGATTAATTTAGTGATCAAAGATATTACTAATTAAATATGGGCTTCTATATTTATATAGTGTGGGCTTATGCTTATTTGGAATGGGCTAGGCTTGGATGGAGAAGTCCATGAATACTCCATGGAGCTTTAACCCATGGATCTCATGGAAATGAAGAGACATGGGTATTAGGGTTTACATGGATGTAACCCTAATCCACCACACTATATAAAGGAGACTTTGGCTCTTGAAATCAAGCTAGTTGAGGCAAGTGAACACTAGTTGACACATGTTGAGGTGAGGGCTGATTTCAAGAGAAGTGTGACTATTCTCTCAAAGTTCCAAGTTTGTGGTGATTTGTGACTTTCATTTGAGGCATCCACATTATTGGTGCTAGGCTCTAAAACTCCAAGCAATCAACTACAACTACAAGGTAAGTATATCTACTAGCTTATTTGATTCATGTTCCCCATGCCATGCTAGTTAGGATATAAACCTTGGAAAAATAATTATTTGCATGTATCTTAGACAAACATAGATCCAAGGTTTATTAGGGTTGCATGTACACTTAGGAAGTGTTAGAATGCTCAAAAAGCCATCATGAAACCCCTGTGCGCTCGAGAGAGTGCTCATACAAGGATTTCACAAATTGCAAACCGAAGCCTTTTTACGGCACCGGCGGAGTCATTGCCCTCTCGCAATGGCTCGAGAAGACTGAATCAGTCTTCGAAATCTGTTCATGCCCTGCGGCGAGTAAAGTCAAGTACGCCGCATGCACCTTTGAAGGAAAGGCCCTGACATGGTGGAACGGCCATGTTAAGGCACTAACTCTCGTCGTAGCCAACGACATAGGCTGGGACACAATGAAAGACCTCATGACTGAGGAATACTGCCCGAGGGGCGAGATCCAGAAACTGGAGCTGGAACTTTGGAACCTGACGATGAAGGGCACCAACGTGGTCGCTTATACTGCCCGATTCAGCGAGCTGGTGGCCCTCTGCCCCAATATGGTTCCCACCGAGGGGAAGAAGATCGAGAGGTACATATGGGGGCTAGTGCCTCCGTATCAGGGGAATGTTCTAGCATCAAACCCCGCTACCTTCGACAGTGTCAAATGATTGGCACAACAACTCATTGACCATGGAGTCAAAACCCCTGCAATCACAACCACCATAGCCATCCCGGAACCCTCCAAACCCGCTGATACTAAGCGGAAATTCTGGGATGAAAAGAAGAAGCATAAGGCTGCCAAAAAGCAGCAAATTGTGGCAATACATGCCACAATAACCCCTGCTGCTGCTACTAACGCTCCGGTGAGTCGGTATGCTGGAAGTTCGCCCAAGTGCAACAAATGCAACTACCACCACAACGGCCCCTGCTGTGAAATGCAGTGCTCTAACTGCAATGGGAAAGGACACACCGTCCGATTCTATAAGTTCCCGACACAACCTATCAACCAAGTCCTTGGCTCTGGCGCGAGCCCAACCTGCTATGGATGTGGCGAAGCAGGCCACTATAAGAGGGACTGCCCCAAAGCGAGGAATGCTGGAGGAGCAGGGAGGGTACTAGCTATAGGCCACGGGGAAGCAGTTGCTGACCCGACAGTGGTGACTGGTACGTTCCTCCTTGATAACTCCTATGCATGCATTCTGTTCGATAGTGGAGCGGAGCGAAGCTTCGTAAACCATAAATTTGCTCGCATGCTTAATCAACCACCGCACGCACTCAAAGAACTATTCACAGTAGAAATGGCTAATGGAAAAACTGAAAGTACGAGTAACATATACTTAGGTTGTACCCTAACTCTAGATAACCATTCATTTCCAATCAACCTCATGCTAATCTCAATAAAAAGTTTCGACGTTATCATTGGCATGGATTGGTTAAGCCTTCATCGCGCCGACATCATGTGCTACGAGAAAGCAGTCCGTATAAACCTTCCATCTAACGAAACTCTTTTAGTCTATGGCGACAAACCCGGTGAAAGTCTTCACATCATATCAAGTATTCAAGCACAGAAGTATCTGCGTAAGGAATACCATGCATTCCTTGCTCACGTCGTTGACACGAGCCTCGAAACGAAAGAACTAAAGAACATCCCTGTAGTGAGCGACTTCCCCGACATTTTCCCAGAAGAACTACCCGGGTTACCTCCGCAACGACAAGTCGAGTTCAGAATCGACTTAGTACCAGGAGCTACCCCAGTAGCCAAGTCGCCGTACCGCTTAGCACCAGCTGAGATGCAGGAACTCTCTGGTCAACTTAACGAACTGCTCAGCAAGGGCTTTATAAGACCGAGTTTCTTACCTTGGGGAGCACCGTTCTTGTTCGTTAAGAAGAAAGACGGATCCTTCTGTATGTGTATTGACTACAGAGAACTCAACAAACTGACGGTCAAGAATCGTTACCCTCTGCCTTGCATAGATGACCTATTCGACCAACTGCAAGGGGCAAACTATTTTTCTAAGATTGATATGAGATCCGGATATCACCAGTTACAAGTGCTAGCGGAGGATGTGCCAAAGACAGCCTTCCGAACTCGTTACGGACATTACCAGTTCATGGTAATGCCATTCGGATTGACCAATGCGCCTGCAGTCCTCATGGATCCGATGAATAGAGTATGGCGACCTTACTTGGATCAGTTCGTCATCGTTTTCATTGACGACATCCTGATCTACTCCCGAAGTAAGAAAGAGCATGGTGATCACCTGCGACAAGTTCTAGAGACATTACGAAAAGAGAAGCTTTATGCGAAGTTCTCGAAATGTGAATTTTGGATCCGGAGAGTCGAATTCTTAGGACACATGGTAAGCGAAGAGGGAATCCACGTGGACCCATCCAAAATTAAAGCCATTGAGAACTGGTCAGCACCTAAGACGCCTACAGAAATTCGTCAATTCCTAGGTCTCGCTGGCTACTACCGCAGATTCATTCAAAACTTCTCTCGAATAGCGAAACCTCTTACAACCCTAACCCAGAAAGGCGTGGCCTTTGACTGGGAAGAGAAACAAGAAAGAGCGTTCCAAACGCTCAAACGAGCCTTGTGCACCGCACCAATACTATCCCTTCCCGAAGGAATAGAAGACTTCGTAGTCTATTGCGATGTATCGAATCAAGGGCTCGGATGTGTCCTGATGCAGCGAGGTAAGGTCATCGCCTACGCCTCGAGACAGTTGAAGACACACGAGGTTAACTACACGACCCACGATCTTGAACTAGGAGCAGTGGTGTTTGCTCTGAAGATCTGGAGACATTACTTGTATGGAACGAAGAGCACTATCTTTACCGACCACAAGAGTTTACAACACATTTTCGATCAAAAGGAGCTCAACATGAGACAACGACGGTGGGTTGAGCTACTCAGTGATTACAAATGCGATATTCGTTATCATCCGGGTAAAGCCAACGTAGTAGC
Source organism: Lactuca sativa (assembly GCF_002870075.4). Classification (NCBI taxonomy): domain Eukaryota; kingdom Viridiplantae; phylum Streptophyta; class Magnoliopsida; order Asterales; family Asteraceae; genus Lactuca; species Lactuca sativa. The sequence continues at coordinate 90,647,516 of NC_056627.2, forward strand.
AGACGCCCAAAGTCGGAAGGAATATTCTGGTCGCAGAGTCAAGTCATTGTCAATAACCATCCATTCACACTTGTCTAAGCAAATTCAGGAGGCTCAACTTGAAGCCATGAAACCTGAAAATGTGACGAATGAATCCCTTAGAGGAATGGAAAAGAATTTAGAAGCCAAGGGTGACGGAGCCTTATATTTCATGAACCGGATCTGGACACCAAAACACGGTGGTTTCCGAGACTTGGTCATGACCGAGGCGCACAACACTCGATATTCCGTCCACCCAGGTTCAGATAAGATGTATATGGATCTTAAAAAGCTATCTTGGTGGCCTAATATGAAAGCAGAGATTGCTACCTTCATGAGTAAATGCCTTACTTGCGCAAAGGTTAAGGACGAGTACCAAAAGCCCTCTGGTTTATTGCAATTGTCACACCCCCAAACCTGAACGGCGGAAACGTTCGGGGGCGGATGACTTCATGTGGTAACGTAACAAATGAATACATAGTAAAGAAAGCAATACAACCATCATATATATAATTGAAAGTTTACATTTGTCAAAAGTTACATGTTCAAAACCAATTACAATATGATGTCAAAATACGAGATTAAACTGGCGCCGCAGCATCCCTTCATCAAAAGCAAAATGAATACCCGAAATTTACTGATTTCCTGGGACATACAAGTAATTTTGAAAGAGTAGATCAGCATTTAAGCTGGTGAGTTTCATAAGTATTTAAATGACAATGTTTGAATGAAATGAAATGTTTGTCTTTGTGTGATTGTGTTTAGAAAATCCTATATTTTCTACTAGTATAATAGTAGCCTTCACTCAAGACCAATGTTGGTTTCTAAAATGTATGTAAATGTAAAATAACCAATGAGTTTGAAAACCTTGTAAATCAATGCATTTTTAATACCCCTTGTGAGTTTTATAACCATACTATCGACTCGGAATGCCTATACACAACGTTCTTCAGGTGTTGGAATGTTAGGACGTTTGTCACCCCAAACGGTGGACTGCAGCTAACAGTCAGGGCGCGGGTTGTCAAGCCCGTATAGATCTATACACAAACAACACGCTCCCCCTCCAAGGGATTCTGGTATATAATACAGGACTTGAAATGTGTACTCGAACGTACATGAAGTTAGTGTCTCACAAAACCGTGGTATAAAAACAGATCTACTTGTTAAAATGTTACGTTTGTTCTTGTATACGAAAGTAAACTTCTTGAAATTCATGTTTCTAGTACATAAGAGTTAGAAATTTGTTCGTAAAACTATACCTATTATAGTTTTCTAAAAGTGTGTCTTGTTTGTTTAGAAATACCTAGAAAAGGAATCACTTGTTTATGAAAGCATAGATTTTTGGTGTAGAGTCTAAGATAGACAAGAATAATCTAAGAAAAGTTTAGTTTATACATGCATTACAACAAATTTATATTTCAAAAGATAGAATGCTATTTTAACATAAGTTTTATATATGAAAGTTCCTTAAAGGTTTATAAATCGCATGTGATTTGGATATATAATAGCATATAAAAGAGTTTCTTTATGTAACACACGATAATACTCGTGTGTTTTACTTGTAATCCCCCCCCTTGAAAGCATATAAAAGAATTTATAAAATATTTAAAAGGTAAATTAAGGGGTATGAACTCACTTGAAAGTTTGAAGATAGCGAGATGGAAAACTGGGCAGAGTTTCATCTCGGGAAACGGATTTTCCTCGGGATTCTCGGGAATCTCGGGAGTAAAATCGACCCTCGGGACTTGAGCAAAAAGACCAGAGCTTCGGGTTTGAACGGGCACGGAAAACGAGGCAAGATTGTGAGAGAGAGGAGAGAAATGAGCCCTTTTCTCGAAAGCCCTCGCATCCTATTTATAGGAAGGCTGAACTGCCTCGGTATGCGGGGCGTACGCTCGTACGCAGCGTGTACGCGTACGTCATGCATGACCGAAGCCTCGACTGCCTCGGCTTCGGATGGGACGGGTTGCTCGGGAGGCGGGTCGGATGGGACGGCGGGTTGGACGGGACGGCGGGTCGGACGGGTCGGACGCCTCGGATAGGGCGACGTGGACGATCAGAGGCCAAGTCTCTCGGGTACGCAGGGTGTACAGGGGTACGCAGCGCGTACCTCGGATGAGGACGCTGACTCCTCTTCGGATAAGGTCCGATTTTTGAATTAAATAAATATATAATTTATTTAATAAACTTCAAAAGTTCATATCTTCTTCATACGAACTCCGTTTTCGATGGTCTTTATATCCACACGTAGGTGAGACTACGCTCTACAACTTTCATTTAGACTCCGTCGGCAAATTCCGAAATTATTTTTTTATTATTTATTTTAAACTCATCGTGTTTAAGGAATTTCTTTGAAAATTCATAACTTCTTTATCTGATGTCGGTTTTTGCCAGACTTTTTACCGCTGGAATACCATTGTCGAGACCTTCGATTGTCGTTTAGGTCATTCCGGCCAAAAGTCGCTCGATCTCCGATTCGAGTTTTTAGATGTCTGTTGCTAAGCCGAACTTGGAAAAATCATAACTTCGCTATATGAAGTCGGATTTGGGCGTTCTTTTCACGTACGATCATGGTTCAAAGACATTTAAACATAGAAGGAAATTAAATAGAACTATTTGTAATTTTATTATGAAAGTAAATTCTATTACTCAAAAGTGGTTACAATAATTGACCCTTTTGGTCATTACAAAGAGTTGAAATATCGGGTTGTCACATCATCCCTCCATTAGAGAGAATTTCGTCCTGAAATTTAAAGTAGTAAAGATACTAGTGAACATGAAATAGATGAGGGTACTTTTGTTTCATCTGATCTTCACGTTCCCATGTGAATTCAGGTCCCCGCTTGGCGTTCCAGCGAACCTTCACGATGGGTATGCGACTTTGTTTTGTTTGTTTGACCTCCCGGTCGATGATTTCTACTGGTTCTTCCACAAAGTTGAGGCTCTCGTTGATCTCGATCTCGTCGAGTGGAATAACAAGAGTCTCGTCGGACAGACACTTTTTCAAGTTTGAGACGTGGAAGGTTGGATGGATGTTACTAAGTTTGCGCGGTAGGTTAAGCTTGTAAGCCACATGGCCGATTCTGGCAAGGATCTCGAAAGGCCCTATGTATCTTGGATTTAGTTTCCCACGCTTTCCAAATCGTATTAAACCCTTCCACGGTGAGACCTTTAATAAGACGTGGTCTCCTACCTGGAATTCCAAAGGTTTCCTCCTTTGGTCAGCGTAGCTTTTCTGTCGGTCTCTAGAGGCTTTCAATCGTTCACGAATCTGAACGATCTTCTCTGTCGTTTCTCGTATGATTTCCGGACCGGTGAGAGTGCTTTCAGGAACTCTTCCTCTAGCTAACTGGGTATCACCAACTTCAGTCCAGCACAGAGGGGATCTGCACTTTCGACCATAGAGGGCTTCAAACGGAGCAACCTTTATGCTTGTATGATAACTATTGTTGTATGAAAATTCGACAAGGGGTAAATGAATATCCCATGCCTTTCCAAAGTCAATCACACAGGCTCTCAGCATATCTTCTAAAGTTTGTATTGTTCTCTCACTTTGTCCGTCTGTTTGTGGGTGGTAGGCTGTACTCATGTCTAGCCTAGTTCCCAGGGAACTTTGTAGTGACTGCCAGAATCTTGAAGTGAATCTACTATCTCGATCGGAGGTAATGGATATCGGAACACCATGCAGTCGCACTACTTCCCTTAAGTAAGTTCTTGTAAGCTTCTCCATTTTTTCAGTCTCCTTGATGGGTAGGAAATGCGCGAATTTGGTCAATCTGTCGACAATGACCCATATGGTATCGAGTCCACTTGTCGTCTTGGGTAACTTGGTTATGAAGTCCATAGTAATCCGCTCCCATTTCCATTCTGGTATCTCTGGTTGTTGTAGTAATCCTGACGGTTTCTGATACTTGACCTTAACCTTAGCGCAAGTAAGACATTTACTCACGAAGGTAGCAATTTCTGCTTTCATGTTAGGCCACCAGTACAGCTTCTTAAGATCCAGATACATTTTATCTGAACCCGGGTGAACGGAATATCTTGAGTTGTGAGCCTCGGTCATGACTATGTTTCTCAAACCACCATGTTTCGGGGTCCAGATTCGGTCCATGAGATAGTAGGCTCCGCCACCCTTGACTTCTAGATTCTTCTCCATTCCTCGCAGGGATTCACCTGCCACATTTTCAGGTTGCAAAGCTTCCATTTGTGCCTCCTTAATTTGTGTGGATAAGTGGGAATGGATAGTCATGGTCAGAGATTTGACCCTCCGACCAGTGTATTCCTTTCGACTGAGGGCGTCAGCTACTACGTTGGCCTTGCCAGGATGATAACGAATTTCGCATTCGTAGTCATTCAGTAACTCAACCCATCGTCGTTGTCGCATGTTGAGTTCCTTTTGATCGAAAATGTGTTGAAGGCTCTTGTGATCGGTGAAAATAGTACTCTTTGTCCCGTATAAGTAGTGCCTCCAGATCTTCAGAGCAAATACCACTGCTCCTAACTCGAGATCGTGTGTCGTATAGTTCACTTCGTGTGTCTTAAGCTGTCGGGAGGCATAAGCGATAACCTTCCCTCTCTGCATAAGAACACAACCAAGTCCTTGATTTGACGCATCGCAATACACTACGAAGTCTTCTATCCCTTCGGGGAGGGATAGTATCGGTGCGGTGCACAAGGCCTGCTTTAGTGTCTGGAATGCCTTCTCTTGTTTCGCTTCCCAGTCAAAGGCCACACCTTTCTGGGTTAATGTAGTAAGAGGTTTCGCAATGCTCGAAAAGTTCTTTTTGAATCTGCGATAGTAGCCAGCTAGACCTAGAAATTGACGAATTTCTGTAGGTGTCTTTGGTGCCGACCAGTTCTCAATAGCCTTAATTTTGGAGGGGTCCACGTGCATACCTTTCTCGCTAACAACGTGGCCTAAAAATTCGACTCTTCGAATCCAAAATTCGCATTTAGAGAACTTCGCATAGAGTTTCTCCGTTCGCAGTGTTTCTAGGACCTTTCGTAGGTGCTAACTATGCTCTTCCTCACTTCGAGAGTAGATAAGTATATCATCGATAAAGACGATGACGAACTGATCCAAGTAAGGGCGGCATACCCTATTCATTAGGTCCATAAATACTGCTGGTGCATTGGTTATTCCGAACGGCATCACTACAAATTCGTAGTGTCCATAACGAGTTCGGAAAGCTGTCTTTGGAATGTCCCCCTCTAGAACTCGTAATTGGTGATATCCGGATCATAGGTCTATCTTTGAGAAGTAGTTCGCTCCTTGAAGTTGATTGAATAGGTCGTCAATGCGGGGTAGAGGATAGCGGTTCTTGACAGTAAGTTTGTTCAACTCTCTGTAGTCGATGCACATACGGAACGATCCGTCTTTCTTCTTTACAAACAAGACCGGTGCTCCCCTAGGTGAGAAACTTGGTCTTATGAATCCTTTTTGAAGGAGTTCATTAAGTTGACTGGAAAGTTCCTGCATCTCTGCTGGTGCGAGACGGTAAGGCGACTTCGCTACTGGGGTAGCTCCTGGAACTAAGTCGATTCTGAACTCGACTTGGCGTTGCGGTGGTAATCCTGGTAGTTCTTCTGGAAAGATATCGGGAAAGTCGCGTACTACCGAGATGCTCTTGATGTCCTTCAGTTCTTGACTTGTATCAACGATGTGCGCTAGGAATGCTCGACAATCCTTCCGCAAGCACTTTCGAGCATGGATGCACGAAATGATGCGAAGGTTTGTACTAGATTTGTCGCCGTAGATAACTAAGGTTTCGTTGTTAGGGAGATTAAGACGGACTGCTTTCTCAAAGCACATGATGTCGGTGCGAAGAAGACTCAACCAATCCATTCCGACTATGACGTCGAAACTTTTAATTTGGACCGGCATGAGATTGATTGGGAAAGAATGGCCGTCTAAAGTTAACGTACAACCCATGTATATGCAATTAGTGTTTTCGGTTTTTCCATTGGCCATCTCTACAGTGAATGATTTTTCTAACTTGCTAGGTTTAGGTTTAAGTAAATGAATAAAGTTTTGACTCACGAAGCTTCTCTCCGCTCCACTATCGAATAATATGCATGCGTATGAATTATTGAGAAGGAACGTACCAGCAACTATAGTTGGGTCAGCTACAGCTTCGTCGTGGCCTATTGCCAAAACTCCTCCCACACCTCCGGTGCCTGCTGCCTTAGGACAGTTCCTCTTGTAGTGGCCCACCTCGCCACAACCGTAGCAAGTCTGCCCTACACCCGCACCGGGAACTTGAGTGATAGGTTTTGCAGGGTCCTTGCAGAAACGGGCTGTGTGTCCCTTCCTGTTGTAGTTGGCGCACTGCATTTCCCGACAAGGTCCATGGTGGTGGTAATTGCATTTGGTACACTTTGGGAGGTTACCTACATAAGGCTTTGTTGGGTAGGTATTTGTAGGAGCTGTAGTAGGTACAGTGGCAGCATTCACTGAAACCAGTTGTTTCTTTGCGGATTCTTGGGAAGACCCACCCTTCCCTGTATTCCACACTCTCTTTCTGCCATTGTTGTTGTTGTTGTTGTTGTTGTTGTTGTTGTTGTTTCCTTTCTGTGGTGCTGGTGCAGAAGTGGTTGAGTTTTGATGACCTTCGTAGTCAATCAGAGATTGTGCCAATTCCTTAGCACTTTCAAAGGTGTCAGGTTTAGAAGCTAACACGCTTGATCGCATTTGGGGCGTCAGTCCCCAGATGTACCTTTCTATTTTCTTGCTCTCGGGAGCAATCATATATGGACAAAGGATTGCCAGCTCGCAGAATCTGTTGGTATAAGTAGCGATGTCGGTACCAACCATTCCGAGAGTCCATAGCTCGTGTTCAAGCTTTTGAATCTCTCCCCGTGGGCAGTATTCTCTCATCATCATGGCTTTCAGGCTCTCCCAGCTTATGAAGTTTGCCACGATTAGGGTAAGTACTTTAACGTGGCCATTCCACCAAGTTAAAGCTTTATCAAGAAGGGTTAAAGTTGCAAATTTGACTTTGCTGTGCTCGGGACAGGAGCAGATTTCAAAGACTGCCTCCGTCCTTTCAATCCACTGCCTCAGGGCCATTACACCACCAGTTCCATAAAACATCCGGGGCTTGGCATTAGTGAAGTCCTTATAGGTGCATTCTCGAGGTGGTCCATGACTCTCGCCATGGTTGGATAGGTGTGTGCCAGATCCCGAGCCATTAGTACTCGAGTTATTGATCTGTGACATGGCAGCTGCCACCGTTGCGGTGACTGCTGCTTGAAACATAACAACATCAAATTGAGGTGGTGGAGGTGGTGGTGGTACAGGTGCTTCCTCACCATTGTTTCGCCTTGGATTCCTACGTGGAGGCATCCTTCAACTATAGGTTGAAAAGACAAGGATAAGAATTTCATAGAATAGAAAATGTATGTGTCTCATGAACTAAATCGCTATAGTTCAACAACAGATGATAGTATGAGTCTTAAAATAGAGGAATGGAAGTTATTTGTAAGACTGAAGGTATGAAACAAGTATTTGGCTTCCCAAAGACCATTCAAGGTTTGAACGAAATACTTAACATAGTAGTAATAGTGTCACTTATATTAATATAAAAGTTGTTACAACGATCATGAAAATTTGACCCCTATAAGGGTCTCCGATTACAAAGTTCGAGAAATTTAAAGACTTTTAGCCGAGGTCCTAAACTATAACAAAATTTGAGTCCTTGACAAGCACTACTTGCGACGAAGGTTGCGCTTGGAGCTTGACTCCGCATCTGATTGCTTCGACTCCATTAGACGCCTATCAAAAGCGGCTTGTTGTTCCCTCAGTTCAGCGAGGGCTGCAATCATTTGCGCTTGAAATGCTTCGGTTTGGAGTTGAGCATTGTCTTGTATCTTGTCCAGCCTACGGATGTCAGAAGTGTGAACCTGCACTTCCACGTTGATATCCCGGAGTCGACTAGCTTGAACTCTAGACTGATAGGACTGATTGGCTAACTTACCCACCATTACCGGGAGTGCTCGATCAGCTGAACCTCCGCCTCGGACATCGTAGAAGTCCCGGCACATGCCGTAGGGAGGGCGTAGGTTTTGCTGTTGGCTCCAATGGTGGAGGTGACTTCCCCAGACGGGAGTCGGTCCTTGAAAGTTCCTTACGAAGACGGGAGGTTGAATGGGTGGTGGATCAATAACTTCCGGCTCTGAGTCGGTACCGGAGTCATCACCCACTTCATGGGTTCCTCGTCCTCTTCGGGATCATCTTTGATCCATCCTCCGTTGCCTTGGTTGGGAAAGTAGGGGTCGCCAGGGTGGTGAAATCCAGCCATTTGACTGTACGAGAAATAGGGTTATAAGAATGGAATAAAGTTGAAACATGCAAAACATGTAAATTAAACTAGTTTAGATCGCAAATACTCCTATAGTATTTTAATTCTTGTGTTTGATTCTTGTAATGGTTTGGTAAGGTTTGACTTGTTGCTTACTACGATCATTCCTCGATATACGTTGGTCCAATCTCGGGCAAATATAGTTGATCACGCTATATTTGTCCAAAATCTGATTACATATATCGAGTCTCAATCGTTGTGTCAAATTGTCTATATACTTGTATAGTTGTATAACATGAAAATAATTTGTGGTATGCATGTAATTGTACTTAAATGAACTATCAATTTAAGTTGAACGCAAAGCTGCTTAAGCGTAAAAAGAAAATTTGTTTTGTCAGAGAGTATTAGTCCCTTAAGCATTTATAGTTTGTATATCTTATATGGTTCGATATACTTAGTTCACTATAAACATTGCTCTGATACCAATCAGTCACACCCCCAAACCTGAATGGCGGAAACGTTCGGGGGCGGATGACTTCATGTGGTAACGTAACAAATGAATACATAGTAAAGAAAGCAATACAACCATCATATATATAATTGAAAGTTTACATTTGTCAAAAGTTACATGTTCAAAACCAATTACAATATGATGTCAAAATACGAGATTAAACTGGCGCCGCAGCATCCCTTCATCATAAGCAAAATGAATACTTGAAATTTACTGATTTCCTGGGACATACAAGTAATTTTGAAAGAGTAGATCAGCATTTAAGCTGGTGAGTTTCATAAGTATTTAAATGACAATGTTTGAATGAAATGAAATGTTTTGTCTTTGTGTGATTGTGTTTAGAAAATCCTATATTTTCTACTAGTATAATAGTAGCCTTCACTCAAGACCAATGTTGGTTTCTAAAATGTATGTAAATGTAAAATAACCAATGAGTTTGAAAACCTTGTAAATCAATGCATTTTTAATACCCCTTGTGAGTTTTATAACCATACTATCGACTCGGAATGCCTATACACAACGTTCTTCAGGTGTTGGAATGTTATGACGTTTGTCACCCCAAACGGTGGACTGCAGCTAACAGTCAGGGCGCGGGTTGTCAAGCCCGTATAGATCTATACACAAACACCACGCTCCCCCTCCAAGGGATTCTGGTATATAATACAGGACTTGAAATGTGTACTCGAACGTACATGAAGTTAGTGTCTCACAAAACCGTGGTATAAAAACAGATCTACTTGTTAAAATGTTACGTTTGTTCTTGTATACGAAAGTAAACTTCTTGAAATTCATGTTTCTAGTACATAAGAGTTAGAAATTTGTTCGTAAAACTATACCTATTATAGTTTTCTAAAAGTGTGTCTTGTTTGTTTAGAAATACCTAGAAAAGGAATCACTTGTTTATGAAAGCATAGATTTTTGGTGTAGAGTCTAAGATAGACAAGAATAATCTAAGAAAAGTTTAGTTTATACATGCATTACAACAAATTTATATTTCAAAAGATAGAATGCTATTTTAACATAAGTTACATATATGAAAGTTCCTTAAAGGTTTATAAATCGCATGTGATTTGGATATATAACAGCATATAAAAGAGTTTCTTTATGTAACACACGATAATACTCATGTGTTTTACTTGTAATCCCCCCCTTGAAAGCATATAAAAGAATTTATAAAATATTTAAAAGGTAAATTAAGGGGTATGAACTCACTTGAAAGTTTGAAGATAGCGAGATGGAAAACCGGGCAGAGTTTCGTCTCGGGAAACGGATTTTCCTCGGGAATCTCGGGAATCTCGGGAGTAAAATCGACCCTCGGGACTTGAGCAAAAAGACCAGAGCTTCGGGTTTGAACGGGCACGGAAAACGAGGCAAGATTGTGAGAGAGAGGAGAGAAATGAGCCCTTTTCTCGGAAGCCCTCGCATCCTATTTATAGGAAGGCTAAACTGCCTCGGTACGCGGGGCGTACGCTCGTACGCAGCGCGTACGCGTACGTCATGCATGACCGAAGCCTCGACTGCCTCGGCTTCGGATGGGACGGGTTGCTGGGGAGGCGGGTCGGATGGGACGGCGGGTCGGACGGGACAGCGGGTCGGACGCTTCGAATGGGTCGGACAGGTCGGACGCCTCGAATAGGACGACGTGGATGATCAGAGACCAAGTCTCTCGGGTACGCAGGGCGTACAGGGGTACGCAGCGCGTACCTCGGATGTGGACGCTGACTCCTCTTCGGATAAGGTCCGATTTTTGAATTAAATAAATATATAATTTATTTAATAAACTTCAAAAATTCATATCTTCTTCATACGAACTCCGTTTTCGACGGTTTTCATATCCACGCGTAGGTGAGACTACGCTCTACAACTTTCGTTTAGACTCCATCGGCAAATTCCGAAATTATTTTTTTATTATTTATTTTAAACTCATCGTGTTTAAGGAATTTATTTGAAAATTCATAACTTCTTTATCTGATGTCGGTTTTTTCCAGACTTTTTACCGCTGGAATACCATTGTCGAGACCTTCGATTCTCGTTTAGGTCATTTCGGCCAAAAGTCGCTCGATCTCCGATTCGAGTTTTTAGATGTCTGTTGCTAAGCCGAACTTGGAAAAATCATAACTTCGCTATATGAAGTTGGATTTGGGCGTTCTTTTCACGTACGATCATGGTTCAAAGACATTTAAACATAGAAGGAAATTAAATAGAACTATTTGTACATTTTATTATGAAAGTAAATTTTATTACTCAAAAGTGGTTAAAATACTTGACCCTTTTTGGTCATTACAAAGAGTTGAAATATCGGGTTGTCACAGCAACAACCAGAGATCCCGGAATGGAAGTGGGAGCGGATCACTATGGATTGATTGACACCATATGGGTCATCGTGGATAGATTGACCAAGTCTGCACACTTCCTCCCTATCAAAGAAACTGACAAGATGGAGAAACTTACAAGAACATACATTAGGGAAATCGTACGGCTACATGGTGTACCTATGTCCATTATCTCCGATAGAGATAGTAGGTTCACCTCAAGATTTTGGCAGTCACTACAACATTCCCTAGGGACAAGGCTGGACATGAGCACAGCCTACCATCCTCAGACCGACAGACAGAGTGAGAGGACCATCCAAACTCTAGAAGATATGTTGCGAGCCTGCGTGATTGACTTTGGGAAGGCATGGGATACTCATTTACCCCTTGTCGAGTTTTCCTATAATAACAGTTATCACACGAGCATCAAGGCTGCTCCATTTGAAGCTCTCTACGGCCGAAAGTGCAGATCCCCTCTGTGATGGGCTGAGGTGGGTGATACCCAATTAGCCAGGGGGCAAACTTCCGACAGTACTCTCACCGGTCCGGAGATCATTCGGGAAACGACAAAGAAAATCATTCAGATCCGTGAACGATTGAAAGCCTATAGAGACCGACAGAAGAGCTACGCTGATAAACGAAGGAAACCTTTGGAATTTCAGGTGGGAGACCGAGTCCTTCTCAAGGTCTCACCCTAGAAGGGCTTGATACGTTTCGGCAAGCGTGGGAAGCTTAATCCGAGGTACATAGGGCCTTTCGAGATTCTTGCAAGAGTCGGCCCCGTAGCTTACAAACTCGAACTACCAGACGCACTTCGTAACGTACATTCTACATTCCACGTATCTAACTTGAAAAAGTGTCTATCCGACGAGACTCTTGTAATCCCTCTCGACGAGATCGAGATCAACGAGAGCCTCAACTTCGTGGAAGAACCTGTAGAGATCATGGACCGTGAGGTCAAGCAGACAAAGCAAAGCCGTATCCCTATCGTGAAGGTTCGTTGGAATGCCAAGCGAGGACCGGAAACCACTTGGGAATGTGAGAATCAGATGAAACTGAAATACCCTCACGTTTTTTCTTATTTGTTTGTAATTTCTTACTTGCTTAAATTCTAATTTCGGGACGAAATTCCTTCTAACGGGGGGGAATGATGTGACAACCCGATATTTTGAGGCAATGTAATGTAAAACCAATCAAATCTAGGTCAAAATATAACTTTCCTAAAATCTTATTTGGGTTAATTAAAGTAGTGGGAATCGTATCAAGGTTTTTGTACATATAAAGAACCCTAAAATCTGACTTCGGATGAGGAAGTTATGAATTTTTGAAGAAATTCCTTAATCACGTCATTTTAATAAATGAATAATAAAAATAATTTCGGAATTTGCCAGCGGAGTCTAAACGAAAGTTGTAGATCTTGATCTCACCTTCGCGTGGATATAAAGAACATCAAAAACGAAGTTCGTATGAAGGAGATATGAATTTTAGAAGTTTATTTAAAATAAATATAAATTTAATTAAAAACTCCCGGTATTATCCGAAGGGGAGTCATCGGATAGGACCGGAGTACGCCCTGCGTACCTTCGTACGCCCCGCGTACTCAGATCAAGGGCCTCAGATCGTCCACATCCCCCTATGCGAAGCTTCCGACCCGCCCATCCGACCCGCCCGTCCGACCCGCCGCCCCGTCCGACCCGCCGTCCCATCCGAAGTGCGTAAGCGATGACATCTCGTACGCGTTGTGTACCCTCGTACGCCCAGCGTACCGAGGCGGTTCAGCACCCCTATAAAAGGGATGCGAGGCTTTCCGAAAATTTTGCTCACTTCTCTCTTTTCTCTCACGATCTTGCCTCGATTTCCGTGCCCATTCGAACCCGAAGCTCTGGTCTTTTTGCTCAAGTCCCGAGGGTCGATTTTACTCCTGAGATTCCCAAGAATCCCGAGAAAAATCCGTTTTCCGAGACGAAACTCTGCCCGGTTTTCCATCTCGCTTTCTTCAATCAATCAAGTGAGTTCATACCCCTTAATTTACCTTTTAAATGTTCTATAAATTCTTTTATATGCTTTCAAGGGGGGATACAAGTTAAATACTTATAGTTATTGCTTCAATCACATGTGATTGCATTAATCACTTGTGATTAATAACTAAGGAAACCAGTGATTTTATCACTGTTCAAACTGTCTATCAAACTGTTTTACTTCAAAATGTTTTACAAACCCATTTACATTTCAAATTTATATTACAACTGTGATTTAAACAAATGTTCCTTATACTTAAACTGTTTTAACCAAACCTATGCCTTCAAATTGTTTTATAGATTGACATCAAGTCGATCTTTCATCAAAAATAATACTTATGTTTCAAATGTCTTATAAAAACTTATTTATGCTTTTATATTATAAATTGCATGCCCATATATAATAAAAGATGTATAAATAATGTTTAAAGGGCTTAGGAAGGCCATCCACTCTATTTCCTTTTTCTCGATTTGGATGTGGTCTGGTGGGATTTCGGGTGACCATCCGAAGGTCGTTTCAATATTAATTATATATTCAATATACATATATAGACATAAAAGTACTTCCATATTCATACGTACTAGCCACATCATTAGTGAGTTACCATCGGGGTAACACAGGATCATACTATTACATTTGTTAGATCAATGAGTCAGTTCATTCATGAGTCTATACATTACATTACTATGAGAACATATACAACTATACGAGAACGAGGAACATTACCCTCACATTAATACGTTAACAATTGTGATCCACTGTATCGGAGCATGCCTTAAATGTCATGGCCCGAGTTGTAGCCAGACTTCTCTTGGAGGGAGAGCGTTGAGTTTGCGTATAGATCTATACTGCATTGACTATCCTACACCTTGCTGCTAGCTACAGCCGGACCTGCACGTCTGCGGGTGCCAAACGTCATTCCGTTATTACGACCGTTCTTATTGTCGTTGTTACCAGTCGATAGTATGGTCCAATTATCACATTATACCTTAATATAAATCCGGTTTAAGGTAATTAGTACAACAGTAGTCACTATAAAACTAAGCTACAGTACTACAATGATTTACCCATTACATATTTTTAGTGATAACCTCACTTGAAATTTAATGTACAAACTATATTTTGTTAAAAGATAGTTGCACTTGGGAAATTACACACTTTTACAACAAGCGAACATACAAAACAGTTAAAGCCTTGGTAGAAGGCTACTTTATTAGGAAATATAGGTTTTTCTGAGAGATTCAAACTTTTACAAACACTTACATACATGAACTTATACTTGAGACATGTTCAAACGTTTTTGATAACAGACACCGACATTAAAATACTTATGAACTCACCAGCTTAATGCTGATAAACTCTTTCAAAATAACTTGTATTCTCAGGTCATCAGTAGACAGGTACCGATGCCAGCTTTTGAGATGATGGAGCGCACTCAAGACTCATCATATTATTATTTTGATTTACGTTATATTTTTGGTGTCTAAAATTGTACAGAACACGCTTGTATTAAAATTATATATTTAATGCAATGGATGATGTTGTTTGCTTATTTACATTTACTATGTTGTGATTACTTTACATGACGTCCTCCGCCCCAGAATCTTTCCGCCGTTCTTGGTTTTGGGGTGTGACAAGTCACCCCGAGACTCGCCGAGTTCAACAACTCTGAGTCCACTTGCACACAACTCACCGAGTTACCCCTTGACTCACCGATTCACGGCTCAACCAGAAAAGATTGGGACTCTTCGACAAGACTCGCCGATTTCAAGAACAGACTCACCGAGTCTAAGGCTATCGTCAACCTACTCGTTGAGTTGTTCTTACAAATCTCCGAGTTCTAGGCCATCTTCATCCAACTCGCCGAGTTGTTCTTCCAACTCGCCGAGTTCCAGCTTATCTTCAAGCAACTCTCCGAGTCTACCCATGTGACTCGCCGAGTACAACCAGGTCTGAACCCATATCGAGGCTTTCCAAGCCATGCAGATGATCCAAACCATAAATCTACCCTTCCTAAGGCCATCCATCACGTAAAGTGGCAAACTTTACGTGATTCCAAGGAGATCTAGGCATTTTCACTCTGGGGTTTGGGTTCGAGACAAGATAGCTCCATTAATCACTCACAAACAGGGACTTTTATGCATTCTAACCCTTCTCCATTCCAGATCTGAGGTAGCAACCTCGGATCTAACCTCTAACTCCAATACACCAAAGGTCATGATCTCTAACACCTCCAAAAATGATGAATCTAGATAATAGCAACTCAAACAATGAAATAATACCTCAAAAGGAAGCCCCAAGAGAAGGTTAATCCGAATCCTTGCAAAGCCCTTTGACCCAAGATTCTTCTCCTTCAAGATTTCTTCAACAATCACTTCTCTAAGATCCATGTGCACTCTAATCCCTCAAAATCACGCCTCAGGGCTTTCTGGACTTCTACAGGGGGTAAAGAGGCTGGGGAGAGAGTATAATCTTCTTTATATAGGGATCATCCTCCAAATTTAGGGTTTTCTCCATTCAGTGCCTACTCGCCGAGTCCATCTGCTGACTCGCCGAGTCGGCCACTTAACACGCGACCAAAGTCGCGACCCTACTCGCCGAGTCCATCCATGAACTCGCCGAGTTCCCCTTCCCAAATTTACTCTTTTAGCCCTTCAACTTTACTCTTGATATTCTGGGATGTTACAAGAAGGGTATTTGGAACCACTTAGGAGCTCAAGCAGTGTAGATCGAAGATTTGCATCCACCATCCATCTCCAAAAGGTGTAAAGCTTCTACCTTGAAGTTTTTTTATGTTAAATCTAGTTATGCTTAATAATTTCATGATTTTGTCACCATACCCATGGTTTATATGAGTATGAGTTACTCCATACCATTGTAGTACGATTTCCAAATGTTTTTAGGATGGTTAAGTCATAAAAATGAGAGATTGATCATTCTCATATACCCATGCATGTGTTCTTGATAAATAGACAACATTATGAACCTAGGTTTTGTTTGTGTGCTCTTAGTGACCATGAAAATGGATAAAGTTAGAGATTTTAAACATTAAGTTGTCCATTTTTGTTATACATCCAAAAGGTTGAGGAGATAATCTTTAGTTTAAGGACTTACTAATTAAGTTGGTCATCAGATGGCTACACACGTCCTAAATTGCCTTACGTTGGCCGTATCCCTATCTTTTCACATCTCACCACCATGTGCTTTACTCGGTGTGTAGAGCTGCATGCTACACTAGGCGTAGGTTAACTTAAGATGACGATTGAGTTTTTGAGTATTAGCTATTGACTTTGACAAAGCTTGAATTTAGGTCAACTTTAGGGTTTGGGCTGTAATCTGAGGAATTATTAGTGTTTACTGTTTAGGTGACCTGTTGAACTAATTATCAGATCGGTGATCATAAATGATATCTTCCAGACTGTGAGGTAAGTTTCTCACTATAGTCGTGATTCGAAGACACCAAAGTCGGCCCATTAGTTTTTGTTATTTATCATTATGTATAGGATATGCTATGATGTAGTTATCTATTAGATTAGTAGATCTGTATAATTACCTATATTGCTTGTTATTGTTTATCTGTAGCATATTTCGACATTGTGTGATTGGGTTGATGCTTTACTTCTTTGTTTTGTAAGCCAACAAACCTGCGACAATCCAGTCCGATAATTGTGGGCAAAGGAAATCCAGTCTGATGACTCTAGGTCAATGGTAATCCACTCTGATGATTGTGGATCTAATTTGCATGCATTTTATATGTATTGTTGTGTGGGTATTTTGGGTGAACTCACTAAGCTTTTGTTTATAGTTGTTCATTTTAATGTTTCAGATACTTCTAATGATCGGGCAAGGTGAAAGCATGATTGTACACATCTATTAGAGATTTTGTTGATACTCAGTTCTTATTGGGCATGATTTGAAAACAATGGTTGTTCTTCCATGAATTTTCGTTGAAATATTTTTATAAGATGAAATTTTTTGTCATGATATTTGGGATGTTACATTGAATTTCTAGTAGAGATTGGATATTTCTTTGCAAAGCTTGGATCTATCTACTTTGTTTTGTCTATAAGTGTTCTCACAATCAATTCAATCAAAAGAAAAACATCAAACAAAACTATAAATAGATAATATCAAAATTGAAGAACTTGAAACTGTTGCATTAGGTGTCTAAGCCAATAACTAAATTACTATAATCTTTAATTATTTGCAAAGTCCTTTTGGGTTGCCCTCAAACCTAGTAATTGACTATAATGTTTTTTGGAGAGAGAGACTCATATATTAATTTATTATATGATTAATAAATTACTTAGAAATCAAAATATATGATTTATTAGTATATTATGAGAATAATATATTAATTAGAAATAGTATTGTTTAACTAAAAATTAATCAACAATTAATTGGAATTAATTTTGGGATTGATTGGATTAATAAAAAATAAAATGACTAAAAATGACAATGTTGTTAAAGTTGAACATTGACCAATTCTAGAACTTCCCATAAGGAGATGGTTTCTAGAGGTTTTTTCTAGAGCTTTTCTTGGGCTCTAAGGAAGCTTGGATGCCTTAGGGAGAAAGCAAAATGATTAGGGTTATCTAAAAGGAAAATGTCTTATCTTTAGCCTCCTATCACCTATATAAAACCCCTTGTGTTTGATTCTTGGGATTCACTTCATTCAAAAGAAAAAATCCAAAAAATTCCTTCCTTCTCCTCTCTCCTCTTAAGCCGCCAACTAGTTAGGGTTTGGGATTGAGCCATTAGAGGCACAAGACTTCTGGTGCTTGCTTTTTGAAGAGCAATCAAGAAATATTTTTGTTTATTTTCTATAATAAACAAAGGTATGTGTTTTCTAATAACACTTTTGTTAATATCGAAAATAGCAATGTAGTTTTAGGGTTTTCGATATTCAAATCTTAGTTGCGAATCATATTGAGAACTTAGATCCTTTAGGTTGCATATGAACTTAGGGTTCATGTTTTTCCACTAAAATAAGATTTTTGTAATTTATAAAACCCATAAGTGGTATTAGAGTCATTATTCTTATTGATGTTGCACAAAGTTCAATAGATCAAAATTAGGGTTTATAGAAACTAAACCCAAAGGAGGCAATTTCGAAAAATCACTAGGGTTATTGAAATCCTAACCTCCACCCTCATATTTTTCATTTTAGCAAGGGTTTTAGAAACCATAGACTCCTTAATTGAGGAGCCCTCTTAGGGTTTATCTTGTTTCCTTATTTGTTATTTTAAAAACCTTAAAATTTGAACAATGAAAACCTGATAAATCTTAGCCTATTTTCGAAAATTAGAGGGCTTAGGATTAGCACTAAATTATTTAATTAAAAGATAAAGATTCAATCAAAATTGGTTTATTTTTAATTGAATTAATTTTTTTTATTAATTTCGAAAAATAAATAAATTTAAACATAGTATTTTAGAAAAGTTTTTTAAATACACCTTATACTATATATACTTAAAAGCTTAATATATTAAATGTATAAGAAAAACCAATCAAAATCGCTAGTATGCCTCATTCATGAAGCCATACTATAAGGTGAGTTTAAGGAAACGACATATAAAATGACTGACATTGGGTATCCACTGTTATTGAAACGGATTTTATAGAACATAATATAATTAATAAGTATAATGATACAAATTAACTAAACTTTTTTTTTAAAATACCACTCTTAGTTACTTTAGAAAAAAATGTGAAAAGTATGCTAATCCATAAAAATTGCACATTATATTTTATAAGTAGTTAGTGGAGCGTGTGTGGTTAATCGACACACTAATATTGACTATAAATAGTAATAATAGGCATTTCAAAAATTATCGTTGTTAATATAGCGTGCGTGGTTAAACAGAACATTAATTGGAGATGATAAATGACATTAAGAGTGCCAAGTATATTTTTATGGTTATTCACATCTTGTTTGTGATCCTCGACATCCCAATCACAAACAGAAGAACATAATGTAAGATTAAAAATGTTATTGATAAGATTCAATGAATCTCAAAAGTTCTAAGAATTTCATAGTTCAAAATTGGTGAATTTCTTTTACCTACCTTTCATAAATTCGCAATAAGATAACAACATCACTATTTTTATTTTTGAATTGTTATATTGGATCCTAGACTTAAATATTAATTATGGGTTAAAATATTAAGGGTTTATATCATCTAAATAAAAACTTCTTTTTCTCTATGGATGTCTACTTTTGGTGATGCTTCTACTTCTCAAAACTCTTCCCACAACTTCTCACTCCTCCCGAACATGTCCGAGGTGGCATTGGATGGCACCAACTATAATGATTGGAAGCGAAACATCAAGATGGCTCTTCGATACCATGGCAAAGAGTAAGTCCTTGAGAAACAACTAGTTGAGATCGATGAGGCCATTTCTACTCCTGAAGAAATAGCCTCCTACAAGAAACACTATGAGGACACGACTAAGGTTGCTTGCATCATGATTTCCACCATGATTCCTGATTTGCAATAGAAGATGAAGTTGGATCTTATGGAACAGTTTCACAAGAGATCTCCTCAAGAGAAGTATAAGGTCGTCAAAGTTCCTATGGCGTGGAGCTCCTTGAAAGGCTTAATGTGAATTTTGATGAGGAGTTAGACATTGGCATGGTCCTTAACTGACTGTCTCCTTGTTATGATCGGTTCATTCTGGCTAATTATTTGAACAGTATAAAGATCACATTAACCCAACTCCATAACATGTTGCGAACAGCTGCGTCAAGACTAAAGAAGAATCAAACTCCTAACTGTACTAATGCTCATGTCCTTTCCATTGGAAAAAAAGGAAAGATAAGGAAAGGTGCTCCTAAAAAGACTCGAAGGTCAAGGCCCATGTTGGTTCACTTAGCAATGGCCCAAAATCAAAGCCTAGTTCTAATATTCCTTCTGCTAGTGATGCCAAAGAGGTCATTTGCTTCTATTGCAATGATAAGGGCCATTGGAAATGAAGCTGCCCCAAGTACTTGTAGGACATCAAGGATGGTACAGCGAAGCCAGCATCAGCAAGTATTCACACTATTCAAACTAATAACTCACAAACTAATCATTCATGGGTCCTTGATACAAAATGTGGTTTTCACATTTGTTCTCGTTTTTAGGGACTAAGATAAACTAAAGAGGTGGAGCATGGAAGGATGAATCTAATCATGGGAAATAAGTGATCTTCTCCAGTTCCCAATATTGGAACTTATAGTCTTATGCTTAGTAGTGACGTAAGATTGGATTTAATTACTCGTTTCTTTTCGTCAGAAATGGTGCGAAACATTATTTATTTTTTTAGACTTTTTAGACTTTTTAGACAAGGCTTTCGATATTTGTTTAATGACATGAATGGATCGATTTTGGTTTATAAAAGTAGCATTTTCATGTTTTAACCTTTACCTTGTAATGGTGTGTATGAAAATGTGATTTGTGTTGATAGCTTAGGTAATAGTGTATTTTATATTGATTTGTCTAATGGTTTTCACAAGGCAAGCTTGTAGCAATGTCATCTTTGGCAAATTAACAAGAAACACATCACCTAAGTCCAAAAAGATGGATTGTTGTAATCATTTGACTTAAGGCAAGATGATGAATGTGAATCTTGTCTTTTGGGGAAGATGACAAAATCACCTTTCACTGAATCTTGTGAAAAATGTGAGGTTTTGTTCGATCTCATACATATAGATGGTTGTGGACCCTTTAAATGCACCCCAAGGGATGCTAATCAATTTTATGTGACGTTCAGAAATGATTATAGCAGATATGGTTATATCTACTTAATCAAGCATAAATCAAAAACCTTTGAAAATTTCATCGAGGTTAAACATGAAGTCGAGAATCAATTAGGAAGGAAGATAAAGATGCTCCGATCTAACAAAGGCAGAGAGTATCTTAGTATCGAGTTCCATGACTATCTCAAGGAATGTGGAATTATTTCATAATTGGCTCCTCCTCAGAGACCAAAGCTTAATGGTCTGCCTGAGAGGCGTAATCGGACCTTGTTAGACATGGTTCTTTCCATGACGAGTCGAGCTTCTCTTCCTATTTATATCTGAGGGTATAACATAGAGACAGCCGCCTATATCACTAACGAGATGTGGACATGGAAAGTTCCCTTGTTAGCACACATCAAGGTCTGGGGTTGTGAAGCTTTTCTTAAACGAGAGACTCATGGCAAGATTAAACCTAGATGTGAGTGATGTATTTTCATGGGTTAACTAGAAAACGCTTTTGGATATTTTTCTATACACCGAGTGAGAATGTGGTCTTTCTAGAACGAATAGGATTCTTTCACGAGAGAGAGAAAGAGAGAGAGAGAGAGAGAGAGAGAGAGAGCTCATATACAGAAAGATAAGGATGCTCTGATCTAACAAAGGAAAAAAGTATCTTAGCAACCTTTCTGGTATTGTATATTGATGACAAACTCCTTATAGGAAACGACATTCCAAATTTGCAAGAGGCAAAGTCTTGGCTTAGAAAGTGTTTTGATATGAAAGATCTAGGAGAGGCAGCCTATATTCTTCGAATAAGAATATTGAGGGATAGCAGGAAAAGACTAATTAGTCTTAGTCAAAGTACATACTTGGAAAAGGTACTAAAACATTTTTATACCGAAAATTCCAAGAAAGGAAAAGTCCAAAGAAGGACATGGTTGGTAATTCTACTTGTGAATCATAGTACATAACAGCGAATGAAGCATCAAAGGAAGCGGATTAGTTGTAGAATTTCATCGATGATCTCAGAGTAGTTCTGACCATTCAGGAGCCAATGGAACTTTTCTATGATAATGAAGGAGCAGTTACTTTGACCAAAGAACCAAGAGATCATGGTAAATCAATAAATATCAACAGAAAGTACCATTATATCAGACATAGAGTTGAAGAAGGTCATCTCAGAGTGAAGAGAGTTTTATCAGAAAACAATCCAATAGATCCTCTCACAAAGGCTCTGAGTAGGGTTAAACATAGTCAACATGCAAGGATCATTGGTTTGAGAGATGACATTAGTTTTACTAGTTAGATGATTAGTTCGAAAAATATAATAGAATAAATGTATTTGATTTAGTGATTGAATAAATGTAATAGATATTATTTATGAGTTTGTTTACTGCCTTTTTCAATTATTTATTCTTGTGTTTCGTTTTGTATGTTTTACTTCCTATATAACTTGATTATTCAAAATTCCACAGTCTCTCGTACTTTAGTAAGTAAGTAGTGAACGAATATTGTCATGAATTCGATTGAAGGCTGTCTAAGGGGTTTAGACATAGCAATTATGTTGCTACAACATTCATGAGTACTTAGAAAATGGAGATTGGTATTGGATAAACCCATGCTCAGAGAATTACTTCATGGATTATATCACGAGTAATTCTGAGACGATAATGTCTTCTATTCCTAAAGTGGACACATATGAGTTGTAATTCATAGGTCGATTGTGCTGGAGTAGTGTCTAAGTCCATAACTATTTTGGTATATACTTGACCCGACTATGAGCATGGTCCTTTTGGGTTACCTTCACCATAGAAATATGTAGGATGACTTAAGGAGAGAAAGGTTTAATTATGATTTATTAATATATTATAAGAATAATATATTAAAAGAGAAATCATAATGTTTAATTAATGTTACTCAAGAATTAATTTTGTGGCTAAAAGAGACTAGTTAAAGTTAAGGGACTTATTGTGTAATTATAAGTTAATTACATAGATGGGCTTATGGACTCCATAGAAGGTGGAGTGGACGAATTCCATGGGGGAAACCCATTAGAAGTCGTTCAAGGCTTCTAAAGAACATTAATTGCCTAAGTATATAAGGAGCCCTTAGGCACCAAAATGTGGCTAACACTAGGATTAGGGTTTCCAGCCATTTTTGGTGCCTCCCCTCTCTTCTATTCTTCATCTTGTTGCTTAGTGGTGTTTGTGACTCCATTAGAGGTGCAACGCTTGAGGCACTAAGCCTTCTAAAGCCAAGGATTAGATTGTTATTGCCATATAACAATCAACGGTTAGATCTAAACCCTTTTTTATGTTAATATGATTAATTGTATGCTAGATCTAGGGTTTATAGCTTTGGATATCCAATTGCATCCTCATTAGACAAGCTAGATCCAAAAAGCTATTAGGGTCTGCATGTACACCATAGGAATGATGTATTTCTCAAAACGCATTAGTGGTATCAGAGCCTAAGTCGTTTTTCTATTGAATAGATGCATAATTGGACTGCCAAAGATCTGAAAATCGAAAAATTTTGCTCACTGCCTGATGAACTAGCCGAGTTTCTCTAAGAAGTCGACGAGTTGCACGAACTCGACGAGTTCCAAAGAGGACTCGACGAGTTGGCTGTTCTGTTGACGGAATTTTTGAATTTCTGGCCAGATTTTGATGTGGATAATTACCAAAACTCGTTTTTATTGCCTAAAATCGATTTTTTATGTTTGTAATGATTATCCTTATCAAAATTAATGGATTTGGTCAAATATGGATAATATAGGATTTTTATTAGATAAATATTTGACTTAGTTAGTTTTAAGAGTTTCAATTTGCACCCTTTACGTTTTATAGTTTAAATTTGAACTTAAAAGTTTTGTTTTTAAAACTTAAATAGTTAAGCCCTAATGTTTTGAAAAGTTTCAAAACTTGCCCTCAAGTTTTGGAATTTAAATTTTTGATTAAAATCTTAATTTTGAAATATTTAAATTCTAAACCCTAATGTTTTGAAATGTTTCAAAACTTGCCCTCAAGTTTTGGAATTTAAAAGTTGATTAAAAGTTTAATTTTGAAATGTTAAATTCTAAAACCCTAGTATTTTAAAAAGTTCAAATCACACCCTTATGGTTTTATTAATTAATTAAAGTGTATAATTGAAAGAGATTTAATAAACCCATAAAGTTTTGGTTTACATTTAATTAAATTAAAAGTATAATTTATTAAATTAGACCACCTAGTATTTTAAAAGTGTAAAAATACACCCTATACTATATATATGAACATTAAAAGTCTAATATATATATATATATATATATATATATATATATATATATATATATATATATATGAGTAAAGAGTCAGTCTTACCGTTAGTAGGCCTCATTCACGAAGCTGGTCTATAAGGGGTGTTTAAGGAAATTGCCTATAAAATGGCGATTGAATGGGTATCCACTCTTACCCACCGCACTCTTGACTAGTGGAGGGTCGTTAGCCAAACGGGTAGGATAGAACAGAAACCTTCCCTTATAAGTATAATGAAGTACAAAGTAACTACATGCTTTTACAAATTCCCAAATTCTAGTTACTTTAGGGAAAATGTGAAATTGTATGCTAATCCATGGAATTACACTTCGTACCCTTGTCAAATGTTAGTGGAGCGTGTGTGGTTAACCGGCACACTAATTTGGGGATGTCATTGGTAGCGAAGGGTGGCTTGATGTTTATCATAGATCAATGGAGCGTGTGTGGCTAACCGACATATTGATTAGGTGGTAGTAGCATTGGGTGCACCACATGATTCGTATGGTTATTCGTAACTTATTTGTGATCCTCAGCATCCCAGTCACAAATACAATGGCATAATTGAGATTAAACATACCATTGAAAAGTTCAATGAATCTCAAAAGATCTAGGAGTTTCAGTTCATTTAAAACTTGAACTTCTTTTCCGTTTTTCATGGTGGAAATTGGTAAATCGTCATGTACCTACCTTCAAATATTTTGCAACTAGATTACGGCATCCCTCTTCTAGGTTGTAGAGTATTATGTTGGATCCTAGCCTTGATGTTTCATTTGGGTGTTACATCAAGGATTCTAATCAACTTAACTTGAATTTTCTCCCGTTTTGAAGATGTCTAGTTCTGACAATCATGGTCTTCCCAAATCCCATGGAAGAAGCTTTCCAAATGAAGATGGTATTCCACGATATGATCGAGAAAGAAGAGATCCTGCTTCACTTCTTCCACCTCCTAATTGTTCTCCCTAACCCACAAGTTCGAAAGCTTGAAAATTTCAAGCTCACTCAAGCCCTTTTGGCAAGTAAACATGAAGATGGGAAACCTGTGTGTGTACACGTCTTAGAGATGAAGTCACACATTGATAGGTTAAGGATGTTGGGTGTCGAGGTTTCAAGTGAGTTGGCTGTTGATTGGTTTCTTCAGTCGGTTCCTGAATCATATAATGAGTTCGTTAGAGAGTACTATATGATGGATCATTACGTGACCCTCATTGATTTGACCTATTTGCTTATAGTTGCTGAATCAGCAATGGTTTGGCGAGCTGGTTAAGCAAATTTGTCTGGTGTATCAAACTGCCAAACTTCAATGGACACTGAAATTGGTGACATTGGAGCTCCAAAAAAGGTAAATTCTGAGATAGTGCCTTGTGCCATTCCAAAAGAGTCCATTTGATTTTGTTGCCAAGAGAAGGGGCATTGGAGACGAAGCTGCCCTATTTACCTGAAAGATCTAAGATATGGGAGAGTCAAGATGTATGGCTCCAGTTCTGGTAAAATCCATTAACAAACTCTTTTAAGTTCCTATTCTAGATTCTTAATACATGATGTGATAAGATTACATTTTGATGTTTTGTAGGATCGAAGAAAAGAGAGGAAGCTTAAGGGAAGAAGTGAGCTAAATCTAATCGTGAAGAAATGGATTTCGATCGCATTGCTTGAAGATTGGATTCTTGAGCTACTACTTGGAGTTAGGATAAATTGATTAGGAATATGTAACAACATAGTTTTTCAATTGAATTGCATTGTAAGGACAAATTTTTCCACAATAAAATGAATTTTGATTTTATCATATTTATTTATCCTTGCAATGGCGTGTATGAAAAAACGATGTTTGAAGGTTTTTATTATTAGCAATAATGGATTTGATTCTTAATTATTTTATTTGTGGAAATGTTGAGAATTTACCAAATAGGAAAGGTTTCTCATCGCCCAAGTTTCAGTTGGAAAGAAACTTGGAATCATACAACTTGGTTGCGTGATGAATGAGAAATTTCATATTTGGAAATTAGACTAATTATTTGACAAAGTGTCAAGTGAAGGATTAGGAAATCGAGTACACTAGGTTGTGTGTTGATCAAGTCCACCACAAGAGTGACAAAGATATTCATCATGATTTACTAAATTTTAGTAAATATGATTATATTTATAAGATTAAGTGTAATTCTGAGTTGATTGAAAAGGTTTTAATGAATAGCGGAACGAATAAAGAAGAATCGAGTAGGCAGAAAGATAAAAGTGATGGGTTCACTACTACAAAAACAGCCTTTTACGACGCGCAAATGCATGACAAGGAAGACCCTGTCATAACAAAAGACGACATGCTTTTGCGCGTCGTCTATTTACGACGCGCATTTACGACGCGTGTTTACGATACGCATTGCGTATCAAGGAAGGCCCTGTAATAAAGGACGATGACATGTATTTGCGTGTCGTAACCTTACGACGCGCATTTACAACTCGCATTGCGTATCATTAAAGCCCCTGTCAAGAAAGGCCATGTCATAAATGAAGATGACACACACTTTTGCGTATCATAATTTTATATGTTTAAAAAAAATATTATTTATGAATTTACTAATTTTCAAATTAAATTTGTATTTAATGTCTCCTAATAGAAATAAAATACCATATACAAATAATAGAATCCATTGCATAAAATTTAATGTCATATAAATAATCGTTACATGGAAAGATAAAACAAATCAATAGAAGTTGTAACAAAAATTTACAAACTAATTGGATACAAGAAATACAAAAAATATATATCCTCAAATGTTTTTCAAAGTCTAATCTCTTTGTCAGCTCTACGCCTCACTTCTCCAGTTTGTCCTTAGCTTCTCTAAGAGCTCCAGCGTGTCTTGCAGCCTGTGACAACATATTATAATTTTTAATTACTATTTATTCTTATAATTAAAACATATTATAATTTTTAATTACCAAAAAAAATTATTTAATTATTTAGATAATATAATTAAAACATTAAAAATTACAAAAAAGGTACCTATTGTGCTAGATAATAGTTAATGTCAATCATCAAATTGTCATTATCCTTTGTGAGTTCATCAGGATCTCTTGCACGTTGAGCAATCCCTACTGATGTACTTAAACCATTCCCTTATAAAATTTATTTAAAAAATGCAAATTTGAGATAAATAAATATGAAAAGGTAAAAATTAAAAATAAATGCTTAATCACAAACCTTCTCACAACAAATTATGTAAGGAACTGTATCTCCAGCAGAACAACCACTGGTGTACCCTAGTTTCCTCAGCCTGAGTGCTACCTATAAGTAGATATGTTTATGTATTAATAAAAATTATAAAAATAACAAAATAGTCAGAATATTTACTTCAATATTAGGTTGACTTTTGGCATCTGGCTTCAGGTGGTCTAGTCAACGTTTTTGTGATAATATATTTTTGAATGATAATAAGTACATTGTTAAATACACAAGGGTCATTGTCAATTATGTTTTTAAGTCATTGATCATCATTGAATTTAAAAATATAAATAGCATCTCCAAGACCATATTAACACCACCTACACTTTAGAGGCAACGTATCAGACAACCACATAAGTGAGTGTGTGTCCAACAAAGGGTTCGGGCGTACGTGGAACATCTTTTTACTAACCATATTCATCAGGAGGTCAACAAGGATATCAATGCTGTCGTTAAGGTTGGGAAGAAGTCTAAACTCTTCATTACTATGTATTGGTAAATTTAACTCACAGACTAGATATTTGTTTCATTCTCATACTACATTCGTTTTCTCTCCCTCTCAAATTTCTCCATTTTTAAGAGATCAACAACCTATAACAAACATTCAGACATATTAAGCTATACAAAAACATGAGATGATTGATCCTTAAAACAATTAATTAGGTAATGCTTATTTCTACAATAAAAAGGCATGATTTCATACCGCCTGTTTCAGCATCGACTGCCCAGTTCCTCCACTCCCATATCCGGTGATGACACGGAGCCGCCGCAGAGCCGTATATCACAACGATTAAAAGATAATCATAAATAGAACATATATATATATATATATATATATATATATATATATGTGTGTGTGTGTGTGTGTGTGTGTGTGTGAAGAAACAGATACATACAACGACCATATACACCAAATGCAAGGTGATATTTTAGTATCGTCATTCCCTCTTTCAAATGTTGTCCATGTAAATTGATTGTCATCAGATCTGCAATATTATATTTGTTCCTGCATTCAATAACAATATCAACATATAGATGTATATGGATATGTAAATAACAAGTTTGCTTTATTGCCACCTCCAATACACATCTTGAATCAAATATTTTTTTGGCTAGCTTTTTCATCAGCTTGCTCAGCCTTTTCCTTCCACATCCTTGCCTGCATAAAAATTATAAACTCAAGTGACTGCGTAAGTGTTTCCTAGAAGATTTCAAAATCATTGTTGGTTGCCATGGGAACTCAGTACGTACAATGAGCTTAATCCATATTAGAATCCAAACTTTCACACATTGTAGCTGTTGGAACTTGAACCCTTCACAAACAATGTCCCCAAGAAAGGTGATGCTCAGGCTTAAAACCTAAGATGTTCTTGTGGCCTATCACCAACCACTCATGTTGGCGCTTAATCCATCACCATGGTGGTATATAAGTGTGTGAACAACCACAAATTCAATTGTCTTCACATAATCATATAGAAACTTATATAACGAAGTTTTTAGTTGGTTCATTAAAATATTAATACAATGTCAATTAAACAAAGTTGCATCAAAAACTTATAAAAAAAGGTGTTTTAGTTGCATTTAATCAAGGGGTCCTTCTCCCTCTCATTCTCTCGTGTACCAACCAATTCGGAGAGATTTACCCCCTCATTCCATTTTCCACTTGTATATCCATTTTTATCCTGCAGTGTAGAATGACAATGAAAGCTTAGTCTATATGCTAGAACATTAATGAAAACAATATGAAAATTAATTGAGTGATGATGAAGATGACCAGAAAATGAAGAAAATAACATGTAGGTTCACTCACCTTCAGAAGCTCAGCGAGTGTTATCTCATAGAAATTCCTTGATATATCTAACACCATCCTCTATTCCTTATCTTTTCCAACAGTTGAAGCAACCTCCAAAAACTCCTTATAGTCATGTGTCCACCTTCTAACTGGCAACTTAGTGATGCAGAGGGTATTTCCGTCCTCATCTTCAATTCGTCAACAATTCCAATGGTTGTGTAACTAGTGTCCTTTGATGCTGTTTTCTAAATTGTTCCTCTGAACCATTTATACCATTGATCCATTGGCACCATTTCTTTCCCATTCATTAAACGTTTCAAATTTGCAACAATGTCCTTAGGGTTATAATTTGGTACAAAAGTACTCCACCCTTTCCCTGTTCCTTCACTTCCATTCACCAAAACCATGGGTATAATTGGAAGATACCAAGTAGGCTCAATGGATTGTCCATCTTCACTCAAGTACTCCAACCTTGGTCCTTGTCTTACCAAATGCGTAAATTACCCTACCATTCGTGTAATGTACTCTTAGAGTTTTAAATATGTAGCTAAAGAAAAATGAACAAAATTTTATATTTTATATTTTATGAATCTTACCATCTGACGTGTACCAAATTGGCCACTTGGGTAGAGAAGGTTGATGTTATTGCTGCCAACAAAGTTTTGGGCCATGCCAATGATGGTGCCCACAAGATTTTGAAGATCAGCCATTGAAAATAAGATAAGCTCCTTGTTGATGAAATCACGATATGGGATATGTTTCTCATTTGAATCAAAATATGCCCCGGCCTGTATAAAGAAAAGTAAATAAATTATCAATTACTAAATAGGGTAAATGCAATAATAACTTCAAAGAAACTGTAATAAAACAGAAAAAACTTCACAAGAAACGATTTTATTTGAAATCTTTTGCTCTGCGCCCTAGACTATCCTTCCATGCCTCATACTCAGGAATATTATAGAAAGATATAACATTGTTACTGTTCTTTTGAGTAGCCTTAACAATTGGAGTGATGAACTCTAGTACAAACTCAGGGACTTTTAGTAAAGATGGCCAGAACGAGTGCAAGAAGTTGATCAACAGTCCTTTGATATGTGATCCATCATGATGCGACAAAAAAAATGAATCTTTTCAATAAAATGGAATTTTAATTGTGGATAATGTGTAGTTCACACAATAAATGGCTTTGTATTTGATATTTCTTGAATTTTAAACATGTGTTATGTAAAGAATTGGGAAAATTACCTGATCAACCGTTATCATCAGGTGACCATATCCATAAAGATCCTGCCAAAGCTAGTCAACGTCATGCTAGAGAGTCACGAAAAAAAACAATTTAACATCCTACATTACTGATGAAATAACATGGAGGGGCATTTAGGTAAAATCGTCATTGGGATTAGGATATATGTAATTATATGCAAACTTCCCCCTGCTGCTGACATCTCCGATTCCTGTAACCTCTCCTGATAAAATTGTCATTGGGAGCTGTTGATTCCAGTAGAAAATCTCTCTCTCTCTCTCTCTCTATATATATATATATATATATATATATATATATATATATACACACACACACACACACACATCTACAAGTCTTCTATCCCGAACTTTGCTACTACTGATTTTACACCGCTACTGATGCCTAGACTTGAAGATGAAGATGACAGAGCATGTACAAGTTTATCGTTTAGATGAGCCAGAGTCACCTGGCAAGCATATCATGATTTGGAAGTCAAATTACCAATTTTACGCCCTTACCAAAATGCCCAAATAGTGAATTAAATATAGGCCGATTGAAATAGAATTATAAACATGAGAAATTTATCAGAATTAGGGTGGATCAAGAACCAAGAATATTACCTAAGTAATATACATGTCATGGGCATAGTGAAGGAGACCGGCGTGATGACTTTTCTCGTACTTAAGCTTATACCTTCCTTCCCGAGTATTGAAATACGTCTTCAAACCTGGCGCTTGTTGTTCGCTGTCGGCAGCGTTGTTGTTCTCTCTTGTTGACGAAGAAGACATCAATGAATTAGGGTTCGATGCACTGATCATCGCCACGATCAGATGAGCTAGTTCTATGTAAAGTGAAATTTGTACATGAAAATGCTAAATAAATTGGATCAAAGCACATTGTTAAAAACAATCATAAAAAGAAATTGCTTTAAAAGAAAATGTGTTCGTGAGAGAGAAAATAAATGAGGATTTGAAATAACAAAAGACTATGGAAAGAAGGATGTGAAAGTATAAAAGGAAAGACTTAGGGTTCCGGTGGGCAGAGAATGGGTGGAGACCAAAAACCTTCGATTTCACTAAGAACCGGAACCCTAGTTCCAACAATAGTCGATTTTGTGGCCCTATATAGAATTTTAGGCACGAGACTCCTTGATTTCTGCCAACTAGTATGGGAGAAAGGAGAAGTGCATCGTTGTTCCTTTTTTGGATATTTGACTGAGCGAATTAGAGGGGGGGGGGGGCAGACAATGGGTGGAGACATCGGTCGGAGATCAGAGATTTGGTGATGGTGTGATGCTGTTGTAGGAGAAAAGAGTAGTGATGGTGAGAGAGACATCGTGGCTCTTCGATTGAAGGTTATTTTAGTATTTGATTGTGTGAGATAGAAAAGAACGATTGAAAGAAGGTAGAGGAGAACATGGCGGCTTTTCAAACTTTTGGAATTTCATTTTCCCCTTGAGCTTCTCAAACGCGTGTTTATGAAAAAAAAATATAAAGCGACGTGTGCACACGACACACATTTTATCATATGCGCCCTCCGTGTTTTTTTTGGACACTAATTTTAGGGCGCGCACAAATGCGTGTGCTCTATCCATCAAATTTTATAAGAGATAACATTATTTTTAGGACGCGCGCATTTGCGTATCGTAAATCATTGCGTGTCATTGTTTGTGCTTCATTAAAGGCTTTTTTTCTTGTAGTTTTAGGTAAACCAAATAAACTAGAAAAACAATTCCTAAGTTCACATGCAACCTACTTTGGACCTATGTTTTAACTGTTGAACATATAAGTTTGAATTTCAAACAAGAACCCTAGAGGAGAGAGGCTATTTTCAAAAATAACTAACTAGGGTTTAAGAGTTACATACCTTTTAATTGTTATAGTAAACAATTGATAATCCTCTTGAACTTGATCTTCTTGGAAGCGTAGCACCACAAATGTAATGCCTCTAACGGAATCACACCGAAGAACTAGCAAGAAGGAAACTTGAAGGAGAGAGGGTAGGGTATGCAAAATCGGCCTAGGGTTTCTTCCAAGGTAGGAGTGGCCGAATCTAGGAGATGGGAGCCTCCTTATATAGCTGAGGGATCTAGGGTTTAGGGAAAACCCTAATGTTCCTTTACTTGGGGCCTAAGCTTATCCAAAGGCCTTATCCAAGCCTCTTGGACGAAATCATTAGGGTTTCCCGTATGGATTTCATCCACCCCCTCCCAAGGAGGTTCTGGAACCTTCCACTCAACTATTAGATAATTGTAAACTAGTCCCTACACTTTATAATTAATACAGTTAACCCCAAAATTAATTCTAATTAATTTCTGGCTAACTATTAATTAAACATTATGATTTCTAATCAATATATTAATCTTTTAATATATTAATAAATCATGTATATTAATTTATTAATCTTATAATAAATCAATATCTCTCTTTTCATAATTTCCTTGTCCGGTTGCTAGGTTTGAGGGCAACTCAAAAGAACGGTGTTGCTATCAATTCAAATACATACCAATTATAGTTATGGGCTTAGACACCTAATCCAACAGTCTCCCACTTGGATAAGTCTGTAACTATAAATGCTAGTATGACTTCTAAATTTGACCCTCAAATTGTAGCTTCGAAAAGTTGCTGCCGAACTCTAACCCAGTCAGTTACGTGTCCTAAGATAAGTGATCACATGACCCTTCGTTCTACTAGATATCCCTAGAAATAATACATGGAATACAATCAATCTCTTTGTCCAGAACATATGTTTCCCGATATCTGATTTGTGATGATATAGGACTTCTAATCGAACACATCAATTTAGTCCTGGCTGGGCCCAACACAAAAGTCAACACCAAATCATCGAGGGGCCCACAGATATCGCTTTTCACGTTAGGGAAAAAGGAACAAATAAACATTGAATCATATGCTTGTATCTTTTACTCATCAAACCATACATGATAATAGATTTTATAACACCAAGTTACTGATGCATTTTCGTATCACCAATGTATAGCCGACTTGCAAATTACAAATCATATATCTCAGTTTCAAGATCATAGATATTATCGTCTCAGTATTACTCGTGATGAATTCCATGAAGTAATACTCTGAGCGTGGGTTTATCCAATACTCAAATCTCACTCTCTGAGTACCCATGAACATTGTAGCAATTCTATTTCCATGTCTATCCTTAGACAATCTGCAATCCAATTCATGACAGTCTTAATTCACTACTTACTTATTGTGGAGTTTGAAAAATCATATTATTCGGGAAGTAAAACATATAAAATATGAAACACAATAATAAACAATTGACAAAAGGCAGTAAACAAACTTATAAATAATACTTTATTATTTAATCACCAAAAGTCAATTACATTTACTTTGTAACATGTTTCTAAACAAGACTAATCTAACCACTAAAACTAATATCATCTTTCAGCCCTATGCTTCGAGCATGCTGAATATGCTTAGCCCTACTCAGACCCTTTGTGAGGGGGTCTGTTGGTTTATCTTTAGATGATAACCTCTTTACAACAAGATGGTCTTCTTCTACTCTATGTCTGATGAAATGGTACTTTATGTCGATATGTCTGGTTTTACCATGGTCTCTGGGTTCCTTAGTTAAGGCAACCACTCCCTTATTATCGCAAAACAATTCCATAGGCTCCTGGATGGATGGAACAACTCTGAGATCTCTGATGAAGTTCCTCAACCAAGCTGCTTCTTTAGACGCTTCACTTGCTACTATGTACTCTGATTCACAAGTAGAATCAGCCACTGTATCTTGCTTGGAAATTTTCCAAGTAACTGCTCCTCCATTCAGTTGAAATACCCAGCCAGATTGAGAACGGAAGTTATCTCTATCCTTTTGAAAGTTGGCATCACTATAACCATCTACTCTCAAAGTATCATTGCCACCAAGTACAAGGACCCAGTCCTTCCTTCTTTGCAAATACTTGAGTATATTCTTTACTGTTATCCAATGAGCTCTACCTAGGTTTCCCTGATAGCGACTGACCATACTCAAAGCAAAGGCCACATCAGGGCGAGTACATGTCACAGCGTACATGATCGATCCAACAGCGGAAGCATAAGGTACACGACTCATGTCAACTATTTCCTCATTTGTACTAGGGCATTGAGTCTTATTCAATTTTGTGTTGCTCTGGATAGGTAGCTCTCCCTTCTTGGAATTTTCCATACTAAACCTATTTAGTACCTTATCTAAGTATGTGCTCTGACTAACTTCAATTAGTCTCTTCTTTCTATCTCTTAATATCCTAATCCCAAGAATATAGGCTGCTTCTCCAAGGTCTTTCATGGCAAAACACTTTCCAAGCCAAGACTTAACTTCGTTCATGGTTGGAATGTCGTTACCAATGAGTAATATGTCATCAACATATAACACCAGAAAAGTTACTATACTCCCACTAGCCTTGATATACACACAAAACTCATCTTTACTTCAAGAGAAACCAAACTCTTTGACTTTCTCATGGAAGCAAATATTCCAGCTGCGAGATGCTTGTTTCAAACCATAAATGGATTTCTCAAGCTTACACACTCTATTGGGAAACTTTTCATCGAAAAAACCCTCTTGCTGATTCATGTAAACATCCTCAGCCAGCTTCCCGTTAAGGAAAGCAGTCTTGACATTCATCTGCCAGATTTCATAGTCATTAAAGACAGCTATGGTGAGCAATATTCTGATAGATTTAATCTTGGCTACTAGCGAGAATGTTTCATCATAGTCAACCCCTGGGGTTTGTTTGAAACCTTTTGCAACCAGTCTAGCCTTGAATGTGTGTACATTCCCATCCATGTCCGTCTTCTTCTTTAAGATCCATTTGCACCCAACTGTCTTATGACCCGGTGCACTATCAACCAAATTCCAAACTTGGTTGTCATACATGGACTTTATCTCGCTGTCATTGCCTCCTTCTACTTGGAAGCCTCTGGGCCTGCCATTGTGAAAGACCCCAACTTTCGTATTTTTGAAAGACCCAAACTTTCATACTTCACAATATTATTACTCCAAACCATGCTACTTGCATATTCATAAAAGCAATATATTACATTGATAAAGAGATTACAAACTACTGGATACAAACCAACTATTACAAAGTGTTATATATTACATAACTACCCATGATATTGTAATTTATACAAACATAAACTGTAGTACAAAAGTACTATTACAAACTATTCTAAATCTTTCAACAGTATAAGATTATATTGGTTACTTATCACCTGTAATTGTTAAATATTGATAGGGTAAGCGGTGACG
Source organism: Lactuca sativa (assembly GCF_002870075.4). Taxonomy (NCBI): domain Eukaryota; kingdom Viridiplantae; phylum Streptophyta; class Magnoliopsida; order Asterales; family Asteraceae; genus Lactuca; species Lactuca sativa. The sequence goes on from NC_056627.2 coordinate 90,683,218, forward strand.
CTTAGTGAGTTCAATAATAGATACAATATAACGTTATGCCATATATATACTTAAATATGGCAGAATCAAAGAGAAACAAGGAACAACAAAGGCATATGAGAATCATGTGTTAAGCTTTTCATATCATGCGATGACTTGATTCAAGGATATACAATCAATGAGACATAACAATTTCCGTACTTGATATATATATCAATAAAACTTTGGCCCAAATGGCATAGAAGACATACAATTTCTGATTAACATCTTGTTAGATTTCAGGCTTATAATTCTATCTAACCATTTGCCAATGCCATAGAATAGAAGTCATTCTCTTACGGAAACATGCTCTACATGGCCAGAGGCTACGTACCCGTACCAATGTGAATCAAAGTCCTTTCACTGATCAGATAGTCAAAGGTATTACATTTGCTATAAAAATAGCAAATAAAAATCACACGGGAAAATAACCCAGAATAATAACACTGAAAAGCACATAGCACATATAATACATAACATACAATTGTTCTTATATATTGAACTCACCTTGAATTAACCGGGGGTCAAAATAGTAATTTGGGCAGCACTTCGGCTTTAAATATGACTTTCTATGTTAAAAACCGGGAGTTTAATTGAAAACCGGGCTCTGCGAAGGTAGAGCTTCAAAACCGAAAAGATAAAATTTTCGGGCTTCTCGGGAGCTTTGGGACGTGTTTCGGGTGCTAAAATCGATACCAGGGCTTCGGGGGATGGAAAAATAGAGAAAATATGGAATTAGGGGCTAAATGTGGCAAATTTTCAAAGTTAGTCGGCAAGGTTCGCTACCTCCCTTTATATAGGGCCGAGGCCGTAGTCGGATGGGAAAGAACCAGGCAACGAAGCAGCTCGGTGGCATCAGCAGCGAGGGCCACGTCGCATCTGCGATGCTCGGACGGAGGGGAGAAGCATGGCTCATTCGAGCTTCGGACACGCGGTAGGAGGGACGTAGGCCACGAAGCCGCTGTGAGGCTCGGAGTGGCTCCAATACGAGGGGCGCGTCAGAGGCTCGTGTGGGATACATGGCTACCTTGGATTGGGACATGCGTCGCTTCTCGGATTGGGCCACGACCTCGGTGATGCACCTGCTTCGTGTGAGGTGACGTGGCCTCACCTTATCCATGCGAATTTCTCGAGAAATGCACCCAAATCTTCTAAAATACATAACTTTCGCATACGAGCTTTGTTTTTGACGTTCTTTATATGCACACGTAGCTAAAATTAAGCTCTACAACTTTCGTTTAGACTTCGTTGGCTAATTTTGAATCTACTTTTAATATTATTATTTTTAACAGACCGGGACAGGAAAATCCGTTAAAAATTCATAACTTCTTCATCCGACGTCCGTTTTCGTCAGACTTTTTCCATTGAGCTACAAATGACGAGACCTTCGATTCTCGCTTAGGTTGTGTCGGCTAAAAATCACTCGATCTAAAATTTGAGTTTTTAGCTGTCTACTGCTAAGCTGAAACTTCGAAAGATCATAACTTCCTCATACGAAGTCAGATTTTGGCGTCTTTTTATCAAATTTTTCGGTTTAACGAATACTACGACTTTCATTTAGATCACTAAGGCTAAAAAGTAGTTTATCAAAAACTCACTTTTTACGTCATTCAATGCCGTGTCAGTTTTGTCGCGGATCTTCGGTTTGTCATAACTTCTTCGTTATAACTCGGATTTCGATGAGGTTTTCGCCTACAAGTTTTTAACGAGATTATTTACTACTTTTAATAATAAAATTTTACTTATTTCAAATTTTATATTTTCTCTAAATTTCACTATTTGGCTTTTAATTGGAATCTCTTAAGACTTCCAATATTTTCTGAGTGATTCTAAACATAGTTTTACTTCACTTCTAGTAAAAACCATCTGTTAGAACTCAACACTCAATTTCACATAGTATTTCACAATTTTATTCATTACAAAACACGATTTCAAAACGTGTATGTTACAAATACCTCCTCCTTTTGAGGATTTCTTCCCCGAAATTACATCGATTAAAATAAATGGGGATATTTTGCTTTTATCTCATTCTTATTCTCCCAAGTATAGTTTGGGCCTCGATGGTGTTTCCATTTGACAAGCACTAATTCTACTTCTTTATTGCGTAGCTTAGTTGTTCTTTTATTTACGATTTCTTCAGGCTCTTTAACATATCTTAACTTATTATCCAATTTCACCTCGGATAATGGTACTGTCTCATCGTAGATGCTCAACCATTTACGCAGATAACTCACATGAAACACATCATGAATACCTGCCAAATCTTCAGGCAATTCTAAGCGGTATGCTTGCTTTCCAATTCTTTGGATGATTTTGAAAGGATCAATAAATCTAGGGCTCAACTTTCCTTTCTTGCTAAATCGCATAAGGCCTTTCCATAGGGATACCTTCAGCATCACGAAATCACCCACTTGGAATTCTATAGGTCATCTTCTCTTTTCTATATAGGATTTATGTCGATCTTGGGCTACTTTCATTCTTTCTCGTATGATTTGAATCTTGTCAGTGGTGTCTTCAATCATTTCAGGGCCTCCAAGAATCTTCTGTCCTACATCACGCCAACATAATGGTGTACGGCATTTGCGACCATATAATGCTTCATATGGTGGCATTTTGATTGAAGTGTGTTAACTGTTATTGAATGAAAATTCGACAAGAGGCAAGTATTTATCCCAGTTACCACCAAACTCCAAGACACATGCACGAAGCATATCTTCTACTATTTGGATTGTTCTCTCTGTCTGACCGTCTGTCTGGGGATGATAAGTTGTGCTGAGGGCAACTCGAGAACCTAATTCACGTTGCATGCTCGGCCAAAAATTAGAAGTGAAACGTGTATCGCGATTGGAAATGATCTTTAGTGGCACACCATGTGTTGCAACAATCTCATCTAAGTATACTTGTGCGTATTTCTCCATTGGATCCGTTTCACGCATGGCGAGAAAATGTGCACTCTTAGTTAGGCGGTCGACGATTACCCAAATGCTATCATGCTGTCTAGCAGTCTTTCGCAATTTGGTAATAAAATCCATGGACAGCTCTTCCCACTTACATACAGGAACACTAAGGCTTTCTGGAGTTCCATAAGGCTTTTGGTGCTCTATTTTGACTTGTAAGCATACTAAGCATTCATGCACGTATCGTCCAATGTCTCTCTTTAATCCAGGCCACCAATAATCAGCTCTTACATCTTAGTACATTTTACATGTACCAGGATGTATTGACAACTTAGACTTATGAGCTTCGTCTAAAATCTTATGTCTTAATCCACCGATCTTTGGAATCCATAGCCGATTCTTAAATAGTTTTAATCTTCGTGGATCATCAAGTAAAACATCAGCATCATGTACCATTCCTTCCTTCTTCACATTTTCTGGCTTTAAGGCCTCAACTTGCCACTTCTCTAGTTCATCAAGAATAGTGAACTTCACTATAGTGTGAGTAATAGTATAACACATATTATTATGATAAACCTTCCTGCTAAGTGCATCTGCAACCACATTAGCCTTTCCAGGATGGTACAGGATTTCACAGTCATGGTCTTTGATCAGCTCCATGGCTCATTGCCGTCTCATATTCAGAGTTTGCTGACTGAATATCTACTTGAGACTCTTGTGTTCGGTATACAATTGGCATTTCGTACCAAAAAGATAATGTCTCCAAAGTTTTAGGGCAAATACCACGGCAGCGAGTTCGAGATCATGGATGGGATAATTGTTTTCATAATCTTTTAGTTGTCTTGAGGCATAGGCTATCACCTTACCACGCTGCATCAATACACAACCGAGTCCCAATCTTGACGCATCGCTATATACTGAGAAATCATCATCACCTTCTGGGAGTGATAAGATGGGAGCATGAGTCAAAAGATCTTTTAAAGTCGAGAAAGCTTTTTCTTGGGCTTCACTCCATTCGAATCTTGCTTCCTTTCGAGTAAGACTAGTGAGAGGTACAGCTATACGAGAAAAATCTTTAATGAATCTTCAATAATAACCCGCAAGACCCATGAAACTAAGAATTTCGGAAGCATTACGGTGCACTTCCCAATTTTGAATGGCTTCGATTTTGGTAGGATCTACGGATACACCGTCACCAGAAATAACATGGTCGAGAAATTGAACTTGGTGGAGCCAAAATTCACATTTCGAGAATTTAGCATAAAGTTTCTCCTTTCGAAGAAGTTCTAAGATTTCATGAATATGAACGGCATGATCAGCTTCAGACTTAGAATAGATTAGAATATCATCAATGAATACGATGACAGACTTATCGAGCATGTGGCGGCATACTCGATTCATCATATCCATGAATACAGCAGGAGCATTTGTCAAACCGAATGGCATGACAAGGAATTCTAAATGCCTATAACGAGAACGGAATGCAGTCTTCGGTACATCTTGCTCTTGTACTTTCAACTAATGATAGCCAGATCTCAAATCAATCTTTAAGAAATAGCTAACACCCTGAATTTGATCAAATAAATCGTCGATGCGAGGTAGTGGGTACTTGTTCTTGATAGTCACCTTATTCAGCTCACGATAATCTATGCACATCCGCATTGATCCATCCTTCTTCTTGACAAACAATACTGGAGCACCCCAGGGAGAGGTACTCGGTTGAATAAAGACTTTTTCAAGTAATTCCTGCAGTTGGATCATCATTTCTTTCATATCGGCTGACGCAAGACGATAAGGAGTCTTTGCAATCGGAGCAGCACCAGGCACAAGGTCAATTCGGATTTCTACTTGCCTGTCCGGAGGAAGTCCAGGCAGATCATCGGGGAAAACATCAGGATATTCGTTAATGATGGGAACATTATTTACAGTTTTACCCTCCTTTCTTGAGATGTCAACTGTATAGGCTAGATAGATAGACAACCTTTCGATATAAATTTACGATTTTTGAGGAAAGAGATTATTTTTAAGATCCTTAGTTCACCGTAGACATAAATAGAATCTTCCCCTTCAATAGGAATGCGTAGCATCTTTTCGTAACACAAGAGTTCTGCATGGTTCTTTGACAACCAATCCATGCCGAGAATAATATCAAAGTTGGGCAAAGAGATAGGGATTAGGTTAGCAAGAAAATTATAGCCTTCAATTTCTATGACACAATCCCTATAGATTTTATCAGCAAGTAATGATATACTTCCCGCAGTATCTACGTGAAATGGTTGTGTTAGTGCATAACAAGCAGTTTGAAAAGAATGCGCAAATTCATATGATACGAAAGAATCTGAGGCACCAAAATCAAATAAGATGTGAGAAGGTCAAGAGTTGACAAGAAATGTACCTGTCACAACATTCGGGTCCTCACGTGCTTTCTGTGTGGTAATCTGGAATGCACGACCCTTAGCTTTTGGCACCTCCTCCTTTTTAGCTGGAGTATTCTTTGGTTATTGGATAGGGACTTGACTTCTCGCCAGTTGTTGAATAGAAGCTTGACGTCCCATCACTTGGCTGGTAAGAGTAGGGCAAAAACGCTTCTTGTGGCCAGTAATACCACATGCATAGGAAGTCACATCCTTCCTTGGTCAAGCTGGCTTTATATGACCAGTTTCTCCACACCCATAATAGACAATGGATTCCTTGACTATTTTGCATTGACTCGGATGATTCCTTCCACAAACGCGACATGAAGGCAATTGAATAGAAAAAGATTGTGACCTGCCACGGCCACGAAAAGCACTTTGAGATTGCGCTTGCTTGCTAGGATCAGTTCGAACAGATTGAGCTGGTGGAATAGTGGAAACAGGAGTAGTTCTTTCAGTACGTGGATGCCTTGGAATAGTAAGAGTGGCACCACGTATCTCTAATTCATGCTCACGCCTTCGAGCATACTCAACAGCTTTATCAAATGACAGAACATCTCGATTGGCTATGAAATCATGGATTTCATGTCGTAGTCCATCTAAGAATAACTGAATTTTCTTGTCATCAGTTGGAATGTACTTTGCAGCAAACCGTGCTTTTTGATTGAACTGAGTATCATACTCATTCACAGTCATTCCTCCTTGTTTGAGCTCGAGGAATTCCTTCTCCAATCTTCTCCTCATATCTAGAGGATAATACTTCTCTAGCACACGAGTTTTGAACAACTCCCAGGATAAGTTCTCCTGGTCACATCCGTTGAGTGCTTCATATGTTGCTTCCCACCAGACCAAGGCTTCTCCAATGAGCATTGCAGAAGCATAGATAGCCTTGTCTTCATCATCCACATGAGAGACACAAAATACTTTCTCGGTATTCTGAATCCAAGTTAGAACAACTATAGGATTAAGGACACCAGAAAACTCCGTAGCACCACTACTCTTGAAATCATTGAACGAGGGATGCTTCACCTTTCCGATTGAAGATTCTCCAGTGGCTTTCTCTTTTCGTTTATCACCATTCTTTTTGTGTTCTCTAAGAGTCTGTCGAATAAGACCAGTAAGTTTACCCAAGAGTCGCTCCTCACAAGGAGATACTATCGAATAAGACCAGTAAGTTTACCCAAGAGTCGCTCCTCACAAGGAGATACTGGAGTATTCACTTCCTCGGGTTGAGGACCTCCACCAATCTCAGGGGTATGGCTACTTACTTGTTCAGCCATTGCTCTGAAATACCAGGTAGGATAGCATTTTAGAATATTAGGGATTATTATTACCTAATACTTTTACTTATATATTTCCTATGGTTTGTATCCCTAAACTTACAATGATTAAGTTCATATATTGAACTTCCAATAGTTTAAGTCTAAATACCAATCCGTGGAATTTAGTTCGCTTAAACTACTGCTCTGATACCATGATTAAAAGACCCCAACTTTCGTATTTTTGAAAGACCCAAACTTTCATACATCACAATATTATTACTCCAAAACATGCTACTTGCACATTCATAAAAGCAATATATTACATTGATAAAGAGATTACAAACTACTGGATACAAACTGACTATTACAAAGTGTTATATATTACATAACTACCTAGGATATTGTAATTTATACAAACATAAAATGTAGTACAAAAGTACTATTACAAACTATTCTAAATCTTTCAATAGTATAAGATCATATTGGTTACTTATCACCTGTAATTGTTAAATATTGATAGGGTAAGCAGTGATGCTTAATGAGTTCAATAATAGATACAATATAACGTTATGTCATATATATACTTAAATATGGCAGAAGCAAAGAGAAACAAAGAACAACAAAGGCATAAGAGAATCATGTGTTAAGCTTTTCATATCATGCGATGACTTGATTCAAGGATATACAATCAATGAGACATAACAATTTCCATACTTGATATATATCAATAAAACTTTGGCCCAAATGGCATAGAAGACATACAATTTCTGATTAACATCTTGGTAGATTTCAGGCTTATAATCCTGTCTAACCATTTGTCAATGCCATAGAATAGAAGTCATTCTCTTACGAAGACATGCTCTACATGGCCAGAGGCTACGTACCCGTACCAATATGAATCAAAGTCCTTTCACTGATCACATAGTCAAAGGTATTACATTTGCTATAAAAATAGCAAATAAAAATCACACGGGAAAATAACCCAGAATAATAACACTGAAAAGCACATAGCACATATAATACATAACATACAATTGTTCTTATATATTGAACTCACCTTGAATTAACCGGGGGTCAAAATAGTAATTTGGGCAGCACTTCGGCTTTAAATATGACTTTCTATGTTGAAAACCGGGAGTTTAATTGAAAACCAGGCTCTGCGAAGGTAAAGCTTCAAAACCGAAAAGATAAAATTTTCCGGCTTCTCGGGAGCTTCGGGACGTGTTTCAGGAGCTTAAATCGATACCAGGGCTTCGAGGGATGGCAAAATAGAGAAAATATGGAATTAGGGGCTAAATGTGGCAAATTTTCAAAGTTAGTCGGCAAGGTTCGCAGCCTCCCTTTATATAGGGTCGAGGCCGAAGTCGGATGGGAAGGAACCAGGAAGCGAAGCAGCTCGGTGGCATCAGCAGCGAGGACCACGTCGTATCTGCGATGCTCGGACGGAGGGGAGAAGCGTGGCTCATGCGAGCTTCGGACACACGGCAGGAGGAGCAAAGGCCACGAAGCCGCTGCGAGGCTCGGACGTGGCTTCGATGTGAGGGGCGCGTCAGAGGCTCGTGTGCGATACATGGCTACTTCGGATTGGGACACGCGTTGCTTCTCGGATTGGGCCACGACCTCGGTGACGCACCTGCTTCGTGCGAGGTGATGTGGCCTCACCTTATCCATGCGAATATCTCGAGAAATGCACCCAAATCTTCTAAAATCCATAACTTTCGCATACGAGTTCCATTTTTGACGTTCTTTATATGCACACGTAGCTAAAATTAAGATCTACAACTTTTGTTCAGACTTCGTCAGGTAATTTTGAATTTACTTTTAATATTATTATTTTTAACAGACCGGGATAGGAAAATCCGTTAAAAATTCATAACTTCTTCATCCAACGTCCGTTTTCGTCAGACTTTTTACCGTTGAACTACAAATGACGAGACCTTCGATTCTCATTTAGGTTGTGTCGGCTAAAAATCACTCGATCTAAAATTCGAGTTTTTAGCTGTCTACTGCTAAGCTAAAACTTCGAAAAATCATAACTTCCTCATACGAAGTCAGATTTTAGAGTTCTTTTTATCGAATTTCTCGGTTTAACGAATATTATGAATTTCATTTAGATCACTAAGGCTAAAAAGTATTTTATCAAAAAATCACTTTTTACGTCATTCAACGTCGTGTCGGTTTTGTCACAGATCTTCGGTTGGTCATAATTTCTTCGTTATAACTCCGATTTCGACGAGGTTTTCGCCTACAAGTTTTTAACGAGATTATTTACAACTTTTAATAATAAAATTTTACTTATTTCAAATTTTATATTTTCGCTAAATTTCACTATTTGGCTTTTAATTGGAATCTTATAAAACTTCCAATATTTTCTGAGTGATTCTAAACATAGTTCTACTTCACTTCTAGAAAAAACCATCTGTTAGAACTCAACACTCAATTTCACATAGTATTTCACAATTTTATTCATTACAACACACAATGTCAAAACGTGTATGTTACACATTGCTTCCTTATAAGAGATTGGTTCATCTAAATTCACCAGTGTCCTATCACTGATGAATGTGTCACCGTCTGAAGTAATATGAAAACTATACAACTCAGGTGGCACACTCGCCTTAGTGGATCTTCGAAGAGGTAATGATTTATCAACTGGTTCAACAGGAACTGTTTCCGCTGGTTGAGTGCTAGTGTCATATACGGTTCCTTCATTAGTTGACTCTTAAATCTCTTCAAGGTCAATGGTACTCCTCTTTGTGCTACAAAAACCACGTTCTCACTAGGTCTGTAGAACAAATATCCAAAAGACTGTTTTTGGTAAGCAATGAAAACACATTTCTCACTTCTTGCTGCTAGCTTGTCATGAGTCTCTCGTCTTACGAAAGCTTCACAACCCCAGACTTTAATATGTGCTAACGAGGGAACTTTCCCTGTCCACATTTTGTGAGGTATTTTGGCAACCTTCTTTGATGGGATAAGATTTAGGATGTGGGTGGTTGTTTCTAAGGATAGCCCCATAAATGAATTGGAAGTGAGGCACGACTCATCATAGAACGAACCATGTCCAACAAGGTTCGGTTACGCCTCTCAGCCACACCATTTAATTGTGGTTTCCTAGGAGGAGTCAATTGTGAGACTATCCCGCATTCCTTTAGATAGTCGTTGAACTCAATACTAAGATACTCTCCGCCTCTATCGGATCTATGTATCTTTATTTTCCTGCCTATTTGATTTTCGACCTCATGTTTAAACTCTTTGAACTTTTCAAAGGTTTCTGAATTATGTTTGATTAAGTATATATAACCATATCTACTATAATCATTAGTGAAAGTCACATAAAATCGATTAGCATCTCTTGTGGTTGATCTGAAGGGTCCACACACGTCTGTATGTATGAGGTCCAACAAACGTTCACCACTTTTACAACACCCTGTGAATGGTGATTTTGTCATCTTTCCCAAAAGACAAGATTCACACCTATCATCTGATTTTAGGTCAAATGATTCCAACACTCCATCCTTTTGAAGTTGGGATGTGTGTTTCTTGTTAATGTGTCCAAGACGACAATGCCACAAGCATGACTTGTCTACACTATTAGACGAGTCAATATTAAACACACTATTTCCTAAGCTACCAACACAAATCACTGTTTCATACACACCATCACAAGGTAAATCTTCAAACATGAAAACACCATTCTTATAAACATAAATTGAGCCATTCAAATTATTAAAAGAATACTTAAAACCTTGTCTGAACAATGCATGAAATGAAATAATGTTTCTCATGATCTCTGACGAGTAGCAACAATTCAATAAATCTAATCTAACATCATTACAAAGAAAAAGTTGATAAACTCCGATCTTGGTTACTGGTGTAGACTTCTTGTTTCGCATGATCAAGTTTATCCTTCCTCGCTCTATCTCCTCACTTTCCTTGAGCCCCTGCAAATCAGAAACAGATATGAAAACCACATCCTGTATCAAGGACCCATGAACGAGAAGATAATGATTTATTAGAAGAAATAGTGTAAATATCTGTCGAAGACGGCTTCACTTTGCCATCTTTGATGTCCTGCAGATATTGTGGGCAGGTTCTCTTCCAATGTCCTTTTTGATTGCAATAAAAGCAAATAGCTTCTTTTGGATCAGAAACAAGGGGAATGGTAGCATTGGGCTTGGCCTTTGGGCCACTGCTAGATGACCCAACTTGGACCTTTCCCTTCAAGTTTTGCTTAGGAGGACCTTTCCTCTTTTTCCCCTTTCCATGTCCAATAGCTAAGATAGGAACACTTGCAGGAGTGGAGGCTATACTTTTACCCTTCATCCCTGCTTCATTAGTCTGCAACAAGTTGTGCAGTTGGGCCAGTGTCTGCTCAGTGTTGTTCAAATGGTAACTTAGGATAAACTGACCATAACAATCGGGCAATGAGTTCAAGTCCATGTCAATGGCCAATTCCTCATCAAAGTGAATGTTGAGCTTGACCAAATGCTCTATGTAGCGTTGCATTCTTTGCACATGAGATACAACCGACTCCCCTTCTTTCATCTTGAAAGCCATGAGTGACTTGACTACCTCAAACTTTTCTTGATGAGCTCGTTTATGGTACTTTTCCATAAGTTCCTTGTTCATCTCAAAAGGCCAGTAGTCCTCATAGTATCTTTGCAGTTCTTGGGACATGGTTGCGACCATGATGCATGCCACTTTAGTAGCATCATCATAGTGCTTCTTGTAGGCAACATACTCTTCGGGAGTGGCTTTTGACTCATCAAGTTCTTTGAGATCCTTTTCAAGGACATATTCTTTGTCCTCGAATCGAAGCACCATCTTGATGTTACGCATCCAATCGTTATAGTTAGAGCCATCCATAACAACTTTGAAGCAAATGTTGAGTAAAGAGAAATTGTGGTTGTAGGATGAAGCAAAAGTGTTTCCAGGAGTAGACATCTAAAAAGAAAGACAGTTTTAGTTAGATTTCAAGACACCTCAATATAATAACCCAAAGATATCATATCAAGGTTAGGATCCAACTATGACGATTTACAACTTAGAAATGAGATGCCGAGATCCAAGTTTAAATCTCATAAAGGTATGCCAATGACGATTCACCAATTCCACCATTAGACAAAATAAACGAAGTAAAATTCCTAATTCCTTTTGAGATATATTGAAACTATTCAATAGGATGTTTTAATCTTAGATTATGCTCTTCTATTTGTGACTGGGATACCGAGGATCACAAAAAAGATGTGAATAACCATGAAAATGTGCTTGGTAACCTCATTGTCTTTATCATTAACTCTTGATGTGCCGGTAAACCACACACACTCCATCAAAATGATAATTTATGAAATACCCATTACTACTCTTTATTAGTGCCTATTAGTGTGCTGGCAATCCAAACATGCTCCACTAACGACCAATAAAGCATAATGTGCAATTTCATGGATTAGCATACTTTTCACATTTTTCCTAAAGTAACTAGAGTTGGGATTTTGTAAAATAATGTTCTAGTACTTTAATAACATTATACTTTTAATGAGATGTAGTTGTCCAATTAAATCCGTTCTGCTAACGACCCTCCACTAATCAAGCAAGCAGTGGGTGAGAGTGGACACCCATTCAACTACCATTTTATAGGTAGTTTCCTTATACTCCCTTATAGATTAGCTTCGTGAATGAGGCATACTAGTCATTTAACTGACCATAGACTTATACATATATAATATTTAACTTTTAATTATAATATATATATATATATATATATATATATATATATATATATATATATATATGGTGCGTTTTAAACTTTTAAAACTTTAGGGTTTATGTATAAATTTCGAAAATTAAGACATTAATTTTAAATTTAAAATAAACCAAATAACTAGATTTAATATTTATCTATTAATTAACTTTTAATTAATTAATTAAATCTTGTAAGGATTATCTAATTAAATTAAACAATTAATTTAATCCTAATCCAAATGCCTTCTAGATTTTGAAAATATGGGGATAGGATAATTTCCTTATTTTTCTCAATTATCCAATAACGCAACTATTATCTAAAACAAAAGGAACCCTAATTCTTCTAGCATATTTCGAAAATCAAGGGAGGAGGCTAGGGTTTCCAAAACCCTAACCCTAATTTCGATTAGTGTTCATGGAGGCTAGGGTTTTTTGAAAACCCTTTGAACCAAAAAGCCTAGAAAACGAAAATTTGGCCTTTTAGGGTTTAATAGCTATAAACACTAATTTGCAATTCAACTATTATAGCAATTAAATTTAAAACAACAATGGCTCTGATACCACTGATGGGTTTTAGGTAAAACAAATAAACTAGAAAAACAATTCCTAAGTTCACATGCAACCTACGTTGGATCTATGTTTTAACTAATGAACATATAACTTTGAATTTCAAACAAGAACCCTAGAGGAGAGAGGCTATTTTCACAAATAACTAACTAGGGTTTAAGAGTTACATACCTTTCAATTGTTATAGTAAACAATTTATAATCCTCTTGAACTTGATCTTCTTGGAAGCGTAGCACCACAAATGTAATGCCTCTAATGGAATCATACCCAAGAACTAGAAAGAAGGAAACTTGAAGGAGAGAGGGTAGGGTACGCCAAATCGGACTAGGGTTTCTTCCAAGGTAGGAGTAGCCGAATTTAGGAGCTGGGAGGCTCCTTATATAGCTGAGGGATCTAGGGTTTAGGGAAAACCCTAATGTTCCTTTGCTTGGGGCCTAAGCTTATCCAAAGGCCTTATCCAAGCCTCTTGGACAAAATCATTAGAGTTTCCCCTACGGATTTCATCCACCACCTCCCAAGGAGGTTCTGGAACCTTCCACTCAACTATTACATAATTGCAAACTAGTCCGTATAGTTTATAATTAATACAGTTAACCCTAAAATTAATTCTAATTAATTTCTGACTAACTATTAATTAAACATTATGATTTCTAATCAATATATTAATCTTTTAATATATTAATAAATCATTTATATTAATTTATTAATCTTATAATAAATCAATATCTCTCCTTTCATAATTTCCTTGTCCGGTTGCTAGCTTTGAGGGCAACCCAAAAGGATTATGCTACTATCAATTCAAGTACATACCAATTATAGCTATGGGCTTAGACACCTAATCCAACAAAAAAATTTCTCTATTCTAAGAAGAAGGGAGATTATCCTTTATTGTGTTTTATGATAAGTCTTAATGATTAAGAACCATATCTCAATTGATCCTCTAAGTGAGTCTTAGTGCATTTGTATGTCTATGAACAGGAATCGAGAGTTGTGGAAATGGTTAAAATCAAGAAGTCAATCATACTTCATTCCAACATCAAGTCTTAGAGTTATACTCCAAGATTGTGAATTGAGTGACAAGTCTCAAGAAGGTTTATAACACTCATCAAATGTGGAATTTGGAAAAGTTTTCTTATTCTTGCACATTTGAAATTGGTAAGTTGTGATGTCTTGGATAAGACGAAGACCAACTAGGACCAATTTTGTGAAGTGTCTTGTCTTGATAAGAACTAAACTAACTCTTGAATATTTGTTTTGTCTTGGAAAGTTTCCTGACAAGAGAATCATATATGTCAAGAGGTCAGTGGGAGTTTTAATGATCTTGAAAAGGTTTCAAGAACAAATCAAGAATAAACCTTATCGATCATCACTAGCACACGACTTCAGTTTTACAACCTATCGTGTTGACATTATTTTGTTTCTATGTCGTTCCAATTGAGTTAATTATGCATTGTAGTTCTATGAGTTCTCATTTGAATGCATAAAGACAAAGCACCTTGATCGATGGAAAGTACATTGATATGTAAGGATAAGTTACTAAACTACTTGGAAGACATGGTGGGCACTCATGTTACCATGAGGCAAGAAATCAAAATTGAGCACGTTCGGTCCTTATCAGTTTGGATTTGTCACAAACTTTGGTTTTGGCAAATTCACATGGATGGGAACACATACACCATAAAATCTAAGTGTCATAAGATTCCCTCCTTCATGAAAATGACTGTGAGGAAATGCTTTCACTAAGAGAGATTTTAAGAAAGCAATTACGAAAATTGTATTCTTAAATTCGATTATGGTTACGACATCCATTTCCATAGTTCGAATTGTGAGATTTGGCAATTAGTCTAACATTTGGGACTTAGTAACATAAGTTCTGAATTTATCTAGACACACATGTGAGCTATCTAAGGCAAAGGTGTATAAAGTTAAGAAGCTTAGATAAAGGCTTATCGAAGCATCTGGTAATAGAAATATGAACTTCAGAAATTCATTAGGTATTGTTTTCTATAAGTTCAGCTGCTTTCTGAATACATGTCAAAGCTGGTGGGAGCATAAGTGTTATGCTTATATGATAATAATCATCATGATAGTGGGAGCATAAGTGTTATGCTTATATGATTATTATGGCAAGTATTGCAAGTTAGCAATATTAATTATAGAAAACAAAGATTCAATTTGCAATGTTGCATGGGTTGAAAAGTTGTTTTGCTATGTCACAACTGTGAATTTTAAGCTATGTAATCTATACATTCAAGTTAATGTGAATCAAAAACTTTAACCAAATACAAGATACAAGTACTATAGATAGCCATCAAACAATTGGAGACCCTAGAAGTTTTGGTTAAGTCCATTTTGGACTAAGACTTCTTTATTGGATCCAAATGGACCAATAAGCTTCCAATTGGACTATCATGGGTTAGGACCCTAATTGGGCTCTAATTGGACCCACATTCGTCTATTTCAATATTTTGGGCTAGGTAGAACCTAGAAGGAAATAAAACACAAGTTTTGATCCATAATTAAACCTAACCTAGCTTAATAAAGCACAAAAATCACAATTTTATTTTATAAGTCCAATAAATACCCTAATTAACACTAATGTTGGGCTTAGGAGCAAAAAGCCCAAAAACCTTTTTTTTTCCTTCCCATTTTCGGCCCAAAAGAAAAGCCCAAGAAGAAGGGTTGACTATTTGCTTGCCACCTCATTATTACCCAACATGTCTCCATGCATCTTAGTCCATATCTCCATGCAAATCACTTCAAAAGTCATTTCTTCTTCTCTCCTCTCTCACTCTCGGCCAAGCATCATCACACACACCAAAATATCTCAACTTTCTCTCTAGAACACTCAAAGAACTCTCCTTCCCTCCCCTCTCCAAAAATCTCGAAATTTAGGGGCTTTCCAAGAGGATTTTGCAAGTAAATCATCATCTAAGGTAAGATTATGCATAGATCTATGGTTTAACTTCTCTTATTATCAAAATCTCTTCCTAATCCATGTGAAAACCGTGATCTTGCACTCTAGAAACCCCATAATCTCGAAAAGTTCATCAAGGAGTGCAAGGGCCAAAAATCACTTCATTTCTTCCAATTTTTCTTCAAGAACCGAAACTACCCACTCAAGGTGAGATTCATACCCCTATTTCCTGTTTTTAAGAGTTTTTGTGGGGGGGAATACAAGTGAAAGTGTAGATCTATATGTATTTGTATGCCTTGTATGATTTCCATGCTTATATGTATGCTTATATGTGTTTTAATGTTGGATCTAGCCATTAAACCCCTCAAAACCGAGATATAACTCATGTTTTATGATATTAGCTTCAAATATGTTACTACATAATAAGTGATACTAGATAAATAGCCAAGTGGTTAGCAACAATTTTCTTTAAGCTAAAAACACACATCTTGGGCCAAAAATGTGAAAAATACAAAATTAAGGGCCCAAAATGACATTTTACAGATTCTGATAGTTGAAATGTGTCAAAACAGTTTCAATAAAGCTATTTCTGGAATTTTATTCATTTTGAGGATTAAAAACATAAATTTCAAGCCTATTGGGCTAAAAATGTAAATTTCGGCCCAATAAGGCCCATTATGCGAATTTTTCTGTTTTGAAGGGCCAAAACTGTGAAATTCTGTAAAACAGTGGACTATAAGTGTCCCAAACCCTTTTCAAAGGTTTAAAATGCTTTTTAAATTTAAAAAGGACCAAAGTTGCAAAAATTTTCCATTTTGGACCAAAATTGTCAAAATTGCGAAAAGATGGGCTAAAACCGAGAAAAAAACTGCATTTTCAGGGACTTAAACTGTTTTCTTTGAAAAATATGCTGGAAAATATTAATTTCAATAATTTTTGGTGTTAAAATGTCAAGAAAAATAGTTTAAGGACCAAACCGGGGAATATTCAAATAAAAGGGTTGAAAATGTAAATTTTACAAATAATGAGGGGCTGAAAACAGAAATATTTCAAGGCTGATTCATTATGTACAATGTGATCAAATAATGACACCTCAACTACCAACGAAATACAACTCATTACAATACCAAAAGTCGTTGTTAAACGAATTGGCTCGGTCTCGAGCCAATGAAAATCCACAACTACTAACTCTTTGATACATACAAATAACGATTGGTAATACACATACATACGAGTGTGCACAGACGTCTACGCACCATCTTCGGGCCCCAAAAGTGTAAAATCTTGTTTGTTGGGCCTAGCTAGCCCAATGACCTGATCTTAAGGCCCGAAGACATTTTTTTCTACGAAGTGTTGAGTTTTACCGACTTGGCACAACGTAGGGTGACTTTCAATGGCTTGTACCATTGGACCCCAAGGGCCATGGTATTGCTAGAAAAGTCTACACATTTTACGAGGCGGGTCGGGGACCCCTCGCACACATTTTTCCCCAGCCGGTTAATAGAGTTACCGGGGTCTTCGTGACCTCTTTCTCTTCGGATGTGGGACCACTCATAGTCCGGGCGATTGGATAACGTGATTAGTACTGACGACGCCTTCGGGAATCGTTGGTATATCTATAAACCGGGCATTTGTGTAATGCGGGTTTGTAGTAAATAATCAATGCTCGAGAACCTTCCAACGTCGCTTGGGACCGATACTACTATTTTTGTAATGGTTTCAACGCAACTCAACGGATTTCAAAAGAACTAGGGGAACATCGGGTTTCCCTAGGGTTTTTATCGCATACAGATTTCAAACGCATACAACTTAAATGAACAATTTTTGCAAGTATAGAAACAAACAAGCATACCTATGGATCTTCACAAACGTTTTTGAAAGCTTTTCTTTTCAGAAAATATCGGATTTTCTGGTGGTTTTTCAAACAATATAAACATTCGATTTCAAACACTACTTATGAACTCACCAACATTTCATATGTTGACGTTTTTTTCAAAATACTTGTATTCTCAGGAAACCAGTGAGTCAAGGAAAATCATGCTCAGTGACGGTTGCAGTTTATTTTTGAATGAACCAAACAATATTAATTTTTGGAAATGTAATATCTCAAACAATGTATGACATGTAAACACTACTGGTTGTATTGTGTTGATGAATGGTGACGAATGTTGTTTGTTTCATATATATATTCAATGTTATGGTATTCAATTGAGTCACGACAGCCCCCGGACGTTTCCGCCGTCTGGTTCGGGGGTGTGACAGGTTGGTATCAGAGCTTTGTTTATAGTGAACCAGCATGTCGAGCCATACATTGATATGCAACTATAAACCAATAAGAGGGACTAACATAACTCTGAACAAAACAAATGAATAAAATACACTTGCTTGCATTAGGAGTAAGGACCTAACGCTGAATCAAACACCATAATACTGGTATCACGGTTAATTCGGGACTGTTCTTAGTAATACCAAGGAGTGAATGTAGCCTGATCAACTACATTCTCTCCAAGGTAAAACTAACACATGTCTTGATGAGATCGGAATAGCCAGGGAACCTAAAAATTTTACCCTATATCACCCAAAAAGAGAATATTTGCTTAGCCTGTGTAATAGTCATAGTACCCTAGGAATAATGTAGCATAATTACGTACTCGCGCAGACAGCATGGCTGGTTTTCATCACCCTGGAGACCCCTACTTCCCTAATCAGGGAAACAACGGGTGGCTAGAGGAGGAGCCTGAGGAAGAGCCTGAAGAAGAACCTGAGGAGGACCCCGAAGAGGAATCAGATGGGGAACCGGAAGCAGAAGTCGAGGGCGAGCCTGCCGAACCCGAAGAAGACGAAGAACCTTTCGAAGAGGAGCTCGATGACAGCGAAGGGGGTGATTCGGATGCAGAGTCCGAGGTCATCGACCCCCCTTACCCGATCAGGGTGCCTGCTTATCGTGTGGGACCCACTGGACCTACCCCTCCTTGGGGCATTGATCTTTGGAGATGGAGCAGACATCAGGGACAGCGACCCCCGTTCGGCATGTCACGCGAGTTCTTTGACTTGAGGGACGGAGGACCGGCCGACCGAGCCCTACCAGTCATGGTGAGACGATTACGGGACACCGGCGACCTTGCTCAGGACACTGCTGATCAAGTACGCCAGCTGTGGACTAGAGTCGAGCGTGCGGAACAGGAGACGCGTGACGTCCTCCGGGAGTTTCACATGAGGCAGGTAAGGTGGGAATCTCGACTTCAGGATGCAGAACGCCTAGTGGCTCGTCTTCAGGGAGCATCCACATCTTCGGCACCACCTCCTGACGCAGCTCATCGCAGTTAGGGATAGACCTATCGTAGTAGGATATTAGTAACTATGTTATGTACTCCGGCTCTATGTTTAAGTGACTACACTACTCATGGAGCCGTTATGCTGTCGGATTAGTGTTACTTATGTATGCTCCTACGAGCAAATTTTCTTGTACTAAACACGGATAATATTAATGAACTTTTGTGTGTTTTGCTATGATATTCACGGTTGTTATGTGTTGAGTTGTTATGATTATATGCTTGATGATAGTAATGCTTAGGTTCGTACCCTACACCTAGTTAATAGGATCATAACCTCACCAAAACCACGTACACTCAACGTCTTTCCGTTTCATGACAGAAAGATGCCTCGCCCAGCTACTCGCGGAAATCCCGAACCAACCCCGCCGGAAGTTGACTCCACTGCTTTTCAGGCAGCCGTGTCTGCTGCGGTCACGGCAGCTATGGCACAACTTCACCGAGGGAACAACGGAGGAGGTAACGGGCAAGGATCCGGAAGTTCGAACAACGGGACGAACCAAGGACTCACTAAAACGTGCACCTACAAGGATTTTGCGAACGCTAAACCCCGAACTTTCAACGGTACCGGAGGAGTGATCGCCCTAAAGCGATGGATCGAGAAAGTAGAGTCGGTATTCGAGATATGCGAGTGCCCCGAGCAGATGAAAGTGAAGTTCGCGGCCTGCACTTTTGTGGACCAAGCGCTCACTTGGTGGAATGGTCATGTGGAAGCTATGACACTCCCTGTCGCCAACTCTATTCCCTGGACAGAGATGAAAGAGATGTTGACGGCTGAGTACTGCCCCCGAGGCGAAATACAGAAGATGGAGCAGGAACTATGGAATCTCACGGTGCAGAATGGGAACATCGATGCTTACATATCGAGATTCAGCGAACTATCTCTGTTGTGCCCGGGTATGATCACATCAGAGGGGAAGAAGATTGAACGATTCATTTGGGGATTGACATCCCCCATTCAAGGGAACGTGATAGCTGCTAACCCTGAAACGTTTGACAGCGCGAAGAGATTGGCAAAGAGGCTCTATGATCATAACCACAAAAAGGGCGAGAAACCGGTAGAGACTGAGAAGAAGAAGGAGAGCGATGGTAAGAAAGGATGGAACAACAAGAGGAAGGGGCGTCAAGGTCCCGAGACCTCTAAAAAGCAGCAAACGGTGGCAGTTCACGCTGTCACTGCGCCGGTACCAGTCACATCACATGCTCCAGCCTCAGCTACTTCAAATACTTCAAGACCCTATTCCGGCACTCATCCCAAATGCACCAAGTGCGGTTTCCATCACCAAGGAGAATGTAGGGAGTTCCATTGCACCAGTTGCAATCGAAGGGGACACACTGCAAAGTTCTGCAGGACTTATCCTTCTCAGAACCAGAGTCAGGGAAACAACCAGAACAACAACAACAACCACCGCAATACCAACAACACCAATGCCGGCGGCAACAACACAGGGCCTAGCCACACCTGTTTCGGGTGTGGAAGGACGGGACATTTCCGTCGAGACTGCCCTAACAATAACAACAACTCAGGAAACAGAGGAGCAGGAAGAATGCTGACCATGGGTCAGAGTGATGCAGTCCAAGATCCCGCAGTTGTGACCGGTACGTTTCTCCTAAACCACACTTATGCATGCATCTTATTTGATACCGGAGCGGAGCGAAGTTTCGTAAGCGAGAAGTTTAAACATTTACTAAAACAACAACCCCAGAAGCTAAATGAAACCTATACGGTGGAAATGGCCAATGGGAAGACCGAATCCACTAGGGAGATCTACATCGGATGTACCCTAACCCTTAACCAGCACGTCTTTCAAATAGATCTGATGCCAGTGTCAATTAGGAGTTTCGATGTGATTATCGGCATGGATTGGTTAAGCCCCCACCATGCTGAGATTATGTGCCACGAGAAGGCCGTTCGCCTTCGTCTCCCGAATCACGAAACCCTAGTAATTTACGGAGACAAACCCAGTACGAATCTCCGCCTCATCTCGTGCATCAAAGCACAAAAACATCTGCGAAAGAACAACTTAGCGTTCTTGGCCCACATAGTGGACAAGACCAAAGAAGAAACTAACATCCAAGACATTCCGGTAGCGTGTGAATATCCGGACGTGTTTCCCGAAGATCTTCCAGGAGTACCCCCAGAGAGACAGGTTGAATTCCGAATCGACCTCGTTCCAGGAGCAACTCCCCTCGCTAAATCACCATATCGACTGGCTCCTGCTGAAATGCAGGAATTATCCAGCCAACTCAGTGAGCTTCTGGACAAGGGATTTATCCGACCTAGCTACTCGCCATGGGGAGCTCCGGTGCTCTTTGTCAAAAAGAAGGACGGATCCTTCAGAATGTGCATCGATTACAGAGAGTTGAATAAACTCACTGTCAAAAACCGCTACCCACTCCCGCGAATCGATGATTTATTTGACCAGCTCCAAGGAGCTAGCTATTTTTCTAAAATAGATCTACGGTCCGGATACCATCAACTCAAGGTCCGAGAAGAAGATATTCCTAAAACCGCTTTCCGAACCCGCTATGGACATTACGAATTCGTCGTGATGCCCTTCGGTCTAACAAATGCACCTGCCGCATTTATGGACCTAATGAATCGAATCTGTCGACCGTTCTTGGACAACTTCGTCATTGTGTTTATCGATGACATCCTCGTCTATTCTCGAAGCAAAGAGGAGCATGGCCAACATCTCCGACAAGTCCTAGAAACGCTGCGATCGGAAAAGCTTTACGCCAAACTCTCCAAGTGCGAGTTCTGGCTTCGGAGTGTGAATTTCTTAGGTCACGTAGTTAGCCAAGATGGAATTCATGTGGATCCCTCTAAGGTCAAAGCTGTGGAAGGATGGGCAACTCCGACTACTCCCACAGAAATTCGTCAGTTCTTAGGCCTAGCAGGCTACTATAGAAGATTCATCCAAAACTTCTCAAAAATCGCCAAGCCACTTACCTTGCTCACGCAAAAGAGTGTGCCATTCAAGTGGACAGACCGACAAGAGATTGCGTTTCGAACCTTGAAGCAAGCTCTTTGCAGCGCTCCTGTACTATCTCTACCTGAAGGAACGGAAGATTTTGTGGTATACTGTGACGCGTCAAATCAAGGCTTAGGTTGCGTTCTCATGCAACGTGGAAGAGTGATAGCATATGCGTCCCGTCAACTAAAGGCGCACGAAGTAAATTACACAACCCATGACCTAGAACTGGGAGCTGTGGTCTTCGCCCTAAAAATTTGGAGGCACTACCTGTACGGTACAAAGTGCACCATCTTTACGGACCACAAGAGCCTCCAGCACATTTTGAATCAGAAGGAGCTGAACATGAGACAACGAAGATGGGTGGAATTGTTAAACGACTACGAATGCGAGATCAAGTACCATCCAGGCAAGGCCAACGTGGTAGCTGACGCATTAAGTCGAAAGGAATACACAAATCGACGTACGAAAACGCACTCGATAACCATTCAGTCTCATTTGACCACTCAAATTGCATCAGCCCAGGCAGAGGCTATGAAAACGGAAAACAGAACTAGCGAGGCATTACGCGGAATGGAGAAGAACCTGGAAGTCAAAGAGAATGGGGTATACTACTTCATGAACCGTATTTGGGTTCCAAAAATCGGAGGATTCAGGGAGATCGTTATGAAGGAAGCCCACAAGACACGATACTCCATTCATCCTGGTTCGGACAAGATGTATTTGGACATTAAACAGCACTATTGGTGGCCTAACATGAAGGCGGAAATCGCAACTTATGTTAGTAAGTGCCTTACGTGTGCCAAAGTGAAAGTAGAATACCAGAAACCTTCCGGATTGCTACAGCAACCGGCAATCCCTGAGTGGAAATGGGAGGGGATTTCAATGGACTTCGTGACCAAGCTGCCCAAGACGTCAGACGGATTGGACACCATATGGGTAATAATCGACCGACTGACGAAATCTGCCCATTTCCTGCCGATCAAAGAGTCCTACAAGATGGAGAGGCTGACGCGTTTGTACCTACGAGAGATTGTAAGACTTCATGGAGTGCCAAAATCTATCATCTCAGATAGGGACAGTAGATTCACGTCACGCTTTTGGCAGTCGCTCCACAAGGGAATGGGAACTCATCTTGACATGAGCACCGCGTATCACCCACAAACGGACGGTCAAAGCGAACGAACCATTCAGACGCTTGAAGATATGCTTCGTGCATGTGTGATAGACTTCGGAAAGTCTTGGGATACCCACCTACCGTTGATCGAGTTTTCATATAACAATAGTTATCATTCGAGCATTAAGGTGGCCCCTTTCGAAGCACTGTACGGGCGTAAATGCAGATCACCGTTATGTTGGGCTGAAGTAGGTGACACCCAGCTAGCAAGAGCACATACGTCGGATAGGGCAATGACAGGACCGGAAATCATTCGCGAGACCACAGAAAAGATTGTCCAGATCAAAGCTCGATTACAGGCATCGCGCGACCGGCAAAAGAGCTACGCTGATAAACGGCGAAAGCCCTTAGAGTTCCAGGTCGGTGATCGAGTATTGTTGAAGGTCTCACCTTGGAAAGGGGTTATACGTTTCGGAAAACGAGGAAAGCTAAACCCACGGTACATTGGACCTTTCGAAATCGTCGCCCGAATAGGTCCGGTAGCCTACAGACTACAACTACCCACGGAGCTAAACGGTGTACACCCCGTGTTTCATGTTTCTAATCTGAAAAAGTGCCTATCAGATGAAACCCTTGTCATTCCTCTTGACGAAATCGAAATCAATGAGAATCTCCTGTTCGTCGAAGAGCCAATCGAAATCATGGACAGAGAGGTGAAGCGTACTAAGCAGAGTCGCATCCCGATCGTGAAGGTACGGTGGAACGCAAAGCGTGGGCCAGAATTCACGTGGGAACGCGAAGATCAAATGAAGCAGAAGTACCCTCACCTATTCTAGCATTCTCAAATCTAGCCTTCAAACAGAATTTCGGGACGAAATTCCCTTTAACGGGGGGATGATGTCACAACTGTGAATTTTAAGCTATGTAATCTATACATTCAAGTTAATGTGAATCAAAAACTTTAACCAAATACAAGATACAAGTACTATAGATAGCCATCAAACAATTGGAGACCCTAGAAGTTTTGGTTAAGTCCATTTTGGACTAAGACTTCTTTATTGGATCCAAATGGACCAATAAGCTTCCAATTGGACTATCATGGGTTAGGACCCTAATTGGGCTCTAATTGGACCCACATTCGTCTATTTCAATATTTTGGGCTAGGTAGAACCTAGAAGGAAATAAAACACAAGTTTTGATCCATAATTAAACCTAACCTAGCTTAATAAAGCACAAAAATCACAATTTTATTTTATAAGTCCAATAAATACCCTAATTAACACTAATGTTGGGCTTAGGAGCAAAAAGCCCAAAAACCTTTTTTTTTCCTTCCCATTTTCGGCCCAAAAGAAAAGCCCAAGAAGAAGGGTTGACTATTTGCTTGCCACCTCATTATTACCCAACATGTCTCCATGCATCTTAGTCCATATCTCCATGCAAATCACTTCAAAAGTCATTTCTTCTTCTCTCCTCTCTCACTCTCGGCCAAGCATCATCACACACACCAAAATATCTCAACTTTCTCTCTAGAACACTCAAAGAACTCTCCTTCCCTCCCCTCTCCAAAAATCTCGAAATTTAGGGGCTTTCCAAGAGGATTTTGCAAGTAAATCATCATCTAAGGTAAGATTATGCATAGATCTATGGTTTAACTTCTCTTATTATCAAAATCTCTTCCTAATCCATGTGAAAACCGTGATCTTGCACTCTAGAAACCCCATAATCTCGAAAAGTTCATCAAGGAGTGCAAGGGCCAAAAATCACTTCATTTCTTCCAATTTTTCTTCAAGAACCGAAACTACCCACTCAAGGTGAGATTCATACCCCTATTTCCTGTTTTTAAGAGTTTTTGTGGGGGGGAATACAAGTGAAAGTGTAGATCTATATGTATTTGTATGCCTTGTATGATTTCCATGCTTATATGTATGCTTATATGTGTTTTAATGTTGGATCTAGCCATTAAACCCCTCAAAACCGAGATATAACTCATGTTTTATGATATTAGCTTCAAATATGTTACTACATAATAAGTGATACTAGATAAATAGCCAAGTGGTTAGCAACAATTTTCTTTAAGCTAAAAACACACATCTTGGGCCAAAAATGTGAAAAATACAAAATTAAGGGCCCAAAATGACATTTTACAGATTCTGATAGTTGAAATGTGTGAAAACAGTTTCAATAAAGCTATTTCTGGAATTTTATTCATTTTGAGGATTAAAAACATAAATTTCAAGCCTATTGGGCTAAAAATGTAAATTTCGGCCCAATAAGGCCCATTATGCGAATTTTTCTGTTTTGAAGGGCCAAAACTGTGAAATTCTGTAAAACAGTGGACTATAAGTGTCCCAAACCCTTTTCAAAGGTTTAAAATGCTTTTTAAATTTAAAAAGGACCAAAGTTGCAAAAATTTTCCATTTTGGACCAAAATTGTCAAAATTGCGAAAAGATGGGCTAAAACCGAGAAAAAAACTGCATTTTCAGGGACTTAAACTGTTTTCTTTGAAAAATATGCTGGAAAATATTAATTTCAATAATTTTTGGTGTTAAAATGTCAAGAAAAATAGTTTAAGGACCAAACCGGGGAATATTCAAATAAAAGGGTTGAAAATGTAAATTTTACAAATAATGAGGGGCTGAAAACAGAAATATTTCAAGGCTGATTCATTATGTACAATGTGATCAAATAATGACACCTCAACTACCAACGAAATACAACTCATTACAATACCAAAAGTCGTTGTTAAACGAATTGGCTCGGTCTCGAGCCAATGAAAATCCACAACTACTAACTCTTTGATACATACAAATAACGATTGGTAATACACATACATACGAGTGTGCACAGACGTCTACGCACCATCTTCGGGCCCCAAAAGTGTAAAATCTTGTTTGTTGGGCCTAGCTAGCCCAATGACCTGATCTTAAGGCCCGAAGACATTTTTTTTCTACGAAGTGTTGAGTTTTACCGACTTGGCACAACGTAGGGTGACTTTCAATGGCTTGTACCATTGGACCCCAAGGGCCATGGTATTGCTAGAAAAGTCTACACATTTTACGAGGCGGGTCGGGGACCCCTCGCACACATTTTTCCCCAGCCGGTTAATAGAGTTACCGGGGTCTTCGTGACCTCTTTCTCTTCGGATGTGGGACCACTCATAGTCCGGGCGATTGGATAACGTGATTAGTACTGACGACGCCTTCGGGAATCGTTGGTATATCTATAAACCGGGCATTTGTGTAATGCGGGTTTGTAGTAAATAATCAATGCTCGAGAACCTTCCAACGTCGCTTGGGACCGATACTACTATTTTTGTAATGGTTTCAACGCAACTCAACGGATTTCAAAAGAACTAGGGGAACATCGGGTTTCCCTAGGGTTTTTATCGCATACAGATTTCAAACGCATACAACTTAAATGAACAATTTTTGCAAGTATAGAAACAAACAAGCATACCTATGGATCTTCACAAACGTTTTTGAAAGCTTTTCTTTTCAGAAAATATCGGATTTTCTGGTGGTTTTTCAAACAATATAAACATTCGATTTCAAACACTACTTATGAACTCACCAACATTTCATATGTTGACGTTTTTTTCAAAATACTTGTATTCTCAGGAAACCAGTGAGTCAAGGAAAATCATGCTCAGTGACGGTTGCAGTTTATTTTTGAATGAACCAAACAATATTAATTTTTGGAAATGTAATATCTCAAACAATGTATGACATGTAAACACTACTGGTTGTATTGTGTTGATGAATGGTGACGAATGTTGTTTGTTTCATATATATATTCAATGTTATGGTATTCAATTGAGTCACGACAGCCCCCGGACGTTTCCGCCGTCTGGTTCGGGGGTGTGACATGCTATAATTAAGGGAGAGAATATTATACTTCGTTTTAAAATCTAAAGCTTAGATTGAGAAATTTTAATAAATTTAGTCAAAGGATACATAGTGTGTTCTTAAATTTTGATTATTATTACGGCATCCCTCTTCATAGTTTGAATTCTGAGAACGTGACACATAAAATATTATGGCAGAAGATTGATAAGGTATCATATCTTTATGTAAGACATTATGTATCGTGTCCCATACGCTTCAGGTACAGGATCGATTGTAAATGCTATAATATTTGACCATTCTAAAAGTTTCCAAATGCCTAGCACATTAAGAGAGAAAAGGGATTAGAATCGGTTGTGACTAAAATAATTGAACAACTATCAAAGGACGATCCAAAGTTCGCTGAGGATTGGTCGCTTGTGAGAAGTTGGAAGTATGGTATTGGATGGACCATATCGACGTTATTATGAATAGATAAGATTCTATTAAGAATGAGTTGTCATATGTCAAATATGTAAATGTTTCATATTAAGAGTTGGAAAATTGAGAATTTATGTCTAGATTAGAAACTTTTATGCTAGAAGGATATTCAAAGGAATGTACTTTGAGTGAGAGACATCACATCTATGGAATTGTCTTGTAACAATTTCTGATAGAGTACTTTGTAATTTCATTGGCCAAGTCTTGGTGACTTTTCTGCTATGGCTTTGTGAAAGGATCGTTGCATAAAATATTAGAATCTAAAATATTCTAGTAGAGGAAAGAACCTTGTGTTCTTACACTAATGATGAGGATTAAGGAATTATGAAATGAGAATCATTGGAAAAGTTTTCAATTGATCTATTTCACAAAGCATGGACCATATGAAACAAAGTGTGCATTCTTGGAGCATGGGACGGTTGTTGTAATTCAACTAATGAGTTGATTATCCGAAACATTAAATGATGAATAATGAGTAATCAATATGGTGGTTAAATAGAAGTGTTTTATTTACTCTCACAAGTTTGGGTCCATATAGGATTAAGTATTATTGTTGCGTTTCAGTTTGCATGTTTTGACTTCCAGAATAACTGGGTTATTCGAACATCCACAGTCGGTCATACGTTGGAAGTAGGTATGAAGGAAGACTATCATGAAGAGTCTGTAGATTGTCTAAAGAGTTTAGACATAGCACAAGTTTGCTGCAGAGTTCATGAGTGCTTTGATAAGATTAGAGTATTGGATTAAACCCACGCTCACTTGGATCACTTCATGGATTTACCATGGGTGATTAGTGAGACGATAATATTGTATATTCTTGAAAACGAGACGTGTGAGTTGTTATTTGATGCCCGGTTGCACATTGATAATAAGAAAACGCACCAGTAACTTGGTGCTATAAAACTTATTGGTGTGTGTGATTCAATCAGTGAATGCATGCAAGCATATGAGCCAAAGTTTATCCATTCCTTTTACGTAAAGTGGGATAAAAGCGATATCTACAGGGCGCTCGATAATTTAGTGATGACACCTAAGCGCTTGGCCAAGCTGGGACTAAGTTGATGTGTTCAATTGTAGTCTGTTGTCAGTCATCATAAATCGGAAGTCGGGAAACAGTATAGAGAGAATGATTAAAATATATGATCCCTTATCTAAAGGACACGCATATCTGATAAGATCAAAGTTGACAGCGGCTTTTTAAAGCTACGATTGATGATCAGGTTCTTAAGTTATGCAAAATAGTTATTAGACTTATCCAAGTGGGAGACTGTAGGATTAGTGTCTAAGTCCATAACTATTTTGGTATGTACTTGACCCGTTTATGAGCATGGTCCTTTTGGGTTGCCTTCACCATAGCAATATGTAGGATGAATTAAGGAGAGAAAGGTTTAATTATGATTTATTAATATATTATAAGAGTAATGTATTAAAGGAGAAATCATAATTTTTAATTAATATTAGTCAAGAATTAATTAAGAATTAATTTTATGGCTAAAAGAGATTAATTAAACTTAAGGGACTTATTGTGTAATTAAAAGATAATTACATAGATGGCTTATGGACTCCATAGAAGGTGGAGTGGACGAATTCAATGGGGGAAACTCATTAGAAGTCGTCCAAGGCTTCTAAAGAAGGAGTCCATGGGCTGCTTAGGGCTTAAGTAGTCAAATTAGGGTTTCCTTGTTAGATAACCCTAATTGCCTAAGTATATGAGGAGCCCTTAGGCACCAAAATGTGGCTAACACTTGGATTAGGGTTTCCAGCCATTTTTGGTGCCTCCCCTCTCTTCTTTTCTTCATCTTGTTACTTAGTGGTGTTTGTGACTCCATTAGAGGTGCAACACTTGAGGCACTAAGCTTTCTGAAGCCAAGGATTAGATTTTTATTGCTATATAACAATCAAAGTTTAGATCTAAACCCTATTTTATGTTAATATGGTTAATTGTATGCTAGATCTAGGGTTTATAGCTTTGGATATTCAATTGCATGTTCACTAGAAAAACTTGATCCACAAAGCTATTAGGGTTTGCATGTACACCATAGGAATGATGTATTGCTCAAAACCCATTAGATTGTACATATGTATTGTGAAAATGCATCAGTAACATGATGTTATAAAACGTAGTTTCACATGTGATTTGGTGAGGAAAATATACAAGCATATGAGTCAAGTTTATTCGTTTCTTTTTCCATGATGGGAAAAGTGATATATTTGGGCGCCTCGATGATTTGGTGTTGACTTATAGTATTGGGCCTAACTAGGACTAAATTGATGTGTTCAATTAGAAGTCTTATAACGTCATCATAAATCAATAAATTGGGAAGCAAAATTTTGGACAATGAGATTGATTCTAATCCATATCTCATATATGTATGATATCTTGTAAAATGGAGGAATATTTGATCACTTATGTAAGTAAAAGTATATGACCGGATCAAAGTTCGGCAATTGCTTTGGAAAGCACCATCTGTTGTTTAATTTAGAAGGTATACCTATAATTTAGTTTTATACTTATCCAAGTGGGCGACTATTGGATCAGGTGTGTAATCTAATAACTATATTAGTATAATCTTGAATTATTAGCAAAGTCTCTTTGAGTTGCCCTCAAAACTAGTAATTGAGTGGAATGCTTTTTGGAGAGAGAGAGAGAGAGAGAGAGAGAGAGAGAGAGAGAGAATGATTTATTAATTTATTATATGAATAATAAATTAATTAAAAGTAAAAATAAATGATTTATTAATATATTATGAGAATAATATATTAATTAGAAATATTATTGTTTAATTAAAAATTAATCATAACTTAATTGAAATTAATTTTAGGATTAATTGGATTAATTAAAAGTAGAATGACTAAAGGTGACAATGTTTAAAAGTTAAACATTGACCAATTCAAGAACCTCCCATAAGGAGATGGTTTTTAGTGGTTTTCTAGAGCTTTTATTGGGCTTTAAGGAAGCTTAGATACCTTAGGGTTATCTAAAAGGATCATGTCGTATCTTTAGGCTCCCTTTCACCTATAAAACCCCTTAGGTTTGATTTTTGGGATTCATTTCATTCAAAAGAGAAAATATGAAAAAAAAAATCCTTCCCTCTCTTCTCTCCACTTAAGCCTCCAACTTGTTATGGTTTGGGTGTAAGTCATTAGAGGCACGAGACTTCATAGCTTGCTTCCTGAAGACCAATTAAGAAGGATTTTGTTTATTTGATATAACAAACAAAAGGTTTGTATTATCTAATAACCTTTTTGTTAATATTGAAAATAACAAAGTATTTCTAGGGTTTTTGATATTTAATTCTTAGTTGCAAATCATAGTGAGAACATAGACCCTTTAGGTTGTTTGTGAACTTAAGGTTTAAGTTTTCCCGCAAATATAAGACTTTTATAGCCAATAAAACCCATTAGGAAAGAGGTTTAGATAAAGCTTTGAGAAGATAGATAAATAACTGTTTACATATGAATTCAAACATCACAAATTTTTCTGATGTTCTCCTTGACCAAACATCCATAAGAAGTTCCATAAAAATCATTAAAACTGAAATCAAAGAGAAATTTTTTTGAGAATGTTACATTTAAAAACATCTCCGTTAATCGTACATATTTTTAAGCACATATCTTGAACCCAAATCCGAAGGCATATTCTTGGTTCTTTACCCAGTGCGTCTGTTAACGTGAGTCTGTTAAACAAAACCAATAAATCATTAAAAAAAACTAAAAGGTATAAAATCAAACCAAATCACTCCAAAAAAATTCATAGCCCATTTCTTTCCTGGCAAACCCTTGTGACTACATAAATCAAGGTGGGTTTAGCATAGAGAAAAAGAGTGAAGTGTTTGAGAACTCCGTGAAGAAAGAGGCAATTTAATCCTTTTACATTTTAAGGTTTCTAAATGAGAGAAAATGTGAAAACCTTGATAACAAATAAGAGGGAGGACATATATAAATATATATATATATATATATATATATATATATATATATATATATATATATACAGTGAGAGAGAGAGAGAAAGAGAAAAAATTACTGAAATTGTCCTTGTGGTTTAACAAAATTTCGTGTTTGGTCTTAACGTTCTTTTCCATTCAGACCATCCCTATGTTTTTGTTTTGTTAAGTAGTTCGTCCCTGACATATGAAATGGCTATACTGCCCTTATAAGATTTTTTATATTTTTAATTGTATTTAATAATTTTAAAAGGTTAATAATGTGTATTTAATAAAAGTTGGGCCCCACTACTCCTCACCCTTCTCTTTCACTAACATCATCAAACACCATCCCCATCACCTATTCCATCAAATACCACCAACACTGTCACCTCTCTCTACCGCTGACAACTACTACCCTTTACCTCTAAATTAGATTAAACTAAAAAAAAATCAAAAGGAACCAAAACCATAATGAAATTTAAAAACAAACATTGGTTGAGGGTTTAAGATCCTAAAACATATTAACAAAACCAGATTTAATGTCAAAGAAACCAAATCGAGAAGCAGAATCTAGTGGTTTAGCCAAAACTGGTTCAGCTTCTTGGGGCGAGAGATGGGATCTGGATGCGATGTCCAATGGTTTTGGGTTCGGACAATACAGGGGTAAGAGAATGGTTGAGCTTTTCAGTAGGCGACATAAGGATGTAGAAAAGAAAACCAAAGTTGAAGGTTTCCTATGATTTAGGGTTGTAGGCTTCCGGTGATGGTGTTTACTACCAACCAATGATCACTATGAGCAACGACGTTCGACAATACATCCGACAATAGAGAAGAGAGAAAATTGTGTAGTTGCAGGCTTCCTAGTTCGATTAATCATATTTAAGACGAGATAGACTTGATGAGGATTAAGGAGAAAGAATGACAGGGACAGTTCTAATTTTTATAGGTTCGCATTTTTCGTTGACGAAGATTTCCTGGTTCGTATTATTCGGTGACATATGTGGAGAGAGCAAGGCGATAAGGAAGCATGGTTTTAATAATGGTTCTTTAGGTTCATGATGTTGGGATATTTATGAGTTAAAATCAATTCTCGACGATGGGAGGAGTTGAGGCAGGGGGAGGTAGCAGTTAAAATGTGACAACCCGAAATTATCATTTGTACAAACATTAAAGTCAAGCACTTCAATTAAAATTAAATTACATTTCTGATAATTTTTAGCCAATTTAAATCCCATTTGAGTGTTTTTAGTATACACTCTTTAAACGAACGAATGAAAGGAAGTACCGTCTCGAGTCTTGGAGTTGCAAAACCGCACATACCACCTTAATAAGGAGTTCATGGCCAAACATTTAGGGTTTGGGCCGTAAACTCCCTAGTGGCTGTAAACTCCTCACTTTTCACTTCCATTCTCAAGAACACCCTCTATTATCTCTCAACTATCAACCCGTGCTTCACCTGATCTCCTAAAAACGTAAGTGATTCTCGACTTGAATTGTTGTTATAACCAAATATCTAGTTGTCACACATCATTTCATCCATTCATTATTGATTTATTACTAGATCTTCAAGTGTTCTTCAAAACACCAAGAACAAACAATAGTGTTCTTGGACTTTTAGCACCTTTTCAAGCTTCTAGCTTGGAAGTACTTCTATCCTAGAGTATCTTAAGGCTTGTTGCACTATCATATATCAAGAAATCATCCAAGAAACACGAAGAACAAGGTGTTTACGGTCCAAGATGTTCTTGGACCGTAAACCCTAAAAAGGGTGCCAAGGGTGCTCTAGTCCCTCTTAAGCCTTGG
The DNA here is from genome assembly GCF_002870075.4 of Lactuca sativa. Classification (NCBI taxonomy): domain Eukaryota; kingdom Viridiplantae; phylum Streptophyta; class Magnoliopsida; order Asterales; family Asteraceae; genus Lactuca; species Lactuca sativa. The sequence continues at coordinate 90,716,517 of NC_056627.2, forward strand.
AAACTTGCATAAATCCTTTCCTTGATGAGTTAAGGGCTTGAAAACGTCAAATGACCATAAACCATATGAGTTTACGGTAGTAAACTCAAAGGAAAATGGTCTAAGGACCGTAAACTCCATTTAGGAGTGAAATGGTGCCCTAATCACTTCCATAGGCTTATACTTCAAGTAGAAATGGTTCCAAGGACTTGTAGAACTTCAAAATGCAAAATGGTCAAAGAAACATGAGCTTACAGCCGTAAAATCATGGGTTTACGACCGTAAACTCAATAAGTTATGATCAGAAAATCGTAAACTCCAATAAAGGGTCCTCTTGAACCCTAAACCCAATAGCAATGTCCTACAACACTTAGATGCAATCCTTAGGACTTATAGCACTTATATAAGGTGTTTTACATGTCCTAGGTAGTCTTAAATTTGTTAATTAGTTATTCAAAAACTAATTGGATACATATATGTGTTATTATATGTTAACTAGGATCCTTGTGTGTGTTCAAGTCTTCACTTGACGCCTAGCAATCCTACTTCATCAGTTCATCCAAACCACTCACTATAGGTGAGTTCATACCCCTTAATTAACCTTTGAAATGCTTTTAAATGTTAATAAATGCTTTATAAGGGGGAATAAAATTTGAAACATGTTAGTTATTAGATCAATCACATGTGATTAATAACTAGCATACAAATGGATTTTTCATACTTTAAACTGTTTTACCAAAAAAATGACTTCAAACTGTTTATCAAACTATTTTACATGTCAAACTCTTTAACAAATTCACTTCTGTATACTAAACACTTCTTTTACAGTTTTCAAACTTATATATTGTTAAAACCATGCCTATCACATATATAGTTATATAAATAAGGTTTAAAGGACTTAGGAGAGATAATCCACTTTACTTCCTGTCCTCGTTTAGTTGTGGTCTTAAAGTACCCGGTTGTTTGTCCGAGTGTCGTTGAATCCTTAGTTATATATTATGTATACATGTATAGATATAAAGGCTTTTATCTCAGTTCAGTACATTCAATCATACAATCAAGTTTACTAATAAATTATAATAGGTATAGTTTAGGGTTATACTACTTACTACTTCTAGTTCAATGAAGCATACAAGAGTTAGTTCATTCATGAGTGATTACTTATTACAATGAGAACATATACAACTATACTACGATGAGAACATATACAACTATACTATGATGAGAACATATACAACTATACTAGGATGAGAACATGTACAACTATACTAGAAAGAGAACATATAAAACGATACTATGAAGAGTAACAATACATTACATATACAGGTATACTTTAACATCAATGTGATCCACTGTATCGGAGCATGTTTTCATTGTCATGAACCGAGTTGTAGCCAGAATCTCCTAGAGGGAGAGCGTGAGATTACTTATAGATCTCTACTAGATTGACTATCCTACACCTTGCTGCTAGCTACAGCCAGACCTGCAGGTCTGCGGGTGCCAAACATCATACCTTTTGACGACTTACATTGTCGCGTTTTCCAGTCGATAGTATGGTACAATTAATCACATAATACCTTGATATAAATCCGATTTAAGGTACTTAGTATGGCAGTAGTTCCCATAATACAAAATACAGTACTATTAATTTACCCTTTACATTTATTTACTGATTATTTCACTTAAACATTAATGTACAAACTATATTTTGATAAAGATGGTTACACTTGGGAAAATTACACACTTTTATAAGAAACAAACATACAAAACAGTTGTGCCTTGGTAGAAGGCTACTTTTAGTAGAAAATATAGGATTTTCTAGGAGTTACAAACATTCACATACTTTTACTGTAAGCATTTACAAACTTATACTTCAAACAACGTTCAAACATTTTGATACAAACGCCGACACTAAATAATTATGAACTCACCAGCTTTAATGCTAATAAACTCTTTCAAAATAATTTGTATTCTCAGGTCATCAGTAGACAGGTACCGATGCCAGCTTTTGAGAAGATGGAGCGCATACAAGACTCATCTTATTTATGATTTACATTTTGGTGTCTATAACTGTACAAAACACACTTTTATTAAAATTATATATTTAATGCAATGAATGATGTTGTTTACTTGTTTACTATTATATTGTGTTGTGATACTTTACATGACGTCCTCCGCCCCATAACGTTTCCGCTGTTCTCGGTTTTGGGGTGTGATAGATTGGTATTAGAGCATTGTTTATAGTGAATTTAGTATATCAACCCATAAAAGATATACTAACTATAAACCCATTGGGATTAAAACACTCTGACCAAGAGTCTATACTTTTAAATAATAAAATGTTTAACTAAGTATACAAGTTTGCATTCATACTAAAATCAGTGTCACAATGACAAGAACAAAAGTATTATGATTGTTGAATATCACAAGTAAGCTCGGAGATGTATAGTCAGTACTGGGAGTGGTATAGCCTGATCAACTATGCTAGTCCGAGGAGTGATTAGCATATGCCCTAGAATGGTTGTGATATGGCAACAAGTCTAAAAACTTACCAACACTACTACAATGAAATCATTAGAACATAACATAAGTTTAAAATACTATAGGAGTATTTTGGGTTACTATAATCACTTATCTGAGAACTAAAAAGGTCTCTATCAAGTAGGTCAATAGTCGTTAAGTGGTCAACCCTTGTGGGCAACCAACTTGAATCGTTGGAGCGACGAACAAGGTCAACCCTTACCTTACTATGGGGACCGAAGCTTTTACAACCTAAGTGAAGGTGGCTCTGCAGATCGAGCTCTGCCCATCATTGTCTGTAGAATTGCTCGTAATGTCGAACAAGGTCAAGCAGCCATCGACCGGGTCATGGAAATTGATGCCAACTCTGGAATCAACACAGTCCACATCTGCCGTCTTGAAGAAGAAATGGAAAGGACCTGGAGAACCAATGAAATTCTGCAGCAACAGCTGGCTGCCTCCCGAGCTGAAGTCATAGAACTTCGAGTTCGCCAGAGGGCTCATGAGCGACACCTTCAAGAGGTGGTTTGTCAAGTGGCAGATCTTAGGGTACGCCCGAGGAATTCCCATCGCCATTAGAAGATATCTAGCACATCTTTTCTTTTGACTAAGGAATAGCCTTTCGTATCTGTGCTCTATGTAGCACTTGTCTGTAAAATATTCCTATCTTTCAGTACTCTAACTAAGGATCTAAGAATTGTCAAGCTTTTCCCTTATGATATGATGTAAGACCTACTATTAGGTCAATTTTCCTGAACTTGTTACATCAATAATACCAGTAATGTTGACAGTTATCTAATTTGTTGGAAAAATTTGTACTCTTGTGTTTTCCCTACTCTCCTACAATACTGCTATTTCAAAACATACTCTCATTCAATTGTTTAACTATGGCGACTTAGTCCATGTGTCACTCTCACTCTGCTTACAATTGAATCTTACCATTGTGTTCATTTTTGTAAACTTACAGCTGAAAGATGCCTCCTCGCAAATCAACACGGCATAATCCTCCACCTCCACCACCACCGCCTCCTCCTCCGGTAATCGATACCACAGCTCTGAATGCTGCAGTAGCTACCGCAGTAGCAACTGCCATGGCTCAATATCACTCCACTGATGCCAGCAGAGGTGGAACACCTATTAACTCTACTCAAGGTGAACTCCTTGTGCGCTAGAGAGTGCTCCTACAAGGACTTCACTAACTGCAAGCCAAAGTCCTTCAAGGGGACTGGCGGAGTCATTGCCCTCTCGCAATGGTTCGAGAAGACGGAATCGGTCTTCGAAATTTGTTCCTGCCCTGCTATGGGTAAGGTCAAGTTTTCCGCTTGCACTTTTGAGGAGAAATCCCTGACATGGTGGAACAGCCATGTCAAATCACTAACTCTCGTAGTGGCCAACGACATAGGCTGGGAAACTATGGAAGACGTCATGATTGTGGAGTACTACCCGAGGGGTGAGATCCAGAAGTTAGAATAAGAACTGTAGTGCCTAACTATTACGGGTTCCAACATAGTCACGTATACCGCCTGGTTCAGTGAACTGGTGGCCCTCTGTCCCAACATGGTTCCCACCGAAGGGAAAAAGATTGAGAGGTACATCTGGGGGTAGGTGCCTCCGTATCAGGGAAATGTTCTAGCATCAAACCCTGCTACCTTCAACATTGCCAAGCGACTGGCACAACGACTCATTGATCATGGAGTCCAATCCCCACCATCAACAATAACCCTGGCCATCTCGGAACCCTCCAAACCCGCTGACAATAAGCGGAAGTTCTAGGATGACAAGAAGAAACAACGAGCTGCCAAAAAGCAGCAGACTGTGGTAGTTCATGCCGCGATAACCCCCGCTGCTGCTGCTCCAGTGAAGCAGTATGCTGGAAGTTTGCCAATGTGCAACAAATGCAACTTCCACCACAATGGACCCTGCCGAGAAATGCAGTGCTCCAACTGCAACAAGAAAGGACACACTGTCTGTTTCTGCAAATCGCTGGCAAGGCCGATCACCCAAGTTCCCGGCGCTGGCGTGGGCTAGGCTTGCTATGGATGTGGCGATGTGGTCCACTATAAAAAGGACTGCCCCAAAGCAAGAAATGTTGGTGGAGCAGGAAGAGTTCTAGCTATAGGCCACGGGGAAGCAGTTGCTGACCCTACGGTGGTGAGTGGTACGTTTCTCCTCGATAACTCCTATGCATGCATTATGTTCGATAGTGGAGCAGAATGAAGCTTCGTGAACCATAAATTTGCTCGCATACTTAAACAACAACCGCACGCACTAAAAGAACAATTCACGGAAGAAATGGCTAATGGGAAAACTGAGAGCACCAATAGCATGTACATAGGATGTACTCTAACTCTAGATAGCCATTCATTTCCAATCGACCTCATGTCGGTCTCGATTAAAAGCTTCGACATCATCATCGGCATGGATTGGTTGACTCTTCATCGCGCCGACATCATCTACTACGAGAAAGCAGTCCGTCTAAACCTCCCATATAACGAAACTCTCATCGTCTATGGCGAAAAACCCAATACGAGTCTTCGTATTATCTCAAGTATTCAAGCACAAAAGTATCTACGTAAGGAATATTGTGCATTCCTTGCTCACGTTGTCGATACGATCTTAGAAGCGAAAGAACTAAAGAACATTCCAGTAGTGAACGACTTTCCCGACATCTTTCCATAAGAACTACCAGGATTACCTCCACAACGATAGGTCGAGTTCAGGATCGACTTAATTCCAGGAGCTACCCCAGTAGCCAAGTTGCCCTACCGATTAGCACCAGCTGAGATGCAGGAACTATCTGGTCAACTTAACGAACTACTCAGTAAGGGCTTTATTAGACCAAGTTTCTCACCGTGGGGAGCACCGGTCTTGTCCGTTAAGAAGAAAGACGGATCATTCCGTATGTGTATCTGTTGGAATAGTGTCTAAGGCTGCAACTATATTAGGCAAGTATTTGACCCGGTTGTGCATGGTCCTTTTGGGTTGCCTTCACCATAGCAACTTGACAGGATGATTTATTATGAGAGCAAAAATATTATTAATATATTATGAGAATAATATAAGGGATAATAATATTATTATTTGATTAATATAAGTCATAAATTAATTAGGAATTAATTTGGTGACTTAAGGAGATTAATTAAATAGAAGGGCATAAACTGTCAATTGATTGATAGTTGCACTTTTGGCTATAATCCCTTATGGATAAGGGGGGACGATTTCTAGGGCTTAGGATAGGCTTAGATTTCATCCAAGGCATATCAATTAGGGTATTGGATTGCTTAGGGCCTAAGTTATCCAATTAGAGTTTAAGAGTGAAACCCTAGGAGCCTCATTAGTATAAATAGACACTAAGGGCCAAGGGAAATCGACACTTGTGCTTTAGAAAGAAACCCTGGCCGATTTTGATCCCCTCTCCTCTCTCTCAAATCATCCTCTTGCTAGTTGGTGTTTGTATGCCATTAGAGGAGTGACAATTGTTACTCTAAAGCTCCAAGGACAAGAAGATCAAGCAAGTGATTCAAGGTAAACTTCTAATTCTGATTTCTTATTGTTATTATACTCAATTAGCCATTAGAAGTCTTGGATTCAATGCATGTTTAATTAGAGAAACCTAGATCCAAGCATTAGGGTTTGCATGTGCACATAGGAATGTTCATATGGCTAAAACCCATCAGTGGTATCAGAGCTTAGATTGGTTTCTATTGAATTGATGCATTGGTTGCTTGTTTGATGCCTTCAAAATTCAAATTTTGTGGTTCTGTCTGATGGACTCGGCGAGTCCCATAGTGGACTTGGCGAGTAGGCTCGATTCGGCGAGTCCATTGGGGTACTCGGCGAGTCCAAGCGTCAGAAAAAGCAAATGTCGGGATTTCTTGCTGTTTATCTTTGAGATACATGCCTTTATCATATTAGATCAATATAAATCCGATTTTATGAAATATATATATATATATATATATATATATATATATATATATATATATATATATATATATATATATATATATATATATATATATATGAGTATATTCTTGATCTAATTGAAGATATTTATCAATTAATAAAATGTTTATTTCCTTATGTGATAATTGATTAATTATTTTTATTAAATTGGTAAATTGTTTTGCAAGAAATTATTAAATAAATCAAATATGGATAATTATGTGATTAAATGTTAATTTAGATTATTTGTTATTTGATCCCCTATGTTTTGAAAAGTTTAAAACTTGCCCTCAAGTTTTGAAATTTATGTTTTGTGATTAAAAGTTTAATTTAGTCAATTTAAATCTCAAACCCTAGAATTTTACAAGTTTAAAATTCAACCCTATACTAATATAATATTACAAGATTAATATATATATATATATATATATATATATATATATATATATATATATATATATATGTATGTATAATTAAAATGCTAGTCTTACCGTTAGTACCCCTCATTCACGAAGTCGGTCTATAAGGTGGGTATAAGGTTGCTGCCTATAAAATGGCGCTTAATGGGTGTACACTCACACCCACCGCTTGCTTGATCGGTGGAGGGTCGTTAGCCGAACGGGTAGGATAGGGCAACCTCATCTCTTCATTAAAAGTATAATATGAAATACAAAGTAACTACATGTTTTTCAATAATTCCCAATCCTAGTTACTTTAGGAAAAGTGAATTGATGCAATCCCATGAAATTACACTTTGCACCCTTGCTAAGAAGTTAGTGGAGCGTGTGTGGTTTACCGGCAAACTAATTGGTTCTAAGCAAAGGTGGCAAAGGGTGATTCATTGTTTATCATAGTTCGATGGAGCGTGTGTGGTTTACCGGCACATTGAATAGGTGATTGTTACAATGAAGGCACCATGTGAATTTGCATGGTAATTCACACCCACTTTGTGATCCTCGGTATCCCAGTCACAAACGAGAGGGGCATATCGAGATTTAAACATGCCATTGAAAGGTTTCAATGAATCTCATCCAAACCTAGGAATTCTCAATACATTTAGAACTTAAAGTTATGTTTTCATGATGGAGAATTAGTGAATCGTCATTCACTTACCTTCAAATTGTTTGCATGTTAGATTACAGCATCCCTTTCTAATATGTAAATATTGTTGTTGGATCCTAGCCCTAATTTTTCTTATTGCGTGATAATTAGGGATTCAAATTCTAATCTATCTTTGTCGTTTCTATTTGTAGATGTGGAACGCGAACAACGCTGCTGCTAGCTCGTTCACATTGATGAGCCTTTGTCAAAAGGTGACTTTCAATGGGACGAACTTTAGCGAACGGATAATATACATTCACACGATTGCTCGCTACGAGGACAAGGAGTATGTCCTCGATGAGAAGCTCGAGAAGATCAACCCAGAAATCGCTAATCCGGTTGAAATGACTGCTTTTGAGACTCATGAACGTGATGCAACGAAGGTTCATTGCATCATGATAGCCACAATGAACGCTGAATTCCAAAAGTCCTATGAGGACATGTATCCGTACGAAATGCACCAAGACTTGTTGGAGAGATACCACCAAAACGCGAGGCAGGAGCGTTACGAGATTTTCACTAACATGATCTCCGCCAAAATGGGTCATGGAGAATCTCTAACTGTGCACCTGCAAAAGATGCAAAGGTATGTCGATCGTCTTCGCAAGTTGAATGTTGACTTTGGGGAAGACTTGGCGATCGACATGGTGCTTCACTCTTTGCCTCCGTTTTACAATCAATTTAGGATGACCTACCACATGAACAAAGAAGAGGTCACCCTAAGTAAGCTCCAAGGTCTCCTTAGGGTTGCTGAAAGCAACCTTAAGGACAAGTCTGTTGCACCCACTCCCAATCCACCCGTTGCTCCTGTTTTGGCCATTGGGCAAGGAAGAGGCAAGAAGAGGAAGGCTCTGTCTAAGAGCCACCGCAAGGGAATGTCCCGAGATGGTTCCTCTTCTAGTGGGACCAAAGTTAATCACGCTAAGCCTAACCCTAACCCAAAAGAGGCAGAGTGCCATCATTGCCGTAAAATAGGGCATTGGAAGAGAAGCTGCCCAGACTACCTGCAAGTCATAAGGGAAGGAAAGATCAAGTCGTCTTTCGCAGATATATACACAATTAAATCTAACAATTCATATCATGCTATTTCTTGGGTCCTTGATACCGGTTGTGGTTACCACATTTGTTCTGAATTTTAGGGACTAAGAAGAAATAAGGATGTGGAGCATGGAAGAATAAATCTAATCATGGGGAACAGAAGATCGTCGCCTGTAACCAAGATTGGAGTGTATTCTTTAGTGCTTAGGAATGGTTTATGTTTAGATTTGAACAATTGTTGCTATTCGCCAGAAATGGCAAGAAACATCATTTCATTTCATGGTTTGTTTAGACAAGGATTTAGATTTTCTTTTAATAATGAGAATGGTTCTATTTTTGCTTATCTAAATGGTGTCTTATATTTTGAAGCAATACCATTTAATGGAATTTATGAAACTATTATTATTGTAGATAACTTAGGAAATGATGTTTTATGCATGGATTCCTCCAATGGTATGGATAGAGCATCCTTGTAACATTGTCGTCGTGGAAATGTCAGCAAGAAGCGCATAGACAAACTTCAAAAGGATGGAGTGTTGGAGTCATTCGACCTTAAGGAAGATGACACATGCGAGTCTTGTTTACTTGGAAAGATGACTAAGTCGCCCTTCACTAGTACATGTGAAAGGGGTGAGGGTCTATTGGACCTCATACATACCGATGTATGTGGACCGTTTAGATCAACCACAAAGGATGGGAACCGCTTCTATGTGACTTTACCGATGACTATAGTAGATATGGGTATATCTACTTAATCAAGAAAAAGTCAGAAACATTTGAAAAGTTCAAATAGTTCAAGAATGAAGTGGAGAATCAATTGGGCAGGAAAATCAAGATGCTTCGATCCGATCGAGGAGGAGAGTACCTAAGTCTTGAATTCCACGACTATCTCAAGGAGTGTGGAATAGTTTCACAATTGACACCACCTAGGACACCGCAGTTGAATGGTGTGGCAGAAAGGCGTAATCGAACCTTGTTAGACATGGTTCGCTCTATGATGAGTCATGCTTCACTACATATCTCATTCTGGGGGTATGCCTTAGAGACTATCGCCCATATCCTTAACCGAGTCCCTACTAAGAAGGTTGCCAAAACAACTCACGAGATGTGGACGGGGAGAGCTCCCTCGTTAGCACATATCAAGGTTTGGGGTTGCGAGGCTTTCGTAAGACGAGATACTCATGACAAGCTCGAACCTCGTAGTGAGCGATGTATTTTCATCGGCTACCCGCAAAAATCCTTTGGATATCTCTTCTATAGACCGAAGGACAATGTTGTCTTTGTTGCAAGGAGAGGAGTTTTCCGAGAGCGAGAACTCATAAGCCAAGGAGACAGTGGGAGGCAAATCGAGCTTGAAGAGATTCAAGAGTCGATAGATGAAGGAACCTCTACTGCTGGCACTCAACCCGAGGAGGAAACTCCGGTTGAACCGATTGACGAGTCATTACCTCTTAGACGTTTCGAAAGAGTTAGAGTTCAACCCCAGTTTTATGGTTTTCATATTACTACCGAAGGGGACACGTATATTAGTGATGGTACACTAATAAATCTAGATGAACCTAATATCTATAAGGAAGCCATGGCAGGCCCGGAGTCTGCAAAATGGAAAGAGGCAATGGACAGCGAGATCCAGTCCATGTATGACAACAAAGTTTGGAATTTGGTTGATAATGTGCCCGGACGTAAGACCGTTGGGTGCAAATGGATGTTTAAGAAGAAGACCGACATGGATGGAAATGTACACATATATAAGGCGCGATTGGTTGCGAAGGGCTTTACTCAAACTCCCGGAGTTGACTATGATGAGCCCTTCTCACCAGTTGCGAAGATAAAATCTATTAGAGTGATGCGAGCTATTGCTGCATTTCATGATTATGAGATTTGGCAAATGGATGTCAAAACCGCTTTCCTTAATGGTAAGTTGGCTAAGGATGTTTACATGGCTCAGCCAGAGGGGTTTGTGGATCCGAAGAATCCAAATAGAGTGTGTAAGCTTGAGAAGTCCGTTTATGGACTTAAGCAAGCGTATCGCAGATGGAATCTTTGCTTCGATAAGAAAGTCAAAGAGTTTGGATTTGTACGAAGCGAAGATGAATCATGTGTATATGTCAAAGCCAATGGGAGTATAGTAAGCTTCCTCGTTCTGTATGTCGATGACATACTACTCATAGGAAACGATGTCCCGACTCTGCAGGAGGTTAAGTCCTGGCTCAGGAAGTGCTTCGCTATGAAGGACCTCGGAGAGGCTTCCTATATTTTGGGAATAAGGATAGTGAGAGAACGAAGTAAGAGACTAATAGGACTTAGTCAGAACACTTACTTAGATAAAGTACTAAAACGTTTTAGTATGGAAAACTCGAAGAAGGGAGAATTACCGATACAAAGTAATGCGAAGTTGAGTAAGACTCAAAGTCCGAGTATCGAAGCTGAAATAGCTGAAATGAGCCGAGTTCCATACGCTTTCGCAGTTGGCTCAATCATGTATGTTATGACTTGTACTCGCCCTGATGTAGCCTTTGCTTTGAGCATGGTTAGTAGATATCAAGGGAACCCTGGCAGAGCACATTGGATTGTGGTCAAGAATATCCTTAAGTACCTTCGGAGGACGAAGGAATGGTTTTTAATCCTCGGAGGGAGTGATGACTTGAAGGTGCGAGGGTATAGTGACGCCAGCTTTCAGACAAACAGGCACAGCTACCGTCCGCAGTCAGGCTGGGTCTTTACCTTGAATGGAGGAGCAGTAACTTGGAAAAGTCCCAAGCAGGAAATTGTAGCTGATTCAACATGTGAATCAGAGTACATTGCAGCGAGTGAAGCGTCGAAGGAGGCAATATGGTTGAAGAACTTCATCGGTGATCTTGGAGTTGTACCTGCCATAAAGGAGCCCATGGAGATTTTCTGTGATAATGAAGGAGCGGTTGCCTTGACCAAGGAACCGAGGGATCATGGTAGATCTCGACATATCGACAGAAAATAAAACTTTATTAGACATCGTGTAGAAGAAGGACAACTCGTGGTGAAGAGGATATAATCAGAAGATAACCCAGCAGATCCACTTATGAAGGGACTGAGTAGGGTTAAGCACTTGCTGCATGCTAGGAGTATTGGGTTGAAGGATGATATTAGTATAGATTAGATAGTATTGGAAACATGTAATAGATAAATGTAATTAACATTTGATGATTCAATAAAAGAGTATTATTTATGAGTAATGTTACTGTCTTATGTTAATTGTTTAACTATTGTTTCTCTTTACATGTTTTGACTTCCAGAATAATTGAGTTTATTAAGAATAATCGAATTATTCAAATTGTCCACAATCGTTCATATGTTGGAAGTAGATATGAATGAAGATTGTCATGAATTGGTGTGTGGATTGTCTAAATGGTATTAGACATAGCAAAAGGTTGCTGCAACGTTCATGAGTGCTTATGAACTAGTTTTGAGCATTGGAACAAACCCGCACTTGCTGGAATCACCTTATGGAATGTGATAAAAAGGGTGATCGCAAGACGATAATATCATATGGTCTTAAAACCAAGATATATGGTTTGTTATATGTTATTTGGTTGTACATTGATAATGAGAAACTGTATCAGTAACTTGATGTTATAAAACGCGTTGTTGTGTATAGTTGATTAATGAATAAGTAAATGCATATAAGTCGAAGTTTATCTGTTACTTTTATCCTGAGAGGGTAAAAGCGATATCTCGGCCACTCGATGATTTGATTTGACTTATGTGACGGGCACGGTTAGAACTGAATTGATGTGTTTGATTAAGTTCTATGTCAAATGAATCGGAGATCGAGAAACCAAATGCTAGACAAATTGTTCCATAGAATTGTCAGCATGATATCTAAACAGAGGACTGTACGATCCCTTATCTAAAAGACAAGGTTGATGAGATCAGAGTTTGACAGCGTCTTTGAGAGCTACGATTACTAATCGGATTATACTTGTATATAGTTACTAGACTTATCCAAGTGGGAGACTGTTGGAATAGTGTCTAAGGCTGCAACTATATTAGGCAAGTATTTGACGCGGTTGTGCATGGTCCTTTTGGGTTGCCTTCACCATAGCAACATGACAGGATAATTTATTATGAGAGAAGAAATATTATTAATATATTATGAGAATAATATAAGGGATAATAATATTATTATTTGATTAATATAAGTCATAAATTAATTAGGAATTAATTTGGTGACTTAAGGAGATTAATTAAATAGAAGGCCATAAACTGTCAATTGATTGATAGTTTCACTTTGGGCTATAATCCCTTATGGATAAGGTGGGACGATTTCTAGGGCTTAGGATAGGCTTAGATTTCGTCCAAGGCTTATCAATTAGGGTATTGGATTGCTTAGGGCCTAAGTTATCCAATTAGGGTTTAAGAGTGAAACCCTAGGAGCCTCATTATTATAAATAGACCCTAGGGGTCAAGGGAAATCGGCACTTGTGCTTTAGAAAGAAACCCTGGCCGATTTTGATCCCCTCTCCTCTCTCTCAAATCATCCTCTTGCTAGTTGGTGTTTGTAAGCCATTAGAGGAGTGATAACTGTGACTCTAAAGCTCCAAGGACAAGAAGATTAAGCAAGTGATTCAAGGTAAACTTCTAATTCTGATTTCTTATTGTTATTATACTCAATTAGCCATTATAAGTCTTGGATTCAATGCATGTTTAATTAGAGAAACCTAGATCCAAGCATTAGGGTTTGCATGTGCACATAGGAATGTTCATATGGCTAAAACCCATCAGTATCGACTGTAGAGAACTCAACAAACTGACGGTCAAAAATCGTTACCCTCTGCCTCACATAGACGATTTATTTGACCGACTGTAAGGGGCGAATTACTTTTCCAAAATTGATCTAAGATCCAAATATCACCAGTTACTAGTGCTAGATGAGGATGTTCCAAAGACAGCCTTCCGAACTCGTTACGGACACTACGAGTTCGTGGTGACGCCATTCGGATTGACCAACGCGCCCGCAATGTTCATCGATTTAATGAACAGAGTGTGTTGACCTTACTTGGATCAGTTCGTCATAGTCTTCATTTGTGACATCCTGATCTACTCCCGAAGTAAGGAAGAACATGGCGATCACCTGCGACAAGTTCTAGGAACTTTTCGAATGGAGAAGCTTTATGCGAAGTTCTCTAAATGTGAATTTTGGATCCGTAGAGTCGAATTCTTAGGACACGTAGCGAAGAGGGAATCCACGTGGACCCATCCAAAATTAAGGCTATTGAGAACTGGTCAGCACCGAAGACGCCTACAGAAATTCGTCAATTTCTAGGTCTCACTGGCTACTACCACAGGTTCATATAGAAATTCACCAGGATTGCGAAACCTCTTACTACACTGACCCAGAAAGGAGTGGCCTTTGATTGGGAAGAGAAACAAGAAAAAGCGTTTCAAACTCTGAAGCGAGCCTTATGCACCGCACCGATACTATCTCTCCCCAAAGGGATAGAAGACTTCGTTGTATACTGCAATGCATCCAACCAAGGGCTCGGTCGTGTTCTGACGCAACGGCGTAAGGTCATCCCCTACGCCTCGAGACAGCTGAAGACACACGAAGTCAGCTACACCACACACGATCTTGAGTTGGGGGCAGTTGTGTTTGCCCTAAGGATTTGGAGACATTAGCTGTATGGCACGAAAAGCACCATTTTTACTGACCACAAGAGTTTACAACACATATTCGATCAGAAGGAGCTCAACATGAGACAACGACGGTGGGTCGAGTTGCTCAATGACTACGAATGTGAAATTCGTTATCATCCGGGTAAAGCCAACGTAGTAGCAGACGCCCTAAGTCGGAAAGAATATTCTGGTCGAAGAGTCAAATCATTGACGATGTCTGTCCATTCACACTTGTCTACACAAATTCAGGAGGCTCAACTTGAAGCCTTGAAACCTAAAAATGTGGCGAGTGAATCCCTCAGAGGAACAGATAAGAACTTAGAAGCCAAGGGTAGCAGAGCCTTATACTTCATGGACCGGATCTTGACCCCGAAACAAGGTGGTTTCCGAGACTTGGTCATGACCGAGGCGCACAACACTCGGTATTCCATCCACCCAGGTTCAGATAAGATGTATCTGGATCTTAAAAAGTAATACTGGTGGCCTAACATGAAAGCAGAAATTGCTACCTTTGTGAGTAAATGCCTTACTTGCGCAAAGGTTAAGGTCGAGTACCAGAAACCCTCCGGTTTGCTGCAACAACCAGAAATACCAGAATGGAAGTGGGAGCGGATCTCTATGGATTTCATAACCAAGTTGCCCAAGACAACAGGTGGACTTGATACCATATGGGTCATCGTTGATAGATTGACCAAGTCTGCATACTTCCTTCCTATCAAAGAAACTGACAAGATGGAGAAGCTTACGAGAACATACATTAGGGAAATCGTACGACTGCATGGTGTTCCTATATCCATTATGTCCGATAGAGGTAGTAGGTTCACTTCAAGGTTCTGGCAGTCACTACAGAATTCCCTAGGAGCGAGGCTGGACATGAGTACAGCCTACCACCCTCAGACCGATGGACAAAGTGAGAGAACCATCCAAACACTGGAAGATATGCTGAGGGCCTGTATGATTGATTTTGGGAAGGCATGGGATACTCACTTGCCCCTTGTTGAATTCTCCGACAATAACAGTTATCATACGAGCATCAAGGCTGCTCCATTCGAAGCCCTCTATGGCCGGAAGTGCAGATCCCCTCTGTGTTGGCTGAAGTGCATGACACCTAGTTAGCTAAAGGACGAGTTTCTGACAGCACTCTCATAGGTACGGAGATCATTCGGGAAACGACAGAGCAAATCGTTCAGATTCGTGAACGATCGAAAGCCTCTAGAGACCGACAGAAAAACTACGCTGATAAACGAAGGAAACCTTTGGAATTCTGGGTGGGAGACCGAGTCCTTTTGAAAGTCTCACCCTGGAAGGGCTTGATACGCTTTGGTGAGCGCGGGAAGCTCAATCCAAGATACATAGGGCCTTTTCGAGATTGTTGCTAGAATCGGCCCTGTAGCTTACAAACTCAACCTACCCAACGAACTCAGTAACGTACATTCTACATTCCACGTCTCAAACTTGAAAAAGTGTCTGTCCGACGAGACTCTTGTAATGCCACTCGATGAGATCGAGATCAACGAGAGCCTCAACTTCATGGAAGAACCTATAGAGATCATGGACCGTGAGGTCAAGCAGACAAAGCAAAGCCGTATCCCGATTGTGAAGGTTCGCTGGAACACCTAGCGAGGACCGGAATTCACATGGGAGCGCGAGGATCAAATGAAATTGAAATATCCTCATCTATTCGCTTAGTTATCTGTAACTACTTTATTTGCTTAGACTTTAATTTCGTGACGAAATTCCCTTTCTGATAATTTTCATTTGTACAAACATTAAAGTCAAGCACTTCAATTAAAAGTCAATTACATTTTTGATAATTTTTAGCCAATTTAAAGTCCATTTGAGTGTTTTTAGTATTTATTCTTTAAACGAACGGATGAAAGGAAGTACCGTCGCGAGTCTTGGAGTTGCAAAACCGCACATACCACCTTAACAAGGAGTTCACGGCTAAACTTTTAGGGTTTTGGCCGTAAACTCCCTAGTGGCCGTAAACTCATGCCGTAAGCACGATTTTACTCCCCAAACTCCTCACTTTTCACTTCCATTCTCAAGAACACCCTCTATTCTCTCTCAACTATCAACCCGTGCTTCACCCAATCTCCCGAAAACGTAAGTGATTATCAACTTGAATTGTTGTTATAACCTAATATCTAGTAGTTACACATCATTTCATCCATTCATAATTCATTTATTACTAGATCTTCAAGTGTTATTCAAAACACCAAGAACACCAAGAACAAACACTAGTGTTCTTTGATTTTTAGCACCTTTTCAAGCCTCTATCTTGTAAGTACTTCTATCCTAGAGTATCTTAAGGCTTGTTACACTTCCATATATCAATAAATCATCCAAGAAACATGAAGAACAAGGTGTTTACGGTCCAAGATGTTCTTGGACCGTAAACCCTAAAAAGGGTGCCAAAGTATGTTCTAGTCCCTCCTAAGCCTTGGAAACTAGCATAGATCCCTTCCTTCATGAGTTAAGGGCTTGAAAACGTCAAATGACCATAAACCATATGAGTTTACGGTAGTAAACTCAAAGGAAAATGTTCTAAGGACCGTAAACCCCATTTAGGAGTGAAATGGTGCCCTAATCACTTTCATAGGCTTATACATCAAGTAGAAATGCTTCCAAGGACTTGTAGAACTTCAAAACACAAAATGGTCAAAGAAACATGAGCTTACGGCTGTAAACTCATGGGTTTACGACCGTAAACTCAATGAGTTATGCTCACAAAACCGTAAACTCCAATAAAGAGTCCTCTTGAACCCTAAACCCAATAGCAATGTCCTACAACACTTAGATGCAATCTTTAGGACTTATAGCACTTATATAAGGTGTTTTATATGTCCTAGGAAGCCTTAACTTTGTTAATTAGTTGTTCAAAAACTAACTGGATACATATATGTGTTATTATATGTTAACTAGGATCCTTGTGCGTGTTCAAGTCTTCACTTGACACCTAGCAATCCTATTTCATCAGTTCATCCAAACCACTCACTACAGGTGAGTTCATACCCCTTAATTAACCTTTGAAATGCTTTTAAATGTTTATAAATTCTTTATGGGGGGAATACAAGTTGAAACATGTTAGTTATTAGATCAATCACATGTGATTAATAACTAGCATACAAATGTATTTTTCATGCTTTAAACTGTTTTACCAAAGAAATGACTTCAAACTGTTTATCAAACTATTTTACATGTCAAACTCTTTATCAAATTCACTTCCGTGTACTAAACACTTCTTTTACAGTTTTCAAACTTATATATTGTTAAAACCATGCCGATTAAATATATAGTTATATAAATAAGGTTTAAAGGACTTAGGAGAGATAATCCACTTTACTTTTGTCCTCGTTTGGTTGTGGTCTTAAAGTACCCGGTTGTTTGTCCGAGTGTCGTTGAATCCTTAGTTATATATTATGTATATATGTATAGATATAAAGGCTTTTATCTCAGTTCGGTACATTCAATCATACAATCAAGTTTACTAATAAGCTATAATAGGTATAGTTTAGGGTTATACTACTTACTACTTCTATTTCAATGAAGCATACAAGAGTCAGTTCATTCATGAGTCATCACTTATTACTATGAGAACATATATAACTATACTATGATGAGAACATATACAACTATACTCTAATGAGAACATATACAACTATACTATGATGAGAACATATACAACTATACTAGGATGAGAACATATACAACGATACTATGAAGAGTAACAATACATTACATGTACAACTATACTTTAACATCAATGTGATCCATTGTATCGGAGCATGTCTTCATTTTCATGACCCGAGTTGTAGCCATAATCTCCTAGAGGGAGTGCGTGAGTTTACGTATAGATCTCTACTGGATTGACTATCCTACACCTTACTGCTAGCTACTGCCGGACCTGCAGGTCTGCGGGTGCCAAACGTCATACCTTTTGACGACTTACATTGTCGTATTTTCCAGTCGATAGTATGGTACAATTAATCACATAATACCTTGATATAAATCCGGTTTAAGGTAGTTAGTATAGCAGTAGTTCCCATAATACAAAATACAGTACTATTAAGTTACCCTTTACATTTATTAATTGATTATTTCACTTAAACATTAATGTACAAACTATATTTTGATAATGATGGTTACACCTGGGAAAATTACACACTTTTATAAGAAACAAACATACAAAACAGTTGTGCCTTGGTAGAAGGCTACTTTTAGTAGAAAATATAGGATTTTCTAGGAGTTACAAACTTTTACAAACATTCACATACTTTTACTGTAAACATTTACAAACTTATACTTCAAACAACGTTCAAACATTTTGATACAAACACCGACACTAAATAATTATGAACTCACCAGCTTTAATGCTGATAAACTCTTTCAAAATAATTTGTATTCTCAGGTCATCAGTAGACAGGTACCAATGCCAGCTTTTGAGAAGATAGAGCGCATACAAGACTCATCTTATTTTTTTATTTATATTTTGGTGTCTATAACTCTACAGAACACACTTGTAAAAAATTATATATTTAATGCAATGGATGATGTTGTTTACTTGTTTACTATTATACTGTGTTGTGACACTTTAGATGACGTCCTCCGCCCCATAACGTTTCCGCAATTCTCGGTTTTGGTGTGTGACATAAAACACTTCAAGGAGATGATGAATTATATCTCTAGGGCTGCAGTCATTTTCAGGGTGAAGAGATAAAGTGTAAGGGTTGGACCCAACAATTTATTATAATAAAACTAGTTTATAACCCGTGGGAACTGTAGTTACAGAAATAATTAAACTTTCATAGTAAAACCTTAAAATTATAAATTAATTATTTTAAAAAAAATATTAATTAAGAGATATTTTTTCGTTATATAAAATTATAATAGTTTATTTTAAGTAAATACATGAAATTATATAACCTTATAATCGGTATTAATTTTATTATAATTTTTACTCCAATGTTATTAAATTAATATAATTAGTTTGAGAAATTTTAAATTTGAAATTTGAAATGGAGAATCAATAGGTATACAAGTGTCATGACATTAATTAGGAGGAAGACACTATAATACACATATAAATGAAAGTACACTATTATTTGTAAATGCTCGATATAGCACCATACTTTCATTGTGCTACCTATTACACATATAGCAATTTGTTTTTCAAATTTTTAAATGCTCGTAATAGCAACATAGTTTTTATATTCTCAAAATAGCATTATGCTTTCATTTCTACCTATTACAATGTTTGTAATTAAAAGAATGAAAATACAAATTTATTTCTTACATTTAACCACCTTAGTTCCTGGATTACCCAAACAATCTAAAGCTAGAATTAAATTCATACGATTACTTTTGCAGACCCAAATCTTTCATGGCCACTTTAACTGATTCATGGTCATTATGATGAAACTCAAGAACTTTTAGCATATCCTAATAATTGTTTTCTTTGGTTCGATGTTAAGACAGTTTTCCAGATCAACTACCAATCACATAACAAACAATGTCAACATAATGAAAATACACTTATAGGGAGGTGCCTTGTATATGTGGTCCGTGCACCCTTTTGAACAGGCCATATGCTTCTGTAACATCGTGTTGTTATAATAAATAACAACAAATAAGGTAATAAATTGTTTTTGGCAAATAGATTCTTTTTAGAAAGTTGTCATATTTCAAAGAACACTCAATTAGGTAATATATGTGAAAGTGTTAGGAGCAAATACTTTCCTTTCATAAACATGTTCCAAAGAACACTTAGTGAAGGTGTGGGGAGGTTATCGACGGAGTAGATTGGGAACCAAAGATGGTCCAGGATCAAACAAAAACGTCTCTTTTTGTTTTTTTTATCAAGCTGATGTGATTCATAATAAGTTTTGTTTATTATATGAACAATTAATAAATTATAAAGAGTTAAAAAGTAACAAATTTTGCAGCTTATGTTTGAATAAAAAAAAATAACCACATTTATGTACATTTGAAGGTGAATAGTACGTTAACCTAAACACTTCAAAAATAATTGATGTTATTAGAGCCATTAAAACCATCCTCACATTAACACAATTAAATTCAATAATTCATAATTATAGAAGCAAAGATATAACTAAATGAAAAATAGCCATGTACCATACTATATTGAATGAAGATGAGAATATTTAAAACTGTAAGATTTAGAACTCCAACTACGTATTGTCACTGTAGAAATCCAAAACATGATTGTTACTGCTGGAAGCTGTTAAGTTGAGGTTTAGTTTGCTAATCTTTTTGCAATTTCCATGAGAAACAAGAATAGAATAATGAAATAATTGGGGTTTTTAAGTGTTTAGTCCAAAATTAAAATATTTTTTAGAACTCTTTGGAATCTACGTACAAATATACGAAAAATATCAAGGCAAGAAACAAAAAAAGAAAGAAAAGTACGCAATAATAACAAATCAATTACCAAATCTTACCATCACTCAGCAAAAGTAATCCACTCTGAATGAACACGGCCTCCCAAAATTGTAGCACAAGAACCTCGCCATGTCTTGCTTCAAAAAAAATCTCGACCCAAGCATGAGAAGCTTGTAGTAGAGCAATTCGGGTTAGCTTGCAGAAAAAGAAAACCATACTAACATCGTTAATAGCCAACATATCAAATCAAGATATGATCATTTAAGGGCCTAATACATGATACATGTTGAATCATATAAGTGTGATGGTGATACGTTAAAGAAAAGGCATAGCAAGGAAGAAGCAAACCTGGATTCAACAATTACATCTTCAATGTCTTCCCTTAAAGGACCTGTGAACAAACACACACGCAGACACATACACCCTGTTAGACATAATTTATAAAGAGAAATAGAAAGCCGATTACGAAAACATGATGTAGAACCAAATCCATGAAAACAACCCATATAAGAAGAAAATAAAAAGTTGATTACATAAGGAGCCTAAGAAAAGAAAGTGGCCGCAGTTTGTGTTGGTGTGTGCTACATCGAAGCTAAATAAGGAAAAAAATTAACAGATTAGTCACACTTGGTAAATATGATCTGAGACATCGAACCCTAAACCATATGATTGCCTCTATTCACAAAATATGGGTTAATTTATAGAAGAAATTGAACTCATATGTATGTATATTTTTTAAAAAATCTACCTCTGCTGATATTGAGAATGAAATATGGTATCAATTGAGAAAAGATTAGTGTTTTCAAATTTAGAATTTCAATCTCAGATTCATCTTAAAGAAATAATGAAGGATGAAGAAGGGGTCGTCGATGGTAACTTAGGGCCATTGAACATGAAGCGTACCTGAAATGAATGTCACGATGTAAGGAAGGGCCAACCTTGGGCAACTTGTCGTCTGGTTCGCATCAAATATTGCAACAACATAAATGGAGATTGCGAGAAGGTAGGTTTTATAGATTTTACAACTGGATGGAAGTAGGCATTTTGAAATTAAACTGTAGAGAGATTAAGGGTTTGAAATTTAAAGAGATATTTGAGGCAAGATATGATTGTAACTTTTAAAAAAAATTCCTAATTATTTGGATTTTGAAACATCTAATTGAAGAGGAAAATATATGAGCGGGAAAACATAACGTACAGGGTCCAAAAGACTGACATGTGGCAGGTTGGGTGTTTAATGAGATGACAAATGGCATCTTTTAGAGTCTTTTATTAGAAGAGAAGATTAATTATCTAAATAAGTAAAGACAAAATAAAAAATAATAAGGGTATTTGTAACATCCTGAGTTCGGTTATGTTAATTTAATTATTTATTTATTGTTTTATTGAGGAACTCGATGAGTTGATGCCTCAACTCGTCGAGTAGGGTCTGATCTATTGGCGTATTTTCGCGAATAGACTCGATGAGTAGGGGACCTGACTCGCCGAGTCGGTGCTGATTACAAAAACCCAAATCCCCGGGTTTGGGAGCCTATTTAAAGACCTTTATGGCCTTCATTTGCGGCCACCTTGTTCCAGAGAAGCCCTAGAGAGCTGAGATAGTGAGTTTGAGGGCAAGAGGAGGCTATTTCTTCATCTTTTTGTGTGGTTTTGCTTGAAGGAAGAGAGGAGCACAAATCTAGAGTGTCAAGGGGACTGGATCTGAGCTAATCATCTCGTGATATCATCTTTGGAGGTATAATCCTTTCCATTTCGTGTTATATTGATCGACTTCTCGATTTTAGAGTTTTTACCCTCATTTTATGAAAGATCTAGTGAGCATGAGGTCCTCTTTGGGATTATGACACCAGATCTAGACCATGAGAGGTCCCTAGAGTCAATACCTTCTAGCTTTCTGCAAGCAAATAAGCAATTGGAGACTAGGTTGCCATTTCTAGTGTTATTTCTCCATTTGAGGCTTGAAAAGGGTTGCATACACATAAAGGTTGCAACTTTACGTGACTTTTGAGTGTTTAAGGGTTAGATCTATGATTTGACTAAGCAAATCTGACTTCAGGAGGTTGTATGAGCAAGTCAATGGAGGAAACTCGCCGATTCCATATGTAGACTCGACGAGTCGGACCAGGTTGCCCCGGGGTCTGACTCCAGTAATGACCCGTGAGTTGAGGGGTGACTCAGTGAGTCGAGTGAGGCTTGGAAAGGGTACAGTCTATGAGGAAGATGGAACTCGCCGAGTCGTCGCATGCAGTCGACGAGTCTGGTCAAATTGGACAATTGACTTTTGGTTGACTTTTAGGGTTTGTCAACATTTGGGCCTTTGGGTCTGTAGAGGGATAGAATGGTCTTTTACCCTTCTAGGGATTTGCAAGAGAGAATATCAAATTTGTGAAGAGACATTTATTTAGTGTAATTTATTATTGTGTCTAGGTGGAGACTAGGGCTATAACACCCGAAATCAGAAAGGACAAGAAAGGAAAGGAAAACCATAAGTTAAAAGGGGACGACTCGTCGAGTCCAGGGAGGAACTTGGTGAGTTAGAGCGGGATCCGGGTGTAAAGTAAGTGGCCGACTCGGCGAGTCGGAAAGTGGACTCAGCGAGTCTGGTCTGGGTTAGGAAACCCTAATTCCGGGACTTGGTACCCTATTTAAGCATCTTATTCTCTTTCCTAGGGCTCATTTGCGGCCCCTATAGTCCAGAACCCCAAACCCTAGCCACCATAATCGTTTTTGGAGCAAGATCTACCCTTGGTGAAGTAATTTAGAGCTTGGAAGAGAATAGAGTCATAGTGGTGCAAGAAGAGGCCTTGGATCCAGAGTTGGTGGAACTTTTTAGAGCATTTGGAGATAATGAATCGTTATCTTTGGCTTTCTCCTTTCTAGATCCATCTTTCATGGAGTTTTAGGGTTTCTTTGAGAGTATGTGATGAGAAATCGATGCACAAGTTAGATCTGGAGTTGAAACTCCAGATCTGAGCTCTATTTGGACCAAGGATGCAGAAAGCCCTGTTAGTTGCTATGCAAAAGCAATTTCCCATGAGTTAAGTTCCTCTCTAGCTTGGTTTTTGATATTATGAGACAAGAAGCACGTAAAGTTAGCAACTTTATGTTACTAATGGACTCTAGGAACCCAGATCTGTTGTTTGGAGCAAAGGAGAAGGTATGAGACTCGAAATTATGGAAATGCACGTATGGACTCGACGAGTCTGGGAGATGACTCGACGAGTCGGGCTAGATATCAGGCTTGAGTCGCGTAGTAACTCGGCGAGTCACATGGGTAGACTCAGTGAGTTGGATGAAGATAGGCAGGAACTCGATGAGTTGGAAGAACAACTCGGCGAGTCTGTTGAAGATTGACTAAGACTCGGCGAGTCTGTTCTTAGACTTGGCGAGTCAAGTTGCGAAACTCCAAACCCTTCGAGTTAAGACTCGGATTAGTGAGTGGAGTGGGGACTCAGTGAGTTGGACTGGGCAAAGCTCGAAATCGGTAGACTCGGCGTGTTAGGGGCTGACTTGGCAAGTTGAGTCGCGAATGAAAGGATCCTGAGCATATGAACTCGGCGAGTCAGTAGGCAGACTCGGCGAGTAGGGTTGACCTGGAAGGTTGACTTTGACCAGGACTTTGACTTTGACTAGAGTTGACTTAGTCTGACTATTGAAGGGCAGTTGGGACTAAGTGTTATATTTGGTATTAGTAGATCGGGGAGTCATTGGAGTAGCAGTGCGGGAGTTGTCAGATAGCGGTCAGAAGGGTATCAGCAAGAACTTCAGCAGTGCAGGTGAGTGTCCTTCCAGTAGGAACGGGTCTACGGCCACAATGCCGACCCGATTAGTTAGCAGTTGTTTCCGGGCTTCGGTTCGATGTAGTAGTTAGTGTGTTTGATGCCTTCGGGGCCCAGACAGGATTTATACGTTATGTGTTCCGGGCTACGGCCTGATGCAGTATGCAGTATATGTGTTTATGCTAGTTGATATGTGTTTATGTTATGCTATGTTCAGTCAGTTCCGGACTTCGGTCCAATGCAGGGGACAAGGTCCCAGTTAGTTCGGGCTTTGGCCCGATGCAGTTTCCGGACTTCGGTCTGATGCATGGGGCAAGGCCCCAGTTAGTCCGGGCTTCGGCCCGATGCAGCTTCCGGACTTCGGTCTGATGCAGGGGGCAAGGCCCCAGTTAGTCCGGGCTCCGGCCCGATGCAGTTTCCGGACTTTAGTCCGATGCAGTGGGCAAGGCCCAGTATGTGCTTTATATGTTGTTGTATGGTATGTGGTAGATTGGGGGAGCTCACTAAGCTTCGTGCTTACAGTTTCCAGTTTTGGTTTCAGGTACTCAGTTTTTAAAAGAGGAGCTCAGGAAGATTGTAGTGCACACACCATAGCTAGTCAGCCTGGGATGTTTTACTCTAATAATACGAATATGTTTTGAGCTAATACTCCAGATTTACGTTAAGAATTATGTTATGGTTTGAAAATCATGGTTTAAGTAATGTTATTTAAATGAAATTTTTAGACTGTATTTTTGGGGATGTTACAAGGGCAGTATTCTGATATCGAGATTTTACCGAGATTCCCGAGGTGAGTCTTCTCACTATACTTTACCTTGAGTGGTAACCAAGTTATGTGACTATATATCTTGTATGCTATGTATGTGATATGTTGCACTGCATTATTACTATGTAATTATGTTGTGTGTATGCTAGAGTTTACAGAGTTATGACCGGAAGGTCCGCAGAGTTAGGACCAGAGGGTCCACAGAGTTAGGGCCAGAAGGCCCACAGAGTTATAACCTCGAGTGGCTAATATGTGCTGCATGTGGTATTTTAGGGAACTCACTAAGCATTTATGCTTACAGTGTTTTGTGGTATGTGTTTCAGGTACCAGTGAGGATCGCGGGAAGGCACCGACATGATCAGTACACACACACGAGGAGATTTTTTACTTTATGATCTTGGGTTGTACTTACGAATTGATATGTGAACAACGAGATTTTATAATATTAATGAATGAAATATGTTTTTAAAAATGTGAAAATTTGTTTTGAAATTTACAGTGTTACAAGTTGGCATCAGAGCATTGGTTTGAGGGATTCGGATGCACCTTCGAGTGCATTTGGACTCAAATTGAGGATTTGAGGAAAATGTTGGAATAAAATAGAATTTTTTTAAAAGAGTAAAAAGGATTTCAAAAGAGCAGAGCAGAGCAGAGCCGTGTGTACGATCAGCGAGTGCCCGAACGGTGATTTCCCAAGGTACCCTTACATTATGTGATATGAGATATGTGATGATATATTATGCATGCTAGAGTAGGCTAGGTATTCTTATTGGGAATAGAGTGGCCTGATGTGTGATACCTTATCCTAGGGGTGTTGCTGCTGGGAGATGCTTGAGAGTGACTTGATAGCAACGAGGAGCCTATGAGGGATCTGCTAGAGAGTAGATTATGCATAGTAAGAGTAGAATACTTGGGATTTGGAGTCCTAGGAGGAGGACTTAGGGTGAATACTGATGCAGTGTGGACGGTAGTATTAGGCCCGTACTACTGAAGACACTGGAGTAGTGCGCATCCCAAGTAAGAATCCTTGGGTTACCAAGGAACGAGTAGGGTTGAGTTATCAAGTGCGAGTATGCTCGAGCGAATCTATGATATTTCTTATGTTGTATTTCAGAGGCACCATGGTTATGACACGCCACAGACCAGAGACCAGCAGGGTGAGTGATGAGGAACTTCGCCAGATGATCCATGAGGAGGTGGTTGCGGCTATCCGCATAGAGATTCCAGAGATGTGCGGGTCTATTAAGACCACGTTGATCGAGAATTTTGATCACAGATACGCAGTGGTTACTGAGGCTACAGCCGTTGCAGCTACCGTGGCTGTTGTTGCTACCAGACCTCAGGGTGGTGATTCGTTGCTGTTCCGGGAGTTCAGCAACATGAAGCCACCAAAGTTTGATGGGACACAGGATCCGATAGCAGCGATGAGATGGGTTCCTGACATTGAGGGATGCTTCTATAGTGTTCATTTCCGGAGCATCTGAGAGTCCGGTTCGCGCTGAACCAGCTTCGCTTGGGAGCGAAGGACTAGTGGAAGTTTGTTACAGCACACTATTTCCCTGCTGAGCTTGCAGCAGTGACAATGGAGAGATTTACCGCCATGTTCCGTGATGAGTACGTTCCCCTGGTGGAGAAGGAGCGTTTGGCCCAGGAGTTTCTGACCCTCAATCAGGGTACTGAGTTAGTTATTGTGATCACCAGGATGTTCCATGAGAGGCCAATGTTCTGCCCTGATCACGTGTCTACCGAGCATGCACGCATGAGTCGGTATTTGAGTATTTTGAGGAAGGACACACGAGAGTTCGCAGCGAACTCGTCATACCGGACATTTGCCGAGCTTCAGGAAAATGCTCGGAAGAGGGAGATAGAGCTCGAGACTCAGGCTAGAGAGCAGGCAGAGTCTCAGGGGAGGGATCAGAGACCGGCTCAGTCCCAGCCGGCAGCCAAACGGTCCAAGCCCGCCGATTCGAGATCAGGGAACTAGAAGGACCACACTTGTGGCAATTGCGGCAAGGGTCATGAGGGGGTTACAGAGCAGGGTCTTGCTACAAGTGTGGCAAGGATGGGCATATGACCAAGGATTGCCCCAAGGGGTTCTCAGTCTGTTTCCACTGCAACCAGACCGGACACCGAAAGGCCGAGTGTCCGCAACTACGAGGGTCGGCACAGGGAGGATCTTAGGGATCTTCCCCTGATACCGTACGTGATATCGAGTGTCGGCCGGTGAAGGCCGAAGCACCGAAGGCACGAGGGAGAGCCTTCCAGTTAACCGCGGAGGAGGTCCGTAATACGCCCGGCGTCGTGGCTGGTATGTATTCTATCATGTATTTATTTACGATGTTGAGATATTGTGCTTATTTTATGATCTACGTAGGTACTTTTCTTGTGAATTCTATATCTGCCTTGGTGTTGTTTGACTCCGGTGCGAGTCGATCTTTTGTGTCATTAGCCATTAGTCAGCACATCAGTATCCGTCTAGAGGCGTTGAGTCGACCTCTGAGAGTTTCCATAGCTGACGAGCGAGCGGTGTATGCCACCGATGTGATTCGAGGATGTGTTCTCGAAATCTTCAGCATTGAGTTTCTGATTGACTTGGTCCCGATTGCGATGGGCGATGTATGTGTCATCGTGGGCATGGACTGGTTGACCAGATTTGGAGCGGTTATCGACTGCGAGCGACAGCTGGTGACCATACGAGACCCTAGTAGGGGAGTTCTTACGATAGTGTGCGAGTTCCTGGATGTTTTCACCGAGGAGTTTCCGGGTGTGCCTCCTGAGAGACAGGTATAGTTCCGTATCGATTTGGTTCCCGGGGCAGCGCCTATTGCCAAGGCGCCCTATCGCCTTGCGCCTCTAGAGATGCAGGAGTTATCCTCGCAACTTCAAGAGCGGCTGAGAAAAGGATTTATTCGGCCGAGTAGCTCGCCGTGGGGAGCACCGATCCTTTTTTTCAAGAAAAAGAATGGTTCACTCCGGGTGTGTATCGACTACCAGGAGTTGAACAAGTTGACGGTCAAGAACCGTTACCCCCTTGCCGAGAATCAATGATTTGTTCGATCAGTTACAGGGAGCGTCTTGGTTTTCCAAGATTGATTTTAGATCCGGATATCATCAGATGAGAGTGCGTGAGGAGGATATCCAGAAAACAACATTTAGGACTAGATACGGGCATTACGAGTTCGTGGTGATGCCTTTTGGGATCACCAATGCACCGGCGGCGTTCATAGATCTCATAAACGGAATGTGTAGGCCAATGTTGGATCGTTCAGTGATCGTGTTCATTAATGATATGTTGGTGTATTCGAGGTCCAGAGAGCAGAATGAGGAGCATTTGAGGGAGATCCTCGGAGTTCTGAGATCGGAGAAGCTTTACGCCAAATTCTCCAAGTGCGATTTCTGGTTACGAGAGGTTCAGTTTATGGGGCATCTCGTTAACCAGAATGGAATCTTGGTCGATCCGGCCAAGATTGAGGCAGTGATGAGTTGGGAAGTGCCAAGATCCCCCACCGAGATTAGGAGTTTTCCGGGGTTGGCGGGTTATTATCGGAGATTCATTAAGGACTTCTCCAAGATCGTTGTTCCTCTCACCAGGTTGACCCGAAAGGGCGTGGTTTTTAGTTGGGGCCCAGAGCAGCAGACTTCCTTCGAGACAATTCGCCAAAGATTATGCGAGCCCCCGTGTTAGCCCTTCCAGAAGGGATGGAGGATTCCGTAGTGTATTGTGACGCGTCAATATCGGGACTGGGGGCGATGCTAATGCAGAGGGGGCATGTGATAGCTTACGCATCGAGGCAGCTGAAGCCTCATGAGACTAGATACCCCACTCACAATCTAGATTTGGGGGCGGTGGTGTTCGCCCTCAAGATCTGGCGCCACTATTTGTATGGGGTCCGGTGTACCATATACACGGACCACAAGAGCTTGAAGTATTTAATGGATCAGCCCAACCTGAACATGCACTAGAGGAGATGGTTGGATGTGGTAAAGGATTATAAGTGTGTGATCTTGTACCACCCAGGCAAAGCTAACGTTGTAGTCGATGTCGTGAGTCATAGAGCAGAGAATGCCCTGATTCGTGATATTTGTTTGAGATTGACAGTTGTAACAGCCCGGAATTCCAGGTATTGTTATATTTACGATTTTGGGTGTTTTAAGAGGGGACTCGGCGAGTTGGAGCCTAGACTCGCCCAGTAGGATCGCGGAACTGGTCGCGGGTTCGCGACTGGACTCGACGAGTCCGGATATGGACTCGGCGAGTCTACGCTGTTTAGCGAAAACCCTAACCGTTCAGGTTTGGGATGTATATAAGGGACTTTATGGCCGTCATTGTTCACCATAGTCCTCTGAGAGAAACCTTAATTCGATTGTGAGCATCTGGAGCAAGGTTGAAGACCATTGTTGATTTTGGAAGTGTTGTTTTGCAAGGAAGAGGAGGCTTGGTTAAGGGAACAACAAGGGAAGCCACGTTCTGAGGATTGGGGACACAGAGAGCACGTTATTCAGGTAATATTTCGAGTTGCATCCTTCTATGTTGATGTGTATATGGATTTAGGGTTTATTGAACCCTTTTGTGGCTAGGTTGAGTGTTACCTTAGTCCCCCAAACGATTGGAACCCTGTATTGGGATCTTTAGAAGTCCAGAATGTCCCATGCCTGAGCATTTCGGGAATCAATGGAGGTTTTGGATTGGAATCCTTATGCCTTAGGTCAAAATGTAAATTATGAGTCATGGGGTGTATTATGAGCACCGAAATGAGGACCTTACGTGATGAATCAGTCTAGGAAGGCTAGACCTATGAATGGTCGGAGCAGTTTTGGCCTTAGAAAGCAGTTTGAGCGGTTGCATGGCATGGACTCGCCGAGTCCGATGAACAGACTCGGCGAGTAGCTTGAAGATTAACTGGGACTTGTCGAGTTGTTCTTCAGACTCGGCGAGTTGAGTCGGGGTGGCCCCGCGATTCTTCCAGGAGAAACTCGTCGAGTCAAGGAGGGTACTCGACTAGTAGAAAGGGGATCTTAGAGAATTGGTGAGGACGTCTAGACTCGCCGAGTCGCCCTAGCACTCGCCGAGTCAGGTCAAGTTGACCGTTGACCGTTGACCAGAGTTGACCTATGTTTGACCTCTTAGGGATAGTCAAACTTAGAAGATAAAAGTGTTAATAAGAGATGTATGATGTTATAGGGAGATTGTAGCTCGGCGGATCGAGTACGAGTGACTTCGGGATTTGTTAGCTTTCGACATTCACGAGGTGAGTCTTCTCACTATACTGTACCCGGAAGGGTTTGACTGTGTGACCGAAAGGTCGGATATGATATGTGATATACGTGTTGTATGTGGTAAGTAAATTGTTATGCGTACTATGTATGTTTATGTGGGCCGGAAGTCAATATGTTATGGGTCGGAAGGCGATTAGGTTATGGGCCGGAAGGCGTTGTGTTGTGGACCGGAAGGTCGGCGTGGGTAGGACCGGAAGGTTTACCCAGCAGGGACGGAAGTCCCCTGAGACACGTGGACCGGAAGGTCAGGGCCTGGAAAGGCGTATGTGCGTAAGTTGTATATTGGGGAACTCACTAAGCATTTATGCTTATAGTTGTTATGTATGTGTTTCAGGTACTAGCGAGGACCGTGGGAAGGCGCCGGCATGATCTGTACACACTGAAAGATGTTTTGTGATCTTGGGATTTAGATGACTTGTATTTTGATATGACACTTGAAATGTTTATGCCTTGTTTGAATGAAAATAACTTATTTTGAAATGAAAAATTTGTTTGAAAATTTACGGTGTTACAAATTGGTATCAGAGCCTTGGTTTGAGGGATTCGGGTGCACCTTCGGGCGTAACTGAACTCAAACCGAGGATTTGAGGAAAACTTTTAAAAATAAAGGCATAAACTTTTATAAATGATTTTGTGGTAGACAAGAAAGAAGCAGTGTGTACGATCAGTCAGCGCCCGAACGGTAAAAATCCCCAAAATACCTTACAATGTTATGTTATGAGATAAGTTATGATATGAACTGTTATGCATGCTAGAAGACTAGGTATTCATGATAGGACTAGAGTGGCCTGATTTGTGATGCCTTAGTCTAGGGAAGTTTGCCGATATGAGATGCTTGATAGCGTGCACGTAGATAGTGCATATCAAAAGTAGAGTACTCACTATCCGGGGTTTGGGGAGGAAGATTTGGGATGAATGCTGATGCGGTGTGGTCGGTAGTATTGGGCCCGTACTACCGAAGACACCGGGTCAGTGGGAGACCCAAGTAAGAATCCCTGGATATCGGAGACTGAGTAGGGTTGCGTTATCGAGTGCGGTTATACTCGATGGAGTCTCTGATAGTTTTATATTGTATTTCAGAGACATCATGGTTAGACCACGCCACGGAGCGAGTTCGAGCGGTGTGAGTGACAAAGAGATTCGTCAGATGATTCATGAGGAGGTGGCTGCAACGATACGGGCTGAGATTCAAGAGATGTTTGGGTCTATTAAGACCACCTTGATGGAGACTTTTGAGGAGTGGTACGCCGCATTGACTGAGGCTGCAGCCGTTACAGCTACCGCCGCTGTGGCCGCTGCCAGGCCACAAGGGGGTGACTCGTTGCTGTTTCGGGAGTTCAGCAACACGAAGCCACCTGAGTTTGATGGGACGCAGGATCCGATTGCTGCGATGAGGTGGATCGCTGATATTGAGGGGTGCTTCTACACTTGTTCATGTCCGGAGCATCTGAGGGTACGGTTCGCTTTGAACTAGCTCCGTCTGGGAGCAAAGGATTGGTGGAAGTTCGTGATGACGAACTTCACTTTGGCAGAGATTTCGGCAGTGACATGGGAGGGGTTTACCTCTATGTTCAGAGACGAGTACGTTCCCCCGGTGGAGAGGGAACGATTGGTTCAGGAGTTCTTGACCCTCAAACAGGGTACTGATTCGGTTGCGGTGATCACGCGGAAGTTTCATGAGAGGGCGATGTTCTACCCCGAGCTGGTGTCCACAGAGCAGGCTCGGATGAGCCGGTACTTGGGTGTTTTGAGGAGGGATATCCGGGAGTTTGTGTCAAACTCCACCTATCATACCTTTGCTGAGCTTCAGGCGAATGCCAGGAAGCGCGAGATTGAGTTGGAGACCTAGGCCAGGGAGGAGGCCGAGTCTCAGCGGGTGGACCGGCGGCCGGCTCAGTCTCAGCCGGCAGCCAAGCGGACTAAGTCCGCCGATTCGAGGACGGGAGGTCCGAAGGGCCGCACTTGCGGATAGTGCAGCAAGGGTCATGATGGGGCATGTCGATCTGGTGCTTGCTACAAGTGTGGCAAGGAGGGGCACATTGCTAGGGAGTGCCCCAAGGGGTTTACGGTTTGCTTTCATTGCAACCAGACAGGCCATCAGAAGGCCGAGTGCCCTCAGCTTCTTCAGGGATCTGCACCTACTGCTAGGGCTACTGAGACTCGACCGGTGAAGGCCGAGGCCCCAAGGGCTCGTGGGAGAGCCTTTCAGCTGACTGCGGAGGAGGTCCGCGCTGCGCCCGATGTTGTAGCAGGTATGCTTTATTTCATGTATTTATTTTGATGCCGAGATGTTATGCTTATGTTAGGATATGCGTAGGTACTTTCCTTGTGAACTCTGTGCCTGCTCTAGTATTATTTGACTCGGGTGCGAGTCGGTCCTTTGTATCTTTGGCTTTTAGTCAGCATATCAGCGTTAGTCGTGAGTCGTTGAGTCGGCCTCTAAGAGTTTCTATAGCTGACGAGAGAGTGATTTGTGCCACGGAGGTTCTCCGGGGATGTGTGTTAGAGATTTTCGGGGTCGAGTTTCCGATTGATCTGATTCCTATTGCGATGGGTGATGTCTGTGTCATTGTGGGCATGGACTGGTTGAGCCGATTCGGCGCTGTCATCGACTGTGAGCGTCAGCTGGTGACTATACGAGACCCTAGTGGGGGAGTTCTTTCGGTGTACGGCGAGGGTACCCGTTCGGGATCAGCTTTTTGTTCGGCCGCTAGGGCGAGGCAATGTCTACAGCAGGGGTGTAAGGTTTTTGTGGCGTATGTGATGGATACACGGGAGGTTTCCGAGAGACCGAGATCAGTTGAGGAGGTCCCAGTGGTGCGTGAGTTTCCAGATGTTTTCCCCGAGGAGCTGCCGGGAGTACCTCCTGTGAGGCAAGTAGAGTTTGGTATCGATCTGGTTCCGGGGGCCGCGCCTATCGCTAAGGTGCCTTATCGTCTTGCACCTCCAGAGATGCAAGAGTTGTCCTCGCAGCTTCAGGAGTTGCTGGGGAAGGGATTCATTCGGCCGAGCAGCTCGCCGTGGGGAGCACCTATTCTGTTCGTCAAGAAGAAGGATGGTTCACACCGGATGTGCATTGATTACCGGGAGTTGAACAAGTTGACGGTCAAGAACCGTTACCCATTACCGAGGATCGATGATTTATTCGATCAGTTGCAGGGAGCATCTTGGTTTTCCAAGATCGATCTGAGGTCGGGGTACCATCAGGTGAGAGTGCGGGATGAGGACGTCCAGAAGACAGCATTTAGGACGCGATATGGGCATTATGAGTTTGTGGTGATGCCTTTCGGGCTCACCAACGCCCCGGCTGTGTTCATGGATCTCATGAACAGGGTATGCAGGCCGATGTTGGATCGGTCAGTGATTGTATTTATCGACGATATTCTAGTGTATTCTAGATCTAGAGAGCAGCATGAAGAACATTTGAGGGAGGTCCTTGGGGTTTTGAGATCGGAGAAGTTGTATGCAAAGTTCTCCAAGTGTGACTTCTGGTTGCAGGAGGTCCAATTCCTAGGACATGTTGTTAATCAGGAAGGGATATTGGTCGATCCGGCCAAGGTTGAGGCGGTGATGAGTTGGGAGGTGCCGAAGTCACCTTCTGAGATCAGGAGTTTCCTTGGATTGGCAGGGTATTATCGGAGATTCATTAAGGATTTCTCCAAGATTGCAGTGCTGCTCACCAAATTGACCCGGAAGGCTGTTGCATTCTCATGGGGTCCCGAGCAGCAGACCTCCTTCGAAACACTTCGCCAACGGTTGTGCGAAGCCCCGGTATTAGCTCTCCCGGAAGGGATGGAGGATTTTGTAATATATTGCGATGCATCGATCTCGGGGCTGGGTGCAGTGTTGATGCAGAGGGGTCATGTAATAGCATATGCATCGAGGCAACTGAAGCCTCACGAGTTGAGATACCCCACGCACGATTTAGAGCTGGGGGCAGTAGTGTTCGCTCTCAAGATTTGGCGTCACTACTTGTATGGGGTTCGATGTACGATATACACGGACCATAAGAGCTTGAAGTATTTGATGGATCAGCCCAACCTAAATATGCGTCAGAGGAGGTGGTTGGATGTGGTCAATGATTATGATTGTGAGATCCTGTACCACCCAGGCAAGGCTAATGTGGTAGTCGATGCATTGAGCCGCAGGGCGGAGAGCACTCCACTGCGAGATGTATGTTTGAGATTGACTGTGATGGCTCCAGTATTGGATGCTATTTGTGGGGCACAGGCCGAGGCTGTGCGACTAGAGATGCAGAAGAGATAGCGGGTCGTTGGGTTGGTTTCAGAGTTCGTTCAGGATGGACGAGGGCTTATGACGTTTCAGGGTCGGATTTGGGTACCGTTCGTGGGCGGTACGCGTAATACTTTGATGGAAGAGGCCCATCGGTCAAAGTTTTCGATCCATCCGGGGGCTACGAAGATGTATTTGGATTTGAGGAAAGAGTATTGGTGGCCCTGTATGAAGAGGGACGTCGCATGGTTCGTGGAGAGGTGCTTGACCTGCCGTAGGGTTAAGGCCGAGCACCAGAGACCGCATGGCAAGTTGCAGCCATTGGAGGTTCCCGAGTTGAAGTGGGAAAAGATCACTATGGATTTCATCACCAAATTGCCGAGAACTGTCAGAGGAGTCGATGCAATTTGGGTGATTGTGGATAGGTTGACGAAGAGCGCTCACTTCCTTACCATCAGTGAGAGTTCTTCAGCGGAGAAGTTGGCGGAGATATATGTGAGAGAAGTGGTATCTCGGCATGGGGTGCCGATCTCGATTGTTTCAGACCGTGATGTGCGCTTCACTTCCAGATTCTAGAAGAAATTTCATGAGGAGCTGGGTACTAAATTGCATTTTAGTACCGCATACCATCCCCAGACAGACGGTCAGAGCGAGCGAACGATTCAGACGCTGGAGGACATGCTTCGAGCGTGTGTGTTAGATTTTGGGGGTAGCTGGGATGCGTATTTACCCTTGGCGGAGTTTTCCTACAACAACAGCCATCATTCGAGCATTAGTATGCCACCCTTTGAGCTGTTGTATGGTAGGAGGTGTCGGACCCCCATTTGCTGGGGAGAGGTGGGTCAGAGAGTGATGGGCAGTACAGAGATCGTGCTTCAGACGACAGAGCAGATTCAGCAGGTTAGACAGAGGTTATTGACCGCCCAGAGCCAACAGAAGAGTTATGCAGACAGACGCCGATCCGAGCTTGAGTTTCAAGTCGGTGACTTCGTTCTCCTGAAGGTCTCTCCTTGGAAAGGAGTGATTCGATTCAGGAAGAGGGGCAAGTTGGGACCCCGGTATATTGGGCCATTTCGTGTGATTGCAAGGATAGGCCGGGTAGCCTATCGCTTGGAGTTGCCAGCAGAGTTGGGGCAGATCCACGACACTTTTCATGTGTCGCAATTGAGAAAGTGTATAGCCGATGAGTCGGCAGTAGTTCCATTAGAGGACATTCAGGTGGATGCGAGCCTGAATTATGCCGAGAGACCAGTGGCCATCAGAGATCGAAAGATCAAGATTCTGAGGAATAAGGAGATACCTCTAGTGTTAGTGCAGTGGCAGCACCGAAAGGGATCGGAAATGACCTGGGAGCCGGAGCGTGAGATGCGGGAGCAGCATCCGGAGCTATTTTCAGAGTGAGACTTCGAGGACGAAGTCTAGTCCTAGTGGGGGAGAGTTGTAACAGCCCGGAATTCCAGGTATTGTTATATTTACGATTTTGGGTGTTTTAAGAGGGGACTCGGTGAGTTGGAGCCTAGACTCGCCGAGTAGGATTGCGGAACTGGTCGCGGGTTCGCGACTGGACTCGACGAGTCCAGATATGGACTCGGCGAGTCTGCGCTGTTTAGCGAAAACCCTAACCGTTCAGGTTTGGGACGTACATAAGGGACTTTATGGCCGTCATTGTTCACCCTAGTCCTCTGAGAGAAACCCTAATTCGATTGTGAGCATCTGGAGCAAGGTTGAAGACCATTGTTGATTTTGGAAGTGTTGTTTTGCAAGGAAGAGGAGGCTTGGTTAAGGGAACAACAAGGGAAGCCACGTTTTGAGGATTGGGGATACAGAGAGCACGTTATTCAGGTAATATTTCGAGTTGCATCCTTCTATGTTGATGTGTATATGGATTTAGGGTTTATTGAACCCTTTTGTGGCTAGGTTGAGTGTTACCTTAGTCCCCCAAACAATTGGAATCCTGTATTGGGATCTTTAGAAGTCCAGAATGTCCCATGCCTGAGCATTTCGGGAATCAATGGAGGTTTTGGATTGGAATCCTTATGCCTTAGGTCAAAATGTAAATTATGAGTCATGGGGTGTATTATGAGCACCGAAATGAGGACCTTACGTGATGAATCAGTCTAGGAAGGCCAGACCTATGAATGGTCGGAGCAGTTCTGACCTTAGAAAGCAGTTTGAGCGGTTGCATGGCATGGACTCACCGAGTCCGATGAACAGACTCGGCGAGTAGCTTGAAGATTAACTGGGACTCGTCGAGTTGTTCTTCAGACTCGGTGAGTTGAGTCGGGGTGGCCCCGCGATTCTTCCAGGAGAAACTCGTCGAGTCAAGGAGGGTACTCGACGAGTAGAAAGGGGATCTTAGAGAATTGGTGAGGACGTCTAGACTCGCCGAGTCAGGTCAAGTTGACCGTTGACCGTTGACCAGAGTTGACCTATGTTTGACCTCTTAGGGATAGTCAAACTTAGAAGATAAAAGTGTTAATAAGAGATGTATGATGTTATAGGGAGATTGTAGCTCGGCGGATCGAGTACGAGTGACTTCGGGATTTGTTAGCTTTCGACATTCACGAGGTGAGTCTTCTCACTATACTATACCCGGAAGGGTTTGACTGTGTGACCGGAAGGTCGGATATGATATGTGATATACGTGTTGTATGTGGTAAGTAAATTGTTATGCGTACTATGTATGTTTATGTGGGCCGGAAGGCAATATGTTATGGGCCGGAAGGCGATTAGGTTATGGGCCGGAAGGCGTTGTGTTGTGGACCGGAAGGTCGGCGTGGGTAGGACCGGAAGGTTTACCCAGCAGGGACGGAAGTCCCCTGAGACACGTGGACCGGAAGGTCAGGGCCTGGAAAGGCGTATGTGCGTAAGTTGTATATTGGGGAACTCACTAAGCATTTATGCTTACAATTGTTATGTATGTGTTTCAGGTACTAGCGAGGACCGTGGGAAGGCGCCGGCGTGATCTGTACACACTGAAAGATGTTTTGTGATCTTGGGATTTAGATGACTTGTATTTTGATATGACACTTGAAATGTTTATGCCTTGTTTGAATTAAAATAACTTATTTTGAAATGAAAAATTTGTTTGAAAATTTACGGTGTTACAACAGTGATGACTCCGGTATTGGACACCATTCGGGAGGCCCAGGTAGAGGCCATGAGATCGGAGAACCGCAAGAGAGAGCGGGCAGTCAGACAGGTGTCTGAGTTCATTACTGATAGTCGAGGACTCATGACTTTCCAGGGTCGGGTATGAGTGTCGTTTGAGGGCGGGGCACGTTCCATTCTGATGGAGGAGGCGCATAGGTCGAGGTTCTCGATCCATCCCGGGGCCACTAAGATCTACTTAGACTTGAAAAGAGACTATTGGTGGCCTTGTATGAAGAGGGATGTTGCATGGTTCGTTGAGAGTTGCTTGACCTATCGCAAGGTTAAGGCCAAGCACCGGTGTCCGCATGGCAAGTTGCAGCTACTCGAGATTCCCGAGTGGAAGTGGGAGTAGATTTCCATGGATTTTATCACCAAATTGCCGAGGACTGCGAGGGGTGTCGACGCATTTGGGTAATAGTGGACCGGTTGACGAAGAGCGCTCATTTCCTAGCCATCAGTGAGAGTTCTTCTGCTGAGAGACTGGCGGAGTTGTATGTGAGGGAGGTGGTATCTAATCATGGAGTGCGGATCTCGATCATGTCCGATCGAGATGTGCGTTTCACTTCCAGATTCTGGAAGAAATTCCATGAGGAGTTGGGCACGACGCTGCATTTCAGTACCGCTTACCACCCACAGACAGATGGCAGAGTGAGCGGACGATTCATATGCTCGAGGACATGCTTCGGGCATGTGTGTTGGACTTCAAAGGGAGTTGGGACACGTATATGCCTTTGGCTGAATTTTCTTATAACAACACCCACCATTCGAGCATTGGTATGCCTCCCTTCGAGTTGTTATATGGGAGGAGGTTTCGGACTCCCATCTGTTGGGGAGAGGTAGGGCAACGAGTGATGGGTAGCACAGAGATAGTGCTTCAGACGACTGAGCAGATATAACAGGTCAGGCAGAGGTTGCTGACGGCTCAGAGTCATCAGAAGAGCTACGCGGATAGTCGTCGATCAGAGCTCGAGTTCCAGGTTGGTGATTTCGTTCTCCTGAAGGTGTCACCTTGGAAAGGTGTGATCTGGTTCAGGAAGAGAGGCAAGTTGGGGCCTCGGTATATTGGTCCATTCAGGGTGATCGCGAGGGTAGGCAGGGTAGCGTATCGTTTGGAGTTACCAGTGGAGTTTAGTCAGATTCATGATACCTTCCACGTGTCTCAGTTAAGGAAGTGTATTGCCGATGAATCGGCGATGGTGCCGTTAGAGGATATTCAGGTGGATGCGAGCCTGAATTATGTTGAAAGGCCAATTGCGATTCGGCATCGGAGAATCAAGGTTTTGAGAAACAAGGAGGTGTCCTTGGTGCAGGTTCAGTGGCAACATCGGTAAGGGTCCGAGCTGACATGGAAACCAGAGATTGAGATGCGAGAGTAGTATCCAGAGTTATTTGCAAAGCGAGACTTCGAGGGCGAAGTCTGATTCTAGTGGGGGAGAATTGTAACATCCTGAGAACTTAAAAAGGTTAAAAACCCGAAGAACCATTTTTTCTAAAATTTTTCATTAAGGCTATTTTGGCCAAATCCAACATTTATATATATATATATATATATATATATATATATATATATATATATATATATATATATATATATATATATATATATATATAACTAGTTGCCAAATAGAAAACTAGTTGCCACTTGACATCGGACCCCGTCGTACTGTCGTCGGACCGTTGTTAGACTAACACCAAATTAGTGATATTTTTCTGGTTGTATTCACAGCTTAATAGAACAAACATTATAACTCCAATTTCTTTGGAAATACTTTGAATACATACCATTTCATTTTTCCAGCCAAATAATTTTTTTTTTAAAAAAGACAATACAATTATACCTTGAAAGTTTTAATTTTCTCTGTTTTAAATTATAGATTTGTTTAGAAGAATATTCACACTTTAAAATATTATATGCACAGTTAAATAGACATATTAATCTACTAATAGACAGTTTAATATTTTCATGCATAATTCATTCATATTTTAAAACAAAATTTATATAATATACACAACTTAATACAATCTATTTTTAGTTTAATACATAAAATTCACAACATAACACAATTAATTTTACAGTAAATCACAAAGTTAAATAAGTCAAATAGAAACACTACCACCACCACTAACTATCACATACCATCACCAACTATATGTGCCACTTTCACAACCATCATTTCTTCCAAATCAGATCTGTATACAAATTTTTGGATTCATAGCTCAAATTTTATATTCGCGATTTAATAAACCAATTAATTTACTAATTTAAAGTTTAATACAAAATAATTATGAAAACTAATATATTCTTATATATTTATACAATACAAAAAATAAATATATTCACAAAAAATTAATACAAACATTCATACATAAATTAGTCATATTTTAACACAAAAGGCATAAAAAATCATAGTTTAATAAATTTAATTCACAAATTGATACATTCAATTCACATTTTATTTTTAGAACATAAAATTGACAGGTTAATATAATAAATTCATTGTTTAATTTACAAAATTTATATAGTGACAGTCATATTCTCAAATTAAAACTAACATTTATACATTCCTATGTATAGACTAGTGCTTCTTTTAAAGTTTATTTACAAAAATATTAATATTTTAGATTTTATATATTTTATTCAAAATTATATAAAAACATAATAAATCATACATTCACAACTTAAAACTTATGTTTTTCATTCAAGCAGTCAGATATATGTAAAAAAATTATTAACAACTTAAAACTTATAAAAAAAATTCATGCATTCACAACTTTAAGTTTATGTATTTCATTGAAACAATGAAATATGTATAAAAATCATGCATTCTTAACTTAAAACTTATAAAAAAGTAAGTATTCACAGCTTTAAACTTATAAAAAAAATAATATGTTCATAATTTGATCATATATTTTCTTACTAATAATGGTTAAAAGTAACATTAACATAACAAAACAATAAAAGAGACATTAAAACATTACAATTCATAATTTTAAAACCCTAAATTAATATTATTCTAGCATAAGAAAATACAAAACTTCAAAATAAATCATATATTCAAAACACTCATAATTTAAAAGTTATGTTTTTAATTGAAGCAGTTAGATACGTAAAAAAAAATAATGCATTCACACATTCTAAACTCAATTCATAATATAAAAAGCATAAACCATAAGTTGTGAATACCAATTTTAGGCAAATATTATAACAAATAAAAAAATAAACTTTGATTCATAACTTAATAACAACGGATTCAAAACTTAATATTTTTGCAAATATTATAACAATTAAAAAAAAAAGCTTGGATTCACGACTTAATAACAGTGGATTCACAACTTAATATCAGTTAAACAAATAATAATAATACTTAGATTAATAATAGAAAACAACAAAAGATAAATTAAAACATTAAATTTACAGCTTGACATAAGAAAATAACAATAAAATCAAAATCAACATACCTGATTAGATCTTGGTGGTGTTTCAGTGAAGATTATAGAGAAAGAGATGGAGATGAGTTAGTGGTGCTTCACCGGAGCGAAAAGGCAACAACGGTGGTGGCGGTTGACGCGATTTCAGATCCGTTTCGTCAATCTCGTCGGAGCTCGTAGATATGGAGGCATAATCATCTATATAGAGGTGAAAATCATAGATATATCGTCGGAGATCATAGATCTATCGCTAGAGAACTTAGATTTGAATTGAACGACTGCAGATATGATGAAAACGAAGGATTTTAG
This sequence comes from Lactuca sativa, assembly GCF_002870075.4. NCBI lineage: Eukaryota > Viridiplantae > Streptophyta > Magnoliopsida > Asterales > Asteraceae > Lactuca > Lactuca sativa. Next base: position 90,758,100 of record NC_056627.2, read on the forward strand.
AGGTTAACGACATGCAACAAGGGTTGGTAGAGGAGGTAGCGAACCAGATCCAAACAGATCTAGTGGTGTTTCATTAGAATCAAGAAAAAAAATGTGTGTCACACGAGCAAGATCTGGTCACTCAATCTCACCGGATCATGTAGATTTGGACAAGTAAATGATAGATTTATAGGCAAAATGCGTAGATCTGTCGTCGTACATCGTAGATCTACCACCGAAGATCATAGATCTGGAGTAAACCACTATAGATCTAATGTAAAAGTAAGTTTTTGGAGGTTAAAGACAAGCTTTGACAGTTAGTGGAGGAGGACCTGAACCAGATCTGTTCAGATCCGGTCGTGATTCATGGAGATCATTAGAAAAACGATTAAGACGAGTTGAAGATGTGTCATCGGAGCAAGGTCCTAAGAGTGGTAGGGTTGTGGTGGTAGAGGTTATTTCTGCCGGAGGTAGGTGGCGGCACCGGAGGTCGATGGTTGGTGGTGACGGAAAGTCACCTAGGAGGGAGAATGAAGAGATGTTTACTAAGAGAGAGGGAGAATGAAGTTTGTCATTCTAAGTTTTTTGTTATGATGTTTTATGTTTCAGGTGTAACAATTTGTTTGTGAAAATGAGATTAGAGTTTTTTTATTTATATTCATGCCATTATCCTTTAACAATAGGTGGACAAAAATGTCATTTACAAGATTTATAAATATCTAATTGAAAATTGACAAATATAATCTTAATTATAAGCTAGAATTAGAGGTTTTTAAGGTTCATAATTTTTTTTAATTCCCGTTTGATTTATACCTCTCTCTCTCTCTCTCTCTCTCTCTCTCTCTCTCTCTCTCTCTCTATATATATATATATATATATATATATATATATATATATATATATATATATATATCAACCTAAATTCAACCTTGGATTAAAGAGATTGGGTCAAAAGCAGCTTAGAAGAGATAACATCTCAAAAATAGTTGGTTTAAAATTTTATTATTATTTTATTCTGATTATGTTTGAAGCTTTGATGTATTAAAATTATATTTAATATTATATTAAATCTACATTTAAAAGGATAAATTTTCTTACATAAGTAGATATTGTGGCCCACGTTACAAAATATTTATTCGTTTATATCGGTTGTTTTTCGTTTTAATAGTATATATAATATTAATTTATATGAGTGTAAAGATAGTAATTTTTTGGTACTTAGAAGTTAGCCTTATTATTTTGTGTACCTTCAAAATTTTGTTCCAGTCGAACTATATACAATTGTTATCGTTGAATTACCGTTCATATATTTGTGTTAGTAAATTGTTCTGAGGGGAAATGATATAAATACCTACAAATTTTTAGAGTTGGTCAATTCGGTCCCTAAAATTTTTGTTGGGTTTATGGGGATATAAACTAGGATACGACATGTTTTTTTAGTCTTTTTCAACCTGTAATAACCGGTTTAGTATGCAACAGTGACCAGTTAAACAACAAAAAAAAAAAAAAAAAAAAAAAAAAAAACCCTCAGATGCTTATGCCACAATATCGAAGTAATTTTAGAAAAGGAAAAATATGATAATGGATTAATGATAACAATCCAGATGCTAAACCCTAAGTTCGCCGGATCCACCGTGTGACACTGCTACTTTTGCCATAAACCTAGTCGGAAAACAAGAAAATAAGAAGAAACTCTCGGTTCCAGAAATAGAATAAGCTATTGGAACAAATTTTTAAAAGATCCTAATATCAACATGCATGTTTCTTCGTCTAATTAAGTGAAATTCAATAATTTGTTTTGTTTATTCAATGTGAATTATGAACTTTTTAGGTTTCTATTTTCCAATTTAAAATTTGTGTTTTTATGTTGTGAAATCAATCTTGTGGCATAAGTATTTTATTCCTGAACTTATTTTTTTAACTTTATGGGGGCACAATGTGAGTCTTTTTTTTTTTTTTTTTTTTTTTTTTTTTTTTTTTTTTTTTTTTTTTTTTTTTTCCAAATGGTCACCGTCTCATAGTGAACATGTTATTACAGGTTGAAATTGATTAAAAGAGCAGTCAGTATCCCAGTTTGTACCCATATAAAAAGCGAAAAAAAAGTTTTTAGAACTGAATCGACCAACTTTATAAACTTTATAGAGCATTTGTGTCATTTTACGTGGAGTCTCCTTTCACTTTGACTATCTTTTAATTGCTTTGAACCTAAGTCACAATAATGACATCCAAGTTATAAAGATAGTCCCTATATTTTTCTTTTTCAATAAAAAAAACCAGGAAACGCTTATCTCCCTTAATTTTTGGTGGTTTGGGAAATTACAAGTTTAACCTTTAGAATTTCATACACTTTAGTATTTAAAAGTATAAATATTTTTTGCCTAGTATCAAAAATATAATATCAAAATATTCCCACGAAAACTTTCGTTGTTTTCAATTATATATCTAAAACTTTCAGTATTTTCATATCTATGTATACATTTTCCGTTTTTCACTATAACATTTTAATGTTGCCTTTTTTTGTTTTAACTGTTGCATTATCTATAATATTTGTTAGTAAAAATCACTTTTATAGTTGATTGAAAATCAAGCAATAGTATTGAATCATAAATTTTCATAATTGTTAAGGAAAATACTGTAAAAATATATTAGTTATTTTAATCATTAATATATTTAATCAATTAAATTATAAATTATATATGAAAGGGCATCTTTTGAGTAGGCCCTTCGCTATTTCTTTCGGTTTTTATACCAATAAAAAGCTAACCGAATCGAAAAATTGATCTTTTTAAAAACCTTAAAAACAAAATCTTTTGTTTTTCACTATGGTCCAACTAGTCCGACTTTCGGTTTTGGTTCATCATTTCTTTTTTTTTTTTTATTTATTTTTTTTTTTTACATATTTTCACGGTTAAATTGGTTTTGCTACTTAGCTGATACTTCTCTAGAATATAATTTTTTTTTTTTTTTTTTTTTTGCATATCTTCACTTCTAAATAACATTGTTTGATTTTTCTTCGTAATCTCACTTAAGTCATCATCTACTACTATTGGACTAGAAGACTTTAGTGTTCAGCTCCGTTGACTATGTTTTTCTTCTTGATCTTTCTCAAGATTATGTATCATGAATCGGTAAATTCTTTTTATCTGTTGAACAAAGCTTTATAGTTATCTAATATGGTTATCATCATAAAACCGATAACTGATCATGGATTTCTCATGGTTTTGTTATTGATTTTGAATAGGCTTAAAGCTGCTTCAATTTAAATTTGATCTGATTCATTGTTTAATCGAGTTGGAGATTTTTTGTTTTATCAATTGGTTGAAGTTAATCTCTGATCCTAATTGATGATCGTTGAAGAACTGTTGAATGTTGTTGACAATATGGTTTTGAACAATGGATAATCAATGATGAATATATGATTTTTGTTGATAATAATTGTTGTAATTTGAAAAGATACGGAAAGTGGATGTTTGTTGAAATCTTGATGAAGTCGAAACAACTCCGAACTCTCGGATTGTTATGGAAGTGTGAATTTTTCTGAAGCCAAATTGGTCGTAATGTTTCTCGCTTAAGACATATTAATTGGGATGCAAAAAATGTGATTGGCTTTGTATTGATTTGGATTGTGGTCAAAATGGAAAGAAATATTGTATTATTGATGATTTGAAGTATTTCTAATGAAGTTATTAAGAAGTAAAGTAAAAGTCAAAATCAGTTCTGGATGGTATAAAACTAGTTTACCGATTGTGTTGTTTTGCTTCGTAGTACTTCATAAAGAAAAATCAGTGATAAGGATGGTTGATTTTGATTCTCAAGAAGTTCTGATGGCTTCTGAGTTCTTGGAACGAATCAGAACAATCAAAGCATTTAAGTCAAACAGAAGGTCAAAATTGGTTCTATCTGTTACTTACATTAGTATTTATGTTCTTCGTGCTAAGGATCATTGCTTATTCAGAAGCATACCATAGATATAGGGGCTGTTTGGGATATCTTTTTACCTTCAAAAGTTCTTTTTGTAACAGGACTTTTTACAAAAGGTGTGTTTAAAAATGTATTTGAATTAGCTTTTGAGAAGTAAAAAATCAAAAGTTGTTTTTAAAAAGTGTTTGATTTAACTTTTAAATGTACATCAGAAACTATTTACCCCCTAAAGTCCTAACTATCATATCTTTATTGTGTGTACAGGATTCTTTGGTTTCAGGTACTGATCTATAGATTGAATAAGATATAGAATGGATGTTTGATAAGGTGATGTTTCTTTTGCTTCAAATAGAAGGTTTCAAGTGGGTCTTCATGATAGTCTACCTAATAAGTCAATACACATTTGGTACATGATTTTCAAAAACATTGCACCATTTTCATTGAATCAAAGAGAAATGTATTCTTTATGATCATTCATTGTGCTGACAAAGTGTCTCAAGATGTTGGAAGAAATGAACAACAAGCTTAAGGGAGAAATTAAAATTGACAAAGGCAACAAAGTTGAAAATTGACAACCTGGTCATAAAGTTATCTGGAGCTGGTTGATTTCTGGAGTTGTCTCTTACATAAGCTCCATCAGGTATGGTCATTCCTTCTAAAGAACATCATACCTTTCATGATTTGACGGTGACAATTCATAGGCCAGTATGTAGTTATTGACAATCCTTGTCCTTTAGAAGCATGTTGTTGTATATGCCTTGTGACAATTGGGAATTTCCTATCACCAATCATCACTAGAGATTTTTATCAACCATTGATGATAATAGAACTTTTCATATTAAAGAAAAAATATGATCAATTAGATAATAATAGGGTCAAAAATAAGTGACGAAAGAGTTATATCACTTTTAATAATGATCAGAGTGTTTGGCAAGTACACAACAAAGTGATCCCAAGGATATAAACATTGTGAAAATCTATCTCCAATTGGAGGAGTTATGATTTTATAAAAGATAAAAATCACCCATGTTAATAACGCTATTAACGTCAAAATGGCACAAAGAAATTGGTTAATTATCGACTAACGTCACCAAAAGGAAAACCTTAGTACTCCAAGAGATAAAGACTTTGAAAGGAAAAATGTCAAAAACGGAGTTCATATGAATGATATATGATTTTTAGAAAAATATAAAATACTGGATATAAATAAAAATTAAAATTTGGCATGCAACCTGAAGGAAAGTTGTAATATTAGAAGAGAGCTACAAAAAGATATAACAAGGGTAAGAAACAAGATTCATATAAGTAAGATATAAATTTTTATAAAATATTTAGGGGTGAACGCCAAGTGCGCGCCATGCTCGACGCGCACACCTGACACCTAAATTCGTCGAGATTAGGGAGACGTGGACCATCAAAAGTGACAAGTGGCATACTCTAGATGGAGCAACAAAGCAAGTGCATGTCACGCATGAAGTGCATCGTGCACAAAACCACTATAAGCAGAGGTGCTCACTTTCTGATTTTCTTACATGTAAAACTCTCTCTATATCTCTCAAGCTTTTTCGGAAGTACTCCCAATGGCGTGAAGCTTCGGACGCAATACCTTGGATGCTTCAGAATACACTACTAGAGTAAGTACATATCCCTTATTTCACTATTTGAGATGTTTTACAGGGGGAATACATGCTTATCAAAATTTTTTATCAAAGTATAATTATATCCATAAATATCGATCGTTTTATAAAGCTTAAAACCATTGGACAATATAGCTATAGATACTATACCAATTTGTTAGCTATGATATTATGCCTAAGAGTTATGATGTTCGATTGTCTAGGAAGAGATAATACCTAGAGGTTATAATTTTCGGTTCCCTTGGATAACATAGTACCTAGAAGTAATGTTCGCTAAATATAGGGATATACACCGTACCTAATCGTTAATTTGCCTAAATATCCTGTTTTCAAAATAACCACAGGGTATATAGATATGTATCATAAGATAATACATACATATATATATATATATACATATATATATATATATATATATATATATATATATATATATATATAATGATTATGAGATCTAAAAGATATAATTATCAAATACAAAATTAAAGGGGTTTATATAATGATAATTAGAGGAAATCACTAAGATAAAATATAGAATACCTAAGGTTAATACGTTGGTGAGCTGTTAGTCATCATCCTTAGCCTAATTAAATTTAGCTACACCGATACCTATAATCATTAATCTTACCCGAGATAGAAATATATGTATAAATCTATAAGGGGATTGACACCCCCATCTGCCATTTCTTGGTACATTCCCAACAAGATAACTTTCTTATTAATCACTATTCAACATCCGATGAAGTGTCGTGGCGGGGAAATCACTAGTCAAACAACGTCAATGATGGGGGCTCATGGTAATACATTACAAACACCTTAGTGATCAGACCACCATTAGGGGTGCCTTAGAATGATAGATAAATTTGTTAGGATCATTAGATACCCTACAAAGACAATAAATTAGGATTAATAAAACATCCTAAAAGATTAAAATACGTTAGGACTCGTTAGATATCATACAAAGATAGTAAATTAGGATTAATAAAAATATCCTAAAAGATAATAAGATAAGATCATTAGATATCCTACAAATATAGTAAATTAGGATTAATAAAACATTCTAAAAGATAATAAGATAGGTTCGTTAGATATCATACAAAGATAGTAAGTTGAGGTTGATAAAATACTTTAAGAAAGGTTTTTCTAAAAGAAAAAGAATTCTGCTTGAAGACATGTAGAGTTTCATTTAAATAGTTATTTATGATTGGCGCTCTGTGATTTGGGAAATCTATGTACTGTCACCACTCGACATTCCCGCCATCGGTCGGGGAAGGTGTGACAAAATGGTATCAGAGCTACTTGCTGTAGTGAATCATTATTTCTTTATAAATTATGACTATAGCTTAAGAAATATACTCCAATTAGGTTTGCACTCAAATTTACAAATATAAGTATTACTATTAATTACCTTACTAATAGACTACGTATGGGAGAGGTGCCTAGGCTGGAATTATCGCCTTGGGTTGTTGAATTTAAGAATGGCTATACGCCAAAATGGTCTTTCTCTTTTACTTTTCCTACCTTATTGATCATTTCTAGTCTAGAAGTAAGAAACAATAATAGCCGCCAATCTTGAATAAAGAATACAACAAAATTCCATATACAAGACAATTATCAAAGAGGATTTAGTATATAAAGGTTGAGTTACTCCAAAACGTAAGCCTAATCAACTCTGTTTAGACTTGACTAAACCAATACATCGATTGGATTAGAGATAGATAAATTATAAAATAAAAACAATATATATACAATCACAAACCAAAAGCATACATAATTTGTATCAAATACATCCCACAAAAAGAAATAAGTATCCAAATAAAAAGTATCAACCCAAATACATCAACCTAAGGCATGCCAGATAGATAAAGAGTTAGGGAAAAGGGATGATGAATGGAAAATACCAGTCTGAGTGAGGCACCACATATAAAAGAGGTTGCAAAAGGAAACCTTGTCAAACTCATGGTAGTGACAAATGGTAAAAAAAACAACCAATCTTTGGATCAACCGATAAATAGGGGAATGGAAGGCGCTCTCCTTGGCCTTTCTAGAAAGATAAGTCCCCTTAACATGACCCTACACCTACATGTGGCTGTAATCCTGTGGTGGCACAGTAATACAACTATCAAGATAGGCATAAAAATGAGGACTCATAGCCTTCTCAATAGTTAAAATCCTTATATGCCTCCCCAGCTCGATCAGGCTGCAGGAGCAGGATACACCTCCTAGACGAAAAGTAAAGACTGATCTATCAACTCATCTCGTTGGATACTTGTCGAAGTAGATCGTCGAAAAGAAATCCCAGCAGAGCTCCTGGTAGACCACCTCCTGAACCCCAATAACCTACTACCATATGTAGCAGAAAAAAGCTCAAGACTGCTATCATCACGTAATACACAGGTAATGAATGGCCCCAGTCAAGTCGTCAACCCAAACTCGTCTGCCACTTTCCAGGAAAGATCATGGAGGATAATAATCTTCTTGGACATAAGAGTAGTCAGGCGAGACGCAAAAGAACTGCGATCAGGAAGATCATCGGGGAACTCTAAGAAAGGATGCAAAGGCCAGTTACGAAGTAATTGACCCGAAGCTTGTCGACCTCGTCTTGCCATATCTGTAGAAAAATAGATAAAAGACAATTAGGAATGAGCTAGATTATATAAAGGTTGTTTAAGATGTTGAAATGAACCAGACGTGCAAGGTGTGTGTTGTGTGAGAGTGCATGCAGCGCAAATTTATCTGTGTGGCGTGCTCCAAGAACACGGATAACAGCAGGCATGGCAACCTGCCATTTCGTCTAATTTTCAACCTAAAAACCATATAGGGATGTTCGACTAGACTTCTACAACATAAATAAGTAACCCATTTCATCTAAAACATCACTAAATTGCGGGTTTAGCAAAAATTATAGAAAAATCAAAATTCAATGATTCAAAATTAGGATCAATGGATGAATTTAACCCAAATTTGAGTATCTATGAAGTAAAATCGGTAGTATGAGATGCTAAATTACTCATTTATTTCACAAAAACTAACCAAAATTTATCAATTGATAAAACCCTCACAAACCCTAAACTCAAAATTTAGCCTAAGATAGGATATAGGATTAAGTGTGGAAGTTACTTGGATGTAGGAGAATCGAAGAAGATGAAGAAAACAAAGATTGGAAGCATGTGCGTGAACCATGCGTCGTGCATGTGGGACCCAGTTGAGGTAAATTAGGTGGGACTAGAAGCTATGTTAGGAAAGTGTTAAATGAAGCCAAAACTCGACTTTAATGCTAATCTGTTACAAGTGCGCGACACGCACATCATGTGTGTAATGTCCCAAAATTCAAGACAAAAAATTTCTTTTATAAAATATTACTTAAAACACAGTTATCATGTCATAACATAATCATAGTATAAATTTCCAAAACACATGTTCATTATCAGAGTAAAAACATCCCAGGCTATGAAATCTATGGTGTGTGTGCCATGCAATCACCCCGAGCTCTTCCCTCCGCTACCGGAAATACCTAAAACCAAAACTGAAAACCGTAAGCACGAAGCTTAGTGAGTTCACCCAACCTACCATATAACATGCATTTACACATACTGCACATACTGGGCCACGCCCGCTACTTTGGGCCTCACCCCTACCTCGGGCCTCGCCCGCTACAACGACCCCGCTGCTCCAGGCCCCGCCTAGCTTCGAGCCCGCTGGGATACATATCTGTTTCACTTAGGCCTCGCCTGTCACTGGGCCTCGCCCGCCAACATATACTAACACATAAACATATCATAACACGTAAACTAAACATATACTACCGAATCCTGTTCTAAGGCCTCGCCTGTCTTGGGCCTCGCCCATGTCCTGCAAATGATGAGTCATGGAACCCCGTCCATGCTCCTACTGATAGTGAGATACGGGTCCGGCCCACACTCACCCTTTCCCTAACATGGGCCTAGCCCCTACTCTGCTACTAATGAGATATGGAACATTGTCCATACTTTGCTATTGGGGAGATACGAGACCTCGCCCACACTCACCTTCCTACCAGGCACATACATGTATCACACAGACAACAAGTATACTCTATCATGCAAACCAATCCTTAGGCACCCGCCCGCTGACGCTGGACCTTGTCCTGAATATCATACTAACAAACTAACAATCAATGCCTAAGGCTAACCCCCGGGTCTTCATACTCAAAACTATATGGGCCGACATTGTGGCCGTTGACCCATCCACACAAAAGGGAAGCTCACCTTAACTGCTGAACTTCTGCTGCTACTGATGCCTGTTGTGCGATATTTCTCTGAACCGCTGTCCCACTAGCTCCCCGAGCTACCAATATCAAAACATATATATCACTTAGCTTAACTGTCCTCCGAAAGTCAACTAAGTCAACTCTGGTCAAAGTCAAAGTCCTGGTCAAAGCCAACCTTCCAGGTCAACCCTACTCGCCGAGTCTGCCTACTGACTCGCCGAGTTCATATGCTCAGAGTCCTTCCATTCGAGACTCGACTCGCCGAGTCAGACCGTGACTCGTCGAGTCCACCGATTTTCGAGTCCTATCCTGTCCAACTCACTGAGTCTCCACCCGACTCACTGATTCGAGTCTGAACTTGAAGGGTTCGGGGTTTTGCGACCTGACTCGCCAAGTCCAAGAACAAACTCGCCGAGTCTAGGGCAAACTTCAACAGACTCGCCGAGTTGTTTGTCCAACTCGTCGAGTCCCTCCTAATCTTCATACTACTCGTCGAGTCCACTCGAAGGACTCGCCGAGTCTATTCGGTCCTTCATACAATCAGAAGGTTTTTGAGTCATGCAGGGACTCCAAACAGTAGATCCATTCTTCCAAGGCTTATTCCTTACGTAAAGTTGCAAACTTTACGTATACCTAATGAGATCTAGGCTCAAAACACTCTAGGGCTAGGTTTAAGACAAAAGGGCTTCATCAACTACTCAATAACTGATGCTTTACGACATTTAGGACCACCCCAACACTAGATCCGAAGTAGCAACCTCATATCAATGCCCCAAACCCGAAATAGATCTCAAACAACCATAAAACCCCTAAATCTCATAACAAAATAGACCTAGATGCAAAAGAGCGAAGATAACAGCTTATTACCTCCAAGATGATCACAAACTGAAGTACATCTCGGATCTACACCTCACTTTTGAAGCACCCCTCTTGATCTTCAAGTACCTTTCAAAGATTCCCTCCTCCAAAGCTATTTTCTCTCAAATGATGGAAGCTCACACAAAATCTAGGATTTACAGGCTCTCTAGGATGATATAGAGGCTGAGGAAGGGACATAACATCCTTTATATAGGGTACAACCCCCGAGATTAGGGTTTCTCTCTTCAGACAGGACTCGCCGATTCCATACTCCGACTCGCCGAGTCGATCACTTACTCCTTGACCTGTATCCCGCTCGGACTCATTGAGTTCATCCCTGGACTCGACGAGTTGACCCTTTGACTTAGGGTCTTCTTTCCTTTCTTGGAATTTCTGATTTAGGGTGTTACAACTCTCCTCTACTTAAACTAAACTTCATCCTCGAAGTTTCTCTACGGCCCATCGCCCTGCAAGCTGCTGTCAACACTCTGCTTGGTTGACCTAACATCTGCTGACCACCTTCGCTGGCCTTTCGCCTGGTCATTCTAACTAACATTAATTCTTGCGGATAATAATCTTGGGTCAAACCTGATGGGTTTTAGCCATAAGAACATCCTATGTGCTCATGCAAACCCTAATGCTTGGATCTAGGTTTCTCTATTGTACATGCAATTCATCCAAGACTTTAAACCCTAGATCTAGCATACAATTAATCATATTAACTTATGAATGGGGTTTAGATTTTACCTTGATTGCTATGTAGCAATAACAATCTCAAATCCTCCTTGTAATGACTTTAGAAATCATAGAGTCACAAGTGTCACTCCTCTAATGGCTTACAAACACCAAGAGCAAGAGGATGAAGAATAAGGAGAGGGGAGGCTGCCCAAAATCGTCCAAAACCCTAGTGGAACTCTTAGCCACGTTTTTGGGGCTTAAGGGTACTATATATACATGTAGGCTATTAGGGTTTTCAACTAGGAAACTCTAATCTGACTACTTAAGCCCTAAGCAGCCCATAGATTCCTTTGGTATATCCCTTGGACGATTTCTAATGGGCTTCCCTATAGAATTCGTCCAACCTATGTATTATTAAGTAATCCATAGCGCAATTGCAATTATCTTATAATTACAGTTCCAGTCCTTTAAGTTTAATTAATCTCTTTTAGCCACAAAATTAATTATCAATTAATTCTTGACTAATATTAATTAAACAATATGATTTCTCCTTTAATATATTATTCTCATAATATATTAATAAATCATAATTAATCCTCTCTCTTCATAATTCATCTTATCAAGTTGCTTTGGTGAAGGCAACCCAAAAGGACCATGCACCATCAGGTCAAGTACATACCAAAATAGTTATGGACTTAGACGCTAATCCAACAGTCTCCCACTTGGATAAGTCTAATAACTATTTTGCATATGACTTCAGATCCAGATCTGCAATCGTAGCTTTCAAAAGCCGCTGTCAACTCTGATCTTATCAGATACATGTGTCCTTTAGATAAGGGATGATATATTCCTCCATTCTAGATATCGTATAGATGAATTCTAATCATTCTCTCTATACTATTTCCCGAATTCCGATTTATGACGACTGACAAAAGACTACAATTGATCACATCAAATTAGTCCCGGCTTGGCCAAGCCCTTAGGTGCCATCACTAAGTCATCGAGGGGCCCAAAGATATTGCTTTTATCCTACTTTGGATAAAAGGAACGGATAAACTTTGACTTAATGCTCGCCTGCACTCACTTACCGAATCACACACAACAATATGTTTTATAACACCAAGTTACTTGTGCGTTTACATATTATCAATGTGCAACCGACTCACAAGATACAACTCACACATCTCGGTTTCAAGAATATAAGATATTATCGTCTCACCAATCACTCGTGATACAATTCATGAATTGATCCAAGTGAGTGTGGGTTTAATCCAATGCTCAAATCGTATTCATAAGCACTCATGAACGTTGCAGCAAACATTTGCTTATGTCTAATACACTTTAGACAATCCACACACCAATTCATGACAGTCTTTATTCATACCTACTTCCAACATATGAACGACTGTGGTCCGTTCGAACAATTTGATTATTCTAAAATAATTAATTATTCAGGAAGTCAAAACATGCAAAGTCAAACACAATAATAATACTAATCCCATATGGCCCCAAACTCTGGGTATAAATAAAACATTTTATTTAATCACCATATTGATTACTCATTATTTGTTGTTTCAGGTAATCAATTTCTTACTTGAATTTTTACTACACTTGTCCCATGCTCTTAGCATGCACACAATGTTTACCTACGGTCCTTACTTTGTGAAATAGATCAAATGAACACATTTCCAATCATACTCATTTCACAACTCTTAATCCTTTTCACAAGTGAAAGAATATCAAGTTCTTGCCACTTATAGAATATGCTAGATTCTAACATTTTATGCAATGATCCTTTTGTAATGTCATAGCACAAAACTCACAATGTCTATTGCCAATGAAATTACAAAGTCCTCTATTTGAGATTGTTACAATACAATTCCATAGACATGATGTCTCTCACTCAAAGTACATTCCTTTGAACATCCTTTTGCATAAAATTTCTAATCTAGACAAAGACTCTCAATATCCAACTCCCAATATGGAACCATTTCCATATTTGCCATATGACAACTTATTCTTAATAGAATCTTTTCTATTCATAATAATTTCAATATGGTCCATCCAATACTATACTTCCAACTACTCACAAGCGACCAATCCTTAGCGAGCTTTGGATCGTCCTTTGATAGTTGTTTAATTATCTTAGTCAAAACCGATTCTTGTCCTTTTTCCCTCTTAATGCGCCAGACATTTGGAAAATTTTAGAATGGTCAAATTTTATAGCATCCGCAATCGATCCTTTACCCGAAGTGTATGGGACACGATGCATAATGTCTTACATAAAGATATGATACTTTATCAATCTTTTGCCATAATATTTTATGTGTCATGTTCTCACAATTCGAACTATGAAGAGGGATGCCACAATCATAATCAAAATTTCAGAACGCACTATGTATTCTTGACTAAATTTATTAACATTCCACAACCTAACCCTTTAGATTTGAAATGAAGCATAATATTTTCTCCCTTAATTATAGCAAAACAACTTTCAACCCTAACGACTTTGCAAGGTATAACTCTTGTTTTCTATAATTAATATTGCTAACTTGCAATACTTGTCTTAATAATCATACAAGCATAACATCTATGCTCCCAATATCATGATGATTATTATAAGCATAACACTTATGCTCCCACTAGCTTTGACATGTATTCAGAAAACAGCTCAACTTCCAGAAAAACAATACCTATTGAATTTCTAAAGTTCATATTTCTAATACCTAATCCTTTATCCTAGCTTCTCAAACTTATACACCCTTGCCTTAGATAGCTCATATGTGTGTCTAAACAATTTATACTAATTGCCAAATCGAACAATTCGAATCATTGAAAGGGATACCGTAACCATAATCGAATTCAAGAATACAATTTTCACAATCACTATCTCCTTAAAATCTCTCTTAGTGAAAGCATTTCCTCACAATCATTTTCATGAAGGAGGGAATCTTATGACACTTAAATTTTAATGGTGTATGTGTTCCTATCCATGCGAATTTGTCAAAACCAAAGTTTGCGACAAATCCAAACTCATATGGACCGAACTTTCTCATGCTTGATTTCTTGCCTTATGGTAACACGAGTGCCCATCATGTCTTCCAAGTAGTTAAGCAGCTCACCCTTTCCTATCAATGTACTTTCCATTGAGCAAGGTGCTTGCCTTTTATGCGTTCAAATGAGAACTCATAGAACTCATATGCATAATTAACTCAATTGGAACGGCACAGAAACAAGATAGTGTCAACACGATAGATTGTGAACCTCAAGTCGTGTGCTAGTGATGATTGATAAGGTTTATTCTTGATTTGTTCTTGAAACCTTTCAAGAGCATTGAGACTCCCACTGACTCCTTGACATATAGGATTCTCTTGTCAATAAACATTTCTTGACAAACAAATATTCAAGAGTTAGTGTAGCTTTTATCAAGACAAAACACTTCATAAAATTGGTCCTAGTTGGTCTTTGTCTTATCCAAGACATCACAACTTTCCACATTTGATGAATGTTATAAACCTTCCTGATACTTGTCACTCAATGTCACAATCTTAACTCTAAGACTTGTTTTGGAAGAAGTATGATTGACTTCTTGATTTAACCATTTCTTCAATTCTTGATTCCTCTTCTCAGACATACAATTGTACTAAGACTCATTTAGAGGATCAATTGAGATATGGTTCTTAATCATTAAGACCTATCATAAAACATAATAAAAGGTACTATTCCTTCTTCTTAGAACAGAGAAACTTTTATCTTTCTGCCTACTTGATTCTCTTATCCGTTCTGCTATTGATTGAAACTCTTTCAATCAATTCAAAATTACACTTAATCTCATAAGTATAATAATATTTACTAAGCCTTCAGTAAATCATGACGAATATCTTTATTACTCTTGTGGTGGACTTGATCAACACACAACTTTGTGTACTAGATCTCTTAGTCCTTCACTTGACACTTTATCAACGAATTAGTCTAATTTCAAAATATGAAATTTCTCATTCATCGTGCAACCAAGTTGCA
Source organism: Lactuca sativa (assembly GCF_002870075.4). Taxonomy (NCBI): domain Eukaryota; kingdom Viridiplantae; phylum Streptophyta; class Magnoliopsida; order Asterales; family Asteraceae; genus Lactuca; species Lactuca sativa. The sequence continues at coordinate 90,773,442 of NC_056627.2, forward strand.
TGACTCCAAGAAACTCTCCCTATTTGGTAAACTCTCAACATTTCCACAAATAACATAATTAAGAATCAAAACTATTTTTGCTAATAATAGAAACCTTCAAACATCAATTTTTCATACACACCATTGTAAGGATAAGTAAATAATATAAAACAAAATTTATTTCATTGCGGAAAAATTTGTCCTTACAATGCAACTCACCGAAAAACTATATTAATACACATTTCTTAGCAATATTTTCTAACTCTATGTAGTAGCTCAAAAATCCAATCTTCAAGCAGTGCGATCGAAATCCAATTCTTCACGATTAGATTCCGCTCACTTCTTCCCTTAAGCTTCGTCTCTTTTCTTTGATCCTATTAAAACATCAATTGTAATCTTATCACATCATGTATTAAGAACCTAGAATAGGAACTTAAAAGAGTTAGTTAATGGATTTTACCTAAAGTAGAGCTATACGTTTTGACTTTCCCATCTCTTAGATCTCTTATGTAAATAGGGCAGTTTCGTCTCCAATGCCCCTTCTCTTGGCAATAAAAGCAAATTGACTCTTTTGGAATAGCACATGGAACTACTTCAGACTTTGCCTTTCTCTTATGATCAGACTCTTCGATCATGGCATGCCTTTTGTCTCCATTGCCTATATCCATAGAGGTCTGGAAGGCAGATTCACCAATCAACTTTGCTTTTCCAGTGCGCCAAACCATTGCTGATTCAGCAGCAATAAGCATGAAGGTGAGATCTATTAGGGTCACGTTGTGGTTCATGATATAGTACTCTCTTACGAACTTGCTATATGAGTTAGGAAGCGACTGAAGAACCAAGTTAACAGCCAGCTCCTCACAGACAGCGTATCCTAACATTCTTAACCTATCAATGTGTGACTTCATCTCTAGGACGCATGCACACATTGACTTTCCTTCTTCATGTTTACTTTCTAAAAGGGCTTGAGTGAGCTTGAACTTTTCAAGCCTTCGAACTTGTCGGTTAGGGAGAATAATTGGAGGAGGTGGAGGAAGTGAAACATGATCTCTTGTTCCTCGATCGAATCGTGGAATATCATCTTCATGTGGAAAGCTTGTTCCATGGGAATTGGGAATACCATAGTTGTCATACTTTGACATCTATAAAACGGGAGAAAACAAAATTCAAGTTAGTTGATTAGAATCCTCGATGTGACACCCAAATGAAACATCGAGGCTAGGATCCAACACAGTACACTACAACCTAGAAAAGGGATGCCGTAATCTAGTTGCAAAATATTTGAAGGTAGGTAAATGACGATTTACCAATTTCCACCATGAAAAACGAAAAGGAAATTTATGTTTTAAATATATTGAAAATTCCTAGATCTTTAAGATTCATTGAACTCTTCAATGGCATGTTTAAATCTCGATATGCCCCTCGATTTGTGACTGGGATGCCGAGGATCACAAAACAGGGTGTGAATAACCATGCAAACTTTCATGGTGCCCCCACACGTTACAGTCACCTATTCGATGTGCCATTTAACCACACACGCTCCACCGAACTATGACAAACATTGAGTCACCCTTTTCTACCTTTGCTTAGAACCATTTAGTGTGCCGGTTAACCACACACACTCCACTAACGTCTTCGCAAGGGTACAAAGTGTAATTTCATGGAATTGTATCAATTCAATTTTGCCTAAAGTAACTAAGATTGGGAATTTGTAAAACATTTAGTTACTTTTGTACTTCATTATACTTATAATCGAAGGTTTCTGTCCTATCCTACCCGTTCGTCTAACGACCCTCCACTAGTCAAGAGTGCGGTGGGTAAGAGTGGATACCCATTCAATCGCCATTTTATAGGCAATTTCCTTAAACACCCCTTATAGACCAGCTTCGTGAATGAGGCCTACTAATGGTAAGACTGACTTTTACTCATACATATATATAATATTAGACTTTTAATGTTATATATAGTATAGGGTGTATTTTACACTTTTAAAATACTAGGTGGTAAAATTTAATAATTATACTTTAATTTAATTAAATTGTAAACCAAAACTTTATGGATTTATTAAATCTCTTTTAATTATACATTTTAATTAATTAATAAAACCATAAGGGTGTGATTTGAACTTTTCAAAACAATACTAGGGTTTTAGAATTTAACATTTCTAAATTAAACTTTTAATCAACTTTTAAATTCCAAAACTTGAGGGCAAGTTTTGAAACATTTCAAAACATTAGGGTTTTAACTATTTAAATTTCAAAAAAAAAACTTTTAAGTTCAAATTTAAATTATAAAACCTGAAGGGATTAATTTGAAACTTTTCCAAACTTTGTCAAGAATATTAAAGATCACATAATTCAAATAAGGCAATTAACAATTAATTGGTGGTTATCTAATTAGATCTAGTTCAAATTCTTGCAAGATAATGATCAAATAATTCAAATAATTTATCATTTATTAAATAAGGTAACAATTATCTAATTAGATGACCAAAATCTTTTATTTTGACAAAGATAATCATAAGGAATCAATAAAATTCGTATTTTATTAATTTTAAACAATTATGGCAATTATCCTAAGTCAAAATAGGTAAAAATCCCGAAAATCCGCCTAACTGACGCTCGAACTCGCCGAGTTCCTCTACGGACTCGCCGAGTTGGAGCTACTCGCCGAGTCCACATTGGAACTCGCCGAGTTCATTAGTCAGGGGGCCGAAAAAACGATTTTGCAACAAGAATGAATATACTAGGCATCAATACAATAGAAACCAATCAAGGCTCTGATACCATTGATGGGTTTTAGCCATAAGAACATCCTATGTGCTCATGTAAACCCTAATGCTTGGATCTAGGTTACTCTATTGTACATGCAATTCATCCAAGACTTTAAACCCTAGATCTAGCATACAATTAATCATATTAACTTATGAATGGGGTTTAGATCTTACCTTGATTGCTATGTAGCAATAACAATCTCAAATCCTCCTTGTAATGACATTAGAAATCATAGAGTCACAAGTGTCACTCCTCTAATGGCTTACAAACACCAAGAGCAAGAGGATGACGAATAAGGATAGGGGAGGCTGCCCAAAATCGTCCAAAACCCTAGTGGAACTCTTAGCCACGTTTTTGGGGCTTAAGGGTACTATATATACATGTAGGCTATTAGGGTTTTCAACTAGGAAACCTAATCTGACTGCTTAAGCCCTAAGCAGCCCATGGATTCCGTTGGTATATACCTTGGACGCTTTCTAATGGGCTCCCCCATAGAATTCGTACAACCTATATATTATTAAGTAATCCATAGCCCAATTGCAATTATCTTACAATTACAGTTCCAATCCCTTAAGTTTAATTAATCTCTTTTAGCCATAAAATTAATTATCAATTAATCCTTGACTAATATTAATTAAACAACATGATTTCTCCTTTAATATATTATTCTCATAATATATTAATAAATCATAGTTAATCCTCTCTCTCCATAATTCATCCTATCAAGTTGCTTTGGTGAAGGCAACCCAAAAGGACCATGCACCATCGGGTCAAGTACATACCAAAATATTTATTGACTTAGACACTAATCCAACAAAACCTGACCCTGAACATTCTGGGAACACAGTCTACTCGACTGACAAACCTTCTGATACTCCTCGAGTCCTTTTGCTGAACACTCTAGGGGTTCAGCCCTTTCTTTCCTTGCGCGATTTCTAGCCTTTCCAAGGCAACGCTCTGTAACCAATTACTTCTCTGACATTGTGAAGGACCCATCCCTCACCGAATCCACTACTCCTGCTTCTCCCAGTACGGGTCATTACCGCTAGTATCCACTAGACACTTCTCGCTACTTTAACTTAGTATTGAGCACCCATCATTCAACTAGCTGAATTCCACCATGGGCTGCTTACCATCACTGCCACTGACTGAAAATCTCTCCTGTCCCTTATCCGCCTTCCAGATGAACTGAGACCACCCTGGTCCCTTCTGATGTATCAGTATCTGGGTTACCGGCTCCCACCGGTCGCTAGCCCCAACACCAACTCCTATTCGCTCCCATCGACTTTCGAAGAAATTCGGGCGACCTTAAACTGCCCTCTCTATTCTGCCACTCTGGCACTACAAGTCCTGGGATCCTCGATCCCCTGACTTGACCCTATGGTCCTTACCAAGTCCCACCTGTGCTACTAACACTCACGGGCCTCACCTACGGGTCTCACCCGACTATAACCTCAAGCGATCTATCCTTCTAGTCTCACCTGTCTACCCACTCTCGCACGGGCCTCGCCCACGGGTTTCACCCAACCATACTACTGAGCAACCCTGCTCTCAGGTCTCACATACACTGGTACTCACATACGGGCCTCGCCCACAGGTCCCACCCCACTACATCCTGGAACGGCCTCTCCCAAGGTCTCACCTTTCTAGGGCTATACAGGCAACCTCCCTGTTATCCTTAACCGCTACCCATCCTTGATCCCTACCTTGATCACTAGGAGATAAGGGCCTCGCCCCAGCTCCGCTAACAAACCTACTAGGGAATGCTATGGCTTACCCGTAGTCTTACAACACCTTCCATCTCTGACTGTTGTTGGAGAATGCTGCGACTCTCTCGCCGCTCTACCATGCTCTGCATGCTGACTCTGCCACTGACTATTATCACGAAAGCATCCCATGCTAACCGTCCTCAAGATCTTCATTCCGACTCACTCGAGTCCTACAGGCGATCCTCTAACCTGAATTCACAACCACATACTAACCATCACCATTACACGCACTAGCTGATGGGGAGTTTCTCAAACTCCCAACCTTGAACTCTTCAATCCATCAAACGCTATGCCACTCCCTTTCCTTCTCAGAGACCGCGTACTCATTCTGGATCTGCACGCTCTTACCCTTGCACATTCAGAGGGTTCTCCCCTACTTACACCTCGTTGCTCAATGCTCGAAAAAAATTCCCAGTCCTTGCTACCATCCGATAATCAATCTGCTGAGAAACCCAAGCTCACCATAACTAGAGATCTAACCAGTCCATCTCCAAACGATACATGTCCGCACTAGCGAGACATTCCAAGTCCCACACAGGCATGCTACAGTTACTGCATCCTAAGTGACCTTCTCCGATAGGGCACATTCCCTAACTACCATTTAGATATCCAAGGTATGCAGATGGCATATAACTCAATGACAAGCAAGCCACACAAAATTAAAATACTCATACCAATAATGATGCAGAACCATAACAATCTAATCATGCATAAAGAAAAACAAAAAACAAAAGTCGCATACCTACAACGTCCGACGCTGCTCGCGTCTCCATGGTAGTCATCTAAAAAGCCCTACTTCCTATCGCAGGCACCTCTGCTCGGCCCTGATGGCCGTCTGCGGTCCTCAAGGTTGCAAGGGCAGGTGCCATCACCCGTCCTGCCGAAAGCAAATTGGGACACTGGGCCTTCTTGTGGCCCCGCTGAGTGCAGTGAAAACATATCAAGTCTGGTCCCTATGTGATGGTAACAGTACAATCCCTGCTAAAATGAGCAGTCCGACCGCACCTGAAGCAGCCAGACTCACCACCGCTACCACTCCTGCATGCACCCCCGTGAGTTCTGCCACACTTCCCGCATCGACTGCGGTCCTGATAATCTCTCAATCTCGAATCCGATCCCTAGGGACTTTTGCCTGAACTTGTGTCTGTCTGAATCTCATCCGGCTTCCTCTTTCGGATCTGTTCCAAATCAATCTCCCTTTCTCTAGCTCGTGCGGTCATATCCTCTAATGTTTTGCAGCTGGACCTGCTCATAAACTACCTGATGTCATCCCTCAACATCTCGTGATATCGGTCCTTCTTCATCTCCTCATCCGCCACATACTGCGGAACAAAAAGGGCCCTCTCCCTGAACTTGGCGGTGATCTCCGCCACAGTCTCAGTAGTCATCGTCAAATCCTAAAACTCCTGTGCTAACTGCTGCACCTCAATAATCGGAGAAAACTCATCCCTAAACCTGGCTGAGAAATCGCTCCATGTCATCGCGTCTAATGTGGCATCATCACCAATGGCATGCCCAATCTCCTTCCACTAATCCCTCGCTTCGTCCTTCAGAAGATAGGAGGCGAGTTTGACCTTGTCCCCCTCGGGACACCGGCACATACGAAAAGCGTTGGCAACATCCGCCAACCACCTGCTGCTAGCAATGGGATCCCTAGCCCCATGATAATCCGATGCCCCGCAAGCCCTGAACTCTCGAAATGTCAAAGTGCGCGCTCCCATCAAAGCCATCTTCTCGGTACAGAAGGCTCCCAGCCTCTCACCCAAGATCTCCAATATACCCTCCTTGACCGTGCAAAAGATCACAGGAGTATGGTCTAGTATGCTGCGCGTAACCTCAGCTGATATCAATTCCCTCATCCGCTCCTCGAGCTGCTCGGCTCCTGAACCTAAGCCTGATCCCTCTCCAGCGCCTGATCCGCCCACTGGTCTCTCTCGCAACGTCACCATGCTGAAAATATAATACAACCACTAATCAGAATACTTATCACTGCTGCGAGATCAAATACACGCACTACCAGGTTCCAGGTCTTGTCTCGGCCTTTCCCGAATCGAGTACGGATCCTCTGCTTTTAGTAGTACGGGACCATACTACCTTCCACATCTATCCGTACTTTCCTCGAGAACTGCTTCGACTCCACCAGGTCCCTTTTCTACTACTACTGCTCTCAGCACTACCTCATCCTAGGATTACCCTAGGGAACCCTCTGCCTCAAACCAAACTAGCCCTCAGCCGCTAAAGGCCTCCTTGTGATGCCAATTAGCCATCACCTGGATACCATCACATGTGACGAGGCTCAGATAATCCTTCGAGTAAAAGACTCATCGCTACAACGGTTGGACTCAAACAAGAGCTGCGCAATAGGGCCAAATCCAACACTCAGAGATTATTCAACCCTGATCACATGTGACGTGACGTATCCGCCTAATGGCTAACTCCCATCACTCAGAATCCCACATAGCACAAAGCAAGCAGCATTCAGACAAGGGAAAATCTAACCATAACATACTCAAGCAATCATAATCTCATATCAGGAATCTGTACTAGCATGCAACACAAGCTAATAAACTCAGGCATAACCTAAACAAGCTATCCTACAACTGTCTAACGAGCACTATCATGCAGCTCAAAAGCACATCTAATAGGCACATAAGGCATCCTCCCTAGATCCTTAGTCCAAATCTAGCATGCAGTTCTATTAACTGATAATCATAACATAAACTTGTATGGGTATTTTGAGGTACTTACTTGAGCTCGGCTGATTGCATGCACCGCACCCCTTTTCTCTTTTCAAAGTTCTTTTCTTTTGAAAACTTCTATACCAAATCCTTAGTTTGAGTCTAGACACACCCGAGAGTATGTCCGAATCCCTCAAACCAAGGCTCTGATACCAACTTGTAACGTCCCAAAATTCAAGACTAAAAATTTCTTTTATAAAAGATTACTTAAAACACAGTTAACAATTCATAACATAATCAGAGTATAAATTTCCAAAACATATGTTCATTATCAGAGTAAAAACATCCAAGGCTGTAAAATTTATGGTGTGTGTGTCATGCGATCACCCCGAGCTCTTCCCTCCGCTACCGGAAGTACCTGAAACCAAAACTGAAAACCGTAAGCACGAAGCTTAGTGAGTTCCCCAAACCTACCACATACCACGCATTCACACATACAGCACATACTGGGCCACGCCCGTTACTCTGGGCCTCGCCCCTACCTCGGGCCTCGCCCGCTACAATGGCCCTGCCGCTCCAGTCCCCGCTTGGCTTCGAGCCCCGCTCTGATACAGATCTATTTCACATAGGCCTCGCCTGTCACTGGGCCTCGCCCGCCAACATATATTAACACATAAACATATCATAGCACGTAAACCAAACATATATTACCGAATCCTGTTCTAAGGCCTCTCCTGTCTTGGGCCTCGTTCATGTCCTGCAACTGATGAGTCATGGAACCCCGTCCATGCTCCTACTGATAGTGAGATACGGGCCCGACGCACACTCACCCTTTCTCTAACCTGGGCCTCGCCCCTACTCTGCTGTTAATGAGATATGGAACACCGTCTATACTCTGCTATTGGTGAGATATGGGGCCTCACCCACACTCACCTTCCTACCAGGCACATACATGTATCACACAGACAACAAGTATACCTTATCATGCAAACCGCTCCTTGGGCACCCGCTCGCTGACGCTAGACCTCGTCCTAAATATCATACTAACATACTGACAATCAATGCATATGGCTAACCCCTGGGTCTTCATACTCATAACTATATGGGTCGGCATTATGTCCGTAGACCCATCCACACAAAAGGGAAGCTCACTTTAACTGCTGAACTTCTGCTGCTACTGATGCCTACTGTGCGATATTTCTCTAAACCGCTGTCCCACTAGCTCCCCAAGCTACCAATATCAAAACATATAGCACTTAGCTTAACTGTCCTCCAAAAGTCAACTAAGTCAAGTCTGGTCAAAGTCAAAGTCCTGGTCAAAGCCAACCTTCCAGGTCAACCCTACTCGCCGAGTCTACCTACTGACTCGCCGAGTTCATTAGAGTCCTTCCATTCGCGACTCGACTCGCTGAGTCAGACCATGACTCGCCGAGTCCACCGTTTTTCGAGTCCTGTCCTGTCCAACTCACTGAGTCTCCACCCGATTCACTGATTCGAGTCTTAACTCAAAGGGTTCGGGGTTTCGCAAGCTGAATCGCCGAGTCCAAGAACAAACTCGACAAGTCCAAGGCAAACTTCAACAGACTCGCCAAGTTGTTCGTCCAACTCTTCGAGTCCCTCCTAATCTTCAAACTACTCGTCGAGTCCACTCGGAGGACTCACCGAGTCTATTCAGTCCTTCATACAATCAGAAGCTTTTTGAGTCATGCAGGGACTCCAAACTGTAGATCCATTCTTCCAAGGCTTATTCCTTACGTAAAGTTGCAAACTTTACATATAACTAATGAGATCTAGGCTCAAAACACTCTAGGGCTAGGTTTAAGACAAAAGGGCTTCATCAACTACTCAATAACTAATGCTTTACGACATTTAGGGCCATCCCAACACTAGATCTGAAGTGGCAACCTCATATCAATGCCCCAAACCCGAAATAGATCTCAAACAACCATAAAACCCCCAAATCTCATAACAAAATAGACCTAGATGCACCCCTCTTGATCTTAAAGTCCCTTTCAAAGATTCCCTCCTCCAAAGCTATTTTCTCTCAAATGATGGAATCTCACACGAAATCTAGGATTTACAGGCTCTCTAGGATGATATAGAGGCTGAGGAAGGGACATAACATCCTTTATATAAGGTACAACCCTCGGGATTAGGGTTTCTCTCTTCAGACCGGACTCGCCGAGTCGGTCACTTACTCCTTGACCCGGATCCTGCTCGAACTCGTCGAGTTCCTCCCTGGACTCGACGAGTTGACCCTTTGACTTAGGGTCTTCTTTCCTTTCTTGGACTTTCTGATTTTAGGTGTTACAGTGTGCCCGACGTGCATATTTAAGATTTTCAAAATTGACCCTTTTCACTCCCAAAAACCTTTAGACACCCTATATATTAAAAATCTTTAGGAATTTAATCCAATTAGAATATTAAGAACAATGAAGAAGGATTTCCTTGAAATAATAAGGGGTTTCCATAAAATGAGTTACTAGGAAAGCAACAATAATATGGGAAACCCGTTCATGATAAGAGTTGCTTGGAAAGAAACAGTAATACGAGAAACCGTGCATAATAAGAGTTCCTAGGAAAGCTACAATAGCACGTCATGATAAGAAGGAAAATGAAAATAAAAGAAAAGATACCATTAAAGTCTCTATTTAAGCAAGCAACAAGAAGACAAGTTGCTAGGATAGAAACTATACTACCCTACAAAAGGAAAAGTAGTGTTAACTCCATTAGGAACAACAAGTAACCTTCTTGTTGTCGCTTCAGGAAAACAACACTACAATGCTAACCTTGATTGACCAGGCCACTATTGATACTATGATTTAGCGTCAAGTCTCTCATGCATTAGGGAATCTCAAGGCTAATAATAATGAGGGAAGTAATAAATAAGGTAGTCAAATGACAAGAATCTATCAGTATTTTCTTAATAGTAAGCCGAGATCTTCTTAAGCAGACATAGGAGTAGATAGTTTGATCCACTGGTCAAGATAGATAAAGAGAAAGTGTGCTAGTGAACATAGAGTTAAGCTCGCAACATGCATGTTCATGGGAAGAGATCTCCTCTGGTGGAGTATTCAATTCAAGACTTTCGGAATAGATAAAGCCTATTCAACTCCTTGGGAAGATTTGAAGAAGCGAATGATAAATGAATTATGTTATGGAAGAGACGTAGCACGACCAGAGCATGAAATCAATCATCTGAGCACCAAGGAGTCAGACCTAGCTTTCTACATGGTACACTTTGACTACCTAGTCACCATATGCCCTAAGTTTGTTAGCTAGAAGATCCATAAAATCAATGCATATCTCCAAGGGTTAGCTCCCCGTATCAGAGTCGAGGTGCAGTCCCACCAACCCAATACCAAGATGGAGTAAGAAGAAGTCCAAAGAACTTAAGAAGAGGTGGGAAGGAATTGTAAAGGGCCAATCTAGTTGACCCATGTGGAAGGAAACAGAGGAAAGGAAGCATCATGAGAGATCACCCACTTCACAAACGTTTGCAAGGATCAACGAAGCTAGTAGAAGGAAATATTGTATGTTAGAATAAAGAGGTTTAGGAAAACGTCTCATAGGAATGATTATGTAATGTTTGAAAAAGGGAATTGGAAACCCTTAAAAATGTATTCAACATTATTATATATAAAGATCTACTTTGAATACATGTAGTAATAGACCAATAATTATAGAAATCCTTCAAGAAATCCACACCAATATTAAGATAAAAGAATTAAGGTGTGTTTGGTTGGCAGGAAGGGAATGAAATTCGAGGGAAAAGGATTCCAATTCCATCGAATTCATATGTTTGGTTGGACATAGAGGGGGAAGGATTCCTAAATAAAATAAACTTCCATTATATGGAGGAAAGTGATTTCCTTTCAAAGTTGGAGGGAAAACATTCATTCTCATCAAGGAAAGTGATAGATTACAAAAATACCCCTTGTATATATAAGAAACCCCACCACCATTACCATCACCGACCACCACCATCGCCACCGTTGCCACCGCCATGAACACCACCACTGCCGCCACCACTGATCACCGCCGCCACCGCTGCTGCCTCCACCCACCACCATCGTCGTTGCCGCCACCACTCATCACTACCACCATCACTGCCACCACCACTACCACTACCATCACCCACCACTACCCCATCCAATGACATTACTACGACCTCCGTCATCACCTTACACCACTACCATTGTCACCACCAACATCGCCGCTGCCACCACCACCACCACCATCGCCGCCACAACTACCACCATTAACAACACTACCGCCACCACCACTATCATCACCTACCATTACTACCACCACCACCAACGTCACCACTACCATCATCAACGCTGCCATCACCACCTTCGCTACCAACCTATCACTACAGCCACTAGCAGCCACTGCCATTACCACCACCATCATTATCATCATCATCATCACTAGTTGTCACCGGTACCATCACCACCACCACTACAATCAATACCACTGCTACCATCACCACCACCGTTGCCACCAACATTTACGTCACCCACCACTGTCGCCGCCACCGTCACTACCACCGACCATAAACGCAACCACCATCACTGTCGTCACCACCGCTGCCACCTCCCCTACTACCACTACCACCGCTGCTAAAATTTTACTTTTTTATAATTTATATAATGTATCTTTATACATAAGTTAGAAAACAAGGTAAAATTAAGCAAAATAGAGAAAATGGAAAGTCTATCATTTTACATGAACTACAATTCCATTTCCTGTGAACCAAATAAAATCTGGAATTAATTCCAATTCTATTGCCTGCCAACCAAACAACATATAGAATCGGATTCAAATTCTTGATAGATTCCTTTTCCATTTCCAATTCAAATTCCTCCAGTAACATTCTACAAACCAAACAACAACAACACCTTAAACTTCCTATTGGTGTAAAATAAGGATAAGAGCAAATAGGATTTTAGAAGACAAATATTAGACTCTAATGACAAAGTTGAAGAGTTAGAAGGAGGAAACTAAAACGGAAATTTAGTTGTCCCAATAAATAGGAAAAAAGAATCGATTTCCTAATTAAGAAACCAATCTCCCCTGATAAGATTATCATATAGTTCAAATTTTGGGATGAAATTCCTAAAATAAGGGGAGAATATGACAATTCATAATTTACTGTCACCAATCGTCACTAGAGATTTTCATCAACCACCGATGATAATAGTACTTTTCATATTGAAGGAAAAATATAATCAGTTAGATAATAATATGGTAAAAGATGAATGACCAATATATATATATATATATATATATATATATATATATATATATATATATATATATATATATATATATATATATATATCACTTTTAATAATGGTCATTGTATTTGGAAAATGCACAACAAAGTGATCCGAAGGATATACGCATTGTCAAAATCTAACTTCGATCAGAGAAGTTGTGATTTTATAAAAGATAAAATCAACCGCGTTAATAACTATTAACGTCAAAATGGCATGAAGAAATCGATAGATTTTCGAATAACATCAAAAAAAGTAAAATCATAGTACTCCAAGAGATAAGGACCTCGATAGAAAAAAGGTTAAAAATGGAGTTCGTATGAAGGAAATACGATTTTTAGAAAAATATAAAATACGGATTAAAAATAAAAGTTAAAATTTGGCAACGTAACGTTAAGGAAAGTTGTAGTACTAGTAGAGAGCTACACAAATACGTAAAGAGTGTAAGAAACATGATTCATATAAGGAAGATATTAGTTTTTATAAAAGATTGAGGGGTGCACGCCAAGTGTGCGCCATGTTCGATGCACACACCTGACACCTAGATTCGTCGAGATTAACGAGCCGTGGATCATTAGAAGTATGACATGTGGCAAACTTTGGATGGGGCAACAAATCAAGTTCATGTCGCACATGAAATGCACTGCACGCACAACCACTATAAATTGAGTTGCTCACTTTCTGAGTTTCTCACACCCAAAACTTTGTCTATATCTCTCAAGTTTTTTTTGGAAGCACTCCCAATGGCGTGAAGCTTTGGATGCAATAGCTTGGATGATTCAAAATATGCTACTATAGTGAGTACACAACCCTTGTTTCACTGTTTTAAATGTTTTACGTGCGCGAGCGCTCGCACGCGGGGGGGGGGGGGGGGGGGGGGGGGACACATGCTTATCAAAATGCTTTATCAAACTATATTTATTAATAGTTTTATAAACCTTAACACCTTTAGGATAATATAGCTAGAGATATTATACCTAGTTGTAAGCTATAATATTATGCCTAAGATTTATGATGCCCGATACTCTAAGAAGAGATAATACCTAGATGTTATAATGACCAATCCCCTAGGATAACATAGTACGTAGAAGTAATGCTGGTCAAATATAGAGATATGCACCATACATAATCATTACTCTGCCTAAATATCATTTTTTTCATGATAACCATAATTATGGTATATAGATATGTATCGCAAGATAATATATATATATATATATATATATATATATGTATATATGTATATATATATATATATATATATATATATATATATATATGTATATATGTATATATATATATATATATATATATATATATATATATATATATATATATATATATATATAATAGTTATGAGATCTAAAAGATATAATTGTCAAATATAAAATTAAAGGGGTTTATATTATGATAATTATAAGAAATTACTAAGATAAAAGATAAAAGATAAAATACCTAAGGTTAATACGTTAGTGGGATTTTAATATTCATCATTAGCCTCATTAAATTCGGCTACCCTAATACCTATAATCATTAATATTGTGAGAGATAGAAAACTATGCATAGTTCTATATGGGGATTGACTCCCCCACTTGTGATTGCTAGCTACATTTCGAATACGAAAACTTTCTTATTAATCACTGTTCGACCTCCGATGAAGAGTCATGGCAGGGAAATCACTAGTTAGATAGTGTTGATTATTAGGGGTCATGGTAATATATATTACAAACCCCTTAGAGATCATACTACCATTTGGGATGCCTTATAATAGTAGATAAAATATGATTGGACCGTTTGATATTCTGTAAAGATAGTAAATTAGGATTAATAAAACATCCTAAAAGATAAAATACGTTAGGATTAATTAGATATCATACAATGATAGAAAATTAAGATTAATAAAATGTCCTTAAAGATTATAAGATAGGATCATTAGATATCTTGTAATGATTGTAAATTAGGATTATTAAAAGATGCTAAAAGATAATAATATAAGATCGTTAGATATCCTGCAAAGATAGTAAGTTGGGCTTGATAAAATACAACCAAATAAAACTATAAAAACCTGTGGATTCATCAACATCAAGTTGACGTTTTCAAAAATCACATGTGCTCCTAGGATGGAGCAGAGACCATGAAGAAGAAAGGATTATTAGCTTGAAGACATGTATATTTTCGTTTAAATAATATGATTGACACTCTGTGATTTGGGAAATCTATGTACCGTCACCACTCGGCATTTCCGCCATCAGCTAGGAAAGGTGTGACCATCTGTTAAGAGGGCATTGAGTCACCTACTCATGCTGACTGTCTAGCATTTTCTAATCGTTCAAAGTAAGATTGCCTAGTCATGATAAGAAAATTTAGTGTAAGGATTGAGTGTTTATTCTCTAGGTTCATCTTTTCTTACCTGACTTCGTCCTTCAAAGTGTGTTTGTTGTATGCATCAAGTCACATGTTCTGTTGAAACATCAACCGTTACCTAGTGGCTTACCCTGATCGCATTGATATTAGCGTAAGAGATACTTTACATGTCCTTAAATGAAAAAGGGTTATTCATGTCCTTGACCTCTTAGTCTGAGGTATGATATTTTACCATTATGAATTGACTATGGATATATTCCATGATTTTAACTACTCTCTACAAGTCTTCTAATATAAACTTGAAGATTCAGGGAATAATACCATATAGTGTTAAAATTTTGAAACTCTATGACGATGGTTATGCTATGTACCATAGTTTATCACACGCACCAACCTATTCTTGCCCTTAAATTATTCTTAAAAGTTTTATGATTCAATGTAATATGCCAGACATTGATGAGAACTTGAAAAATCTGTTCTGATGGGTATATCATGTAATGTGATATATTACACGCACCTACTTACTCTTGTCATTTTTCTTCTAACAGAAGTGGTTAATGATTTAGTGTATAAAATCATACGCGGATGAGTCTATGCAAAACTATGTAAGTTATTAACTATTGCAACAACACAATAGTATGATACAACAAATCCTATCCTATCCGTTAACTTACTTGATGTTTTCTTTCATTTCAAGTTACTTCCTGTCTTCTTAAAAATATTGAAAAATCAAAAAGAAGGCAATAATTATTGATGTTGTCAAAAAGAGGAAATGTTTAGTTCTACAACATTGTTACTTGATGATTCATTAAATAGAAGACACTCTTAAAAGAAGAAGGCTATACATCAAAGGGGGACCAAAACTCAAATGTTGGTTATTTGAGGGGGAACAAAATCCAAGGGGGAGTAGAAATTAGCATTTTACTTTAGATGTAGTTAGTTCATTTATTACTTCATTCTTTATTAGTTTGTTATTAAAATCATAAAATAAAGGGAGATTGTTGTGATACATATTATAGATTTGATGATGAAGAATATATATACATTATAATTATAGTTTTATTGCTCATTGTAGAAAGTCATTCTTGTCTAAGAAAGTGTCAATAATACACTTCTAAAGATGAAGCTACACTAGCTGAAGCTCTTCTATATGAAGTTGAAGCTGATCAGTGTGACTCCCTGATGTCGATTCCCCTGACCTACATATGATGTGTTGGTGATGATATCCAAATATGGAATTGATCAGATTTACTTGGTGAAGAAGTATGTTGAAGATCTGATCTGATCCATTCCTGAAATACCATATATGCATTTATCATTTAAGAATTAATCTCATCAACTCAAGGATTTGATATAAGCGAAGATCTAGTGAATCTATAGAAGATTTATCTGCTAGGTTTAAACTAGTATTTATACTATCTCTCTCACTAGTTAAGAGTTAATAATTTGTATTGTATTGTATTGTAAGAGTTAGAGTTTCTGTAGAGATAGATTTGAGAGTTGTTGGTGAGTTCTTAGATAGTACTTGTTGCTTTGTGTATCCAGATCTCTTTGTGAGAATCATTCTTAATGAAAACCATATTTATGATAATTATGTGTTAATCGTTATTTCAAATTGTTTTTATATGATCTACGATCCTATAAGAGTGTTATGTTCACATAAGAAACAACTGAATGATGACAAATTAATTGAATGATGAAAAATCAATCAATACAATAGTGCAGTCATTGACTGGTGACAAAGGAATCAATACAATAGTATGTGAGGTAAGGTTTTATGGATTATAAAGAAGAATATGAGTTTTATCTAGGGAGGAATTGTTCATATATGCTTAACATTTAAAGATAAAATCATATTCTTATGTAGAATCCATACAACCTTGCCTAACCTACTATCGTATTGATTGGGTTGTCATCAGTCAATGGTTTCTTATATGAACTCTTGGGTTTTATTCAAAAATAGTCTAAAATAAATAGTCAAAACTATGAGCTTATCAACATAAGCAATTGTATGTTTAAATAAACTAAAACTATTTTACCCACCAATGATCATTTTGCAAAGCTTGGGAAGATTAAAACAACCATAAGATGGAATTACTTGACAATCTTTGATGGCATTGGTTTCTTTTGGCAATTATTGAGGTTGATGAAGATGACATTAAACTCCAAAGAAGAAACTTTATATAATGTATCCACCAAGCAAGAATCAACCGCCAAAAATGCTAGTCTTCACTTGTATATTATTTATTAATAAGCCTTAGAAATATATACCAAATATACCTCCAAAAGAGAAGCAACTAGGACCTTAAACTCCATAGTACACGAGGCAAAGGAGGAGAAGCGAGAAGCCTAAAGTGCTCTTGGTTTTGGGAGGTTAAATAAGAAAGAACTCGTATGGAAGAACTTGATAGTTCGTAAAACCAAATCGCCTTTATATACTAAGAGATATAAAAAGGGTCAAAGCTAGCCATAAAGGAAATCATGGTCTTTTCTTACATGCATGGTGTGAAGTAAAAGAAATATTACACTCTAAATGTATATCTTAATGGGATTTTTTTTCCTTACATGACTCCAAGTCAAAGGGTGGAGTGTGATTTACTTAACCCATACTAACTAGTTGGAATGCATTTTAATGGTTACTTAACCCATACTAACTATGTCAAATAATAAGATTTTTCTATAGGTAAGTGGGTAAAAAATGACCGAGTTGAACTTTTTAACCGATAACCAAAACTTTTTTGTTAACAAAGTAACACGTCGACTTTTTCCTAAAGTGAATTAAAATATTAGGAATTTTAGATTCCCCTATATTTAATATAACTTTTTTTTATAAATTGGATCTCTAGAATGTGACATAAAAAAAAGATTGATTACGTTGTCTTTAAAGTCATGTGACTTTTTCTTAACTTTTGTAAAACAATTCTTTAGAAAATTATAAATAATATTAAAATTCAAATTTGGGTATGTGAGTGTAGGACTGTACATTATTTGGTTATAAACGAATTGTTCAATATGACAATTTAGAAATCACTATTTGGTTTGGATGTTCAAAATTTTAGATTGATTTTAAGCTAGCTAAAGTAGATATTCAATTGTGAAACGACCCAAAATACAACCCAAAATTTTTTGTTTTAATATTAGTAAAAATCACATCATCGAATGTCATATATAATAAGAACCATGGAAAGAGTAACTCAAAAGTCATAGTAACTGTGTCAAAATAAAAACTGTATCAGTCATATCAAAATATCTGAATAAAACTCCCAAGATAAACTTGAAACTGTGGTGTGTGCGATGCCATCAACCCGAGCTCTTCCCTTTGCTAGCGGAAATACCTGAAACCAAAAACTGAAACTGTAAGCACGAAGCTTAGTGAGCTCCCCCAAACTACCACATACAATACAATAACATATAAACAACTATTAGGCCTTGCCCACAACATCGAACCGAAGTCCGGAACTGCATCGGACCGAAGTCCGGAACTAACCAGGGCCTTGCCTTCTGCATCAGACCGAAGTCCGGAAACGGCATGGGACCAAATTCCGGAATAGATTGGGACCCCGTCCCCAGCATCAGACTGAAGTCCGGAACTAACTGCATCAGACCGAAGTCCAGAACTGACTGGGACCTTATCCCCTGCATCGGACTGAATTCCAGAAACTGACTAAACAAAGCATAGCATAAACATATCAACTAGCATGAACACATATATTGCATACTGCATCGGACCAAAGTTCGGAACACATAATACAAGACTTGCTTGAGTCACAATGACATCAAGCACACTGAACTATTGCATCACACCGAAGTCCGAAACTACTGCTAACTAGGCGGGCCGGCATTGTGGCCGTAGACCCGTTCCTACTGGAAGGAAAACTCACCTCGTATCGCTGGCTGCTGAGATACTGACTCTAAAACTGGCTGACTGCTACTACGGAACTCTCTGGCTACAAATCCCAAAAACACTAGATCAGGTATTGATAACTGTCCTCAGGGTAAAATGACTATTTTACCCCTGGTCAAAGTCAACTTCCTGGTCAAAGTCAACTTTTAGTTGACCGGAATCACCGAGTCAGGGCATAGACTCGCCGAGTCCCTCCATCACTAGATCTGAACTCCAACTCACTGAGTCCATTCCCACCCACTGATTCACCCCAAACTCTCAAATCGGGGAAAAATTGGGGACTCGCGACTCGACTCGTCGATTCTGAAGTACAACTCGCCGAGTCCCAAGCATGTCATTACTATACAGTCGATTTTGCTCGATTCCAATGCATCTAATTCATAGATCTGGGTTCCTAGGACTGATTTCACACGTAAAGTTTCTAACTTTACGTTCATGCATGCTCATAAGAAGCTAAAATGTCCAATAAGGAGCTAAAATATGAGATCTAGGTTTGGAATTGGTGTTTAGCTCAATAAAGGTGCCAACCTTGAGCTTAAAGTGTCCTGAAATGCTTGGATCTGAAACCCATTCATCTTAACTACCCTTAAAAGATCCAAAGTCTAGAAAATGGCTAAAAACAACACTAGCAAGCTTTTAAGGAGATCTACATGATGACAAGCAAAGATTTGTGCTTTATACCTTAATGGAAACTGGAATGACACAATAAACTCAGATCTTGTTTGCTCCTTTTGAAAATCCCTCTTCTCTCTTCTTCTTCTAACTTCAAAATACACCAAAAATCATTCACCAAATGAGAAATTGTCCAAGAATGCTAAGAGGGAGGCTAGGGTTTAGTAAGGGACGTTCTGAGGGTGATGAAGGTTGGTTTGGGGCGCATAATGTTGTTTAAATAGGGTGCAAACCCTTGAAATTAGGGTTTCATCCAGACTGGCAGACTCGTCGAGTCCAAGAATATGGACTCGTCGAGTAGCCAACTTAAGACGCGTGCAAAACCCGTCTCTACTTGAAGAGTTGGGCTACAGACTCGTCGAGTACCCCTTAAGAATTGAAAATTACTTTATTTAAATCACGTACTAGAAATGGGGCGTTACAACTCTCCCCGCCCTCGAAGTCTGTTGCTGCTGAATCGGAGAATAACTCTGGATAATGCTCCCGCATCTCCTCATCGGTCTCCCACATCCACTTTGACCCCTTTCGGTGCTGCCACTGCACCTTCACTAACTGAACCACCTTTTTCCTCAAGGTCTTCGTCTTTTGAGCTAAGATCTCAACTGGTCTCTCGATATAATTCAGGCTGCTATCAACCTGAATATCCTCCAAGGGTACAATTGCTAACTCATCCACTAAACACTTCTTGAACTGAGAAACATGGAAAGTGTTGTGGATCTGGCTAAGCTCTGTTGGGAGATCCAATCGGTAAGCAGCCCGACCCACCCGGGCCAAAACCCTAAAAGGACCAATAAATCTGGGGCCCAACTTGCCCCGCTTCCGGAACCTGATAACACCCTTCCAGGGTGATACCTTCATAAGGACCATGTCCCCCACCTAAAACTCCAAGTCCGAACGCCTCTTGTGATGTAACACTTTTGTCGAATCTGGATAATTTGCAGTCTGCTACGAACCTGCTGGATCAACTATGTGGTCTTGAGCACCACCTCAGTGCTCCCGGTGACTCGCTAACCGACCGCGCCCCAACAAATCGGGGTCCTACACTTCCTCCCGTAGAGCATCTCAAAAGGAGGGCGATCAATACTAGCGTGGTAACTGTTGTTATACAGAAATTCTGCTAATGGAAGATATGTATCCCAACAGCTATCGAAATCTAGGACACATGCCCGAAGCATGTCCTCGAGAGTCTAAATCGTCCTCTCACTCTGCACGTCCACTTGAGGGTGGAAAGTGGTGCTAAAATGAAGATGAGTCCCCATCTCGTCATGAAACCGCTTCTAAAACCTGGAAGTGAATCAGACGTCTCGATCTGATACTACTTATATAGGCACTCCATGTTGTGCCACTACCTCGCGCACATAAATATCGACTAGCTTCTCAGTTAATATACTCTCCTAGATCGGTATGAAATGCATGCTCATGGTCAGCCGATCCACCACGGCCCAAATCGATTCAACTCCACGTGCGCTCCTGGGGAGCTTAGTGATGAAATCCATAGTAATATCCTCCCATTTCCACATGGGAATATCTAATGGCTGCATCTTGCCGTGGGGCCTCTGGTGCTTTGCCTTGACCTTCCTACAGGTCAGGCCTCTCTCCACGTACCAAGCTACGTCCCGCTTCATGCAGGGCCACCAATAATCGGGTCGGAGATCTCTATACATCTTCGTCGCCCCTGGGTGGATGGAGAAACGAGACTTATGAGCCTCGTCCATCAACACCTGCCATACTCCGCCCCAGTATGGTACCCATACCCCCCATGAAGGGTCAATAATCCTCGACTGTCATAGTCAAAAGAAGCTACTCGACCCACAATCCTCTCACACTTCTGCCTCTCCTTCTTCAGGCCCTCAACCTGAGCCTCTCTAATTTGCTCCAACAAGGGAGTAATGTGACATCCCCAAAATCTCGGCCAGAAAAGACCGATTTTCATTTATGCTTTTAAAATATTTTTAGAGTAAATCCTTTTGATTTGAAAGAGTTGCGGAATTTATTCCCAAAAACAAAACATGATAAAACAATGTTTACCAAAGCATTTCATAAAAGAAATGTATTTTCATTATAATCAAAACTCGGGGTGTCATGTTCCGATACAGACCAATAAGCATAAACGATAACATTACAAGTCATTCAACAAATATAAACATATGCAGACTTGTAAACAAAACAACTTGATGGTTCATCCATCTCATGCCCTTGCGCCACATCCTGTAATACAAATAAAACTGAGTGGATCAGGCTTGGGAGCCTGGTGAGCATATAGGGTTTTCAACCTACAATAAAAAATCATATTTAATTTTCACCAACCAACAATAACCCAATTACCCATTCCCGTTATTCTCACTTTAATGTTCCTAAGACAACTAACATAAGGGACCTAGTCTAAGAATATTTCATCGGGGCGACAACACATGCTTCGGGGGTACCTCAGCAATATAAGTCAAATAAGGCAACCATGAGGGGGATGGAGTACAGCGAATGAACACCCAAGTTCATTAACACCTACAGGTGGCGAACCTGCTAATGTTTCCCCAAGACTATCTAGAAAAGTATGTGGTCGTCATCTAAACTCCGCTAGATGACTAGATCAACCAACAACGAGGCCTCTCATCTGTTTATTACACACCAACTATCTACCCATGTTCTACCCAACATATTAGTAGATAAAAATATACATTTTATACATAGATAAAAACCTGTATAACATGCTTTAATCAACACATATTTCAGATAACAGATGAGGCACACACACACAACACATATCTCATAGAGAATAAATCATATCTATGAGTTAGAAGAAAGTGAATACACATTCACACATATAAGCAACAATATACTTAATACACTCAAACCATACTTGTATTATTATCGTATTTATGAAAGGTAGTATACACTCACTTGATCAGAAGATGATCGGACAGCACTACGGCTTGCAAAAGTAGTAATCCTCAGCAGATCTGGAAGATCTCTTCAAAAATCGAACTTCTCGCGGGCAGAGCTTCGGCTCGGGAACCGCACTTCTCGGGATCTTAGGGATCTCAGGACTTGCCTCGGGGCTCGAGAATAATACCAGGGCTTCGGGATATTTCTGGCATGCAAAACGATGCAAAACGAGATAGAGAAGAGAGAAAATTGGCAATTGCGTCGGCTGCCCTCGCATCGTATTTATAGGAGGCTGGAGCCTCGGAGTACGCGGGGCGTACAGGCCTCCGAAATCATCACTGCATGCGTCATCCGAAGTGTCGACACTCTTCGGTGTACGCGGGGTGTACTTCGGATGAGTCCGATGACTCGCCCTTCGGATAATACCGGAATTTATAATTAAAAATAAATACAATGTATTTAATAAACCTCGGAAATTCATATCTTCTTCATACGAACTCCGTTTTCGACGTTCTTTATATCCACGCGACGTTGAGACTACACTCTACAACTTTCGTTTAGACTCCGTCGGCTAATTTTGAATTTATTTTTAATATTTATTTTTAATAGGCCAGGACAGAAACTTTCGTTATAAATTCATAACTTCTTCGTTTGACGTCCGTTCTCGCCTAACTTTTTATCGCTTCGATACCAACAATGAGATCTTCGATTCTCATTTAGATTGCTTCGGCTAAAAACTGCTCGATCTCAAATCGAGTATTTCAGGCTGCACACTGCTAAGCCGAAACTTCGATAAATCATAACTTCCTCATACGAAGTCAGATTTGGGCGTTCTATATATATTCGGAAACCTCGTTTCAACTACTACAACATTAACCAAAGATATTAAGTTTATTTTACACTTAAATTTTGACGCTTATTTTTATTCTTAATTAATCAAACCACATAATTAAGCAATTAAGCACAAAACACACAATACTTAAATAATACATTCTTATTATTTCAAAACGGGTTACAAAGGTTATCCTAGACTATTACATTGCTAAAAATGGCAAGCCCGGGAACACAGGTGTTACAATTCTCTCCACCTTAGAATGATTACGTCCCCGGAATCACACATCAACAAACAAATGCGGATAGCGACTCAACATGTCACTCTCCGTCTCCCAGGTGAGATTCGGCCAATTCGTGTGTTTCCATCGGACAAGCACTAACCCAACCATTTTGCGTCGCAACTTCTTAGTCTTTCGGTCAACAATTGCCTCTGGTTCTTCAATCAACCTTTTGTTCTAATCAATTCTCAATTCAGAAATTGGAATTATATCGGGAACTTATCCCGTGAACTTCCTCAAATAACACACATGAAAAGTGTTGTGAATTCCATTCAGTTCTTCGGGTAATTTGAGCTTGTAAGCTTGGTTCCCAATCCTCTGAAGAACTTTAAACGGTCAAATAAACCTTGGACTCAACTTTCCCCTTTTACCAAATCTTATAAGTCCCTTCCACGGCGAGACTTTAAGCAAAACCGAATCTCCAACCTCAAAAGTCATCGGTCTTCGCTTTTTGTCAGCATAGCTCTTTTGACGATCTTGAGCTGCTAACATTCTTTCCCTAATTATTTTCAACTTTTCAGCAGTTTGACGAACCATCTCCGGTCCCATAAACTGCTTTTCCTCAGCCTCAAGCCAACAAGACGGCGTACGACACTTCTGTCCATACAAAGCTTGATAAGGTGCCATCTTAATGCTCAAGTGAAAACTATTATTATAGGAAAATTCTACCAACGGTAAATGTTCATACCAATTACCTAGGAATTCCAAGGTACATGCTCTTAGCATATCTTCAAGTGTTTGTATCGTTCTTTCACTCTGACCATCAGTCTGCGCATGGTAAGCTGTACTTAAACACAACTTGGTACCCATTTCCTCTTGTAGACTTTTCCAAAACCTTGAGGTGAAACGGCTATCAAGATCCGATACAATCGTTAACGGAACACCGTGAAGCCTCACAATTTCCTTCACATAAGAATTCGCAAGCTTTTCCATAGACCATTTCTCCTTGGCTGCTATGAAATGCGCACTCTTAGTGAATCGATCAACGACCACCCAAATCATGTCGTGACCATTCTTTGTTCTGGGCAGTTTAGTGACAAAATCCATAGCAATGTCTTCCCACTTACCCATAGGCACAGGCAATGGTTCTAAACTCCCGTACGGTTTTTGATGTTGTGTCTTTACTCTCGCACAAGTCACACACTCAGCCACATACTTTGCAACATCAAGCTTCATCGTCGGCCACCAATAGTAGGGTTTTAGGTCCCTATACATTTTAGTGCTACCCGGATGAATTGAGTACATGGTTTTGTGAGCTTCTTCCATCAGAAGATCCCTAATTCCTCCTGACTTAGGTACCAAATACGATCTTGGAATACCTTCATTCCATGACCGTTTGTACCAAACACCAACGTTTTACCCAAACGTTCCTCCTTTCGGTCATTTTTCTTAGAAGCTTCCTCTTGAGCTTTCTTTATACTTTCCTTAATGGTCGAGATAACTTCAATTCTCAACGCTCTTGGCCTCTTCCTTTCAAGATTGACTTTCCGACTAAGAGCATCAGCAACAACATTAGCTTTACCGGGATGGTAAAGTATCTCGCAGTCGTAGTCTTTAAGTAATTCTAGCCAGCGTCGTTGCCTCATACTCAATTCTTTCTGATTAAAGAGATATTGGAGACTCTTATGATCAGTAAAAAGTTTGCACTTCGTGCCATAGAGGTAATGCCTCCATATTTTCAGAGCGAAAACTACCGCTGCCAACTCCAAATCATGAGTCGGGTAATTCTTTTCATGCTCCTTCAGCTGTCGAGACGCATATGCTATCACCTTTTCTCTTTGGGTCAAAACACAACCCAATCCAACCCCAGACACATCGCTATAAACAACAAAGTCTTCAAATCCATCGGGTAGAGAAAGTATCGGTGCCTCGAATAGCTTCTTCTTTAACTTCTCGAATGCTTCTTTATGTTTATCACTCCAAGCATAAGTAGCTCCTTTGTGGGTCAAAGCTGTTAATGGAGTAGCAATCGAAGAAAAGCCTTGGATAAACCTGCGGTAATATCCGGATAATCCCAAAAAGCTTCGAATCTCCGTGGGACTTTTCGGTTGTTCCCACTTCATCACAACTTCAATCTTTGCTGGATCAACCATTATCCCTTCTTGGTTGACCACGTGACCTAAGAATTGGACTTCACGAATCCAAAAATCACATTTGGAGAACTTTGCATACAACTTCTCCTACTTCAAAACTTCTAACACTTCTCGCAAGTGGCTGCCATGCTCCTCCTGGCTTTTCGAGTAAATCAGAATGTCGTCTATGAACACTATCACGGATTTATCAAGGAACGGATTACAAACCCTATTCATCAAATCCATGAACGCTGTCGGAGCATTGGTTAGTCCAAACGACATAACCAAGAACTCGTAGTGTCTATATCTAGTTCTGAATGCAGTCTTCTCGATATCTTGCTCTCTTACTTTTAGCTGATGATATCCTGACCTAAGATCGATCTTCGAGAAATAGCTCGAACCTTGCAATTGATCAAACAGGTCATTAATCCTCGGCAACGGATATCTATTCTTTATTGTTGCCTTGTTCAGCTCTCTGTAATCGATGCACATTCTCATACTTCCATCTTTCTTCTTCACAAATAACACCGGAGCTCCCCAGGGTGATGAACTAGGTCTAATGAAACCTTTGTCCAATAACTCCTGAAGTTGCATCATCAGCTCCTTCATCTCCGTCGGTGCTAATCGATAAGGTGCTTTTGCTATTGGTGTGGTTCCTGGTAACAAGTCTATTCTGAACTCCACTTGTCGATCAGGCGGTAATCCAGGAAGATCTTCGGTAAATACTTCCGGATACTCACACACCACTGGAATGCTCTGCATCACCTTCTTTTCCTTCTTAGCATCAATCACGAATGCTAAATATGATGTACACCCCTTGGTCAAACACTTTCTAGCTTTCATTAGGGAAATGACTCCAGAATTCACTCTGCGTTTGTCCCCATACACCATAAATGAATCTTTACTATCTTCTTCTTGCATAAAATTTCGGCATCATTGGCGCTAAGCCAATCCATTCCCAACACGATGTCAAAATCATTTAGTTCGATAGGCAATAATTCCTCATGAAACTTATTCCCATTAAGGTCGATTAAGATGTTTTTCATACGATGGCTAATAGGTGCAAACTTGCCACTAGCCACTTCGACTAATAAAGCATTATCTAGTCTATCAACAGGCAAAGCTAGCTTTCTACCAAACTCATGCGAAATAAAGGAGTAGTTTGCTCCAGAATCTAACAAAATTTGAGCAGGTAATTCGTTTCCGAGAAAGGTACCTGAAGCGACATCAGCTTCATCTTTCGCGGCCTCAAGTGTCATCTGGAAGGCTCTCGCCTTCGGCTTTGGTGGAATGTTGGGCATAGCTGCCTCCTTCTTCTTCGGACAGTCCTTCAAAATATGCCCCTCTTCATTACAACCAAAACACATCCTTTTGTTGTTCGGACATTCATTGGCAAAATGTCCAACCTTTCCACAATTGTAGCAGGTTACATCCTCGCTACATTTCCCAAAATGCTTTTTCTTACACTTATCACACCACTTCGCTTCGCCTCCCTTTCCTCCAAACTTTTTCGAATAAGATTTCGAAAATTTGCCTTTCTTACCGGAACCAGATGTTCCCTCAAACTTTCTTTTCTCACCAAACTCAATCTTGTCGGTGGTTCTTCACTTAATCATGTTCTCAACAGACTTGACAGCCCAGATAGCTGCCTCTAGAGTAAGTGCCTGACGTACTGGCACCTCGTACTCCCATGGGAGTCCCTTCGCATACCGATCGACCTTTGTCAGCTCATCTGGAACGATGCGCAAAGCAAACTCCATCTTATCGGTGAAGTTATTGGTGTATTCATCAACTGACATGCTGCCTTTCGTCAATGTCAGAAACTTGTTCTCTAGTTCCAACAGATTTTGAGCCGAGCAGAACTTGCGCTTGAACGGCACCAAGAATTCTGCCCATGACAATTGCAGTGGCTCATTAGGGCTTAAAGTCTTCCCTAGAGTGTTTCACCAACGAACGGCTCCACCTCGGAACTGACGCACTGCATAGATAGTCTGCAACTTACCTCTGCAGCAACAAGTTATAAAGGCTAACTCCATTTCAGAGATCCAATCCATAACCCCAATCGGATCCTCCTTTCCATTGAAGGTCGATGGTTTGCAAGTGAAAAAGTCCTTGTACTTGCATCCCATTCCATCATTCCTTCCATCATGGTTATCTTGCCTAACTATCGGTGGGTTGGCTTGACCAACAGACCCACTGAAGTTTCCACCTTCCGAGTGCCCTTCATTTAATTCAGGCTCTTCCACACGAATTGACAGTTCTTCACGATTCTGTTGAAGCAACCGTCTAGTTTCATCCATCTGACGATCCAACATCGTCTGAATCATCAATTGCACACCATCCATTGTTATTGGCTCAGGTGCTGCTGCTACGACAGGTATTTGTTCAATCACTGGTGGTTGATTCCTGTTTTCGTCAGCATTTCCAACTCCACTTCTTGTTCTCACGATTTTGATCTACACACCGAATAAGGTGAAATTAGATCCTCAATCACGATAGATATTCAAATCATCCTTATCACTCCGAAACGTTTACATGCTAGTTCTAATATCGTAGACATACGCTTAGAATCCTACAACATAAGGTTTCTAGATCCGGTCGGCAACAATCCATAGATCTGAACAAATAATATCATATATGGCAACATATAACATTTAGCACATAAAGCATTTTAGGCAACTTCCCTAAAATAAACTAGTGTTCGTGTCTAAAACACAATAGACACACATCTCAAAATTCCACTTAGCATTCTAAGTTTAAGTCTAGAAATCCTGCAAATTCCTAGTTCGCTTAAACTAATGCTCTGATACCAACTGTGACATCCCCAAAATCTCGGCTAAAAACCGTTCGATCTCAAATCGAGTATTTCAGGCTGCACACTGCTAAGCCGAAACTTCGATAAATCATAACTTCCTCATACGAAGTCAGATTTGGGCGTTTTATATATATATTCGGAAACCTCGTTTCAACTACTACAACATTAACCAAAGATATTAAGTTTATTTTACACTTAAATTTTGACGCTTATTTTTATTCTTAATTAATCAAACCACATAATTAAGCAATTAAGCACAAAACACACAATACTTAAATAATACATTCTTATTATTTCAAAACGGGTTACAAAGGTTAACCTAGACTATTACATTGCTAAAAATGGCAAGCCCGGAAACACAGGCATTACAAGTAATCACTGTCTTCCTCAACCAAATATCTCTGATCGGGGCTGCAACCGCCTTGCGGCTCAGCGCGTCGGCCACTATATTGGCCTTACCTGGATGCTAAAGGATCTCACAATCATAATCCTTTACCACATCTAACCATCTGCGCTGCCTCATGTTCAAATTTGGCTGATCCATGAGCTACCTCAAACTTTTGTGATATGTGTAAATGGTACAACGGACCCCATAGAGGTAATGTCTCCAAATCTTGAGGGGAAACACCAGTGCCTCCAGCTTTAAATCGTGTGTCGGATAGTTAGCCTCGTGTGGCTGCAACTGTCTAGAGGCATAAGCTATCACATGCCCTCACTGCATCAACATTTTTGCCATCCCTGTGATTGAAGCATCACAATAGACTACAAAGTCATCCACTCCCTCTGGTAGGGTAAGAATCGATACCTCACACAACCGCTGTCTAAGGGTCTCAAATGATTCCTACTGCTCAGGCCCCCAACGAAACACTACCGACTTCCTAGTTAGTTGGGTGAGCGAAACTGCTATCTTGGAGAAATCCTAAATGAATCTCCTGTAGTACCCTGCCAAACCTAGGATGCTCCAAATCTCATATGGAGACCTCGGGACCTCCCACTGCATCACAACCTCTATCTTGGCAAGGTGCCCAAGGAACTGCACTTCGAGCAACCAGAACTCACACTTGGAGAACTTCGCGAAAAGTCTCTCCCTCCTCAAAGTTTCTAGCACCTCCCTCAGGTGCTCCTTGTGCTGCTCCTGAGTCTTGGAATAGGCCAAGATTGTTGGATTAGTGTCTAAGTCCATAACTATTTTGGTATGTAGTTGACCCGATGGTGCATGGTCCTTTTGGGTTCCCTTCACCAAAGCAATTTGATAGGATGAATTATGGAGAGAAAGGATTAAATATGATTTATTAATATATTATGAGAATAATATATTAAAGGAGAAATCATATTGTTTGATTAAAATTAGTCAAGAATTAATTGATAATTAATTTTGTGACTAAAAGAGATTAATTAAACTTAAGGGACTGGAATTGTAATTATATGATAATTGCAATTGGGCTATGGATTACCTTATAATATAAGGTTCAACGAATTCTATGGGGAAACCCATAGGAAATCATCCAAGGCTTATTAAGGAAGGATTCCATGGGTTGCTTAGGGCTTAAGCATCCAAATTAGGGTTTCCTTGTTAGATAACCCTAATAGCCTCACTATTTAAGGACCCCTTGGGCACCAAAAACGTGGGCAACTGAATCCTTAGGGTTTCTACACGTTTTTGGGTGTTTCTTCTCTTCTCTTCTTCATCCTCTTGCTCTTGGTGTTTGTGAACCGTTAGAGGAGTGACATTTGTCACTCTAAGCTTTCTAAAGTCATTACAAGGAGGATTTGAGATTGTTATTGCTACATAACAATCAAGGTAATATCTTAAACCCATTGTTATGTTAATATTGATTATCATATGCTAGATCTAGGGTTTATAGTCTTGGATGAATTGCATGTACAATAGAGAAACCTAGATCCAAGCATTAGGGTTTGTATGAGCACATAGGATGTTCTTATGACTAAAACTCATAAGTGGTATCAGAGCCTAGATTGGTTTCTATTGTATTGATGCCTTGTTAACTTGTTCATGCTTGAAAAAATTCGATTTTATGAGTCTGCCTGATGAACTGGGCGAGTCCCATTGTGGACTCGGCGAGTAGCCCTCAACTCAGCGAGTCCATAGAGGAACTCGGCGAGTTCGAGCATCAGAAAGAGGGGATTTCGGGATTTCTTGCTGTTTTACTCATGGATACTTTCCTTATCTGTTTTAGGTCATTAAAATCTGATTTTAAACATATTTATGAGTATTTCCTTGATTAAACAAAAGATAATTACCAATTGATTAGATAATAACTTCCTTATATGATTAAAGATTGATTATTTGTATTAATTGGGTAATTTATCTTGCAAGAAATTTAAATTAGGTCAAATATAGATAATGACAAAATTATTTGTTTAATTTATATTATTTGTTTATTTGATCCTTGTTGTGAAAAAGTTTCAATTTTCCCCTTTTAGGTTTTATAGTTTAAATTTGAGCTTAAAAGTTTTGTTTTTGAAATTTAAATAGTTGAAACCCTAATGTTTTGAAATGCTTCAAAACTTGCCCTCAAGATTTGGAATTTAAAAGTTGATTAAAAGTTTAATTTAGGAATGTTAAATTCTAAAACCCTAGTATTGTTTTGAAAAGTTCAAATCACACCCTTATGATTTTATTAATTAATTAAAGTGTATAATTAAAAGAGGTTTAATAAATCCATAAAGTTTTGGTTCACAATTTAATTGAAGTAACAGTATAATTGTTAAATTTGACCACCTAGTATATTAAAAGTGTAAAATACACCCTATACTATATATAACATTAAAAGTCTAACATTATATATGTGTATGAGTAAAAGTCAGTCTTATCGTTAGTAGGCCTCATTCACGAAGCTGGTCTATAAGGGGTGTTTAAGGAAATTGCCTATAAAATGGCGATTGAATGGGTATCCACTCTTACCCACCGCACTCTTGACTAGTGGAGGGTCGTTAGCTGAACGGGTAGGATAGGACAGAAACCTTCCATTATAAGTATAATGAAGTACAAAAGTAACTAAATGTTTTACAAAATTCCCAATCTTAGTTACTTTAGGAAAAAGTGAATTGATTCAATTCCATGAAATTACACTTTGTACCCTTGCGAAGACATTATTGGAGCGTGTATGGTTAACCGGCACACTAAATGGGTCTAAGCAAAGGTAGAAAAGGGTGACTCAATGTTTGTCATAGTTCCGTGGAGCATGTGTGGTTAACCAGCACATCGAATAAGTGACTGTAACATGTGGGGGCACCATGTAGATTTGCATGGTTATTCACACCCGGTTTGTGATCCTCGGCATCCCAGTCACAAACTAGAAGGGCATATCAAGATTTAAACATGCCATTGAAAGGTTTAATGAATCTCAAAAGATCTAGGAATTTTCAATAGATTTAAAACTTAAACTGTTTTTTGTTTTTCATGGTGGAAAATTAGTGAATCGTCATTCACTTACCTTCAAATATTCTGCAACTAGATTATGGCATCCCTTTTCTAGGTTGTAGCGTATTGTATTGGGTCCTAGCCTTAATATCTCATTTGGGTGATTTATTAAGGACTCAATCAATCAACTAACTTGAATTTATTTTTCTCCCGTTTTGTAAATGTCAAAGTACGACAACTATGGTCTTCCCAAATCCCATGGAACAAGCATTCCACATGAAGATGATATTCCACAATTCAATTGAGGAACAAGAGATCATGCTTCACTTCCTCCACCTCCTCCAATTATTCTCCCTAACCCACAAGATCGAAGAATTGAAAGGTTCAATGTCACTAAAGCCCTATTGGAAATGAAACATGAAGATGGTAAACCCGTGTGTGCCCACGTTCTAGGAATGAAATCACACATCGATAGATTGATAATGATGGGTGCGTCATTCCCTGATAAGTTGGCTATGAAATGGGTTCTACAGTCACTCCCTGAATCATATAATGAGTTCAAAAGAAAGTATTATATGATGGATCATGACGAAAACCTCATTGACCTAACTTACATGCTCATTGCTGCTGAATCAGATATGATTTGGCAAAACAATGGAGCATATTTGTTGGGAAAGTCAACCAACCATGCTTCCGAGGATGTTCTAGGAGAACCGACCTGCGTTTGCTGCCAAAAGAAAGGGCGTTGGATACAAGTCTTCCCTAAGAGCCTGAAGAGTCCAGAAGATGGGAGAGTCAAAGAGTATGGATGTGCTTCAGGTAAAATCCACTATCTAACTCCATTAAGTTCCTATTCGTTGATTCTTAATACATGATGTGATAAAATTGCATTTGAATGTTTTACAAGATCAGTGAAAAGAGAGGAAGCTTAATGAAAGAGCAAGATGAGTCTAATCACGAAGAAATGGATCTCGATCGCATGGATTTGAAGATTAGATTTTGAGCTTAGAAAGTTATGATAGAGTTGTTAGCAATTTTTTTTTCTTTTGACTACATAGTTTTCAGTTGATTTTGCATTGTAAGGACAAATGTTTTCCGCTAGTTTTATGAATAAAATATGTTTTGGTTTGACTCATTTATTTATTTCCTTGCAATGAAATCGTTATGAAAAATTGATGTTCGCATATTTCTACAACAAATGGATATCATGTTATTTATGGAAATGTCAAGAATTTACCAAATAGGGAGAGTTTCTCATCGCCTAAGTTTCAATTGGACACAAACTTGGAATCATACAAATTGGTTGCATGATGAATGAGAAATTTCATATTTGGAAATTAGACTAATTCGTTGACAAAGTGTCAAGTGAAGGACTAGGAGATCGAGTACACAAAGTTGTGTGTTGATCAAGTCCACCACAAGAGTAACAAAGATATTAGTCATGGTTTACTAAAGGTTTAGTAAATATGATTATACTTATAAGAATAAGTGTAATTCTGAATTGATTGAAAGAGTTTAAATAAATAGCAGAACAAATAAGAAGAATCAAGTAGGTAGGAAGATAAAAGTTTCTCTATTCTAAGAAGAAGGGAGAGTACCTTTTATGCTTTATGATATGTCTTAATGATTAAGAACCATATCTCAATTGATCCTCTAAGTAAATCTTAGTACAATTGTATGTCTAAGAAGAGGAATCAAGAATTGAAGAAATGGTTAAATCAAGAAGTCAATCATACTTCATTCCAAAACAAGTCTTAGAGTTAAGATTGTGACATTGAGTGACAAGTCTTAAGAAGGTTTATAACATTCATCAAATGTGGAATTGAAAAAAGTTTTATTCTCGCACATTTGAAATTGGAAAGTTGTGATGTCTTTAATAAGACAAAGACCAACTAGGACCAATTTTGTGAAGTGTTTTTGTCTTGATAAAAGCTACACTAACTCTTGAATATTTGTTTGTCGAGAAATGTTTATTGACAAGAGAATCTTATATGTCAAGGAGTCAGTGGGAGTCTTAATGGTCTTGAAAAGTTTAAGAACTAATCAAGAATAAACCTTATCGATCATCACTAGCACACGACTTGAGGTGTACAACCTATCGTGTTGACATTATCTTGTTTCTGTGCCGTTCCAATTGAGTTAATTATGCATGTGAGCCTTATGAGTTCTCATTTGAATGCATAAAAGGCAAGGACCTTGATCAATGAAAAGTACATTGATAGGAAAGGGTGAGCTGCTTGACTACTTGGAAGACATGGTGGGCAGCCGTGTTACCATAAGGCAAGAAATCAGGATTGAGAAGGCTCGGTCCATATGAGTTTGAATTTGTCATAAACTTTGGTTTTAACAAATTCACATGGATAGGAACACATACACCATTAAAAATCGAAGTGTCATAATATTTCCTCCTTCATTAAAATGACTGTGAGGAAATGCTTTCACTAAGGAAGATGTTAAGAAGATAGTGATTGTGAAATTGTGAACCTATCTCTCTAGAAGTATCCCAGGAAAATCCTCCGGGAATAAGTCCGGGTAGTCTCGCACTACCGGAACATCATCGACTGTCGCCTTGCCCTTCTCCTGGGCATCTCAAACATAGGCGACGAACCCCACGCAACCCTGCTAAAAGTAGCGCCTCGCTTTCGCTGCCGAACAAAGAATCGGTCCGCGCCGTGGTCTCTCACCCTGAATCACTAACTCTCCCCCACTAGGAGTGCGAACCCTCACTAACTGCAATTCACAATCAATCATTGCCCCATTGGGGCTCAGCCAATCCATACCTACTATAACCTTGTTCCCTAGCAGAGGAATAGGAACCAGGTCTACCGAAAACTACTCATCGAATAACCGAAGAGAACACCCCTTATGCACTCTCGTGACCCTGACGGTCCTCTCATCACCTATCTCAACCTCAAGTGGACAATCCAGCTCCCCCGGAGCTCTGCTAAACTTCTTGTTAAGCGCAAGCGAAACAAATGATCGGGTAGCCCCCGAATCAAACAAGATTGTAGCTGAAATGCCGTTCACTAACAAATAAAGAGATGAAGGGAAGAGACATACCTATCACCACGTCAGGAGTAGCTCGCGCCTCCTCTGCTGTCATCTGAAAAGCTCTACTTTTCATCACTGGCGCCTCACTCCTGCCCTAACGGCTGTCTGTAATCCTCAATGTTGTAGGGGCAGGTGATACCACCTTCCCTGCTGCTGTCAAACTCGGACACCGGGACTTTTTATGTCCCCTCTGATTGCAATGGAAGCAAATCAGATCAGATGTTGTGGTGGTAGTAGTAGCAGTACAATCTCTACTCATATGCCTGGTCCAACCGCACTTGTAGCAACCGGCACTACCTGCCTTGCACGCCTCATCATGTAATCTCCCACACTTGCCACACCAATTGTTGCTTTGCTATCCTCTGGAACTATGTTTAGATACCTTGGGCTTTTTACCCAAACTCCCAATGCCAGATGCCGCCTCTGGCTTCCTCTTCTTCTCCATCTCTAAATCAATCTCTCTATCTCTCTCTCTCTCTCTCTCTATATATATATATATATATATATATATATATATATATATATATATATATCACGTGCCCTAGCAATCATGTCATCCAGCGTTTTACAGCTGGACCGGCTCACAAACTAGCGGATATCACTCTGCAACATCTCATGATAACGGGCCTTCTTCATTTCCTTATCTGTTACGTACTGAGGAACAAGAAGAGCCCTCTCCCTGAACTTGGCGGCAATCTCCGCCACTGTCTTTGTAGTCTGAGTAAGATACTGAAACTCCCTGGCTAACTGTTGCACCTCAATAATCGGTGCAAACTCGGATCTGAACCTGGTAGTAAAATCAGCCCAAGTCATCACATCAAGTGCTGCGTCATCCCCGATGACATGCCCAATCTCCTCCCACCAATCGCGTGCCCTGTCCTTTAGAAAACAGGATGCTAGTCTGACCTTGTCCCCCTTGGGACATCTGCTGGTGCGGAAAGCGTTGGTGACATCTGCCAACCATCTAGTACTCGCAATGGGATCTCGCGCCCCATGGTAGTCAGGAGCTCCACAAGCTCTGAACTCCCTGAACTTGAGTGTGCGCGACCCCATCATGGTCACCACCTCATCACGAAATGTGCTCAACCTCTCATCCGTCTGCTCCAAAATACCCTCCTTGATCGAACCAAAGATCATAGGAGTCTGCTCAAGTATGATACGAGTAATCTCTGAAGAGAAAAACTCCCTCGTCTGCTCATCCAAATGCTCGGCCCCCGAGCCTGATCATGATCCCTCACCGACACTTAAACTGCCACCTGCTGGTCTAGGGTGTAAAACTACAATTCTGAAAACACATCACATCAAATTTCAGAAACACTGATATATCTCGAGGGATCGCTACTACTACAGGTTTCCTAGTCTCGCCTAGGCGTTCCTTGATTCAAGTATGGATCCTCTACTTTCAGCAGTACGTGCCCATACTAACTTCTACATCTATCCGTACTTTCCTCAAGAATTTCCTCGACTCCACCATGTTACTACTACTGCTACACTCATCCTAGGCATACCCTAGGGAAATCTCTGACCCAAACTAGTCCTCAGCTGCTGAAGGCCACCTTGTAATGCCAATTATCCATCACCTGAATACCATCACATGTGACAAAGCTCAGATAATCCTTCGAGTAAAAGACTTGTCCCCACAACGGTTAGACTCAAACGAGATCTGCGCAATAGGGCCAAATCCAACACTCTGAAGTTATTCAACCTTGATCACATGTGACGTGACGCATTCACCTAATGGCTAACTCCTATTACTCAGAGTCCCACAAAGCACAAAGCAAGCAACATTCGGACATAGGAACTACTCAAGCAAATCTATTCTCATAACAAGAAGTTTTACTAGCATACAATGCTAAGCTCATACTATCAGGCATAACCTAAACAAGCTATCCTACTACTGTCTACTCAATACTAGCATGCAATTCTCATAAAGCTGAAACACATATAGCAGACACATAAGGCATCATTCCTAGATCATTAGTCCTATTCTAGCATGTTGTTCTACTGAAACTAAAACTGATAATCATAACATAAACTTGTATGGGTAATTTGAGAGTATTTACTTGAGCTTGACTGATCGCATGCACCACACCCTTTTCTCTTCTTAAGAAAACTCTTGTTCTTTCTATGTTCTTTTCAAAAATTCTATTCAAAAATGTTTCTCATTTGAAAATCTTTTACCATTTCCTTAGTTTAAGTTCATACACACTTGAAAGCGTGCCCGAATCCCTCAAACCAAGGCTCTGATACCAACTTGAAACGACCCAAAATACGACCCAAAATTTTTTGTTTTAATATTCATAAAAATCACATCATCGAATGTCATATATAATAAGAACCATGGAAAGAGTAACTCAAAACTGATAGTAACTATGTCAAAACAAAAATTGTATTAGTCATATCAAAATATATGAATAAAACTCCCAGGATAAAACTGAATTTGTGGTGTGTGCCATGCCATCAACCCGAGCTCTTCCCTTTGCTAGCGGAAATACCTGAAACCAAAAACTGAAACTGTAAGCACGAAGCTTAGTGAGCTCCCCCAAACTACCACATACCATACAATACCAGATAAAAAAACTATTGGGCCTTTCCCACTGCATCAGACCGAAGTCCAGAAACTGCATCAGACCGATGTCCGGAAATTTCATCGGACCGAAGACCGGAACTGACTGGGACCCAGTCCCCTGCATCGGACCGAAGTCTGGAACTAATTGCATCGGACTAAAGTTCGGAACTGACTGGGACCTTGTCCCCTGCATCGGACCGAAGTCCATAAACTGACTGATCATAGCATAGCATAAACATATCAACTAGCATGAACACATTTACTGAATACTGCATCGGACCAGAGTCTGGAACACATAACACAATAATTGATTGAATCACAAAGATATCAAGCACACTGAACTACTGCACCGAACCGAAGTCCGGAACTACTGCTAACTAGGCGGGCCGACATTGTGGCCGTAGACCCATTCCTACTAGAAGGAAAACTCACCTCACATCACTAGCTACTGAGATACTGACTCTAAAACTAGATGACTGCTGCTCCGGAACTCTCCGGCTACAAATCCCAAAACACTAGATCAGGTACTGATAACTGTCCTCAGGATAAAATGACTATTTTACCTCCTGGTCAAAGTCAACTTTCAGTTGACAGGACTCGTCGGGTCAGGGCGTAGACTCGCCGAGTCCCTCCATGTTAGGGTTTGTATTGTAATATGTCGAAGTATTGTTTTTGTTACGAAGGGTTGTTAGTCTTTGTAAGTTGTGTCTTCGAATGTAACTTTATATTTACTAAGGCATTTTAACGAAGCTTTATTGTCTAGTCCTTAGTATTTTATTATGCTTTTGTACGCCTATAAATAGGAGTCTGTACGATGTGAGAAAGTAACTTTTTCACACACTTTACAGAGAATTTTGTTATACTCTGTAAATCAGAAAGCATAATATGAGCTGATCAAAGATTATATTTACTCTCTTGTTCATCGTGATTCCTCTTTCTTAATTCTTAGATAAATTGATCTTTAAACTCGATTACAAATCTCATCAATTGGTATCAGAGCAGGAATCCTTTCTGTGATCTGATTTTCATTCGATCAAAAAGGTTTTTGAATCCACTGTTTGATTCAAAAAGTTTCCGTCCTTTTTGAATTTGAAATTTTCATCTAGATCTCAATCTAGGATTTGATTCTGCAAAATTTTTTTGTTAATCGAGTGTTCTTTGTGTAATTCTGAATTGAATTATACAATTTGATTTTCAAAATTCTCAAAAGTCAAGTTTCATCTTGAAGTTTTTGTCCATACAACAATGGCGTCATTCAATCTTAATTCGATGACTTCATTTTCTCATTTGCTTGGATCATCCACAAAAATTCCAATCCTTATTCCAGAATATTATGATCAATGGGCAAATCGTATGGAAGATTACTTGAACGGTTTGGATGAAGAATTATGGAAGTGTATCATAGGAGATGTTAATCAACCTGCACAAGTTCAGCGAATCGGCATGTCTTCAAGCAGTTCAGAAGTTAATAATCAAACCGATCGTTTAAAACATCTGGAGAAGAGATGCATGAGGGAATTAAGAGGTGCATTACCTCCTATTGTGTACAATTATGTCAGAACTTGCAAAACAGCTAAATAAATCTGGAACAATCTCAAAGATAAATTTCAAGGAAGTGAAAAGACGAAAATCACATCTGTAAAACAATGCCTGGTGGAACTCAAAGACTTTAAACAAAAAGAAAATGAGTCAATTGAAGCATACTATGATAGGTTCAACGAGTTAATCTATCGTTGTAATCGTTATAGTATAATCAGGTCATCAATGGAGTACAATTTGATATTTGTTATGGGACTTCAAAAGGAGTGGAGGAGTGTGAGTATGATGGTGAAAAATCAACAAAGTTTTGATACTTCGACTTTGAATGACTTGTACAATCAATTGAAATCTCATGAAAATGAAGTTAATGAAATAGCTGAAGAAGCTGTAGCAAGTCTTGGTGGTCCTTTGGCTCTAGTTTCAAAGGTCTCAGAAAGAGAGAATGATAAAACGAAGTCTGATGAAGAAGAAGGTTTTTTGATGAATTCTGATGATGAGGCAGTTGCTTTTTACTCAAACAATAGGGTAAAGAAATTTTTTAAGAAACCTTTTAATCCAAAGAAGTCATCAGATTCGAAGGGTAGCTTTGAGAACAAAAACAAACTGGATGAGAAGAAAATAGAAATGAAGACAGATTCGAAGAATGAGATGGAGAAAATGAAGATGCTATTGAAAGGTGATACAGTGATCAATTGTCATTATTGTTATGGAGCAAATCATTTGGCTGTGGATTGTCTGTTGAGAAAGAAGGAAGAAAAGAAGAGTAAAACAAAAGATGAAGCTTACTACACAGAGAAACTGGAGGAAGTCAAGAAGAAAGCAAAGAATATGTCATTAATGGCTCATGGAGAAACTGAATCAGACGGCACATATCAAATATGGTCTTCAGGTTCAGATGATGAAGAGATGAAAAATCCAACTCATGGAGCCATGTATGCAAAAATGGAAGAAGATTCAGATGATGAACAGACTGACGAAGTGTGTGGGCGATGCTTCATTTCGAAGTCTACTGACAAGTCGCCTATGACTACTAAGGTACGTAACATTCTTGAATCTTTTAACATTCCAGTTTCTGCATATAATTCTGAGTTAGTATCTTTTGATGAAACTGTTATTTACTTTGATTCAATCGTTGTGTCTGCTAGCAATGAAGCCAAAAAGTTAAGTAATCAATTACTAGAGACAAGAAAAATGCTAGATTCGAAAGTCACTAGAATTGATTACTTAGAATTGCAAGTTTCAAATATCATGGAGGATAGAGAAAAATTAGGAAAAGAAATAAATTTGTTGTTAGCCCAGAGATATATCTTTTGTAATTCAGCAAAAAGACTATATGGAAAATTAACTGAGTTACATCATTCATGTGAAATTAGTAAGGCACAACATAGAAAATTACTACCTTTTTTAGCTTATGATAGAGCTAAGGTTGATAGTATTTCATATGATTGTGAAAAAGAAATCTCTGATTTTAACAAAATCCCAGATGATAGATTTAGATATGGAATTGCAAAAGTTGAAGATTATCTTGATGCTGCTGATTTAGTAAAAATTGTAAATGAAACCTTAACTAAATCAGAACAACTTCGAATTTTGAAAAAGACTGAGAATTCTGCATCTAATAGTGAAACTAATATTGTTGATATTGAAGATAATTCTGATAATATTAGTGAAATTAGTGATTTAGAAGATGTAGATTGTTCACAGTTGTCTGTCATAAATGTTGCAAATTCATTTAAAGGTAAAGAAAATTGTGAAGATTTATTAATGAAAATTGAAACTAATAAACCCTCAACTTCGAAAGTTTGTGATATGAAGTTTGTGGAAATACATGAGAGTCAAACGGATGATAGTGACAATGAGGAGGAAAATTCAAATGCGAAGCCAATTCAAAAGACGAAAGAAATTGAAATTCCTCGAGTGGTTGTTGATCAAGTCTATTTAGATACACAAGAATTTGAGAAAATTCTTAGTGAAAAAGGTGCTCATTTTCTTGAATCGAACACTATTGTTTATCCAATCTTCAATTGCACTGATGATGTTGTGTTTCCAAATCAAGTCTTCGTAACAACAGGGAATGTTGAAAATGTAAAACCTGAATTCAAAAAGATGGTGGAAGAAGACAATAAGCAAACGTCAAATGAAGGATTCTTTTCAAATCAAAGTACAGTTGAGAATAATCTTACAAAGAATTCATATAAATTTCAACATCATAAACCAAAAAGAGTTTGGATTGAAAAATCAAAAGTGGAAAAGAAGGAAATTGTTTCAAATGCAAATATGTTTTCAAAACAAGAAAATGTTAAAAATGATGATAAAACAATTAACAAAGCAATAAAACTAAATTCAAAAGAATTTAAAGCTCAAGTTGAAAATTTTTCAAAAGAGAATAATATTTCAAAACGTCAAGCAAGAAAAACAATTTTTTGGCAAACAGTTGAACTATCAAAAATGAGATCAACAAATTTTTCAAAAAGAAGAAATGTTTTTAAAGAAAAATCTCAAATTTTTGAAGAGAAAAGTGCTTCATTTTCAAAAAAAAAATTCAAAAGTTTCAAAAGAAATAAAATCTACATTACCAAGAAAATTTTTTCAGAAAAAGGTTGGAAATCAAAATATCAAAGGTTCAAAGCAAGACATCTTATCATGAATCATATCTTTCAAAACCAAAAGTTGATTATGTTCCAAATTCAGCAAAATGTTATAATCCTCTAAAGAAACAAGCTGACAAAGTT
Source organism: Lactuca sativa (assembly GCF_002870075.4). Classification (NCBI taxonomy): domain Eukaryota; kingdom Viridiplantae; phylum Streptophyta; class Magnoliopsida; order Asterales; family Asteraceae; genus Lactuca; species Lactuca sativa. The sequence continues at coordinate 90,815,022 of NC_056627.2, forward strand.
TCATATGCAAAGGGTATAACAACAAAGAGAAATATTGATCATTGGTTGGAAGGAAAAGGAAAAATGTATCAATCAAGCAAATATTCGAAAGAACAGATAAAAGAAGCATATGACAAATATGCCAATCCTTCAACAAATGGAAGTTCATCATCCAAAGAGTCAAATATATCAGTTAAAGTTTGGCAGCCAGTCACAAAAGCAAAAAGAAAAGAATCACAAACTCAAGATGCGAAGGGTGAAGTTAGTGAAAATTTGAAAATAATAAAACCTCATATATCTGACCCTTCGAATGAAAATGTTAGATTTATTGACAGTTTCAAAAACAAAGTATATGATTGGGTTAATGGTTGTAACTTGCAACTGAATCATAAACCTAATATGAATGGACCCAACAAAGATTGGGTACCTAAATTTTTCCAATGATTGCAGGTACTTTGTGACGAGCAATATGATAACAAATGGTACATTGATAGCGGTTGCTCACGTCACATGACTGGGAAGAAGGAAAACTTGCGTGATTTTCGAAGCCTAGAAAATGGAGGAGTGGTTAAGTTTGGTAATAATCACAAATGCAAAGTCAAGAGTTATGGGAAAATAACAAATGGAAATTTTACTATCAACAGAGTTGCATTTGTTGAAGGTTTGCAACACAACTTGATAAGTGTTTCACAACTTGTTGTGGGTATTGGCAATCAAGTTCTTTTTAATGAAGAAGGAAGTGTTATTTCGAATATCAAAACTAAGGAAGTGTTACTGAAGTCAAAAAGAAAAGGTGACATGTTTACATTGGATATTGTTCCTATTGTAGGCAAACCTGTTGTGTGTCTACTTTCGAAGGCTGCTGCTGATGTTAGCAGGTTATGGCATAGGAGATTATCACATCTCAATTTTCGAAACATCAACAAACTTGTCATACAAGATCTGGTAAGAGGTTTACCCATTCTTAAATATGATAATGACAGTTTGTGTGCAGCTTGCGAAGTAGGAAAACAACATAAACAAGGTCATCCAATCACAATAGATTCGAAGATTGTTGAACCCCTTGAACTCCTACATACAGATTTATGTGGTCCTTCAACAGTTGCTACTCTTAACAAGAAAAGGTACATTTTGGTAATCATAGATGATTTTTCAAGATTCACGTGGGTTTATTTTCTCAGGTTAAAATCCGAAGTTTCACAAGTGATGATTGATTTTATCAAAAAGATGGAAGTTTCATTGAGAAAGACAGTTCGGAAAATTAAAAGTGATCATGGAACTGAATTCAAAAATCATGTCTTCGATACATTTCTGGTGGAAAAAGGAATTTCACATAATTTTTCATCTCCTTATACACCACAACAAAATGGTGTAGTTGAAAGAAGAAATCGATCATTATGTGAATCTGCAAGAACAATGTTGGCTTTTTCGAATCTACCTCAATATCTTTGGGCTGAAGCTGTTTCAACAACATGTTTTACTCAAAATCGATCATTCATTCATCGACGGTTTAATGTTACTCCTTATGAAATCATCAATAATCGAAAACCTAATGTCAAATTTTTCCATGTTTTTGGATGCAGATGTTTCATAATGAATCTCAAGGATAATCTTTCGAAGTTTCAAACAAAAGCGGATGAAGGAATTTTCTTGGGATATTCACACAATTCAGTTGCTTATAGAGTATTAAATAAGCGAACTCGCAAAGTGGAAGAAACTTTTAATTTGACATTTGATGATCATTATATTATAAAGTCAAATCATAAATTTGTGAATTATCCTATTTTGCAAAATTCTTCAAATATAAATGATTCAATTAAAATGAATGATATTGATTATGCTTCGATTTTTGGTATTTCAGATCAAGCAATTGATGCAGAAAGAAATGTAACTGATAATCAAATATCAGACAATTCGATGTATAACAATGATTCAACTTCTCATTTGATTCAACACCCAAATGAACAAACTGATGATCCAGTGGAGGGGGTGCACTTGGAATCAAATACTTTTGTTGAGGGGGAGCATTATAGTGAAAGAGATAACATGTCCACAAATGTTAGTGTTGAAGAGGAGAAAATTATTGAAGAAGAACCGATCAATGAACCAGAGAAAAATATCGAAACGGAGTCAATCATCGAGCGGGAGCATATACTAGAGAATGATCCAATTCTTGAAGAAGAACATTTTGATGATGCTGATGATTCTATTTCTATAAATGGATCAGAAACAGATGTAATGTTCGAAGATGCACTTTTGGATTTTGATCCTAATTATCCACCATTGGATAAATGGACAAGAAATCATCCAAAGGATCAAATTCTTGGTGATCCACAAGCAGGAATCATGACGAGAGCACAACTTCATGCACGAAATGAGGTACTGAACAATCATCAAGAGTATTGCATGTTTAATGTTTTTATTTCCAAAATTGAACCAAAGACAGTTAAGAATGCAATGGAACACTATGATTGGGTTGTTGCTATGCAAGTTGAATTGTCTGAATTCGAAAGAAACAAGGTTTGGAGATTAATTCCAAAGCCTAATGATGTGTCAGTTGTTGGACATAAATGGATTTATAAAAACAAAACTGACAAAGATGGAAACATTATTCGAAATAAGGCCAGACTTGTTGTTAAAGGATATTCTCAACAAGAAGGAATTGATTACGAAGAAACATTTGCCCCTGTCGCAAGACTTGAGGCTGTTCGTATTTTTCTGGCTTTTGCAGCTCATAAAGATTTTGATGTCTATCAAATGGACGTCAAATGTGCATTCTTAAATGGAGAACTCGAAGAAACAGTATATGTTGAACAACCTCCAGGTTTTATAAACTCTGAGCATCCTGATCATGTTTATATTTTAGATAAAGCTGTATATGGGTTAAAACAAGCACCAAGAGCATGGTATGCAACTCTTACATCATTTTTGAAGTAATCTAAATTTAAACAAGGTTCAGTTGATCCCACTTTATTTCGAAAGAAAATTGAGAATCATCTGATGCTTGTTCAAATTTATGTTGATGATATAATTTTTGGCTCAACTGACCCTGCTTTATCTAAAGAATTCGAATATTTGATGAAAAGCAAATTTGAAATGAGTATGATGGGCAAAATTAATAACTTTTCGGGTTTAAATATTAGACAAAACAGGGAAGGCATATTCATCAATCAAGAGAAATATACGAAGAATTTGTTGGAAAAGTTTGGAATGACAAATAGCACAAGGTTACGAATACCAATGGCAACGGGCATCAAGCTAACTCCTTAGTTAGATAAATCTGCTGTTGATCTTACTTTATATCGAAGCATGATTGGGTCTTTATTGTATTTAACTGCAAGTAGACCTGATATTATGTACTCGGTTTGTAATTGTGCTAGGTATCAATCAAATCCACGAGAACCACATCTCACAGCAGTAAAGAATATTTTCAGATACTTAAAAGGCACTACTTCGTTAGGATTGTGGTATCCTTCGAAAACAGGGTTCTTTGTACAAGCTTATTCAGATGCGGATCTTGGAGGATGTAGTCTTGATCGTAAAAGCACAACTGGTGGGTGTCAATTGCTAGATGGAAAGCTGGTCAGCTGGCAATCGACAAAGCAAACATGTGTATCAATATCAACCGTTGAAGCTGAATATGTTGTTGCAGCTGCGTGTACATCACAAATCATTTGGATTCAAAGTCAATTAAGAGATTATGCAATTAATATGAAAAAGATTCCTTTATATTGTGACTCACAAAGTACAATAAGAATTTGTCATAATCCTGTGCAGCATTCAAAGACAAAGCACATTGCTCTTCGATATCATTTCATCAAAGATCATGTTGAAGAAGGAAATATTGAAGTTCATTTTGTGAAAACAACGGATCAATTGGCAGATATTTTTACAAAGGCTTTGGATGAAAAAGCGTTTCTTTGGATATTAGATGGATTGGGAATGATTGATGGAAATTCTCTTCAGACCGTTAAAAACGAAGAGTGATAGTCTGAATCAATTGGTGAATGGGTGGAAAGAATGATTAAGTGGTCAGAGGTTACTGTTTAGGTCAACGCTTCGAACGCTTCGTATTCGAAACATTTTTAACACATTCCAACTAAGGTTAGATTTTTTATGTTTTGTTTGAAAAAAAAATCAAAAATATTTTCTTTTATTGAAAAATCAAAAATCCAAAAAGATTTTATTTTTGTTCTTTAATTTTGAAAAATCAAAAATCCAAAAAGATTTTATTTTTGTTCTTTAATTTTGAAAAATCAAAAATCCAAAAAGATTTTATTTTTGTTCTTTAATTTTGAAAAATCAAAACTACAAAAAGATTTTAATTTTTTTTGTTCTTTCGTTTTGAATAATTCAAAAATCACAAAAATATTTTTGTTTTCTTTGTTCATTAAACTGTGAGTGTTGAGAATTTAATACAGGGCAACAATGCGAAGAGGTCATATATTTGAGTTTCTATGGGAAGGTATTAAATTTCTTTTACAAACTAGTTAGGATGTCCCTAGAAGCATGCTGCTGTATGTAGACCAAAAGCCTCAACATGACTCTATGTGTGTCAAGAAAGCCTTAATGAAATTATCTCAAGAAAATTTCTTCCCAAAAAGGCTTATATTCGCATAATTCAAAACGAGCTACCTTACTCTTCTCAAATAAGTTAAGAGTTTTCTGTTTTGTCCAAATATAACAGAGGTATACTTCGATTCTTAACCAATCTTTTTAAACCAAACAGTTCTTACACTCCAAAATTTTTTTTGAAAAGATTTGTCCTTGAGGTTTTTGATCAAACCAATCAAAAACTAGACAAATCACAACTCTGTGTTTATGATCTAATATCATGAGTCCGTGATAGAAGTGAAACCCAAAATTTCATAAACCTTAAGGAATTGATGGGGAACAATGTTCCAGATCTTACGAAGCTTTTGCTTCAGTACCTTTTATACTCCAAATCATATTCATTTCTTTTGAGTGATCTTCATCAAACATTCGAAAACTACGATGTTTGTTCCAAATAGATCCAACATAATTTTTTTTTGAATATGATTTCCGTGTGAGTATATTTTCAAAAGCTATGTTACTTTGAATATCATTCGCAACCAAGTTGTCATTGACTATACTGGTCAAACAACTAATTTTGTTTACAATTACTCACCTTATTTTAAGGTTGATATGTAACAAAATTTTCGAAGCCACCCAATGTGTCCAATAAAAGAAACCCTTCGAAACTTCTTTACAAGTTATCGATTGTATTTCACGGGAAACCACACAAGCTGTTAATTATCTCTCTTGATAATTTTCGAAGATATCTTTGCCTGGGATAACATTGTTTTTATGTCAAAGAAATTATTGACATCACGATTTTTCAAAAGTTTTTTTTTTTTGCTTCTCCTCTAATTTCTTTTGCCACACAGCACACACGAAATCCTTGAGGTTTGAGTAACACCAACTTAAACTGATGATTTCGAAACTCTAGCAAATGACTTCGCTCTTTAAACCCCAAAGTGAACGAGCCTGACCTCAATTCTGAAGGCATCCGACGGTTACAATTCTTTTGGGGAACACCAAACGGTCCTATCTCTTGATGACGCATGATGTAGGATAAGCGTGTAAGGCGTATTGACAGTTACGATTGTTACTTTTTGATGAGTGCATTCCGGGTTTCAAGGTGCCATGTCAGCAAGCATTTAATGCATCCCGTTTCAAATTCAAAAATTCTAGGGTTACATATAAAAGGGCAAGTTACAACTTCATAATCCTTTACGCGATCAAACTTTCTCTGCAAATCATCTTCTTCACACAATTCTTTTCTTCAACTCATCTACAATGGCAGCTACTTCATCACCAACCACAGACGAGGTCATCAGTGTTCCAATCTTGAAGATCCAGGGTTCAAACTATCAAGTAGAATCGGATTTGTCGAAATATCCGAAAGAACTACAGATGCTGGTGGTTGCTTTACAGAACTCTGTTCTGTCTAAATCCATGCTCCAATCATTTGCTGCACCAATGTCATGGTTATCGAAGGCCGGTTCTACAGCTTCCTACAACAAAGAAACCGGGTGCGTGGAATTCACCATGGTTACTGATACGCGAATTAGGGTTTCCAAAAGATTGTTTTGCAAGATTTTGGGAATTCCAAATTCTGGTCCATACGATGAACTCACGTCTTCGCAAGTAGTATACATGTTCAATGAGATGGGTCACCAACCTCCATTGACACGTATAAGTGATTTCAAGAAGTCAGGTCTACCAACCATTTGGAATTTTTTATTTGGCATCTTCCTCAGATGTCTTACTGGAAGAACGATGGGGTTAGACAAAGGAAGAATGGAGGTATACGCAATGGTTGCAGGGATATACTATGACTTACAGGTGGATTACTCTGAGCAGTTGTGGACAGAGTTTATTACAAGCATTTCGAAGACGAGTGCCAAACAGGGAATTTCTTGTGCCAGATATTGGAGTTTGATTGTCCAATATGTATATCAGAAGGAAAAGATCGAGGTACCGGATTACGAAGAAAAAGCAGTATTCCACATGTACGGGAGTCCGAAGGAAGTACATGACGATCCGGCAATTTTTACCTCAATAGCCAGAATTCCAGATGCAATGTTAAAGAAGGTGGATCCTACGAACAAAGTGTTGGTGTCATACTTACAATCAATTGACACAACAGTTGTGACTGGGATGTTACAACATGAAGTCAAGAAAAAGTCGAAGAAGTCCAAGAAGACGGAAGGGGACTCTTCGGAAAAAGGGGTGAAAGACGAACAGAATCAGGCACTCATTGTTACTTCTACAACTGTCAAAGACGTGTCTCCGGTCTTGACATCAGTTGCTGATACACCAGTAATTGAAGCCTCTCCATCAAAGGAAACGATTCCTTCGAAGACGGGGGTTTTTCGAAGAATCAAGATCAAGCGAAAGTCTCAGTTGGTGAAGAAAACGCAGGTTACTCACCAAGGGGTTACTGTTCGTGAAGTTCCAGCTCCTGTGTCTCCATCTTCGAAAAAGAGAAGGGCTGAAGAAATGGCTAAGTTCTTGAAGAAAACCAAACGTGTCAAAGATGAAGAACGTGTGCCTGAAACCCCTAAAGATGATATTCCAAAAGAAGTCGAAATCTTTCAATCTACTGAGATTTCGAAACCTGCTGACGTCAAGATTCTTGAATCAACGACTCTACCACATGTTACTTCTACCATCGATTCTCCTACATTCCAATCTATCATGGATCAACCCTTCACCACCATATTCTCAACACAATCCACTGAACCACCACATCCTTCATCACCTATTGCTGAAACAATGGCAATTGATGAAGAAACCGACAACGAAGAGTTTGGGGGAACTTTCGAAGACCTTTCTTTTGATAAAACAGAAGAAGATTTTATGGATCATATGCTAATGACGATGAAGCAGTTCAAGATTTTGAATTCCAAATTGAATTCAATCTTGCAATCTCAAGCAGATGTCGGAAGTGCTGGAATCAATCTTTTGGAAGTTGATTCATTGATGAAGGAAATGGAAAACAGGCTGCTATCGAAGACTTCAGGGCTCATTCGTGATTCAGAAAGCCGGATTTTAGAGAAGACTGATCAGTCTGATAATTCTATTAAGAATAGAATCAATTCTCTTAGAACTGGTTTCCTGAAGGAAGTTAAAGATTTGAAGATGGTTATGAAGGAGCGTCATGTGCTCTTCGTACAGGAGGTGAAGAAGGTTAGAGAGGATGTGAATATGCAGATTAGAGAACTTCATGAAGAAATGACGAAGGAAGTTCAAACTATTCACCAGGGGTATGATTCTGTACATCAGAAGATTGACATCATTTGTGATGCAGTTGTTTAGTGTGTCAAGATGTTTGAACAGCTCAACCCACAGATGATTTCTCTTTCAGCAACTGAAGTTCAACATTTCGGAGAGTTGGTGAATCTACTAAAGGAACTCAAGGAAATCTCTTCGAAATCCTCTTCTTCAATCGTTGAGCCAAGCGCTTCGCGCTGTCAAACGTGACCGGGTTAGAGGCCAGGACATGCCCTTGGACCTGGGGTGATAATCCCCAAATGTACGTCTCCACCTTCTTCGATTCCGGGTATACCATACTTGGGCACAAGGCTGACAAATCACTGAACCTAGCCGTGTAAGTGATTACGTCCGATCCGGTCATCCTTAGGTTCCATAGCTCATGCTCTAATTTTTGGATTTCGCCCCTCGGGCAGTATTCTTCTAGCATCAAGATTTTGAGATCTTCCCAGCTCATGGCATTAGCAACTGGGAGAGATAGGGCATCCACATGTCCCTTCCACCAGGTGAGGGCTCGATCAGAGAAAGTGCAAGCGGCGAACTTGACTTTGCTGGTCTCTGGGCATGCACATATCTCGAAGACCGTTTCGGGCTTCTCGAACCATTACATAAGTGCAATGACTCCTCCTACCCCGTTGAAAGTTTTTGGCTTTGCATTCGACAATTCCTTGTATGTGCATTCTTTGATATAACCATGGCTAGTGCCATGATTTAAGTGGTTGGTACTGCTTCCAGTTCCACCAGCTCCGTTAGTGTTTATCTGCGTAAGAGCAGCTGCTACTGCTGCAGTGATAGCAGCCTGAACCATGACAGGATCATATTGTGGGGGTGGTGGCGGCGGCGTAGGTGTTGCGTTGTTGATGCGACGTGCAGATCTACGAGGTGGCATTGCTGCCAAAGAAATAACAATGAAGAAAATAAGTCTTTTAAGGATTGTATGGTTTGGGTAGTAGGGGTCTCCTGCTAGGTGGAAATCCGGCCATTGTGTTTGTACGAGAATAGGGAGATAGGGATTGTCTAGAACTAAGGCACATAAGGTTGACATCAAAGTTAAACTATCGTATGCATAAAATACTCCTATAGTATTCTAAATGTTATGTTTGATTCTAAAGTTTATAAGTTTGGTAAGTTTTAAATTTGTTGTCCATTACAGACACTCCTTGGCATACGTTAGTCGGCTCTTGGACAAATATAGTTGATCAGGCTATATTCTTCCCAGTTCCAATTACATGTCCCAAGGCATACCTACACTGCACAACTTATTTATAATACTTCTATATTGTTTTAATTATGATACCGACCCTGTTATTAATATGAAATGAATGCATGCCTACTTTACAAAAACTAAATAAATTTAATTTTTAAAAGTATGACTCTTACTCAGAGTGTTTTTGCCCAGTTGTGTTTATAGTTGTATACCAAAAATGGTTTTGATATACTTAATTCACTATAAACAATGCTCTGATACCAATCTGTCACACCCCCAAACCAGAACGGCGGAAACGTTCGGGGGCGAAGGACGTCATGTCAAATATCATAACAATTGAATAGTAAAGAAAGTACACACCACCATAATATAAATATATTTGAAAAGTTTACATGATTGTATATGTTACATGTTTGCAAAAGAAATCAAATACAATATGGTGATCCAAAATATGTTACTAACGCCAGCGCGTTAGTCTTCAAAAGTAGTTTCTACCTGGTCTAGCGGTTTCCTGAGAATACAAGTTATTTCAAAAAAAAAGTGTCAACATTTAAGTTGGTGAGTTCATAAGTGGTGTTTTGAGAAAATGTATGCCATTCGAAAGTGCTTGTATGTTTTTCAGAAAATCCCTTATTTCCTATTAGATATATGAAATGAGTTTGAAAGATTGTTGTATGTACTATATGTATTTGAACCAGGAAAATCCCTTATTTTCCTAAAAGTGAGGTGCAGTCTTATTGTTAAGTAAAACTAGTTGTGGAAGTGTTTTAACCTGAGTTTTGATCATGCCGATAATACCCTAGAATATAGTTATTACCCCTCGAGCATGATTGAGTTAAGTATTACTACGTGCATGAGTCATTGTTTCCGCGTGTTGTGAGTTCCTCATAACCATACTAGACGCAGTACCTAATGTTGACGTTTGTCACCCCAAATGACGGACTGTAGCTAACAGTCAGGGTGCGGAGTTGTCAGCCCCGTATAGATCTATACACACTTGTCACGCTCTCCCTCCAGGAGACTCTGGTTATAGGTGAGGACTTTCGTTTGGTACAAACAAAGCCATATGCCATCACATGATTGCTAACAACAAGTTCACGAGTAATATGCTGAAAATCGTTCGTATGAAATGATTTCGTTTTCTACCGTGTTACAAAAACGTGATGATGAGTTGAGTTTTCTTGTAAAAGCATCATGTTATATTTGAAATGGTTACTCTTGATATGATGTAGTATGCAAACGTATAAATAAAACCTATTTCTATTTATAAAACATATTGTATCCCAAGAGGGTAAAGTTGTGTTGTGAGGTGTTTTGCATGATAATAACTTCATAAGATAGTTTAAAACAACAGTATGAAAAGTATATAAAAAGATCGATGTTTCACACGATTTTTGTTGTGTGTTTACTTGTATTCCCCCCCCCCCTTAAAAGTGTTTCAAAAGCATTTAAAAAGCATTTAAAGTGTGGTTGTAGGGGTATGAACTCACTTGATTGAAGTGGTTGATTTGAAGTAGTCGAGAGGAGAATCGAGCAGAACTTCGACAGGAAGAGTTGGAAACGCGGGAAAATATCGGGATTCTCGGGAATCTCGGGAATCTCAAGAACACAAAACCTTCCTTCGGGACTTGAAGGTGAAAATCGGGGCTTTGGGAAGGTCTCGGGGGCTTAAACGCAGAGTTTCGGCGCGAGAAAGAAAAGAACTGAACAATGGAACTCGGAGCCCTTGAAGTCTACTTATAGGGGCATTTTTGGGGTGTGCCACGTCGTGGCAAGTGATGGCCACGTCGTGGGGAGTCAAACCTATCCTCTTCCATTGATTGGACGCCCTCAGTCACTTGCCAGGTCGCGGCAAGCTTGTGCCATGTCGTGGGGCCTAACAGCCTCGGATTTTGGACCCTGAACTTGTAAAATCCATAACTTTCGCATACGAGCTCCGTTTTCGACGTTCCTTATATGCACGCGTAGCTAAAAATATGATCTACAACTCTCGTTTAGACTTCATCGGCAAATTTTGATTTTATTTTTAATTATTTATTTTTAACGGGCCGGGACACGAAAAGTCCGTTAAAATTCCATAATTTCTTCATCTGATGTCCGTTTTCGTCAGACTTTTCGCCGTTGCGCTACTAATGTTGAGACCTTCGATTCTCATTTAGGTTGTTTTGGTCAAAAGTATCTCGAGCTCTATTTCTAGTTTTTAGCTGTCTACTGCTATACCCGAACCTTGGAAAAATCATAACTTCCTCATACGAAGTCAGATTTGGACGTTCTTTTTATGTACGCTCACGGTTTGATGTTATCTATAACTTTTATTTAGATACTTAAGGCTAAAAACTGTTGTATTGAAACTTCGCGTTTTTCGTTTAATCGGTGTTGCCGGTTTTGTCGGGAATTTTAGAATGGTTATAACTTCCTCGTTATAACTCGGATTTTTGTGTTCTTTATATGTATGAAAACCTTGTTACAATATTTACCACCTAGTATAATCAATTACGGTTTTATAAAAGTTTAAATTTTGACCTGAATTTTGCTGTTGTTACATATGGACTCGTCGAGTAGCCAGCTTAAAACACGTGCAAAACCCGTCTCTACTCGACAAGTTAGGCTACAGACTCGTCGAGTACCCCTTAACAATTGAAAATTACTTTATTCAAACCACATACGAAAAATGGGGTGTTACAAATTGCAAACTAAAAGTATATATTCACTTGCAACCTATTATTTTGTAAAATCATATTTTTCATCTTTTTATTTTATAATATTACTTTCATCTTTTTCATTTTCTAAAATTTCATGTTTGTCCCTCATCAAAATAAATATATATATATATATATATATATATATATATATATATATATATATATATATATATATATATATATATATATATATATATATATATATATATTTCCCTCATTTACTTTCCTAATACGTAACAAAATCAGGTAAAAATTCACGACAAAATGCATGCTCAATTACTAGTTGTTATTTGTTAGAATAAAATCATGTCATCCAATAAAAATCGTCAAAGAAAATATACTTATTTAACAAAAGTAAACAATACAAATAACATAAGTCAAAATTAGAAAAAAAAATATGCCGACATTCCACTTATATATTTATTTTCAACAAAAATTAAACAAACATAAATTTAATGTATTCATATCAACAAAAGACTTGCGAAATTAAATAAATCTCTAAATTATACTTTCATTTGTATAAAGTAATCCATATAAAAGTAATTTTATACTGATGTTTATTTTATTTAAATGTATATTTTATGTTACATACAAAACCATGGATCATTTATATGGATTATAAGAAGTGTCAAATGATTTTTTATGCTTTTGGGCCTCGGTCGGTATTTTGATGTTGGTTGCTAAACCTACAGCTTCAAGAAACCGTATGATGTACCAAGTAAAATCGATTTGCCACCACTCCAATCCATGTCGAGCTGAATACTCAAATGCATGATGATTGTTATGCCATCCTTCTCCGAAGAAAAGCACTCCTAACCACCTTCACAAATATGGAAAAATGTTTTTGTTAGAATCTAATATTAAGTAGCACATTCATATATTTACAAGCATACCAGTTGTTTTTGGAAAGATCACCGGTATTCCAAGCTTGGTTTCCCCAAATATGGCCAATGGTGTTTATGAGGGACATAAGGTGATAAATACATATAATCCTAACACCCTACATACACCATAAATTTATGTTAAAAACGATTTAAATTATAGTTTACATATACTACTACAAATAATTTAACAATATGTTTTAGAAAATAAGTTTTATCAATCATATAAATATATTTTGGTTATGGATCAATTAAAGAAATTTTGTTTAGTTTTAGGAGACCATATACCAAAAATCACCAATTAAGGCAATCGGATTATTGTTTCCTTATTATAAAAATCACAAATTTCGTCATTTTTAATAGAGCTCCATATTTATATATAAAAAAAGTTTTTTTTTTTTTTTTTTTTTTTTTTTTTTTTTATCAAATAAAAAACTCACCTCATCCTTCCTAATAAATAAAATTTTTTTGTCACATGTCATACTCTCATTGATTTGGCCACATGTCATTTTGTGGTTATTTTCAATTAATTTTTTCCACATAGCATTTTGTGGTTTTTTTTCATTTTATTAATTTTCACATAATATTTAAATGTAATAATTGCAATAAATGTAATAATAAATTCATATTAATTTCATTAATTGACTTCCTTCTAATTTCAAATTTTTTAAATTAAAGTTTCATTAGTTTCATTTATTTATTTATCTAAATTATTTGTATAATTTAAAAGAAAAACAAACAACTTAATTTTAATAATTCAATATTTTTCTATTTTTTCTTATAAATTCAAACTTGTCAAATGTTTAGAATTTCATATATAATTTTTTTTAAAATAAATCCATATAATACATTGGTTAGTTTGTTAATATGTACATGTGGTTTTAATCAATTTAACTTATCACTTAGGATCTCCGACGTATTTGTGATGGTATCCATATAAAAAAACTCCTTGTTAATATGTACATGTGGTTTTAATCAAACAAATTTGTGTATCCAATCTATTTATTTATTTAATAAAAAATGTAAGTTAATATAAATGAAGTATTTAAATTAAATATATTTGAAAATCATTACCTAAATAAAATTTATGAAATGAATTCAAATATAGATATTATACCATGCCCCAAACGACGTAGGTAAATCCACCCCATGCGTACAATACCGCACCACATCCAAGCAAATGACACTGTATGTTTTTTGAATGAATATGTAGAATGTTTGACTTTTTAAATCCTCTACGTTGTTACGTTCTTGATACTGCATAAAAACAACCAATATAGTATTGTTTTAGGATGATTTGTGTTTTTTGTTCATGCAATTCGATTAAAATTATAGCAACAATATATTTTTAATCATTTTTACTTTAATAAATAAAGATATTTTTAGCACATATCATACCCTCATTTATTTGGTCATATGCATTTTATAGTTATTTTAAACTAATTTTGTTTTCTACATGTTATTTTATGGTTTTTTCTAGTTTATTAAATTTCGTATAAAATTTAAATGTAATAGCAATAAATATAATAATAAATGAATATCAGTTTCATTAATGGGCTTACATTTTAATTTCAAAATTATTAGGATAAAACTCCATTAATATCTTTGTTTATTTATATAAATCATTTGTTTAAATATAAAAAAAAAAAAACACTTTAGTTTTAATAATTCAACAATTTTATCAATTTCCTTTTAAATTCAAACTTTTTAAATATATCTTACAACTAATTAATAATAAAACGATATCATGATACCTTTTCAACTAGGTATTCATTGTCTAAAAACCAACCCGCATAACTAAACCATAACCCGTTGATGGGTGAGTGTGTATCATTATCTGAATCCACGTATTTGTGATGATATCTATGTATGCTCACCCAAAATATTGGATCTCCCTACATATAAAAAAAATTACCTAGTATTGTTTAGTGTGATGGAATCAGAATAAAAATAATATGATTCATTTTATTGAAATTAAAAATATTGTTTGGTTTTTCTAATACAATCGAATAAATATTTTATTTTTTCTCATACAATCATAGAATTTAATGAAAATTTGTAACATAATTTATTTTTATGTTTTATAACTATTAATGACACAAAGCTTTATTTTTAAAGTTCATGAGTCGATTTATTTTCATTTTTATTTTATAACATATTGTGTATAGTGTAGAACTAAAACTATGTATTATATTTATACGCAATACAGATAAAATCATATAATGTTAATTACATTCATATATACCATCCAAAATGATCACATATATAAACTCCTTCATTATCTTTGTTTCTTTCATTCACCGTCAATACATTACGTCTTACTAGACAAACTTTTAATCAATCCGAGAAAAATTAGATTATGATGATGATAAAGCCAAATACAAACCTGTAAGGCTAGGACCCCAAAGTAAACAAATATGTACTCGAGCCATTTGGGAAGTTCGAGACTATGGTGGGACAAAAGTCGGTGGTAAGAGAGGGTCACGCCTAGCATTCCCGTGACAACGTAACCAACAAATGCGATCCAAAAAGCATCCCAAGTAAATGTAAAAGGTGCAAAAAGGGCAAGTAAATGAACAAAAATGAACCATGATGCCACTTGGATGTCTACCGCTTGCCATTTTCGACCCAAGAAATAGTTCCTAGTTCGTGTGATCACCACATTGGAAAATGGTATTTTCCGCAGATTTTTTCGGTTTCCACCATGGGAGTTAGAGAATGGCACCAATAAGTTTGTCATATTTCTCAGTTATGGGAAGTAGTTTGTGTGTTTCTTGTGGTGTCAGGTATGTAGGTATAAATAGCTAAATTTTAGGGATGATGATAAAAATACTTTATGATTCTAACACAATTAATGAAAATGGCCAAATTTGACCTATTTTACAAAATAAACACCAATTCCGAAACATGGCATTTTGGATTTCGGATGGTATACAATATGCATTTTTCTATCATTTATACCAAATACATATAAAAATATTCTCTACCCATTGAATTACTACCGGTTTCAACCAAATGACTCATTTATACGTCCTTATATCATAATTAACTTTCCTTTTAATATAATTTTTTTTAATTTTATGTTTGATTTCATTGAACACAAACATTTTTAAATTTCCCAATTGATCATCGGCTTTTGGACTTTGGAAAATGACATAATAGCCTTAAAATTTTCACAAAAATGTCGGTTTTACCTTTGAATGTGTTTTAGGTCCAATAAAGCCCGAAGTTTTGTTTAATTTGTTCATTTTTACCCTTATAGCTGGTTTCCAGGTAACCTACCGATTACCTAATGCCAGTAAAGCCCTTGAATTTTCAAAAATGTTCGAATTTACCCTTAAGTTTTTCAAAAATGTTCGAATTTACCCTTACATTGATTTCTATTTTTATTATTTTGATTATTATTATTGTTATTATTATTCAAATTATTATTATTATTATTATTATTATTATTATTATTATTCAAATTATTATTATTATTATTGTCGTTATTATTATTATTATTATTATTATTATTATTATTATTATTAATTTTTAATACATTTTTAAATGTATAAAAATATTTTATACATACATTTTTAAATGTATAAAAATATTTTTACAAATATAAATTTATTTTAAAAAATATATATACTTGTATTTAGTATTTATATACATTTGAAACCCTATGTATTCCTATAGTAACGTATTTATATTTTAAAATGTATTTATTTGTATTTAGTAGGTATAAATATATATTTATTTCATATAAAAATATATTATATTCATATAAATATAAAAATGCATATTTATATGGTTTATATTATATAAAAGATATAATTAGATGTATTTGTATATATTACCATGTATAAATATGTATTTATTTCATAATTATATGCATACTATAGTTTTTATATAGAGGAAATACATATTTATATCTATTAAATACAAATAAAAATATTTTTAAATGTATAAATACACTTTTTATTTGTATTTAATACATATAAATATGTTTGGAAATGTATAAATACATTTTCATGTGTATTTAATAGATATAAATATGTGTTTCATTTGTATAAAAACTATCTTATGGAAATAGTTATAAAATAAATACATGAGAATTCAAACATATATAAATACTAAATACAAGTATATATATTTTTAAAAATATATTTATATTAATAAAAATATTTGTATACATTAAAATGTATTAAAAATACGTAGTAGTAGTAGTAATAATAATAATAATAATAATAATAATAATAATAATAATAATAATAATCAAAATAATCAAAATAAAAATCAAGGTATGGGTAAATCCGAACATTTTTGAAAAACTTAAGGGAAAATTCAAGGGCTTTACTCGCATTAGGTAACTGGTAGGTTACTTGAAAACCGGCTACACGGGTAAAAATGAACAAATTAAACAAAATTTCGGGCTTTACTGGACCTAAAACACGTCTAAGGATAAAACCGACATTTTTGTGAAAACTTAAGGGCTTTTATGTCATTTTCCCTTTGGACTTTTCTTTAAAATTCATTTTTTTTACTTTTTTCTGTTGGAAATGTTTTTTGGACATAAAGTTACAATGAAACAAAATTAACTTAATCTCAAACACAATTTTTCATATGTGTTGGTCATTTTGGTAAATTAGAAAATCATTGACCATTTCCCTATATTCAAAGGCTTGTTTCCTTTCCCCTTTGCTACAATATATCTACTGTGCTTAAGAAATTTAAATATTAAAAAAAAGAGAGTATAATTCTCAGTTCCTATCCTTGTCTATCATACACATTGTCATGCTCAAGACTATTAAGCATGTCATTGGTTTCCACTAAATGTATCATGTCTAAAATTCACATAGAATATAAATTGACTCAAAAACACATTTACATGCAACTATATTTATCATAAAACATGTTTGGATAAATAAATAGCTATAACCCTATATAAACCACATTTGAATAATAGACATTCTAGTGCGAGTAACAACATATGAAAAACTCACATCACAATCGATGATAAGCCCTATTTCAATTTTTGTCTCTATTCACACCCTACATTTCACCAACAAGTTGACTAAGGGTAAAATCCTAGAAAACCTTTATATGTGTTCATGGTATTTAGTTCAACTACTCATATGTCTTGATCGGTTTATTAATTTTTTAATTACCAAACTTAAGAAATATGTTAAAATCTATAACTTTCAAAGGAAATATCCAAACAATAGCTTTCTAAATGAAATAAGTGGAAGTTTTAGGCCCTGTTTGTTTACATTTTAATTGAATAAGTAGTAGGCAATCTCTTTAAAAATTCAGATATGGCTTGTTTAACCCTCTTATAATATACATCTGAATTTGTTAAATGGCACTTAAAAAATCCATCTCTGAAAAAAGAAAGATGTTACTACCTTAGTTCTCACTCTTCCTTTTTTATTCTCAAAATCATGCCTCCACTCCTTTCTTCTTGTCAACGCACACACACAAACCTCCATCCCGATCTGCTGAAGCTATGTTCCCTCATGTAATAACAAAGAAATTACTTGTCAAACAACCGTCACTAGAGTTTAGTATAGACAAACGATAGCAATAGAGTTTTTCATATTACGGAAAATATGATCAGATATGTTGCGCATTATAAGTGGAAAAATGTTAATAAAGTAGAAAATGAGTGACAAAAGAGTCATGTCGAAATTAATAATGGTTAGTGTATTTGGAAAGTACACAGTAACTTGATCCCAAGGATATAATCTTTGTAAAAATCTGACTCCAATTGGGGGAGTTATAATTTTATGAAAGGTATAAAAAAAATTAACTATGTAACTGATGTAATTAACATCAAAATAGTTGTAACACTCCAAATATGGTAGTAACTTTTTATACCCTTGAAATGAATATTGTGGCATAATGGTCCCTTCATACGCTGGGCGTACTCTTGGAGTACGCTTAGCGTACTAAGGATGGATGATCACGGAGGGTCAGCACATACGCTGGGCATACCAGAGAGTACGTGGGGCGTATGTGACGGATATGCAAAACCTTAAAATTCAGACTTCACACCAATTTAAACATCCTTAAGTCATTAAGGCTAAACCCTATCAAGCCTCTACAACCCTATTTCGTCCCTTAACCTCAGATTTCCTTGTGAGAGTGTTTCTTGAGCTTAGAAAGTGTATTGGTGGACATTTTAGAGATTATTTAAGAAGGAGAAGATAGTGAGCGCTTGGTGTGGCATTAAGCTTCAAGATCCTACATCTAGATCATCTTCAGGAGCTTCTGGAGGTATAAAGCCTTAACATTGTCATCTTATTCATTAGATTGAGTTAGGGTTTGCTATATTGTCCCCTATTGTGTTAATGAATCATCTCTTGGGAGTTTGAGCAACATTGGATCTTAGGAAGAGTATATATGAGGTCCCTTGGTTCATTAGTACCATAAAAATGTAGTCTTGATGGGTGTTTTGACCTCATGCATGAGTTAAGACCCTTGGAAAGGTCTTAATGGGTTGTAAAGGGTTGTTGGGAGCATATGGAGCATGCACAGGCATAAAGTTGCCAACTCTATGCCTTAGGGCGTCTTAATGGACTCAGATATAAAGTTGGACATTGAAATCCCAAGTATTAAACACTTAATGGTCAAATGTGCACATCTTGCTTGTACACCGTGCATAAATTCGTGTATGCATCGCGTATTGCTTGAAGGGATAGTACGTTGAGCGTACTGGAGGGGTACGTAGGGCGTACGCACTCCAGTTGGGTTTTGGGCTTTGTATGGGCTTGTAAGCCCTTTGGACCTTATTCAGTTTTGGGCATGCTCATATTTTGGATTGCTGGTTTGATTTATATGTTTTGGGCCATGGTTGTTTTTGTTGGGCCTTATTGGGCCATGTGGCCCATTAACATATTTGGATATGGCTTTCGGGCCCATTAGCAGAGTGAAGACTCTTGGGCCATTATGAAAGGACTTGGGCTAAGAAAGTGTTTGGGCTTAAATGGAAGGCCCATTTGAGGAGTTGGGCCCAATTTAGAAAATTGGGCCATTAGTTGGCAATTACTTGGCTTTTATGGGTTTTACAATTTTGGGCCTTGTTAGTTTTGGACTTGGGACTTAGTTATGAATCTTGTTGTGCCAGGGGTAAAATTGTCAATTTACCCCCAAGTAAGTATTATGGATCATGGTTTGGGACCCAACTGCTAATTGGGAGATATTTCAGTATTGACAGCTCGAGGAGTTGTCAAGGCAGAAGCTAAGGATTTATTGCAGGGAGTTTCAGCATTCGAGGTGATTCTGCTCACCATACTAATGGGTCGAAGGCACCAAGGCCGGCTAATTATGTGTTATGTGGTATGCCAGTTGGTTACGTGTTAGGTGGTATGCTAGTTGATTATGTGGTACGTTATATGCTAGTTGTCTTTATTATACTTACAGGAAAGACCATGGGCGTGCCCATGGCACTTGGTTATAAGACCGTGTGGGGGTGCCCATGGCATTCCAGGTAAAGATCATAGGGGTGCCCATGACTCTTGGTTATAAGATCATGTAGGGGTGCCCATGGCATTCTAGGTAAAGACCATAGGGGTGCCCATGACACTTGGTTATAAGACCATGTGGGGGTGCCCATGACATTCCAAGTAAGACCATGGGGGGTACCTGTGGCACATCAGTGTAAGACCATGTGGGAGTGCCGATGACATCCTGGAGTAAGACCCTGGATGGTGTCCAAGACATCCTTATATGTTTATATTCATGGATTATGTGATTGATATGGATTATGTGATTATGTGGGGTATGCTCTGGAGAACTCACTAAGCTTCATGCTTACAGTTTTGTTTATGGTTTCAGGTATCATTGGTTTGGAAAAGAAGAGATAGGCTTGATCACAACACACACACCTGTGTTTTCCACATTAAGTGATTTTGGGACGTAACTCTATTAAATGTTTTAATTAAGCAATATTGTTGAATGATTACATGAAGTAACATTCGTGTTTGGCTATAATGAAAAATGAAATTTTAACCCTGGATTTTTGGGTCATTGCAAGTTAGTATCAGAACCTTTGAGGGATTCAGACATACTTTCGGGTGTCTCAGAACTCAAACTGAGGATCTGTAAAGTTTTCAAAAGAAAGATGTTTTCAAGGAAAGAGTTTCCTAAAACAAGAAAGGGTTTGGTGCATGCAATCGGTTGAGCTCAAGTAAGTTTTTCACAAAATACACATATATGTTATATATTATGACTAGATTTATGAATCTGTGAATCACATGCTAGTTATGGCTAGGAGAGATGCCTTTGAATGTATGTTGTATGCCACACCCCCAAACCGGAACGGCGGAAACGTTCGGCGACGGAGGACGTCATGTACAATATCACAACAAATGTATAACAGTAATAAAAGCAAACACAACCATTACATTGATAAAATATAGTATATACATTTGTTCAATACATAGTTTGTATGACATCAAAATGTATAAAAACAGTACAAAGGATGCGACTCTAAAAGCTCTATCTTCTGAAAACCTGTGGGTGTACCTGTCTACCGGTTCCTTGAGAATAAAAGTGGTTTTGAAAGTGTATCAACATTTAAGTTGGTGAGTACATAAGTATGTATTTGAGATGGAAAGCTTGTCTTTGTTCTTTGAAAATGTTATAGTGTACTTCCAAAAAATCCAATATTTTATTTAGTAAATAAAATGTAGTCTTAGACCATAAGACCAAAATGTATGTAGTTACTGTATTCTGAAATAGTGAACTGTACTTTGAAATAATGAGTTGTACTTTGTAATAGTAAACCATAGTCTGTATTAGTAAACCGTAGTCTTATTAATAAATAAAACCATGTCATGAATGTTTCTTGAAATTGCATGTTAAACTAGTGTACTATTGTACTATATACTAGAAAAGTAGTGTACTGTAGTAGTGTTTGTGGTAATGCTCGTAGCAGTGTTTGTATGAAAACCTTATTGTATGAGTGCTTGGAATCCACTAGTTGTAGTGTAAAGTAGTGTACTGTAGTTTCATTATTTAAAATAAATCCATTTGAAGTAGTTTTAATCCCGTAAACAAATGTTTTAGTTGATACTATTGTGAGTTTCATATAACCATGCTTAATATGACTAGTGACCTCTAGGATGTTCTTTAAGCATCGGAATGTTATGATTGTCACCCCAGGCCTTCCGGCCTAGCTGTTGCGAGAAGCTTAGGTGCGGGATTGTCAGTCCCGTATAGATCTATACACAAATTCATGCTATCCCTCCAGGAGACTATGGTTATAATTTATAGGACTTAGAACCGTACCATGGTGGATACCCCAAAGTAGTGCCTCATAACCCTGTATTAACTTGTTTACGTGTAATGTAGTAGTGTTCTCTTATACTTGAAATTGTATGTATTACCTTATAGTAGTGTACTTTGAAATGTCAATAATTATTTAGTAGTGTATCCTGAAATTAGTGTAATAGAGTAGCGTTCTATAAACTATACATAATATAGTTTATATACTTGTTTCTGTATAGTGTTCTTTGGGCATGTAAAATAGTGTAGTGTCTCCCAAACTATACCTATTATAGTTTGAATGTATGTTCATGTAATGTTTATTGAATTTAGCAAAATAGTGTAGTGATTCATAAACTATACCAACTATAGTTTTAAATGTATACCCTGAAATGAACTGAAGAATTTGCAATATAATAGTGTGTATAAAGCGGTAGTAAGATATTTATGAAAAATACGCTTTTGCTCGACATGCTACAAAAGGGTTAAAAATATATTTTGGTAAATGTAGTGATAAATCGGGTTGGAACAATTGCAAATGAAATGACTAGAAATCGTTTGAATGTTAACATACGAGTCTTTGTATTTAACTTGTATTTCCCGTGCTAAAACATTGAAAATAGTGAAAACATAGGTGTATGAACTCACCTTTAGTGCGTGTTAGAGTCTGGATACCGAAACTCTAGAGATGATCCTCGAGCTAGCATATATGGAAAGAACGGTATCCAAATATTATTTAAACACATAATCGTATTTAAAATAGTGGAATAATTAATTAAAGTGTTAGACAACACTTAATTTATGTATGAAATTGCTTACAAGAATTACCGAGAATTGTTTGATGTGTTGAGAAAGGTTTTCGGTCTAGCCTTCACCGAAATTCTTGATTTTAGTCTTAAAACCTCAACCGAGAACCAGGTTCTCGGTCTTATGGTGTTTTTGGTCGGGAACATGTTCTCGGTCCAAGGTGTTTTCGGTGAGCTTGAAGATTTGAAGATTGTTCTTGGTGAAAAATGTGAAGATTTGAAGGATTATTCTAGAATATTGGAAGGTTCTTGTATGATACTTGGGTGCAAAATGGGAGTGTTTTCGATTGAAAAAGTGAGAAAATTACTTATTTTTCGGGGAAAAATATATATACCGAGTGGGTTTTCGGTCGGAAAGACGTTTTCGGTCCGAAGGGTTTGCGGTCCAAGTGTCCTCGGCCGAAAAGGGGTTTTCGGTGTGAGGGTTCTCGGTTCCAAAAGGAAAAACTTTTATTTTTAAGTGTATTTTACTCCAAACACTTATATAAGAACATCATTTATATAATTTAAATCATTTTCTAACCCTCATGAATTTAACGAAAAAACAAAATTCAAATTTTATTTATAGACTTTGATTTTTGTTGACTTGAAAATAACGGGTTGTCACATTATCCACCCCCCCCCCCCCCCCTTAGAGGGAATTTCGTCCCGAAATTTTATCTATAGAGAGTACATCACTTACTAGGGAAAAGATGTTGGTACTTTTGTTTCATTTGATCCTCTTGCTCCCAAGTGAATTTAGGTCCCCGTTTGGCATTCCAACGAACCTTCACTATTGGTATGCAACTTTGTTTCGTCCGTTTGACTTCCCTATCCATGATTTCTACTGGTTCTTCCACAAAGTTAAGACTCTCATTTATCTCGATTTCATTAAGTGGAATCACAAGAGTCTCGTCGGATAAGCACTTCTTTAGATTTAACACGTGGAATATAGGGTGTACATTGTTTATTTCTTTCGGTAGATGGAGTTTGTAAGCTACTGGGCCGATTCTAGAAAGAATCTCGAATGTCCCGATGTACCTTGGATTTATTTTTCCATGATTTCTGAAGCGTATCGTGCCCTTCCAACGTGAGACCTTCAACAAAATGCGATCACCCACCTGGAACTCCAAGGGTTTTCGTCTATTGTCTGCATAACTCTTTTGTCTATGCCTAGAGGCTTTCAGTTGTTCTCAGATTTGGATTATCTTTTCTATGGTTTTTCGAATGATTTCCAGGCCTGTGAGAGTGCTATCAGGGACTTGCCCTTTAACTAGCTGTGTGTCACCCACCTCAGCCCAACACAGAGGGGATCTGCACTTATGGCCATATAGGGCTTCGAACGAGGAAACCTTAATGCTAAAGTGGTAGCTATTGTTGTATGAAAACACGACAAGTGGCAAATGGGTATCCCATGGTTTTCCAGAGTCAATCACACATGCTCTCAGCATGTCTACTAGTGTTTGAATGGTTCTCTCACTTTGCCGTTGGTTTGTGGATGATAGGTTGTACTCATATCCAACCTGTTGGGTTTTGAGCATTCTAACACTCATATGGTGTACATGCAACCCTATAAACCTTGGATATATGTTTTCTCTATTATACATGCAAATAAGAACTTTCCAAGGCTTTAATCCTAACTAGCATACTATGACGTAACTATACTACAAAGACTAGTTAGATGACATACCTTTTGGTGTAGCTTGATGTCTTCAAGCTTTAAGAGCTTAGCCCCAATAGTGTGGAAGCCTCAAATGGAATCACAAATCACCAAAACACCTTGGAAGACTTTAGAGAATATGGATACTTGGTTCTCTATAGTGAAATTGGCTAGCCCTCTTAGTGCACCCACACTAGTGCCCATTTCACCAACCAAGGACATCTTTATATAGTGTGGAGGATTAGGGTTAAATCCTAATACCCATGACCTTTCATTTCCTAGGATCCATGGGTTAAAGCTCCATGGACTATCCATGAAGACTTAGCCCAACCTAAATGAACTTGGCCCACTACACATATATATCTAAGAGTCCATATTTAATTAGTTCATTTTGATCACTTAATTAATTATAAATTAATTCTTGATCAATACTAATTAAATAATATGATTATATTAATATATTAGAACTTATAATATATTAATATAATTCATAAATATACTATTCTCAAAATACTATCCATATAAATTGTGCCGGTGAAGTGCAACCCAAATGGACCATGCCGGGTCGGGTCAAGTACATACCAAATATAGTTATGGACGTAGACATTAATCCAACAGTCTCTCACTTGGATAAGTCTAAAACTATTATTGAGTATGACTTCAAAACCTAACTGGCAATCGTAGCTCTTAAAGCCGCTGTCGAACTCTGATCTTGTCAATGAACTTGTCCATTAGATAAGGGATCATATATTCCTCCATTCTAGATATCATATGGACTGAGACATGGATTATAATCATTCTCTCTGTCCATTTGTTGTTTCCCGATTTCCGATTCATGATAACTGACTGATTGAACAAATCAAATCAGTCTCGGCTTGGCCAAGCACTCACATGTATCATCATTAAATCATCGAGGGGCCCACATATACCGCTTTTATCCCGAAGGTAAAAGGAATGGATAAACTTCGACTCATATGGCTTGTTCTACTACTTGTTGAATCATACACAAAGGCACGTTTTATAACACCGAGTTATCGAATGCGTTTTCGTGCAATCAATGTACAACCAACTCATAGTAACAACTTATACCTCTAGGTTTGAAGAATATAAGATATTATCGTCTCATGATCACTCGTGATAAAATCCATGAAGTGATTCCAATGAGCGCGGGTTGAGTCCAATACTCAGAACTTATGAGCACTCATGAGTGTTGTAGCCCTTTGTCCAACATCTTAGACCTCTACAAGCCAACCCATGACAGTCTTAATTCATATCTACTTCCAACATATGACCGACTGTGGAAGGTTTGAATAACTTAGTCATTCCAGAAGAATAACCTAGTTTATTCTGGAAGTCAAAACATGCAAAGTGAAACACAAGAATAAATGAATCAAATATGGTATCAAACCCTATGAATATAAATAAACTGTAGCACCTGGTTCCTGGTACGTAAATCTTATTTGAGTATTCTCCTTCTTTTTGGCTTGGACTCGGCGAGTCATAGGTCCGACTCGCCGAGTAAGGACGGGACCCGGGACATGTTTAAGTTGGCGACTCGGCGAGTCCATATTCCGGACTCGGCGAGTCACCACTGTTGGATGAAACCCTAAGTTTCAGGGGTTTGCACCCTATTTAAACAACATATCCGCCCCATTACAGCCCCCATTCACCCCCAGAGCTCCCAATCCTCGTGCTAAGCTTGTTCATTGAGAGTTTGAGGCAATTGTTGTGTGTTCTTGAAGGTTTTGAGGCAAAAGAGGAAGTATATCAAGAGGAAGGGAAGGAATCCAGGCATCTCTGTTCTCCTCCAGCAGTTCCTTTGAGGTATAATCCGTTTTCCCCCTATTTCTATGCTTATTACTTCATTTAAGTCATTCTTGAGCCAACCCCCAAGTTTGTATGTGCAAATTATTTCGTAATAGGCTGATTGGCCCTTAGATCTAGGCATGGTTGAGCTCCAGGAGCTCAGATCTGTTGCCTTTATGGACCCCCATTGTGTGAAGACCCTAGATCTACCCTCTTGGGTACATTTTGAACCCTAAAACCCTTAAGGGTGAATATCTACACGTAAAGTTGGAAACTTTACGTGTGATTCGTGTTCTAGGAGTCCAGATCTGTGAATGGCATGGACTGGAATCGAGCAAATCTGTGTATTTAGCGGGTGCATGGCAACGACTCGGCGAGTCGTTCATGTGACTCGGCGAGTCTGCTCGCGAGTCTCCGAGTTTGTCCCCTTTTCGTAGTGTCGAGTGTGCAGTAAGTCACGAGGTGTGACTTAGTGAGTTGGAAGCTGAACTCATCGATGGAGGAACTCGGCGAGTCAATGCCCCAACTCGGCGAGTTCAAGGCAATATCCTTAGATCAAGAACAGACTCGGCGAGCTGTTCATACAACTCGGCGAGTCTTAGCATAAGTGTTCTTCAGATGAAGATGAACTCGGCGAGTTGTTCATACAACTCGGTGAGTAGGATGAAGGAGTTGAATATCAGTTTAGAAGAAAAACTCGTCGAGTCATAGCCTAGCTCGACGAATAGAATTGGGACTCAGGACAATCGTTTGGGTAGGGACTCGGCGAGTTGGAAAGACAACTCGGCGAGTCGGGTCAACTGAAAGTTCACCCTGGCTTTGACTTAGGGCATGATCAGGGGTAAAATGATCATTTTACCAAAAGGTCAGTCAGCAGTATTTGATTGAGCATGTTGTGGGAATTGCAGCTGGAGGATTTCCGGAGCAGCAGCAGCAGCAGTAGACAATCAGTTCCTGATCAGATCAGCATCTACTTTGAGGTGAGTTACCTTCCAGTAGCGGCGGGTCTACGGCCACAATGCTGGCCCACCAGTAGGTGTTGTATGTAGATGATTGTCTCTGTGATATTCATCTACGGGATTACTACTACCTGTGTTGCATTTATGTGCTAGTAACAGTAGGGGGAGATAGTCCCCAAGATATCCGGTCGGTAGGGCCGAAGGGTAGTGATATGAGCATATTTAGTCATATAATCCATGCATTATCTTAATACTTTATGTTGTTTTTGTCTCATTTAATGAACAAAAGGTGCTTAATTAGTTTATAATTTCATTTTTCAGCAAAAATGACATGCTCGGGTGGAAAATGAAGCAGAATTGGCGATTGGACGCTTGGATCTTGGATTTTGAAGAAAGAAGGACGTTGCTGGACAGCTTGACCCCTCGTCAGTGTTTTGGCCATATCTCATGAACCGTAACTCCGATTGACGAGATTCAAAATGTTCTGAAAAGCACACACAATTTCGGACAACTTTAGTGTTTTGAGAAAATGCTGATTCGGAACGTACTCGGCGAGTAGACGGCGTTACTCGGCGAGTACACGCGATTGTTCTAGAAGATAGCTACGATTCCTGATCCAAGACGGATAACTATACACCTACTCGGCGAGTAGGACATATGTACTCGCCGAGTACACTCTGTTTTGAGATATCTATAAAAATCAAATCTTTATCCAAGGGGAAGGAACTCCTGGCGATTTTTGAAGGATTAGCTGCGACTAAAAGGTTCAGAAGGCGCTAAGGAACCCTAAGCTTCAAGAGTTGGAAGAATTCAAGCAATTAGGTTAATTCTACCACTTAGACTTAGGAATTAAACATGTTTGCTTTCATAAACTTTGTTTTTATGCTTGTTTCTACTGCAACTATGAGCTAAACGCGTTTTTGTTTCTGTTTGGGGAATACCAAAGAACTCCTATGGTTTAATTATTGATTCTTGTTTAATTGTCTATTGGTGATTTATTAAATTAAGTTTGTTAAAGAACCTTATGTATTAATCACTACTATTTTCTATTAATTGGAAGGCAATTAGGTTGCATGAACATCACTTAATTGTTAACCTCATATGTCTATGTGAATGCTAAAACGTATGCTTGGAAGTAATGAGTATGAAACTCAGATTAATAAGAAAATAGGAAGATTAATGTGTGAGCTTGTTTGAGAAACCATCAACAAGAGGTTAATTGAATTAATAACTTAATTGACCATTACAAATCTTATTTAATCCAAATAATTAATCTAGGGAATTAATTAGTTTAAACACTTGATCAATGCTTAAATTAGTTAATTGTCTAAGGGTTAGGAGTAATGAACATGAACCTAACTATTATCATTGGTAACCAATAGCAATTAATCCACCTTAACTTAAATAACTATAGGAGTGAATTGATTGAACCTAAATAGAAACATTTTATCCAAATTTGGTGAAGTAGTTGTTGCTTTAGTTATTTAGTTGAATTAGTTTGTTTAAGTTTCTAGTCTTGCAAAACTAGAGAAAACCCCTTTTCTATTAATTGTTTTATTTAGATAATATTAGCATTTATTTTAAATGTTTACCGTTCCCTGTGTTCGATACCCTACTTACCTGAACTAAACTGCTAATCGATAGGTACACTGCCTTTCGTGTGTTTGACTTTGTATTTAAGTTAGTAGGATTAAAACTAGTTGGTTTTACACACATCAGGTAGTCATACCCAGCCATGTAAGATAGATTCTGATATTGTGATACATGTTATGTGGTAGTAGTAGACGGGAGAAATAGTTTCCTCAGTATCCGGTCGAGAGGACCGAAGGGGAGGCCAGCACCCAGATATGCTAGGCAGTATCCGGTCGAGAGGACCGAAGGGGAGGCCAGCACCCAGATATGCTAGACAGTATCCGGTCGAGAGGACCGAAGGGGAGGCCAGCACCTAGATATGCTAGGCAGTATTCGGTCGAGAGGGTCGAAGGGGAGGCCAGCACCCAGATATGCTAGGCAGTATCCAGTCGAGAGGACCGAAGGGGTAGGTCGGGCACCCAGATATGCCTGACAATTTATGTATGTTATGTGATTATGTGGTATGTGGTACAGTGGGCGAACTCACTAAGCTTTGTGCTTATGTTTTACAGTTTTGGTTTCAGGTACCTCTTCATCGAAGGGGAAGGAGCTGGCGCGGTAGCGGCACATCATGCACACACTCTGGTTTCCGCCTTTACTAGATCTTCTGGGATTGTACTCTGATATTTCGATTGGTTGTATGATTTGGCTTTTAGACATGATTACGGTGTGATGTGGTTTGATTAAACAACGTTTTTAATTATTAATGTTACTAAAGAAATGTTTTAAAAACAAAATTTTTTGGATGTTAAAATTTGGTCGTTACAAGTTGGTATCAGAGCCCTGGTTTGAGGGATTCGGACTCACCTTCGGGGGTGTATGAACTCAAATCGAGGGATTAAAAGATTTTCTAAAAGAAAATGTTTTCTAAAAACTGAGAAAAGAGTTTAAGAAAGAACGAAGTGTGTGATGTGCGCGACCGGCCGAGCTCAAGTAAGTATTCCCCAAAGTACCCACACAAGTTTATGTTATGTTTATCAGCTTTTGTAGAACAACATGCTAGAATAGGATCTAGGATCTTGGATTGAGTAGACAACGGTAGGATAGCCTGACTAGGTTATGCCTGATAGTATGAGCTTAGCACTTTATGCTAGTGCAGTTCCTGTAAGCAGACATAGTCGATTAAGATTGTTACCCTTGTCTGAATGCTGCTTGCTTCGTGCTATGTTGGACTCCGAATAATGGGAATTAGCCATTAGGCGAATACGTCACGTCACATGTGATCAGGGTTGAATAATCTTAGAGTACCGGATTTGATCCTACTGCGCAGCTCTTGTTTGAGTCCAACCGTTGTAGGGACGAGTCGGGTACTCGAAGGATTATCTGAGCCTCATCATGTGTGATGGTATTCGGGTAATGGCTAACTAGCATTACAAGGAGGTCTGCAGCAGTTGAGGACTGGATCGAGTAGAGTCAGAGATTTCCTAGGGCGAGCCTGGGATGAATATAGTAGTGATCAGCAATAGCGAAAGGGATCTGGTGGAGTCGAGGCGGTCCTTGAAGAAGGTACGGATAGATGTGGAAGGTAGTATGGGCCCGTACTACTGAAAGCAGAGGATCCGTACCCGAACCGAGGAAGACCAAGACAAGACCAGGGAACTTGTAAGTAAGTGTGATCCCTCAGGAAGTATCAGTATCTCTAATGATTGTTGTGATGTATTGCAGAATGGTGGTACTTTGATCGAGGCCGGTAGATGGCGGTTCAGGAGAGGGGTCAGGTTCAGGATCAGGTTCCGAGCCGGTAGATGAGGGACTACGTGAGTTCATCGCATCAGAGATCACTAGAGGCAATCTTGAGTCGACCCCCATCCTCTTTGGGTCGATCAAGGAAGGGATCATGGAGTTGATGGAGGATCGCCTGCGGGCATTCAGGAGTGATTTGGCATCTAGCCAGTCGGGATCTCGCACACTGTCCTTCAAGGACTTCAGGGGCAGTGGTGCGCCAGATTTCCATGGGGTGAAAGACTCCATTGCCGCCAGACGATGGATTGCAGACATCGAGTCTGCACAGTTGAGTAGCTTCTGCCCCGAAGGGTCGAAGGTGAGGTATGCAGCAGGGTGTTTACGGGACCGAGCCCAGGATTCGTGGGAGTCAGTGGGTGACTCGTTGGGAGCCTCAGCTATCGAGGCTATGACCTGGTCGGACTTTGTCACCAGGTTCAGGGCAGAGTTTGCGCCGAATGTCGAGCTTCAGCAGCTGGCCAGGGAGTTTCTGGACATGAGACAGACGACGGAGACTGTGGCAGAGATCAGCGCCAAGTTCCAGGAGAGGGCTTTGTTGGTGCCCCAGTATGCTGGTGACGAGGATATGAGGAGGACTCGTTATCACGATATGCTATGGGCTGACATCCGGGAGCATGTTAGTTTTTCAGCTTGCCCCACCCTGGACTCCATGATTGCCAGGGCGAGGGAGAGGGAGATAGATTTGGAGCATATCCGGAAACGGAAGTCAGAGGAGGGTCAGACAGGAGGGGCTTCGGGAAAGAAGCCCAAGGGATCAGATGTGGGGCCGAAAGGCGAACAGGGACGGGGATGCTGTAGGAAATGCGGCAAGTCGCACGAGGGGGCGTGCAGGATGGGATCATCAAGCTGCTACAAGTGCGGCAAGTCTGGGCACATCAGCAGGGATTGCACTGCTCCGATAGCAGTTATTCAGACATCAGAGTTGCTGTGTTTCCACTGCAACCAGAGGGGCCACAAGAAGGCCAATTGCCCCTAGTTGACAGTTTCAGCGCCGGTGAAGGCGCCAGCTCCAGCGACCCTGCGGATCACGGACGGCCGGCAGGGCAAGGCAGAGGCTCTGGTGGTGAGGAGCCGAGCATTCCAGTTAACTACCGAGGAGGCACGCGCCGCACCCGATGTGGTGACGGGTATGATTCCTTCCCTCTATTTTTATTTTATGATGTTATGATATTGATATGTGCTCCGTATGTATATGTATGCATTAGGATCGTTCCATGTGAACGACATCCCAGTTCAGGTATTGTTCGATTCGGGTGCATCCCGATCGTTTGTTTCTCTTGCACTTAGCAAGAAGTTTCATGAGACTTTGGGCGAGTTAGATTGCCCTTTAGAGGTAGAGATTGCTGATGATCGATCAGTGCGAGCATCGATGGTGTTTCAAGATTGCATTCTGCGTTTGTTTGAGGAGCGTTACTTGGTAGACTTGGTTCCCATTCCGTTGCGCGGGAACAAGGTGATTATTGGCATGGATTGGTTGAGCCCTAATGGGGCGGTGATAGATTGCGCGCAGCAGCTAGTGCGGGTCAGGACCCCAAGCGGGGGAGAGTTAGTGATTCACGGCGAGAGGCCGCAGTGTGGACCCACTGTATGTTCAGCAGCAAGGGCTAGGCGCTATCTTCAGCAGGGATGTGCAGGATATGTTGCGTATGTGATGGATACCCGGGAGGCGGGTAAGGCGACAGTGGGCGAGGTTCCGGTGGTTCGAGATTTTGCAGATGTTTCCCGGAGGAGCTACCTGGGATACCTCCGGAGCAACAGGTGAAGTTTAGGATTGACCTTATTCCTGGTGCGGCTCCGATAGCCAAAGCACCGTATCGGTTGGCTCCTCCCGAGATGCAGGAGTTGTCTACGTAGCTGCAGGAGCTGCTAGACAAGGGATTTATTCATCCGAGCAGTTCGCCTTGGGGAGCCCCGATCCTATTTGTGAAGAAGAAGGATGGGTCGCATCGGATGTGTATAGATTACCGGGAGCTGAACAAGGTAACGGTGAAGAACCGTTACCCACTCCCGAGGATTGATGACCTCTTTGACCAGCTTCAGGGAGCATCTTAGTTCTCCAAGATTGACTTGCATTCGGGTTATCATCAGATGAGGGTCAGGGAGGAGGATACGCAGAAGACCACGTTTCGGACGCGCTATGGCCATTATGAGTTTGTGGTGATGCCGTTTAGGCTCACCAATGCTCCTGCCGCATTCATGGACCTCATGAACCGCGTTTGCATATCGATGCTAGATCGGTCTGTGATAGTCTTTATCGATGACATATTGGTTTATTCCAAGACTCAGGAGGAGCATGAGGAGCATCTGAGAGAGGTGTTGGAGGCCCTGAGGAGGGAGAGCTTGTATGCCAAGTTCTCCAAGTGCGAGTTCTGGTTGTGCGAGGTGCAATTTCTTGGACACCTCGTCAACCAGAACGGGATTCTGGTCGATCTGGCCAAGGTCGAGGCCGTGATGAGATGGGAGGTTCCGAAGTCTCCATCTGAGATTCGGAGTTTCTTGGGATTAGCGGGCTACTATCGGAGATTTATTCAGGATTTCTCCAAGATAGCCGTACCCCTGACGCGGCTGACGAAGAAAGCCATGGTCTTTCGATGGGGACCCGAGCAGCAGGCTGCATTTGAGACGCTGAGACAGAGATTGTGCGAGGCACCGATCTTAGCCCTGCCTGAGGGCGTAGAGGATTTTGTGGTTTATTGTGATGCGTCCATTTCTAGGTTGGGTGCGGTATTGATGCAGCAGGGGCATGTCATTGCCTACGCCTCGAGGCAGCTCAAGCCTCACGAGGCGAACTACCCGACGCATGATTTGGAGTTGGGGGCGGTGGTTTTTTCCCTCAAGATTTGGCGACATTACCTCTACGGGGTTCGATGTACCATTTACACGGACCACAAGAGTTTGAGGTACCTCATGGATCAGCCGAATCTGAACATGAGGCAGCATCGGTGGTTGGACGTGGTGAAGGATTATGATTGTGAGATCCTCTACCACCCGGGGAAGGCCAATGTAGTGGCCGATGCACTTAGCCGCAAGGCGGCGCCGGCCAGGGACGTATGCATGAGGATGACCGTGGTGACTCCCCTGTTAGAGTGAATTAGGGAGGCTCAACAGGAGGCTATCAAGGAGGAGCATCGGAAGAGCGAGCGTGTGGTGGGTCAGGTTTTCTCCTTTGATTATGATAGCCAAAGACTATTGACACTACACCGTAGGGTGTGGGTGCCGTATCACGGAGGCGTGCGCCAGATTTTGATGGAGGAGGCACACAAGTCCCGATTCTCTATTCATCCCGGGGCGACGAAGATGTTCAGGGATCTTTGTCTAGATTATTGGTGGCCCTGCATGAAGCGGGATGTGGCATGGTACGTTGAGCGGTGCTTGACCTGCAGGAAGGTCAAGGCGGAACATCATAGACTGCATGGTAAGATGCAGCCGTTGGATATTCCACTTTGGAAATGGGAAGATATCACGATGGATTTTATTACGAAGCTTCCCAGGACCGCGCGTGGAGTGGATTCGATCTGGGTCATCGTGGATCGATTGACCAAGAGTGCTCACTTTATTCCGATTCAGGAGAGCATATCGACCGAGAAATTGGCCGACATCTATATCAGGGAGATCGTGGCGCGGCACGGGGTGCCGGTATCGGTGATCTCGGACAGGGATGTGCGTTTTACTTCCAGATTTTGGAAGAGATTTCATGACGAGTTGGGCACTCGTTTGCATTTTAGCACCACCTTTCACCCGCAGACGGATGTCCAGAGCGAGCAGACCATCCAAACTCTGGAGGATATGTTGCGGGCATGCGTGCTAGACTTTGGTGGTAGCTGGGATACCTATCTTCCCCTGGCCGATTTCTCATACAACAACAACTATCACGCGAGTATTGACCGTCCCCCATTTGAGCTGTTGTACGGACGAAGGTGCAGGACCTCGATATGCTGGGGTGAAGTTGGCCAGAGAGTCATGGGGAGCACCGAAGTAGTGCTCAAGACGATCGAGAGGATCCAGCAGGTCCGGTGCAGGCTTCAGACTGCTCAGAGTTGGCAGAAAAGTTACGCCGAGAAGTTTCGACCCGACTTGGAATTCCAAGTCGGGGATATGGTTCTCCTGAAGGTGTCACCTTGGAAAGGCGTCATTCGATTCAGGAAGTGGGGCAAGTTGGGCCCAAGATTCATCGGACCGTTCAGGGTTGTAGCCCGGGTGGGCAAGGTGGCGTATAGGCTGGATCTGCCAGCCGAGCTCAGCCAGATCCACAACACTTTCCATGTTTCTCAGCTGCGGAAGTGCCTAGTGAACGATTCAGCGGTAGTGCCGTTAGAGGATATTCAGGTTGATGACAGCCTAAATTACATTGAGCGCCCAGTCGCAATCCTCGACAGGAAGTCGAAGGATTTGCAGAACAAGAAAGTGGAGCTAGTGAAGGTGCAATAGCAACACCGCAAGGGTTCAAAATGGACTTGGGAACCGGTGGATGAGATGATGGAGCATTACCCCGAGCTGTTTCAGGATCGAGCAGCAGACTTCGAGGACGAAGTCTAAAATAAGCGGGGGAGATTTGTAGCACCTGGTTCCTGGTACGTAAATCTTATTTGAGTATTCTCCTTCTTTTAGCCTTGGATTCGGCGAGTCATATGTCCGACTAGCTGAGTAGGGACGGGACCCGGGACATGTTTAAGTTGGCGACTCGGCGAGTCCATATTCCGGACTCGGCGAGTCACCGATGTTGGATGAAACCCTAAGTTTCAGGGGTTTGCACCCTATTTAAACAACATATCCGCCCCAGGCCAGCCCCCATTCACCCCCAGAGCTCCCAACCCTCGTTCTAAGCTTGTTCATTGAGAGTTTGAGGCAATTGTTGTGTGTTCTTGAAGGTTTTGAGGCAAAAGAGGAAGTAGATCAAGAGGAAGGGAAGGAATCCAGACGTCTTTGTTCTCCTTCAGCAGTTCCTTTGAGGTATAATCCGTTTTCCCCCTGTTTCTATGCTTATTACTTCATTTAAGTCATTCTTGAGCCAACCCCCAAGTTTGTATGTGCAAATTATTTCGTAATAGGCTGATTGGCCCTTAGATCTAGGCATGGTTGAGCTCCAGGAGCTCAGATCTGTTGCCTTTATGGACCCCCATTGCATGAAGACCCTAGATCTACCCTCTTGGGTACATTTTGAACCCTAAAACCCTTAAGGGTGAATATCTACACGTAAAGTTGGAAACTTTACGTGTGATTCGTGTTCTAGGAGTCCAGATCTTTGAATGGCATGGACTGGATTCGAGCAAATTTGTGTATTTAGTGGGTGCATGGCAACGACTCGGCGAGTCGTTCATGTGACTCGGCGAGTCTGCTCGTGAGTCTCTGAGTTTGTCCCCTTTTCGTAGTGTCGAGTGTGCAGTGAGTCACGGGGTGTGACTCAGTGAGTTGGAAGTTGAACTCATCAAGGGAGGAACTCGGCGAGTCAATGGCTCGACTCGGCGAGTTCAAGGAAATCTCCTTAGATCACGAACAGACTCGGCGAGCTGTTCATACAATTCGGCGAGTCTTAGCATAAGTGTTCTTCGGATGAAGATGAACTCGGCGAGTTGTTCATACAACTTGACGAGTAGGATGAAGGACTTGAATATCATTTTAGAAGAAGAACTCGTCGAGTCATAGCCTAACTCGACGAGTAGAATTGGGACTCAGGACAATCGTTTGGGTAGGGACTCGGCTAGTTGGAAAGCCAACTCGGCGAGTCGGGTCAACTGAAAGTTCACCCTGGCTTTGACTTAGGGCATGATCAGGGGTAAAATGGTCATTTTACCCAAAGGTCAGTCAGCAGTATTTGATTGAGCATGTTGTGGGAATTGCAGCCGGAGGATTTCCGGAGCAGCAGCAGCAGCAGTAGACAATCAGTTCCCGATCAGATCAGCATCTACTTTGAGGTGAGTTACCTTCAAGTAGTGGTGGGTCTACAGCCACAATGCCGGCCCACCAGTAGGAGTTGTATGTAAATGATTGTCTCTGTGATATTCATCTACGAGATTACTACTACCTATGTTGCATTTATGTGCTAGTGACAGTAGGTGGAGATAGTCCCCAAGATATCCGTTCGGTAGGGCCGAAGGGGTAGTGTGACAACCCGAAATTTCCATTCTGAACAAACTATATCAAGCCAATAGATGTAGATCAGTTAAAATGAAAATTCAGACTCCGAGTGTAAGTTAGGCAGTTTTCAGGATTTACACTTAAGAAGATATTAGGAGAGTGGTTGCACTAGGGTTTTGTGCAACACTGTTATTCCGTTACTCTAAGACATTAGAGTTCATTCCAGGAATAAAAATATTTTCTGCCAAAAATATCTCAGGACTATAAATAGAATTCTGAACCAAATTGGTTCATTTGTGTAATTCCATTTAGATAAAAGCCAAAATTCCCTCTCACGGATCTTCGGGTTTTTATCCCAGATTGTGAGTATACTTCTCTAGTTGTTTTATACTACTTGTTATAAGCTTAGTAATATAGATTGCTTGCCAAATAAGTGAGATCCGGGAGTTTACCGCCCAAGAACGTTCTTGGGGAGTAAACTCCATTTTAAGGTCCTAAAGGGTTCTAATGACCCTCAAAGCTTTAGAACTCGAACTAGAAGCCTCCAATTCATGCTTTATACCACAAAACAATTAGGAATCATGGCTAGAAGGGAGTTTACGGCCAAGGAGCTTCTTAGGCCGTAAACTCCATGTTTTAGGTGCCAAAATGCCTTAAAACTTTCCCTAAGGCTTAGACTTTATTTTTGGGATGTACTCCTGAGTGTTTAGAACCTAGAAAACATAAGGAAAGCACAAGTGTTGTAGAGTTTACGGCCAAGAGTAGTTCTTGGGCCGTAAACTCCTATAAAGGGGTAAAAGGACACCCTAAATCCTTCCTTAAGCCAAGAGACAAATTAGGACAAGTACCTTAGTGTGTTTGGGGCTAGCAAACACCACAAAAACACCAAGAAAAGAGAGTTTACGGCCCAAGATATTTTAGGGCCGTGAACTCCAATATATGGTGCCAAATGGTGCCATAATTCCTCCTAAAGCCTTGAAAAATTGCCTAGAACATATCCTATGTGAGTATGGGACTTGAAAACTTCATAATCACCCTCCCAAGGGAGTTTACGGCCATAAACTCCAATGGATTATGGTCCCATGGCCGTAAACTCCTTAAAGGAGTTGATATGGCACCCTAAGACTTGATTTAGCCTTGAAACAATTCACCACATGAGTTGTATAATTGATAGACTTCATTTAGGGGCTTGTTGAGAGTTTACGGCTAGGAGCTTACTCCCCTGGGCCGTAAACTCCAATACATATGGTCTTTAGACCGTAAACTCCCATTAGAGGCATTACACTCCTTTGTTGCAACCCTTTAGCCTCCTAGCACTTGACCAAAGGTGTTTTCTTCGCGTTTAAATGGCTATACTTGTATAATTAGTGTTTTAACACTAATTATTTATATACATATGTCTTCATATGTAATTAGGATCATTGTGTGTATCTAAAGACTTCACTTGACACCGAGCACTTGCCCGATCCTTCCTTACGATAACAATCTGTTCAATTCCAGTCACTTACTGCAGGTGAGTTCATACCCCTTAACTAATGTTTTAAACTATTTTAAATGTTTTATGGGGGGGATACAAGTAGAATCATGCTACTTCTTATGTCAATCACATGTGATTAGTAAGTAGGATTATATTACTTAGTACATCAATCACATGTGATTAATATACAACATTCAAATGATTTGGCTACTCATTAGCCATTTTTACCAAACAGTTTCCTTCAAATGATTTTTATAAACATTTTATATGTTTTAAACTCCTTATTACACTGTACATCTTACTCCATACATTACCTTTCAAACTTATTTACAACTGTGTTTCAAACAAATGTTTCCTTATACTTAAACTGATTTATCAAACTTATGCCTTCAAATTGTTTTATAGATTGACATCAAGTCGATCTTTTCTTGAAATAATATGTATGTTTCAAATGTATTACAAAACTTATTTATGCTTTTATATTATAAATTGCATGCCTCTATATGTATAGTTATATAAGAAATGTTTAAAAGACTTAGGAAGGCTATCCACCCTATTTCCTTTTCGCGCCTTGAGATGTGGTCTGGTGGGATATTGGGTATTCGTCCGAAAGTCATTTAAATATTAGTTATATATCATGTGTACATATATAGTCATAAAAGGTCCTTCCAGTTCAACATATGCCGTTGGGTAGCAAGGGTATACATCCATGTTCATACGTACCAGATAGATTACTAGTAAACTACCATAGGGGTAGTTTAGGAAGATACTAGAACAATTACTAGAACGCGATATCATACAATGAGTCAGTTCATTCATGAGTCAATACTTTCTAGAACATTACAGTACATTACATATACAACTATACTAGGAAGAGAACATATACAACTATACTAGGAAGAGAACTTATATAAATATACTAGAACGATTACATTACTATACTTGCTAGGTAGAGAGCACGTACATTACAGCTAGAAAAGTTCATTACATTACAGCTAGAACAGTTCATTACAGTACATATACAAGAATACGTTAATTATTGTGATTTAAATCGGAGCATGACTTAAATGTCATGGCTCGAGTTGTAGCCAGAATTTTCTTTGAGGGAGAGCGTGAGTTTGCGTATAGATC
The DNA here is from genome assembly GCF_002870075.4 of Lactuca sativa. Classification (NCBI taxonomy): domain Eukaryota; kingdom Viridiplantae; phylum Streptophyta; class Magnoliopsida; order Asterales; family Asteraceae; genus Lactuca; species Lactuca sativa. The sequence continues at coordinate 90,854,111 of NC_056627.2, forward strand.
TATACTGGATTGACAATCCTACACCTTGCTGCTAGCTACAGCCGGACCTGCAGGTCTACGGGTGTCAAACGTCATTCTGTTATTACGACCATTCATTATGTCGTTGTTACTAGTCGATAGTATGGTGCAATTTATCACATAATGCCTGAATATAAATCCGGTTTAAGATAATTAGTACGGCAGTAGTTCTTATAGCACTACACCATAGTACTATTTCATTTTCTCATTACATTCACTTCGTGAACATTCACACGACGCACGGCAATGTAGAAACTATATTTTTGGATAATGATAGTTATACTTGGGAAAATACATACTCTTACAAGAGACACACATTCAAAATAGTTAGGTCTTGGTAGAAGACTACATTCAGAACAGTTAGGTCTTGGTAGAAGACTATATTCAGAACAGTTAGGTCTTGGTAGAAGACACCTTCATATACTAGTAGGAATCATAGGGATTTCTAGGGTTTTTCAAACGTTTACAGTTGCTTCGTATACATTTTCAATACTTACAATTCATATACACTTTCAATACTTACAATACATATACTTACAAATACTTACATACAAATTAAGACACTAAATACTTATGATCTCACCAGCTTCAAAGCTGATACTCGCTTTCAAAATTACTTGTATCCTCAGGTCATCATAGACAGGTACCGATGCAAGGAGAAAGGAAGATGGAGCTTGTTCAAGACTTATCTTTCATTTTGATTTATGCTTTAGTGTTTATCAAAATTTGACAGAACACATTTGTATAATAATTATATTATCAATGCAATGGATGATGTTGTTGCTTATTTACTACTTTACATTGTTGTTGATATTATACATGACGTCCTCCGCCCCAGAAAGTTTCCGCCGTTCCTGGTTTTGGGGTGTGACAAGTAGTCATACCCAGCCATGTTAGATAGATTCTGATATTGTGATACATGTTATGTGGTAGTAGTAGAGGGGAGAAATAGTTTCCTCAGTATCCGTTTGAGAGGACCGAAGGGGAGGCCAGCACCTAGATATGCTAGGCAGTATCCGGTCGAGAGGACCGAAGGGGAGGACAACACCCAAATATGCTAGGCAGTATCCGGTCGAGAGGGCCGAAGGGGAGACCAGCACCCAGATATGCTAGGCAGTATCCGGTCGAGAGGACCGAAGGGGTAGGTCGGGCACCCAGATATGCCTGACAATTTATGTATGTTATGTGATTATGTGGTATGTGGTACAGTGGGGGAACTCACTAAGCTTTGTGCTTACGTTTTACAGTTTTGGTTTCAGGTACCTCTTCACCGAAGGGGAAGGAGCTGGCGCGGTAGCGGCACATCATGCACACACTCTGGTTTCTGCATTTACTAGATCTTCTGGGATTGTACTCTGATATTTCGATTGGTTGTATGATTTAGCTTTTAGACATGATTACGGTGTGATGTGGTTTGATGAAACAACATTTTTAATTATTAATGTTACTAAAGAAATGTTTTAAAAACGAAAATTTTTGGACATTAAAATTGGGTCGTTACATAAACACTTTTATTTATCACCATATTGATTACTCATTATTCTTTGTTTCGATTTTATCAACTTTATACTTGAATTTAAAACAATAGTTGTCCCATGCTCCAAGAATGTACACTATGTTTTCTAAACACTAGCCATGCCATACACAAAGTACACATACTATGTTTGTCTATGATCTTTACTTTGTGAAATCGATCAAGTGAGCATAACTCCAATGATCATCTTTTCACAGTCCCAAACCCTTACTGCAAATGCAAGAATTCCAAATACATGCCATTTACTGAAATCTGTTAGATTCTAAACTTATATGCATTGATCCTCTTGTAATGATTATGCACAAATTCAACCAGACTTGGCAACAATCATTACAGAGTATTCAAATGGAGATCAACTCCTTGGAAACATCCTTCTTGCATTAAGTTTCCTAATCTTACAGATTGAATACTTTCTAACTTTGAACCATTTCCATATTCCATTTTGACTATCACTTCCGAATAAGAGTTGCCTCTTTTCAGACTATGTCAATATGGTCCTTCCAAAGTCAACACTATACTTCCAACTGTCCTTGAGCAAACAATCCTTGGTAAACCTTAGATTGTCCTCGACAATTGCTTAATCATTTTAGTCATATCCAATTCTATACCTTTTCCCTTCTTAATTTCCCAGGCATTTGGAAAATTTTAGAAAGGATGAATATAGCACATGTAATCGATCCTATATCCGAAGCATATGGGACACGATTCATGATGTCTCACATAAAGACTAAACCAGTCTTTTGCTATAATATTTCCATTTCTATTTGCCAAGTTCTCATAATTCAGATTATGAAAAGGGATGCCGTAATCATAATCGAATTTTAGAACGCAAATAATGAACCCATACATAGAATTTCCTTATGTTGAGCCATTCCAACATGAAATTCATATATATATATATATATATATTGTTGACAAAATATGATTAAGACCTCAATCTAAGCTTTTAGATTTGAGATGAAGTATAATTTCCTCTTCCTTAATTATAGCAAAACAACTTTTCCTAATTGAGACCTTTTGTTTTCTATAATTAACATTGCTAACTTGCAACCTTTATCATGCTCCCACTAACATGATGATTAATAGCATAAGACTTATCCTCCTACTAGCTTCGACATGTACTCAAAAATCAACTATTGACTTTTTACCAAAATTCAGATTTCTGATACTAGATTGCTTTGATAAGACTTTATAAAAATCATACACCTTATCTTAGATAGCTCACATGTGTGTCTAAACAATTTCAGAACTACGAAAAGGAATGCCGTAATCATAGTCTCAATTGGTTAGACCTTTGCTATTTCTCATAAGTCAATGTTAGTGTACACTACTAACGACTTTGAGAATGCAAAGATTACTATCTACTTAAAAATCTACTTAGTGAAAGTGTTTCCTCACCATCATTTTCATGAGCCGGAGAGAAACATTATGACACTTAGACTTTTATGGTGTATGAGTTCCTACCCATATGAATTTGTCAAAAACATAATCACAAGACAATGTTAGTGACAAATCCAAACTCATATGGATTGAAAATATGCAATTTTAATTTCTTGCCATTTGGCAACACAAGGGCCTGCTATTACTTCCAAGTAGCTATGCAACCAATTGAGGACTCTAAGAACTCATATGCAATGCCAACTTTCACTGGAATGGGCACAGAATATGTCCACACGATTGGTTATAAACCTCAAGTCGTGTGCTAGTGATGAACTTTAGGTTTTATTCTTGATTAGTTCTTGAGACTTTCAAGACCTTTAAAACTCCCACTGTCCTCTTGATATATAAGACTCTCTTGTCAAATATTGAAGGGATAGTGCGGATTATTTATCAAGACAAACACTTCACATAATTGGCCTAAGGTGGTCTCTGTTTTATCCAAAACATCACAACTTACCAATTTCAAATGTACAAGAGTAGATAACCTTTTACTCTTACATTTGACTAGTGTTTTTAAACCTTTCTTTAAGATATGTCACTCAAGTTACAGTCTTAGAGTATAACCCTAAGAATTGATTTGGAACGAAGTATGACTCATCTTCTTGATTTGACCACTTCAACAATTCCTAGCTCCTCTTCTTAGCTATCAGAATGCACTTAGAGGATGAATTGTGATAAGGTCTCTTAATCATTAAGATGATCATATAACATGATACTAAAGTACACTCCCATCTTTTCAGATTTGAGAAACTTTTATCCTTCTGCCTAATTTGATTCTTCTTATTCGTTCTGCCATACATCGAAATTTTCCAATGCTTCAGAATTATACTTAAGCTTGTAAGTATAATCATATTTACTAAACCTTAGTAAATCATGAAGAATAGTCTTATCCATCTTTTGTGGTGGACTTTGACAAGTACAGAAGAAAGTGTACTTGATCCCTTAGTCTTTCTCTTTACTCACACATCCATGTGAACAAGCAGTTAGTCTCAATTTTCCAATGCTTGAAAGTTCTCATTCATCATACTATACAACTTGCATGATTCCAAGTTCCGGTCCAATTGAAACTTGGGTGATGAGAATCTTTCCTTATTTGGTAAATTTAGACATTACCACAACCGAAAGAATCAAATCCATTTTTCCAGTCTTGCTATTAATGGAATCTTATAAGCAACAAAAGTTTTCATAGATGCCATTGTAAGGATATTTTAAAATAAATAAAAATAGAAATTTTTCCTTTTATTTTAAAAACTTGCGGAAGAACTTATCCTTACAATCCATATGAAAACTTGTTATCTATTCCTAAGCAACATCTCATAACTCCTAAGAAGTAGCTCAAGAATCCAATCTTCAAACTACGCGATAGAAATCCATCTATGCGATCAGATTCAACATATTCTCTCTTTAAGTTTCTTTACTTCTCTTTGATTCTTAAAACATCAACATGTGACCCAGTCACATCATGTATCAAGAATCTCAGAATAGAAACTTAACAGAGTTAGACAATGGACTTTACCTGAAATTAAAGTCAAACTCATTGACTTAACCATCCTTAGGTAAGTTTGGCAGCTTCGTAACCAATGCCCCTTCCTTTGGCAATTTAACATATGGGCTCTTTGATAATGGTACATGGGACTATCACAGACTTAGTATTTCTCTTTACCATTTGGTCAACCGAGTTGCCTATGGCCGATCCCTTTCCATTGGGAAGAGAATGCTTTTTCTGGATACTCAATGTCATCATTTTCAATGTCCATAAAGTTTGGGAAGTCGATCTTCTAATCAAATTTGCTTTACTAGCCTTCCAAATCATTGTTGGTTCAGCAGTACCAAGCAAATAGATAAGATCATTAAGGGTCTTGTCATAGTCTGTTTCATAGGAGTCCCAAAGGAACTCACTATGCGACTTAGAAAGTGACTGAACCACCAACTTTCTTAAGACTTTGACACCCAACTCTCCCGACTTGTCAATATGTGACTTCATCTCCAAGATGTGATCACACCTAGACCTTGCCTTTCCAATATGGCTTGAGTGACCTTGAACTTGTGGGTTAGGGAGAATAATTGGAGGAGGTGGAGGAAGTGAAGTTCCAAGAGATTTGGGAAGTTCATAGATGTCTGAACTAGACATCTTTTGGGAGATATTCAAGTTTAGTTGATTTAAAGTCCTTAATATAACACCCAATATGAATTATTAAGGTTAGGACCCAACAACCTATTTATAACTGGAAGAGGGATGCCGTAATCCAAGTTATAAAATAATTGAAGGTAGGTAAATGACGATTTACCAATTTCCACCATTGAAAACGAAAAATAATTAAGTTTTAATTGGATTTGAAACTCTTAGATCTTTTGAGATTCATTGAACTTTTCAATAGCATGTTTCAATCTCGAGTGTACCCTTCAGGTTTTGTGACTAGGATGCCGAGGATCACAAAACAAGGTGTGAAGTAACCATGCAAATTACTTGGTACCCTTAAGTGTTTACCCCTCAATCGATGTGTCGGTTAACCACACACGCTCCATCGATACTATGATAAACATTAAGTTACCCTTTGCCTACCTTGTTAAATACGAGTTAGTGTGCCGGTTAACCACACACGCTCCACTAACCGACTTAAGCAAAGTGCAAAGTGTAATTTCATGGATTAGCACCTTATTCACATTTTCCTAAGTAACTAAGATTGGGTATTATTAAGAGTTTAGTTACTTAGTATTTATCATTAATACTTTTAATGAAGGGAGAATTATAGTCCTGTCAAACCTGTTCGGCTAATGACCCTCCACCAGTCAAGGAAGCGGTGGGTGAGAGTGGACACCCATTAAACTGTCATTTTGTAGGCAGTAACATTATACCCCCCTTATAGACCGGCTTCGTGAATGAGGCCTACTAACGGTAAGACTGACTTTACTCTTATACACACACACACACACACACATATATATATATATATATATATATATATATATATATATATATATATATATATATATTATTAACTTATAATATTATAAAGTATAAGGGTTGAATTTTAACTCTTTAAAATTCTAAGGGTTTAACTTGGAATTAAAGTATTCATAAAAGAAAAATTTTTAAATTCCAAAACTTGAGGGCAAGTTTTGAAACTATTCAAAACTCTTGGATTTTCATAACTTATGAGTTTTAATTAAAGTATTAAAACTTTTAATGAAGAGACTCTTGGACATCCATAACTTGAGGACCAGTTATGGAGCCATAAAAACTATTTATAAGAAAAGACTCTTCATTATTTTTATAACCTAAGGCATTTTTATGAGTTTTTAAGATTCATAAATGTGACTTTTCATATAACTTAAGGACAAGTTACAAAAACACATTTTATGAACAACTTTTAGATTAATTTGGATTGAAAACATCTAACACATATTTTTCATTAATCTAAAAAATAACTCATAAAACAAGGAAACATAAAACTTTTGGTAATCCATAACTTATGAGTTAAATGTTTGTTTTATGATGAAACTTTTCATGTTCCATAACTTAAGAATAAGTTATGGAATTCTTTAAAACATTAACACCAAATTTTGTAACTCCATATAAACTTTGAATCAATTTTTTTTAAACCTTTTCATATCCATAACTTATGGAGCTTTCAAAAAACTCTTGAGATCAAACTTTTAAAACTAATAAAATAATCATATCATTTTATCCTTTACTAAATTTGACCTAATTCAACTCATATAGCAAATGATTCAAATTTTACAAATAATTAGTTTTTCACAAAAAAAAGTAATTATCTTAAAACAACCCATGGCCCTGATACCACTGTTAGGTTTTAACCATTCTAATGCTCCTATGGTGTACATGCAACCTTATAAACCTTGGATCTATGTTTTCTCTATTATACATGCAAATAAGAACTTTCCAAGGCTTTAATCCTAACTAGCATACTATGAGGTAACTATACTACAAAGACTAGTTAGATGACATACCTTTTGGTGTAGCTTGATGTCTTCAAGCTTTAAGAGCTTAGCCCCAATAGTGTGGAAGCCTCAAATGGAATCACAAATCACCAAAACACCTTGGAAGACTTTATAGAATATGGATACTTGGGTCTCTCTAGTGAAATTGGCTAGCCCTCTTAGTGTACCCGCACTAGTGCCCATTTCACCAACCAAGGACATCTTTATATAGTGTGGAGGATTAGGGTTAAATCCTAATACCCATGGCCTTTCATTTCCTAGGATCCATGGGTTAAAGCTCCATGGACTATCCATGAAGACTTAGCCCAACCTAAATGAACTTGGCCCACTACACACACACACACACACACACACATATATATATATATATATATATATATATATATATATATATATATATATATATATATATATATATATCTAAGAGTCCATATTTAATTAGTTCATTTTGATCACTTAATTAATTATAAATTAATTCTTGATCAATACTAATTAAATAATATGATTATATTTATATATTAGAACTTATAATATATTAATATAAATCATAAATATACTATTCTCAAAATACTATCCATATAAATTGTGCCGGTGAAGTGCAACCCAAATGGAACATGCTGGGTCGGGTCAAGTACATACCAAATATAGTTATGGACTTAGACATTAATCCAACAGAACCTAGTTCTCAGAGATTTCTGTAGCAACTGCCAAAATATTGTGGTGAATCTATTGTTTCTATTAGAGATAATAGATATTAGCACACCATGCAGTCTTGCAATCTCTTTGATGTAAGTTCTAGTTAATTTCTCCATCTTGTCTGTTTCCTTTATTGGTAGGAAGTGAGCGGATTTGGTTAATTTGTCGACGATTACCCAAATGGTGTCATGACCACTTAGGGTCTTGTGCAGCTTGGTTATGAAATCCATTGTAATCCACTCCCACTTCCACTCAGGTATCTTTGGCTGTTGAAGTCAACCTAAGGGCTGTTGATACTCTACCTTGACTTTGGCACAAGTTAGGCACTTTCCCACGTAGGTAGCAATCTCTGCTTTCATGTTTGGCCACCAATAGAGTTTCTTGAGATCCACATACATCTTATCTGAACCGGGATGAACGGAATATCGAGTCTTGTGGGCTTCATTCATGACAACATCTCTGTAGCCACCAAACTTTGGTGTTCAAATCCGATTCATGAAGTAACGAACTCCATCACCCTTGATTTCTAAGTTCTTCTCCTTTCCTCTTAAGGCTTTATCTGCCACATTTTCTGGCTTCAAGGCTTCTAACTGAGCATCTTTGATCTATGTGGACATATGTGAATGGATTGTCATGGTTAGTGCCTTCACTCTATGACATGAGTACTCATTTCGACTAAGGGCATCTACTACTACATTGGCTTTCCCAGGATGATAGTGAATTTTGCATTTGTAATCATTGATTAGTTCTACCCATCATCACTGTCTCATGTAAAGTTCTTTCTGATCAAAGATGTGTTGAAGGATTTCATGGTCGGTGAAGATGGTGCACTTGGTACCGTAAAGGTAATATCTCTAGATATTTACTTCAAAGACTACAACTACGAATTCAAGATCATGAGTGGTGTAGTTGACTTCTTGTGCCTTAATTTGTCTCGAGGCATAGGCAATAACCTTTCCTCAGTTCATAAGCACATAGCCTAGCCCCTGATTGGATGCATCGCAGTATACTACCAAGTCTTCTGTCCATTCTGGAAGTGATAAGATAGGTGCGCTGCACGGGGCTTGCTTCAGTGTTTGGAGTCTTGTTTCTCTCCCTAACTAAAAGTTACACCCTTCTGATTCAAGGTCGTAAGAGGTTTAGCGATTCTAGAAAAGTTTTGTATGAATCTGCGATAATAGCCAGCAAGTCCTAAAATTGGCAGATCTCTGTTGGCGTTCTGGGTGCTGACCAGTTCTTTATTGCCTTTATTTTGGAAGGATCCATGTGTATTCCTTCTTTGTTGACCACGTGACCAAGGAAGTTTACCTTCCTAATCAAAACTCGCACTTTAAGAATTTAACATAAAGCTTTTCCGCCCTTAAGGTTTCTAAGACTTGTCTCTGGTGCTGGCTATGTTCTTCCTCATTTTGTGAGTAAGTTGGTATATCATCTATGAATACTATAACGAAATTGTCTAGGAAGGGACGAAATACCCTATTCATTGTTGGATTAGTGTCTAAGTCCATAACTATTTTGGTATGTACTTGACCCGATGGTGCATGGTCCTTTTGGGTTGCCTTCACCAAAGCAACTTGATAGGATGAATTATGGAGAGAGAGGATTAATTATGATTTATTAATATATTATGAGAATAATATATTGTCACACCCCAAAACTACGAACGGCGGAAACGTTCAGGGGTGGAGGACGGCATGTGCAGTATCACAACAGTGAAATATAATAAACAAGCAACAACATCATCCATTGCATTATAAGTAAAGTTTTAATACATGTGTGTTCTTTCATTGTAGTAAGACACCAAAAATATACAATCAAAATAAAAGACGAGACTTGTCTGCTCCGTCTTCTCAAAATCTGGCCTCCGTACCTGTCTACTGATGACCTGAGAATACAAGTTATTTTGAAAGCGAGTATCAGCTTTAAAGCTGGTGAATTCATAAGTATTTAAGTGTCATTGCCTTGCTTACTGAAAGCTGTTTTAAAGGTCATGCAAACCTTTAAGTGTAAATGTTGATGTAAGTATGAAAAACCCTAGAAAAATCCCTTATTTTCTATCAGTGTGAGATGTAGTCTTCTACCAAGACCCGAATGTTTTGATCTGACAATGTAGTCTTCTACTAAGACCCGAGTGTTTTGTAAGTAAAATGATAGTTTTCCTTTAATTGTTTAGTACTAAAGTACTTAGTCTAACTCATCGTTTATGTGAAAGTATCACAAAATAAAGTAAACAGGAAAATGTACTACTGTAAGTGTTGTCACTGGGTACTAGGACTAACACAACATATGTAACTGTTATCCCAAGGTACTAGGGTTAACACGACATTTATATATAACCTAATGAACATCCGAAGATTGTCCAATAGTCCTCTGTAGCAGCAGCAGGGGGAGGAAGGGTTAGTCCCTGTAAAGGTACTTCTAGTATAAGTAATAACCGTAGGCATCCGTAAATATTCATCACCCACTGTTGCTAACAGATGGGTTCCGGAATGGTTAGTCCCGTCCATATATCCCGAGGTACTGGGGATAGGGTCCTATTCTAGATATCCCGAGGTATTGGGGATAGGCAGGATAATATACACAGAAGGTACAAATAAATTATCCTCGCAAATCGTGATACAAATATTCAAATAAGTATACACAGGTAAAGGTATCTACGTAAAGGTACTCATGTAATGTGTTCATATATCATGTAAGCATATGTAAAGGTAATCATGTATCAGGTAAGGTACTAGTAAAGACTTAAGAATGAACCGACTCTTGTGTGATTCCTTGTAATAGGAATAATGTTTTGTTATCCTCTAACTATCCCTATGATAGTAAATTTAAAGGTAATTGGTTGTACAAGTAAGTTAATACACTCTTGCAACTCAAGAGTGTGGTAAACTAACTGAAAGTTGTAAGCTATAACATCAATACATATATAAGAATATAAGTGTACATGCATAATTTAGTTCAAAAATGTAAAATGGTTTTGTAAGACATCTTATGGGTTTTGAACAAGAATTAACAATGACTTGATGTCATTTTTAATATACATTTCAAAGGTAAAACATTTGATAACAATGTGTTTTTAAGATTTAAAACCATTTCATGCATCACATTTTGTAGTATGTGAAATTTGTTTAATGACAAACACAGATATAAAATACATATCAAAGATTTAATAACATGTTTGTTTCTACTTGTATTCCCCCCCCCCCCCCCCATTAAAGCATTTAAAATCATTTAAAACATTGATTAGGGGTATGAACTCACCTGTAGTTGGTGATTGGGATGAACTGATGGTATAGGATTGCTAGGTGTCAAGCGAGGACTTGTACACACACTACGATCCTAATGAACATATAATCACACATATATGCATTCAATTAGTCTTAAATCACTAATTGATAATGTTAAGACATCCTAGACATAATAAACACTTTATATAAGTGTTTTAAGCCCTAAGGATTGCATCTAAGCTATTGTGGGACAAGGTACTTGTGTTTAGGGTTCCAAAGGACCCTATATGTGAGTTTACTCCCCATATATCATCACACATGGAGTTTATGGCTGTAAACTCTTCAGTTAACGGCCGTAAGCTCCCAACCATGGGGGTATTGTGTGTTTTGAAGTCCCAAATGATTCCTAGAATTATTCCAACTTGGTGGTTAAGTCCTTGGAAGGGTTTAAGGTCTAGAAATACTCCAAATAGGAGTTTACAGCCCTGAGGCCATTTCCTTTGGAGTTTACGGCCGTAAACTCCATTGGAATGGTGTTCTTTTTGTTTTCAAGCCTCAAGCATATGTGGTATAAGTTCTAGGCTTTTATTCCAAGCATATGAAGACATTAGGCACACTTTTTGTGCCATTCTTTCATGTTTACGGCCCAAGAGCAAAGCCTTGGCCGTAAACTCACTTTGATAAGTGATCTTGATGTGCTTAAGGCCTTAGATTAAATAGGGACAAGTCTTGATAATAGTCTTAAAGCTTTAGGTGCCTTAAAGCACCATTTTGAGTTTGAAAAGGGAGTTTACGGCCTAAGAAACTCTTGGGCCGTGAACTCCCAAACTTGGGTGATTCTTGGTTGTTTTCTTGTCCCTAACACACATGCATATGAGTCTAAGGCAGTTGTATAACACAAGGATCAATCTAGGCTCGGTTTCGGGAGTTTACCGCCCAAGAACACCTTGGGTAGTAAACTCCTAGATCTAATGATTTAGCCATCTAAATCATGTTATAAGCACATAAAAAGCTTTCTATCACTACTAGAAAGAGTTACTCACGTTTTGGTATAAAAAACCCGAAGATCCGTGAGAGAGAAAATGGCTTTTCTCTAGTTGGAAATGTGAATAATGAATGAATTTGGTTCAGAATTCTATTTATAGTCCTGAGATATTTTGGTAGAAAATATTTTTATTCCTGAAATGATCTCTAATATAATAGAGTGTTGGAATAACAGTGTTGCACAAAACCCTAGTGCACCCACTCTCCTGATATTTCCTGAAGTGTAAACCTTGAATTACTCAAACTTACGTGAAAAGTCTGAAAATTAACCGTGACTGCTATAACTCCTATTGAAGTGATATAGATTGTACAGAATGGAAATTTCGGATTGTCACATATATTAAAGGAGAAATCATATTGTTTAATTAATATTAGTGAAGAATTAATTGATAATTTATTTTGTGGCTAAAAAGAGATTAATTAAACTTAAGGGACTGGAACTGTAATTATAAGATAATTGCATTTGGGCTATGGATCACCTTGGAATAATAGGTTGGACGAATTCTATGGGGAACCCTTTAGAAATTGTCCAAGGCATATTCTAAAAGGGTCCATGGGCTGCTTAGGGCTTAAGCAGTCAGATTAGGGTTTCCTAGTTGAAAACCCTAATAGCCTACATGTATATATAGTACCCTTAAGCCCCAAAAACGTGGCTAAGAGTTCCACTCGGGTTTCTGGACGTTTTGGGCAGCCTCCTCTCTCCTTATTCTTCATCCTCTTGCTCTTGGTGTTTATGAGCCATTAGAGGAGTGACAATTGTGACTCTAAGCTTTCTAAAGCCATTACAAGGAGGATTTGAGATTGTTATCGCTACATAACAATCAAGGTAAGATATAAACCCCATTCATATGTTAATATGATTAATTATATGCTAGAACTAGGGTTTTAAGTCTTGGAAGAATTGCATGTATAATAAAGAAACCTAGATCCAAGCATTAGGGTTTGCATGAGCACATAGGATGTTCTTATGGCTAGAACCCATCATTCATTAGATCCATGAATACCACAGGTGCATTGGTTAGACCGAAAGGAATTAATACAAAATCGTAGTGACCATACCGAGTTCAGAATGTTGTTTTGGGAACACCATTCTCATGAACTCGTAATTGATGATACCCTGATCTTAGGTCGATTTTTGAAAAGTAATTGGCTCCTTGGAGTTGATCAAAGAGGTCATCTATTCATGGAAGGGGGTATCGGTTCTTAATGGTAAGCTTGTTTAGTTCGCGGTAATCTATGCACATTCGGAAAGATCCATCCTTCTTCTTAACGAACAAGACCGGTGCTCCCCAGGGTGAGAAGCTCGGTCGAATGAATCCATTATTGAGCAGTTCATTTAATTGGCTAGATAATTCCTGTATCTCCGTCGGTGCTAGGTGATACGGGGATTTGGCTACGGGGGTAGCTCCAGGAATAAAGTCGATTCGGAACTCGACTTGGAGTTCATTAGGAACTCCTGAAAGATCTTCAGGAAAGATGTCAGGAAAATTACAGACTTCGGGAATGCTCTCGAGTTCTTTAACTTCTTGTTTCACATTGAATACAAGGGCTAAGAATGTGTGACACTCTTTTCGCATGTATTTTTAGGCTTTGATGCACGAGATGATGCGAAGGTTCGAACTGAGTTTGTCGTCGTAGATAACGAAGATTTCGCTACTTGGTAGATTGAGGCAAAATGCTTGTTTGTAACAAATGATATCAGCATGATGAGGACTTAACCAATCCATGCTGATGATAACATCGAAGCTTTTTATGGAGACCTATATAACGCTGATTGGGAAGGAAAAGTCATTTAGAGTTTGGGTACAGCCTATGAATATGTCATTAGTTCTCACTTTCTTCCCGTTAGCCATCTCGACAGAGAATATTTCGTTTAGTGATTAATTTTTTTGTTTGAGTAAGTGTTTGAATTTATGACTAACAAAACTCCTCTCCACACCACTATTAAAGAGAATGCATGCATAAGAGTTATCGAGGAGGAACGTACCCATTACTACAGTGTGATCCGCTACTGCCCCCTTCTGACCCATTGCTAGCACTCTTCCTGTGTTGCCAGCATTTCTTGGTTTCGGGCAATCCTTCTTGTAGTGCCCAGTTTCACCACACCCATAACAGGCATAACCTACTCCAGCCCCGGGGGTCTGGGCATTAGGTTGCACAGGTGTCTTATAGAAGCGGCCTATAGGCCCCTTCTTGTTGCGGTTGGTGCATTGAATTTTCTGACAGGGACTGTGGTGGTGGAAGTTGCATTTGTTGCACTTCGGTAGATTTCCAGCATAGCGCCTCGGAGGTGCTGGAGCAGTAGGAACAACAGCAGGAATGGTAGCAGCATGGACTGCCACTTTATGTTGTTTCTTTGAGGGCTCCTGTGAAGATTGGCCCTTTCTTTTGTTCCAATACTTCTTTTTGCTGCCACTCTCTTTGGTTTGTTCAAGAATGGCCGTTATGGAGTTTTGACGATCTCCATGATCTATTAGTGTATGTGCCAAACGCTTGGCACTATCGAAAACAAGTGGATTGGCAGCTAAACCGTTCCCTTGGGTCGGGGTGTCAATCCCCATATGTATCATTCCACCTTCTTACTCTCCGGGGTGACCATCCTAGGACACAAAAGAGCAAGGTCACTGAACCTAACTGTATAAGCAGCGATAGCGGAGTCCTTCATCTTCAGACTGCAAAGCTCCTACTCTAGTTTTTGCATCTTGCCCCTCGGGCAGTATTCTGCTAGCATTAGTTCTTTCAAATCATCCCAACTCATAGCATTGGCTATCGGGAGAGTCAGGGACTTGACTTGGCTGTTCCACCAAGTGAGGGCTCGGTCTATGAAAGTGCATGCTGCAAATTTCACTTTGCTAGACTCGGGGCATGCACATATCTCGAATATTGATTCCGTCTTCTCGAACCAACGTGTTAAAGCAACGACACCTCTAGTGCCATCGAAGGACTTGTGTTTAGCATGCGTGAAGTCCTTATAGGAACACTCCCTTGGGTGTCCATGACTATCCCCGTGATGAGAAGGCTTGGCATCATTACCCGCCCTGCTAGTGCCACTTGCATTGATCTACGACATAGGGGCGGCCACAACGGTTGTTACAGCTTCTTTGAAGACAACAGGGTCATACTGAGGAGGTAGCAGCAGTGGAGGATTTGTTGGAGGGTTGTTTTTTTTCCTGTTGGACTTCTTTGGAGGCATATTTTTCTAAAAATATTCAAGAGGAAATGGCGATAAGTCTTGTATAGTGGTCATGCATCAGGTGATATTGAACAAGTTATATCTTAGCCCTAAACGCATCACAACCTGACTTTTATAGTGTTCTATCAGAGGTTTACTACAATAAGTAGACAATCGCAATTTTAATTTTAAGGATTAGTAATACTTGTAACAAATTTGCATAGTGTTATAGTGCCATAAAATACTCCTATAGTATTTTAACTTTATGTTTTAGTTCTAGAGTTTCCCTCGCATATAGTGTTGGTAACTTTTAGACTTGTTGCAACACCACTATCACTCCCAAACACATGTTGGTTGTATCTCAAATAAATATAGTTAATCAGGCTATATTTATGCCATATATGATTACATAACTGTCTAGGTTTAACGGCAGTGTCCAACATCTAAATACTTTAGTGTAGTCCTTACTGTGATACTGTTTCTGGTATGTATGTATGTTTGTAGACTTCTTAAAAAATACTTAAATTTTGAAAATATACTTTTAGTCAGAGCACTCCGGCCCCATTGCATTTATAGTTGTATATCTTGTAAGGTTTGATATACTTAGTTCACTATAAGCAATGCTCTGATACCAATCTATCACACCCCCAAACCAGAACGACGGAAACGTTCGGGGGCGGAGGACGTCATGTACAGTATCAACATTTAAGTTGGTGAGTTCATAAGTATGTATTTGAGATCGAAAGCTTGTATTTGTTTATTGAAAATGTTATAGTCTACTTCTAAAAAATCTAATATTTTCTTTAATGAATAAAATGTAGTCTTAGACCTTAAGACCAAAATGTATGTAGTTACTGTATTCTGAAATAGTGAACTGTACTTTGAAACAATCAGTTGTACTTTGTAATTGTAAACCATATTCTGTATTAGTAAACTATAGTCTAATTAATAAATAAAACCATGTCATGAATGTTTCTTGAGATTGCACGTTGAACTGGTGTACTAGTGTACTCAATACTAGAAAAGTAGTGTACTGTAGTAGTGTCTGTGGTTATGCTCGTAGTAGTGTTTGTATGAAAACCTTATTGTATGAGTGCCTGGAATCCACCAGCTGTAGTGTAACGTAGTGTATTGTAGTTTCATTATTTAAAATAAAAACATTTGAAGTAGTGTTAATCTCGTAAACAAATGTTTTAGTTGATACTGTTGTGAGTTTCCTATAACCATGCCTTATATAACTAGTGCCCTCTACGACGTTCTTCAGGCTTCGGAATGATATGACATTTGTCACCCTAGGCCTACCGGCCTAGCTGTTGCATGCAACTCAGGTGCGGGATTGTCAGTCTCATATAGATCTATACACAAATTCACGCTCTCCCTCCAGGAGACTATGGTTATAATTTATAGGACATAGAACTATACCTCGGTGGATACCCCGAAGTACTGCCTCACAACCATGTATTAGCTAGTTTACGTGTAGTGTAGTAGTGTTCTCTTGTACTTGAAGCTGTAATTACCCTGTAGTATACTTTGTAATGTAAAAAATTATTTAGCAGTGTATCCTTAAATTAGTGTAATAGAGTAGTGTTCTATAAACTACACCTATTATAGTTTATATATGTGTTTCTTTATAGTATTCTTTGAGCATGTAAAATAGTGTAGTGTCTCCCAAACTATACCTATTATAGTTTGAATGTATGTTCTTGTAATGTTTATTGAATTTAGCAAAATAGTGTTGTGATTCATAAACTATACCAACTATAGTTATAAATGTGTACCTCGAAATGAACTGAAGCATTTGCAATATAATAGTGTGTATAAAGCAGTGGTAAGAGATTTATTCAAAATACCCTTCTGCTCGACATGCTACAAAAGGGTTAAAAATATATAAAAATATATTTTGGTAAATGTAGTGATAAATCGGGTTGGAACAATTGCAAATGAAATTGCTTGAAATCGTTTGAATGTTAACATACGAGTCTTTGGATTTAACTTGTATTTCCCCCGCTAAGACATTGAAAATAGTGAAAACGCAGGGGTATGAACTCACCTCTAGTGCGTGTTAGATTCTGGATACCGGAACTGTAGAGATGATCCTCGGGCTAGCGTATGTGGAAAGAACGATATCCTAATATTATTTAAACTCATAGTCGTATTTAAATCAACCGAAGAATTTATTAAAGTGTTAGACAATACTTAATTTATGTAAGAAATTTCTTACATGAATTACCAAGAATTGTTTGATGTATTAAGAAAGGTTTTCAGTATAGCCTTCACCGAAATTCTTGATTTCGGTCTTGAAACCTCAACCGAGAACCTGGTTCTCGGTCTTATGGTGTTTTTCAGTCGGGAACGTGTTCTCGGTCCAAGTTGTTTTCGGTCAGCTTGAAGATTTGAAGATTGTTCTCGGTGAAAAATATGAAGATTTGAAGGATTTTTCTTGAAGATTGGAAGGTTCTTGTATGATACTTGGGAAAAAAATGTAAGTGTTTTCGATTGAAAAAGTGAGAAAATGACTTATTTTTCAGGGAAAAATAAATATATCGGGTGGGTTTTCGGCCGGAAAGATGTTTTCGGTCCGAAGGTTTGCGGTCCGAGGGTTCTCGGCCGAAATGGGGTTTTCGATGAGAGGGTTCTCGGTTCCAAAGGGAAAAACTTTGATTTTTAAGTGTATTTTACTCCAAACACTTATATAAAAACATCATTTATATAGTTTAAATCATTTTCTAACGCTCATGAATTTAACGAAATAAACAAAACTCGAATTTTATTTATAGAACTTGACTTTTGTTGACTTGAAAATAACGGGTTGTCACATTGTATGAGCTGGTATACTTGCATGCTAGTGTTGATTAGTCAGCGATAGATTGGCTTGATATGTGATGCTTGTAGCCTTGGGGATACTAGTTGCTATGCAGGAATGGGAATGACTATTGGTATTGGTAACTGCTAAGTGTATGCTTTCAAAATTGTATACGGTTAGGATCTTATAGCCTTAGAATAATTGATTTGGCCTTATTTCATGTTCCTCATTGGGTTGTGGTCCTACGGTAGACTCTATTATTCGACAGTGTGTTAGATCCGATTATGTGTATAATTTGCATGCATAAGTGTAACAACCTGTTCTGAAAGTAATCACTGATGGATTTCAGAGGCCAAGGCTAGGGGTGTTTTGGTCTTTCAAGGATTTGGTGTTTTATTCGAGTAGTTTTGGGCCGGGGTGTGTCGCTAGAAGCATAGGGTTTCTAGCCACCTTTTCGTGGATATAAAGTTCGTCAGAAACGGACTTAGGTTGAAGGAGTTATAGCATTTTGAAGATGTAATCATTTATGGTCCCTTAATGGAAAAGTTGGAAAGGCAATCCCTTTCATGCATGAAGGCACGCGTGTGTTTAGCTGGGTATGCCCAGCGTAGCAGGGCAAAGTGATCGTGGCTGTTGAGGACGTACGCCCAGCTTACGCCCAGAGTCTTTAAACCCTAATTTTAGGGTGAGCCATTATATAAAGAACATAATGGCTAAAACCCTATCCTCCTTATCAGCCTCCCTAACCTCAAAGAAACCCTATAACGCCTCAACCCTTCATTTTGTGAGATCTCGACCTTGGGAAGCTCATCTTGGTGGTTTTAAGCTTGTAAGAGGAAAAGAAGAAGTTGTCAAAGAAGGACTTGGGAACTTAGAGCTTATAGATTTGGAATAACATCATCATTTAAAACTTTTATTTATTAAATTAAAAACGAAATTTTTTGTCCTGATTTTTGGGTCGTTACAAGTTGGTATCAGAGCCTTGGTTTAAGGGATCCAGGCACACTCTTGGGTGTGTCTGAACTCAAACTGAGGACGTGGTAAGAAAGTTTTCAAAAGGAAATCATTTTTAAAAAAGGAAATTTGAAAAGAGAAAAAGAACTTTGAAAAAAGAAGAAAATGGGTGTAGTGCATGCAATCAACCGAGCTCAAGTAAGTTCTCCTAAATTACCCATACGAGTTTATGTTACGACATGATTATGTGATCAGCATGCTAGATTTAGGGCTAAGGATCTAGGAGGATGCCTTATATGCTTGTTATATATGTTTATGAACTGCATGCTAGTATCAGTTAGACAGCGGTGGGATAGCCTGTTTAGGTTATGCCTGATTATATGAGCTTAGCATCGCATGCTAGTACAAATTCTTTTTGTGTGGATAGAATTGTTTGAATATGTTCTGGTTAGATTTCCCTTTTTGTCTGAATGCTACTTGCTTTGTTCTTTGTGGGACTCTGAGTGATGGGAGGTAGCCATTAGGTGAATACGTCAAGTTACATGTGATTAGGGTTGCATCTAACCGTTATAGGGATGATTCCTTCACTCGAAGGATTATCTAAGCCTCGTCACATATGATGGTATTCAGGTAGTGGCTAATTGGCATTATAAAGATACCTCAATAGCTGAGGATTGGGTGTGGGTTAGAGGTTACCCTAGGGAAAGCTGTAACACTCGTGTTTCTAGCCTAGGCATTTATATTGATTTTATAGTCTAGGTTAACCTTTGTAACTCATTTTGAAGAAATGAAAAGGAATTATGTGAATATTATGTGAATTATGTGTTTTGTGCTTAATTATTAGGGCTTATATAATTAAGAATAAAAATAAGCATCAAAACTAAAGTGTGCGATAAGCCCGATGTCTTTACATAAATTTGTAGTGGTCGAAACAAGGATTTCGGGGATATAAAGAATACCAAAATCCGAGTTATAACGAAGAAGTTATGACGTGTCGAAGTTTCGCGACAAAACCGGCACGATGCTGAATGTCGTAAAAAGTGAGTTTTTGATAAACTACTTTTTAGCCTTAGTAATCTAAACGAAAGTCGTAGTATTCGTTAAACCGAGAAGTTCGATAAAAAGAACGCCCAAATCTGACTTTGTATGAGGAAGTTATGATTTTTCGAAGTTTCAGCTTAGCAGCAGACAGCTAAAAAACTCAAATTTTAGATCGAGCGATTTGTAGCCGACACAACCTAAATGAGAATTAAAGGTCTCGTCATTAGGAGCACAACGGTAAAAATTCTGACGAAAACGGACATCGGATGAAGAAGTTATGAAACTTTAACGGATTTCCTGTCCCGGTCTGTTGAAAATAATAATATAAAATTTAAATTCAAAATTAGCCGACGAAGTCTAAACGGAAGTTGTAGAGCGTAATTTTAGCTACGCGTGCATATAAAGAACGTCAAAAATGGAGCTCGTATTCGAAAGTTATGGATTTTAGAAGTTTTTGCACAAAAATCAAGAAAATTCGCAAAGTCATGCTTTTGCCACGTGTCCTCGCCTCGCATATGCCACGTGGCGAAATCTGCGGAGTCACCCTCGCATGAACAGTAACTGCGGTCAACTAGAAGTCCGACACGTGTAATATCCTCATGTCCGAGCCTCGCACATGGTTCACGAGTCCGCGGTCCAATCAGAGGCTGCCACCGAGTCCCTCGCACCTGCGCACCCTCGCCTGAGGACCCCACCACCAAGCCGAATTCGAACCAGTAGACTTCGGTCCAATCACAGGAAGCCAGCAAGCCTTCACACGTGCAGCCCTCTTGCGAGCCTTCCCCTGCGAGCCCTCGGATCTGCGACGGTTCCTTCTCAGTCGTCCGATCAGAAGCTCCACCCTATAAATAGAAGGCTGCGAGCCTTCCCGGGTAACTTTGGAAATTTGCCACTTTTCACCCTAAATCTCATATTTCTTTCATATTAGCATCCCCCAAATCCCCGATATCGGTTGTAAACCCCGGAATACTCCACGAAGTGCCCGTGAAGCCCGGAAAATTTATCTTTTCGGTTTCGAAGCCCAACCTTTTGCAGAGCCTGGTTTTATTAGAAACGGTCGTTTTAGGAAATGAATTGCTGCCCGGTTTTCATTAAATCACGTGAGTGTGTAGTTACTTTCAATTTACACATAGATATGAAGTATTTAGCTTGAAATACGTGTTATGTGTAAATATATTAATTGTTTAATTGAGGTGACTGTTGAATTGTTGTTTTATACAAGTTTTAAACTGTATATGCTTTTTATCTACAAAATATGTTGGGTAGAACATGGGTAGATGAAATAGTTGATGTGTGTTAAGAAGGTGAGAGGCCTCAATATTGTTGTTGTCATCTAGCGGAGTATAGATGACGACCACGGACTTTCTAGACAGTCCAGTGGAACACTAGGAGGTTCGCAACTTGTAGGTGTCGATGTATTAAATGTTCATTGTCGTACTCCATCCCCCTCATGGTTGCCTTAAGGACATGTATGGCTGAGGAAACCCCTTAGCAGTAGTGTCCATCCCGATGATAATCCTTAGGCTAGGTCCTTTGTGATAGGTGTTTAGGGACGTAAGGTGAGGACAACGGGAATGGGTAATTAGGGTTACTGTTGATTGGTGAACTTAATAAGTATATTATTATTGTGGGTTGAAAACCCTATATGCTCACCAGGCTCCTAAGCCTGACCCACTCAGTTTTTATGATTACAGGTAGTGGACCCCGAACATAGTCGGAGGACGACGAGAGATTTTTGGATTATAGGCCAGTAGTTGTAAATAACTGTTGAAAGGCTTATAATGTCTTGTTTATGCTTTTGATCTGTATCGGAACATGACATCCCGAGGCTTTGATATATATGGAAAATATATACCTTCTTAATGAAGGATTTTGATAAACTTTTATCATATGTTGTTTGGGGACCAATTCCGCAACATCTTTTAAAAAGATTTCTCTGATTTTATTTTAAAAAGCATAAATTAAATCGGTCTTTTCTAGCCGAGAAATTAGGGGATGTCACAAAAGCCTAGGACGAGTGTAGTGCTAGGAGTAGTAGTAGTAGTAATAAGGGACTTGGTAGAGTCGAGGCAATTCTTGAGGAAAGTACAGATAGATGTGGAAGGTAGTATGGGCCCGTACTACTAAAAGTAGAGGATCCGTACTCAATTCAAGAAGGGCTGAGATAAGACCAGGGAACTCGTAGTGAGTGCGTGAGAACCCTTGGTAGTGATGTGTATTCTGATTATTGTTATGGCATGTTTTCAGCATGGTGACGCTACGAGGTAGGCTAGTGGGCGGATCAGGCGCAGGTGAGGGAGCAGGCTAAGGTTCAGGAGCTTATCAGCTCGAGGAGTGGAAGAGGGAGTCTGTATCAGCTGAGATTACTCGCAGTATCCTACACCAGACTCATGTGATCTTTGGTACGGTCAATGAGGGAATACTAGAGATTTTGGATGAGAGGCTAGGTTCCTTCCGCGTTGAGATGATGGCCATGATGGGGGCGCGGGTACACTAACATTCCGAGAGTTTAGGGCTTGTAGAGCTCCGGATTACCATGGGGCTACGGACCCCCGTTGCTAGTAAAAGGTGGTTGGCTGATGTTGCCAACACTTTCCATACGAGCCGGTGTCCTAAGGGGGATAAGGTCCGACTTGCCTCCTATCTTCTAAAGGGTGGAGCATGGGATAGGTGGGAGGAGGTTGGTCATGCCATTAGGGATGATTTCGCGTTGGATGCGATGACATGGGGTGATTTTTCGACCAGGTTCGGGGCTAAGTTTGCACCAGTGATTGAGGTGCAGCAGTTAGCACGAGTGTTTCAGGATTTGCGGCAGACTACAAAGACAGTGGCGGAGATCACCGCCAAGTTCAGGGACAGGGCTCTTCTTGTTCCTCAGTATGTCGCGAACGAGGAGATGAAGAAGGCCCGATATCACAAGATGCTGAGGAGTGACATCAGGGAGTTTGTAAGCAGGTCCAGCTGCAAGACGCTGGAGGATATGACTGCTCGGGCCAGGGAGAAGGAGATCGATCTGGAGAACCTTAGGAAGATGAAGTCGGAAGAGGCTCCGATAGCCTCAGGTTCAGGAAAGAGACCCAAGGGATAGGACGCAAGATTGAGGGATTATCAGGGCTGTAGCCGTTGTGGCAAGTGTGGCCGGACACACGAGGGTGTGTGTAGGAGTGATAGTGGAGGTGATTCTGGCTACTTCAAGTGCAGCCGGACTGGTCATTTCAACAGGGATTGTACTGCTACTACCACTCGGGGATCAGACCTGATATGTTTTCATTGCTGTCAGAGGGGCCACAAGAAGGCCCAATTTCCGAGTTTGTTTCCAGAAGGAGAGGTGATGGCACCTTCCCCTGCAACCATGAGGATCACCGACGGCCGTCAAGGCTGTGCGGAGGCGCCTGCAGTGCGGAGCATGGCTTTTCAGTTGTATATTGTGGAGGCTCAAGTAGCATCGGATGTTGCTGGTGTGTATCTTTTGCTTTCCTGTTAGTTTTATTAATGATCATATTGGTATGGTATTGCATCCATGTTAGCAAATGTATGTTAGAATTCTATATATGTTCGTGTTGGGATCATATGCTATCTGCCTACCATGGGTTTTCGGGCGGTGGTTCATAGCAGTACCCGCTCCTTTTTGGGTAGGTTTCCAGGACGCGGTCGACATAGCAGGTGAGAGTGGGACTCATGAAGTTTCTTGTTAGTCTGCATGAGTGGTTCCGGTTTGGCATTGTTTAGTTTTGGAGCTCCAGCAATGGTAAGTGAGGCTAGCAGCAGATCGACCTTGGGATGGAGAAAAGGATTGGGAATCCTTTCCAAGCCGGAACCGGTAGGGATCTAGTTGAATCATAGTGGGGGAGTATTATCCCATTAGTTAGGCACTGGAGTAGGAGCGCAACATGGATGCGTTCACCTCCTGGCTAAGAAGGAAAGCAGCCTAGGTAGCCGTTTGGATAGAGCAGCGGGGAGTCGGGAGTTTGAGAAACATCCTGACATTGGGTTCATGTGTTCCCAGTAGTAGAGGACTGGTTTGGGAAACCAGGTTGTTGTTTCCCGGTAGCACGCGAGCTAATCAAGATGTTAGATTGTGGAACACTCATTGTTGGACGTTTTCAGGTTGGTAGCCAGTAGTTAGAGGAGTGTGGGCAGGGGCCCGAATCTCCTAAGTTAGCGAAGTGTGGGCGAGGCCCGTCTCTCTTAGTTAGCCAGCTAGAGATCGAGGAAGGATAGCTCGTTGAGGATTCAGGATGGTTTAGGACCCATGTAGCCCTAGATAAGTGAGATTGGGGTAGGGTCACTCAGTAGTATGGATAGGGTGAGACCCGTGGGTGAGGCCCTTACGTTTGTAGCAAGACAATTGAGAATTGATGGAGAGACCACTCCAAGATATAGTTTGGGGTGAGACCCGTGGGTTAGCCCTGTGAGATTTTAGCAGCACAGGTGGGACCTGGTCGAGGCCTTTGAGTTAAGTTAAGGGTATCGAGTATCCCAGGGCTTAGGGAGCCAGAGTAGCAAGGTAGATAGAACAGTTTTAGCTAGCCGAAGTTTCTTCGGAGGTCGCTGGGAGTGACTGAGAGCTTGATCTTGGGTTCGGTTACTGGAGGGAATCCGGTATTCTGGTTGGTGGGCAGAAGGTTCGGACCAGGGAGGTCCCCGTTCTTTTGGAAGGAAGACAAAAGGCAGCATGGTGTTCAGACAGAAGTGTCTATCGTGATAGTTCCTATGTGCGAAGTAGCTTGGGGGTTTGCGGAAGTTTAAAGTTCTCCTTCTTTAGAATGGAAGATCGAGTTGGCTTTCAGTATCTTAGGGATGTTGTTTTGCGTGTAGAATCACTAGTTGTGTTTCGCATATCAGTTGATGGGGTGATGGGTATTAGTAAGGAAAGACTTTGAGGACGAAGTCTAGTTTAAGTGGGGGAGAGTTGTAACACCCTGTTCTGAAAGTAATCACTTATGGATTTCAGAGGCCAAGGCTAGGGGCATTTTGGTCTTTCAAGGGTTTGGAGTTTTATTCGAGAAGTTTTGGGTCGGGATGTGTCACTAGAAGCGTAGGGCTTCTCGCCACCTTTTCGTGGATATAAAGTTCGTCTGAAACGAACTTAGGTTGAAGGAGTTATAGCATTCTGAAGTTGTAATCATTTATGTTCCCTTAATGGAAAAGTTGGCAAGGCAGTCCCTTGCATGCATGAAGGCATGCATGTGTTTAGTTGGGTACGCCTAGTGTAAGGCTGGGGTATGCCCAACATAGCTGGGCAAATTGATCGCGGGTGTTGAGGACGTACGCCCAACGTACAAGAAGTACGCCCAGAGTCTTTAAACCATAATTTTAGGGTGAACCACTATATAAAGAACATAATGGTGCAAACCCTAGCCTCCTTATCAGCCTCCCTAACCTCAGAGAAACCCTATAATGCCTCAACCCTTAATTTTGTGAGATCTTGACCTTGGGAAGCTCATCTTGGTGGTTTTAAGCTTGGAAGAGGAAAATAAGAAGTTGTCAAAAAAGGACTTGGGAAGTTAGAGCTTATAGATCTGGAATAGCATCATCATTTGAAACTCTTGGAGGTATAAACTGTTGGGTTATGAGCATTCTAACACTCTTAAGTGTACATGCAACCCTAAATACCTTGGATCTATGTTTTCTCTATTATACATGCAAATATGATCTTTCCAAGGTATTCATCCTAACTAGCATAATAACATTGATTCAAATGAATATATCAAGTTAGAATTGTGGATTAATGTCTAAGTCAATAACTATATTTGGTATGTACTTGACCCGACCCGACATGGTCCATTTGGGTGCACTTCACCGGCACAATTTATATGGATAGTCTTTTGAGAATCGTATATTTATGATTTATATTAATATATTATAAGTTCTAATATATTAATATATAATCATATTATTTAATTAATAATGATCAAGAATTAATTTATAATTAATTAAGTGATCAAAATAAACTAATTAAATATGGACTCTTATACATATGGAATGGGCCAAGTTCATTTAGGTCGGGCTAAGCTTTCATGGATAGTCCATGGAGTGTTTAACCCATGGATCATATGAAATGAAAGGTCATGGGTTTAACCCTAGTCTCCATACTATATAAAGATGTCATTGGTTGGTGAAATTGGCACTAGTGTGGGTACACTAAAAGGGCTAGTCGATTTCACTAGAGAGAACCAAATAATTCTTATTCTCAAAGTCTTCCAAGGTGTTTTGGTGATTTGTGATTCCACTTGAGGCTTCCACACTATTGGGGCTAAGCTCTTAAAGCTTGAAGACATCATGCTACATCAAAAGGTATGTCATCTAAATAGTACTTTGTAGTATAAGAGCTTCATAATATGCTAGTTAGGATTAAAGCCTTGGAAACTTCTTATTTGCATGTATGATAGAGAAAAGATAGATCCAAGGTTTATAGGGTTGCATGTACACCATAGGAGTGTTAGAATGCTCAAAACCCAACAGTGGTATCAGAGCCAAGGCTTGTTTTCTTGTTACACTTGCAAAAACTGCTTAAAAATCGAATTTTGGTGCTGTTTGCACAACAGACTCGCCGAGTCCATAAAGGGACTCGCCGAGTCCAAGGCAAAAAGCATCCAACTCGCCGATTTGGTTCGTGCACTCGACGAGTTAGACCCCCAGACAACATATATTCGACTTTTCTGGCTGGAATTGGACTAGGAACATTACCCTAAGTTGTTTTTGAACTTATAAACCTATTTTTGATGTGGTAATGTTCATGCTAATCCAATTTCAAAGATAATTGTCAATAGATTCATGTTTTGTATTAGTTTAATGAGTATTGCTAATTACATGGAAAAGTTTGATGTGAATTATCTTTGTTCATATGAGTTGCTTAGATTAATAGAAAAGTTAATTGAATAGTTCTTTTCAATCCATTTTAATCTAAAAGATGATTCTTAAATGTGTTTGTGTAACTTGTCCTCAAGTTACATGAAAAGTCACATGTAAGTTTCTTAAAACTCATAAAAGTTGTCATAGGTTACAAAATGAAGAGTCTTGTTCTCATTAAATGGTTTTATGACTCCATAACTTGTCCTCAAGTTATGGAACTTGATGAGTTTATTTTAATTAAAACTACTTTAAACAGATAAATTATGGAATAGAAAAGTTTTGAAAGTTACAAAACTTGCCCTCAAGTTTTGGAATTTGAAAAGTTTTCTCTTATGAATACTTTAATTCCAAGTTTAGCCCTCAGAATATTAAAAGTTAAAATTCAACCCTTATACTTTATAATATTATAAGTTAATAATATATATATGTATAAGAGCAAGTCAGTCTTATGTTAGTAGGCCTCATTCACGAAACCGGTCTATAAGGGGGGGGGGGGGGGGGGTATAAGGTTACTACCTATAAAATGGAAGTTTAATGGGTGTGCACTCTCACCCACCGCTACCTTGACTGGTAGAGGGTCGTTAGCCGAACGGGTAGGAAAAAGACTATAAATTATCCCTTCATTAAAAGTATTAATGATAAATACTAAGTAACTAAATCTTTTATAAATACCCAATCTTAGTTACTTAGGAAAATGTGAATAAGGTGCTAATCCATGAAATTACACTCTTCACTTTGTTTAAGTCGGTTAGTGGAGCATGTGTACTTAACCGACACACTAACTCATATTTAACAAGGTAGGCAAAGGGTAACTTAATGTTTATCATAGTATCGATGGAGCGTTTGTGGTTAACCGGCACATCGATTGAGGGGTAAACACTTAAGGGTACCAAGTAATTTGCATGGTTACTTCACACCTCGTTTTGTGATCCTCGGCAATCCCAGTCACAAAACCTGAAGGGCACACTCGATATTGAAACATGCCATTGAACAGTTCAATGAATCTCAAAAGATCTAGGAGTTTCAAATCCATGTAAAACCTAACTAAATTATTTCGTTTTCATGGTGGTAATTGGTGAATCGTCATTCACCTACCTTCAAATATTCTATAGCTTGGATTACGGCATCTCTCTTCCAAGTTATAAAATATTGTGTTGGGTCCTAGCTGTAATATTTCATATTGGATGTTATATTAAGGACTTTAAATAAACTATCTTGAATATCTCCCAAAAAGATGTCTAGTTGAGACATCTATGATCTACCAAAATCTCTTGGAACTTCACTACCTCCACCTCCTCTAATTATTCTCCCTATCCCACAAGTTCAAGGTCACTCAAGCCCTATTGGCAAGCGGGGTCTATGTGTGATCACATCTTGGAGATGAAGTCACATATTGACAAGCCGGGAGAGTTGGGTGTCAAAGTCTTGAGAAAGTTAGTGGTTCAATCACTTTCTAAGTCACATAGTGAGTTCCTTTTGGGACTCCTATGAAACAGACTATGACAAGACCCTTAATGATCTTATCTATTTGCTTGGTGCTACTAAATCAGCAATGATTTGGAAGGCTAGTAAATCAAACTTTATTAGAAGATCGACTTCCGAAAACTTTATGGACATTGAAAATGGTGACACTGGAAATCCAGAAAAAGCATTCTCTTCCAATTGAAAGGGATTGGCCATAGTCAACTCAGTTGACCAAAATGGTAAAGTGAAAGACTAAATCTGAGATTGTCCCATGTACCATTCCCAAAGGGTCCATATGGTTCTATTGCCAAAAGGAAAGGGAATTGGTTGCGAAGTTGCAAAATTTACCTGAAAGATCATTAGGCTGGTAAAGTCAATGAGTTTGACTCTACTTCAGGTAAAGTCCACTATCTAACTCTGTTAAGTTTCTACTATGAGATTCTTATTACATGATGTAACTGGGTCACCTATTAATGTTTTAAGAATCAAAGAAAAGTGAAGAAACTTTAAGAAAGAATATGTTGAATCTGATCGCGTAGATGGATTTCTATCGCATAGTTTGGAGATCGGATCCTTGGGCTACTTCTTAGGAGTTATGATACATTGCTTAGGAATAGATAACAACAAAGTTTTCATGTGCTTATGCACTGTAAGGATAGTTTTTCCGCAAAGCTTTTAAAATAAAAAGGAAAAAATTTTGATTTTATTTAATTTAAAATATCCTTACAATGGCATCTGTGAATATTTTTGTTGCTTATAAGATTCCATTAATAGCAAGAGTGGAAATATGAATTTGATTCTTTCATTTGTGGTAGTGTCTTAATTTACCAAATAAGGAAAGCTTCTCATCACCCAAGTTTTTAGTTGGATGGAAACTTGGAATCATACAAGTTGTATAGTATGATGAATGAGAACTTTCAACTTTGGAAAATTAAGACTAGTTCCTTGTTCACATGTATATGTGAGTCAAGTGAAAGGACTAAGGGATCGAGTACACATTATTGTGCACTGGTCAAGTCCACCACAAAAGATAGATAAGACTATTAGTCATAATTTACTAAAGCTTAGTAAATATGATTATACTTACAAGCTTAAGTATAATTCTGAAACATAGAAAAAATTTCAATGTATGACAGAACAAATATGAAGAATCAAATTAGGCAGAAGGATAAAAGTTTCTCAAATCTGAGAAGATGGGAGAGTACTTTAGTGTCATGTAATATGATCATCATAATGATTAAGAGAACTTATCACAATTCATCCTCTAAGTGCATTCTGATAGTTAAGAAGATGAGTTATGAATTGTTGAAGTGGTTAAATCAAGAAGATGATTCATACTTCATTCCAAAAAAAATTTTAGAGTCATACTCCAAGATTTTAACTTGAGTGAAATATCTTAAAGGAAGGTTTCTTAACACTAGTCAATGTAGGAGTAAAAGTATCCTACTCTTGTACATTTGAAATTGGTAAGTTGTGATGTTTTGGATAAAACAAAGACCAACTAGGATCAATTGTGTTAAGTGTCTGTCTTGATTAGAATCCACAATATCTCTTGAATATTGGGCAAGAAAGTCTTATAGATCAAGGAGAAAGTGGGAGTCTAAAAGATCCTGAAAGGGTTTCAAGAAGTAATCAAGAATAAAAACATGTATTTCATCACTAGCACACAACAAGAGGTTTATAGCCTATTGTGTTGACATTTTTGTGCCCATTCCAGTTATGTTGGCTATACATTTGAGTTCTACATGTTCTCAATTGTTTGGATAGCTACTTGGAAGCAATGGCAGGTCCTTGAGCTACCAGATGGAAAGAAGTTAAGATTGCATAAGTTCAGTGAATATGAGTTAGGATTTGTCACTAACCTAGTCTTGTGATTGTGGTTTTGAAAAATTCACATGGATTGGAACACTTACACCATAAAATATAAGTGTCATAAGGTTTCTCTTCGAGTCATGAAAATGATGGTAAGGAAACTCTTTCACTAAGTACATTTTGAGTAGATAACAATTGTGGGAATGACAAAAGGTCTAAGCATTATGATTACGACATCCCTCTTCATAATTGTTTAGACACACATGTGAGCTATCTAAGAGAGGTGTATAATTTTGATAAAGTCTTATAAAGGCAATATAGTATCAGAAATCTGAAATTTGGTAAGAAAATCAGTAAAGTATTGATTTCTAGAAGTCCAGTTGATTTTTGGGTACATGTCAAAGCTATTGGGAGCATAAGTGTTATGCTAATAATCATCATGTTAGTGGGAGCATGATAATTATGGTAAGTATTGCAAGTTATCAATGTTAATTATAGAAAACAAAAGTTTCAATTCGTGAGGTTGCAGGGGTTGAAAAAGTTGTTTTGCTATAATTAAGGGAGAGGAAATTATACTTCATTTCAATTATGAAAAGCTTAGATTGAGTTTATAATCATTCTAAAGAGCTTATATTGAGGTTTTAATCACATTTAGTCCAGAATATATATATGAATTTCATGTTGGATTGGTTCAACTTAAGAAAATTCTATATATTGCGTTCTCAAAATTCGATTATGACTACGACATCCCTTTTCCTAGTCAAATTTTGAGAATATGGCAAACAAAAATTATTATGGCAAAAGACTGGTCTAGAACCATGTCTTTATATGAAACATCATGAATCGTGTCCCATTTACTTTGGGTACATGATCGATTACATGTGCTATAATATTTATCCTTTCTGAATTTTCCAAATTCCTTGGGGCATTAAGGAGGAAAATGTCTAGAATTGGATATGGCTAAAGTGACTAAGCAATTGTTGAGGACAATCTAAGGTTTACCAAAGATTGGTTGCTGAAGGACAGTTGGAAGTATACTATTAATATTGGAAGGACCATATTGATATAGTCTGAAAAGAGGCAACTCTTGTTTAGAAGTGGTAGTCAAAATGGGAATATAGAGTTGTTTCAATAGATGGAAGCAATCTGTGTAAGATTAGAAAAAACTTAGTGTAAGAAGCATGTTGAAAGCAATGCATACTTTGAACATAAGGCTTTGTGTCCATTGAGTAGGTCTTCATTGGAATACCCTATAATGGTTGTTGACAAGCCTTTGTGACTTTGTACACATTCATTGAAAGAGGGTAGTGCATTTATGTTTAAAAATCTAACATATTTCGATTTGGGAGTATGAAATTAGAATCATTGAAAGTTTGGTCAATTGGTTTATTTCACAAAAGTAAGGATCATAGACAAACATAGAATGCATACTTGGTGTATGGCAAGACTATTGTTTAGAAAAAACAGAGTGTACATGCTTGGAGCATGGGATAACTAGTGTTTTAATTCAAGTATAGTGTTGATAAAACCGAAACAATCAATAATGAGTAATCAGTATGGTGATAAATAGAAAGTGTTTTATTTATATTCATAGGTTTTGATACCATATTAGATTCATTTATCCTTGTGTTTCACTTTGCATGTTTTGACTTCCATAATAACTCGGTTATTCTTCTAGAATGACTAAGTTATTCAAACCATCCACAGTCGGTCATATGTTGGAAGTAGATATGAATCAAGACTGTCATAAGTTGGCTTGTGGAGGTCCAAGTTGGTGGACAAAGTTGGGCTATAACACTCATGAGTGCTCATCAGTTCTGAGTATTGGATTCAACCTGCGCTCATTGGAATCACTTCATGGATTTTATCCCGAGTGATCATGAGATGATAATATCTTATGTTCTTCAAACCTAGATATATGAGTTGTTACTATGAGTTGATAGTACATTGATTTCACGAAAACGCATTGGTACCTCGATGTTATAAAACGTGTCTTTGTGTATGATTCAACAAGTAGTAGAATAAGCCATATGAGTCGAAGTTTATGCATGCCTTTTACCTTAGGGATAAAAGTGATATCTTTGGGCCCCTCGATGATTTGATGATGACACATGTGAGTGCTTGGTCAAGCTAGGACTGATTTGATTTGTTCAATCAGTCAGTCGTCATGAATTGAAATCGGGAAACAACAAATGGACAAAGAGAATGATTATAATCCATGTCTTAGTCCATATGATATCTAGAATGGAGGAATATATGATCCCTTATCTAATGGACAAGTCATTGACAAAGGTTAGAGTTCGACAAAAGCATGTTGAATCGTGATAAAATCCTTGGAAGACTTTGAGAATAAGAATTCTTTGGTTCTCTCTAGTGAAATCGACTAGCCCTTTTAGTGTACCCACACTAGTGCCAATTTCACCAACCAATGACATCTTTATATAGTATGGAGACTAGGGTTAAACCCATGACCTTTCATTTCAAATGATCCATGGGTTAAACACTCCATGGACTATCCATGAAAGCTTAGCCCAACCTAAATGAACTTGGCCCATTCCATATATATAAGAGTCCATATTTAATTAGTTCATTTTGATCACTTAACTAATTATAAGTTAATTCTTGATCAATACTAATTAAATAATATGATTATATATTAATATATTAGAATTTATAATATATTAATATAAATCATAAATATACGATTCTCAAAAGACTATCCATATAAATTGTGCCGGTGAAATGCAACCCAAATGGACCATGCCGGGTCAGGTCAAGTACATACCAAATATAGTTATTCACTTAGACATTAATCCAATAGTCTCCTAGTTGGATAAGTCTAAAACTATTATTGAGTAGGCCTTCAATACCTAACTGGAAATTATAGCTCTTAAGCCGCTGTCGAACTCTGATCTTGTCAACGAACTCTAACCTTTGTCAATGACTTGTCCATTAGATAAGGGATCATATATTCCTCCATTCTAGATATCATATGGACTGAGACATGGATTATAATCATTCTCTTTGTCCATTTGTTGTTTCCCAATTTCAATTCATGATGACTGACTGATTGAACAAATCAAATCAGTCCTAGCTTGACCAAGCACTCACATGTGTCATCATCAAATCATCGAGGGGCCCACAGATATCACTTTTATCCCTAAGGTAAAAGGCATGCATAAACTTCGACTCATATGGCTTATTCTACTACTTGTTGAATCATACACAAAGACACGTTTTATAACATCAAGTTACCAATGCGTTTTCGTGCAATCAATGTACTATCAACTCACAGTAACAACTCATATATCTAGGTTTGAAGAACATAAGATATTATCATCTCATGATCACTGGTGATAAAATCCATGAAGTGATTCCAATGAGCGCATGTTGAATCCAATATTTAGAACTTATGAGCACTCATGAGTTTTGTAGCCATTTGTCCAACATCTTAGATCTCTACAAGCCAACCCATGACAGTCTTGATTCATATCTACTTCCAACATATGACCGACTGTGGATAGTTTGAATAACTTAGTCATCCAGAACAATGACATAATTATTCTGGAAGTTAAAACATGCAAAGTGAAACACAATAATAATTGAATCCAATATGGTATCAAAACCTATGAACATAAATAAAACACCTTTTATTTATCACCGTATGATTACCATTATTCATTGTATACTGTTTCAGCTATCAACTTTATACTTGAATTTAAAACAATAGTTGTCCCATGCTCCAAGCATGTACACTATGTTTTCTAAACACTAGTCATGCCATACACCAAGTATGGATACTATGTTTGTCTATGATCTTTACTTTGTGAAATAGATCAATTGAACATAACTCCAATGATCCTCTTTCCACAGTCCCAAATCCTTACTGCAAATGCAAGAATTCCAAATTCATGCCATTTACTGAATTCTGTTAGATTCTAAACTTATATGCATTGATCCTTTTGTAATGATTATGCACAAAGTCAGAAAGACTTGACAAAAACCATTACAGAGCATTCCAAAGGAGATAAGCTCCTTGGAAACAACCTTCTTGCATTAAGTTTCATAATCTTACACAGATTGAATAATTTCTAACTTTGAAACATTTCCATATTCCATTTTAACTATCACTTCTGAACAAGAGTTGACTCCTTATAGATTATGTCAATATGGTCCTTCGATAATTATCACTATACTTCCAACTGTCCTTGAGCAACCAATCTTTGGTTTCCATTTTGATTATCACTTCTGAACAAGAGTTTCCTCCTTACAGATTATCTCAATATGGTCCTTCCAGAATTATCACTATACTTCCAACTGTCCTTGAGAAACCAATCTTTGGTAAACCTTAGATTGTCTTCGACAATTGTTTAATCCTTTTAGTCATATCCAATTCTAGACCTTTTCCCTTCTTAATGCCCCAGGCATTTGAAAAATTTTAGTAAGGATGAATATAGCACATGTAATCGATCCTATATCCGAAGCATATGGGACACGATTCATGATGTCTCACATAAAAACTTTTTGTTTTCTATAATTAACATTGCTCACTTTCAATACTTATCATAATTATCATGCTCCCACTAACATGATGATTATTAGCATAACACTTATGCTCCCACTAGCTTTGACATGTACTTAGAAATCAGTTGGACTTCTAGAAATCAATACTTTATTGACTTTCTTACCAAAGTTCAGATTTCTGATACTAGATTGCTTTGATAAAACTTTATCATAATCATACACCTTATCTTAGATAGCTCACAGGTGTGTCTAAACAAATTTTTAAGAACTATGAAAAGGGATGCCGTAATCATAGTCTTGATTGTTTAGACCTTTTCCACTTCTCACAAGTCTGTGTTAGTGTGCCGGTACACCACCCACGCTCCACTAACGACTTTGAGAATGCAAATATCACAATTGCTATCTAGCTAAAATCTACTTAGTGAAAGTGTTTCCTTACCATCATTTTCATGAATCGGAGAGAAACCTTATGACACTTAGATTTAATGGTGTATGTGTTCTTATCCATGTGAATTGTCAAAACCATAGTCACAAGACAAGGATGATGACAAATCCAAGCTCATATGGACTGAACTCAATCTTAATTTCTTGCCATCTGGCAGCTCAGGGGCCTGCCATTGCTTCCAAGTTGTTGTGCAACCAATTGAGAACTCTAAGAACTCATATACGAAGCCAACTTTAATTGGAATGGGCACAAAATATGTCAACTCGATAGGTTATGAACCTCAAGTCGTGTGCTAGTGAAGAACTTCAGGTTGTATTCATGATTAGTTCTTGAGACTGTCAAGACCTTTAAGACTCCCACTATCCTCCTGAAATATAAGAATTTCTTGTCAAATATTCAAGAGATAGTGTGGATTCTAATCAAGACAAATACTTCACACAATTGGCCTTAGTTGGTCTTTGTTTTATCCAAAACATCACAACTTACCAATTTCAAATGTACAAGAGTAGAAAACTTTTACTCTTACATGTGTTTTAAACCTTCTCTAACACATGTCACTCAAGTTATGATCTTGGAGTATGAATCTAAGACTTGTATTGGAACGAAGTATTACTCATCTTCTTGATTTAACCATTTCAACAATTAAGGATTCCTCTTCATAGTCATAAGAATGCTTTAAAATTTCCTTAGGGAACTAATTATGCTATGGTTTCTTAATCATTAAGATGATCACAAAAACTGATACTAAAGTACTCTCCCATCTTTTCAGATTTGAGAAACTTTTATCTTTCTGCCTAATTTGACTCTTCTTATTCGTTCTACTTTACATTCAAACTTTTCCAATTTTTCAGAATTATACTTAAACTTGTAATTATAACCATATTTATTGAACTTAAGTAAATCATGACGAATAGTCTTATCGATCTTTTGTGGTGGACTCAACCAGTGCACAATAATTTGTACTCGATCCCTTAGTCCTTTACTTGACTCACACATCCATGTGAACAAGTAGTTAGTCTTAATTTTTCCAATGTTTGAAAGTTCTCATCCATCATGCTATACAACTTGCATGATTCCAAGTTTCGGTCCAATTAAACCTTGGGTGACGAGAATCTTTCCTTATTTGGTAAATTTAGACATTACCACAAATGAGAGAATCAAATTCACTTTCCAATATTGCTATCAGTGGAATCTTATAAGCAACAATTTTCCACAAATGCCATTGTAAGGATACATAAAAATCTAAAATATTCTTTTGTTTTTTTTTAAAACCTTGCAAAAAAGCTTATCCTTACAATCCATATGAAAACTTGTTATTTATTCCTAAGCAATATCTAATAACTCCTAAGAAGTAGCTCAAGAATCCGATCTTCAAACTATGCGATAGAAATCAATCGACGTGACCAGATTCAACATATTCTTTCTTTAAGTTTCTTCTCTTTTCTTTTATTCTTAGAACATCATCATGTGACCCAGTCACATCATGTATCAAGAATCTCATAATAGAAACTTAGCAGAGTTAGATAATGAACTTTACCTAAAGTAGAGTTAAGCTTATTGACTTTAACACCCTTGGGTAAATTGGCAGCTTCGCAACCAATGCCCCTTCCATTGGCAGTTTAACATATGGACGCTTTGGTAATGGAACATGGGACTATCACAGACTTAGCCTTTCTCTTTACCATTTGGTCAACTGGGTTGACCATGGCCGATCCCTTTCCATTGGGAAGAGAGAGCTTTACTGGATATCCAGTGTCATTATTGTCAATGTCCACAAGTTTTAGGAAGTTGATCTTAGCAAATAGATAAGATCATTAAGGGTCTTGTCATAGTCTGTTTCATAGGAGTCCCAAAGGAACTCACTATGTGACTTAGAAAGTGATTGAACCACCAACTTTCTCAAGACTTTGACACCCAACACTCCCGACTTGTGAATATGTGACTACATCTCCAAGATGTGACCACACATAGACATTGCCTTGCCAATAGGGCTTGAGTGACCATGAACTTGTGGGTTAGGGAGAATAATTGGAGGAGCTGAAAGAAGTATGATTTCCATGGGACATCATCTTCATTTAGGAAAGCTTGTTTCAAGAGATTTGGGAAGATCATAAATGTGTAAACCAGACATCTTTATGGGAGATATTCATGATAGTTGACTTAAAGTCCTTAATATAACACCCAATATGAAATATTAAGGATAGGACCAACCACAATACTTTAATAACTTGGAAGAGAGATGTCGTAATCCAAGCTATAGAATATTTGAAGGTAGGTGAATGACGATTCACCAATTTCCACCATGAAAACGAAATAATTTAATTAGGTTTTACTTGGATTTGAAACTCCTAGATCTTTTGAGATTCATTGAACTGTTCAATGGCATGTTTTAATCTCGAGTGTGCCCTTCAGGTTTTGTGACTGGGATTGCCGAGGATCACAAAACGAGGTGTGAAGTAACCATGCAAATTACTTGGTACCCTTAAGTGTTTACCCCTCAATCGATGTGCTGGTTAACCACACACGCTCCATCGATACTATGATAAACATTAAGTTACCCTTTGCCTACTTTTTTAAATACGAGTTAGTGTGTCGGTTAAGCACACACGCTCCACTAACCGACTTAAACAAAGTGCAAAGTGTAATTTCATGGATTAGCACCTTATTCACATTTTCCTAAGTAACTAAGATTGGGTATTTATAAAAGGTTTAGTTACTTAGTATTTATCATTAATACTTTTTATGAAGGGAGAATTTATAGTCTTTCTCCAACCTTATACCCCCCTTATAGACCGGCTTCGTGAATGAGGCCTACTGACGGTAAGACTGACTTGCTCTTATATATATATATATATATATATATATATATATATATATATATATATATATATTGTTAACTTATAATATTATAAAGTATAAGGGTTGAATTTTAACTTTTCAAATTCCAAAACTTGAGGGCAAGTTTTGTAACTTTCAAAACTTGTCTATTCCATAACTTATGTGTTTAAAGTAGTTTTAATTAAAAAAAACTCTTCAAGTTCCATAACATGAGGACAAGTTATGGAAGACTTTAAACTAATTAAGAAAGTGACTCTTCATAATTCATAACTGATGGAAACTTTATGAGTTTATCTAAGGTTACACATATTTTATTTAATGAAGAGACTCTTGAACCTCCACAACTTGAGAACAAGTTATGGAGTCATAAAACCATTTAATGAGAACAAGACTCTTCATTTTGTAACCTATGACAGTTTTTATGAGTTTTAAGAAACTTAAATGTGACTTTTCATGTAACTTGAGGACATTACACAAACACATTTTAGAATCATCTTTTAGATTAAAATGGATTGAAAACAACTATTCAATTAACTTTTCTGTTAATCTAAGCAACTCATATGAACAAAGATAATTCACATCAAACTTTTCCATGTAATTAGAAATACTCATTAAACAAATACAAAACATGAATCTATTGACAATTATCTTTGAAATTGGATTAGCATGAACATTAACACATCAAAAATAGGTTTATAAGTTCAAAAACAACATAGGGTAATGTTCCTAGTCCAATTCCAGCCAGAAAAGTCGAATATATGCTGTCTGGGGGTCCAACTCGTTGAGTGCACGAACCAACTTGGCGAGAAAAGTCGAATATTAGCACCTTATTCACTTTTTCCTAAGTAACTAAGATTGGTATTTATAAAAGGTTTAGTTACTTAGTATTTATCATTAATAGTTTTAATTAAGGGAGAATTATAGTCCTTGTCCTACCCATTCGGCTAACGACCCTCCACCAGTCAAGGAAGCGGTGGGTGAGAGTGGACACCCATTAAACTGTCATTTTATAGGCAGTAACCTTATCCCCCCCCCCCCCCCTTATAGACTGCTTCGTGAATGAGGCCTACTAATGGTAAGACTGACTTTACTCTTATACATATATATGAATATTATTAACTTATAATATTATAAAGTATAAGGGTTGAATTTTTACTTTTAAAATTCTAAGGGCTAACTTGGAATTAAAGTATTTATAAGTGAAAACTTTTCAAATTCCAAAACTTGAGGGCAGGTTTTGAAACTATTCAAAACTAATTGATTCCATAACTTATGTGTTTAAAGTAGTTTTAATTAAAAGACTCTTCAAGTTCCATAACTTGAGGACAAGTTATGGAAGACTTTAAACTAATAAAAGAATGTAAATTTTCCTTTATTTTGTAACTTATGGAATTAATTAAGGTTACACATCTTATTACTTAATAAAGTGACTATTGAACCTCCATAACTTGAGGACAAGACTCTTCATTTTTTGTAACCATTGCCAACTTTTATGAGTTTGATGAAACTTAAATGTGACTTTTCATATAACTTGAGGAGAAGTTACAAAAACACATTTTAGAATCAACTCTTATATTAAAATGGATTGAAAACACGTAATCAATTAACTTTTCTATTAATCTAAGCAACTCATAAGAACAAGATAATTCAAATCAAACTTTTTCATGTAATTAGCCTAATCACTAAACTAATACAAAACATGAATCTATTGACAATTATCTTTGAAATTGGATTAGCATGAACATTACTGCATCAAAAACAAGTTTATAAGTCCAAAAACAGCTTAGGGTAATGTTCCTAGTCCATTTCTAGCCAAAAAAACTCGAAAATATGCTATCTGGGGCTCCTACTCGTCGAGTGTATCAACCTACTCGATGAGTAGGATGATTTTTCTTCATGGGCTCGGCGAGTTCATCAGTGGACTTGGCGAGTGCAGTGCCCAGAAAGCCAGAAAATCGATTTTTTTTTTAGCATTTTTCAGCAATTTGCATCAAGTATAATTGAAAACAAGCCTAGGCTCTGATACCACTGTTGGGTTATGAGCATTCTAACACTCCTAAGATTAAATGCAACCCTAAATAGCTTGGATCTATGTTTTCTCTATTATACATGCAAATATTATCTTTCCAAGGTATTCATCCTAACTAGCATAATAACATTGATTCAAATGAATATATCAAGTTAGAATTACATACCTCTTTGATGTAGATTGTCTTCATGAAGCTTGAGTGCCTAGTGCCCCAAGTGTGACACCTCAAATGGTTCACACAACACCAAATACACTTAGAATAGATTGAGAGAACATACACACTTCATGAAATCGACTAGCCCTTTCTATTACCTATAGTGGCCGGTTTTCTCCAAGAATAAGATCATTATATAGTTAGGGTTACACCATGTAAACCCTTATTGTCATGGCCTTTCATTTCCATGATCCATGGGTACAAATACACCATGGAGCATCCATTGAGCATCTTACGGGTTTTAGCCCAACTTGACAATCCATGGAGCATTAGCCCACTATATAACTATGGATGATTTACACAATCAACCCATATATTTAATTAGTCTTCTTTTGATCACTTAATTAATCCTAGATTAGTTCTTGATCAATACTAATTAAATAATCTTATTAATATATTAGAGCTTATAATATATTAACAAACGTTAAGTGTTATTTCTCTCATTATAGTCTATCCAAATGCATGATGCCATGCAACCATGGACCATGCCGGGTTGGGTCAAGTCTCACC
The DNA here is from genome assembly GCF_002870075.4 of Lactuca sativa. Classification (NCBI taxonomy): domain Eukaryota; kingdom Viridiplantae; phylum Streptophyta; class Magnoliopsida; order Asterales; family Asteraceae; genus Lactuca; species Lactuca sativa. The sequence goes on from NC_056627.2 coordinate 90,894,691, forward strand.
AATTATAGTTATGGACTTAGACATTAATCCAACATAAAGTTCATACCTTGGCTCAAGAATGCTTAGATCTAGTATAGTGTGGTTTTGGGGTTATTTTGGTCCCAAGAATGGACCTTTATGGTGCAACCTCGTTTTTGAGCCTGGGGTTGCCACCCTCAGAGCTTAAAGTGTACCATAAGTAGTAAAGTTTCGATCTTGATGGTCCTAATGAGTTCATGCATGATATTTAGCCCTTGTTATGGAAGTATGTTGTCACCTTTTGAGTTTGGGCTTACTTGGTGGATTGCAAGTCACCAAGTTAGTGACTTTATGGATTAAGACATGGAAAAGGACCTATATCTGAGTTGGTAGCCTTTGGAGTGGTGTATTAATCACTTAAAGGGAAAGTGTCTTAACATGAGCAATACGCCCATCGTACATTCATGTACACCCAGCGTTCGCACCAATTGCCTAGTACGCTTAGCGTACATGAGTGTACGCCCCGCGTACTCTGACAGTTTGGGCTTTGAGTTATTGGGCCTCGATTTAGGCCATGTATTGGACCTTGGGCCTTAGTAGGCCAGTAGAAATCAGATGATATGGGACAGGGAATATATTTTGGGCTTAGGGTAAGGCCTATTAAGGGATTGCGCCCAATGTAGCAAATTGGGCCATTAGTGGGCTACTAGTGGGCTTGGGAAGCTTACTTAGTATTAGGCCTTAGTTTTGGCATTAGATATGGACCAAGTTGGACTAGGGGTAGAATGGTCATTTTACCCTAAGATGGATTAATGTATTGGACTAAGTGATAATTGGTATTGGTAGCTCGGGGAGCCGAAGGAGCAGCAGTTCGGGATTTGATAGATAACAGCTAAAGGATTATCAACAAGGTTTCAGCAGTGCAAGGTGAGTTTCCTTACTGTGTGAATTGGTCTACGGCCATAATGCCGGCCCATGTGGTTAATGAGTAGGAAGACTCGGGGGTTAGCCCTAGGCATTGTATGCTAGAATGTGTTTTTGGATCAAGGTCCAATACCGGTCGGGCGACCGAGGAATGTTTACATGATAGTTTATACTTGTTGACTGTGTGATACTTGTATATGCCTGGTAGGGAGGTGAGTGTGGGTGAGGTCCCGTATCTCATCCTTAGCAGATTATGGATGAGGTTCCATATCTCATTAGTAGCAGAGCAGGGGAGAGGCCCGAGATAAGAAAGGAGTGAGTGTGGGCGGGGGACCGTATCTCACTAACAGTAGGAGCATGGATGGGGGTTCCATGACTCGTTAGTAGCAGGCCAGGGACGAGGCCCTAGTTAGGCGAGGCATTAGATCAGGAATATTGTAGAGTGTGATAGTTGCTTATTGTGTGTTATGTTATATGTTTGTATGTGTTTAGTGGGCGTGGCCCAGAGACAGGCGGGGCTAAGAGAAACAATTATGTATACCGAGTGGGGCTCGAAGCTAGGTCGGGCCTGCGGTCTGGCGGGGCCCAATGTAATGGGCTGGGCCCGGTGCTTGTAGTATGTGATTATGTATGGTATGTGGTAGGTTGGGGAACTCACTAAGCTTCGTGCTTATGGTTTTTAGTTCTTGGTTTCAAGTACTTTCGGTAGCGGAGGGAAGAGCTCGGGGTGATCGCATGGCATACACACCAAAGGAGTTTTAGTATGGGATGTTACTATGATAAAATAAAATAATTTTTTAGATATGATAGTCTGATGTGATATGTTTTGAATGAATGATTGACACTTGTGGTTTATTTATTAAATTAAAAACGAAAATTTTGGTCCTGATTTTTGGGTCGTTACAATAAGGCAGCCAACAGTGAGGGTGGATGTGGATAGCATGAGTTATGGTATGTGAACTGAATGTTCTATGATAGTTTCATGGGTTGGAGAGTTACTGCACTAATGTTGCTTGCTTTGTGCTTTGTGGAACTCTTGAATGATTAAAGGAAACTACTAAGTGAATATGACGATATTCAGGAGGTGGATGGCTGGTATCATGGGGAGTTCTTCAGCAGATGATGGCAGGGTGAGGTTGGGAACCTCGAAAAGCCTAGCATATTCTCCAGTGAGTTAATGGGGCGATTCGGTGAGGTTGGGAGCCTAGGAGTTGCTTCGGTGGGTATTGTGCTGCTGTTTAGCAGATATTTGGTGCATCAGTGGAATAAGTGACTTAGAGGAATCGGGAGGATTGTTAAGGAAAGTATGGATAGGTGTGGAAGGTAGTATTGGGCCCATACAACTGAGAGCATAGGATCCATACTCGAATCGGTGAGAGTGTTGGAGAATCTAAGAAGCTTATGCGAAGGAGAATTCTTGGTTATGCTTGTACTATGGGAATAGATGCTATAGAGAATGAGGATGAGCACGCATGGGGAAGGACCAGGTTATGGGTTGCTACGAGCATAGCAGGTTGATCATGTCAGTAGAGATTGTTTTCTGGGGGAGGAAAGGGAAGCCAGTGCTCCAACAGGTGGTTCGATGGATCTGTTATCATTTATGATTATTTTGGTTGCTATCGGTTTCTTGTTGCTTGGAATCCTATAGTATGTCGGGTTCGCATTATCTTTGGGTTGTGATTATGTCATCGTTGGGTTGTATTTTTGGGAGTGTCTTACGCATGTCGTTAATCATTAGTGGGTTATTTCTTGTATAGCAAGCTCTAAGTGTTCGGTTGCGTGTTGTCACAACTACCATTTTTAGCTAGGAGATTCTATTTTCATGTAAACGTCAGCTATTGAAAGACTTGCACTCTATGTGAATGTCATGTTATATGCTAACATGAAATCATCTATTTGAATCCAAACTCCTGATTAAAGTTTAAAATCCAATACAATACATCTCATATATTCAACTACAGGTTGAAAACCCTAAAAATCCCGGTTCAAGTTTATTATGGACTAGGATCCTCTTATTTGGCCTAATGGACCAATAAACTTTCAATTTGACTATTTTAGGCCAAGGAACCCTATTTGGGCTCTAATTTGACCCACATCCATGAAACTAAGGTATTTTGGGTAATGTGGGCCTAGAATGATCCATCTTATCTCTAATGGGCCATGATGGGCCATAAATGGTTTTATAAGCCCTAATGGGCTGTAAAACTATCTTCTTGGGCTTCATTGGGTCGTAAACTCCTTTCATTATCACTATTGGGCCGTGAACCCTCATAAGGGCCTAATGGGCCAAAAATATTCATCTTTGGCCTTATAAATTCGAACTAAGTCCAAAAAGGGCCCAAACCATTTCATTTCCTTTTTTCTTACCCAATTCTCGGCCTACAAACAAAAAGAAAAAAAAGAGAGAGAAGATTCAACATGAAAGTGCCAACTAATCTTTTCATGGTGAACTTCCATGCTTAAACCCATCAAATAACAAGGAAATCACATACACCCATGCAACATCACTTTAACATTTCCCTCCCTCTCTCTTATCTATTCTCACTCTCGGCCATAAGGCCTTCATCACCACCATCACATTTCATCTTCAAACTTAAGAATTCTCTTTCTTTTTCCTCTATAGCACAAAGAACTTTCCCCTTCTATCCTCCTAGTTTTCAAGAATTTCACAAGCCACGAGAGTTGGGTGTCAAAGTCTTGAGAAAGTTGGTGGTTCAATCACTTTCTAAGTCACATAGTGAGTTCCTTTGGGACTCCTATGAAACAGACTATGACAAGACCCTTAATGATCTTATCTGTTTGCTAAGATCAACTTCCTAAAACTTGTGGATATTGACAATAATGACACTGGATATCCAGTAAAGCTCTCTCTTCCCAATGGAAAGGGATCGGCCATAGTCAACCCGGTTGACCAAATGGTAAAGAGAAAGGCTAAGTCTGTGATAGTCCCATGTTCCATTACCAAAGCATCCATATGTTTAATTGCCAAAGGAAGGGGCATTGGTTGCGAATCTGCCAATTTACCTAAGGGTGTTAAAGTCAATAAGTTTGACTCTACTTGAGGTAAAGTCCACTATCTAACTCTGCTAAGTTTCTATTCTGAGATTCTTATTACATGATGTGAGTGGGTCACATGTTGATGTTTTAAGAATCATAGAAAAGTAAAGGAACTTAAAGAAAGAATATGCTGAATCTGATCGCGTAGATGGATTTCTATCGCGTAGTTTGAAGATCGGATTCTTGAGCTGCTTCTTAGGAGTTATGAGATATTGCTTAGGAATAGATAACAACAAGTTTTCATATGGATTGTAAGGATATGTTTTTCCGCAAAGTTTTAAAATAAAAGAAAATTTTTGACTTTATTTATTTTAAAATATCCTTACAATGGCATTTGAGGAAAACTTGTTGCCTATATGATTCCATTAATAGCAAGAGTGGAAATATGAAATTGATTCTTTCATTTGTGGTAATGTCTAAATTTACCAAATAAGGAAAGATTCTCATCACCCAAGTTTCAGTTGGATAGAAGCTTGTAATCATGCAAGTTGTATAACATGATGAATGAGAACTTTCAATTATTGGAAAAATTAAGACTAATTACTCGTTTACATGGATGTGTGAGTCAAGTAAAGGACTAAGGGATCGAGTACACATTCTTGTGCACTGATTAAGTCCACCAAAAAAGATTGATAAGACTATTCGTCATAGTTTACTAAAGCTCAGTAAATATGGTTATACTTACAAGCTTAAGTGTAATTCTGAGACATTGGAAAAGGTTCCAATGTAAGGCAGAGCGAATAAGAAGAATCAAATTAGGCAGAAGGATAGAAGTTTCTCAAATATGAAAAGATGGGAGAGTACTTTCGTATAAGTTTTTATGATCATCTTAATGATTTAGAGACCTTATCACAATTCATCCTCTAAGTGCTTTCTTATAGCTAAGAAGAGGAACTATGAATTGTTGAAGTGGTTAAATCAAGAAGATGATTCATACTTCGTTCCAAAAACAATTCTTAGAGTCATACTCCAAGATTGTAACTTGAGTAACATGTATTAAAGAAGGTTTAAAACACTTGTCTAATGTAAGAGTAAAAGTTTTCTACTCTTGTACATTTGAAATTGGTAAGTTGTGATGTTTTGGAGAAAACAAACACCAACTTAGGCCAATTGTGTAAAGTGTTTGTCTTGATTAGAACTCACACTATCTCTTAAATATCTAACAAGAAAGTCTTATATGTCAAGAGGACAGTGGGAGTCTTAAAGGTCTTGAAAGTCTCAAGAACTAATCAAGAATAAAACCTGAAGTTCTTCACTAGCACACGACTTGAGGTTTATAAGCTATCATGTTGACATATTCTGTGCCCATTTCAGTTAAAGTTGGCTTTGCATATGAGATTTTAGAGTTCTCAATTGGTTGCACAACAACTTGGAAGCAATGGCAGGCCCTTGAGCTGCCAGGTGATTTGATGATGACAAATGGAAGTGCTTGACCAGGCCAAGATTGATTTGATTTGTTCAATTAGTCAGTCGTCATAAATCGGAAATCGGGAAACAACAAATGGACAGAGAGAATGATTATAATCCATGTCTCAGTCCATATGATATCTAGAATAGAGGAATATATGATCTCTTATCTAATGGTCAATTCATTGACAAAGGTCAGAGTTTATCTACAATGTCAGAGTTCGACAGAAGTTTTTGAGAGCGACGATTGCCGGTAAGTTCTTGAAGTCATACGCAATAATAGTTTTAGACTTATCCAAGTGGGAGACTGTTGGATTAATGTCTAAGTCCATAACTATAATTGGTAAGACTTGACCCGGCCCGACATGGTCCATTTAGGTTGCATGACATCATGCACTTGGATAGAATAAATGAGAGAAATAAGGCACTTATGGTTATTAATATATTATAAGTTCTAGTATATTAATAATAAGAATAAGAAGATTATTTAATTATTGTTGATCAAGAATTAATCTAGGATTAATTAAGTGATCAAAAGAAGACTAATTAAATATATGGGTTGATTGTGCAAATCATCCATACTTATATAGTGGGCTAATGCTCCATGGATTATCTAGTTGGGCTAAAACCCATATAATGCTCCATGGATTATCTAGTTGGGCTAAAACCCATATGATGCTCTATGGATGCTCCATGGTGTTTTTGTACCCATGGATCATAGAAATGAAAGGCCATGTCAATTAGGGTTTACATGGTGTAACCCTAACTATATATGCATCTTATTCTTGACCAAAATCGGCCACTAGAGTGTGTAATAGAAGGGCTAGCTGATTTCATGAAGTGTAGATTTCTCTCAAGTTATTCCAAGTGTATTTGGTGTTGTGTGAACCATTTGAGGTGTCACACTTGGGGCACTAGGCACTCAAGCTTCATGAAGACATTCTACATCAAAGAGGTATGTATTCTATCTTGTTATATTGATAGTTTTGTATGCTAGATTAGGATAATACCTTGGATGTTCATATTTGCATGTATAATAGAGAAAAATAGATCCACGGTATTTAGGGTTGCATGTACACTTAGGAGTGTTAGAATGCTCAAAACCCAACACTTAGAACATCTTAGAGCTCGAAAATCTCCTCAAGAACACATCTAGGGCCGAGATCTCATCCATTCTTCATCAAAAACCAAAAACATCAAAGCAAAGTGATTTCATACCCCTTATTTTCGATTTTTACCTTGTTTTGGGGGATAATACAAGTTGTGTTTTGTAGATCAATGTGTGTATGCATGATTTTGTGTGTTTTCTTTAGTTACATATGTGTTTATGTTTTGTAAACTCCATGAACAAAAATATCTACTAAAAGATGATGATACTGGTATAACATAACACTTATTTCAACATATCTCACAAGAAAATGGTTTAAAATACATTTAGATTACTTGAATCTAAGAAAAACTTCATGAAAGGGGCTAAAAACGACAAAAGTGACAAAGTATGTGTTATTTTTGTAACTCTCAGCTAGTAAGGGGTTCAAAAGGAAATTTTTGCTAAATAATGGGTAAACTCGACATTTGAGACCTTATAGGGACCAAAAATGTAAATATTTTCATAAATGGGCCTTATTTGAGCTTCTCATGGTTTTGGGCCCAAAAATTGTAATTTTTGGTCTTTTGTGGGTAAAATTGTTATTTTCAAGAAAGTTGTGTCAAAATGTAAATTTTTTATAAAAAGGGCTTAAAGTTGCGAAATTATGAACATTTGGGCCAAAAGATGACATTTTCTATAAATGGGCCGAAAATGTATATTTTCACAAAAATCAAGCCAAAAATGATATTTTTGACAAAAATGAGTTAAAAATGTTATTTTTACAAAAACTAGCGTTAAATACAAGTTTTGTCCAAAATGGGGCCTAACATGTTATTTTTACTAAAATTGGGCATTAATTGTAAAATTTTTGGCTTAATGGGCCAAAGATGTCATTTTTACAAAAAGTGGGCATTTATGCTATTTTAGTAAATAATTGAGCTAATACTAGGAAAATAATAACAAACGAGCTAATTTTGTCATTCTCGTGTCTTTGGCCCTTAGTGGCCCATTTATATGTTTGATAGGTCATGAATACTATTTATATGCTTATTGCGCCTTATTGACCCATTAACATGCTCGACGGACCTTGGATACTATTTGTGTGTTATTGGGCCTGTAAATACCTTACATGTGAAATGGGCCTTAGTTGTCCTTTTACATATATTTTGGGCCCATGTTATATAATCTCATTCCTTTTGGGACTGAAAATGACTTACATGTTTAGTGAGCCTCAGTTGTTCGCTTACATGGTTCATTAGGCATGGAATGAGTTTTATATGTTTTCTCTTTGCGTAAATTCGATTAAGGATCTAGTGAGATGTGTCTATTGACACCTATTGTGTGTACAGTTGTAGCATGTAGTTCTAACCAGAATCTCTTGGAGAGAGAGCGAGGGTTTGTGTATAGATCTATATGGGGTTAACACCTCACACCTGAGTTGTTCGCTTTAGTTAGACTACATTAGTCAAGGGTGACCAAAACGTTATTCTATTTTCCGTCGGCATTCATAAACGCCAAGACAGACGAACTTGTCATTATCTAGCATGGTTATAACGACTCACTTAGAGGAATTAACATTATGAAATTTCCGGGAGACCGTTCTCTTTTCTTTTGGATTACTCGGGAACATACTCACGCCGGTACTCTACCTCGGGGGTTGATATACCAGCATTCTCTTTTACCGGCAACATAGAGTTGTCTGGGGGCATTCTCATTACATTCTCTTCCGTTACTTTTGGAATTCTACAAAACAAAAACACACATGCATTAATACAAGATCGGATACAAACACATTAAACTATTTTAAGAAAATACAGGATTTTCTTGTGATTACAAAGTTATATAAATCATTTTCTTAAAACATGCTTATGAACTCACCAAAATTTTTATGTTGACCTTTTTAAATTAACTTGTATTCTGAGGAAACCATTGAAGCAGATTGGGCTAAACAGTTTAATGGATGTTTTGTTATATTTTGTTACATCATACTTTAATTATTATGGCATGTAATATTTAAACACAATACTCGATGTAAACAATGTATGTTGTTATATTTCATGTGTGATGATGACGATGTTATGTTTCAGTTATATATTATGTGATAATACTACAAGGATGAAGTCACGCACAAGCCCCCGGGCGTTTCCGCCGTCTAGTTCGGGGGTATGACACATGTGGGATGGTAGTCGAGATTGGTTCAGGGGCGTTGTGTCGAGGGTTTTTGGTCAGGATGTAGCGGGTCAACTCTCATGTATCGTTGGGATTCAGTAGTTTTTTCATTCATGTAGATTGGTGTTTAGGGGTGACTAGGGAAATGGTCTATTGCTGAGGTTTTAGTTTGGGCATCAACTCTGAGGGTTGCAAGTGTGGGGTGTAGTATCATCTAAAGTATTTGGGATCCATAAGGCTGTTGGGCTTCAGAAAGTGTTCAGTAGATCTTTGGGGATTATGTAGTCTTTTGTGATGGTTAGTGATGGAACAATATCATTGCTAAGCACGGGTTGTCAGCAAACCATTAGGGTAAGAAGGATTGGGGAAATCCTTCAGTTCTCGTGTGTTAGGAGTACTTGTCGAATTGAAGTGGGGGAAAATCATTAGGATATTCAGGAGCAAGAGTGGTTATGAAACTAGGATGAGTTACGCATCCCCGTCAAGGAGGAGGGCGGCCCAAGCGGATCTTTGGTTTGAGGGTTGTGTGAGTTGGGAGTTCGGTAAAACCCCCCAGCATGTGAACCGCACTTTCTTGGTGCTTGATAGCAGAATTTGGGGAATCAGGTTGGGGTTTCGGTCATGAATTGAGTTCAGTTTGGGTGTTCGGTCGAGTGCGTGTTCGACACTGTGTGCGGTTCAAATCGATAGATTAGGGATAAGGCATTGGGTTGAGATTGTGATTCGGGAAAACCTGTTGTGAGACTGCAGGGGAGGCATAGCATTCAGTACCGGTCCATTGGAGCGAAAGTGTTGTAAGACTACAGGGGAACCATTGCATTCACTACTGGTCCGTTGGAGCGAAAGTGTTGTAAGACTGCGGGGGAGCCATAACATTCACTAATGGTTATTTAGGGTGAAAGTGTTGTAAGACTCTGGGGGAGCCGTAGCATTCACTAGTGGTCAGTTGGGTTGAAAGTGTTGTAAGTCTACGGGGAGCCATAGCATTCACTAGTAGTCAGATAGTGTGGGAAGTGTTGTAAGACTGCAGGGTAGTTGTAGCATTCGTAAGTAGTCAAATAATGTGGAAAGTGTTGTAAGAATGTGGGGGAGCCGTAGCATTCACAAGCGTTCGGATAGTGTGGAAAGTGCAGAAAGACAGAAGGGTAGCTGTGGCATTCACGAATTTGTTCATATGACTTAGGCCAGGGTGGGCCAGTTCGTAAGGTTGTGAGTAGGTCACAATGAATGGAAGGGATATCAGCTCGTGCTTTGGGGCACGCCAACAGGGTTGTCAAGGAATTATTCTCTGTTCTAGGATAAGGGTGTTTGGGACACGCGAGCGAGCTTGGGTGATTATAGAAATTCAGGTTGGAACTGGTAAAGACTGTTGAGTCAAGGGTTGGATCTTGAGTTGCAGGACATGCGGGTAACTAGTGTGTGATGTAGAGGGGTTCAGGCTTGGTAGTCAGGTTATTGACTCTTGGGAACTTGGTGGTTGGACCAGGTGTGAGATTGGATGTCTCGAAGATAGTTGGGTATACCAATTCACTAGTTAAGTAATGGGGTTGGTAATCAGGAGGACGATGTGTGAGATGCTGGTGCAGATTTGTAGATGTTGGGTTAGGAGTGTGTATCAAATCAGTTTTGGGTAAGATCTCGAGGCGGGTATCGCATATGTTTGGTGCATGATTTTCGTTCCAGCAGGATAAGGATGGAGATGTTTATATGCTGAGGGCATCAATCACAGGATCCAAGGGTAATGGATGGGTTAGTTAATGGCAGTTCGAGGGCTCGCGTGACTTAAATTGAATATCATCACAATGAGTATACATGAAACATAACATAAACATCACCATGCATTAATACATTACAACTAACATTGTTCACATCAAGTACATTGTCTAAATATTACATTTCCATAGCATATATTGTTTGAAAGTTTTCAAAACAAGACATCCTAACATACTTGGCATTGCTCTTCAGCTTACCTGTTACCTGAGAATATAAGTTATTTTGAAAAACATCAACATATGGAATGTTGGTGAGTTCATAAGCATGGTTGTTATGAAAATGTTTTGTGTAGTTTGTAAAACCCAGAAAATACGATATATTCTGAAAAGAAAATTGTTTATACTAAAGTGTGAAGATCCATAGGTTTATGCATGAATGATTTCAAAACGTGTATAAAGGAGAAGTTTTACATTATAGTTATTGAAAATACAAGTGAATGGTGTTGATATCCTCGAAAAACCCATTGTTTTCCGATAATATAATATAATTGATTCGAATTGTTATACTGTCACAACGAATGATTTTTGAATTCCCTTGATTTTCTAGATAGTATTGGATTTATTATGTGAGTCGTTATAACCATGCATGATAATGACTAGTTCGTTTGTCTTGGCATTCTAGCGAACGCTGGAATTGATCTAAAGATTTTGTCATCCTAGACTGGCCGAGTCTAACTATAGCGAACAGCTAAGGTGTGGGGGAGTCACCCCCATATAGATCTATACACAAACTCTCGCTCTCCCTGCAGGAGACTTTGATTATAACTACAGACTACGACCGACACTCAATGGTGTCGCCCGTTATTACTCACTTAATCCAAAAGAATTTGATTACTCTTGATTAACGACCTGGTTTTTGTTTACTTGAAAAAAAGGTAAGCATAACCGGCGAGGAGATGAGGACCACGAGGTCCTACAAATCACATATGTTATCTAAGGTTGTCGAGTATACGAAAGGTGCGTTGGCCTATTTCGCATATGATTTATTTGAACCTTACTAGCAGTGCTAACGGGTCATTGAGGCCCAATAGCATGTGAAAGCCATTGAGGGTCCCTTAAGCATGTAATTGGGTCACAGGAGGCCCAATAACATTTATTATTATCGTTAGGCCCAAAAGTCATGTTAATGTGTCACAAAGGCCCAATAAGCATGATTAGATACTTTCAAGCCCAACAATTTGAATATTTACTTGTTTTAGGTATAGTATAATTGTCGGAAAGTTTGATTGAACAATTGTTAAATTCACAACGACACGAAGCTTGTCGATTGTTTGTAACGATATTTGAAAATATATGTATATTCTTCATTCTATTTTCATAGGTTATAACCTGGTATTTTGACCCAAATATCTTAGTAATAAAATAATTGACTCAAAAATATTGGTTTGACCTATTCAACCATTCTTTAATAAAAATGAGAATCTTAGTCCCTTTTTATAAATTTAAAAAAAAAAAGACATTTTAGGCCCTTAAACTATTTTCTTGACATCTTTGGCCCATAGACTTATTTAAATAATGTTTTTAGCCCAAAATCTTCTCTTTAGCAGTTTCAGCCCCTTTTGGAAAGGATTTTCACTTATAGTCCAAACTTTTCGCAAATTTTACAAATTTGACCAAAAATCCAAAAACTTTGCATTTTTGATCCTCTTTGAAAAAAAATCATATTAACCCCTGAAATAGTTTTTTTACCCTTTTTACCCCCTGTTTTGAGAAATTTACCATTTCAATCCCTTGAAAACCAAATTTTCGCAATTTTTGGGCCTATGGGCCGAAAAGCTCAAAAATTGGCCCATTAGGCTACAATTTGCATTTCTAGTCCTTTGAAGGTATGATATTCATAAAAACATTTATTTTTTATTGTTTTGACTCTTTTGGTCCTTAAAAAAACCGTGAATGACAACTTTTAACCCAACTTTTGTTTATTTGACAAATATAGCCCAAAAATGAGTTTTATGTTGCAATATGTTTATTTTAACCTTAGAGGGTAATTTTTCTTGACTTGTTTAGTGTAATATATCTTATATCATGTTTATCTTCCTCCTTGAGGCATAGATCTCGAGATTTCTTTCCTTTTTGTTACATATTTACCACATAAACACATGAAATCACACATAACATACACATACACATCGATCTACACATTTTAATTGTATTCTCCCCCATAAAACTTGTGAAAACCTAAAATAGAGGGGTATGAACTCACCTTTGCTTGTCGGTCATGGTTTTGAAGAAGAAATGGGAAGGGTTGAAGTGATTCTCGGCCCTAACAAGCTTTTGAGAAAGCTTTGGGCTTGGATGGGTTCTAAGAAGCTTTATCATGAATTTGAAGGAATTAAGAGAACATTTTGATAAGATATAGAAGTTAATCCATGGATCTAAGTAAAAACTTACCAAGGATTTGTGATATGAGTGAAGAACCTTCTTGGAATGCTTGCTAATCTCAAAACTTTTTAGAGGAAGGATGAGTTGTTGTTATGAGTGGTTGAGAGAAAATGCAAAGTGAAGTGTGTGTGTGTGTGTGTGTGTTTCCTCTCGGCCGAGCATAACAAGAGAGGGGGAAAGAAAGGTTTAGGTGATGTGCATGGATACCCTCCATACAATAGTGAGGTGTCATGCACATAATTCACTTCATTCATTTTTTTATTTGCATATATATATATATATATATATATATATATATATATATATATATATATATGTATGTATGTATGTATATATATATATATATATATATATATATATATATATATGTATGTATGTATGTATGTATGTGTGTATATAAGTATATGTGTATGGGCCAATTCTCGTTGGGTTTTGAAGGAAAGAATGGGTTACCTTGGGCCATTCTTTGGTTTTGTTCGAAAATAGGGGACCCAAGAATTTATTCCTGGCCCATTGGACTTCTATGATGGCTTACAGCCCAATTTGTTAAAAAGAATGGGTTTTATGGCCCCTTTAGGTTAATTAGATTTGTTATGGCCCATTACGGCCAAAAATATTAAGATAAATGAAAGTGGGTCCAATTAGAGCCTATTTATTGGTCCTAACCCCAAGATAGTCAAATTGGAAGCTTACTGGCCCATTAGGCCCAATAAGGAAATCCTAGTCCAAAATCGACTTAAACAGGGATTCATAAGGTTTCCAATCTTTACTTGACTATTTGAAGTGTTTGTATAGAGTATTGTATGAAACTTTGGTTTTTATTAAATAAGCGTCATACATGCTTTCAAGTTTTAATCACTATGTTATCATTGTTCAATGTTTACAAAGCATTAAAATTCCTAGTTGTGACATCATCCCCCCGTTAGAGGGAATTTCGTCCCAAAATCCTTTTTGAAGCTAGATTTGAGAATGCGAGAACAGGTGGGATTGAATGGTTATTGAAAGAGTTTTGACACAACGATTTGAGTATTCTTTCCGACTCAAGGCGTCAGCTACCACGTTAGCCTTGCCTGGGTAGTACTTGATTTCGCACTCGTAATCGTTTAGCAGCTCAACCCATCTTCGCTGCCTCATGTTTAATTCCTTTTGATTTAAAATGTGTTGGAGACTCTTGTGGTCAGTGAAAATGGTGCACTTTTACCATAAAGGTAGTTCCTCCAAATCTTCAAGGCGAAGACCACAGCTCCCAATTCGAGATCATGAGTGGTATAATTCACCTCATGCGTCTTTAATTGTCTGGGTTACCTTCCCACGCTGCATGAGTACACAGCCTAACCCTTGATTAGAAGCATCGCAGTAAACCACGAAGTCCTTTGTTCCCTCTGGTAATGATAGTATTGGTGCACTACAGAGAGCTCGTTTCATAGTTTGGAAGGCAACTTCTTGCTTCTCTGTCCATTCAAATGGCACACCCTTTTTTCTAAGCATGGTAAGCGGCTTGGTAGTCTTGGAGAAGTTTTGAATGAACCTCCTGTAATATCCTGCGAGACCTAAAAAATTGACGAATCTCCGTGGGTGTCATTGGAATAGCCCATCCTTCAATGGATTTGACCATAGAAGGATCCACATGTATCACTTCTTGACTAACAACAAAGTTCACACTACGGAGCCAGAACTCACACTTAAAGAGTTTTGCATATAGCTTTTCGGTTTGTAGGGTTTCCAAGATTTGTCGGAGATGTTGGCCATGCTCCTCTTCACTTCAAGAATAGACTAGGTTATCGTGGATGAAAATAATGGCAAAATTATCGAGGAATGGTTGACAGATTCGATTCATCAGGTCCATGAATGCGGCAGGGGCATTCGTTAGACCGAAAGGCATTACAACAAATTTGTAATGTGTGTAACGAGTTAGGAAAGTGGTTTTGGGGATATCCTCTTCCCAGACCTTGAGTTGGTGGTATCCGGATTGTAGATCTATATTAGAGAAGTAACTTGCTCCTTGGAGCTGGTCAAATAGATCATCGATTCGCGGAAGTGGATAACGATTTTTGATGGTGAGCTTATTTAGTTCTCTGTAGTCAATACACATCCTAAAGGAACCGTCTTTCTTCTTAATAAAGAGAACCGGACCACCCCAGGGTGAGAAACTGGGTCAATGAATCCTTTGTCCAAAAGTCCGCAGGAGCCAATCTGTAGGGAGATTTGGCGATGGGTGTAGCTCCTGGCACGAGGTCAATTCGGAATTCGACTTGTCTTTCTGGGGGTATCCCCGTAATATTTTCAGGAAAGACATCCGGGAAATCACAAGCCACTGGGATGTCTCGAATATTGACCTCTTCTTTGGACTTATCCACAATATGAGCCAGAAACATCGAGTCCTTCTTTCGTAGACACTTCTATGTCTTAATACACAAGATAAGGCGAAGGTTCGTGTTGGGTTTGTCTCCATAAATAATTGTTGTTGTTGTTGTTTCTGGGGAGGATAGGTCCTGTAATATTTTTCCATGTGACCCTTTCGATTACAACTGGTACAATGCATCTCCCTGCATTCGCCGTTATGATAGAGACTGCACTTGTTGCACTTTGGGATTCATAAGGTTTCCAATCTTTACTTGACTATTTGAAGTGTTTGTATAGAGTATTCGATGAAACTTTGGTTGTTATTGAATAAGCATCATACATGCTTTCAAGTTTTAATCACTATGTTATCATTGTTCAATGTTTACAAAGCATCAAAATTGCTATTTGTGACACTTGACACCTAATTAAACATCCTTAAGTCATTGAGGCTAAACCCTAGCAAGTCTCTACAGCCCTATTTCGTCCCTTAACCTTAATTTTCCTTGTGAGAGTGTTTCTTGAGCTTAGATAGTGTATTGGTGGACATTTTAGAGATTATCCAATAAGGAGAAGATAGTGAGCAAGCTTGGTGTGGCATTGAGCTTCAAGATCCTACGTCTAGATCATCTTGAGGAGATTCTAGAGGTATAAAGCCTTTACCTTGTCATCTTATTCATTAGATTGAGTTAAGGTTTGATATATTGTCACTTTTTGTGTTCATGAATCATCTCTTGGGATTTTGAGCAACTCTAGAGCTTAGGAAGAGTAGATCTGAGGTCCCTTTGTTTATTAGTACCATAAAATGTAGTCTTGATGGGTTTTTTTTCCTCATGCATGAGTTAAGACGCCTAGAAAGGTCTTAATGGGCTGTAAAGGGTTGTTGGGAGCATATGGAACATTCAAAGGCATAAAGTTGCCAACTTTATGCCTTAGGACGTCTTAATGGACTTAGATCTAAAGTTGGACATTGAATCCCAAGTATTAAGCACTTAATGATTAATTATGCACATCCTTCTTGTACGCCCTGTGTAAATTCGCATACGCAACACGTACTGCTTGAAGGGATAGTACGTTGAGCGTACTAGAGGGGTACGCAGGGCGTACACACTCTAGTTGGGTTTTGGGCTTCCTGTGGGCTTGTAAGCCCTTTGGGTCTAATTCAGTTTTGGGTCTGGTCATATTTTATGTTACTGGTCATATATGTTATGGGCCATGTTTGTTTTGGTTGGGCCATGTGGCCCATTAATAGATTTGGACATGGCTTTCAGGCCCATTAGCTAACAGAAGACTCTTGGGCCATTATGAAAGGAATTGGGCTAAAAATGTGTTTGGGCTTAAAGGTAAGGCCCGTTTGAGGAGTTGGGCCCAATTTGGAAAATTGTGCCATTATTGGGCATTTATGGGGTTTACAATTTTGGGCCTTGTCGGTTTTGGACTTGGGACTTAGTTATGAATCTTGTTGGGCCAGGGGTAAAATGGTCAATTTACCCCTAAGTATGGATTATGGATCATGGTTTAGGGCCCAATTGCTAATTAGGCGATATTTTAGTATTGACAGATCGAGGAGTTGTCAGGGCGGCAACTAAGGATTTCTTGCAGGGAGTTTCAGTATTCCAGGTGAGTCTCCTCACCATACCAATGGGTCGAAGGCACCAAGGCCGCCCCATTATCTGTTATGTGGTATGCCAATTGGTTATGTGTTAGCTGGTATGCAAGTTGATTATGTGGTACGTTATATGCTAGTTGTCTTTGTGATACTTATAGGAAAGACCATCGGGATGCACTGATGGGTTTTGAGCATTCTAACACTCCTATGGTGTACATACAACCCTAGAAACCTTGGATCTAAGTTTTCTCTAATATTCATGCAAATAAGAATTTTCCATGGTTTACATCCTAATTAGCATGGCATGGGGTACTTTTAATATAAAAACTAGTAGAATGACATACCTTTGTAGTTGCTTGGATTCCTTAAGACTTTGTTAGCTTAGCGAATGAAATGTGATGCCTCAAATGTTTCACACATCACCACAACTCTTGGACTAACTTGAGAGAAGAACACTTTGATCAAAAATCGGCTAGCCCACATTGTCTTGCACTAGTGTCGATTTTGTTTACCATGGGGTTCATTATATAGTGTATCACATGTAGGGTTAAATCCTAATGTACATGACTTTTCATTTCCTCCATGATCCATGGGCTTTAACCTCCATGGAGCACCCAATGGGTCCTAGCCCAATCTAGTGAATCATGGACCATAAGCCCACTATATAAGAATGAATGATTTACAAATCAATCCCCATATATTTAATTAGTATCTTTTTGATCACAAAATTAATTCCAAATTAATTCTTGATCAATACTAATTAAATAACATGATTTCATATTAATATATTAGAACTTATAGTATATTAACAAATCGTAAGTGTCCTTTTCTCATTTTGTCTATCCAACGGTTGAGATGTTGATGCAACCCAAATGGACCATGCCAAATCGGGTCAAGTACATACCAAATATAGTTACGGACTTAGACACCTTATACAACAGTCTCCCACTTAGATAAGTCTAATAACTATAGGTATGACTTCAAGAACCGACCGGCAATCATAGCTCTTTCAAAGTCTCGCGGAACTGAGATGATGATGCACCATTTAAGATAAGTGATTATATAATCCTCTGTTCTAGATATCATCCAGACAAATACATGGAACAATGTCGTACTTATTGCCCAACAGTTTATTTCCCGATTTCCGATTTGTTTGACATAGAACTAAACTGAACACAACAATTTGGTTCTGACAGGGCCCGGTACATAGGTCAAAACAGAATCATCGAGGGGCCTAGATATCGCTGCTAATCCTCTAAGGACTAGAAGGAACAGATAAACTTCAACTCATATGCTTGTTCTACTACTAGTTGAATCATACACAAAGGTACGTTTAATAACATCGAGTTACCAATGCGTTTTCGTAAAATCAATGTATAACCAACTCATAGTAAACAACTCATATCTCTAGGTTTGAAGGATTATATGATGTTACCGTCTCACGATCACTCGAGATAAATTCCATGAAGTGGAACAAGTGAGCGTGGATTGAATCCAATACTCAGAACTTATGAGCACTCAACAATGTTGTAGCAACTTTTGCTATGTCTAATATCTTAGACATCTACAAGCCCAATTCATGACAGTCTTGATTCATATCTACTTCCAACATATGACTGACTTTGGAGAGTTTGAATAACCTAGTTCTTTGGGAAGTCAAAACATGGAAAATCAAAACACAAGAATAATACTAATCCTTTATGGCCCCAAGCACCTTTAAGAGTAAATAAAACACTTTTTATTTCAACACCATATTGATTACTCATTATTCATTGTATAATGTTTCAAATAATCAACTTTACACTTGAATCAAAACAATAGTCATGCCATGCTTTAAGCATGCACACTATGTTTGTCCAAACAATAGTTATGCCATATGCCAAGTATGCACACTATGTTTGTCTGTGATCCTTACTTTGTGAAATAGACCAACTGAACATGATTCCAATGATGCTCATTTCACAATCCCAAATCCTTACCGCAAATGTAAGAATACAATATTCTTTGCCATTTACTGAAATCTATTAGATTCTAAACTTATATGCATTGATCCTCTCGTAATGACTATGCATAAAAGTCACAAAGACTTGTCAACATACATCACAGAGTATTCAAATGGAAATCAATTCCATGGAAACAAAGTCTCAAATTCAAAGTACATTCCTTTGAATATCCTTCTTGCATTAAGTTTTTCTAATCTTACACAGATTTAATGAGTATCTTCCTCTTATCCACATTCCCATTTGACTATCACTTCTGAACAAGAGTCACCTCATTTCAAAATATGTCCATATTCCCATTTTGACAATCACTTTCTGAACAAAAGTTTCCTGTTTTCATAATATGTCAATATGGTCCTTTTAAAACTAACATTATACTTCCAACTGTCCCTGAGCAACCAATCTTTGGTAAACCACAAATTGTCCTTAACAACTGCTTAATCATTTTAGTCATATCCAGTTCTAGTCCTTTTTCCCTCTTAATGCCCTAGGCATTTGGAAAATTTAGAACGGATGAATATTGTAGCACATGTAATGGATCCTATACCTGAAGCATATGGTACACGATTCATCATGTCTCAGATAAAGACATGATCCTAGACCAGGCTTTTGCTACAATATTTTTTATTTGCCATGTTTTCATAATTTGACTATGAAGAGGGATATCGTAATCATAATCGAATTTTGAGAATGAAATATATATAGAATTTCCTTATGTTGAAGCATTCCAACATAAAATTCATATATATATATATATATATATATATATATATATATATATATATATATATATATATTCTTGACTAAAGTTGATTAAAATCTCAATCTAAACTTTTAGAATTGAGATGAAGTATATTTCCTCTCCCTTAATTATAGCAAAACAACTTTTCCCAATTGAAACTTTTGTTTTCTATAATTAACATTGCTAACTTGCAATAATTATCATAATTAATTATTCTCCAAGTAGAATAATAATTACTAGCATAACATTTATGCTCCCACTAGCTTTGACATGTACTCAGAAATCAGTTGGACTTCTAGAAATCAATACCTTATTGAATTTCTTACCAAAGTTCAGATTTCTGATACGAGTTGCTTTGATAAAACTTTATCTAGGCTTCTCAAAATCATACACCATTCCTTAGATAGCTCACATGTGCGTCTAAACAATTATGAAGAGGGATGTCGTAATCATAATGCCTAGACCTTTTCCCATTCTTATAAGTCCATGTTAGTGCGTCGGTTACCCACACACGCTCCACTAACGACTTTGAGAATGCAAATATCACAATTGCTATCTACTTGAAATCTACTTAGTGAAAGCATTTCCTCACCATCATTTTTATGAATTGGAGAGAAACCTTATTGACACTTAGATTTTATGGTGTATGTGTTCCTATCCATGTGAATTTGTCAAAACCATAGTCACAACAGGAGGTTAGTGACAAATCCAAACTCACATGGACTGAACTTTTTCAATCTCAACTTCTTGCCACCTGGAAGCTCAAGTAGTTATGCAAACAGTTGAGAACTTATAGGACTCGCATGCATAGTCAACTTTAACTGGAATGGGCATAGAAACAAGAAATATGTCAGCACGATAGGTTATAAACCTCAAGTCGTGTGCTAGTGATAAACTACAAGTTTTATTCTTGATTAGTTCTTGAAAGTCTTTCAGGATCTTTTAGACTCCCACTGTCGTCTTGACATATAAGACTCTCTTGCCAATAACCATTCCTTGACAAACAAATATTCAAGAGATAGTGTGGGTTCTTATCAAGATAAACACTTCACACAATTGGCCTTAGTTGGTCTTTGTTTTATCCAAAACATCATAACTTACCAATTTCAAATGTACAAGAGTAGAAACCTTTTTACTTTTACATTTGACAAGTGTTATAAACCTTCTTTAAGATGTGTCACTCAAGTTACAATCTTGGAGTATGACTCTAAGAATTGTTTTGGAACAAAGTATGACTCATCTTCTTGATTTAACCACTTCAACAATTCAAGACTCCTCTTCTTAGCCATAAGAATGCACTAAGATGTCCTTAGAGGATGAATTGTGATATGGTTTTATCATCATCAAGATGTTCATAAAACATGATACTAAAGTACTCTCCCATCTTTTTAAATTCGAGAAACTTTTATCTTTCTACCTAATTTGATTCTTTTCATTCATTCTTCCATACACTGAAACTTTTCCAATGTTTCAGAATTACACTTAAACTTGTAAGTGTAACCATATTTACTAACTTTTAGTGAATCATGACGAATAGCCTCATTGATCTTTGTGGTGGACTTGACCAATGCACAATAATGTGTACTCGATCCCTTAGTCCTTCACTTGACTCACATAGACATGTGAACAAGGAATTAGTCTTAATTTTCCAAAGTTGAAAAATTCTTGTTCTTCAAACAATACAACTTGCATGATTCCAAGTTTATGTCCAATTGAAACTTAGGTGACGAGAATCTTTTCTTGTTTGGTAAATTTAGACACTTCCAAAATCAAATACATTTTCCGATATTGTTGTCAATGGAATCATATAAACAACAACTTTTCACAAATGTCATTGTAAGGATAGTTAAAATAAATAAAATCAAAACTTTTCTTTTATTTTAAAACTTGCGGAAAAACTTATCCTTACAATGAAAATGCATATGAAAACAATGTTGTTATTTATTCCTAAGTAATCTATCATAACTCTTAAGCAGCGACTCAAAATTCTGATCACCGAACCATGCGATCGAAATCTATCTCCGCGATCAGAACAAACATATTCTTCCTTTAAGCTTCCTCTTTTCTTTTATTCGTAAAACATCAACATGTGGCCTAGTCACATCAAGTAATAAGAATCTCCAAATAGGAACTTAATAGATTCAGATAGTGGACTTTACCCGAAGTAGATTCAAACTTTTTGACTTTACCATCCTCATGATATTTCAGGCAAATAGAGCAGCTTCACAACCAATGCCCCTTCCTTTGGCAATATAACATATGGAGTGTTTGGGGATGGTACACTGGACTATCTCATACTTAGCCTTTCTCTTTACCATTGGTCAACTGAGTTGACTATGGCCGATCCCTTTCCATTGGGAAGAGAAAGCTTTTCTGGATTTCCATTGTTACCATTGTCAATGTCCATGGAAGTTTGGGAAGTCTATCTTGCATTCAGATTCGCTTTACTGGTGCTCCAAATCATTGCTGATTTAGCAGCATCAAGCAAATAGGTAAGATCATTAAGGGTCATGCCATGGTCTAACATATAGTAGTCCTAGAGGAACTCACTATGTGAATTAGGAAGTTATTTGAAGAACCTAGTCAACAATCAACTTCCTCAAGACTTTGACACCCAACTCCCACGACTTGTCAATATGTGAGTTCATCTTTAAGATGTGAGAACACATATACTTTGCATGCTAATAGGGGTTGAGTGAGCTTGAACTATTCAATTACTTGTCGGTTAGGGAGAATAGTTGGAGGAGGTGGAGGAATTGAAGCATAATTTCCGTGATCCAATCGCAGGACATCATCTTCATTAGGCAAGTTTGTTCCAAGAGATTTGGGAAGATCATAGTTGTCTGATCTAGACATCTACGATGGGAGAAATTCAAGTTAGTTGATTTAAGTCCTTAATATTACACCGAATATGAAATATTAAGGTTAGGACCCAACACAATATTTTATAACTTGGAAGAGAGATGTCGTAATCCAAGCTATAAAATATTTGAAGGTAGGCGAATGACAATTCACCGATTTCCACCATAAAAACGAAATAGGAATTAGGTTTTAATTGGATTGAAACTTCTAGATCTTTTGAGAATCATTGAACTTTTCAATGGCATGTTTAAATCTCGATTGTGTCCTCTCAAGTTTGTGAATGGGATGCCAAGGATCACAAACAATGTGTGAATAACCATGCAAATTAACTTGGCAACGTTAACTTTATCACCTAATCGATGTGCAGGTTACCAACACACGCTCCACTGATCTATGATAAACATCAAGTCACCCTTTGATACTCGTACTAGTCCATGTTAGTGCGTCGGTTACCCACACACGCTCCACTAACGACTCGATAAGGTACAAAGTGTAATTTGATGGGTTAGCACCAAATTCACATTTTCCTAAGTAACTAAGATTGGGAATTTATATGTGTTTAGTTACTTAGTATTTATCATTATACTTTTAATGAAGGGATAATTATAGTCCTTGTCTTACCCGTTCAGCTAACGACCCTCCACCAGTCAAGGAAGCGGTGGGTGAGAGTGGAAACCCGTTAAGCCACCATTTTATAGGCAACTATCTTATACCCCCCTCCCCCTTATAGACCGGCTTCGTGAATGAGGCTTACTAACGGTAAAACTGACTTGCTCTTTTATATATATATAACTTATAATACTATAAAGTATAAGGGTTGAATTTTAACTTTTAAAACTCTAGGGTTTGGAATTAAAGTCTGTATGATACTTTACAAATTCCAAAACTTGAGGGCAAGTTTTGAACAATTCAAAAACTTTTGGATTTTCATAACATATGAGTTTAATATGGCATTTAATGGCAAGACTCTTGGAAATCCATAACTTGAGGACAAGTTATGGATGTCATAAAACAATTTATGGGAAAAGACTCTTCAAGTTCATAACCTAAGACTCTTTATTAATTCTTTTAAACAAAAAATTTTGGTTTTCCATAACTTGAGGACAAGTTTTGGAATCCAATAAAGACCATTTAGATCATCTAATAAACAAACAAACATGTCAAAGAAAACTATGATCTAGATTAAAATTAAATTAACAAGACAATTCAAATCAAACAATTTTCATGTAATTAGCCTAACAATTAAACTAATAAAAAACATGAATCTATTGACAATTATCTTTTGAATTGGATTAGAATGATCATTACCACATAAAAAATAGGTTTATAGGTTCAAAAACAGCTTAGTGTAATGATTGTAGTCCAATTCCAGCCTTAAAACACGAAAATCTGCAAACTAGAAGACCAACTCGTTGAGTTCTATAAGGAACTCTTCGAGTTCATGCTTTAACACATGAACTCGTCGAGTTTTTGTCCAGAACTCATCGAGTTTTCAGCCTGGGAAGATTCTTTGTTTTGAAAAATAAGTTGCATCAAGAATAATTGTAAACAACCCTAGGCTCTGATACCACTAATTGTTTTTTATCATTCTAACACTCCTATGGTACATACAACCGTAGAAACCTTGGATCTACGTTTTCTCTAATATTCATGAAAATAAGAATTTTCCATGGTTTACATCCTAACTAGCATGGCATGGGGTACTTTTAATATAAAAACAAGTATAATGACATACCTCCGTAGTTGCTTGGATTCCTTAAGACTTTGTTAGTCTAGCGCATGAAATGTGATGCCTCAAATGTTTCACACAACACCACAACTCTTGGAATAACTTGAGAGAAGAACACTTCGATCAAAAATCGGCTAGCCCTCCTTGTCTTGCACTAGTGCCGATTTTGGTTACCTTGGGGTTCATTATATAGTGTGTCACATGTAGGGTTAAGCCCTAATGTACATGAATTTTCATTTCCTCCATGATCCATGTGTTTTAACCTCCATGGAGCATCCATGGAGCACCCAATGGGTCCTAGCCCAATCTAGTGAATCATGGACCATAAGCCCACTATATAAGAATGAATGATTTACAAATCAATCCCCATATATTTAATTAGTATCTTTTTTATCACAAAATTAATTCCAAATTAATTATTGATCAATACTAATTAAATAATATGATTTCATATTAATATATTAGAACTTATAGTATATCAACAAATCTTAAGTGTCCTTTTCTCATTTTGTCTATCCAACGGTTGAGATGTCGATGCAACCCAAATGGACCATGCTAAATCGGGTCAAGTACATACCAAATATAGTTATGGACTGTGTGGGGGTGCCCATGGCATTCCAGGTAAAGACCATAGGAGTGCCCATGACACTTAGTTATAAGATCATGTGGGGGTTCCCATGGCATTCCAGGTAAAGATCTTGGGGGTGCCCATGACACTTGGTTATAAACCCATGTGTTAAGACCATGGGGGTCCCCATGGCACATTGGTGTAAGACCATGTGGGGGTGCCCATGGCATCCTAGAGTAAGACGTTAGAGGGTGTCTAAGGCATCCTTATATGTTTATATGCATGGCTTATGTGATTGCTATGGATTATGTGATTATGTGGATTATATGGAGTATGCTCTGGGGAACTTACTAAGCTTCGTGCTTACAATTTTGTTTATGGTTTCAGGTATCATTGGTTTGGAAAAGAAGAGTCTTGCTTGATCGCAGCACACACACACTCATGTTTTCCGTATTATGTGATTTTGGGACGTAACTCTGATAAATGTTTTAATTAAGCAATGTTTTTGAATGATTGGATGAAGTAACATTTGTGTTTGACTATAATGAAAAATGAAATTTTTACCCTGGATTTTTGGGTTGTTACAATAGTACGAAGAAATCAGTAGAGTTTTGACTAAAGTTGTTAAAAAGGAAATCGTAGTACTCTAAGAGATAAAAACTTTGAGATGAAAAAGGTCAAAAAGGGAGCTCGTATAAATAAGAAATGATTTTTGGAAAATATAAAATACAGGTTAAAAGAAAAGTTAATATTTGACAACTCAGCCTTAAGGAAAGTTGTAATACTCAGTGATAGGCGAGGGTAAAAAAACAAGGTTCATACAAGGAAGATATAATTTTTTATAAAAAATTAACATGGGCACGTGAAATTCATTCCATATGTAGCGCACATATATGATACCAAGATTCATTAAGATTTGAGAGATGTGGATCACTAGAAGTATGACACGCAGAAAGTTTTAGCTGGAGCCACGAACCATATGCACGACACAAACAAGGAGCGCTGCATGCATAAGCCTTATAAATAGAGGCTTCCACTTCTCAAACTCCACAATTCAAAAACTCATTTTGTTTCTCTCTTAAAAGTTAGTTTCGACATTCTATAGTATCGTATTTTGTGATCATATTAAACATTGTGGAACTATATCACAATTGATCCTCAAAGAAGATCTTAGTGCAATTGTATAACTAAGAAGAGGAATCAGATATTATTGAAATGGTTCAATTGAGAGATAAGTCATACTTCGATTCCAATCAAGTTTTAAATCCATGCTCTAGTTACTACAGATCATATCTATAAACTTATTTCATACTAAATTGGTTTATAACACCTCAAGAAACATGGAGTAATAATGTTTTCATACTCTAGCACATTTGGAGTTGGAAGTTGTGATTGTTAGATTAGTATCTAAGCCCGTAACAATATTTGGTAAGTACTCGACCCGGTTGTGCATGGTCCTTTTGGGTTGCCTTCACTAAAGCAACTTGACTGGAGAAATAAATAAAGAGAGAGGTTATTATGATTTATTAATATGTTATGAGAATAATATATTAAAGGAGAAATCATATTTGTTTAATTAATATTGGTCAATAATTAATTAGGAATTAATTTTGTGATCAAGTTTAATTAATTAAACTAGAGGGGCTAAATTGTAATTATGTGATAGTTACAAATTAGGGCAATGGTTATCCTTGTTATGGGTTGGACGAATTCAAGGGATAAGATATCCTTGAAATAGTCCAAGGGATAAAAGGATATGGGCTTTTCAAGGCTTATTTTATGATTGCTTGGTGGGCAAGCAACTGGATAAAGATAAGGACTGAAACCCTAATCACAACCCTATATAAAGACCCTTAGGCCTTTAGAAATCGGCCACTTGCTTCTAAGAGATCCCAAGGCCGATTTCTACCTCTTCCCTTCTCTGTATATAGCTTCTCCAATTGCTTGTGGTGTTTGTGAGCCATTAGAGGCACAACACTTGTGGTTCTTGCTTTCAAGACTTAGGGTTTGAAGATTTCAGTTGTTATTACAATATAACAACAAGAAGTATGTAATCTAACCTTATATGTGAATTTCAAAAATAGCATTGTACATTAGGGTTTTATTATTGTGTTCATAATGTTGTATATCTAATAGTGAAAACACAGATCCAAATCTAGGGTTGCATGTACACATAGGATTGCTTGTATAAAACCTATCAGTGATTTTTTAGTTAAAACAAAGAATAAAATAAGATGAATACAATGAAGTGTTTTCTTGTCAGGAGTCCACACTAACTTTTGAATATTTGTTCGTCAACTAATGTTCCTTGAGAGAAACTTATATGTCAAGAAGTCAGTGGGAGTCTTAATGATCTTAAAACTTTCAAAAGTCAATCGAGAGTAAACCTTTTAGATATCACTAGCACACGACCTAAGGTTGATAACCTATCATGTTCAGTTGAGACTTTATTGTTTCTGTGTACCTTCCAGTTAAGTTGGCAATGCTTATGAATTCTATGGTTCTTATTTAGCTAGAAAAGACTGATCACGTTGGTCAGAAAAAGTATATTAATCAATATGGGTAAGTTGATTAACAACATGGAAGCACTGGTAAACCCTTGTGCTACCAGAGGGCAAAACATTAAGAATAAGAAAAGTTCAATCCATGAAAGGAAAGCTAAATTTGAATTTGGTTTGGTCCTGAACCTTATATTACGATTGTAGGTTGGAAATGATAGATTCACATGGATGGGAACCTTATATTATGATTGTGCTTAACGAAGTGAAGAATTTTCGGATCTGTTCTGAGATTGTGTGTGCTACTCTCAGACCTTCTGGATGCAAATTCAATCTGTGACTTACGGTTTAAGTTATCTTCTCTATACTCCTGAGTTTCTCTTAAGCTGATTCGCTTTAAAGACTAATTTTTGTTTTAGGATAGTTTAAATTTGCGCATTTACTTTCGTTTCTCTCATATGCACAAATTTAGGGGGAGAAATAAAAACAAAACAAAAATTAGAAAATTTAAAAAAAAAACAAAAAATCAAAAAAATAATAATTTGTTGGTTATGGAATGTGCTTGAGGGAGATGTTTTGGGAAGTGAGTGATAACGGGCAATCTGAGTCTGCGTGACGTACCCAAAGTTGAAGGGTCTGTGCTCTGGTTTGATGTGTCGGTAGGCACGAAGAATTCAATAGACTTTACTGGATGCAGATGAACATAAGGAACATAGAGACTTGATAAATTTTGACCAAGTTAGTTCCGTTCAGCCTGACAATACGACGCTCGGATAGGTTGAGCTGGGAGATATATATATGGGAATCTACTCGTCACATTAATTGAACCTGTAACTGGAACCGTGGTTTAACTTTTCCTCCATGTGCGGATTTTATCCTTAATTCCGGTATTGATGGGGTAACTGGTAAATTCCGATAAATTAGGTCTGTAGAAAATCATTTTCATTCTTTCTGTCTGTTAGTCATATGTTACCTCCTCTGCGTGATCGGAAGAGATCCGACATGGACTATAACATATGCACGTCTATTTCTCTGCATATTATATATATATATATATATATATATATATATATATATATATATATATATATATATATATATATATATATATATATATATACATATGAAATTCCTCTTATCTGTTAGCCATATGTTGTCTCCTTTGCGTGACTAACAATCCGACCAGATACACAGCATATGCACTATAAATGATAATACTCTAAATCTATCTTCTCCCCTAATAATGGTCTTCTCATCCGATGTAAGGAGTACTCTGGAAGTCCTTGATTACTAGGGCATATCTGGATACGGGAAACATGTTCCAGTATAATTAAAATTGAACACTCAAAGAATGTCTATAGATCTCGCTGCTAAATTTAGGTGGAAAACAATATCCCTGGTCGTCGTCAGCTGAATGGTCCTTAAGATATAGTATCTAGAAACTTAGGATCATATATAATATCTAGGAACTTAGGATCACATTGTATTGTCACTTATAGTATGTCCAATTTTTCGTGTTTAAGTGGACAACAACACCGGCGATCGATCACACAAAGACGTGAAGATGGAAGGTACCGACATGCGGATAAAGGTTGTCTAAAAACTTTGATCCCAAATCATTCTCAAAGTTAGATATCATTTTATTTTTGTGAAATTTGTTCGTAGTTTTCCTCTATGCACAAATTTTAGGGGGGGGGGGGGGGGGGGGGGAAATTAAAAATAAATCAAAAATCAAACAACAATCAGAAAAATTCAAAAATCAAACAAAAAATAGAAAATTAAAAAAAAATAGTGTTATTTCTGTTTTATTATTCCAGAAAATATCAAAAATCCAAAATTATTTTTTTTATGTGCTAATTTTTCTTTTAGTTTTGTTTTGTCTTGAAAAGTGATTTCAGGCGTAGATAAAACTCGTGGAGACTGTATTGAAGATCTTCTGAGCCAAGGCTTCATCCGTGAGCATCGAAGAATTCTCATTCGAAGGAATAAGAAATGAAGATTATTCTTTCAACATTTAATTTGTCAACCCCAGAAGCAAGGTGAAGCTGAAATTGAAGATTATGTGACGGATTGCATTGAATCCTCCTCAATCAGTCTGCTGCTATCTTAAACCTGCTGAAGTGATCCAGAAGATTATTTCTCTCCGTTGTTCTCCCTGAAGATTCTCAAGCTGAAAGCGCTATCTTTCAAGAATCTCTACAAGATGCCTCCTCAGCCAATGTGCGTTCAGAGTCAAATCTTGAAGAAAAACCCAACTGCTCAAGAGGAATTCATTTATTGAAGATTCATATGTTCATCTTGATGTTGTGAAGAAATTTGAAGATTAATGCTGAAGCCAAGCTCCCAATGAAGACTAACAAGAATAGCCAGCTACTTTTTAGGGGGAGCTTGTTGGGTCATTTAGAAAAGAAAGCTATAAACCAAGGGGGAGATTGTTGGGTCAAAAATATGGTTTATACTTTGCTTTTCTAGGAAAATATATTTTTATGTAATGTTGTATGTGTTTGCGGTTTGTGTGTACGACCGTACACGTGTGTACGGCCGCACACCCTGTGTACGGCCATACACAGGGTATGCGCTTGTACACATGTGTATGGCTGGAGGTCCATATAAATTGAGGAGTGCATGTGGGAGTGTACGGTTAGAAGGCTAGAGAAGAGAGAGAAAGTTAGAGAAAAGAAGTGTGTGTGTGTGAGAGAATCTATTGTAAGGAGCATCACTCAATTTCATTAATACATCATAGATTCATCTAAAATCTTCTTCTCCTTCTCTTTTATTTGATTTGACATCATCCAATTGATTGGGATTCCGCACGATCGATTGGATCTGATTGATACACAAGCAATTTTGGGGACTTACAATTGGTATCAGAAACAAGGCAAGGATACGCCACCAGGGGCAGGAAGAAATAACTTCGCAGTGAAGAAAAAAAGTTTCTTTCACTGTGGAACACCTGGACACATTGCCCGAAACTGTCCAAATCGCGCATATGTTCCTTACTATGCACAAGGCTAGCAGAACGCACAAAGAGGGAGATACTTCAAAAGAAACCCCTCAAGGTCACGTTCAGACCATGGTGACTGGAACGCAGAAGGCCAAAAATCAATCCCACAAGGCCAAGAATCTAAATCCCAAGGTCAAGAAGGGAATGTCGGCCAAGAAACCAAATCCAAGAGATGCTCCCATGAAGTCAAAATCAAAGACATCTCAACGGCCGACATCTAGATCAAAAACAAGTACTGAGCCACCCATCAGATTGAAAAAGAAATAGGTTTAACCCAACTACAAATGGGTTCCAAAGGCTCACCCTCCCAAATCTTCTAACGACTCTAATATTTCTTTATCTTCTGTTTGTGATAAACAGGATATGTCATGGGAGAGAGTACCCTACAATAATGAAAAAGGTCGACCCAGTTTCAAAATGGATTGGGTTCCAAAGACCAACTGATCCTTCTCGGTGTCGGAACAGCTATGGAGGCATATCATCAGACTTCGGTTTGTTGATAGTGGCTGTTCCAGGAACATGATAGGAGGCATCTCTCAACTATGCAACACGTAGAACATTGTTTGAGAGTATGTGTCCTTTACGGGAAGGGAAGAAAGGAAAGGATCACACATTGGGGTTTGTGCTTAACGAAGAGAAGAATTTTCGGATCTGTCCAGAGATTGTGTGTGCTACTCTCAAACCTTCTGGATGCAAATTCAATTAGTGACTTACGGTTTGAGTTTTCTTCTCTATACTCCTGAGTTTTTCTTAAGCTGATTCGATTTAAAGACTAATTTTTATTTTAGGATAGTTTAAATTTGCGCATTTACTGTCGTTTCTATCATATGCACAAATTTAGGGGGAGAAATAAACACAAAACAAAAATTAGAAAATCTAAAAAAAATCAAAAAATCAAAAAATAATAATATGTTGGTTATGGAATGTGCTTAAGGGAGATGTTTTGGGAAGTGAGTGATAACAGGTAATCTGAGTCCGCGTAACGTACCCAAAGTTGAAGGGTCTATGCTCTGGTTTGATGTATCGGTAGGCACGGAGAATTCAACAGACTTGACTAGCTGTAGATGAACTTAAGGAATCTAGAGACTTGATAAATCTTGAACTAGTTAGTTCCGTTCAGCCTGACAATACGACGCTTGGATAGGTTGAGCAGGGAGATATATATATGGAAATCTACTTGTCACATTAATTGAACCTGTAACTGGAACCGTGGTTTAACTTTTCCTCCATGTGCGGATTCTGTCTTTAATTCCGGTATTGATGGGGTAACTGGTAAATTCCGATAAATTAGGTCTGTTGAAAATCATTTTCTTTCTTTTTGTCTGTTAGTCATATGTTACCTCCTCTGCGTGATTGGAAGAGATCCGACATGGACTGTAACATATGCACCTTTATTTCTCTGCATATTATATATATATATATATATATATATATATATATATATATATATATATACATATGAAATTCCTCTTACCGGTTAGCCATATGCTGTCTCCTTTGCGTGACTAACAATTTGACCTGATACACAGCATATGCACTATAAATGATAATACTTTGAATCTATCTTCTCCCTTAATGGTGGTCTTCTCATCCGATGTAAGGAGTACTCTGGAAGTCCTTGATTACCGGGGCATGTCTGGATGCGGGAAACATGTTCTAGTATAATTAAAATTGAACACTCAAAGATTGTCTATAGATCTCGCTGCTCAATTTAGGTGGACAACAATATCCCTGCTCGTCGTCAGCTGAATGGTCCTTAAGATATAGTATCTAGAAACTTAGGATCAGATATAATATCTAGGAACTTAGGATCACATTGTCTTGTTACTTAAAGTATGTCCTAATTTTTTCACAATTTTTCGTGTTTAAGTGGACAACAATACCGACGATCGACCAGACAAAGACGTGAAGATGGAAGGTACCAACAAGCGAATAAAGGTTGTCTAAAAACTTTGATCCCAAATCATTCTCAAAGTTAGATATCATTTTATTTTTGTTAAATTTGTTCATAGTTTTCCTCTATGCACAAATTTCAGGGGGGGGGGGGGTGGAATTAAAAATAAATCAAAAATCAGAAAAATTCAAAAATCAAACAAAAAAAATAGAAAATTAAAAAAAAAATAGTGTTATTTCTATTATATTTTTCCAGAAAATATCAAATATCCAAAAATATCGTTTTTGTGTGCTAATTTTTCTGTTAGTTTTGTTTTGTCTTGAAAAGTGATTTCAGGCGTAGATGAGACTCGTGGAGACTGTATTGTAGATCTTCTGAGCCAAGGCTTCATCCGTGAGCATCGAAGAATTCTCATTTGAAGGAACAAGAAATGAAGATTATTTTTTCAACATTTAATTTGTCAACCCCAAAATCAAGGTGAAGCTGAAATTGTAGATTATGTGACAGATTGCATTGAAGCCTCCTCAATCAGTTTGATGCTATCTTAAACCTGCTGAAGTGATCCAGAAGATTATTTCTCTCCGTTGTTCTCTCTGAAGATTCTCAAGCTGAAAGCGCTATCTTTCCAGAATCTCTACAAGATGCCTCCTCACCCAATGTGCGTTCAAAGTCAAATCTTGAAGAAAAACCCAACCGCTCAAGATGAATTCATTTATTGAAGACTCATATGTTCATCTTGATGCTGTGAAGAAATTTGAAGATTAATGCTGAAGCCAAGCTCCCAATGAAGACTAACAAGAATAGCCAGCTACTTTTTAAGGGGAGCTTGTTGGGTCATTTAGAAAAGAAAGCTATAAACAAAGGGGGAGATTGTTGGGTCAAAAATATGGTTTATATTTTGCTTTTCTAGGAAAATATATTTTTATGTAATGTTGTATGTGTTTACGATTTGTGTGTATGACCGTACACGTATGTACAGCCGTACACCCTGTGTACGGCCATGCACAGGGTGTGCGGCTGTACACATGTGTATGGCTGGAGGTCCATATAAATTGAGGAGTGCATGTAGGAGTGTACGGTTAGAAGGCTAGAGAAGAGAGAGAAAGTTAGAGAGAAGAAGCGTGTGTGTGAGAGAATCTATTGTAAGGAGCATCACTCAATTTCATTAATACATCATAGATTCATCTAAAATCTTCTTCTCCTTCTCTTCTATTTGATCTGACATCATCCAATTGATTGGGATTCTGCACCATCAATTGGATCTGATTGATACACAAGCAATTTCGGGGACTTACACAAAGCTAGTGGGAGCATAACTGTTATGCAAGTGAGAGCATATTTGTTATGCTAGTGGGAGCATAATTGTTATGGTAGTATTGCAAGATGGCAATACTATTCATAGGGAACAAAGTTTTCGATTGCAAATTGCAAAGTTTGGGAATTTTTTCTCTATGATAAACTGAAGGGAGGGGGCACTCATACTTCATTTTAAATCTAAAAGTTCAGATTGTAGGATTTAATAGAAATCAGTAGCAAACATATATGAATATTGTGTTGAAATGGTTCAACATAGGAAATTCGATATATGGAAATGTTATAGCAAGAGACAT
Source organism: Lactuca sativa (assembly GCF_002870075.4). Classification (NCBI taxonomy): domain Eukaryota; kingdom Viridiplantae; phylum Streptophyta; class Magnoliopsida; order Asterales; family Asteraceae; genus Lactuca; species Lactuca sativa. The sequence goes on from NC_056627.2 coordinate 90,928,306, forward strand.
AATTGAGATACAAGCTCCTTATGTAAGACATAATGAATCGAGTCTCATATGCTTCGGATATAAGATCGATTACATATGCTGTAATATTCACTTGTTCTAATTTTTCCAAATGCGTTGGGCATTGAGAGAGAAAAGGACTAGAACTTGGTCTGACTAAAGTTGGTAAACAATTGTTAAGAGCATTCCGAGGTTTACCAAAAGATTGGTAGCTTGTAGAGAATTGGAAGTATTAATTTGGATGAACCATAGTGACATGTTTTAGAATGGGATGATTCTTCGTCAAAATTGATGGTCATATGGGATTATGGAAAATTTTCCATAGTGGGAGTTGATTATTAAAATCTACATGTGAGTTGGAAACTTTATTGCAAGAAAGCTGTTCATGGAGTATACCTTCAATTTGAGACTTGATTTCCATGGAATTTTTTAGTAACAAATATCCAATTGAACATTTTGTAATGTCATTGGCCAAGTCTCTATGATTTTGAACCGTCGACATCACAGAAGGACAACACATGTAAGGTTGGAATTCTAACAAATTTTAAGTAGCGACAAGATTTTGGAATTGTGAAATGAGCATCATTGGAATAGTTTCTAGTCAATCTATTCGCAAAGGAAGGACCATAGAGAAACATGGTAAGCATATTCATAACATGAAATGACTAATGGTTAATCAAGTGTTTAGTTGATCACTTGAAACATTATACAATGAATAAATTCTTAATTATTATGGTGATTAAATAATAAGAGTTTTATTTATATTCAATAGTTTTGAGACTATAGTCAATTAGGTTATTATTGTGTTTCACCTTACATGTTTTATTTCCTAAATAATGTGATTATTTAAATTTCCACAGTCGCTCGTACTTTTGGAAGTAAGTAGCAAATTAAGATTGTCATGAATTGAATTGTAGATTGTCTATGCCGATTAGACATAGCAATAGTTTAGCTACAATGTTCATGAGTACTTAGTAATGGAGACTTTAAGTATTTGATAAACCCGTGATAATATAATTACTTCATGGATTTTATCACGAGTAATTCTGAGATGATAATATCATATATTCTTGAAACGGAGATATATGAGTTGTGGTTTACAAGTTAGTTGTGCATTGATAATATGTAAACGCATCAGTAACTTGATGTTATAAAGCATATTGTTTTGCATGATTTGATGATTAAATAGTGAAAGCATATAAGTCAAAGTTTATTCGTTCCTTTGGCCCTAATGGGAAAAGCAATATCTTTGGGCCCCTCAGTGATTTGGTGTTTACATATAAGTGTTAGGCCTAGCAAACACTAAATTTATACATTCGATTAGAAGTCTTATGTCGTTATCACAATTTAGAAATCAGGAAACAAAACTTGGACAATAAGATTGATTATAATCCATGTCTCATGTTCGTATGTCCGTATGATATCTTGTAGAATGGAGGACCATTTGATCACTTATCTTACGACATGTAACTGAGTGGGTCAAAGTTCGAAAGTGGCTTTTGGAAACTACAATTTGCAGAACAGTTTGCAAGTTATACTAACAATTATAGTTACAGACTTATCAAGTGGGAGATTATTGGATTGGGTGTCTTAGCCAATAACTATAATTGCTATAAACTTGAATTGATAGTAACACAGTCCTTTTGGGTTGCCCTCAAACCTAGCAATTGAATAGGATAACTTTCAGAGAGAGAGAGAGAGAGAGAGAGAGGGAGATTGATTTGTTAATTTATTATATGGTTAATAAACTAATTACAAATCAAATAGATAATTTTTTAATATATTAATTAGAAGTATTAATATTTAATTAATAGTTAATCAGAAATTAATTTCAATTAATTTTGGGATTAATTCGATTAATTAAAAGTACAGGGGTTAAAGTGTAATTGTTCGAAAGTTGAGCGAGAGGTATTCTAGAACCTTCCTATTACCTTGAACGGTTTTAGGAGAATCTAGAAGATCTAGAATTATCCTTGGAGAATAATTAGGAAGTTGGATAATTACCAAAATGAAATAATATTATTCTATTCATTTTAGGGTTATCTAGTATTTCCTTGTTACACTATAAAAGGACCATTAGCCTCATATTTTTGGCCACTCATTCTTTTAGAAGGTTAGGCCTAAGTTTCCACCTCTCCCCTCTCTCTCTCTCTCTCTCTCTCTCTTCAAGCTCCTTGGTTGATACGGTTTGGGTGTGAACCATTAGAGGCACGACACTTGTGGTGCTTGCTTCCAAGAGTTTTTCAAGAAGGTTTTGATTAGTTATTTACTACGATAACTAAAAGTTAAGTAAACCCAAATTTTGTTTTATTATATTCGAAATTACATAAGGCTTATAGTTTTTTGTTGTTCAATAGAATATTACTTCAATAGAGTTGTGACACAGATCCTTAGGTTGCATGTACCAATAAGTGTTAATTATTTATCCATATTAGTGCATGTGAAACCTATCATAAGGTGGCTTTAAAGGGAAACAAACCAAACTCTAGTGTTAAAGATTGCCACATCTTGGCAGAATGAACAAGAACATGGATCCAAAGATGTCCACATCGTGGAGGAAGAACACCACGAGATTGTGCCACAACAAAATGATGATTATGTCTTTCCTCCAATTTGGATTTTGTTCAATTTCATGTAATGTACATTTAATTGTTAGACAACCGTACGCTATGATACCACTGATGGGTTTTACATGCAATAACACGAATAAATCCTTACTTATATGCTTACACTTATAAGTCTTGGCTATCCATGTGTTACTTCAATTTGAATGAATCCTTACTCTAATTTGAATGATGATGGGTTTTACATGGGTTTTACTTCAATAGTGTTAATTTAATAGGTTTAGGGTACATGCAACCTATTAGACTTAGTCATAACACTATTAAAGTAACATTCTATTGAACAAAAACCCTAAACCCTAGCTAATTTCGAAATTCATAAAAGATAACATACCTTTTGATTGTTTTAGAAAACAATCAAACAATTCTTCTTGAAAAACCTTGAAAGCTAGAACCATAAATGTCTTGACTCTAATGGTTCACACGCAAACCCTAGCAACTATGTAAACATTTTAGGAGAGAGGATGAGAGGTGAATTTCGGATATGTCTATATTAGGAGTGGCCGAAATTTCTAACCCTAAGGTCCCTTTTATAGCTACATTAGGATTCCATGATAACCCTTACTTTATTAAAATATCTTAAATCAAGTAATTATCTGATTTCCTAATTATCTCTAAGGCATATTGTAGAACCCTAAGGAAGCCTATAATTTTCGGCCATCCTAGGACTATTCTAGAACCCTAAGGAAGCCTATAATTAATTTCTGATTTATTCTTAATTAAATAATACTATTTCTAATTAATATATTATTCTCATAACATTTTAATAAATTCATTTATTTCTATTTAATAATCATATAATAAATCAATAAATCAATCTCTCTCTAAAAGTCATCCAATTAAATTACCAGGTTTGAGGGCAACCCAAAAGGACTTTGTTAATAATTCAAGGATATACCAATTTAGTTATTGGATTAGACACCTAATCTAACAATTCCATTATGGCCCCCATCAATATCTATTATTTCTATCAGATGTGATAGTGTTGTAACCTTGGCTAAGGCTTATAGTCATGTGTATAATGGGAAGTCTGGACATTTAGGTGCTAGAAATAGCATGATTTGTGAGCACATCATGACTGATGTGATATCTGTGGTGTCTGTAAGAACTCAGTTGAATCTAGTCGATCATCTAACAAAAGGGTTAGCAAAAGATGTTGTGCACAAGACGGTTGTAGGGATGGCTTTAAAATCCACGTGAGATTTTTATATTGAGATACCCAGTTCTTATCTAATGTAATATTAATGTTGAATCCAATGTGGAAAATTTTATCTTTGAAGATTGGAACACATTATTTTCATTATCCCAAGGTTTGTGTTCAGTAGTACAAGCTAAGGAGGTTGAAATTTTATTTATTAATATTTCTTTTGAAAAATTGCATTTGCAGGGGCAAGAAGAAAATGACTACCTATCTAAGCATGAAGTTAACTGCTTCAAGAAGCTTTGGGACATAACTTTGAAATGCTTATTGAAGGATATGACATAGGCTAGTAAAATTATGTGTCAAGCTAAAAATTATGAGAATGTAAACTGATGTGTTGGATTAGTGTCTAAGCTAGTAACCATATTTGGTAAGTACTTGATCCGGTTGTGCATGGTCATTTTGGGTTGCCTTCACCAAAGCAACTTGACTAGAGAAATAAATAGAGAGAAAGGTTATTATGATTTATTAATATGTTATAAGAATAATATATTAAAGGAGAAATCATATTTGTTTAATTAATATTGGTCAATAATTAATTAGGAATTAATTTTGTGATCAAGTGTAATTAATTAAACTAGAGGGGCTGAATTGTAATTACGTGATAGTTGCAAAATTAGGGCAATGGTTATCCTTGTTATGGGTTGGACGAATTCAAGGGATAAAGCATCCTTGAAATCGTCCAAGGGATAAAGGATAAGGGTTTTTCAAGGCTTATCTTATGATTGATTGGTGGGCAAGCAACTGGATAAGGATAAGGACTTAAACCCTAATCTCAACCCTATATAAAGACCCCTAGGCCTCATGAATTCATACACTTGCTTATAAGAGATCCCAAGGCCGATTTATACCTCTCCTTGCTTGTGGTGTTTGTGAGCCATTAGAGGCACTACACTTGTGGTGCTTTCTTTCAAGAGTTAGGGTTTGAAGATTTAAGTTGTTATTGCAATATAACAACAAGAGGTATGTGATCTAACCTTATATATGAATTTCGAAAATAGCAAGATACATTAGGGTTTTATTCATGTGTTCATAATGTTGTGTATCTAATAGTGAAAACATAGATCCAAATTAGGGTTACATGCACATATAGGATTGTTTGTATAAAACCCATCAGTGGTATCAGAGCCTTTGATTAACTTGTTTTCAATTAGTATTATACAATTGTATGAACTTTAAAAATTAGGGTTCATAACCAATAAACCCTAGGAGGCAAGAAATTTCGAGATTAGGGTTTCCTAACCCTAATTTGCGAAAATTGTGAAAAGGTTTTTTTGAATCCTTTCCATTAATACAAGATTTCGAAATCTAGGGTTTGCAAACCCTAAGATTCCGAGATTAGCCTCCTTCCCCAAGATAAGATCCTAAATTTTAGGGATTTGGATAATCTCATATCTTGTAATTATCTTTTAATTGTTAAATATGGTCATTAAAGATTTTGAATTATCCCCTCCCATTATTTTCGAAATTTAGAGGGATAAAAGGGATTAGGATAAGTTAATTTTGTAAATAGTGATTATCCTTTAAGATTTAATAATCCCTTATGATTTAATAATTTAAATTAATAGTTTAATTTGAGATAATTATTGAATCAAGAGTTTTAATATTTAAAATTTTAGTTTAAATGGTATTAAATTTCAAAAATTTTAAATTGAAGATTAAAACCCTAGTATTTTGAATTGTTTAAAATACACCCTATACTATTATTATTACAAGCTTAATGAATATATATGTATAATTAAAATGCTAGTCTTACCGTTAGTAGGCCTCATTCACGAAGTCGGTCTATAAGGTGGGTATAAGGTTGCTGCCTATAAAATGGCGCTTAATGGGTGTACACTCACACCCACCGCTTGCTTGACTGGTGGAGGGTCGTTAGCCGAACGGGTAGGATATGGCAATCCTCTCTTCATTAATAAGTATAATGAATCTATATAAAGTAAGTAAACGTTTTTACAAAATTCCGAATCCTAGTTACATTAGGAAAAAGTGAATTGATGCAATCCCATGAAATTACACTTTGCACCCTTGCTAAGAAGTTAGTGGAGCGTGTGAGGTTTACCGGCACACTAATTGGTTCTAAGCAAAGGTGGCAAAGGGTGATTCATTGTTTGTCATAGTTTGATGGAGCGTGTGTGATTTACCGGCACATCGAATAGGTGATTGTAACAATGAAGGCACCATGTAGATTTGCATAGTTATTCACACCCACTTTGTGATCCTCGGCATCCCAGTCACAAACGAGAGAGGCATATCGACATTTAAACATGCCATTGAAAGGTTCAATGTATCTCCAAGAAAATCTAGGAATTCTCAATACATTTAAAACTTAACCTTATGTTTTTCATGGTGAAGAATTAGTAAATCGTCATTCACTTACCTCTAAATTATTTGTGTGTTAGATTACGGCATCCCTTTTCTAATATGTAAATAATGTTGTTGGGTCCTAGCCCTAATTTATCATTTTGGGTGTTTAATTAGGGATTCAATTCTAATCAAACTTTGTCCTTTCTATTTGTAGATGGCTAACGCAAACAACGCTGCTGCTAACTCATTCATGCTAATGAGTCTTTGTCAAAAGGTGACTTTTGATGGAACGAACTTTAACGAATGGATAAGATACATTCGCACGATTGCGCGCTACGAGGACAAAGAGTATGTCCTCGACGAAAAGCTCGAGAAGATCAATCTAGAAGTTGCTACTCCCGAGGAAATGGCTGTCTTTGAGACCCACGAACGTGATGCAACAAAAGTTCATTGCATCATGATAGCCACAATGAACCAAGAATTCCAAAAGTCCTATGAGGACATGTATCCGTATGAAATGCATCAAGACTTAATGGAGAGGTACCACCAAAGCGCAAGGCAAGAGCGCTATGAGATCATCACGAATATGATCACCGCTAAGATGGGAAGTGGAGAATCTCTTACCATGCACATGCACAAGATGCAAATATATGTTGTTCATCTTCGCAAGTTAAATGTTAACTTTGGGGAGGATTTGGCCATTGACATTGTTCTTCACTCCTTGCCCTCATGCTACAACCAATTTAGGATGACGTACCACATGAATAAGGAAGTGGTCATCCTAAGCAAACTCCAAGGGCTCCTAAGGACTGCTGAGAGCAACATAAAGGACAAGTCTGTTGCACCAACTCCCAATCCATCCGCTGCTCCTGTTTTGGCTATAGGGCAGGGAAGGGGCAAGAAGAGGAAGGCTCCATCAAAGAGCCATCGCAAGGGAAAGTCCCAAGATGGTTCCTCTTCTAGTGGGACCAAGTTTGATCCTGCTAAGCCCAACCCTAACCCAAAGGAGGCAGAGTGCCATCATTGCCACAAAATAGGGCATTGGAAGAGAAGTTGCCCGGAATATCTGCAAGCCATCAAGGATCGAAAGATCAAGCCATGTTATGCAGGTATATACACAATTAAATCTAATGATTGATCTCATGCTATTTATTGGGTGCTTGATACAGGATGTGGTTACCACATTTGTTCTGATTTGCAGGGACTTGGAAGAAATAGGGATGTAGAGCTTGGAAGAATAAATCTAATCATGGGGAACAGAAGAACGTCATCTGTTACCAAGATTGGAGTGTATTCTTTAGTGCTTAGTAATGGATTGAATTTAGATTTAAATAATTGTTGCTACTCGCCAGATATGGCAAGAAACATCATTTCATTTCATGGTTTATTTAGACAAGGATTTAGATATTCGTTTAATAATGAGAATGGTTCTATTTATGCTTATCTAAATGGTGTTTTATACTTTAAAGTAATGCCTTGTAATGGAATTTATGAAACTGTTATGGTTGTAGATAACCTAGGGAATGATGAGTCGTGTATGGATTCATTCAATAGTATGGATAAAGCGTCTTTGTGGCATTGTCGTCTTGGACATGTCAACAAGAAGCTCATAGCCCAACTCCAAATGGATGGAGTGTTGGAGTCATTCGACCTTAGGGAAGATGACATATGCGAATCTTGTTTGCTTGGAAAAATGACCAAGTCACCCTTCACTGGCACTTGTGAGAGGGGTGAGGGTTTATTGGATCTCATACATACCGATGTATGTGGGCCCTTTAGATCCACCACAAAGGATAGGAACCGCTTCTACGTGACTTTCACCGATGATTATAGTAGATATGGGTATATTTACTAAATTAAGCACAAGTCAGAAATGTTTGAAAAGTTCAAAGAGTTCAAGCATGAAGTGGAGAATCAATTAGGCAGGAAAATCAAGATGCTTCGATCCGATTGAGGAGGAGAGTACCTAAGTCTTGAATTCCATGACTATATCAAGGAATGTGGAATAGTTTCGCAATTGACGCCACCTAGGACACTGCAGTTGAATGGTGTGGCAAAAAGGCGTAATCGAACCTTGTTTGACATGGTCCGTTCTATGATGAGTCGTGCTTCACTACCTATCTGATTCTGGGGGTATGCCTTAGAGACTGCCACCCATATCCTTAACCGAGTCCCTACAAAGAAGGTTGCCAAAACACCTCACGAGATGTGGACAAGGAAGGCTCCCTCGTTCGAACATATCAAGGTTTGGGGTTGTGAGGTTTTCGTAAGATGAGAGAGTCACGACAAGCTCAAAACTCGTAGTGAGCGATGTATTTTCATCGGCTACCCGCAGAGATCCTTTGGATATCTCTTCTATAGACCAAGTGACAATGTTTTCTTCATTGCGAGGAGAGGGGTTTTCTGAGAGCGAGAACTCATAATCTAAAGAGACAGTGGGAGGCACATCGATCTTGAAGAGATTCAAGAATCGAGCGATAACGGAACCTCTACCGCTGGAGCTCAACCCGAGGAGGAAACTCTGGTTGAACCAATTGACGAGTCCTTACCTCTTAGACGTTCCGAAAGAGTTAGAGTTCAACCCCAGTTTTATGGTTTTCATATTACTATCGAAGGGGACACGTATATTAGTGATGGTACACTAATAAATCTAGATGAACCTAATAGCTATAAGGAATCCATGGCAGGCCCAGAGTCTGCAAAATGGAAAGAGGCGATGGACAGCGAGATTCAATCCATGTATGACAACAAAGTTTGGAATTTGGTTGATAATGTGCCCGGACGTAAGACAGTCGGATGCAAATGGATCTACAAGAAGAAGACCGACGTGGATGGGAATGTGCACACGTATAAGGCACGACTGGTGGCGAAGGGCTTACTCAAACTCCCGAAGTTTACTATGATGAGACCTTCTCACCAGTTGCTAAGATAAAGTCTATTAGGGTGATGCTGGCCATTGATGCATTTCATGATTATGAGATATGGCAAATGGATGTCAAGACCACTTTCCTTAATGGGAAGTTGGCTGCATGGCTCAGCCAGAGGGTTTTTCGATCCGAAGCATCCCAATAGAGTGTAGAAGCTTGAGAAATCCACTTACAGAATTAAGCAAACATCTCGCAGATGGAATCTTTGCTTTGATGAGAAAGTCAAAGAGTTTGGATTTGTATGAAGCGAAGATGAATCATGTGTATATGTTAGGGCCAGTGGGAGTATAGTTAGCTTCCTCGTTTTGTATGTCGATGACATACTGCTCATAGGAAACAACATCCTGACCCTGCAGGAGGTTAAGTCCTGGCTCGGGAAGTGCTTCGCTATGAAGGACCTCAGAGAGGCTTCCTATATTTTGGGAATAAGGATAGTGAGAGAACGAAGTAAGAGAATAATAGGACTTAGTTAGAATACTTACTTGGATAAGGTACTAAAACGTTTTAGTATGGAAAACTCGAAGAAGGGAGAACTACCGATACAGAGTGATGCCAAGTTGAGTAAGACTCAAAGTCCGAGTACGGAAGCCGGGATAGCAGAGATGAGCTGAGTACCCTACGCTTCCACAGTTGGCTCGATCATGTATGCTATGATTGTACTCGCCATGATGTGGCCTTTGCTTTGAGCATGGTCAGTAGATATCAAGGGAACCCGAGCAAAGCCCATTGGATTGCGCTCAAGAATATACTTAAGTACCTTCGGAGGACCAAGGAATGGTTCTTAGTCCTCGGAGGGAGTGATGACTTAAAGGTGCGAGGGTATAGTTACGCCAGCTTCCAGACAGACAGAGACAACTACCGTTCGTAGTCGGGCTGGGTCTTTACCCTAAATGGAGGAGCGGTGACTTGGAAGAGTTCCAAGAAGAAAATTGTAGCTGATTCAACGTGCGAATCAGAGTACATTGCAGCGAGCGAAGCGTGAAAGGAGGCGATATGGTTGAAGAACTTCATTGGTGACCTTGGAGTTGTGCCTGCCATAAAGGTAATGGGTTCGAGCCATAAGAACTTTCCTATGTGCACATGCAAACCCTATTGCTTGGATCTAGGTTTCTCTAATTGAACATGCAATGTATCCAAGACTTTTATTGATAGATCTTGTATAAACATTCAAATCATAACATATGATTTCAGATCTAAAGGAACACCTTGAGTTGCTTTCTTGAATCTTCTTGTCTTTGGAGCTTAGAGTCACAATTGTCACTCCTCTAATGGCTTACAAACACCAACTAGCAAGAGGATGATAATAGAGAGAGAGGAGGGTGAGAAAATCTGCCGTAGGGTTTTTTGCCTTGCATGAGTGCCAATTTCCTCCACCCAATGGGTCTATATATACTATGAGCTACTAGGGTTACACCTTAAACCCTAATTGAATAACTTAGGCCCTAAGCAATCCAATGATCCCTATAGACTAGGCCTTGGACGATTTCTAGGTTTCTCCAAACCCTAAAATCGTCCACCCTCACATCCATAAAGATTCATAGCCCAAAATACAACTATCACACATTTGACAGTTTATGCCCCTTTATTCAATTAACCTCTTTAAGTCACCAAATTAATTCCTAATTAATTTATGACTTATATTAATCAAATAACAATATTATTATTCCTTATATTATTCTCATAATATATTAATAATATTTCTTCTCTCATTATAAATCATCCTGCCAAGTTGCTATGGTGAAGGCAACCCAAAAGGATCATGCTCAGCCGGGTCAAATACTTGCCAAATATAGTTACAGTCTTAAACACTATTTCAACAGTCTCCCACTTGGATAAGTCCAGTAACTATATACACAAGCACAATCCGATTAGCAATCGTAGCTCTCAAAGACGCTGTTAAACTCTGATCTTATCAGTCCTGTCCTTTAGATAAGGGATCGTACAGTCCTCTGTTCAGATATCATGCGGATACAATCATAGTCCATCGTTTAGTTTCTCGATCTCAGATTTATTCGACATAGAACTTAATCGAACACATCAATTTAGTTCTGACCGGGCCCAGCACATAAGTCAAATCAAATCATCGAGCGGCCGAGATATCGCTTTTACCTACTTAGGATAAAAGTAACAGATAAACTTCGATTTATTGTTGGATTAATGTCTAAGTCCATAACTATATTTGGTATGTACTTGACCCGACCCGGCATGGTCCATTTGGGTTGCACTTCACCGACACAATTTATATGGATAGTCTTTTAAGAATAATATATTTATGATTTATATTAATATATTATAAGTTCTAATATATTAATATGGAATCATATTATTTAATTAGTATTGATCAAGACTTAATTTAGAATTAATTAAGTGATCAAAATGAACTAATTACATATGGACTCTTATATATATGGAATGGGCCATGTTCATTTAGGTTGAGCTAAGCTTTCATGGATAGTCCATGGAGTGTTTAACGCATGGATCATATGAAATCAAAGGTCATGGGTTTAATCCTAGTTTCCATACTATATAAAGATGTCCATGGTTGGTGAAATTAGCACTAGTGTGGTACACTATCAAGGGCTACCCGATTTCACTAGAGAGAACCAAGTATCCATATTCTCTAAAGTCTTCCAAGGTGTTTTGGTGATTTGTGATTCCACTTGAGGCTTCCACAGTATTGGGGCTAAGCTCTTAAAGCTTGAAGACATCAAGCTACATCAAAAGGTATGTCATCTAACTAGTACTTTGAGTTTAAGAACTTCATAATATGCTAGTTAGGATTAAAGCCTTGGAAAGTTCTTATTTGCATGTATAATAGAGAAAACATAGATCCAAGGTTTATAGGGTTGCATGTACACCATATGAGTGTTAGAATACTCAAAACCCATCACTTATATGCATTTACTTATTCGCCAATCAATCGTACACAACAATGCGTTTTATAACATCAATTTACTGATGCGGTTTCGCATCATCAATGTACAACCAATTAACAAATAACAAACCATATATCTAGGTTTTAAGACCATATGATATTATTATCTTGCGATCACTTATATATACCTTAAAGTGATTCCAGCAAACGCGGGTTTGTTCCAATGCTCAAAACTAGTTCATAAGCACTCATGAACATTGCAGCAAACCTTTTCTATGTCTAATACCATTTAGACAATCTACATTCCAATTCATGACAATCTTCTTTCATATCTACCTCCAACATATGAATGATTGTGGACCATTCGAATAATTCGATTATTCTTAATAACTCAATTATTCAGGAAGTCAAAACATGCAAAGTGAAACAATAGTTAAACAATTAACATAAGACAGTAACTTTACTTATAAATAATACTCCTTTATTTAATCATCAAATGTCAATTACATTTGTCTATTACAAGTTTCTAAAACTATCAAATCTAAACTAATATCATCCTTCAGCCCAATACTCCTAGCATGCTGCAAGTGCTTAACCCTACTCAGTCCCTTCGTAAGAGGATCTGCTGGGTTATCTTCTGATGATATCCTATTAACTACGAGATGTCCTTCTTCTACTCGATGTCTAATAAAGTGATATTTTCTATCGATATGACGAGATCTACCATGATCCCTCGGTTCTCTGTTCAAGGCAACCGCTCCTTCATTATCACAGAAAATTTCCACAGGCTCCATTATGGCAGCTACAACTCCAAGATCACCAATGAAGTTCTTCAACCATATGAAGTTCTTTAACCATACCTTTGCATCTTTTGCAACTGTATGGTTAGAGATTCTCCATTTCCCATTTTAGTAGTGATCATGTTAGTGAAGATCTCGTAACGTTCCAGCCTCGCGTTTTGATGGTATCTCTCCAATAAGTCTTGATGCATCTCGTACGGATACATGTCCTCATAGGACTTTTGGAATTTGGCGTTCATTGTGACTATCATGATGCAATGAACTTTCGTTGCATCACGCTCATGAGTCTCAAAGACAGTCATTTCAGCCGGAGTAGCGATTTCTGGATTGACTTTTTCAAGCTTCTCGTCAAGGACATACTACTTGTCCTCGTAGCGAGCAATAGTGCGACTGTATCTTATCCGTTCGCTAAAGTTCGTTCCATCGAAAGTCACTTTTTGGCAAAGGCTCATTAACGTGAATGAGCTAGCAGCAGTGGTGTTTGCGTTCGACATCTACAAATAGAAAACGACAAAGTTTGATTAGAATTGAATCCCTACTTATCACCCAATATGAAAAATTAGGGCTAGGATCCAACAACATTATTTAAACATTGGAAAAGGGATGTCGTAATCCATCATGCAAACAATTTGAAGGTAAGTGAATGACGATTCACTAATTCTCCACCATGAAAACATAACCTTAAGTTTTAAATACATTTAGAATTCCTAGATTTCGATGAGATTCATTGAACTTTTCAATGGCATGTTTAAATCTCGATATGCCCCTCTCGTTTGTGACTGAGATGTCGAGGATCACAAAGTGGGTGTGAATAACCATGCAAATCTAAACGGTGCTTTCATTGTTACAATCACCTATTCGATGTGCCGGTAAACCACACATGCTCCACCGAACTATGATAAACAATCAATCACCCTTTGCCACCTTTGCTTAGAACCAATTAGTGTGTCGGTAAACCACACACACTCCACTAACTTCTTAGCAAGGGTGAAAAGTGTAATTTCATGGGTTTGCATCAATTCACTTTTCCTAAAGTAATTAGGATTGGGAATTTGAAAAACATGTAGTTACTTTGTATTCTAACATTATACTTTTAATGAGGAGATAGGGTTGCCCCATCCTACCTGTTCGGCTAACGACCCCCCACCGGTCAAGCAAGCGGTGGGTGTGAGTGTACACCCATTAAGCACCATTTTATAGGCAGCAACCTTATACCCACCTTATAGACCGGCTTCTTGAATGAGGCCTACTAACGGTAAGACTAGCATTTTAATTATATATATATATATACATATATATATATATGTATATATATATATATATATATATATATATATATATATATATATATATATATATATATATATATATATTAGTCTTGTAATATTATATTAGTATAGGGTTGAATTTTAAACTTTGTAAAATTCTATGGTTTGAAATTTAAATTGTCCAAATTAAACTTTCAATCACAAAACTAAATTTCAGAACTTGAGGATTAGTTTTAAACTTTTCAAAACATAAGGGATCAAATAACAAATAATTTAAATTAACCATTTAATCTCATAATTATCCATATTTGATTTATTTAAATGTTTCTTGCAAAACAATTCACCAATTTAATGAAAATAATCAATTAATATCATATAAGGAAATTATTATTCAACTAATTGGTAAATATCTTTTGTTAGGTCAAGAATATACTCACATATATGTTAAAATTCGAATTTTATTGACCCATAAAGATTAAGGCAAGTTTCCATAAGAAAAACAGCAAGAAATCCCGAAACTAGGTCCATCTGACGCTCGAACTCGCCGAGTACCACAATGGACTCGCCAAGTCCACTATGGAATTCGCCAAGTTCATCAGGCAGATGGACAAAAATCGACTTTTTGCAATCAACAAGCAATCAACCAATGCATCAATTCAATAGAAACCAATCAAGGCTCTGATACCACTGATGGGTTTGAGCCATAAGAACTTTCCTATGTGCACATGCAAACCCTAATGCTTGGATCTAGGTTTCTCTAATTGAACATGCAATGTATCCAAGACTTTTATTGATAGATCTAGTAAAAACATTCAAATCATAACATATGATTTCAGATCTAAAGGAATACCTTGAGTTGCTTGCTTGAATCTTCTTGTCTTTGGAGTTTAGAGTCACAATTGTCACTCCTCTAATGGCTTACAAACACTAACTAGCAAGAGGATGATAATAGAGAGAGGAGGGTGAGAAAATCGGACCTAGGATTTTTTGCCTTGCATGAGTGCCGATTTCCTCCACCCAATGGGTCTATATATACTATAAGCTACTAGGGTTACACCTTAAACCCTAATTGAATAACTTAGGCCCTAAGCAATCCAATGATCCCTATAGACTAGGCCTTGGACGATTTCTAGGTGAAGAGTTAAGAAACTTTTTGATCATTTAGATCTTTTAACAGGTTAATCACAAAAGCGAAAACAGCAATATAAAACACAAGAATGAATCAAAATATGTCGAATGATTCAATTGATTCAATCCTCATCAGAGCTCGATGAAGAACTTCCGATGTAGAGGATATTAGGGTTACAAAAGATAAAGATCAAAATCTTCAAAAACCTTACGTACTAAGATGCATGCAAGCACCTATAAATACAAAACCGTAGAAAATAACTCACGGATGGACAGGCCCAATCCGGAGACTAAATGGACTAAATATCGAGCCCAAGACGCAACACCTTTCAGACCTAACAATCTCCCCCTTTGCGTCAAATGGAGCGAGACTATCACTTCGGCTTGCTGGGTCCAGCTGCAGGAACTTTCTTAGTAGTTTCAAACAGACGTGGGATGAGAGCAAGGATGGTCTGTCTGAAGCGAATGTACCATTGGATCATGTCATCAAAGTACTTCTTGTCGTCTACTGAATTCTGCTTGCATCGATGAATGATTCCCAGAACATGTTCCAAGCATGCAGTGGTGTAAAGGTGCTTATCTGCCAAGGCGAACAAGCATTTTTGGCCTTCGTTCCTTGTAAACATGACAGAATTCCGTTTCGGGTTGATTCTTCCCATCTGCATCATGTTCAAGTCACTATCAGAGCCAACAGGAGAGATCGTGGGCTTTTTCTTGAAAATGCTAGCAATCTCCTGATCCATCTTGGCAACCTCCATAATGTAGCATACGAGCATTCTCTTGAAGTGATCAATAATTAGACCATACTCAGCTTCATTGGTGAGGAGGATGTTGTGCAAAATAATCCAGTCATGTGGATTCAGGTTGGGAAGATCAGCAAGTGATATGGCATGTTCGGTTTTAGCAGAACCCTTCAGCACTTTGAATCGAACGTTACTGAAGTTCCCCTCACGAAACGGTTTGAGGACCCGAACGTTGACTATCTTCTGAGAGCTCCAAGTTTGATACTGTGGTTGAGCAGACTTCAGATAGAATTCGACGAGTTCCCTATCAACTTTTGGATGAGGATAAGGGACATCAGCAACGTTATCAAAGGCATGGAAGATGAAGGCTTTTCGGGTCAGTGGCACGTCGAACTGAGAATCGACAGAATTGATTCGCTCCAATGAAATCACTGGTTCGAGCCACAGAATGCTGGGAGTTTCAATCGCCTCTTTTAAAAGCTTCTCAAGAGTCCACGGAGGAAAAAGAGTTTTCTTACTCTCAAGAAGGTCATGAGCCTCCTTCATTTTTCTTTCGTTCACCTCAAACTCTCTGGCAACACGAGTGCTCATGTCAGCATCTTTATCCCGGCCTTGTTTCTTTAAGAGATCAGCAATAGTCTCTTTATCATCATCATCACTTTCTTCAGCAATCTTCTTTCCTTTGTCTTTGACACCCGAACCTGAGGTTTTGACCTGCTGAAAGAGGTTCGGTTGCTTTAGTTGCTGTAGAAGTGGGAGGCGGTTGAGACACATCTTCTCCCCTTTGTTTCGGATAGGACACGAACTCAAGGATCCCTTCAATTTTGCTTAAGAGAGCAAGGGCAGGAGCAAGCTTCTCTGCGAGAGTGCGCCTCACTGTGTAATTCAGGATCGGATCATGTGCTTCAATGATGTAGGAAAGGGCGGCATGGACATCCGAAACACACGAAGAAATAACCTCACGCTCAGATCGAAGAGATTCGACATCCTTTTGAGAATGGAAAAGATGAAGACGTTTGACCTTGAGTGCAGTGGTCTTGTGAGCGAGAGCATCCATCACTGAGTTCTCTGAAGCGAGGTCTTCATGCAGCTTAGTTAGGCGCTCCTCAACCGTCGCCTTAAACAATTTGTTGTCATCACTGAGAGATTGACGAAGATTGGCAAATGACTGTAGTTCGGAAGAAACTGAGGTGGCCAGCTTATTGACAAGAGAGTCAAGCCTCTCTACATTGGAGTCAGCAGTTCCCTGTAAAGACTGCAAAAGAAAAGAAGCGTCAACAAATAGTTTTTCGACTTTTTCGGTCACAGCAGCACACGCCTTGGTAGAGGCGTCGATAGCGGCAGTGGCTGAGTTGATAGAGGCTTCATGATCCTTAGTAAACATATCAACAATCCTCTGAATAGAAGCTTTTGAGATAGTGGATTGTGAGGAAGAGGAGGAGGAAGCAATGAGACAATCGATTTTCTCATGAAGCTCCTTGAGATGCTTCTTGGTCACTGGAGCATCATCGTCATCATCACTTTGCATTTGATACGGACTGTAATAGACCGAGTCAAATGTCATGTTCTCTCCTCCAAGAAAAGGTTCTTCATTATCTGCTGAGTGAGCAGGAGATGAGGGTGAGGGTGAGGGTTGAGGCTCGGTTTTGGAAGTGGGTTCAGGTACGGATGTATGTTCGGTAGTGGGAGTGGTTTCGGGTGTTGTAGTAGGAGCCCCTGTATCAGATACGTTGGTTCTAACTCCAGCGGTGGTTTTTGTGGTAGCTTCAGTGAAAATGGGAGGTGGTACAGGGATATAGGTGGGTGGTATTTGAGTAGTGGGGGTTATGGGGGAATGGAAATAGAGATGGAGATTAGGGGAGGAGAGACAGGTCTAGTGGAAACATGTACCTCAGGTGTAGGCGAACGTGGAGGAGTATTACCTCATAGGGACTCTTCTGAGTCTGAACTCTCTTCCTCAGATTCACTGGAGGAGGAGGCAAGAATAAGCTTTCGCCTAGGTTGAGTCTTCCTCTTCTTTGGTGGAGGAGATTGAGCTGCTTTGGAAGGTTTGCGTTTCTTCGGAGAAGGACCTTTCGCTCCTTTGACAACCTTCTTGTCTTTTCCCTTGTCATGTTTCTTTCCCCTGGGAGCAAGCCTATCAGCATCATGAATTGATTGAATCATGTCAGGAGAGAGCTCTCTGGGACCAGAGCGACGAAACTCCTTGTATGTTTTGATGATGCGGCTGTCGCTTGGAACACACCCATACATTGACTCAGGGATTGAGCCAACAAACTAAAATTTAGAAGAATCAGAAACGATTATCTTCATTGTGTGGAAAGTTCCTATCGAGGAGAGTGGGGAATCAGCAACAATAGGAACGTGATACTTGTCCATCACCCACTTTGTGACCAGCGTCCAGAATCTGGCATAGGAGATCTCTGAATGGCGAGAAGTAGACGCTAGACTCTAAATCAGCTGCTGCCATAAAACCGACCCATAATCAAGGTTGATGTTGTGGTACAACCCATAAAGAATGGTCATAAACAGACGACTCGCCCCGTCTGAACCTGCACTTCGTTCTGAGAGCCCCTTGAACAAAACAGTGAAGAAGCCGTTCCACTGAGGAGGTAAGCAAGATTTCTTGAATTTTGTGACCGTCGTCAGAATTTCAGTGTAACCCATGTTATAAAACATGGAGAACAACTGTCCCACTGGGATGGATTCAGGGTTAACCCTAGACTCATCGGGTTCAAACCCTAAAAGCGAACATAATCGCTGTTTGGAGATGGAGGCCTTGTGATCAAGAATGTCGAAGAAGATTCGATCGACAGACTTGTCATAATGGGCTGTGGATAAGATTTGCGATAGACACTCCATCGGAACAGTTTCGACTTTGGTGAGAGCGGGAACTAGTGGCGAATACTTGAGACATTCCATGATTGGAAACATGAATACATCGTAAGCGTGTGGAGTGAGATCGATAATCAGGCTTTGTTGCGGACGGATTGGCAGAATGTGAGAAGTAGCATGAACTGAAGATGAGTCCGCCATTGAAGAGAAGAATTTGGGAAAGATGATGAACAGTAGAAGAAACAAAGCTTTTCTTGCTCTTTGAATATTTGGTGCGGTAAAGAGTTAAATTATGGTAGAAGTTACCTTTTATACTGTGGTGAGAAGAGAGAGAAGAATATGTTCCCAAATCTTCAAGGGAAATACGAAGAGTTTCCTTAGGTGATTGACGCGTGACAGTTTAGAGCCCCGATGATTACGCGGGAGAGAGAAAGACTGTCCCGTTTCACATGACTTCCCATCAAGCGCCGTTTGAAATGTCAAAAAATGGTTCCGCTTCACACGCCTTCCCATCAAGCGCCGTTTGAAATGTCAAAAAACGGTTCCGCCTCACACGCCTTCCCATCAAGCACCGTTTGAAATATCGAAGCGATTAGACTTTCGGCTGAGTCAGCAACTTATCCCTTTAGAGTGAGCTATCGTCATAGTGCAAAATAACCACGTGTAACATTGTGAGCCACACCTCTGTTATAACCTCAAATCCCATAGCTAAAAAAACTTATATGTAATGAAACCAGATTTATGGAAAATCAAAAAGATTTTCGTGCATAGAGTGTAAAAGAAAAAGAAATAAAGCAACACATATGTGGGAAATTGTGATGTCAATAAAGACACGAAACAATGGATCCCGGGCATGAATCTCTTCCTTCAAAGTCAAGATAGACCTTAAAGTGTTTGAGTGGTTTCCCGTTGAATTACAATCAGACACTTATTAAGAAGTGTTGAAAGGCATCTTTTAATAAGGCTAATTTGGGAGGCTTTCGCTTCAGTGCAGAATTCCTGATCTTGACATAAGACAGAAATCGAATGAAGTACTTGTGAGACCAATGTAGTCTGTTGAACAAGTAGGTGTGAAGAGAATTTAAGTGGCATGTTGAGAATACTTTTAGGTGAAATCTCAAAAAAAAAAATTGAAACTGGATTCCAAGGGAAGAAATGTTATGGTATTTAACAATTTCATAGGAATCACACAAAGAGAAAATTCAGAGATTTCAAGGTACAGCCCCATGGGTGAATTCGTTAATTCTTTAGTGAAAACTAGAGCAAATTTAATTGTTCACCGTCAATGCATAGGAGGTATTGAATTGTGGGTTTCACTTAGCACGTAGTGGCACAATGCTAAGATCACAAACACGGAGATTGTGTAATCATAAACCTCAGTGGTAATTTCTAAGAGTCTCAAGGGTTACATGTATGAAGCGAATAGGGTGGGGAAAAGTATTGGAGATGGTAAAGAAACCAAAGTACCTCTGCTGTTAAAATAAGGACCAAGCAGAAAACTTTTATCTCATGTGAGAAGAGAGTAAGGTAGCACATGATTAGAATAAATATAAAAGCCTAATTGGGAAGACAAGGTTTGTATATACGAAGTCAGTAAGGCTATTATTCAGAATCAGGTGAGGCTTTGGACGACATACAGCAGCATGCTTCTAGGGACACTTAACTATTAAAAGTTGTAAGAACAAGAATTGCCCCATTGATTATCCACAAATGATAAAAAAAAAATTAATGAACAAAAATATTTTTGGAGTTTTTGAAGTAACGAGAAAAACAAAAATAAAAAAATTTTGGAACCGAACCCGAACGCTCGGTTCATTTCGGTTGCAAAAAAAAAAATAAATTTGAAAAAGAAAAAGACTTGGAAAATAAGAGAGATATAAGGGTACAAAAAGTTTACAACCAAAGAAACTACCTTTAAGTGATAAGCGAAGACAAGAGAATAGGACCAAACCCAAGCGCTCGGTTCATTTCGGCACTTACGTGAACCAAACCCGAACGTTCGGTTCATTTCGCTTCCAACTTTTAGTTTTGAGAAGTAGTTTTTGGTACTGACTCTGATTCCATCATACCTAGCCCTTGTAGAATTTAATTAAAACTTGCTTCAGGAAGAGCTTTGGTGAAGATGTTAGCCAGTTGATCAGTAGTTCGAACAAAATGAATCTCTACGTTTCCGTCTTCTACGTGATCTTTAATGAAGTGATACCTCAATGCAATGTGGTTGTTTTGGAATGTTGCACTGGGTTATGACAGATCCTAATTGCACTTTCTGAGTCACAATATAGTGGGATCTTTTTCATATTGAGTCCATAATCCCGGAGTTGGCTTTGGATCCAAATCACTTGAGATGTGCAAGAAGCGGCTGCAATATATTCTGCTTCGGCTGTAGACAGTGAAACACATGTTTGTTTCTTAGATTGCCAGCTTACCAACTTTCCATCAAGGAATTGACATCCTCCTGTAGTGCTTTTCCTGTCTAAACCACATCCTCCAAGGTCTGCATCTGTGTAGGCTTGAACAAAGAAACCTGAGTTTGACGGATACCAGAGACCAAGGGAGGTGGTTCGCTTCAGTTACCGGAGTATGTTTTTCACTGCTAGCATGTGTGGTTCACGAGGATTCGCCTGAAACCTAGCACAATAACACAAAGAAAACATTATATTAGGCCTGCTAGCAGTGAGGTACATCAAGGAATCGATCATTTGGCGATATAGCGTTATATCGACTGCCGGATTTTTCAAGGATGGTGTGAGTTTGGTGTCGAACGCCATTGGTACTTTGACCTTTGAATCTCCCATCATGCCAAATTTAGCAAGAAGAGTCTTGGTATATGCTTCCTGGTTGATAAAGATGCCTTCGGGTCCCTGTCTAATGTTTAAACCAAGGAAAAAGTTAATCGGACCCATTGAGCTCATTTTAAATTTAGTCTCCATCAGCTTTCTGAATTTAGCTGTTAAGCTAGGATTCGTTGAGCCAAAGATGATATCATCGACATAGATTTGAACTATCATAAGGTGGTTACCTTCCTTTTTACGAAAGAAGGTTGGGTCAACCGAAGCTTGTTTGAATTTAGACATCTTTAAGAACTTAGTTAGTGTTTCATACCATGCCCTAGGCGCTTGTTTCAGACCATAAACTGCCTTGTCTAGAATGTAGAAGTGATTTGGATGCTTTTCATTCACAAAACCTGGAGGTTGCTCCACGTAAATCGTTTCTTCAAGTTCTCCATTCAGAAAGGCGCATTTCACATCCATTTGGTAGACCTCGAAGTTTTTGTGTACAGCATAGGCAAGAAATATTCGAACAGATTCCAGCCTTGCTACCAGAGCAAATGTTTCTTCATAATCAATTCCTTCTTCCTGGCAGTATCCTTTCACCACAAGACGAGCTTTATTTCGAATCACATTACCCTCCTTATCCATTTTGTTTCTGAATACCCATTTGAGACCAACGACTGAGGCATCTTTTGGTGTTGGAATGAGGCGCCAGACTTTATTTCTTTCAAACTCATTGAGTTCATCTTGCATTGCTTGGACCCAATCAGAATGATCAAGGGCAGTATTGATTGTCTTTGGCTCAACTTTGGATACGAAGGAATTATACATACAGAACTTTACTTTGGAGAATAGGGAGGTCTGCTTTGCTTTCACTTGAGATCGGGTTAGGATTTTTCAGATAAATTACCCACTATCTTAGATACAGGATGATCTCTGGTCTATTTGGTAAGCGGAGGAAAGTTTGGATCATAGGATGGATCCAATTCGGCATTGACCATTTTTTCCAACTCAGATTGACTATCGTCATCATAGAGCATATTGGAATTCTCCCCCTCGACAGATGATGAATCAATTGGATTTTCAGGTTGGTTTGGACCTTCGGGTGCAACAGAACTCTCAGGTGTAGCCGGGCTTTCGGGTGCTACAGGACTTTCGGGTGCTACAAGACTTTCGGGTGTAGTCGGGCTTTCGGGTGCTACAAGACTTTCGGGTGTTACAGGGATTGAGTTCTCCCCCTGAAAATGTGAGTCCGGTTGATTTGAAGAAACTTGATTCTCCCCCTCAACTGAAGTGTCGTGCTGAGGAGGTTCGTTTCTAACTTGTTCTCCTTCTCCCATTTGTTTGGCTGCATCTTCGACGATCTGATTTAGACGATCAATTTTTTTGTCGTCCGCCTTGGCTTCCGAGAGAGTGGATTTCTCAGGTTCATCGAATAGGTCTATGAACTGATCAAATAAGTTAGCAATCATGGCTGTGACTTGACGTGTTTGAGAGAAAATTTCTCAAATTGCTTCTTCAGTAGTCTTTAGTTTCTTGACATAGCTGTCATCGAAAGTCACATAATAGGTTTCTTCAATCTTTCTAGAACGCCTATTTAAAACCCGGTATGCCTTTGAAGTAAGAGAATATCCTAGAAAAATTATCTCGTTAGCTTTAACATCAAACTTGTTACGATGTTCTTTGGAGTTGAAGATGAAGCACCTTGAACCGATTACATGGAAGAATTTTACATTCGGCTTCCTGTTATTGATGATCTCATAAGGAGTGAGAGAGAAGCACTTGTTGAGATAAGACCTATTCTGTGTAAAACATGTTGCAGCAATAGCATCAGCCTAGAAATATAAGGGAAGTGACGCAAAACTTAGCATAGTTCGGGCTGCCTCACACAAGGATCGGTTTCGCCTTTTGAAAATACCATTCTGTTGAGGCGTATAAGGGGCTGAGAAGTTATGACTGGTTCCTTTTTCTGCCAAGAAGTCTTTGAATTCTTTGTTCTTAGATTCCCGTCCATTGTCGCTCCTAATGTCTCGAACGACTTTTCTCAGTTGCACTTCCACCTGCTTGATAAACATCTTTAGCTTAGGAGTGGCCTCAGATTTGTGCTTCAGAAACAACACCCATGTAAAACGTGAGTAATCATCAACAGTAACAAGAATATACTTGCTACCGCCAATGCTCTTGATTGATGAAGGACCACACAAGTCAATGTGAAGCAACTCAAGTGGTTCAATGACTTTTGTGTTTATAATTGATGGGTGACTTTGACGACTTTGTTTCCCCATTTCGCATGCAGCGCACAAGTGTTCTCGAGCAAACTTGAGCAATGGAAGACCCCGAACATGACCTCCGGTGAGAAGTTTGTTGATGTCTTTGAAGTTGAGATGTGAGAGCCTTCAGTGCCACAACCAGCTTTCGTCAAAATGAGCTTTGGACAAAAGACATATGGTTGGATTTCCTCTGATTGGTCTGAGATTCAGAGGAAACATTTCTCCTTTTCGATCTGATTTGAGAATAACCTTGTTAGATTTCTTCTCTATAATCTCTGAACCTTCGTCGTCGAATGAAACTTTGAGACCGGTACCTCCCACCAGTTGAGATACACTGATGAGATTATGCTGCAACCCTTCTACGTACGCCACCTTTCTTATTGTGAAGTCTCCATTAGTTATCATCCCATAACCCTTTATAGTTCCATAGGAGTTGTTACTGAACTTGACATTTCCACCATTTTTGAAGTGATCGAAACTCCCTTAGCTCTTCCTTCCTTCCTGTCATGTGACGTGAGCAGCCACTATCAATGTACCATTCTTTGTCAAACTGATCGTCACTAATAACCTGCAAAAATTAAGCAGATTTAGGAACCCAAAGTTTCTTGGGTTCACGTGAGCCTTTCACAGGAACAGGAATAGTAAGAGAAACATCAACAAGATATGTTCGTTTTACTAAGGTTGTTTCATCTTTTCTTTTAATAGGAAACACTTTGATTTTGTTAGAATTAGTTGCAGGTGTTTTGGATTCAGATTCTGGTGTTTGGACATTAGTATGCTTTCGGTCTTCCTTGGCTGAGGAAATCTTCCTTTTTCCTTTCAAGTTCGTTGATGATCTTGAATTTTGTGTAAGAACTGAATTGGGTTTAGAAGAGGATTGAGAATGAGAAGAATTAGAGAAAGAGAATTTAGAATGAGAGTTTTTCTTGACTTGAGGTTCGAAATGCCCTTTTCGTTTATGGTCATTAGAGGGACCGAACCTAGACCTTTGGTAGCTGCTTACTGATGAGTCGAAGTTGGATTTTTGAGTGTTGTTGGTTGGTGGTCCGAAACTTGGTCTTTTATTATAAAAACTTGATGGACTGAAATCAGGTCTTTGCCTGTTGTTATTTGGCGGACCGAAACTAGCTTTTCGGTTGCTGTTGTTTTCGGGACCGAACCTATCCTTTCGGTTCTGTTCTTCGTGTGGCCCGAAAGTCTTTCTCTCACTTAGAATCTTTATCATGGTAAGAGAAGTGAGGATTTTGAGAGCGCCAAAACTGCTTTTGCTCTGAGAGATTTTTCTTGTATCTCAGGCTTCTCTGCTGCTTTTGATTTTTCACCTGTTTTGGTTGTTTGTAAATATTAGCTTTTTGTTTCAGCTTCTTGGCAGCCGGTTCACTCTTCATAGATGAGGTTTCGCTTGTTGAGGTGACTTCTTCTACAAGAATTTCTTTTGTGCCACTTGTACTTGGTACGTCAAAGTTGGTAGGCTTATGCAGCGGTTCTGGCACATATCTTCCTTTGGTCTTCCAGGATGTTCGCTCCGACAAACCAACCGTTTCGTCTGCATTGTCTATAGGAGTGGACCAGAAAAACTCATCACAGCCATCTGCATTATCTTCGTTCACAATGGTAGTGAGTTTAGCTGTTTGATGTTCGGTTACTCCTGGGACCTTATACACCTGATTAGGAGTAGTCCTAACCTTCTGAAACACAACAACCTTTTCTTTAAGGGCTGGGGACTTAGATTTGGACAAGCGATCGAATTCAACAGAATTTTCGGAAATCAGGTTTTTGTGGTTTTCGAGTTCGCTCTTGACAAACTCAGAACAATCGACTTCATCCTCTACAGAAATTTCACTCATATCATCGTCCTCATTAAGTTCAGATGCGTTTTCAACATCAATTTTGTTTTCTGAACTTAAATTGGTACTCAATGAGTCGAATTTTTGTATAGTTTCGGTCTTGAGTTTCAGGTTATCATTTTCATCCAAAAGATTTTTAAGCATGTCCTTATGGTCTTTGGACTTTATAAAAGATTCTATTTTGTCCAAACCATACATATAAGTAGGATTCACATCATCGGAAGATACAACACTTTCACAGTTGTATGCTTCAGCATCGATTTCATCCTCCTTAAACTCAAGGAAGGGTAGAATCATGCGATGTATCTTCTACCCTATATTCACAATTCAGATGCAGTTGAGTAATGTTAGCATAAAGCCTTTTAGCGATTAAACAAAAAACATTCCTTTGTTTTAACAATTTCAGATTGTCTCTTTGCAAATAAATGTTTTCATCTGTAGACTCAATTAGCTCCAACTCCTTCTGCTCAATCCACATCCTTCGCTCCTCACTCTTGGATGACGCCCTGCTTATTTGGTCAATCAGATTAGAATTTGTGACCCTTGTTTGAGTTAAACAACTATCTAGATTTGAAATTCTTGAATTCAAGTTATTTAATTCCTTTTCATATGATTTTTGTGGAATTTTAAACGAAAGAAAAACATATTGTACCTTCTTGATCAGTTCATCAAGTTCACTGATCTGCACACTAAGAGGTTTTGTTGTAAAGCATAAGTCCTCTCGCTCCTTGGCCTCTTCATTTCCACCATCAGTGTTATATCCCCTCATCTGAGATACATCGGTCACCATCAGACATCTTCCACCAGTTTCACCATCTTTTGCAACATAAGCCTTTCCATGAGAAGGCTTTCTCACCTCATCATCTTCTGAGTCGGTCGACCACACTTGTACGCCACCGAACTCGTTATCCTCTGCCGAACCCTGCACAATAAGAGCGTTCATAGAAGAATTAGTAGCAGCTTTCTTCCTTTTTATCTCTTTCAGTCTTTTCATAAGACTTGCTTCTTCATCTTTCTATTCGTCTTTCTCTGCCATCTTCTTTAGCACGTAGTCCTTTGCGTAGTGATTCTTTCCACCACAGTAGAAGCAACTGACACCAGAGTCAGCTTCACCCTTTGCTTCCTTCTTCGACTCCTCAACCTTCGGTTCATCTTTCACTCTTTCGGAACTATAGCTTCCTTGCCAATTACGATTTTTGTTGGAAGGAAACTTTTTCTTGATAAATCTTCTAGGATTTGACACCATTAAAGCATAGTCTTCGGCTGTTAGATCATGATCTCCCAGATTAAGTTCCTCTTCATCTTCTTCTACACTTTTACCCTTGGACAGAATCGCCAGAGACCCCAGACTAGAAACCACGCTTTTCTCTTGCAACACTATCTTTTCTTGGGATTCAGAATTCCCACCAGTTTCGCCAGCGAGTACGATTTGAACTGCTCGTGTGCTTTAACTATTGACACAACAGCTCTCCATTCGGATATTAGACCATTCAGAAAAGTGACCTTCTGTTCAATAAGCTTCCTTTGAATATCATGTTTGATCATCTTGCTGAGAAGATGATTGAAGCGATCAAACGTCTGTGTGACAGACTCATCAGGATTTTGCTTGAACTCTCCAAATTCAGACAGAAGCAAGGTTTGAATTGAGTGCTCCAGATCTTCATCTGTGGAACACAGCTCTCGCAGCCGATCCCAGATTTCTTTAGTTGTACTGCAGGAACTTACCAATCTAAACGTGTCAGATTGAAGAGCGAATCGAATTAGTCTCAATTCCTTGATGTTGCACTTAAACTTCTCCTTTTCGTCCTTAGCGACATCTTTCACATCTTTCAACAAATCATTATACTCCTTTTGAGTTTTAATAATTCTGGATGTTCCTGAATGAGCAAATGGTCCAGACACAATGGCTTCCCATATCAGATACCTATTATCTTCAGATCCAATGGCGTAGTCATCGAAATGATGCGCCCACACTTCGTAATCTTGAGTTTAGAGAATTGGAATCTTGGTTGTAGATCCTATACTGTTTGAGATGTTGATAGGATTGGATTGAGAATCGTCCATACTTGATTGTTTAACCTGTTGTAAGA
This sequence comes from Lactuca sativa, assembly GCF_002870075.4. NCBI lineage: Eukaryota > Viridiplantae > Streptophyta > Magnoliopsida > Asterales > Asteraceae > Lactuca > Lactuca sativa. Next base: position 90,955,986 of record NC_056627.2, read on the forward strand.
TCAGGCTTGTAATACGTAATATTAGGGCAAGATGAATAAATATTGAGATGCATCAATTATGGAGTGACGGCTCAATAAATATTAGTAAATGCGGAATCAAACCTAATCACTTCTTTCACAGAAGAGATGTGTATGAATTACACAGCCTCCTGCTCTGATACCAATTGAAGAGTTAAGAAACTCTTTGATCGTTTAGATCTTTTAACAAGTTAATCACAAAAGCGAAAACAGCAATATAAAACACAAGAATGAATCTGTTGGGCTGAAGTTCTGTTTTGTATTGCGTCTTTTGGGCTCGTTGATTAGCCTAGTATTCTCCGGTTTGGGCCTGTCCAACCGAGAGCCTTTTATGTATTGTATATAAGTTATCGCTTGCATGCATATTAGGTCAAGATTTAAGATTTAAGATTCAAGATTTCTGTTTGAATTTTTCAGAGTTAACGATTTTGTTCTCTTGTAATCTTCCAATCCTTTACAGTTGATGTTCTTAATCGAGCTCTTCTAAGGATTCTGTTTAATCATTCAACCTGTTTGATTCAAGCTGTTTGTTCTTTTTATTGCGTTCTACCTTGTTATTTATATTGTGTTCTTGCAGTTTCATATTCATATACCTGTTCACGATCTAATCGATCTTTATAGATTAAAAGTTATTGTTTTATTAATCTCATCAATTGGTATCAGAGCAGGAGGCTGTGTAATCTATACACTTCTTTTCTGTGAAAAAGATTATCATTAGGGTTTTCCGCAATCATCGATATTTATTGAGCCGTCATCTTAATTGACGTATCTTAGTATTTATTGTTTTGCCCTAATCTGCTTTATTACAAGTCTGATCTTTGAACAGGTTATTTCGATCATTATGGACGCAACGCAATCAAACCCTATTAACATTTCCAACAGCATTGGTTCGACGACAAAGATTCCAATCTTATACACCCATGACTATGAAGTGTGGGCACATCATTTTGAAGATTACGTGATTGGATCGGAGGACAATGGTTTTCTCATATGGGAAGCCATTATCAATGGACCGTTTTCTCATTCCGCGACATCCAGAGTTATTAAGACGCAAAAAGATTACAACGATTTGCTCAAGGACGTGACGAATATTGCGCAGGATGAGAAAGATAAATTCCAGTGCAATATTAAGGCACTAAGGTTGATCCGATTCGCCCTTCAGTCCGACACATTCAGACTAGTCAGCTCATGCACTACGGCGAAGGAAGTGTGGGATAGACTTCGCGAACTGTATTCAACAGACGAAGATCTTGAACACTCCATCCAAACCTTGCTTCTATCTGAGTTTGGAGAATTCAGGCAAGGGGCCGAAGAAACCGTGACCCAGACGTTTGATCGCTTCAATCATCTTCTCAGCAAGATGATCAAACACGACATTGAAAGGAAGCTCATCGAACAAAAGGTTACTTTCTTGAACGGACTGAGATCGGAATGGAGAGCAGTAGTGTCTACAGTCAAAGCCCATGAACAGTTTAAATCATACTCTTTGGCGAAACTGGTGGGTATTCTAAAGTCCCAAGAGAAGATTGTTGTTCAAGAGAAGAACGTGGTGTCCAGTCTTGGTTCGTTGGCCCTCCTATCTAAAAGTAAAGCCGTGATGGAGGATGAAGAGCTCAACTTGGAAGAATATGACCTCACTACTGAGGATTATGCCATGATGGTGTCCAATCCTAAGAGGTTCATAAAGAAGAGATTCCCCAGCAACAAAAACCGAAACTGGCAGGGGAGTTATAGCTCTGAAAAGGTAAACAGTGAACCGAAGGCTGATGAGTCCAAGAAGGAACCGAAGGCAGATGGCGATTCCGGAGTAAGCTGCTTCTACTGTGGTGGCAAGAACCACTATGCTAAGGACTGTGTTCTTAAGAAGATGGCTGAAAAGGACGATGGAAAGGATGAGGAAGCTGTGCTGCAGAAGAGATTGGATGAGTTGAGGAAGAAAAAGTCTACCGCTAACCCTTCTATTAATGCTCTTATTGTGCAGGGTTCGGTTAATAACGATGAGTTCGGTAGCACCGAAGTTTGGTCTACTGACTCAGAAGACGAAGAAGTGAGGAAGCCTACTCATGGAAAGGCTTATGTGGCTAAGGAGGAAAGCAGTGGTGGAAAATGCTTCATGGTGTCAAGCGCATCTCAAATGAGGGGATACAATACCGATGGAGGAAGCAATGGACCGAAAGCGCAAGAAGATATGTGCTTCACAGCCAAACCACTCAGCCAACAGTTCAATGAGCTTGATGAACTGATAAAGAAGGTACAATCTGTTTTTATTTCATCTAAATTACCATCATCCTCATATGAGAAAGAACTAAAAAACGTTAACATAAGAATTTCTCATTTAGATAGTAGCTTAACTCAAACTAGAGTCACCAATTCTAACCTGACTGATCAATTAAGCAGGGTGGCGTCGAAGAGTGAGGAGCGGCGTATGTGGATTGAGTTAAAAGAGTCGGAATTAATTAAAGTCAAAGACGAAAACATTTATTTGCAGAGAGACAATTTGAAATTGTTAAAACAACGAAATGTTTTTTGTTTAATAGCTAAACGTTTATATTCCAATATTACTCAACTGCATTTGGACTGTGAGATAGGCAAAAAGATTCACCGTATGATTTTACCATTCCTAGAATTTAAGGAGGATGAAATCGATGCCGAAGCTTACAATTGTGAGAGTGTGATTTCGTCTGATGATGTCAACCCAACTTATCAAATCGGACTGGACAAAATTGAGTCCTTCATTAAATCCAAAGACCATAAGGACATGCTCAAAAATCTGTTGGACGAAAATGATAGACTTAAACTGAGAACCGAAACCATACAAAAATTTGACTCTCTAAATGCCAAAGTAAGCTTAGAAAATAAAATTGATGTTGAAAATGCATCTGAGCTTAACGAGGACGAAAACATGAGTGAAATTTCTGTAGAGGATACGGTTGACTGCTCAGAATTTGTGAAAAGCGAAACTGAAAACCACAAAAATCTTATTTCTGAAAATTCTGTGGAATTCGCTAGATTGTCCCAACAAAAGTCCCCGAAATTAGTTGAAAAGGCTGTTGTCTATCAAAAGGTCAGAACCACTCCGAATCAGGTATACAAAGTGACAGGAGTAACCGAACATCAGGAGCGACAATGGTCTCGAATTCAAGAACAAAGAGTTTGAAGCGTTTCTTGCAGAAAAGGGAATTAGCCATAATTTCTCAGCTCCCTACACACCACAGCAGAATGGAATAGTCGAAAGACGAAACCGATCTCTGTGTGAAGCTGCCCGAACTATGTTAAGTTTCGCTTCCTTACCTCTATATTTTTGGGCTGATGCTATTTCTGCTGCTTGTTATACTCAAAACAGGTCCTATCTCAACAAGCGATTCACGCTCACACCATATGAGATACTAAACAACAGGAAGCCCAATGTGAAATTTTTCCACGTTTTTGGCTCAAGGTGTTTCATCTTTAACTCTAAAGAACACCGCAACAAGTTTGATGTCAAAGCCGACGAGGGAATCTTTCTGGGATACTCACTTACTTCAAAGGCGTACAGGGTCCTAAACAAACGATCAAGAAGGATTGAAGAAACATACTATGTGACCTTCGACGATAACTATGTCAAGAAGCTACAGGCCATAGATGACACTGCCAGGGAAATCTTCCCTAAAACTGGTCAAGTCACAATCTCAATCGCCAATATGTACGAGAATTTTCTGGATCTCTTTGATGAACCGGAAAAAGCTTCCCTCTCAGAAGCAGGGGCAGCCGACAACAAAATAGATCATATGAAGCAGATTGTCGAAGATGCTGCAAGAAGAATGCATGAAGGAGAATCGCCTACTGATGAATCTCCAACCAACAATGCTTCAGTCGAGGGGGAGCCATGTTCTCTTGTCGAGGGGGAGCCTAGCTCACAAATCCAGGGGGAGCCAAGCTCTACTACTTCAACCGAAGGTCCTTCATCAAGTGAAGGTAACTCTCCAACTGAAGATGCCCCTCCAATCGAAGGTGCTTCAATGGCTGAAAATCCAGCACCACAAGAAACCCCTGAACCTCATGTTTGTCAAGATTCATCAATTGAGGGGGAGCATGATGATATGACGCTTGATTTTGATAGCCAATCTGAACCTGAAGAGATGATCAACGCTGAACTAGATCCATCATTTGATCCGAATTACCCTCCTCTTACAAAATGGACCAGAGATCATCCTATCTCTCAAGTAGTTGGTGATGTATCGGAAAAAGTTCTGACCCGATCTCAACTGAAGGCAAAACAGACATCCTTATTCTCAAAAGTTGAGTTTTGTATGTTTAACTCATTTGTATCAAAAGTCGAACCGAAGACAGTGAACACTGCCCTCGATCACTCTGATTGGGTTCAAGCTATGCAAGACGAACTGAATGAGTTTGAAAGGAACAAAGTCTGGCGCCTCATTCCAACTCCTCCAGATGCTTCGGTTGTTGGTCTTAAATGGGTCTTCAGAAACAAAATGGACAAGGAAGGTAATGTCATAAGGAACAAGGCTCGTCTGGTTGTCAAGGGATACTGTCAGGAGGAAGGGATAGATTACGAAGAGACGTTCGCTCCAGTAGCTAGGCTAGAATCGGTTAGAATATTTCTGGCCTATGCTGCTCACAAAAACTTTGAGGTCTTCCAAATGGACGTCAAGTGCGCATTTCTCAATGGAGAACTTGAAGAAACGGTGTATGTGGAGCAACCTCCTGGGTTCGTGAATGAAAAATATCCAAATCATTGCTACATTCTGGATAAAGCTGTGTACGGCCTCAAACAAGCTCCGAGAGCCTGGTATGAAACGCTTACAAAATTTTTAAAGATGTCCAAATTCAAACAAGGTTCGGTTGACCCAACCTTCTTTCGCAAAAAGGAAGGTAACCACCTTATGATAGTTCAAATTTATGTCGATGACATCATCTTTGGCTCTACGAATCCCAGCTTAACAGCTGAATTCAGAAAGTTGATGGCGACTAAGTTTGAAATGAGCTCAATGGGTCCTATTAATTTTTTCCTTGGTTTAAATATAAGACAGGGACCCGAAGGCATCTTTATCAATCAGGAAGCTTACACGAAGACTCTCCTAGCAAAGTTTGGCATGATGGGAGACTCAAAAGTCAAAGTCCCTATGGCATTCGGCACCAAACTTACCCCTTCACTGGATAAACCGGCTGTCGACATCACGCTCTATCGTCAAATGATAGGCTCACTGATGTATCTAACTGCTAGCAGGCCTGATATCATGTTTTCAGTATGTTATTGTGCTCGATTTCAGGCTAATCCACGCGAACCTCACATGCTGGCAGTGAAGAACATCCTACGCTATCTCAAGCGAACCGCCTCCTTGGGTCTATGGTATCCATCCAAATCTGGCTTCTTCGTTCAAGCCTATTCTGATGCAGACCTTGGAGGATGTGGACTAGACCGCAAAAGCACAACTGGTGGCTGTCAATTTCTTGATGGGAAGTTGGTCAGCTGGCAATCCAAGAAACAAACATGTGTGTCGCTGTCTACTGCTGAAGCGGAATACATTGCCGCTGCATCCTGCACATCACAAGTGATTTGGATCCAGAGTCAACTTCGAGACTATGGACTCAATATGAAGAAGATCCCTCTATATTGCGACTCTGAAAGTGCAATTAGGATCTGTCATAATCCGGTGCAACACTCTAAAACCAAACACATAGCACTGAGGTATCACTTCATCAAAGATCATGTGGAAGATGGAAATGTCGAAGTTCACTTCGTGAGAACCACAGATCAACTGGCTGACGTCTTCACCAAAGCTCTTCCAGAAGCCTCATTCAATAAAATTTTGCAAGGCCTAGGTATGATGGAATCAGAGTCAGTACCTCACACTACCTCTCAATCTCAAACGTAAGAAGCGAAACCAACCGAACGTTCGGGTTAGGTTCAACCATTTCACTCGCTCATTACTTCAAAGGTAGTTTTTCTAGGTTGTATATTTCTTGTGCAAAATCTGTTTTTCTTTATGTAAAAAGTTTTTTTTTTTTATTGCATATCTAAACTCCTTGGTTTCTTAAAATTTTCAAGAACCGAAACCAACCGAAGGTTCGGGTTCGGTTTTTCAAAATTTTCAAGAACCGAAACCAACCGAAGGTTCGGGTTCGGTTTTTCAAAATTTTCCTGAACCGAAACCAACCGAAGGTTCGGGTTCGGTTTTTCAAAATTTTCCTGAACCGAAACCAACCGAAGGTTCGGGTTCGGTTTTTCAAAAATTTCCTGAACCGAAACCAACCGAAGGTTCGGGTTCGGTTTTTCATCTTTTTCCAACCGAAATCAACCGAACGTTCGGGTTCGGTTTTCCATTTTTTTTCTGAATCAAAAGTTTTTTTTTCTTGTCCTATTTTTTTTATCTTTTCTATTTTTTATTTTTTTTATTTTTTTTTTTTTTTAATTTTATTTTCATTTTTTTATATAAATTTCAAACACTCCAAAAATATGTTTTTATTTTTTTTTATGTTCGTATACTTATGGGGATATATTTGCTGAATTACTTAAGTGTCCCTAGAAGCATGTTGCTGTATGTGTCCCAAGCCTCATAAGATTTTGAATAATTGCCTTCATGACTTGGTATACACAAACCTTGTCTTCCCAATAAGGCTAACTTATTTATTCTAATCGTGAGCTACCTCACACTCTTCTCACATGAGTTAAGAGTCTCCTGCTTGGTTCTTTCTTTCACAGCAGAGGTACTATGTCTTCTTTCACCATCCCCATTACACTTCTCCATAACATTCAGTTCATCACTGTAACCCTAGAGACTCTCAGACACTACCACTGAGGTTTATGGTTACGCAACATCTGTGTTTATGATCTTAGTTTCGTGCCACTACGAGCTGAGTGAAACCCAAAATTCAACACCAAAGAATTGACGGTGACAAATTTATTTGATCAAGTTTTTACCAATGAATTGACGAATGTACCTTCATGAAATCTCAGTTTCTTTTCTTTTTGCGTGGTTCCAATGAAATTGTTACACATCATAACATTTCTTCCCAAGGGATCCAATTTTAATTTTTTATCTGAGATTTTATACTTATCCAAGTCACTTAAAAATCAACTCCAACCTACTTGTTCAACAGACTACACTGGTCTCACAAGTACTTTGTTCACATTCGTTCTTATATCAAGAATTGAATTGACGAATCAAAGCGAAAACACCCTTATTTTTATCTTATTAAAAGAAGCCTTTCAACATTTATTAATAAATGTTTGATCGTAATTCAACGGGATTCCACACTAAAACTTTAAGGTCTCTCTTGATCTTGAAGGAAGAGATTTGTGCCCGGGATCATCAGTTTCGTGTCATAATTGACATCACAGATTATTCCAAAAAGAGTTGCTTTATTTCCTTATCTTTTACACTCTTTGCACGAAAATCCTAGATTTTCAAAAATTCCGTTACTAATTATTTTACAGGCTGGATAATTAATGGATGGTTCAAAATGAAGTTGTGGTTACCAATAATCCACGTGTGCGTTTTATTCAAAAGACAGCAGGATAAAAAGAGGAAGAGACAAAAGATGCTGACGCGACGGAAGTTCAAAGGATAGAAATTCAAACGACGGTAAAAAAGGCGGGCGCGTGAATTTGAAGAGGCCGCGCTTTTTCTGACACTATTGGACGCGTGTACAATACTGAAGCGTCATACATCAGGCATTAATGGCGTGTGTGGAAATGGAAACGGTTCATCTCTCAAAACCGGCGCTTATTGGGCGGCGTGATCCTAGGAATCTGACACTCTCTCTCCTACGTGATCATCGCACGTCCCAACTGTCACCAATCAGTCACTCAAATATCCTTCCATATTCCCATAAGAGATTTGAAACGATTTTTCTCTCTCCTATCACCTACTATAAAAACCCATCGACACCACCTTTTACCTCTTTACTGCCCCCATAATTTCCAAAGCAAAAATCTTCCAAACTCTCTCCCGGTCATCTTCTTCTCCACACCTGGAACAATGGTTGAATCCTCTTCCGTCCATGCTACTTCTCAGATTCTCCCCATCAGACCTCAACAATGCCTTGTCATTGATCTGAACCCACTAGCCTATGATCCTTACATGTCGCCGATTATTGAATGCCTCAAGTACTCCCAACTTGCTCCGGCATTGTCCAAGATTGAAACGGTGCCAATGGTGGCTCTTTCTCAGGTCTATGCGACGGCCTACTACGACAAGGGCGTCGACAGGATCTTTTTCGAAGTGGCGGAACACAAGACGTCGATTTCTCGTTCCCGCTTCTGCTCTATGCTTGGGTTTGCTGCTGACCCATCACGTGTTCACCCGGAGACAATTCCGGTTGGTATGCTCTACAGCATGTTCTACAACATGGGCTACACGGAAGTTCTCACCTCCGTTGCCAGATTCAAGAAGTCATGCCTACCGCCCCAATGGAATGGGTTATTCACAGTTCTCTTCAAGGGACTGTCAGAACGAAGCTCAGGATCAGACGGGGCCAGTCGTCTTTTCCTGTCAATCATGTATGGGGTCTACAACGGGCTCAATCTGGACTACGGGTTTGTCCTCTGGCAGCAGCTGATTCAGAGCCTTTCTTCCACTTCTCGACACTCTGAAGTGTCGCTGGCCCGGTTCTGGATCTTGATCACAAGATGGGCCATGGACAGGTTTGACGTCCAAACTGCTGACGGTGCACCGATGTCTTCGGTTGGTACGTTCCACACCACCAAGATCATCGTATCTGCTGCATCGAAATTCTCCTTCATTGGCTCTATCCCGGAGTCGATGTATGGTAGTGTGCCATCAGAGAGCAGTTTCATCAAGACAATCAAGGAGTTAGGGCCATCTGGTCCGAGGGAACTGACACCGGACATGCTGCGATCAATTCATGATGCTGACAAACCGGTGGCAAGGGGTAAGAAGGCAGACAAGGGGAAGAAACCATCAAAAGCCCCAAAACCCACTCCCAAGAAACGCAAACAACCGAAGGCTGCTTCCTCTCCAAAACCGAAAAGGAGGAAGACCCAACCGAAACGGACACTCGTCCTTTCGTCATCCTCCAGTGAATCCGAAGGTAGGAGTTCGGACTCTGAGGGGTCACAAGGAGACGAATCTCCACAAAGAGGCAACACACCCCCTCGGTCCCCAACCCCGGAGATGGAACTTCACCAATCTCCAGTTCCTTCCCCTCCACCCACAATTCCTATTTCCATTCCCACCATAACCCCTACCATCCCACCAACCTCATTCCCTATACCTCCACCCATATTCACCACCTCAACCGAAACACCACCTGTAACCGAAACCCCTCCAGTAAACGAACCTCCACAAACCGAAACCCATACACAACCACCACCCGAAACTAACCCCCCACCTACTCAACCTGAACCAACCAAACCTATAACACCCCCATCTTCACCACCACCTCAATCTCCAGAAGACGCCTCCGATGGCGGTGATCAATATCTTGGTGGTGACCACCTGAACTTTGATTCGGTCTACTATAGTCCGTTTCAAGTTCAAAGTGACGAGGAGGATGATGCTCCTGTAACCAAAAAGCATCTCCGCGAGCTGAACGAGAAGGTTGATCAACTTCTCGCCTCCTCTTCCAATCAGCAGTCATCCTTATCTGAAGCTGCCCTTCAGAGGATCGTTGATGCCTTCTCTAGGGCTCAACATGACTCCGTGGCCTCTGCTACTGCTGCAATAGACGCTTCCACCCGAGCTTGTGAGGCAGCGACCGAAAAAGTCGATAAACTATTCCATGACGCTACAATCCTGCTGCAGTCTATGCAGGAAAGCGCCAACGCCACCAAAACAACACTGGAACCACTTGTTAATCAATTGGCCCAGTTTGTGAAGACGGAGTTATCCTCGTTCGCTACCCTCAGACAAAACCTTAGCGACGACAACTCGGCACTCCGTGCCTCCATTGAAGCCCGCTTGGCAAAGCTACAAGACGATCTTGCGGCTGAAAATAAACTGATGGACGTCCTGGCGAGTAAGACTACTGCCCTCAAGGTCAAGAGCACCCAACTTTCCAACTCCGAACAACAATTGGAGGCTCTTCGATCCGAAAGGGAAATAATCAAGACGTGTGTTTCGGATGTCCACGCTGCTCTGTCAAACATCCTGGAAGCACACGACCCCATTCTGAACCACTCGGTGAGGCGTACCCTCGCTGAGAAACTCTCTCCGGCCATGGCTCTCTTGAGTAAAATTGAAGGCCTACCCAGTTTCGTGTCCATTCCGAAACAAGGGGGAGATGAGAAGAAAGGATCGAAACCACCTCCTACCTCAAAAGCAACTCACACAACCGAACCAACCCCAACTGGTCATGCCTCGGGTTCGGGTGTGAAGGACAAGGGCAAAAACATTGCAGAGGGAGGAGATGAAGATGAATATGAAGATGAAGACAAGGAGACTATTGCGGACATGTTAAAGAGGAAAAACAGTCGCAATACTGATGACGATGTCAGTCGTGTGGCACGTGAAGCTGAAGAAGCCGAACGTAAACAAAAAGAAGCCAACGATCTCCTTGAGAGCCGAAAGCTGCTCTTCCCTGCCTGGACCAGGGATCGACTGATAAAGGAGGCCATAGAGACTCCAAGCATACTATGGCTCGAGCCGGTGATATCGTTCGACTGCATCAACTCGGTCGATTCGCAATTTGATATGCCGCTGACTCGAAAGGCGTTCATCTTCCACGCCTTCTCCAACATTTTCGAAGTCCCGCATCCGAACGATGAGCTTGACAGAGAGCTCATTGACTTTTATCTGGAGGCCGCTCGCCCTCAATACCTTACATGGAGCGCTCAGAAGATTGTCAGTGTTCGGGTGATGAAGCCGTTTGCTATGGGGAGATTCACAAACGTCAAGTTCAAGCTTATCCGAGGATCTGCAAGAACTGCTCACATGATCTCTCTGGCGGATCTGCCCAATCTGAACCCTCATGATTGGATAGTCTTGTACAACATCTTGCTGACAAACGAAGCCGAATATGGTCCCATCATAGACCATGTCAAAAGGATGCTGGCATGCTATGTCATGGAGGTGGCCCTAATGGATCAGGAGGTTGCCGCAGTGTTTAAGAAGAAACCGAAAGTCAAGCCTGTGGGATCGGCCAGTGATCTAAACACGATGAAAATGGGCAAGATTGATTCGAGGCGAAACTCTGTGATGTTCACCAGAGCCGAAGGACAGAAATGTCTGTTCGCGTTAGCTGACAAGCACCTCTACACCACTCCCTGCTTGGAACACGTTCTATCTATCGTCAAGCGGTGTAAGGACAATTCGGCTGATGACATCAAATATTTTGAAGATATGATCAACTGGTACATCCGGTTTAGACAGACCATCCTTTCCATAACCAAGTGTCTGTTTAGTACCGTGAAGAAGAAGGTACCAGCTTCAGCTGCCGGCCCAAGTACGAAGTAATGGTCTCGCTCCAAATTGACGCAAAGGGGGAGATTGTTGGGCTGAAGTTCTGTTTTGTATTGCGTCTTTTGGGCTCGTTGATTAGCCTAGTATTCTCCGGTTTGGGCCTGTCCAACCGAGAGCCTTTTATGTATTGTATATAAGTTATCGCTTGCATGCATATTAGGTCAAGATTTAAGATTTAAGATTCAAGATTTCTGTTTGAATTTTTCAGAGTTAACGATTTTGTTCTCTTGTAATCTTCCAATCCTTTACAGTTGATGTTCTTAATCGAGCTCTTCTAAGGATTCTGTTTAATCATTCAACCTGTTTGATTCAAGCTGTTTGTTCTTTTTATTGCGTTCTACCTTGTTATTTATATTGTGTTCTTGCAGTTTCATATTCATATACCTGTTCACGATCTAATCGATCTTTATAGATTAAAAGTTATTGTTTTATTAATCTCATCAGAATCAAAATATGTCGAATGATTCAATTGATTCAATCCTCAGCAGAGCTCGATAAAGAACTTCCGCTGTAGAGGATATTAGGGTTACAAAAGATAAAGATCAAAATCTTCAAAAACCTTAAGTACTAAGATGCATGCAAGCACCTATAAATACAAAACCCTAGAAAATAACTCACGGATGGACAGGCCCAATCCGAAGACTAAATGGACTAAATATCGAGCCCAAGACGCAACACCTTTCAGACCTAACACTAGGTTTCTCCAAACCCTAAAATCATCCACCCGCACATCCATAAAGATTCATAGCCCAAAATACAACTATCACACATTTGACAGTTTATGCCCCTTTATTCAATTAACCTCTTTAAGTCACCAAATTAATTCCTAATTAATTTATGACTTATATTAATCAAATAAAAATATTATTATTCCTTATATTATTCTCATAATATATTAATAATATTACTTCTCTCATTATATATCATCTTGTCAAGTTGCTATGGTGAAGGCAGCCCAAAAGGACCATGCTCAACCGGGTCAAAAACTTGCAAAATATAGTTACAGCCTTAGACACTATTCCAAGGACCGAGGGATCATGGTAGATCTCGACATATCTATCACTTTATTAGACATCGAGTAGAAGAAGGACACCTCGTGGTTAAGAGGATATCATCAGAAGATAACTCAGCAGATCCGCTTACGAAGGGACTGAGTAAGGTTAAGCACTTGCAGCATGCTAGGAGCATTGTGCTGAAGGATGATATTAGTTTAGATTAAATAGTTTTAGAAACAAGTAATAGATAAATGTAACTGACGTTTGATGATTAAATAAAGGAGTATTATTTATGAGTAAAGTTACTATCTTATGTTAATTGTTTAACTATTGTTTCACTTTGCATGTTTTGACTTCCAGAATAATTGAGTTTATTAAGAATAATCGAATTATTCAAACAGTCCACAATCGTTCATATGTTGGAAGTAGGTATGAATGAAGATTGTCATGAATTGGTGTGTAGATTGTCTAAATGGTATTAGACATAGCAAAAGTTTGCTACAACGTTCATGAGTGCTTATGAACAAGTTTTGAGCATTGGAATAAACCCGCGCTTGTTGGAATCACTTTATGGAATGTGACAAACGTGATCGCAAGACGATAATATCATATGGTCTTAAAACTAAGATATATGGTTTATTGTTTACTAATTGGTTGTACATTGATAATGCGAAGCCGCATCAGTAAATTGATGTCATAAAACACATTGTTGTGTGTGATTGATTAGTAAATAATGAATGCATATAAGTCGAAGTTTATCTGTTACTTTTATCCTAAGAGGGTAAAAGCGATATCATGGCCGCTCGATGATTTGATTTGACTTATGTGCCGAGCCCGATCAGGACTGAATTGATGTATTCAATTAAGTTCTATGTCAAATGAATTTGAGATCGAGAAACCAACTACTAGACAATTAGTTCCATAAAATTGTCCGCACAATATCTAAACAGAGGACTATACGATCCCTTATCTAAAGGACAAGTTACTGATGAGATCAGAGTTCAACAGCTTCTTTGTGAGCTACGGTTGCTAATCGAGTTGTACGTTACATTTGAGGTTACTAGACTTATCCAAGTGGGAGACTGTTGGACTAGTGTCTAAGCCCGTAACCATATTTGGTAAGTACTTGACCTGGTTGTGCATGGTCCTTTTGGGTTGCCTTCACCAAAGCAACTTGCCTAGAGAAATAAATAGAGAGAGAGGTTCTTATGATTTATTAATATGTTATAAGAATAATATATTAAAGGAGAAATCATATTTGTTTAATTAATATTGGTCAATAATTAATTAGTAATTAATTTTGTGATCAAGTGTATATAATTAGACTAGAGGGGCTGAATTGTAATTATGTGATAGTTGCAAAATTAGGGCAATGGTTATCCTTGTTATGGGTTGGACGAATTCAAGAGATAAGGCATCCTTGAAATCATCCAAGGGATAAAGGATAAGGGTTTTTCAAGGCTTATCTTATGATTGCTTGGCGGGCAAGCAACTGGATAAGGATAAGGACTGAAACCCTAATCTCAACCCTATATAAAGATCCCTAGGCCTCATGAATTCGTACACTTGCTTCTAAGAGATCCCAAGGCCAATTTCTACCTATCCCCTTCTCTCTCTATAGCCTCTCCAATTGCTTGTGGTGTTTGTGAGCCATTAGAGGCACTACACTTGTGGTGCTTGCTTTCAAGACTTAGGGTTTGAAGATTTAAGTTGTTATTGCAATATAACAACAAGAGGTATATGATCTAACCTTATATATGAATTTCGAAAATAGCAAGCTACATTAGGGTTTTTTTTTCATGTGTTCATAATGTTGTGTATCTAATAGTGAAAACATAGATCCAAATTAGGGTTGCATGCACACATATGATTGTTTGTATAAAACCCATCAGTGTAAAATATAGTGTCAATCATTAGTGACACCCTGGTATTAAGATATTCTGGTTGAGTAATTTACTAGTGTGACATTCAATCCTCATGACATTTCATTTATGCATCAGTTTGTTGTCGTTATGTTTTGCATTAAGTTTAATCAGGATTATACTTAAAAGGGAGAGGTTTGTTGATGATTTTTTATCATCAATATTAATTAAGTGTAATATGATTAAATTTGTTGACAATAAGTGATATTGATATATGTTGAACAAGTTAGGATGATGCATCGTACGCACTTGGTTAAGTTTTCAAGATTTAAAGTACACTTTTATTTAGGAGTGAAGCCCTGAATAAATGAGGGTTCGAGGCCAGCGCCCCTGGGAGTGGGCCCCAGGGGTAGCTGCTCCAGGCGGGGTCCAGGGGGCAGAGCCCCTAGATGGGTTCAAGTTGTCATGTGATCCTTATCCTAAAATATGTTTTTTATGACAGTTTCGATGGTTTAATGATAGTTTTAGGTTATGTTGTTATACTAAAAATGCATCAGAAATTCATTTTTTTTAGAAAACTTGACTCGGCTTAACCCTGATAATAAAATTTGTTTTTTATGACAATTTAGGTGGTTTAGTGACAGTCTGAAACTATATATTCATTTTGGGTCATGTAACAGCCCGGAATTTCAGGTATGGTTAAAATTATGTTTTTGGGGTGTTTTAAGAGGGGACTCGGCGAGTTGGAGCCTAGACTCGCCGAGTAGGATCGCAGACCTGGTCGCAGGTTCGCGACTGGACTCGACGAGTCCAGATATGGACTCGGCGAGTCTGCGCTGTTTAGCGAAAACCCTAACCGTTCAGGTTTGGGACGTATAAAAGGGACTTATTGGCCGTCATTGTTCATTTTAGCCTTCTGAGAGGAACCCTAAATCGATTGTGTGCATCTGGAGCAAGGTTAAAGGCCATTGGTGATTTTGAAGGAGTTGTTGTGCAAGGAAGAGAAGGGCTTGGCTAAAGGAACAGCAAGGGAGTCACGTTCTGAGGATTGGGGACCCAGAGAGTACATCATCCAGGTAAGAATTCGAGTATACTCTGCTATGTTGATGTGTTTATGGATTAGGGTTTATGGAACCCTTTTGTGACTAGATTGAATGTTACCCTAGTCCCCCAAACGATTGTAACCCTGTATTGGGACCTTTGGAGGTCCAGAATGTCCCATGCCTGTGCATTTCGGGAATTGATGAAGGTTTTCGATTGGAATCCTTATGCCTTAGGTCAATATGTAAATTATAAGTCTTGGGGTGTATCATGAGCACCGAAATGAGGACCTTACGTGATGGATCAGTCTAGGAAGGCCAGACCTATGAATGGTCGGAGCAGTTCTGACCTTAGAAAGCAGTTTGAGCGGTTGCATGGCATGGACTCGCCGAGTCCGATGAACAGACTCGGCGAGTAGCTTGAAGATTAACTGGAACTCGTCGAGTTGTTCTTCAGACTCGGCGAGTTGAGTCGGGGTGGCCCCGCGATTCTTCCAGGAGTAACTCGTCGGGTCAAGGAGGATACTCGACGAGTAGAAGGGGAATCTTAGAGAATTGGAGGACGTCTAGACTCGCCGAGTCGCCATGGCACTCGCCGAGTCCGGTCAAGTTGACCGTTGACCGTTGACCGTTGACCAGAGTTGACCTTCGTGTGATTTCTTAGGGGCAGTTAAACTTAGAAGATAAAAGTGTTAATAAGAGATATATGATGTTATAGGGAGGTTGTAGCTCGGCGGATCGAGTACGAGTGACTTCGGGATTTGTTAGCTTTCAACATTTACGAGGTGAGTCTTCTCACTATACTGTACCCGGAAGGGTTTGACTGAGTGACCGGAAGGTCAGATATGATATGTGATATGTATGCTATATGTGGTAAGTTATTTGTTATATGTGCTATGTATGTCATGGGCCGGAAGGCGATTATATTATGGGCCGGAAGGCAATATGTTATGGGCCGGAAGGCAATATGTTGTGTGATGGACCGGAAGGTCGGCGTGGGTAGGGCCGGAAGGTTTACCCAGCAGGGACGGAAGTCCCCTGAGACACATGGACCGGAAGGTCAGGGCCTGGAAAGGCGTATGTGCGTAAGTTGTATATTGGGGAACTCACTAAGCATTTATGCTTACGGTTGTTATGTATGTGTTTCAGGTACTAGCGAGGACCGTGGGAAGGCGCCGGCGTGATCTGTACACATTGAAGGATGTTTTTATGATCTTGGGATTTAGACAATTTGTATTTGACATGACACTTAAATTATTTACGCCTTGTTTTGAATGAAAGTACTTTATTTTTAAAATGAAAAAATTTGTTTGAAAATTTGCGTTGTTACAATTGGTATCAGAGCCTTGGTTTGAGGGATTCGGGTGCACCTTCGGGCGTAACTGAACTCAAACCAAGGATTTGAGGAAAACTTTTAAAACTAAAGGCATAAAATTTTATAAATGATTCTGTGGTAAACAAGAAAGAAGCAGTGTGTACGATCAGTCAGCGCCCGAACGGTAAAGATACCCAAAATACCTTACAATGTTACGTTATGAGATGAGTTATGATATGAATTGTTATGCATGCTAGAAGACTAGGTATTCATGATAGGACTAGAGTGGCCTGATTTGTGATGCCTTAGTCTAGGGAAGTTTGCCGATATGAGATGCTTTGCTAGTGTACAAGTATATAGTGCATAACAGAAGTAGAGTACTCACTATCCGGGGTTTGGGGAGGAAGACTTGGGATGAATGATGATGCGGTGTGGTCGGTAGTATTGGGCCCGTACTACCGAAGACACCGGGTCAGTGGGAGACCCAAGTAAGAATCCCTGAATATCGGAGACTGAGTAGGGTTGCGTTATCGAGTGCGATTATACTCGATGGAGTCTCTGATAGTTCTATGTTGTATTTCAGAGACATCATGGTTAGACCACGCCACGGAGCGAGTTCGAGCGGTGTGAGTGACGAGGAGATTCGTCAGATGATTCACGAGGAGGTAGCTGCGGCGATCCGGGCTGAGATCCCGGAGATGTTTGGGTCTATTAAGACCACCCTGATGGAGACGTTTGAGGAGCGGTACGCCGCATTGACTGAAGCTGCAGCCGCTGCAGCTACCGCAGCTGTGGCCGCTGCCAGGCCACAGGGGGGTGACTCGTTGCTGTTCCGGGAGTTCAGCAACACGAAGCCACCTGAGTTCGATGGGACGCAGGATCCGATTGCTGCGATGAGGTGGATCGCGGATATAGAGGGGTGCTTCTACACTTGTTCATGCCCGGAGCACCTGAGGGTACGGTTCGCTTTGAACCAGCTCCGTCTGGGAGCGAAGGATTGGTGGAAGTTCGTGACGGCGAACTTCACTTTGGCAGAGATTACAGCAGTGACATGGGAGGGGTTTACTGCTATGTTTAGGGACGAGTACGTTCCCCGGGTAGAGAGGGAACGATTGGTTCAGGAGTTCTTAACCCTCAAGCAGGGTACTGATTCTGTTGCGGTGATCATGCGGAAGTTTCATGAGAGGGCGATGTTCTGCCCCGAGCTGGTGTCCACTGATCAGGCTCGGATGAGCCGGTACTTGGGTGTGTTGAGGAGGGATATCCGGGAGTTTGTGTCAAACTCCACCTACCATACTTTTGCTGAGCTTCAGGCGAATGCCAGGAAGCGCGAGATCGAGTTGGAGACCCAGGCCAGGGAGGAGGCCGAGTCTCAGCGGGTGGACCGGCGACCGGCTTAGTCCCAGCTGGCAGCCAAGCGGATAAAGTCCGCTGATTCGAGGACAGGAGGTTCGAAGGGCCGCACTTGCGGAAAGTGCGGCAAGGGTCATGATGGGGCATGTCGATCTGGTGCTTGCTACAAGTGTGGCAAGGAGGGGCACATTGCTAAGGAGTGCCCCAAGGGGTTTACGGTTTGCTTTCATTGCAACCAGACAGGCCATCGGAAGGCCGAGTGCCCTCAGCTTCTTCAGGGATCTGCACCTGCTGCCCGAGCTACTGCGACTCGACCGGTGAAGGCCGAGGCCCCGAGGGCTCGGGGAAGAGTCTTTCAGCTGACTGCGGAGGAGGTCCGCGCTGCGCCCGATGTTGTGGTAGGTATGCTGTAATTCATGTAATTATTTTAATGTCGGGATGTTATGCTTATGTTATTATACGCGTAGGTACTTTCCTTGTGAACTCTGTGCCTGCCTTAGTGTTATTTGACTCGGGTGCGAGTAGGTCCTTTGTATCTTTAGCCTTTAGTCACCATATCAGCGTTAGTCGTGAGTCGTTGAGCCGACCTTTGAGAGTTTCTATAGCTGACGAGAGAGTGATTTGTGCCACGGAGGTTCTTCGAGGATGCGTGCTAGAGATTTTCGGGATTGAGTTCCCGATTGACCTGATTCCTATTGCGATGGGGGACGTCTGTGTCATCGTGGGCATGGACTGGTTGAGCCGATTCGGCGCTGTTATCGACTGTGAGCGTCAGCTGGTGACTATACGAGACCCTAGTGGGGGAGTTCTTTCGGTGTACGGCGAGGGTACTCGTTCGGGATCAGCTTTTTGTTCGGTCGCTAGGGCGAGGCAGTGTCTACAGCAGGGCTGTAAGGGTTTTGTGGCGTATGTGATGGATACGCGGGAGGCTTCCGAGAGACCGAGATCAGTTGAGGAGGTCCCAGTGGTGCGTGAGTTTCCTGATGTTTTCCCCGAGGAGCTGCCGGGAGTACCTCCTGTGAGGCAAGTAGAGTTTAGTATCGATCTGGTTCCGGGGGCCGCGCCTATCGCTAAGGTGCCTTATCGTCTTGCACCTCCAAAGATGCAAGAGTTGTCCTCGCAGCTTCAGGAGTTGCTGGGGAAGGGATTCATTCGGCCGAGCAGCTCGCCGTGGGGAGCACCTATTCTGTTCGTCAAGAAGAAGGATGGTTCACACCGGATGTGTATTGACTACCGGGAGTTGAACAAGTTGACGGTCAAGAACCGTTACCCTTTACCGAGGATCGATGATTTATTCGATCAGTTGCAGGGGGCATCTTGGTTTTCCAAGATCGATCTGAGGTCGGGGTACCATCAGGTAAGAGTGCGGGATGAGGACGTCCAGAAGACAGCGTTTAGGACGCGATATGGGCATTATGAGTTTGTGGTGATGCCTTTCGGGCTCACCAATGCCCCGGCTGTGTTCATGGATCTCATGAACAGGGTTTGCAGGCCGATGTTGGATCGGTCAGTGATTGTATTTATCGACGACATTCTAGTGTATTCGAGATCTAGAGAGCAGCATGAGGAGCATTTGAGGGAGGTCCTTGAGGTATTGAGGTCGGAGAAGCTTTATGCAAAGTTCTCCAAATGTGACTTCTGGTTGCGGGAGGTCCAATTTCTAGGACATGTTGTTAATCAGGAGGGGATATTGGTCGATCCGGCCAAGGTTGAGGCGGTGATGAGTTGGGAGGTGCCGAAGTCACCCTCTGAGATCAGGAGCTTCCTTGGGTTGGCAGGGTATTATCGGAGATTCATTAAGGATTTCTCCAAGATCGCAGTGCCGCTCACCAGATTGACCCGGAAGGGTGTTGCATTCTCATGGGGGCCCGAGCAGCAGACCTCCTTTGAGACACTTCGCCAGAGGTTGTGCGAAGCCCCGGTATTAGCTCTCCCGGAAGGGATGGAAGATTTTGTAGTATATTGTGACGCATCGATTTCGGGTCTGGGTGCAGTGTTGATGCAGAGGGGTCATGTGATAGCTTATGCGTCGAGGCAGCTGAAGCCTCATGAGGCGAAATATCCCACGCATGATTTAGAGTTGGGGGCAGTAGTGTTCGCTCTCAAGATTTGGCGTCACTACCTGTATAGGGTTCGATGTACGATATACACGGACCATAAGAGCTTGAAGTACTTGATGGATCAGCCCAACCTAAATATGCGTCAGAGGAGGTGGTTGGATGTGGTCAAGGATTATGATTGTGAGATCCTATACCACCCAGGCAAGGCTAATGTGGTAGCCGATGCATTGAGCCGCAGGACGGAGAGCACTCCATTGCGAGATGTATGTTTGAGATTGACTGTGATGACTCCAGTATTGGATGCTATTCGTGGGGCACAGGCCGAGGCTGTACGACCAGAGATGCAGAAGAAAGAGCGGGTCGTTGGGCTAATTTCAGAGTTCGTTAAGGACGGACGAGGGCTTCTGACGTTTCAGGGTCGGATTTGGGTACCGTTCGTGGGTGGTACGCGTATTACTTTGATGGAAGAGGCTCATTGATCGAAATTCTCGATCCATCCCGGGGCTACGAAGATGTATTTAGATTTGAGGAAAGAGTATTGGTGGCCCTGTATGAAGAGGGACGTCGCATGGTTCGTTGAAAGGTGTTTGACCTGCCGTAGGGTTAAGGCCGAGCACCAGAGACCGCATGGTAAGTTGCAACCATTGGAGGTTCCCGAGTGGAAGTGGGAACAGATCACTATGGATTTCATCACCAAATTACCGAGGACTGCCAGAGGAGTCGATGCCATTTGGGTGATTGTGGATAGGTTGACGAAGAGTGCACACTTCCTTGCCATCAGTGAGAGTTCTTCAGCGGAGAAGTTGGCGGAGATATATGTGAGAGAAGTGGTATCTCAGCATGGGGTGCCGATCTCGATTGTTTCAGACCGTGATGTGCGCTTCACTTCCAGGTTCTGGAAGAAATTCCATGAGGAGCTGGGTACTAAATTGCATTTTAGTACCGCATACCATCCCCAGACAGACGGTCAGAGCGAGCGGACGATTCAGACGCTGGAAGACATGCTTCGAGCGTGTGTGTTAGACTTCGGGGGTAGCTGGGATGCGTATTTACCCTTGGCAGAGTTTTCCTACAACAACAGCCATCATTCAAGCATTGGTATGCCACCTTTTGAGCTGTTGTATGGTAGGAGGTGTCGGACCCCCATTTGCTGGGGAGAAGTGGGACAGAGAGTGATGGGCAGCACGGAGATCGTGCTCCAGACGACAGAGCAGATTCAGCAAGTTAGACAGAGGTTATTGACCGCCCAGAGCCGACAGAAGAGTTATGCAGACAGGCGCCGATCCGAGCTTGAGTTTCAAGTCGGCGACTTCGTTCTCCTGAAGGTCTCTCCTTGGAAAGGAGTGATTCGATTCAGGAAGAGGGGCAAGTTGGGGCCCCGGTATATTGGGCCATTTCGTGTGATTGCAAGGATAGGCCAGGTAGCCTATCGTTTGGAGTTGCCAGCGGAGTTGGGGCAAATCCACGACACTTTTCATGTGTCGCAATTGAGGAAGTGCATAGCCGATGAGTCGGTAGTGGTTCCATTAGAGGATATTCATGTGGATGCGAGCCTGAATTATGCTGAGAGACCAGTGGCCATCAGAGATCGGAAGATCAAGGTTCTGAGGAACAAGGAGGTACCTCTGGTGTTGGTTCAGTGGCAACACCGGAAAGGATCGGAAATGACTTGGGAGCCGGAACGTGAGATGCGGGAGCAGCATCCGGAACTATTTTCAGAGTAAGACTTCGAGGGCGAAGTCTAATCCTAGTGAGGGAGAATTGTAACAGCCCGGAATCTCAGGTATGGTTAAAATTATGTTTTTGGGGTGTTTTAAGAGGGGACTCGGCGAGTTGGAGCCTAGACTCGCCGAGTAGGATCGCAGACCTGGTCGCGGGTTCGCGACTGGACTCGACGAGTCCAGATATGGACTCGGCGAGTCTGTGTTGTTTAGCGAAAACCCTAACCGTTCAGGTTTGGGACGTATAAAAGGGACTTATTGGCCGTCATTGTTCATTTTAGCCTTCTGAGAGGAACCCTAAATTGATTGTGTGCATCTGGAGCAAGGTTAAAGGCCATTGGTGATTTTGAAGGAGTTGTTGTGCAAGGAAGAGAAGGGCTTGGCTAAAGGAACAGCAAGGGAGTCACGTTCTGAGGATTGGGGACACAGAGAGTACATCATCCAGGTAAGAATTCGAGTATACTCTGCTATGTTGATGTGTTTATGGAATTAGGGTTTATGGAACCCTTTTGTGACTAGATTGAATGTTACCCTAGTCCCCCAAACGATTGTAACCCTGTATTGGGACCTTTGGAGGTCCAGAATGTCCCATGCCTGTGCATTTCGGGAATTGATGAAGGTTTTCGATTGGAATCCTTATGCCTTAGGTCAATATGTAAATTATAAGTCTTGAGGTGTATCATGAGCACCGAAATGAGGACCTTACGTGATGGATCAGTCTAGGAAGGCCAGACCTATGAATGGGCGGAGCAGTTCTGACCTTAGAAAGCAGTTTGAGCGGTTGCATGGCATGGACTCGCCGAGTCCGATGAACAGACTCGGCGAGTAGCTTGAAGATTAACTGGAACTCGTCGAGTTGTTCTTCAGACTCGGCGAGTTGAGTCGGGGTGGCCCCGCGATTCTTCCAGGAGTAACTCGTCGGGTCAAGGAGGATACTCGACGAGTAGAAGGGGAATCTTAGAGAATTGGAGGACGTCTAGACTCGCCGAGTCGCCATGGCACTCGCCGAGTCCGGTCAAGTTGACCGTTGACCGTTGACCGTTGACCAGAGTTGACCTTCGTGTGATTTCTTAGGGGCAGTTAAACTTAGAAGATAAAAGTGTTAATAAGAGATATATGATGTTATAGGGAGGTTGTAGCTCGGCGGATCGAGTACGAGTGACTTCGGGATTTGTTAGCTTTCAACATTCACGAGGTGAGTCTTCTCACTATACTGTACCCGGAAGGGTTTGACTGAGTGACCGGAAGGTCAGATATGATATGTGATATGTATGCTATATGTGGTAAGTTATTTGTTATATGTGCTATGTATGTCATGGGCCGGAAGGCGATTATATTATGGGTCGGAAGGCAATATGTTATGGGCCGGAAGGCGATTATATTATGGGTCGGAAGGCAATATGTTATGGGCCGGAAGGCAATATGTTGTGTGATGGACCGGAAGGTCGGCGTGGGTAGGGCCGGAAGGTTTACCCAGCAGGGACGGAAGTCCCCTGAGACACATGAACCGGAAGGTCAGGGCCTGGAAAGGCGTATGTGCGTAAGTTGTATATTGGGGAACTCACTAAGCATTTTTGCTTACAGTTGTTATGTATGTGTTTCAGGTACTAGCGAAGACCGTGGGAAGGCGCCGGCGTGATCTGTACACACTGAAGGATGTTTTTATGATCTTGGGATTTAGACAATTTGTATTTGACATGACACTTAAATTATTTACGCCTTGTTTTGAATGAAAGTACTTTATTTTTAAAATGAAAAAATTTGTTTGAAAATTTGCGTTGTTACAGGTCATTTTCTGGTACTTAATGAAGAACATTTCACCAACATTCTATCATTATGAAAACTCATAATTTTATCCAATTGAGTGTTCAATTTGTATCATCGAAATAATTCATTTTGATTGTCTTTTTCTCAACTTTCAGCGAATCCAAATAATTCTTTTCATCTTTAATTTCTAACACAATGTGCACCGCCAGATTTCAAGTGAAAAGAATATTATAAGACGAGACTTGATTTTTCATCATAATAATCTCAAACAGTAATGCTTCTAAGAGTATTAAAAATTTAAAAAAGAGTTATATTTTATAAAAGAAAGAAAACCATCATCTTTTGTTGAATATTGTTGAATATAAAGTTGTATTTTTTTATTTAAAAACAAAGATGGTATTGTTTTCAAATACCTTTCGGTAACACAAGATATATATATATATATATATATATATATATATATATATATATATATATATATATATATATATATATATATATATATATATATATATATTTTGAAAAGTTCAATAGAGAACCATAACTATGAGTTTTTCAAGGAACCAAATTTTTTTTTTAATTTCTAGAGTTTATTCTTTATTGAAAAAAAATCTAAAAATATCTAAATTCATATATTAACATTGTGAATATGAAAAATATATTTTGGATTCACCGTGTGAATCCGGATTCACGTTGTAAATTTTCAAAGATTCACATTGTGAATTTGACGTAAAAAAAATGAATTCTATATCATTGGAAAAAGGATAAAAAGTTATGAATTTCTGTATTTTTAGTTTTTTTTTTTTTTTTTTGATAAAAAATAAGTTATAAAAGTTGAAAAAAAAATTAGTTCCTTGGTTACTTGGTTAATTATGGGTCTCTATTGTACCTTACCATATATATATATATATATATATATATATATATATATATATATATATATATATATATATATATATATATATATATATATATATATATATATATATATATATATATATAGGTTTAGGTTCTATGGAAAACAAAAAAACCCTAAAAATCATTAAAATACATAAAAAAAATACCTAGAGATCACAAAACTTTTTTTATGAAAAAATTGCAGCTTTTTATAAAAATTCGCTGAAAAAAAAATAACAAAATAATTTTTTTTTTTTTTTTTATAAAAAAAAGTTTTTTTTTTTCAAATTTTTTTCAGCGATTTTCTTTAAAAATCTGCGATTTTTTCTTAAAAAATGTCAAAAAAAAGTTTTGTGATCTCTAGGTATTTTTTTTATGCATTTTTATGATTTTTAGGGTTTTTTTGTTTTCCAAATAACCTTTCCATATATATATATATATATATATATATATATATATATATATATATATATATATATATATATATATATATATATATATATATATATATATATATATATATATATATATATATATATATGTCTTATCAAAATGTCATCGATTTGTTGGAGTAAGTGCTTTTTAAGAAACAAACAAATAAAGGGTTAATTCTACAAATCTTTTCTTTGAAAGTTTTCAAGAAAAAATCAAAGCAGATGCTTATGATACACATCTCGTGGAAGGCATGGATAGTGAAAAAGATCAGATATTTTAGTCATTAGGTTTTCAAACATTTATTATTTTACTGTTCATGTATCTTTCTTAAGTTTTGAATATGAAAATAATATTTTATTATTATTTTTATTTTTTTAGCTAGCCAATTAAGGTCTTTTGAAACGATATTTTATTATAATTTTTGAGCCAGCAATGAAGGTCTTTTGGACTGCATGGATTATTAAAAAATAATTAAGTAAATAAAATAACATCTTGTGTAATTATATATATAACTCGAGAAATTGAACTATATACACTATATGAATTTTCAGGTTTACAACGCTACAGAAATACATACTCATGCCCCTCGCTTATAATTTTTTCAAGAACCCACCGTCATAACTCTCTTAGTGTGAAAAATCTGAAGGTTCTTTAAAAGCATTCAAGATCAAATATTCACCATACTTTCATCTATCAAATCGAATTCATATCTTGGTTTGATGTGTTTCGATTCATGATCAATTATTACAAGGTTTTAATACTACCTTTATTGTCTTTTCAATCCTTTTCTATAAAAATTTCTATTTTTTATTTTACATATTGTTTTGTTGGAAGAAATTTTATTCATTAAATACGTTGTATTTTATTGACACAATTCAAATTATTTTGTTTATTGTTATAAGTTATTTGGGGAATTCTTCAAGAGTTTATTAAATTTGTTTAAAATTGTCATTAGCACCTCCCACAATGTGATCTTATCAATTTTATAATAAAAACTATAAAGGTGAAAACATCTTTATAAAATTTATCAAGTTCAAGATTTAGATATTTTATGGAAAATTCTTCTTTTTCTTTCATGAAATGTATTGTGTTCTAACTATATATTGTGTGCGTATATGATTGATTCCGGACCAACAATTTTAATTATTTTAAGAAAGTAATTAACGCATATTACATGTTAAAGATATAATGAGTATTAATTAAATATTCGCCATTTAATACGTATTAATTAGTTTCTTAAAATAATTAAAATGATTGATAATAGAGACATTTGAACCTAACTCTCTCTCTCTCTCTCTCAGTGTATATATATATATATATATATATATATATATATATATATATATATATATATATATATATATATATATATATATATAAGGTGAGGTTCAATAGAGATCAATAATTAACCAATGAACCATTTTTTTTTAATTTTATAACTTATGTTGTATAAAAAAACTAAAAATACAAAAATTCATTACTTTTTATCCTGTTTCCAATGATATCTAATTCGATTCTATTTTTTTCGTCAATTTCACAATATGAATCTTTGAAAATTCACAATGTAAAACTAAATTCACATGAATCCGAAAAATGTATTTAACTTTCACAATGTTAAGTTATGAGTTTAGATATTTTTAGTTTTTTTTTCCATAAAGACTAATCTCTAGAACTTGAAAAAAAATATTTCGTTCCTTGAAAAACCAATAATTATAGTTTTCTATTGCACTTTTTCCAATATATATATATATATATATATATATATATATATATATATATATATATATATATATATATATATATATATATATATATATATATATATATATATATATATATATATATATAGAGAGAGAGAGAGAGAGAGAGAGAGAGGTTCATCTGAGACCATGCTAACTTTGTATGACATGGAAACATGATCTTATCCACTCATCTTGAAGATCAAAAAAATAAAAATATATATAAAAAGGACAAACAATAGAAAAATCCAAAAAAAAAAAATTTAGATATAATTTTATGTTATTTAATCTATCCAATAAATAAATAAATAATCACTGTTTTTTTCGAAATGTGAGTGAAATATTGTGATAGAATATATCATTGTAAATAACCAAATTGAATTTTTAGATGTTAGAATATTCTAATATTTTACTAAAATTGATAGATATATTAAAACATTCTAATATTCTACTTCAATTTTTAAATTTGTTAAAATATTATAATCTTCTATTAGAATTTTTTTAATATTTATAGTTTAATATTCCAATAGAATATTCTAACATTTTATAAATTTGATTTGAATATCTACAATATAATATTGTATTAGAATATTTTACGTATATTTAAAAGAAACGGTAACTTTGTTTATGTTTTTTATTTTTTTTTTATTTTTTTGATAAAAAAATGACGAAAATAATATTTAAAAAAATTTTCAAAAATATTCATTTATATTGCATTTTTAAAATATTTTTTTATCTCCAAAATGAATGGCTAGGATTGTGTACCCATGTCTCACAAAATATGATGGTCTCACATAAATCTGACAATATATATATATATATATATATATATATATATATATATATATATATATATATATATATATATATATATATATTCAAATGAGAACATTTATTATTTTGAAAACAAATGAGAACAAATTTGGACCAAGTAATTAAGTATCAGAAATTCAAAGATTTATTAAAAAATTATTGTATATTCGATAAAAAAAACAGATTACATCTCTCTCTCTCTCTCTCTCTCTCTCTCTCTCTCTCTCTTTTTCTTATCATGGAGCTAGATCTGGACCACCATGATATCAACGAATAATGGAGGCCTATTCTTTCTTTCTTCCTTCACATATGCGATGGCGATTGGAAAATGGTGGTGACTGGTTGAAGAGGACGATGATGATCAAGTATGCAACTGAAGAAGATAACGGTGGCCTGGTGATGATAAGCATTCGTTGACTTTCGACCGCCTTGACAAGCTAAACAAAATCAATGTCGACCTGAATCTGTCGGTGGTTCCTCCGAAATAAGTCGTGCAAAAGAGGATCGAAATTGTGAAGGTGTACATGGCTTAGAGGTGGGTTGATGTGTTGGTGGAGGAAGTGGAAATAATCTATGGGAAAGTTTTGTTTGAGTTCCTTTTCTTTTTGATCTCTTGTTTCTTCTTACATATTAAACTTGCTTTTGTTGATAGTAAAATTAGAAGGTTTTTTTATCTCAAAATATGAAAGTTTGAAAGACATATAGTAAGTGGTTGATAAAAATTCAGGTTAAACTCGGAATGAAAAATCGACTTACATAAATTAAAGAATAAACATGTGTATTCGTACAGCCCATCCTTCTTTTTATTACAATAAAAATATTAAAATAATATTTGATGTAACCATTCATGAGTAACTTTTGTTAGTAGACTTTTCTTGGTCTCTGGTCCCAATACATAATTATGGATCTCCTAAATACATAACTATTAGTGTAAGGCTAACTATTGATTAGCAAAGTAGAAAGCATCTTTTGAAACTCCTATAACTCATATGTGATTAATTACATATAATCACGTGTGATTAAAACACAAGACCAATTATTGAATTGAAATTGCGATAATAAATATTGTCCATATAAATCATATTTGATTAAATACATATAATCACATATGATTATATGTATCCAATCAAATATGATTTATGTAGATAAGATTCATTATCATGTTCTCGATTCAATTATTGTTTTTTTTTTTTTTTAAATTTAAATCATATGTGATTAAATATATCTAATCACATGTGATTATATGTATCTAATCACATATGATTTATATGGACATAAAAAATATTGTCCATATAAATTATATGTGATTAGATACATATAATCACATGTGATTATATACACATAATGACGGGTGGTTGTGATGGGTGGTGGTGATGTGTGGTGATGTTTGTTTGTGGTGGTAGTGAAGGGTAGTGTGGGTGACATGTAGGGTCGTGATTATAGTGCGTGGTGAATGGTGGTGACGGGTGTTGGTGATGGGTGGTAGAGATGAGTGGTAGTGATAGGTGGTGGTAGTTGGTGGTGGGGGTGAGGGTGACAGGTGGTGGTGGTGGTGTATGGTGGT
Organism: Lactuca sativa; assembly: GCF_002870075.4. Taxonomy (NCBI): domain Eukaryota; kingdom Viridiplantae; phylum Streptophyta; class Magnoliopsida; order Asterales; family Asteraceae; genus Lactuca; species Lactuca sativa. Next base: position 90,984,988 of record NC_056627.2, read on the forward strand.
TTTGGAGGTGATGAGTGGGGTGGTGGTGATGGGTGGTGGTGGTCTTGGTCAGTGGTGGGTAGGGGTGGTTGTGGCAGGTAGTGATGATAAGTGGTAGAGGCGGGTTATGGTGATGGGTGGTGGTGGTGGATGGTGGAGGTGGGTGGTTAGGGGTGATAGTGGTGGGTGGTGGCGATGGGTGGTGAAGGTGGCTGGTGGTGGTGATGGGTGGTGGGTAATGGATGGTGGTTTTGGGTTTTCTATGCATCAAATACACTCTAAACTAGGTCGCGGAAAAATCAAAACTACGATATACCTAAGTGTACATGCAACCTATGGATCTATTGTTTCATGTTAATTACATCTACCATAAAAAACATAAAAATACAAAGAAGAAAAACATACCTCTTATGTAGCCCTTAATCTTCATGCTTGAGATCTTGATCTTGTCCTCTACGAAGTTGCTTGGATGAAACAATCCAAACAAGAATCCTTCTAACGGTATGACACCCAATGACACCAAAGAGGGGAATAAAAATAACTAGGAGAAGGTTCAATTTCACAAACCCAAAGAGGGTTAGAAATTGTCCCTAAGAGTAGAGGAAGAAGGGTTGGTGAAACATCAAGCCAAGGTGCAAGGAAGAATAAAATCCCTAAGGCCCTATTTATAGCCTTGGATGACTTCCTAGGATTTGTACTCCTTTCCATGTGGTATGGAATACCTAGAACAAAATTCACTCCCTTTCTCATGTGGGATGGAGTGAGTTTCATCCAACCTTAATTATGAAGGTTTCGGAACATTCCTGATTAACCAACTATCAATTAATGAATATTCAACCCTTTAATCACTTAAATTGTTAATTAATTCCCAAACTATATTTCCAATTAGTTTCTAATTAATTATTAACCATTATAATTAATAAACCAATTTCTCCTTTATTTATTCTACTCAATTTGGGTTTTGAGGGAAACCCGAAAGGACCCTGTTATTATTGGAAATATTACTGATAGTTAATGACCTTGGACACTCTTTCCAACAGTCTCTCGCTTGGAAAAGTCATCAACAATATGAGGACCAATACTTCTCCAATAACCAACAAACAGTTAGCTATCCAATGCAACAACAGAACTCTTGATCTAATAGAGGTTCATCTCTTAGATAAATGATCACTTATCCCTTCATTCTATGATATTTGTATGAATTCGAGACATTGATAATGGTCAATATCAGAATTCAAGATTATGTTTCCCGATATAGATTTGTGATGACTACATCTAACTACTAAACTGAACACATCAATTCCATTTAGGGCTCGGCCAAGCACTTTAGATGTCAACACCAAATCATCGAGGGGCCCATCGATATCGCTTCTCCACTTAAGGCAGAAGGAACAAATAAACTACGACTACATAGTTTTTTGTCTACTTCATCATGTCACACATGGACATACCATTTATAAACAACAATGCACAACATAATCATAGAGAAAAACCCCACATGTATCTATGTTGGAAGAATAGAAGATATTATCATCTTAGAATTACTCATGACTGGATCCATAAATTAATCTCTAAGAGTGGGTTGGTCTAATATTTAAATATCTATTAACTACTCATGAGCATTAGTGCAATCTCTATGCCATGTCCAATCACTATGGATAATCCACTAATACTCATGACAGTCTTAAATCACTACTTACTTCCAAGAGTATGACCGACTGTAGATGTTTGAGTAAATTAATACTCGGGAAGTGGGTTCCAAACATGCGAAAGGAGAACACAGTGATAAGTTAATTGAAATGACTGATCTCCATCATATATTAAGATCTCCACTTAATAATCACCATATCAAATTAAAACTTATACTGCTTAAGTTCTCAAGTTTAAAACAAACGAAACAAAGAGTGCTTAAGCCCCAATTCATTTGAAAATCTAATTCCTCTCGACTTTGTCTGACTGTCAGACATGGTCAATGACATTGGTTTAGGGAATGGATCTACAAGATTACCTTTTGATATGACTTATTGACCATGATGTCTTCACATTTGACACACTATCAAATGTGTTGGAACTTACTAAGTATGTATCATGTGATCTTGTGTGACTTGGGATCCATACTCGAGGTAAGTTCACCCTTATAGTCACAAGAACCTTCATAAGGACCATCAATGATTACATTTTAACAAATATGTCACTAATGAATCTCTTCTAGTCACATTTTCTTCTTTTCAATTTAACCAACCACAATGTACTCTTAGTTTTTTGAATCCACTATGGTGTAGTCGTGGTACTCTTCCAGGCTAATACATCACCATTCAGTAAAAGCACGAATTCTGACTGCAAATGAAATCGTGTTTATTAATGTGGAACTTAGCATCAATGTAACTTTTACAATGAACTCTTCCATACTATCAATATCATTTCATCTGTCCTCCTAGGACAATTAATAATGTTCTTGATCTTGATTCTTTGATTCTTGCCAAATTGATCTGATCTAACTTGTCAAGCTTAAGGCATACGAGTCATCAGATCTGGTACATGTCATGGAATGTATGATGGATCCCATAGTAGAAGCCTGTGGGACATGAATCATAACCTCTAGCTCACTAGTAGAACTAAGACATTAGTATCACTTAATTTTATGCCATGTTAAGCACGAACCTTTCTAAGTTCTGTATGTTGAATTTCCTTCAAATTCCATGCACTTTGGCTTTATCCAACGAATCATTTTGGTCTATCTCCATAGATAATTATTATGTACATGTTTTGTATCTCCCATGTATTTCATAGTGAAAAAAAATTCATATCAAGCCAAGTTTTTACACTTGCTATGTTAGAATACATTTTTCTATTATTAAAAGTAACTCGAGCATTTGGATCATGTTCATGGCGCATTTGGAGCACTTGGACATCAATGGAGCACTTGGGGTTCATGGAGCATGTGAAAAAGGAACGAATATTCTAAGAGATGAGTGGATCATCAGACAAAGGAACTGATCATCAGACAAAGGAACTGATCAACTGCCAAAGGAACGGATAATGTACAAGGGGGTTTGGAGCACCTGGAAGAAGTTCAGAGCACTTGGAAGAGGTTTGGAGAACTTGGAAGGGATCTAGAGCAACAAGGGTTCCTTGTTGTGCCATTTGATAAAGAGATGGGCCAAGATGGATGCTCTTGCACCGTAGCACTCCCTCTTGTGTCATCTTGCTATCCTCTTGCGCCATGATGCTTCTTGGTGCGCCATGCATGTGCATGTTGCTCCATGGTGATGATGTAGCTCCAAGATTGATGTTTGTGCAACATACATGATGCTCTTATGCCATTTATATTCATGTTGCGCCATCTAGGGTTCCTGTTGCACCATGAAGAAGCTGTTGCGCTATCATGTACCATCTTCGTACATGATGCGCCATATTGATTCCTTTGTTGTGCCATTTTGATCCAAGTTTGCCTAGAAGATGATAATTCTCAAGAATGTTGCAGAAGATGTTGCATGGTGGATAGTGATTGGTTGACACCATTCATGGGCCTATAGGCCAATGGGCTTGACCCATTAGGGTTTTAGTTCTGATCCCTCATGTATAAATAAGGATACATAATAGGTCATTTTGTATCTTGAATTCTAGAGTAATAGGCGAATCTCTATGTCATCATACTTGTAACCTCTGTATGCGAGCTCTGAAATAAATTAATACTCCCCTCCTACCCATGGACATAGGTCACCTTGACTGAACCACGTAAATACTATGTTGTGTGTGCTTATAGTCTTGCTAGTTATCTGCTTTACTTGCTAGCAAGTGGTATCAGAGATGTGGTTTGTATTCCTATGATTAAAGATGTCTACTTACAAGATTGATTTGGAGAAGTTCAATGGTTCAAATGACTTTACTTTTCGGAAGGTGAATATGAGGGATCTTCTTGTTCAACAAGGATGTGCGTCGGCACTAGAAGGAGAGGCAAAACTGCTAAAGGACATGGCGGCTGATAAGAAGGTGCACATTCTGAAGAAGGCACATAGTGCCATTCTATTAAGCTTGAAAAATGAAGTACTGAGGGAGGTCGTGGATCAAACAACTGCTTCTGGGCTTTGGGATGAACTTTATGACATGTACCAGAACAGCTCTCTAACGAACAGGTTGTATCATAAGCAAAGGTTGTACACTCTCAGCATATCTGAAAGTACCCAAGTCAAAGATCATCTAGATAACTTCAATTGCATTATCTTGGATCTACAATGCGTTGATGTGAAGATTGAAGATGAAGATCAGGCGCTCATTCTCTTATGTTCTCTTCCTAGCTCATATGAGAATTTCGCTGACACTATACTCTATGGTAGGTCAACAATCACTGTGAATGATGTGAAGGTGTCCAATTCTAGTTTGTTTGCGGGGAGAGGGATGACGGAACAGAAGAAATGGGGAAAAAAGGGAGATCATGTTCAAAATCGAATTCTAAGGGTTCAAGCGAAATTTTCCACAGTTGAAGAATGGGAAGTCCAAGAATGAATCAAGCACTAATAACATTGTTGTTGTGCTTCATGAAAATTCTGATAAAGGGGACGATGGTGATGTACTGGTCGTGAGTCTTGGGTCTTGGATTCTAGAGTATCCTATCACATGACAAATAATCGTGACTAGTTCGACTCCTTCAAATATTGGGATGGCACCCTCAAGAAGGCCGATGATTAGGTGAGCAGTATGAAAGGTAGTGGCACAGTGCAGATTAAGTTGCACGATGGCATGGTCAGGAAGTTAGATTGTCGGTACGTTCTAGAACTTCGGAAGAAACTAATTTCTCTTGGCATATAGGCTAAGAATGGGATGAGGTATGCTGGTGAAGGTGACTGGTTCAAAGTGACCAAAGGCTCTCTGGTTATAATGAAAGCGAAGATGAATCATGGAGGGAAATATATCCTAGAAGGAAGTACAGTTATGGAATGGTGGCTATCTCCCAATCCTTGAATGAAGGTGATGACAAGACGGAGTTGTGACATCGTAGGTTCGGGCACATAAGTGAGAAGGGCATTTCAGTTCTAAGTAAAGAAGGACTGCTTGGTGGAGAGGCTACTGGAAACATAAAGTTTTGTGATGCATGCATCAAGGGAAAGCATCGCAAAGTGATGTTTAGTACCGATCAACACACAAGCAACGAAATCCTGGAGTATGTTCACTCAGATCTATAGGGTCCTGCACCAGTGAATTCTCAGGGAGGATGCTCATACTGATGGGTTTTATACAAAAGAACAATCCTATGTGCTCATACAAAACCCTAAAGCTTGGATCTAGGCTTCTCTATTGTACATGCAATTCATCAAAGACTTAAAAACCCTAATCTAGCATACATTAAAATCGAAATCTATAATGAACTAGTTTGGATGATACCTTTCAATGTTTGCAAGAATCCTTTGATCTTCAAGAATCTTAGTGTAACAAGTGTAACACCTCTAATGGCTCACAAACACCACAAGCAAGAGGATGATGTTTAGGAGACAGGATGAGAGGCAAAAGTCGACTCCAAGCTTCCAAGGGAACAAGTGGTCGATTTTGCTAGCCCTAGGGATCCTTATATACTTGAGCTTCTAGGGTTTCAGTCAAAACCCTAATTGGATGACTAAGGCCCAAAGTAACTTGAGAACCTTCTGTAATAAGGCCTCCTTGGACGAATTTAAGATGGACTCCACCTTAATTTCTTCCATGCCCTAATCCATAAGGATTCTCTGCCTAAAATCAACTATCACACAATTGACAGTTCTAGTCCCCTTTAGTTAATTAATCTCTTTTAGCCACATAATTAATTCTTAATTAATTCTTGTCTAATATTAATTAAACGATATGATTTCTCCTTTAATGTATTATTCATATAATATATTAACAAATCATAATAACCTCTCTCTTCATTAATGATCATATCAAGTTGCTTTGGTAAGGGCAACCCAAACGGGCCATGCACAGCCGGGTCAAGTACATACCAAATATTGTTACGGGCATACACACTAATCTAATAGTCTCCCACTTGGATAAGTCTAATAACTATAGTGCGGAAAATTACATGGAACATAGTCATACTTATTGTCCAGCAGTTTGTTTCTCGATCTCTAATTCGTCTGACATAAAACTTAATTGAACACAACAATTCAGTCCTGATCGGTCCCGACACATAAGTCAAACCAAATCATTGAGGGGCCCATATATCGTTTTTACCCTCTTAGGATAAAAGGAACATGTAAACTTCGACTTATATGCATTTACCATTCACTCATCAAATCATGCACAACAATGCGTTTTATAACATCAAGTTACTGACGCATTTACGCATTATCAACGCATAACCAACTTGCAAACAATAAACCATATATCTAGGTTTTAAGACCATATGATATTATCATCTTGTGATCACTCGAGATAAATTCCATGAAGTGATGCCAGCAAGCGCGGGTCAAATCCAATGCTCAAATCTTATTCATAAGCACTCATGAACGTTGCAGCAAATTTTTCTATGTCTAATACACTTTAGAAAATCTACAAACCATTTCATGACAATATTCTTTCATACCTACTCCCAAAGTATGAGCGAATGTGGAACGTTCGAATAATCTTATTATTTAGGAAGTCAAAACATGCAAAGTGAAACAATAGGTAAACAATCAACATAAGACAGTAACTTTACTTATAAATAATACTCCTTTATTTAATCATTAAATGTCAATTACATTTATCTATTACACGTTTCGAAGCTATCTAATCTAAACTAATATCGTCCTTCAGCTTGATGCTCCTGGGGTGCTGCAAGTGCTTAACTCTACTCAGTCCCTTTGTAAGGAGATCAGCTGGATTATCCTCCAACGATACCCTCTTCACTATGAGGAGTCCCTCTTCCACCCGATGTCGTATAAAATGATATTTCCTGTCGATATGTCGAGATCTACCATGATCCCTCGGTTCCTTGGTGAAGGCAACCACTCCGTCATTATCACAGAAAATCTCCGTAGGCTCCTTTATGGATGGCACAACCCCATGGCCTCCAATGAAGTTATTCAACCATATCGCCTCCTTTGACGTTTCGCTCACCGCTATGCACTCTGATTTTCACGTTGAATCAGCTACGGTCTTCTGCTTGGAACTTTTCCAAGTCACTGCTCATCTATTTAGGGTAAAGTCCCAACCCGACTGAGAACGGTTGTTGTCCCAATCGGTCTAAAAAATGGTGTCACTATACCCTCGCACCTTTAAGTCATCACTCCCACCGAGGACTAGAAACCATTCCTTGGTCCTTCAAAGGTACTTGAAAATATTTTTCACTGCGGTCCAACGTGCTTTACCAGGGTTCCCTTGATATCTGCTGGCCATGCTCAAAGCGAAGTCCACATCAAGGCGAGTGCAAGTCATAGCATACATGATCGAGCCAACGGCGGAAGTGTAAGGTACTTGGCTCATCTCTGCTATCTCGAATTCGGTACTCGGACTTTGAGTCTTACTCAACTTGGCATTACTTTGGATTGGTAACTCCCCTTTCATGGAATTCTACACACTAAAATGTTTTAGTACCTTGTCCAAGTAAGTGTTCTGACTAAGTCCTATTAGTGTTTTACTCTTGTTTCTCACTATCCTTATTCCCAGAATATAAGCAGCCTCTCCGAGTTCCTTCATAGCGAAACACTTCCCAAGCCAGGACTTGACTTCCAGAAGGGTCGGGATGTCGTTTCCTGTGAGTAGAATGTCATCAACATACAGTACGAGGAAGCTAACTATACTTCCAATGGCTTTGACATATACACATGATTCATCTTCGCTTCGCTAAAAACCAAACTCTTTGACTTTCTTATAGAAACAAAGATTCCACCGGCGAGATGCTTGTTTCAATCCATAAATGGACTTCTCAAGCTTACACACTCTATTGGGGTCCTTTACATCGAAAAACCCTATGGCTGACTCATGTAAACATCATCAGCCAACTTTCCGATAAGGAAAGCGGTTTTGACATCCATATGCGATATCTCATAGTCATGAAATGAAACAATGGCTAGCATCACCCTATTAGACTTTATCTTTGCAACTGGTGAGAATGTCTCATCATAGTCAACTCTGGGAGTTTGAGTAAAGCCCTTCGCAACCAATCACGCCTTATAGGTGTGTACATTCCCATACATGTCAATCTTCTTCTTGAAGATCCACTTGCACCCGACCGTCTTACGACCTGGCACATTGTCAACCAAATTCCAAACTTGGTTGTCATACATGGACTGAATCTCGCTGTCCATAGCCTCTTTCCATTTTGCAGACTCCGGGCCTGCCATGGCTTCCTTGTAGCTATTAGGTTCATCCAAATTTATTAGTGTACTATCACTAATAATCGTATCACCCTCACTAGTTATATGAAAACCATACAACACAGGAGGAACACTAACTCTACTGGAATGTCTAAGAGGTAAGGATTCGTCAATCGGTTCAACCGGTGTTTCCTCCTCGGGTTGAGCGCCAGTGTTAGAGGTTCCTTCATCGTTCGATTCTTGAAGCTCTTCAAGATCGATTTTTGTCCCACTTCCCCCTTGGCTTATGAGTTCTCGCTCTTGGAAAACCTCTCTCCACACAACGAAGACAACATTCTCACTCGGTCTATAGAAGAGATATCCAAAGGACTTCTACGGGTAGCTGATGAAAATACACCACTCACTACGAGGTTTGAGCTTGTCGTGTGTCTCTCGTCTTACGAAAGCCTTGCAACTCCAAACCTTGATATGTGTCAACGAGGGAGCTTTCCATGTCCACATCTCGTGAGGTGTTTTGGCAACCTTCTTTGTAGGGATTAAGTTAAGGATATGGGCGGCAGTCTCTAAGGCATAGCCCCAGAATGAGATAGGTAGCGAAGCATGACTCATCATGGAACGAACCATGGCTATCAAGGTTCGATTACGCCCCTCAGCAACACCATTCAACTGCGGTGTCCTAGGTTGCATTAATTGCGAAAGAATTCCACATTCCTTGAAGTAGTTGTAGAATTCAAGACTTAGGTACTCTCCACCTCGATCGGATCGAAGCATCTTAATTTTCCTACCCAACTGATTCTCCACTTCTTATTTACACTCTTTGAACTTTTCAAAGGTTTCTGACTTGTGCTTGATTAAGCAGATATACCCATATCTGCTATAATCATCGGTGAAAGTCACATAGAAGCGGCTCGCATCCCTTGTGGTGGATCTAAAGGGCCTGCACGCATCGGTGTGTATGAGATCCAATAAACCCTCACCCCTCTCACAAGTACCAGTGACGGGTGAATTGGTCATCTTTCGAAGTAAACAAGAATCACACACTTCATCGTCCCTAAGGTCGAATGACTCCAACACTCCATCCTTTTGGAGTTGGGCTATGCGTTTCTTGTTGATATGTCCAATAGAAAAATGCCACAAGCATGATTTGTCCAAACTATTGGAAGAATCGATACACAACACATCATTTCCTAAATTATCTACAACCATCGCAGTGTCATATATTCCATTACAAGGCAATGCTTCAAAATATAAAACACCATTAAGATAAGCATTAATAGAACCCTTTTCATTATCAAATGAATATCTAAATCCTTGTCTATACAAAACATGAAAAGAAATGATGTTTCTAGCCATTTTTGGTGAATAAAAACAATTATTCAAATCTAGTCCTAATCCATTACTAAGCACTAAAGAGTAAACTCCAATTTTGGTGAGAGGTGACGATCTTCTGTTCCCCATGATCAATTTTATCTTCCCATGCTCCACATTCCTATTTCTTCTTAGGCCCTGAAAATCAGAACACATGTGAAAACCACATCTTGTATCAAGTACCCAGGAAATAACATGCGATGAATCATTAGATTGAATAGTGTAAATACCTGTGAAGGACGGCCTGATCTTTCCATCCTTGATATCTTGCAGATACTTTGGGCAGTTTCGTTTCCAATGCCCTATTTCGTGGCAGTGATTGCACTTTGCATCCTTGGGGTTGGAGGTGGGTCTTGCAGAACCAGCCTTGGTTCTACTAAAAGAGGTGTTATCATGGGACTTTCTCTTATGGTGGCTCTTTGAGGGAGCCTTCCTCTTCTCACCATTTCCTAGCCCAATAGCCAAGACTGGGGCAGCAGTAGGATTAGGAGTTTGTGCAATGGACTAGTCCTTGAGGTTACTCTCAACATTCCTCAACAGTCCTTGCAGCTTGCTTAACGTGACCTCCGCTTTGTTCATGTGGTAGGTAATGCAAAATTGGTTGAAGAAGGGTGGCACCGAATGAAGCATGATGCCAATCGCCAGCTCTTCATCGAAGTTAACATTTAAATTTAGCAGTCGGTCAACATACCTTTGTTGGATAAGGTGTCTAAGTCCATAACTATTTCTGGTAAATACTTGACCTGACCCGACATGGTACATTTGGGTTGCATGGAACCATGCAATTGAATAAACTAAATGAGAGAAATAACACATATGGTTTATTAATATATTATAAGTTCTAATATATTAATAACATTATTTGATTAGTTTTGATCAAGAATTAATTTAGAATTAATTAACAGATCAAAAGATAACAAATTAGATATATGGGTAGATTATGTAAATCTTCCATATCTTATATAGTGGGCTAAGAGGCTCCATAGATTGTCAAGTTGGGTTCCACCCATAGGATGCTCCATGGATGCTCCGTGGAGTTAACCCATGGATCAAGAAATGAAGAGTCATCGAACATTAGGGTTTACCTAATGTAACACAATATATAAGCAATGCAACTCTCCCCAAAATCGGCTACACTAAGAAACAAGAGGGCTTGGCCGATTTTGCATGTGTTAAAGTATTCTCTCTAGTTTATTCTTTGCATTTGGTGTTGTGTGAAGCATTTGAGGCATGACACTTGAGGTGCTAGGCTCACAAGGTTTCAAGGAACACTTACAACAACATGGTATGTAGTTCTTTCTATTATTAAAGTTAAAATTGTTCCCCGTGTATGCTAGATAGGATCATAGCCTAGGAAATCAACTTTGCATGATAATTAGACAAACATAGATCCAAGGTTATTAGGGTTGCATGTACACTTAGGAAGTGTTATAATGCTCAAAACCCAACAATGGTATCAGAGACTAGGCTTGTTTGTCTATTATTTGTGCTAAATAGTTGAAAAAAGTCGATTTTGTGCAATCTGCCTGATGAAATCGTCGAGTCCATGGGGGGACTCGTCGAGTTCATGTGAATCTTCAACCTACTCGCCGAGTAGGTTCATGCACTCGGCGAGTAGGAGCCTCAGAATGCATATTTTCGACTTTAGTTGCTGGAAATGGACTAGAAACATTACCCTAAACTGTTTTTGTACTTCAAAACTTGTTTTAGATGGTGTAATGTCTTTGCTAATTCATTTACAACAACAAGTTCTCAAAATTACAAAGTTTTAAGTGTAAGTTTTGATTCATGAAAGTGTTCATGTTTATGTTCTTGATCTTATGATGTTTAGATGATCATAGGAATTGTTTGTAACCTATGTGGTAGATTAATTCTTGATCATTATGTGTTTTAATGGAGTCCATAACTTGTCCTCAAGTTATGGAAAACCAAAAGTCACTTTGCTTTAAAACCATTAAAAGAATACATGGGTTATAAAAATGAAGAGTCTTCATGTTTAATACCCTAATAAACTCATAAGTTACAAGAAATGAAAAGTTTTGAAAGTTTAAAAAACTTGCCCTCAAGTTTTGGAACAAGTAAAGTGTTGATTAAAACTTTAGTTTCAACCATTAGAATTTTAAAAGTTAAAATTCAACCCTTATACTTATAATATTATAAGTTAATAATAATATATATGTATAAGATCAAATTCGTCTTACTGCTAGTACGCTTCATTCACGAAGTCGGTCTATAAGGTGGGTATAAGGTTGTTGCCTATAAAATGGCAACTTAATGGGTGTCCACTCTCACCCACCGCTTGCTTGACTGGTGGAGGGTCGTTAGCCGAACGGGTAAGACAAGGACTTATAAATTCTCATTAAAAGTATGATGAATATTATAAAGTAACTAAATGTTTTATTAAATTCCTAATCTTAGTTACTTTAGGAAAAATGTGAATAAGGTGCTAATCCATGAAATTACACTTTACACTTTGTCTAAGTCATTAGTGGAGCGTGTGTGGTTAGCCGGCACACTAACTTGGTCTTAACAAGGTAGGTAAAGGGTGACTTAATATTTATCATAGTATCGATGGAGCGTGTGTGGTTAACTGGAACATTGATTGAGGGGTAATTTATTAAGGGTACCAAGTAATTTGAATGGTTACTTCACACCTCATTTTGTGATCCTCGGCATCCCAGTCACAAAACTTGGAGGGGACACTCGAGATTGAAACATGCCTTTGAAAAGTTAATTGAATCTCAAAAGAATCTAGGAGTTTCTAAGAACCAAATTAAATATTTTTAATATTTCGACTTTTGTGGAAATTGGTGAATCGTCATTCACCTACCTTTCAAATATGTTATTACTTAGATTACATCATACCTCTTCTAAGTATAATATATTGTGATTTGGTCCTAGCCTTAATACTACATTTGGGTGTTTTATTAAGGACTATCTCTATTTCTAAACTAAACTTTTCTTCTTTTCAGATGTCTGCAAACACTGCTGCTTCTGGCTCTAATCCTAATGGCTCCTTTTCTCTTATGAACTTGTGTGGGAAAGTCACTTTTGATGGATCCAACTTTAATGAATGGATCAGAAACATCCAAATGAATACCCGCTACGAGCACATGAAAGGGATGTCACCAAGGTGGCATGCATCATGATGGCCACTATGACAGCCGACCTCTAAAAGTCCTACGAGGACTACTACCTTTTTGAAATGCACCAAGATTTGATGGAAAGATACCATCAAAGTGCACAACAAGAGAGGTATGAAATCATCTCCTCCATGATAGCAACCCAAATGAAGGATGGAGAACCCATCACGGACCATATGCAGAAAATGCAAAGATTTTTGGACCGCTTGCTGAAGCTTAATGTCAACTTCCTCGGGGAGCTAGAAATAGATATTATTTTGCAATCCTTACCTTCATGTTATGATCAATTCCGCATGACATACCACATGAACAAGGAAGATGTCACTCTCAACAAACTTCAAGGACTCTTAAACACCACTGAAAGTTGTCTTAAGGGTAAGGCGGTTGTTACTACTCCTACTCCTACCAACTCCACCCCTGTCTTGGCAATCGGGAAAGGAAGAGGGAAGAAGAGAAAGAGTTCTTCGAAGGGTACCAAGGTTAGGACCCTTGATGGCTCTTCTTCAAGTGGAACCAAGAAAGGTTTCATCACTCCTTCTTCTGACCCAAAAGAGGCTGAATGCTTCTATTACCATGAAAAGGCACATTGGAACCGAAACTGCCCAAAGTACCAGCAAGATGTGAAGGATGAGAAAGTTAAACCCAACCATGCAGGTATTTACACTATCTTATCTAATAACTCACCCCATTCTAATTCTTGGGTCCTTGATACCGGTTGTGGTATTCATATCTATTCTGATTTATAGGGACTAAGAAGAAGTGAGAATGTGGAGCAAGGAAGAATAAACTTGATCATGGGAAACAGGAAAGCTTCACCTGTCACCAAGATTCGAGTTTATACTTTATCACTAAGTAGTGGGTTTAGTTTAGATTTGAATAAATGTTGTTATTCTCTAGAAATGGCAAGAAATATTATTTCCTTTCATGCATTGTATAAACAAGGTTTCACCTTTTCATTTGATAATGAAGTTGGTTCGATTAATGCTTTCTTTAATAATGTTCTTTATTTTAAAGCATTACCTTGTGATGGCGTGTATGAAACTGTATATGTGGTTGATAACTTAGGAAATAATGTATTGTGTGTTGATTCTGTTAATAATAATAACTTGGATAAAGCATCATTATGGCATTGTCGTCTTGGACATATAAGCAAGAAACGCATAGGCCAACTCCAAAAGGATGGAGTCTTTGAGTCATTTGACCTAAAGTCTGATGATAGTTGCAAATCATGCTTACTTGGAAAAATGACAAAGTTACCCTTCATAGGTTCTTGTGAGAGGGGTGAAGGTTTGTTGGATCTTGTAGACACGAATGTGTGTGGACCATTCAAACATGCCACAAGGGATGCTAATCGTTATTATTTGACTTTTACTGATGATTACAGTAGATATGGATATGACTACTTAATCAAGCATAAGTCGGGGACTTTCAAAAGGTTTAAGGAATTTAAACAGGAAGTCGAGAATCAATTGGGTAGGAACATTAAGATGCTTCAATCCGATCGAGGTGGTGAGTATCTTAGTTCAGAGTTCCTCGACTATCTTAGGGAATGTGGGATTGTCTCACAATTGACACCTACCAGGACACCGCAGTTGAATGGTGTGGCTGAGAGGTGTAATCGAACGTTGTTGGATATGGTTCATTCCATGATGAGTCGAGCTTCACTACCAATCTCATTCTGGGGGTATGCCTTAGAGACTGCCGCCCATATTCCTAATCTAGTCCCTACAAAGAAAGTTACCAAAACTCCTCACGAGATGTAGACTGGTAAAGTACCTAAACTATACCACATCAAGATTTGGGGTTGCGAGGCTTTTGTGAGGCGCGAGTCTCATGATAAGCTAGAACCCCGAAGCGAGAGGTGTATTTTCATCGGCTACCCACAAAGATGCTTTGGTTACCTCTTCTACAGACCTAGTGATAATGTGGTCTTTGTAGCAAGAAGAGGAGTCTTTTGAAAGAGAGAGAGAGAGAGAGAGAGAGAGAGAGAGAGAGAATTTATAAGCCAAGGAGATAGTGGGATGCAAATTGACCTTGAAGAACTTCAAGAGTCAAGTGGTGAAGGAACTTCAAACCATAGCCCTCAACCAGAGCATTACTATGGTTTCCATATTACTGCGGAAGGTGAGACACTTATTAGTGATGAGACACTAGTAGGTTTGGATGAACCTAATAGCTACGCGGAAGCCATGACAGGCCCCGAGTTTACGAAATGGAAAGAGGCTATGGATAGCGAGATACAATCCATGTATGAAAATCAAGTTTGGAACTTGGTTGAGAATGTACCAGGTCGTAAGACTGTAGGGTGCAAGTGGATCTTCAAGAAGAAGACGGACATGGATGGTAATGTACACACTTATAAGGCTCGACTGGTTGCAAAGGGCTTCTCTCAAATTCCTAGAGTGAACTATAATGACACCTTTTCTCCAGTACCCAAGATTAAGTCTATTAGGGTTATCTTAGCCATAGCTGCATTTCATGACTATGAAATATGGAAAATGGATGGCAAAACCGCTTTCCTTAATGGAAAGTTGACTGAAGATGTTTACATGAGTCATCCAGAAGGTTTTGTCAACAACGAGTACCCTAATAGAGTGTGTAAGCTTGAGAAATCCATTTATGGTTTAAAGCAAGCACCTCGCAGATGGAATCTTTGCTTTGATGAAAAGGTCAAGAAATTTTCCTTTTCTAGGAGTGAAGATGAATATTGTGTTTATGTCAAGGCTAGTGGGAGTATAGTTAACTTTTTGGTATTGTATGTGGATGACATACTACTCATAGGAAATGACATCCCAACTCTACAGGAAGTTAAGTCCTGGCTTGGGAAGTGTTTCCCTATGAAGGACCTAGGAGAAGCTGCATATATTCTAGGGATAAGGATTTTGAGAAACCGGAGTAAAAGAATTATTGGACTTAGTCAAAGTACATACTTGGACAAGGTGTTGAATAGATTCAGTATGCAAAACTCCAAGAAAGGAGAGTTACCCATCTAGAGTAACGCCAGATTGAGCAAGACACAAAGCCCATGTATCGAGGCTGAGATAGCAGAAATGAGTCAAGTACCTTATGCTTCAGCAATAGGCTTGATCATGTATGCTATGACGTGTACTCGACCTGATGTAGCCTTTGCCTTGAGCATGGTTAGCAGGTATCAGGGGAATCCTGGCAAGGCACACTGGACTACAGTAAAGAATATCCTCAAGTACCTACGGAGGACTAAGGATTGGGTCCTTACCCTCGGTGGGAGTGATGACTTGAGAGTTGTAGGGTATAGCGATGCTAGCTTCCAGACTGATAGGGATAATTTTCGCTCTCAGTCGGGCTGGGTCTTTACCTTAAACGAAGGAGCAATCACTTGGAAGAGTTCCAAGCAGGAGACAGTGGCTGATTCCACTTGTGAATCAGAGTATATAGCAGCGAGCGAGGCAGCAAAGGAGGCAATATGGCTAAAGAACTTCATTGGAGACCTTGGAGTTGTACCTGCTATAAAGGAGCCCATGGAAATTTTCTGTGATAGTGAAAGTGTTGTTGCCTTAGCCAAGGAACCAAGGGATCACGGGAGATCCAGACACATCAACAGAAAATATCATTTTATCAGACATCGCATAGCAGAAGGAATCCTTGTGGCAAAGAGGGTATCAGCGGATGAGAACCCAGCAGATCCCCTCACGAAGGGATTGAGTAGGGTTAAGCATCTCCAGCATGCTCGGAGCATAGGGCTGAAGGATGATATAAGTTTAAGTAGTTAGATAAATTATGAAATTTGTAAAGTGTAATTGACATTTGATGATGAATAAAAGTTGTGTTTATTTATGAGTAAAGTGTTACTATCTTTTGTCAATCGTTTACTATAATTTCTTTTGCATGTTTTAACTTCCAGAATAGTATGTTGTGGTCTCACATATTATTAAAACTTTCCACAGTCAGTCATATGTTGGAAGTAGATATGAAGTAAGACTGTCATGAAGTTGGTTGTAGGTTTCAGGATATAAGACAACACTTCATGAGTGCTCATAAGTTCTGAGTATTGGAATCAACCCATGCTCACCAAAATCACTTCATGGAATTTATCTCGAGTGATCGTGAGACGGTAATATAATATAAGTATTCAAACCTAGAGATATGATTTGTTACTTACGAGTTGGTTATGCATTGATTGTACGAAAACGCATTGGTAACTCGATGTTATAAAACGTGCTTTTTGTGTATAATTCAATGAGTGGTAGAACAAACATATGAGTCGAAGTTTATTTGTTCCTTCTTGGATTAGAAGCTGATATCTGGGCCCCTCGATGATATTGTTTTGACCTATGTACCGGGCCCGGTCAGAACTAAGTTGATGTGTTCAATTAAGTTCTTTGTCAAACAAATCGGAAATCGGGAAACAAACTGATGGACAATAAGTAAGACTTTGTTCCATGTAATTGTCCGGCTGATATCTAGAACAGAGGATTATATGATCACTTATCTTAAATGGCGTATCAACATCTTCTCAGTTGTAAGAGACCTTGAAAGAGCTACGATTGTCGATCGGTTCCTGAAGTATTGCAGTTATAGTTATTAGACTTATCCAAGTGGGAGACTGTTGGATAAGGTGTCTAAGTCCATAACTATTTCTGGTAAATACTTGACCCGACCCGACATGGTCCATTTGGGTTGCATGGCACCATGCAATTGAATAAACTAAATGAGAGAAATAACACATATGGTTTATTAATATATTATAAGTTCTAATATATTAATAATATTATTTAAATATTTTTGATCAAGAATTAATTTAGAATTAATTAAGTGATCAAAAGATAACTAATTAGATATATGGGCAGATTATGTAAATCTTCCATATCTTATATAGTGGGCTAAGAGGCTCCATGGATTGTCAAGTTGGATCCCACCCATAGGATGCTCCATGGAGTTAACCCATGGATCAAGAAATGAAGAGTCATGTAACATTAGGGTTTACCTAATGTAACACACTGTATAAGCAATGTAACTCTCCCCAAAATCGGCTACACTAAGAAACAAGAGGGCTTGGCCGATTTTGCATGTGTTAGAGTATTCTCTCAAGTTTATTCTTTGCATTTGGTGTTGTGTGAAGCATTTGAGGCATCACACTTGAGGTGCTAGGCTCACAAGGTTTCAAGGAACACTTATAACAACAAGGTATGTAGTTCTATCTATTATTCAAGTTAAAATTGTTCCCCGTATATGCTAGATAGGATCATTGCCTTGGAAATCAACTTTGCATGATAATTAGACAAACATAGATCCAAGGTTATTAGGGTTGCATGTACACTTAGGAAGTGTTAGAATGCTCAAAACCCAACAACCTCTGCATCTTTTGCAGATGAGCAGTGACAGACTCTCTGTCTCTCATCTTGGTCATGATCATCGAAGTGATGATCTTGTACCTCTCCTACCTCACACTTTGGTGATACCTTTCAACCAAGTCCTGATGCATTTCATAGGGATAGAAGTCCTGGTAGGACTTTTGGAGTTCAACAGTCATTGTTGCTAGAATGATGTAATCGACTTTCGTGGCATCACGCCCATGGGCCTCGAAGGAAACGATCTCTTCGGGAGTGACAATGTTCATGTCCACCTCTTTCAGCTCCTCATCGAGGACATACTCCTTGTCCTCGTAACGGGTGACCATTCTTATGTTATGGATCCAATCATTAAAATTCTTTCCGTCGAAAATCACCCTCCCACACAAGTTCATGAGTAAGAATGAGCCGGAGGTGTTTGAGCCGGAAGTGTTGTTGTTCAAGTTTGACATCTGAAAAAGAAAAAGGACAAAGTTTGATTAGATAAGAATCCCCAATTAAACACCGAAATGAAAAATTAGGGCTAGGATCCAACAACATTATTTGCAATTTAGAAACGGGATGTCGTAATCTAAACAACAAATAATTTGAAGGTAAGTGAATGACGATTCGCTAATTTCCACCATGAAAAACAAATTAAAATTAAGTTTTAAATGCATCGAAAACTGCTAGATCTTTTGAGATTCATTGAACTTTTCACTGGAATGTTTAAATCTCGATATGCCCCTCAAGTTTGTGACTGGGTTGCCAAGGATCACAAACCGGGTGTGAATAACCATGCAAATATATATGGTGCCCCCAATATTACAGTCACCTAACCGACGTGTCGGTTAACCACATACACTCCATCGATCGATGAAAAATATCGAGTCACCCTTTGCCACCATTTCTTAGAGACAAATTAGTGTGTCGGTTAACTACACACGCTCAACTAACGTCTTAGCAAGGGTACAAAGTGTAATTTCATGGAATTGCATCAAATTCACTTTTGCCTAAAGTAACTAAGATTGGGAATTTTTGTAAAACATTTAGTTACTTTATAAATTCATTATACTTTTATTGAGGAAAGGCTTTCCCTATCCTACCCATTCGGCTAACGACCCTCCACCAATCTAGGAAGCGGTGGGTGAGAGTGGACACTCATTAAACAGCCATTTTATAGACCATAACCTTATACCCCCTATAGATCCGCTTCGTGAATGAGGCCTACTAACAGTAAGACTAGCATTTAAGTTATACATATATAATAATTATTCTTATAATATTATAATAGTGTAGAGTGAATTTTAAACTTTTAAAATTCTAGGGTTTGGAATTTAATAATTTCAAAATTAGACTTATAATTCAAAAATTAAATTCCAAAACTTGAGGGCAAGTTTTGAAACATTTCAAAACTAACTAGATCAAAATTCAAATAAATAATTAAAAAATTAATTATGGTGATTATCCAATTTAGACCTAATCCAATTTTATGCAAGATAAATATCAAATAAATTCAAATAATTAACATTTATCATATAAGGAAATAATTATTCAATCAATTTGAAAATATCTTTTATTTAGGCAAGGATAATCATCCAATATTAATGAAATTTGTATTTTATTAATTAAAAACGATTTGGTAATTATCCCACAACAAAATAGACATAAAATCCAGAAAATCCCTCTTTCTGACATCCCGACTCGCCGAGTTCCCTTTTGGACTCGTCGAGTTCATCCTACTCGTCGAGCCCACTTTGGGACTCGCCGAGTCTGTCAGGAAGAAGAACAAAAAAACACGATTTTTCTAGCATGAATGAAACACAAATCATCAAATACAACAGAAGCCAATCAAGGCTCTAATACCACCCATAGGTTTTATACAACAGAACATTCCTATGTGCTCATTCAAAAACCAAAAGCTCGGATCTAGACTTCTCTATTGTACATGCAATTCATCCAAGACTTGAAAACCATAATCTAGCATACATTGAAATCGAAATCTATAATGAACTAGTGTAGATGATACCTTTCACTGGTTGCAAGAATCCTTTGATCTTCAAGAAGCTTAGTGTCACAAGTGTAACACCTCTAATGGCTCACAAAGGCCACAAGCAAGAGGATGATGTTTGGGAGAGAGGAAAAGAGGCAAAAGTCGGCTCCAAGCTTCCAAGGGAGCAAGTTGCCGATTTTGCTAGCCCTAGGGATCCTCATATACATGAGCTTCTAGGGTTTCAGTCAAAACGCTAATTGGATGACTTAGGCCCTAAGTAACTTGAGAACCTTCTAGAATAAGGCCTCCTTGGACGAATTTAAGATGGACTCCTCCTTAATTTCGTCCATGCCCTAATCCATAAGAATTCTCAGCCCACAATCAACTATCACACAATTTACAGTTCTAGTCCCCTTTAATTAATTAATCTCTTTTAGCCACATAACTAATTCTTAATTAATTCTTCTCTAATATTAATTAAACTATATGAATTCTCATTTAATATATTATTTATATAATGTATTAATAAACCATAATAACCTCTCTCTCTTCATAATTCTTTTTATCAAGTTGCTTTGGTGAAGGCAACCTAAAAGGAACATGTACAACTGGGTCAAGTACATACCAAATATACTTATACGCTTAGACACTAATCCAACACATACTTTGTGATGTTCATTGATGACTATTCAAGGAAGGTTTGGTTGTACTTTCGGAAGACCAAATATGAGGTGTTTAGGAAGTTCAAGGAGTGGAAGACCATCGTTGAGAAAGGGACTGGAAAATAGGTCAATACTCTAAGGAGTGACAATGGGTTGGAGTTCTGCAATGCTCCATTTGATAATTTCTGCAAGGAAGAATGTATAGTGAGGCACCGCACTATACGACACACACCATAGAAAAATGGAGTGGTAGAATGGATGAACCAAACACTCATGCATCGTGCTACGTGCATGTAGATATTTGCTAACTTATCCAAGCAATTCTGGGCGGAAGCAGTTAACACTGCTTTATATCTGGTGAACAGATCACCGTCAACTGCAATAGACTTGAAGACTCCTCAACAAGTATGGTCCGACAAACCCTCTGAATATTCTGGTTTACTTATATTTAGATGCCCTACATATGATTAAGTGAATGATGGTAAACTTGAGCCAAGGGAAATGAAGTGCATATTCTTAGGATATGTGAGTTGAGTAAAAGGTTACCGACTTTGGTGTACAGAAGAAGGAAGAACTCCTAAATTTATCATGAGAAAAGATATGAAATTTAATGAATTTGGCATGGGTGACCAGAGAAGATGTGATACAAGTCAATCAGGGAATAAAGTTAAGGATACTAGCCAGAAGGTGGACTTTGCAACTCAAACTCCAGACAGAGTTGTTCTAAGTGACAAAGAGCAAGGCGGCAGTGAACAACCTGGACACGATGAAACCCAATTGCAACCTATAGGATCTTCATCTAGTGGTGCTGATGTAGGGAAGGATGATGGGTCTGGATCTATAGTAAAGAGAAGATCAAAGAGGTTCATTCAACAACCTGGTAGATATGTAAGATGTTAGAATTCAGGTGAACTTGACTCCATTGTTTTTGCTTTAGTAATTGGAGAAGACATTGACATTAAGGAGCCTTAATCATATAAAGAGGCGGTAGCGAGTAAAGAAGCTAATGACCGGTTGATGGCTATGAATGAAGAAATGCAATCTTTAGAGAAGATTGAAACATGGGATCTTGTTCCATTACTAGAGGGAGTGAAGCCAGTGCGATGCAAATGGATCTTTAAGAAGAAAGAATGGATACCAGGAGTTGAACCAGCTAGGTTCAAGGCAAGGTTGGTGGCGAAAAGGTTTTCTTAAAAAGAAGGATTTTATTATTATGAGGTGTTCTTACTGATCGTGAAGCAAAAGACAATTCGTGTTCTTTTGGCCATGGTGAGTGCATTGGATCTGGAGCTTGAGCAGCTCAATGTGAAAACTGCATTTTCTTCATGGGAACTTAGTAAAAAAGATTTATATGTACCAGCCAGAAGGGTTCCTTGATTCTAAGAAGGATCATGTATGTTTGTTGATGAAATCCCTGTATGGTTTGAAGCAGTCTCCAAGAAAATGGTACAAGAGATTTGATTCATTCATGTTCCTGAATGGCTACACTCAGAACCAATTTGACAATTGTGTTTACTCAAAGGAATTGTCAACGGATTCCTACAAATATATGTTGCTATATGTTGATGATATGCTCATCGCATCTAAATACATGGTTGGAATAAATGACATGAAGGCGACCTTGAAGAATGAGTTTGAGATGAAGGGTTTAGTAGCAGGAAAGAAGATATTGGGGATGGAAATTAAAAGGGACAAAAGATTAGGGCGGTTATGTATTTCTTAACAAAAGTACATTGAGAAGCCCTGCAGTCCTTCAATTGTGATCAGTCCAACCAATTGGAACTCCTTTGGCGGATCACTTTAAAATTGGTCAAAGCACTATACCCACTACTAATGAGGAGAGGAAGTACATGAGCAGGGTTCTATATTTATGTGTTGTTGGAAGTCTCATTTATGCTATGGTCTGTACCAGACCTGATTTGGCTCATGTAATTAGTGTGGTTAGTAGGTTTACGAATAATCCAGGGAAGACTCATTGGGAAGATGTGAAGTGGATCTTGCGATACTTGAAGGGAACTATGGATGTTTTCTTGGTGTATGGAGAAAATTAGAAGAGTGACTTGGTAGGATATGCTGACTCGGATTATAGTGGTGACTTATTGAATCGCATGTCATGGACGTGCTACATATTCACTTTATTTGGATGTGCCATCAGTTGGAAGTCAACATTACAAGATACCGTTACTTCGTCCACAACTGAATCCGAGTACATGTCCATGATGGAAGCAGTAAAGGAGGAGATATGGTTGTAAGGGCTTATTCAGAGTCTTGGTCTGAAGGTGGAGAAACTTGTCTTGTATTGTGATAGTCGATGTGCTTTGAGTCTTGCAAAGAATCCTATGTGTCACCAGAAGACAAAGCACATTGATGTCAGGCTGAATTTAATTCCAGGTATTCTGGAAGGAGACAAGTTTTCAATACTGAAGATTGATACCAAGTTAAACCCAGTAGATATGTTGACAAAGTCGTTGCCCACAAAGGTAGCTCCCTTCGGGTATGAATGGCAGGAAGGGATAGTAAGTTCTTTTTCGAGGTAGAGTTCTTACGATGCTGAAGTCAAGGTGGAGATTATTAAATGTGACTCAAGCATTTGGATCATGTTCATGGAGCATTTGGAGCACTTAGACCTCAATAGAGCACTTGGGGTTCATGGAGCACGTGAAAAAGGAACGGATCTTCTGAGAGAGTAATCGTTCATCAGACAAAGGAACTGATCAACTACCAAAGGAACGGATCATGTACAAGGAGGTGTGGAGCACATAGAAGAAGTTTGGAACACTTGGAAGAGGTTTGGAGCACTTAGAAGGCATATCGAGCAACAATGGGTCCTTGTTGCGCCATTTGATAAAGGGATGGGCCAAGAGGGATGCTCTTGCACAATGACACTCCGTCTTGCACCATCATGTTCTCCTCTTGCATGATGATGCTTCTTGTTGCGCCACACATGGTCTTGATGCGCAATGCATGTTCTTGTTGCTCCATAGTGATGTTGTTGATCCAAGTTTGATGTTTTAAGCACCATACTTGATGTTCTTGTGCAATTTATCTTCCTGTTGCGCCATCTAGGGTGGTTGTTACTCCATGAAGAAGTTGGTGCGCCATCATGGACCATCTGAACTCCCTCTGGCTTCCTTTTCCTTTCCATATCAAAATCTAACTATCTCTCTCTCGAGCCCTCGTTATTATATCTTCCAGCGTTTTGCAGCTAGATCGACTCACAAACTGGCGGATGTCACTCCACAGCATCTCATGATATCGGTCCTTTTTCGTCTCCTCATCTGCCACATAGTGCGGAACAAGGAGGGCCCTCTCCCTAAACTTAGCGGTAATCTCTGCCACAGTCTCTATCGTCTGCTGGAGGTCTTGAAACTCCCTAGCTAACTACTGCACCTCGATCACAGGTGTAAACTCGGCGCTGAACCAAGTGGTAAAATCACCTCAGGTCATAGCATCCATCATAGTGTCATCTCCAATAGCTCTCCCGACCTCCTCCCACCAATCACGTGCCCTGCCTTTCAAGAGACAGGACGTTAGCCTAACCTTGTCCCCCTCAGGACATCTACTGGCTCAGAATGCGTTGGCAACATCCGCCAACCATCTGGTACTAGAAATGGGGTCTCGATCCCCCTCATAATCAGGAGCTCCACATGCCCTGAACTCTCTAAACGTGAGCGAGCGCGACCCCATCATGGCCGCCTCCTTAGTGCGAAATACAACCAACCTCTCATCCATAAGCTCTAGAATACCCTCCTTGATCGAACCGAATATCACAAGAGTCTACTCAAGTATGCTACGAGTGATCTCTGAGGATATGAACTCTCTAGTCTGCTCATCCAAGTGCTCGAATGTAGAGCCTGAACATGATCCCTCCCCGGCACCTGAACTATCGACTGCTGGTCTAGGGCGCAAAACCACCATTCAGAAAACACATAATGACATTTTTCAGAATACTAATATAACTCAATGGATCACCTCTACTACAAGTTCCTGGTCTTTCCTCAGCCTTCCTTGATTCGAGTATGGATCCTTTGCTTTCAGTAGTACGGGCCCATACTACCTTCCACATCTATTCGTACTTTCCTCAAGAACTGCCTTGACTCCACCAAGTCCCTTCTACTACTGTTTTCTGCTCCTCTCATCCTAGGCTTGCTCTAGGGTAATCACCATCTCACTCTCCGCCATCAGCTGCAGAAGAAGTCCCTACTTTCTTCCCCTAACTAGCTTGCGAATACTATTACATATTACTCATACTAGATAATTCTTTGAATGAGAGATCCTACCCTACAACGGCTGGACTCAAACAAGAGTTGCGCAATAGAGCTAGACCTAACCTTCTGAAATTATTTAATCTTTGCGATATGTAACGTAACATATTCATTTACTAGTTAGTAAAAGATAACTAAGACACCTAAAAGCACAAAGCAAGCAACATTCGAGCTCGAGTACACATAATCAAGCATACACTACGCTGGCTATCATGCTAACAATTTTGTACTAGCCTGCAGTTCTCAAAGAGCTGAAACACATATAACAGGCACATAACGCATCCTTCCTATATCCTTAGTCTTAATCTAGCATGATGTTCTAATAAAACTGATAATCATAACATAGCATAAACTTGTATGGGTAATTTGGGAGTATTTACATGAGCTCTGCTAATTGCATGCACCACACCCTTTTTCTCTTTTCAAAGTTCTTTTCTTTTTAAAAACTCTTTTCGCTTTTATAAAACTCCTTTCTTTTGAAAACTTTATACCACTTCCTTAGTTTGAGTTCAGACACACTTAGAAGTGTGCCTGAATGTCTCAAACCAAGGCTCTGATACCAACTTGAAACATCCCAAAATACAAGCCAAAAATTTCGTTTTCAAAATCATTTAATAAACATAAATCTAATTGTCAATAAGTAAGACCATAAAACAAGTATCGCAAACTCATAAATATCTGATAAAAAAAATAACAATCTCATAGTAAAATTAGAGTAAATCCCAGGCTGATCAATAGTGGTGGGTGTTGTGCCATCAACTCGAGCCCTTTCCTTTACTAGCTGAAGTACCTGAAACCAAAACTGAAACTGTAAGCACGAATCTTAGTGAGCTCCCTCAAACTACCACATTCCATACAAAACACATATAACAATTAACATAACTCTACGACTCTTTCCAACTGCATTGGGATGAATCCCGACATCGGCTTACCTAGCATCAGACTCCTATCCGGCATCGGGCTCACCCCGGCATCCGACCGTATCGGGCATCGGGCTCACCGCGACATCAAGCTTGCCTCGGCATCAGACTCACTCTGGCACATGCTCAACATAATAAATATCATAAACACCTAACATAATCACATACTGCATTGGGATTTCCCGACATTGGACCGTAGTCCGGAACACATAACACATAACACATAAACATGCATGAATCACAAAGACATCAAGCATACATAACTACTACTCGAGGCTGCTCCGGCATCGGACCGAAGTCCGGAAACATATAAACTACATTGGGATAACCCCGGCATCGCGCTTACCCCGGCATACTCTACTACTTAAACGGGCCGACATTGGTGCCTTAAACCCGTTCCTACTGGAGGAAAACTCACCTCTCAAATCTACTAGAACTCGCATGAGGTAATACTGTCTGCTGCTCCTACTACTTCGCAACTATCATTACAAAATAAAAATTTGTCAAAAGCTGGAGATTCTCTATGGGTAAATGATCATTCTACCCCTTCTATGTTGTAGGTCATATCCAAGGCCCAAATCCCTTTACTATTTCCAAGTCCACTAATGGTCTAACTAAAGACCCTCTAATGGCCCAATTGTCTAAATTGGGCCCAACTTCTCAAATGGGCCTAAAGCATCCCAATGACGTCCATAGTTTATAAACAGACCCCTGATGGCCCATTAACGCCCAATAGATAATAAGTCCATTAGCTGGCCAACCCGAGGCCTAAAAAGATAAAAGCCTAATATTGTTGAGTATGCGGGGCGTACTCTTCTGTACGCAGCGCGTACCCACTGCATAGTTTGTACGTTGCGCGTACATGCTGGTACGCCCGGCGTACCACCCTGTTAAGCTATACCTCCATTAAGCACTTAATACTCCACTTAACAGGCTATAACTACAGATCCAAGTCCTTTTTGATGTCTTAACTCCTAAAGTCGATCACTTGGTGGTTTGCAACCCACCAAGTGAGCCCAAACATAGCATAATGGCAAATAACTTCATAAGAGTGGCTAGATCTCATGCATGGCTTCAAAAGAGCCTCAAAGATTTGAACTTTACTGCTAAAAGAATGTTTTCAACCTCAAGGATGGAAATCCCAAGCTCAAAAATGGAATGGTATGATAAAGGTCCATCCTTTGGACCTAAAAAGGTCCAAAACTCCATGTTCTTAGATCTACACTTCTAGGAGGAAAGTTTAAAGCTTTCTACCTCTTTTGTGATCCCAAAGGGGAAATAGCTCCAGATCGTTGAGCTCCTTTGTAACATCCAGAATTCCAGGTATCATATTTTAATTATTTAGTTTGTGTCAAGAAGAGGGACTCGACGAGTTGACGCCTAGAGTCGTCGAGTAGGATCGCGATTGCTGACTGTATTTAATGAATGGGTTTGACGAGTTGGCAAGTTGACTCGACGAGTCCGCATCATGGTCGAAAACCCTAAATCCTCGGGTCGGTTCCCTATTTACCACATACACCCTTGAGACCACCAGTTAACGTGAGAGCGTTGTGAGTGAGGAAAGAAGCCATTTCCATCATTTCTAGTGTGATCTTGCAAGAAAGAAAGAAGGAGGGAAAGCTAGGCAGATTGAGGAGCTCAGATCTACTACCATTTGATCAGAAGAGGGTGCTAGAGGTATAATTCTATGCTCATTCTCGTGTATATGGTGATCTACTTGAATCTAGGGTTTTCTTATGCCTTCTTTAGCTTAAATTCGAAGCATATGAGGTCCCAAGGCGGAATTCTTCTTAGAAATGGACGTTAAGAGGTCCAGAGAGTCCTATCTATCCTGCTTTAAGTTATTCCTTTGGAGATATGAACCTAGGTTGCCATTTTAGAAGTTATTTCACCAAAAGAATACCTATGAGTGTTGCATGAGTGCAAACGTTGGACCTTTACATGATTATTGAGTATTGGACGGTTGGATCTATAGGTTAGAGAAGCAGATCTGACCTCAGAATTTTGTTTGAGTGTTTCCATGGGGGGAACTCACCGAGTCCATAAGGGAACTCGTCGAGTCGAGTCGGGTTGCCCCGCGATTCGTGACCAGTGGTAACCCATCGAGTGAAAGGTTAACTTGAGGGGTCGAGTGAGGATTTATGAGGATTAAAAGGACACACATGGACTCGCCGAGTCACACAAGTGTACTCGACGATTTTGGTCAAAGTTTGACCTTTGAATAGGGTTGACTTCATTTGACCTTAGGGTTTTGAGTCAAGCTAGTTCAAGAGAGGTCGGGAGCGGTAGAATGGTCTTCTACCCATTCTGTAGAAATGAGGACAAGAGAAAGTATTGATTAAAGATGTTATTATGTTGATAGGAGGAGGCTAGGTTGAGTTATCAAGCACGAGAGGTTATCCGACATCGTACGAGGTGAGTCTTCTCATTATACTTTACTTAGAGTGGTAATTATGTGTGACCGGAAGGTCTTATGTGCTATGATGTGTATGTGATGCATGATGTTATATGATATGTATTTTCTATGTTATAAGTATTATGATATGGACCGGAAGCTCAACAGTGTATGGGTTGGAAGGTCAAGATGATACGGACCGGAAGGTCAGAGAAGTGGGATCGGAAGGTCTGCCAGGACTACGGGATGGAAGTCCCCTGAGACACATGGACCAGAAGGTCTTGTAGAGTTGTAGCCTTGAGTGGTGTATGTGTTGTATGTGGTATTTTGGGGGACTCACTAAGCATTTATGTTTACCATTTATGTGATATGTGTTTCAGGTATCAGCGAGGATCGCGGGAAGGCGCCGGCATGATATGTACACATTGATGGAGTTTCTTGTATTTGAGATCTTAGGATTGTTTTATTTGGAGGACATGTGTTACAATGGATTTGATATTTCTTATGAATGAAATTATGCTTTAAAAATGAAATTTTTTTTTGAAAACTCACGTTATTACAATTTGATATCAGAGCCTTAGTTTGAGGGATTCGGATGCACCTTCGGGTGTATTTGAACTCAAACTGAGGATTCGAGAAAGTTTTTCATAAAAGAAACAATTTTTTCCAAAAAGTAAAAGATGTGAGGAAAGCGGAAAGAAGCAGTGTGTACGATCAGCCAGTGCCCAAACGGTGATTTCCCAAAATACCCTTACATTATGTGTTATGAGATATGATATAATATGCTATGCATGCTATAGTAGGCTAGGTATTCCTATTAGGAATAGAGTGGCCTGATTTGTGATGCCTTAGCCTAGGAGATTATGAGATGCTTCCAGAGTTAGTAGGTAGCAGTGAGGAGGTTATGAGAAGTCTACCGAACGGTAGCCTATGCTTAGCGAGATATAGAGTACTTGTGATCTGAGATCCTAGGAGGAGGACTTGGAATGAATGTTGATGCGGTGTGGAAGGTAATATAGGTCCTGTACTACTGGAGGCACCAGGTCGGTGAACAGTCCATGTAAGAATCATTTGGGTACCATGGAACAAGTAGGGTTGACTATCGAGTGCGAGTATACTCCAATGAGTCTTTGATATCTTTTGTGTTGTGTTTCAGAGACATTATGGTTGGGACACACCACACACCAGGGGGCAGCGGCGTTAGCGACGAGGAGATTCGTCGAATGACACATGACGAGGTTGCCGTGGCGATCCGGGAGGCTATTCTGGAGATGGTAGCGTCTATCAAGACCAAGCTGATTAAGACATTTGATGAGAGGTATGTTGCTTTTACCAAGGCGGCTGCTGCTGCAGCCACAACAGCTATTGCTGTCGCGAGGCCACAGGGGGGTGACTCATTGTTGTACCGATATTTCAGCAACACGAAGCCACCATAGTTTGATGGGACTCAGGATCCGATAGCCGCTATGAGGTAGATTTCAGACATTGAGGGATGCTTCTACACTTGTTCCTATCCAGAGCATCTGAGGGTTCGGTTCGCTTTGAACCAGTTTTGCTTGGGAGCGAAGGATTGGTGGAAATTTGTGACGGCTAATTTCACTTCTGCAGAGATTAAAGCGATGACCTGGGTAAGGTTCACCACCATGTTTCGAGATGAGTATGTTCCCCCGGTGGAGAGGGAACGGCTGGCGCAGGAGTTCTTGTCCCTCAAGCAGCGGACGGAGTCCGTGACTGTGATTACATGGATGTTTCATGAGAGGGCGTTGTTTTTCCCTGAACACGTGTCGTCTGAGCAGGCACGCATGAGCCGGTATTTGAGCAATCTGAGGAGGGACATTCGGGAGTTCGTGGCGAACTCGACTTACCGGACATTTGCTGACCTCAAGGAAAATGCTTGGAAGAGGGAGATTGAGCTAGAGACTCAGGCCAGGGAGGAGGCCGAGTCTCAGAGGAGGGACAAGCGACCGGTACAGGTGCAGCCGAAAGCTAAGCGGTCTAAGCCCGCTGATACAAGATCTAGAGGCTAGAAGGGCCACACTTGCGGGAAGTACGGCAATGGACATGATGGAGTGTGTCGAGCGGGTGCTTGCTACAAATGTCGCAAGGAGGGGCATATAGCCAAGGACTGCCCCAAGGGATTTATGGTTTGCTTTCATTGCAACTAGACGGGTCACCAGAAGGCCGAGTCCCCACAGCTGTTACAGGGATCAGCTTAGGGATCTGCCCCCGATACTGCACAAGCTACTGAGGGTCGGCCAGTGAAGGCCGAGGCACTGAAGGCTCGCGGAAGAGCCTTCTAGTTGATAGCGGAGGAGGTCCATGCAGCGCCCAATGTCGTGGCTGGTATGTATTCTTTCATTTACTTATGTTGAGTTGAGATATTATGCTTATATTATGGTATGCGTAAGCACTTTTCTTGTGAGTTCTGTACCTGCTTTGGTGTTATTTGACTTGGGTGTGAGTCGATCATTTGTGTCGTTAGTGTTTAGTCAGCACATCAGTATTCGACGAAAGGCGTTGAGTCGACTTCTACGAGTTTCCATAGCTGACGAGCGAGCGGTGTATGCTGCTGACGTGATTCGAGGATATGTACTCGAGATCTTTGGTGTTGGGTTCCTGATAGATCTGGTCCCGATTATGATGGGGGACGTTTGCATTATAGTGGGCATGGATTGGTTGAGCCGATTTCGGGCGGTTATAGACTGCGAGCTACAGATGGTGACGATAGGAGACCCTAGTGGGGGAGCGCTGACTGTATATGGCGAGGTTACCCGATGTGGGTCTGCATTTTGTTCGGCTTCCAGGGCGAGACGGAGTTTACAGCAGGGCTGCAGCGGGTTTGTAGCTTATGTAATGGATACATGAGTGGCCGTAGGGAGGCCGAGTTCGGTTGATGATGTTTCGATAGTGCGGGAGTTCCCGGATGTTTTTCCTGAGGAGTTTCCGGGTGTGCCTCCTGAGAGGCAGGTGGAGTTCCGCATCAACTTGGTTCCAGGAGCAGCGCCAATCACCAAGGCGCCTTATCACCTTGCGCCGCCAGAGATGTAGGAGTTATCCTCGCAGTTTCAGGAGCTGTTGGGGAAGGGATTTATTCGACCAAGTAGCTCGCCATGGGGAGCGCCGATCTTTTTTGTCAAGAAAAAGGATGGTTCACACCGGATGTGCATTGATTACAGGGAGTTGAACAAGTTGACGATCAAGAACCGTTATTCGTTACCAAGGATCAACGATCTGTTCAATCAATTCCAGGGGAATCCATGTTCTCCAAGACTGACTTGAGGTCCGGATATTATCAGATGAGGGTGTGGGGTGAGGATATCCCGAAGACGGCGTTCAGGACTCGTTATTGGAATTACGAGTTTGTGGTGATGCCTTTCGGGCTAACCAATGCACCGGCAGCGTTCATGGATCTCAGGAACCGGGTGTGCAGGTCGATGTTGGATCATTCAGTGGTTGTGTTCATTGACGATATCCTAGTATATTCAAGATCCCGAGAGCAGCATGGGGAGCATTTGAGAGAGATCCTCGGGGCTTTGAGATCGGAGAGGCTTTACGCTAAATTCTCTAAGTGTGATTTCTGGTTATGAGAGATCCAGTTTCTTGGGGCATCTCATTAATCAAAATGGGATATTGGTCGATCTGGCCAAGATTGAGGCGGTGATGAGTTGGGAGGTGCTGAGATCCCCCACCGAGATCAGGAGTTTTCTGGGGTTGGCCGGCCACTATCGGAGATTTATCAAGGATTTCTCCAAGATTGTGGTGCCACTTACTAGGTTGACCTGGAATGGCGTTGCTTTTACGTGGGATCCAGAGCAGTAGACCTCGTTTGAGACTCTTTGCCAGATAATGTGCCAAGCTGCAGTGTTAGCCCTTCCATAGGGAATGGAGGATTTCACGGTGTATTGTGACACATCAATATCGGGGATGGGTGTGGTGCTTATGCAGAGAGGGCACATGATAGCGTATACATCGAGGCAGCTGAAGCCTCACGAGGTTAGGTATCCCACCCACGATTTGGAGTTGGGGGTCGTGGTGTTCGCCCTCAAGATATGGCGTCATTATTTTTATGGGGTTCGGTGTATCATATACACGGACCACAATAGTTTGAAGTACTTGATGGATCAGCCCAACCCGAACATGCTCCAAAAGAGATGGTTGGATGTGGTAAATGATTATGACTATGAGATCCTGTACCACCCGGGCAAGGCTAACGTTGTAGCCAATGCGCTAAGTCGTAGGGTGGAGAGTTCCCCAATACGAGATATTTGTATGATGTTGATTGTGATGACTCCGGTGTTGGATACCATCCGAGAGAGCCAAGCAGAGGCTGTGAGACCGGAGAACCACAAGAGAGAACGGGTGATTGGGCAGGTATCTGAGTTTATTACCGATAGCCGAGGGCTTATGACCTTTAGGGTCGGATTTGGGTGCCGTTTGTGGGCAAGGCATCTACCATCCTGATGGAAGAGGCGCAGAGATCGAGGTTCTCGATCCATCCTGGGGCCACTAAGATGTATTTGGATATGAAAAGAGATTACTGGTGGCCCTATATGAAGAGGGATGTTGCGTTGTTTGTTGAGAGGTGTTTGACATGTCGCAGGGTTAAGACCGAGCACCAGCGTCCGCACGGCAAATTACAGCCACTTGAGGTTCCCTAATGGAAGTGGGAACAGATTTATATGGATTTCATCACCAAATTGTCGAGGACCACGAGGGGTGTCGATGCAATCTGGGTGGTCGTTGACCGGATGACGAAGAGCACTCACCTCCTTGCTATCAGTGAGAGCTCTTCCGCAGAGAGACTGGCAGAGATGTATGTGAGAGAAGTGGTATCGCGACATGGAGTACCAATCTCGATTGTGTCAGATCGAGATGTATGTTTCGCTTCCAGATTCTGGAAGAAATTCCATGTGGAGTTGGGTATAAGGTTGCATTTCAGCACCTCTTACCACCCACAGACGCACGGACAGAGTGAACGGACGATTCAGACGCTCGAGGACATGCTTCGAGCATGTGTGTTAGACTTTGGAGGAAGTTGGGACACGTACTTACCATTGGCTGAGTTTTCCTAAAACAACAACCACCATTCGAGTATTGGTGTGCCTCCCTTTGAGTTGTTGTATGGGAGAAGGTGTCAGACTCCCATCTGTTGGGGAAAGGTAGGGCAACAAGTGATGGGTAGCACTGAGATAGTGCTTTAGACGACTGAGCAGATACAACAGGTCAGACAAAGGTTGCTGACAGCTCAGAGTCGCCAGAAAAGTTATGCGGATAGGCGACGATCCGAGCTCGAGTTTCAGGTTGGTGACTTCGTACTTCTGAAGGTATCTCCTTGGAAAGGAGTGATCCGATTCAAGAAGAGGGGCAAGTTGGGGCCCAGTACATTGGTCCTGTCAGGGTGACCACGATGGTGGGCAAGGTAGCGTATCGTTTAGAGCTACCTGCAGAGTTGAGCCAGATACATGATACCTTCCACGTGTCTCAGTTGAGGTAGTGTATAGCCAACGAGTCGGCGGTAGTGCCATTAGAGGATATTCAGGTGGATGCGAGCCTAAATTATGTTAAGAGGCCAATCACGATCCTGGATCGGAGGATCAAGGTGCTGAGAAACAAGGAGGTGCCCCAGGTTTAGGTCTAGTGGCAGCATCTAAGAGGGTCCAAGCTAACTTGGGAGTTGGAGTTGGAGATGCGGAAGCAGCATCCAGAGCTGTTTGCAGAGCGACACTTCGAGGGCGAAGACTAATTCTAGTGAGGGAGAATTGAAACATCTGGAATTTCAGGTATCATATTTTAATTATTTAGTTTTTGTCAAGAAGAGGGACTCGACGAGTTGACTGTTGGGTTTTAGTATGCTACAACATCCTATGGTGCACATACAACCCTAAATACCTTGGATCTATGTTTTATCTATTATACATGCTAATATGAAGTTTCCAAGATATTACCATATACTAGCATACAAATATCATATACTTGGGTAATAAAATAGATAGAATACATACCTTTTTTATGTAACTTGTCTTCATGAAGCTTGAGTGCCTAGTGCCCCAAGTGTGACACCTCAAATGGTTTACACAACACCATGAACACTTGGAGTAACCTTGAGAATAAGAATACTTTGATTCTCTCTAGTGAAATTGGCCTTGCCCTTTTATGTATACACACTAGTGCCAATTTCACCAACCAAGGACATCTTTATATAGTGTGGAGATTTGGGTTAAACCCTAATACCCATGACCTTTCATTTCATATGATCCATGGGTTAAACACTCCATGGACTATCCATGAAAGCTTAGCCCAACCTAAATGAACTTGTCCCATCACACAAATATATCTTAGAGTCCATATGTAATTAGTTCCTTTTGATCACTTAATTAATTATAAATTATATCTTGATCAATACTAATTAAATAATATGATTATATATTAATATATTAGAACTTATAATATATTAATATAAATCACTAGTATCCTTTTTTCTCATCTTGTCTATCCAATTGTCCCGATGCCATGCAACCCAAATGGACCATGCCGGGTCGGGTCAACTCTTACCAACTATAGTTATGGACTTAGACATTAATCCATCTGTATCCCACTTGGATAAGTCTAAACTATTATTGAGTATGACTTCAAACCCCAACTAGCAATCGTAACTCTCAAAAGCTTCTGTCGAACTCTGACCATATCGATGAACTCTGACCTTTGTCAATGACTTGTCCATTAGATAAGGTATCATATATTCCTCCATTCTAGATATCATATGGACTGAGACATGGATTATAAATCATTTTCTCTGTCCATTTGTGGTTTCCCGATTTCCGATTCATGACGACTGACTGATTGAACAAATCAAATCAGTCCTAGCTTGGCCAAGCAGTCACATGTATCATCATTAAATCATCGAGGGGCCCACAGATATCGCTTTTATCCTGAAGGTAAAAAGAATGGATAAACTTCGACTCATACGGCTTGTTCTACTACTTGTTGAATCACACACAAAGGCACGTTTTATAACATCGAGTTACCGTTTTCGTGCAATCAATGAACAACCAACTCATAGTAACAACTCATATCTCTAGGTTTGAAGAATATAAGATATTATCGTCTCATGATCACTCATGATAAAATCCATGAAGTGATTCAAATGAGCGCGGGTAGAATCCAATACTCAGAACTTATGAGCACTCATAAATGTTGTAGCGCCACTTTGTCCACCAACTTGGACCTCTACAAGCCAACCCATGACAGTCTTGATTAATATCTACTTCCAACATATGACAGACTGTGGATGGTTTGAATAACTTAGTCATTCCGGAAGAATAACCTAGTTATTATGGAAGTCAAAACATGCAAAGTGAAACAAAAGAATAAATGAATCAAATATGGTATCAAACCCTATGAATATAAATAGACCACTTTTATTTATCACCATACTGATTACTCATTATTCATTGTTTCGGTTTTATCAACTTTATACCTGGATTAAAAACACTAGTTTTCCCATGCTCCACGCATGTACACTATGTTTTTCTAAACAATAGCTTTGCCATACACCAAGTATGCACTCTATGTTTTTTTATGATCCTTTTCTTTGTGAGCTAGATTAATTGAACATAATTTCAATGATTCTCTTTTCACACTCCCAAATCCTTGTCTTAAATGTAAGAATTCCAAATTCCTATCATTTATCGAAATCTATTTAGATTTTAAACTTGTATGCATTATTCGTCTTGTAATGATTATGGAAAAAGCCACAAAGACTTGGCAACAATCATTACAGAGTATTCCAATGAAGAGCAATTCCATGGAAATGATGTCTCAAATTCAAAGCGCATTCCTTTGAACATGCTTCTTGCATTAAGTTTCTTTAACCTTACACAGATTGCTTCCACCTATGAAGACAACTCTAAATTCCCATTTTGATTACCACTTATGAACAAGAGTTGCCTCTTTTCAGACTATATCAATATGGTCCTTCCAATATTAACATTATACTTCCAACTGTCCTTGAGCAACCAATCTTTGGTAAACCTTAGATTGTCCTTGACGGTTGCTTAATCACTTTAGTCATATTCAATTCTAGATATTTTCCTCCTTAATGACCCAAGGCATTTGGAAAATTCAGAAAGAATAAATACTACAACACATGTAATCGATCTTGTACCCAAAGTAAATGGGACACGATTCATGATGTTTCTACATAAAGACATGGTTCTAGACCAGTCTTTTGCCATAATAATTTTTTGTTTGCCATACTCTCAAAGTTTGACTATGAAAAGGGATGTCATAATCATAATCAAATTTTAAGAACACAAAGAATTTTGTTCAGTTGAACCAATCCAACATGAAATTCATATATATATATATATATATATATATATATATATATATATATATATATATATATATATATATATATTCTTGACTAAAGGTGATTAAAATCTCAATATAAGCTCTTTAGAATCATTATAAACTCAATCTACGCTTTTTAGAATTGAAATGAAGTATAATTTCCTCTTCTTTAATTACAGCAAAACAACTTTTTCAACCCCTGCAACCTCACGAATTGAAACTTTTGTTTTCTATAATTAACATTGCTAACTTGCAATACTTATCATAATTATCATGCTCCCACTAATATGATGATTATTAGCATAACACTTATGCTCCCACTAGCTTTGACATGTATCCAGAAAACAGTTGGACCTCTAGAAGTCAATACTTTATTTACATTCTTACCAAAGTTCAGATTTCTGATACTAGATTGCTTTGATAAGACTTTATCAAAATTATACACCTTATCTTAGACAGCTCACAAGTGTGTCTAAACAATTTCAAAATTATGAAAAGGCATGCCGTAATCATAGTCTCAATTGTTTAGACCTTTTCCATTTCTCATAATTACATGTTAGTGTGTCGGTTAACCATGCATGCTCCACTAACGACTTTGAGAAATACAAATATCACAATTGCTATCTACTTAAAATATACTTAGTGAAAGAATTTCCTCACCATCAATTTCATGAATCAGAGAGAAACCTTATGACACTTAGATTTTATGGTGTATGTGTTCTTATCCATGTGAATGTATCAAACCATAATCACAAGACTAGGTTAGTGACAAATCCTAACTCATATGGATTGAACTTGTGCAATCTTAACCTCTTTCCACCTGGCAGCACAAGGGCCTGCCATTGCTTCCAAGTAGTTATGCAAACAATTGAGAACATGTAGAACTCAAATATATATAGCCAACTTAATTGGAATGGGCATAGAAATGTCAATGTGATAGGTTATAAAGCTCTTGTTGTGTGCTAGTGATGAAATACAGGTTTTATTCTTGATTACTTCTTGAAACCCTTTCAGAATCTTTTAGACTCCCACTGTCTCCTTGACCTATAAGACTTTCTTGCCAAATATTCAAGAGATAGTGTGGATTCTAATCAAGACAAAAACTTAACAAAACTAGCCTTAGTTGGTCTCTGTTTTATCCAAAACATCATAACTTACCAAATTCAAATGTACAAGAGTAGAAAACCTTTTACTCTTACATTTCACTAGTGTTAATAAACCTTCTTTAAGATGTGTCACTCAAGTTACATTTGTGGTGGGCTTGATCAGTGCACAAGAATGTGTACTCGATCCCTTAGTCCTTTAGTTGACTCACACATCCATGTGAATAAGTAATTAGTCTTAATTTTCCAATGCTTGAAAGTTCTCATTCATCATACTATA
This sequence comes from Lactuca sativa, assembly GCF_002870075.4. NCBI lineage: Eukaryota > Viridiplantae > Streptophyta > Magnoliopsida > Asterales > Asteraceae > Lactuca > Lactuca sativa. The sequence goes on from NC_056627.2 coordinate 91,023,021, forward strand.
CAACTTGCATGACTCCAAGTTTCGGTCCAATTGAAACTTTCTTTATTTGGGAAATGAGAAACTTTCTTTATTTGGTAAATTTAGACACTACCACAAATGAAAGAATCAAAACCATTTTCCTATATTACTAGCAATGGAATCATATAAACAAATGAAAGTTTCTTTACTTGGTAAATTTAGACACTACCACAAATGAAAAAATCAAAACCATTTTCCTATATTACTAGCAATGGAATCATATAAACAACAAATTTTTTTTTCACAAATGCCATTGTAAGGATACTTAAAATAAATAAAATCAAAAATTTCCTTTTCTTTTAAAAACTTTGCGGAAAAACTTATCCTTACAATCCATTTGAAAACCTTGTTTTTATATATTCCTAAGCAATGTGTCATAACTCCTAAGTAATAGCTTCAAAATTATGATGTGATCGAAGTCCATCTTCGCGATCAGAAGCAGCATATACTTCCTTTAAGCTTTCTCTCTTTTCTTTGATTCTTATAACATCACCATGTGACTCAGTCAGATTATGTAATAAGAATATCCAAATAGGAGCTTAACAGAGTTAGACAATGGACTTTACCTGAAGTAGAGTCAAACTTATTGACTTTAACATCCTTAGGTAAATTTGGCAGCTTCGCAAACAGTTCCCCTTCCTTTGGAAATTTTAACAGATGGACCCTTTCGTAATGGTACATGGGACTATCACAGACTTAGCATTTCTCTTTACCATTTGGTCAACCGAGTTGACTATGGCCGATCCCTTTCCATTCGGAAGAGTATGATTTTTCTGGATTTCTAGTGTCATCATTGTCAATGTCCATAAAGTTTTGGGAAGTCGATCTTCTAATCAAATTTGCTTTACTAGCCTTCCAAATCCTTGTTGATTCAGTAGTACCAAGCAAATAGATAAGATCATTAAGGGTCTTGTCATAGTCTGTTTCATAGGAGTCCCAAAGGAACTCACTATGTGATTTAGAAAGTGATTGAACCGCTAACTTTCTCAAGACTTTGACACCCAACTCTCCTGGTTTGTCAATATGTGACTTCATCTCCAAAATGTGATCACACCTAAACCTTGCCTTGCCAATAGGGATTAAGTGACCTTGAACTTGTGGGTTAGGGAGAATAATTGGAGGAGGTGGAGGAAGTGAAGTTCCAAGAGATTTGGGAAGATCATAGATGTCTGAACTAGACATCTTTTGGGAGATATTCAAGATAGTTGATTTAAAGTCCTTAATATAACACCCAATATGAAATATTAAGGCTAGGACCCAACAACCTATTTTTAACTGGAAGAGGGATGCCGTAATCCAAGTTATAAAATAGTTGAAGGTAGGTAAATGACGAGTTTACCAATTTCCACCATGAAAAACGAAATATAATTAATTTTTAACTGGATTTGAAACTCCTAGATCTTTTGAGATACATTGAACTTTCAATGGCACGTTTGAATCTCTAGTGTGCCCTCTCAAGTTTGTGACTGGGATGCCGATGATCACAAACAAGGTGTGAATAACCATGCAAATTGACTTGGTACCCTTAATTTAATCACCTAATCAATGTGTCGGTTAACCACACAAGCTCCACCGATCTATGATAAAATTTAAGTCACCCTTTGCCACACATTGTCAGTCCCATGTTAGTATGCCGGTTAACCACACAAGCTCCACTAACAACTTAACAAAGGTGCAAAGTGTAATTTCATGGGTTAGCACCATTTCACATTTTCCTAAGTAACTAAGATTGGGAAAATATAAGTGTTTAGTTACTTAGTATTTATCATTATACTTTTAATGAAGGGAGAATTATAGTCCTTATCCTACCCATTCTGCTAACGACCCTCCACCATTCAAGGAAGCGGTGGGTGAGTGGACACCCATTAGGTTGCCATTTTATAGGCAATAACCTTATACACTCCTTATAGACCGGCTTCATGAATGAGGCCTACTAATGGTAAGACGACTTGCTCTTTTACATATATATAAAAATATTATTAATTTATAATATTATAAAGTATAAGGGTTGAATTTTATCTTTTAAAATTCTAAGGGCTTAACTTGGTATTAAAGTGATCATTAGAGAAAACTTTTCAAATTCCAAAACTTGAGGGAGTGTTTTGAAACTATTCAAAACTCTTGGATTTTGATAACTTATGAGTTTTAATTAATTTTAAACTTTTAATGAAGACACTCTTGGACATGCATAACTTAAGGACAAGTTATGGAGCCATAAAGACTATTTATAAGAAAAGACTCTTCATTTTTTGTAACCTAAGGTGTTTTTATGAGTTTTAAGATTCATAAATGTGAGTTTTCATATAACTTGACGACAAGTTACAAAAACACATTTTATGAACTACCTCTAGATTAATTAGGATTGAAAACAACTAAAAAATATTTTTTTTTCCATTAATCTAAACTAACTCATAAATCAAGGAAACATAAAACTCTTGGTAATCCATAACTTATGGAGTTAAATGCTTGTTTTATGATGAAACTTTTCATGTTCCATAACTTAAGAATAAGCTATGGAATTCTTTAAAACATTAACAACAAATTTTGTAACTCCATAAAAACTTTCAATCAAAATTTTTTTTTAATTTAAAAACCTTTTCATGTCCATAACTTATGGAGGTTTCAAAACACTTAAGATCACAACTTAAAAAAAAATTGAGCTCCAAAATTTTATGATAAATTTTTTAACACCTTAAAACATTTAGATCAAACTTTTAAAACTAATAAAATAATCATATCATTTTATCTTTTACTAAATTTGACCTAATTCAATTCATATAGCAAATGATTCAAATTTTACAAATAATTAGTTTTACACAAAACAAGTAATTATCTTAAAATTTGACAAACTTCATGTTTTTTTTCTTTTTTTTTCCAACTTTGAAAATCAAACATTTGCATGAATATAATAGAAAACAACCCATGACTCTGATACCACTGTTGGGTTTTAGTATACTACAACAACCTATGGTGCACATACAACCCTGTACACCTTGCATCTATGTTTTCTCTATTATACATGCAAATATGAAATTTCCAAGATATTACCATATACTAGCATACATATATCATATACTTGGGTAATAAAATAGATAGAATACATACCTTTTTTTGATGTAACTTGTCTTCATGAAGCTTTAGTGCGTAGTGCCCCAAGTGTGACACCTCAAATGGTTCACACAACACCATGAACACTTGGAATAACCTTGAGAATAAGGATACTTTGGTTCTCTCAAGTGAAATCGGCCTTGCCCTTTTGTGTACACAAACTAGTGCCAATTTCACCAACCAATGACATCTTTATATAGTGTGGAGATTTGGGTTAGACCCTAATATCCATGACCTTTCATTTCATATGATCCATGGGTTAAACACTCCACGGACTATCCATGAAAGCTTAGCCCAACCTAAATGAACTTGGCCCATCACACAAATATATCTTAGAGTCCATATTTAATTAGTTCCTTTTGATCACTTAATTAATTATAAATTAATTCTTGATCAATACTAATTAAATAATATGATTATATATTAATATATTAGAACTTATAATATATTAATATAAATCACTAGTATCCTTTTTTCTCATCTTGTCTATCCAATTGTCTCGATTCCATGCAACCCAAATGGACCATGTCGGGTCGGGTTAAGTCGTACCAATTATAGTTATGGACTTAGACATTAATCCAACATTGATGCCTAGACTCGTCGAGTAGGATCACGATTGCTAACTGGATTTAATGAATGGACTCGGAGAGTCGACAAGTTGACTCGACGAATCCACGCTGTGGACGGAAAGCCTAAATCCTCGGGCATGTGCCTTATTTAAGGGACCTTATGGCCCTCATTTGCGGCCACCTTCACCCTTGAGAGCACCAGTGAACGTGAGAAGATTGTGATTGAGGAAAGAAGCCATTTCCATCATTTCTAGTGTGATCTTGCAAGGAAGAAAGAAGGAGGGCAAGCTAGGCAAATTAAGGAGATCAGATCTACTACCATTTGATCATAAGAGGCTGCTAGAGGTATAATTCTATGCTCATTGTCGTGTATATGGTGATCTACTTGAATATAGGGTTTTTTATGCCTTCTTTAGCTTGAATTCGAAGCATATGAGGTCCCAAGACGGAATTCTTCTCAGATCTGGACCTTAAGAGGTCCAGAGAGTCCTATCTATCCTGCTTTATGTTATTCCTTTGGAGATATGAACCTAGGTTGCCATTTTAGAAGTTATTTCACCACAAGAAGCCCTATGAGTGTTGCATGAGTGCAAAGGTTGGACCTTTACGTGATTATTGTGTATTGGAAGGTTAGATCTATTGGTTAGAGAAGCAGATCTGACCTCAAAAGTTTGTTTGAGTGTTGCTATGGAGGGAACTCACCGAGTCCATAAGGGAACTCGACGAGTCAAGTCGGGTTGCCCCACGATTCGTGACCAGTGGTAACCCATCGAGTGAAAGGTTAAATCAACAAGTTAAGTGAGGATTTTATGAGGATTAAAAGGACACGCATGCACTCGCCGAGTCACACAAGTGCACTCGACGATTTTGGTAAAATTTTGACCATTGACTAGGGTTGACTTCAGTTGACCTTAGGGTTTTCGGTCAAGCTGGTTCAAGAGAGGTCAGGGAGGGGTAGAATGGTCTTCTGCCCATTCTGTAGAAATGAAAACAAGAGAAAGTATTGATTATAGATGTTATTATGTTGATAGGAGGAGGCTAGGTCGAGTTATCAAGCACGAGAGGTTATCCGACATCGTACGAGGTGAGTCTTCTCACTATACTTTATTAGAGTGGTAATTATGTGACCGGAAGGTCTTATGTGCTATGATGAGTATGTGATGTATGTTGTTATTTGATATGTATGTTCTATGCTATAAGTATTATGATATGGACCGGAAGGTCAATAGTGTATGGGCCGGAAGGTCAAGATGATACAGACCGGAAGGTTAGAGAAGTGGGTTCAGAAGATCTACCGGGACTACGAGACTGAAGTCCCCTGAGACACATGGACCGCAAGGTCTTGTAGAGTTGTAGGCTTGAGTGGCATATATGTTGTATGTGATATTTTGGGGGACTCACTAAGCATTTATGCTTACCGTTTATATGATATGTGTTTCAGGTACCAACGAGGATCGCGGGAAGGCATTGGCATGATCTGTACACATTGATGGAGTTTTATGTATTTGAGATCTTCGGATTGTTTTATTTGGAGGGCATGTGTTACATTGGATTTGATATTTCTTATGAATGTATTATGTTTTAAAAATGAAAAAAAATGTTTTGAAAATTCACGTTGTTACATCCTTGCACCTTGGTTCTTCTCCTTCAACTTCTCTTCACTTCTTCCAAGCCTTCTTTCACTCAAAACAAGCTCAAGAGGTCAACACACTTATCAATGTAGCAGGAAAGGCGTATTAGGGTTTTCGGAGGGTGGAGGCTGGTAAGGAGACCAGGGGTGTAGCTATAATGAGATATGTATATGCCTTAAACCCTAAAAATTAGGGTTTAGTTCCTACTCACGTACGTTGCGAGTAAACCTGGTACGCTGCACGTACGTTTGTGCGCCCCCCGAATCCGATGCGCATCTCTACGCCCCGCATACGCCAGGGCTACGCTCAAAGTACGTCTTATGGGCGACCCAAATTCTTGGTCCATCAACTTAGGTCCAAACCAAAAACCTTTTATCCCATAGGCCCAAGAATAAATTATAAAATAAATAAATAATAAAACGAATACCTCAATTATTGAGTGTTACATTGATCATCCTAATAGCTATTCCTTCCAAAGGTTTTATAGCAGTTGATTTTAGTGGACTAGGTTATAGACATCATTCAATATCAATTCCCATTATAGTTTATTTTACTTATCCTTAGAAAATAATCACCTTAAAGAAAATTATTTAAGAAGTCTAGGGTCCATATTTGGCTCCATGGTGTGTAAAGGGATGTCATAAACACACTAGAAAATTATTTAGGAAGGCAAAGCCCTTTACTAATTTTGATCACCACGGAATTCCTAGATCTTTAAGATTCATGGACTATCAATGGCATCTTAATCTCAGATTATGTTGATCTCATATTTAATGACAGGTTCGTCGTGGATCACTGAATAGATGGTGAATCGACCATACAAAATTATGTGGTCCCCGACTCAAGTTACGCTTGAAATTCTCAAGTACCATATCATTCTCTACATATACTCTCAAATTGATGTGCTGGTTAACCACACGATGTCCGCTCTCCCTACAGGAGACTCTCGTTACCAACCAGACGATGGAGAAGGCCGTGTCCTGAAGATGCATCCCAAATAGTGGGTAGAGACTTCCAAATAGTGGGTAGTGTGTAAGTGTTTAACTAGAGGTAGAGACTTCCCAATAGTGGGTTTCTAATGTAAGTGTAGACTAGAGGTAGAGACTCTTCACTGAACTGACTAGAGAATTCCTATATGTCCATACTCATATACATAATATATAACTAATGAATCAAACGACCTTCGGACGGCCATCCGATCCCACCAGACCACATCTCAACGAACAAAAGGAAATAGGGCGGACGAGCCTTCCTAAGTCCCTCAATCATTAGTTATATGTATCTATATACGCACAGACATACATCTAACTACGTCTGGGTGTGTATTAAGTGGAAACATATCATTATGGTGTGAATTCATACAGTGTGGATAGATTGAGTCGCGAAGTATAAGCGTACCCGGTATAAGTGATATAGGAACAATGACAGGTATAAGCGATATAGAGACAAAAACAGGTATAAGTGATATAGAGACGATAACATGTATAAGTGATATAGAGTCGATAATAGGTATAAGCGCATCGCGAAGTGTAAGCGTGATCGAGTAGGAGTTTAAATTATATGAAAGTGAAGCTACGGTAACTAACAAGTAAAAGTATAAGTCATAAAAGGATACTTTGATGAAAAACCTTCATACTCGGGAAAAATCACAGTTTGTATTCTTTTGTAAAATATGTTTAAAAACCCTTGGAAATCTTTCATAAACTAGTTTAGAATGAATTTGGATAAATCAGTGTAAGTACAAGTGTTGAAATAAGTAAAAATCATTATAGTGTCCTATTCGGTAAAACAGTGTAAAGTGTGGTAAAATCTTGTGCATGCGGGTTATCAATCACATGTGATTGATATGATAACTGGCATGTTTAACTTGTAATCCCCCCTATAAAAACATTTAGAAGCATTTAAAAGGTTCATTCAGGAGTATGAACTCACCTGGTGTAAGTAGGTCCGACGAAGGTGTCGTTTGGGCGTTCAGTGTCACGTAAGGACTTGAACACACACAATGACCTATTTAACATATGATAACATATGTTCACATACAATTAGCATATTTAATACTAATTAAACAAATATACGCGTTCACAGGAGCGGAAAACACTTTGGTTAAGTGTTTGGGTGTCCCGGGTAGCGTTTAAGGGTGTGAATGGCTAAGGAAATGGAGTTTACTCTCCAAGATTAAGCCCTTAATATGATGTTTATGGCCCAGAGACTAATCACCATGAGTTTATGGCCGTAAACTCATGGTGATGGGTTCTAGGTTGTTTAAGGCTTCTAGCTTGTTCATGGGATTTTTCTAAGTACTTTTCATAAAAGGCATGAGTGGGTTTGAGGCTTCTAAGGGCATTTTCTATGAGTTTACGGTCAAGGGACCACTCCTAAGGGTGTTTACGGCCGTAAAATCTCATCCTTAGAGTTTTGTGAAGTTTAAAGCCCTTATCTCATTTCTAGTAATTATCCAAGGCTATTGGGTGTTTGGGGTTCCAAGAGGGGTCTCCTTTAGAGTTTATGGTCCAAATGACCTACCCTTGAGAGTTTACGGCCGTAAGCTCTATGGCTTGGCCGTGAACTCTCATACACCCTCCATTCTTTGAGTTTAAGCCCTTGTTTCAATCCTAGTATTTTATGGTAAATGTCTAAGGCCATTTGGGGAACAAAAACCAACATTTTGGCTTGGTTTGGGGAGTTTACGGCCTTGACACATGTCTGGGTCGTAAACTCCTTTTGTCCCTCCATTTTGATGTGTTTAATTGATCTAAACCCAAAATACTAAGTCCCTAAATTATGTATGAAGTCTAAAGGTGGTTTGGGAGTGTTTTTGGGGCGTTTTGACATGTTTAAGAGGTGTTTACGGCCTAAGCTTGTGCTTGGGCTGTAAACTCCCTTTTATGCCCTAAATCATTGTGTTTTAATGTTTAAACACTCCTAGGTAAATCCCTTAATTTATTTCCAAGCCTTTAGGGACATTTTGGGGTCATTTTGGCCTTTATTTAGGGGTTTACGGCCTAAGGAGGCACTTAGGCCGTAAACTCCATTTTCATGTCTCAATCTCGTGATTTTCAGGCTATAAAGACAATAATGTACGCATAGAACAAGTTAGGGTTGATAGTCTTACGTTTAGGAGTCAGAAATCGTGGTTTTTGAGTCGAAAATGAGTCTAGAGAGGGAGAGTATAGAGAGAGAGAGGGTGGAAAAGCTCCAAATGGAGTTTACTCCCCTTTATATATGGGTGGGAGTTGGAGCTCAGTGGAATTCTACCCGATACTGCCATTATACGGGGCTTTTGGTGTAACAGCCCGGAATTCCAAATATTGATATAATTATGATTTTGGGGGTGTTTTAAGAGGGGACTCGGCGAGTTGGAGCCTAGACTCGCCGAGTAGGATCGCAGACCGGGTCGCGGGTTCGCGACTGGACTCGACGAGTCCAGATATGGACTCGGCGAGTCTGCGCTGTTTGGCGAAAACTCTAACCGTTCAGGTTTGGGACGTATAAGAGGCACTCATTGGCCGTCATTGTTCAGTTTAGCCTTCTGAGAAGAACCCTAAATCGAGTGGGTGCATCTGGAGCAAAGTCTAAGGGCCATTGTTGATCTTGGAAGGGTTGTGGTGCAAGGAGGAGAAGGGCTTGGCTAAAGGAACAGCAAGGGAGTCACGTTCTGAGGATTTGGGGACACAGAGGGCACATTATTCAGGTAAGAATTCGAATTATGCTCTGCTATGTTGATGTGTCATGGAATTAGGGTTTATGGAACCCCTTTGTGATTAGATTAAGTGTTACCCTTGTTACCCAAACGACTATAACCCTGTATTAGGACCTTAGAGGTCCAGAAGGTCCCATGCTTGTGTATTTCGGGACAATACTTATCTCAGGAAGCAGTTTGATCGACTGCATGGCATGGACTCGACGAGTCCGATGAACAGACTCGACGAGTAGCTTGAAGAATAACTGGGACTCGTCGAGTTGTTCTTCAGACTCGGCGAGTTGAGTCGGGGTGGCCCCGCGATTCTTCCAGGAGGAACTCGTCGAGTAAAAAGGGGATACTCGACGTGTAGAAAGGGAATCTCAAGGAATCGGTGAGTCAAGGGCGAGTGGACTCAGAGTCGTTGAACTCGGCGAGTCTTGGGGTGACTCGGCGAGTTAGGTCGCGGGTTGAGGGAAGTTTTGAGTATGGGGACTCGGCGAGTCATAGGGTTGACTCGGCGAGTAGGGTCAGTCTGGGGTTGACTTTGACCTTGTCTTTGACCAAGGATTTACCAGTGGTTCCAGGGGTATTTTGGTAATTGTTGTTATTGTTTGAGTTCAGTGCATTGGTGACTGTCCAGAGGTGGAGATCGTATCAGTGATCGGAGCAGCTTGAGCTATCTGTGCAATCGGCAGTTTCGAGGTGAGTTATCCTCACTATATCGTTAGGGTTTATGGCACCAAGGCCGACCCTTTTTACCGGATAGAAATCCGGGTAGTTGTCATTATATGTTACAGGCCGGAAGGCATTACTATGTGGACCGGAAGGTCATGGCCTGGAAAGGCGTATGTATGCATTTAGTATGTTGACTGATTCATAGGGTAATGTTATGATAGTGACCGGCTAGACCGGTATCTTGTTAGAGTAATGTTATGATATGTAATCTGTTGATCGATTGTTGTCTATGAACTACTATATGATTATTCGTTATGTTGTATATGCATTTTATGCTTATGGGCCGGAAGGCAATATATGTTATGGGCCGGAAGGCAATATGTTATGGGCCGGAAGGCGATTATGTTGTGTGATGGACCGGAAGGTCAGGGCCTAGAAAGGCGTATATGTGGTTGGTATTCCGGGGGTATCTCACTAAGCTTTCGGGCTTACAGTTGTGGTTTTATGTTTCAGGTTCTCAAGAGTCTATGACAAGGCAAAGGCGTGATCGTACCGTTCCTCGCGTTGGTGCTTTATGATATGAACCTGGGAAATTACTCTGTTTAATAATGTATTGAAAACCTTTTTGCAACAATACTAATAAAATTGGAGATTTTGAAAAGTTTTAATTGTTTTGAAATTTTGGATGTTACAAGTTGGTATCAGAGCCTTGGTTTGAGTGAATTGGGGAAAACATTCGTGTGACTCCAGTCTCAAATCGAGGAGGATTTTAAAATGAGAAATTAAAATGGTTTTCAAATTTGGTAAAAGGAGGACGCGGAGGTACGATCAGCCGGAGCCAGTAAGTAACCCCAAGATACCATACATGATAATTGTTTATTTGAGCTTGATAGAACAGCATGCTAGAGTTAGGCTAGGGATCTTCAGGAATTCATGATACTGTTGCCTGATATGTGATGCCTGTAGCCTAGGGTCCCTTATGGGATGTTCTCAGTGTTCCTCTAGTGGTGAGGGTTGATAGTTGTTATGCATGTTTCCTAGGGTATTGTGGTAGTACTTCATACAAATATGGGTAGGTGTGGAAGGTAGTATGGGCCCGTACTACTGAAAGCACAGGACCCATACGCGTATCAGGGAAACCATGGTCTCTAGGGTAGGGTTGCGAGAGTTGGATCCCAGGATTTTGGGAAGTGTCTGAGATTGGTAGGGTGTCTTCATTATGGAGATCTCGAGGCATGATGATAGTGGATCCGGATCAGGATCGGGAGCTGGAGAACGAGTTCCGGGTGGATCAGTGCAGTCGGAGGTTATCGATCGGACGAGCACGAGCGAGCGGGATGCGAGGATTCGCGAGATCCTGCGTGATGAGGTTGATGCATTGTTACGGGCTGAGTTGCCAGAATGGTTTGGGTCGATCAGGACCGCCAAGGTTGAGTAGTTTGATGAGCGATATGCGGCTCTCGCAGAGACGGCTGCCGCGGCGGTTACAACGGCTGTAGCAGCGGCAAAGGGAAGACCTAGTCGGGGTTTCAGTATCGGAACTTCTATTATACGAAGCCTCCCACATCCGAGGGAGTTCAGGACCCGATTGTTGCTATGAGATGGTTATCAGACGTGGAGGGGTATTTCTCCACGAGTTTATGCCCTGCTGATCAGAGGGTGAAGTGTGCTCTGAACCTGTTGAGGCTAGGAGCGAAGGATTGGTGGAGATTGACTACGAGGTCATTTTCCGATGTGCAGAGGGCTGCGGTTTCATGGGATCAATTCAAAGAGACGTTCAGTACTCGCTATGTTCCGCGGGATGAAAAGGAGAGATTGGCTCGGAAGTTCCTTGAGCTGAAGCAGGATTTGGAGTCGGTGACTGAGAGCACCAGGATGTTTATTGAGAGGGAGATGTTTTGCCCTGAGTTCGCTTCGGAGCACGCTCAGATGTCCCGATGTCTGAGTATGCTCAAGAGGGATATCAGACAGTTCGTGTCTGCGCAGAGGTGTGAGACCTTGTTGGAGTTGCAGGAGGCCGCCATGTGGCGTGAGTTAGAGGTTGAAGTTGCAGTTGCGTGAGCTGAGGCAGGCCCCGATGCAGTCGCAGTCGGCGCCGAAACGGTTCAGGACCGTAGATGTTAGAATGGGGGATCGGAGCGGCCACACTTGTGGGAAGTGTGGGAGGGGTTACACCGGAGCTTGCTGGTCCGGTGGTGCATGACGCAAGTGCGGAAAGGAGGGGCACGGTGCACGGGATTGTCGGCAGTCAGTGCCAATTCGGGATTTGAGGATTTGTTATTAGTGTCGGCAGGTTGGACATTTGAGGGTCAACTGTCCATAGCTTTCTGCAGGACCGGTGCAGGCTCTAGCACCGGCCACCTCGAGGAGTTCAGGAGGAGGACAGGATGGAGCGGAGCCCCAAGGGCTCAGGGTCGTGCTTATCGGCTTGCGGCAGAGGGAGACGGAGCAGTGCCGGAGGCAGCTGCGGGTATGAGGCTTTCTTGATGTCTTGATTGCCTTGCGTTGATTGTGGTGTATTCTTCGTGCTGGTATCTTGTGTGGATTTCGATGCGGTATTCGTTATTTCGCGGGTTGGGCATGGTTATGGATTGGTGCTTCAGGTTTTCGCTTTGGCAATCGTTGTTCCCTGATGGGTTGGTATGGTTATAGTTTGGTGTTTTGGTGCCGGTAGCCTCGTGCGGTTTTCGATGTGGTATTCATCCTTTGGCAGGTTGTAGGTTTGGTTACGGGTTAATGTTGGAAACTCCGTTGGTTATCGTTCGTGACGGTTGTTAGTGGAGATGCGGCACTGGGTTGAATGTCGGATAGCATCTGCAATCGTAGAGTGGATAATTGAAAGACCGGATTCTTTTGAGTGGATTGATCAGGGAGGAGATGTGTTTTGCTGAGGGTTGCTTATGCTTGTGGGAAGCAGTCAGTGTGTAAATGTTCTCTTTGTGTAGGATTGTTCTGAAAGGTCGTTAATGACGATCAGTGGCAGTTAGTCAGTGCTTTAGTGGTAGAATTGGAGAATTCTTCGGGAGATCGATGAGTATGTGAGGGTGCTTAGCTGTTGGGATTCAGCAGTGTTGTCAGCTCAGAGTATAGGCCGACGAGAGCGAGTGTCGGGTATACGGGGCGGGATACAGACCTAGGGCATTTGATTGTGGAGGCCTGAGAGAAGGCCGGGATCAAGCTTGAGTAAGTAACCGGGGTTATGCGATCAGAGTATTTGTATGTTTGAGGTACGTGATGGGTTGTACTGCATTAATCCCACGAGATTATGTTGTGCATGTTTCTAGAGCTGGAACCGGAAGGTTCCCAGAGTTAGAACCTGAGGGTTCGCAGAGTTTGGGTGTACGGACCCATAGAGATATAGCCTCGAGTGGCTAGTATGTGTTATGAGAGTCGGTCCAGTCATGCTGGAGACTCTGTTGGTATTGCTGGATCAGTTTGAGATTGCGGATTGTGTATGTTGCAGTGTGATTGCATTGGAAGGTCTGGCCCTGGGTTAGAGATCTTGTTTAGCTGAGGCAGTGATTTTGATGAGTGGAGAGAGTGCATGGGATTGAGAGCCCCTGCAATGAGAACCAGAGTATGTGAATAGCGGTTACGCAAAAAGGGTGGTGTCGCTTGGGGCAAGCACCGTGGCACCGGTTGGAGTGGCAGTATGGCCAAGAGGGTCCCTTGGAAGGAAAAGAGAAAGGTGTGTAACTCCGAAGGGGAGTGCAAGTTCACGAGAATGAAAGCTGCAGAGCAGAGTTATGGTTAGAGTATTTCGCGTATGCCTTTGAGCATCGTGTTCGCGGCAGCGAAGTAGGAGCCCATCCGGTTTGGGATGTCTGTTGAGGCTCAGAAGGGATGCATGGGGAGAGGGAATCTTAAATTCTCAGTGTGATTCTGATCAGAGTGTAGGGTGGATGTAGTGGTTCATCTTGGGAGGTGTTCGAAGATATCATCAGTGTATCGGGTTTTCCAACCTGCGGGTGTTGGGACTAGTTCAGTATGTGTATGTGATGGCAAGAGGGGAACTTGTGAGAGTTGCTCGGAGAGTGAGAATGGATCTCTCAGTCGGTCCGGAATGGACAAAGTGGGCTTTGGATCGGGGAGCTGGTGGTTCATGGTTTCCTGACCCTTATGGGTCGAGTGATTGTTGAGATTTAGAGCAGAGTTGCATCTTGGGTAATTCTTGGTTACAGAGAGCGATGGACAGTACAGAGATCGGGCTGCAGTCAACAGAGCAGATTCAGCAGATGAGACAGAGGTTATTGACGCCCAGAGCCGACAGGAAAGTTATGCAGACAGACGCCGGCCTGAGTTTGAGTTTCAGGTCGGTGACTTCGTACTCCTGAAGGCCTCTCCTTGGAGAGGAGTGATTCGATTCAAGAAGAGGGGCAAGTTGGGGCCCCGGTATATTGGGCCTTTTCATGTGATTGCGGGGGTAGGCCTGGGGTTCTACCGGTTGGAGTTGCCCACGGATTTGAGACAAATCCACGATATTTTTTCATGTGTCGCAATTGAGGAAGTATATAGCCGATGAGTCGGCAGTGGTTCCATTAGAATACATTCAGGTGGATGCAAGCCTGAATTATGCCGAGAAGCCAGTGGTCATCAGAGGACGGAAGATCGAGGTTCTGAGGAATAAGGAGATACCTCTGGTGTTAGTTCAGTGGCAGCACCGGAGGGGATCATAAATGAACTGTGACCTGGAACGTGATATGTGGGAGCAGCATCCGGGGCTATTTTCAGAGTGAGACTTCGAGGGCGAAGTCTAGTTCTAGTGGGGGAGAGTTGTAACAGCCCGGAATTCCAAATATTGATATAATTATGATTTTGGGGGTGTTTTAAGAGGGGACTCGGCGAGTTGGAGCCTAGACTCGCCGAGTAGGATCGCAGACCGGGTCGCGGGTTCGCGACTGGACTCGACGAGTCCAGATATGGACTCGGCGAGTCTGCACTGTTTGGCGAAAACTCTAACCGTTCAGGTTTGGGACGTATAAGAGGCACTCATTGGCCGTCGTTGTTCAGTTTAGCCTTCTGAGAAGAACCCTAAATCGAGTGGGTGCATCTGGAGCAAAGTCTAAGGGCCATTGTTGATCTTGGAAGGGTTGTGGTGCAAGGAGGAGAAGGGCTTGGCTAAAGGAACAGCAAGGGAGTCACGTTCTGAGGATTTGGGGACACAGAGGGCACATTATTCAGGTAAGAATTCGAATTATGCTCTGCTATGTTGATGTGTCATGGAATTAGGGTTTATGGAACCCCTTTGTGATTAGATTAAGTGTTACCCTTGTTACCCAAACGACTATAACCCTGTATTAGGACCTTAGAGGTCCAGAAGGTCCCATGCTTGTGTATTTCGGGACAATACTTATCTCAGGAAGCAGTTTGATCGACTGCATGGCATGGACTCGACGAGTCCGATGAACAGACTCGGCGAGTAGCTTGAAGAATAACTGGGACTCGTCGAGTTGTTCTTCAGACTCGGCGAGTTGAGTCGGGGTGGCCCCGCGATTCTTCCAGGAGGAACTCGTCGAGTAAAAAGGGGATACTCGACGTGTAGAAAGGGAATCTCAAGGAATCGGTGAGTCAAGGGCGAGTGGACTCAGAGTCGTTGAACTCGGCGAGTCTTGGGGTGACTCGGCGAGTTAGGTCGCGGGTTGAGGGAAGTTCTGAGTATGGGGACTCGGCGAGTCATAGGGTTGACTCGGCGAGTAGGGTCAGTCAGGGGTTGACTTTGACCTTGTCTTTGACCAAGGATTTACCAGTGGTTCCAGGGGTATTTTGGTAATTGTTGTTATTGTTTGAGTTCAGTGCATTGGTGACTGTCCAGAGGTGGAGATCGTATCAGTGATCGGAGCAGCTTGAGCTATCTGTGCAGTCGGCAGTTTCGAGGTGAGTTATCCTCACTATATCGTTAGGGTTTATGGCACCAAGGCCGACCCTTTTTACCGGATAGAAATCCGGGTAGTTGTCATTATATGTTACAGGCCGGAAGGCATTACTATGTGGACCGGAAGGTCATGGCCTGGAAAGGCGTATGTATGCATTTAGTATGTTGACTAATTCATAGGGTAATGTTATGATAGTGACCGGCTAGACCGGTATCTTGTTAGAGTAATGTTATGATATGTAATCTGTTGATCGATTGTTGTCTATGAACTACTATATGATTATTCGTTATGTTGTATATGCATTTTATGCTTATGGACCGGAAGGCAATATATGTTATGGGCCGGAAGGCAATATGTTATGGGCCGGAAGGCGATTATGTTGTGTGATGGACCGGAAGGTCAGGGCCTAGAAAGGCGTATATGTGGTTGGTATTCTGGGGGTATCTCACTAAGCTTTCGGGCTTACAGTTGTGGTTTTATGTTTCAGGTTCTCAAGAGTCTGTGACAAGGCAAAGGCGTGATCGTACCGTTCCTCGCGTTGGTGCTTTATGATATGAACCTGGGAAATTACTCTGTTTAATAATGTATTGAAAACCTTTTTGCAACAATACTAATAAAATGGGTGATTTTGAATTGAAATTTTGGATGTTACGTTTGGTCACACCCGATTTAGTGGTCGTAACAATAAAACTTAACATTTTCCAAATAAATGGAAATGTGTGTCCTGTGTTTTATTTCCTTTTATCACGACCTAACGGCATTTTAAATGTAAACAATTGGGATGTTAATTAAATTGACGACCTCTAGTTAACGGAACTTTTATACAGTGGAATATTCCATTAACGGTAACGGGGAAATATAACGGGACAACTTAGGTTGTCACATCATCCCCCCGTTAGAGGGAATTTCGTCCCGAAATTCAAGTCTAGGCAAGGAAGTAGGTATGAATGGCCAAGTAGAGGTAAGGGAGTACTTCCTATACGGTTGTCCTCGCATTCCCAAGTGAACTCTAGTCTGTGTTTGTCATTCCGACAGACTTTCATGTACGGGATACGGATTACATCTAGTGTAGCTAGTGGGTTCCAACTGGTGTATCTATGAGGTTAGAGTTCTCAATAGTTTCTATCAAGATGGGTGAGGTACGAAGAGTGATGTCGGGATGTTGGGTCAAAAATATGATTTATACTTTACTTTACTAGGCAATTATTTTTATGTAATATTTTATTAATTTATGGTCTAGTTTACGGCTGAGTTTACGGCCGTAAACACCTTACGGCCGTAAACTCGTTTACGGCCCAATTGTTTCCGGCCCATGTTCCCTAGTATAAATAGAGGTGTTAGGGTGAGGAGTAGAGGATTGATAAACCCTAAGGAGTTTACGGCCTAGAGAGAGAAAAACGAGTGTGTGATAATCTATTGTAAGGAATTTCATGCATATCATCTATACAATCAAGATTCAACATATTCTTCTTCTCCTTCTCTTCTTATTTTATCTGACATCATCCGTTTGATTGGGATTCCGCACCATCAAACGGATCTGACTGATACACAGGCAGATTAGGGACTTCAATTGGTATCAGAGCCAAGTTGTATCAATCAAAAGGATTATTGTTTTGTCTGGAACCTGAATAATTGGTGTTTACGGTCCAAGCTTACGGCCGTAAACACCGAGTTCTTGGGCCGTAAACTCTATTTGGAGCATTATTTGATCTTATTTTCGAAATATTTTTGCGATTTTTTGGACAGATCTCGCAAAAATAAGGGGGGTTTGTTCTTCGTGTTTTTCATAAAAAGGGGTTTTTGATCGAGTTTTGGAGCTTGAAAGTCGAAAAATAGTTGTTTTCACGTAATCTTGAAGGGTTTTCGGCCGGAGCTTACTCCCGGAAACAGTTCACTGCCAGCGGCAGAGTTAGTGTTTACGGCTAGGGTTTCCGGAGTTTGCGGCTCGGCTCGGCAGATTGGCTCGGATTTTGGCTCGGCTCGGCGGATTGCGGATCGAACCCTTTCGGCTCGGCTCGGATCACGGCTCGGCTAAGTGGTTTGCGGCTCCTGCAAGCGCTTCAATAAAAAAGGAGAACGGCTTTGAAGGCTGCAAGGATCGAACCTGGATCCATTCTAAAATCAGTTACGCGCCTTGCCAACTACTCCAATAGATCACTTGTTGATTTCATTCCGATACTTTAAAATTAACCATTCCCAGTCGCACCAATCTTTTGCATCTTTGTCATTTTCAGCCCAAATTTGATTTTCCTTTAATTTTAAATTCCTTTTTCACTCAAAATTAAAAAAAATAATAAATAATAATAATAATAATAATAATAATAATAAATTGTTTTTATTTTATTTTTGTCTTTTTATTTCAAATTTTGATTTTGACTTCCAAGTTTGACCTTTGACTTTTTCGTTTAATTTTTTTTTTATTTTTTTTCAAATTTAACTTTTCGGTTTGACTTTGAAGTTTGATTTTTTTAAAGTTTGACTTTTTGAAGGTTGACTTTTTCATGTTTGACTTTTGAGTTTGATTTTTTATTTTGACTTTTAAGTTTTATTTTAGCTTGTAGTTTTTTTAATTGATTTTAAGGTCTAAGAGGGAATTTGAAAACATGAAAGAGAGTCGTCAGGAGACGTTAAGACAAAATTTCAACTTTTTCGATTTTATCCCTGGAGAAACCCTCGAAACTCAGTTGCAGCGATTTACTACACTCACTACTGAGATGAATATTGCTGGGATCTTTTTGACCAAATCTAAGATAAACAAAAAGCTATTGAATTCACTTCCGAAATCGTGGGATATGAATGTAGTTGTCATCAAGAAGACAAAAGATCTCAATCGTCTTAGTATTGCTGAAGTAATTGAAGAGCTTGACGCTTTAAAGAGTTCTGTAAACCTTCCGGTCCATGAAGTGTCATGTTCTCATTCATGTGAAGTTTCATGTTCTCAATCATGTGAAGATACGATTAAGTTTATTCGAGAACAAATTGAGTTATTTAAAAGAGAAGTTGAGGACCTGAGATATGAAGGATATCAACTCAGGAAAGGACAGAAACCCCTAAAAGCTGAGTTGGAAGCAAAAACCAAGGACTTTAGGAAACTTCAGGAACACTACAGTAACAAATGTGAAAACTATGATTATGTAGTCAAACAAAATGCTGAGCTAGTGGCTGGAGTTGAATCTTTGAAAGCAAAGTTTGAAACCGCCAAACTTGATGTTAGAAAATATGATTTCTCAAGTGAGGTGGTTGCAAATATGATAGACCAAAGCATGCAGTTTAAAAGGAATCAAAACAAGGGTCTAGGGTATGATAGTGTACCTCCTCCTTTCAATCATAACTACACATCCATCCCCATGACAAAGAAAGAAATTGACAGGGAGGCACATCTTCAATATGGCAAACAAGCTGGATTTGTGTTAGGAGGAGTTATTAATTTTGAAGATACTAATGTTGCTACTTCTTGAGCAGGCAAAGTAACAGAGGATGAGAACAAGGAGAGTTCTTCTGAACAAACAAACGACCCCTTGAACTCTGAATGTGTTGCTTCTAATCAACCTCCCGTTGGTAAATACAGGCCACCAATTCCAGCGCAACAAAGTGCCCGTTGTAAGTGTGCATATGGGAACAACAAGAGACAAGGCATGGATACGCCACCAGGGGCAGGAAGAAACAACTTCACAGTAAAGAAAAAGACATGTTTTCACTATGGAACACCTGGTCACATTGCCCGAAATTGTCCAAATCGCGCATACGTTCCTTACTACGCGCAAGGCTGGCAGAACGCGCCAAGAGGGAGATATTCCAAAAGAAACCCCTCAAGGTTACGCTCAGACATTGACGACTCGAATGCCAAGAAGGCCAAGAATGTAACTCCCAAGGCCAAGAATCAAACTCCAAAGGCCAAGAATCTGAATCCCAAGGGCAAGAAGGGAATGTCGGACAAGAAGTCCAATCCAAGAGATGCTCCTGTGAAGCCAAGACCGGTTAGGTTAAAGTCACCTCGGCAGCCGGCTTCAAGTTCAAAAGCAAGTACTGAGCCACCCATCGGATCGAAAAAGAAATGGGTTAAATCCAACTACAAATGGGTTCCGAAGGCTCACTCTCCTAAATCAACTAACGATTCTAATATTTCTATGTCTTCTGTTTGTGATAAACAAGACATGTCATGGGAGAGAGTAATGTGCAAGGATGACAAAGGTCGACCCAGTTCAAAATGGACTGGGTTCCAAAGACCTACTAATCCCGCTCTGTGTTGGAGCAGTTATGGAGGCATATCATCAGACTTCAGTTTGTTGGTAGTAGCTGTTCCAAGCACATGATAGGAGGCATCTCTCAACTGTACAACACTCAAAACATTTTTTGAGAGTATGTGTCCTTTGCGGGAATGGAAGAAAAGAAGGGATCACTCACGGGGTTTGTGCTTAATGACCTGAAGAATTTTCGGATTTGTTCTGAGATTATGCGTGCTATTCTCAAACCTTCTGGATGCAGATTCAATCGGTTAATTACGGTTTGCGTTTTCTTCTCTATACTCCTGAGTTTTTCTTAATCTGATTCGTTTTAAAGACTAATTTTTGTTTTAGGATAGTTTAAATTTGCGCATTTACTTTCGTTTCTCTCCTATGCACAAATTTAGGGGGAGAAATAAAAACAAAACAAAAATTAGAAAGTTTAATTAAAAAAAAATCCAAAAACATTAGAAAATCAGAAAATAAAAAAAAATGGTGTAAATGGAATGTGTTTGAGGGAGATGTTTTGGGAAGTGATATTATCTAGTGATAACAGGCAACCTGAGTTTGCGTAACGTACCCAAAGTTGAAGGGTCTATGCTCTAGTTTGATGCGTCGGTAGGCACAAAATTTTTTAAAATGGACATGACAAGGTAGAGTTGAACTTAGGAAATTTATAGACTTAACAAATCTTGACCTAGTTAGATCCAATCAGCCTGACAATACGATGCTCGGATAGGATGAGCAGGGAGATATATATGGGAATCTACTCGTCACATTAATTGAACCCGTACTAGGAACCGTGGTTTAACTTTTCCTCGATGTGCAGATTTTGTCCTTAATTCCGGTTGGATGGGGCGACTGGTAAATTCCGATAAATTAGGTCTGTAGAAAATCGTTTTCTTTCTTTCCTTCTGTTAGTCATATGTTGTCTCCTTTGCGTGACTTCCAATCCGACCTGGTACACAACATATACAACTCTATTTCTCTGCAGGATATATATATATATATATATATATATATATATATATATATATATATATATATATATATATATATATATATATATATATACACATGTGTGAAATACTTCTCATCTGTTAGCCATATGTTGTCTCCTTTGCGCGACTTCTAATCCGACCTGGTACACAACATATGCAACCTTCTTCTTCTCAACCCCTCTGAAGTAGTTAGCAATACAATTCTGAATCTCTTCTCTCTCTGAATGGTTGTCTGCTAACCCGGTGTAAGGAGTACTCTGGAAGTTCTTGATGGC
The DNA here is from genome assembly GCF_002870075.4 of Lactuca sativa. Taxonomy (NCBI): domain Eukaryota; kingdom Viridiplantae; phylum Streptophyta; class Magnoliopsida; order Asterales; family Asteraceae; genus Lactuca; species Lactuca sativa. Next base: position 91,044,076 of record NC_056627.2, read on the forward strand.
TGGGGCATATCAGGAAGCGGGAAACACGTTCCGGTACACTTAAAATTGAACTCATACAGATTGTCTGTAGATCTCGCTGCTCGATTTAGGTGGACAACAATATCCCTGGTCGTCGTCAGATGAATGGTCTTTAAGATATAGTATCTAAGGAATTAGGATTAGATATGATTTTTAGGAACTTAAGTTCACCTTGTCTTGTATCAAATAGTATGCCCTAATTTTGTCACAATTTTTCGTGTTTAAGTGGACCACAATACCGACGATCGACCAAACAAAGATGTGAATATGGAAGGTACCGACAAGTGGATAAAGGTTGTCTAAAAACTTTGATCCTAAATCTCTCTTAAAGTTAGATATCATTTTATTTTTGTTAAATTTGTCATAGTTTCTTCTAATTTAAATATTAGGGGAGAATTAAAAATTAAAAAAAAATCAGAAAAATTCAAAAATCAAAGAAAAAATCAAAAATTAAAAATCCAAAAATAGTGTTATTTCTGTTTTATTTCTTTTTCAGAAAATATGAAAAATTAAAAAAAAAATATTTTTGTTTATATTTTAATTTGTGTGCTAAGTTTTCTTTTAGTTTTGTTTTGTCTTGAAAAGTGATTTCAGGTATAGATAAGACTCATGGAGTTTGTGTTGAAGATTTCTGAGCCAAAGGCTTCGTCCATGAGCATCGAAGAATTCGCATTCGAAGGAGCAAGAAATGAAGATTATTCTTTCAACATTCAATCTTTCAACCCCAGAAGCAAGGTGAAGTTGGAATTGAAGATTATGTAACGGATTGCATTGAAGCCTCCTCAATCAATCTGTTGCTATTGTTGTACCTGCTGAAGTGATCCAGAAGATTTGTTCTCTCTGATGTTCTCTCTGAAGATTCTCAAGCTGAAAGCGCCATCTTTCAAGAATCAGTACGTCAAGCCTCTTTACTCAATGTGCGATCAATGCCAAATTCAGAAAAAAAACCTCAAGTGCTCAAGATGAAGTCATTCATTGAAGATTCATATGTTCATCCTGATGCTGTGAAGAAATCGAAGGTTAAAGCTGAAGCCAAGTTCCCGATGAAGATTAACAAGCAAAGCCAGCTACTTTTTAGGGGGATCTTGTTGGGTCAATTAAGAAAAGAAAGCTATAAACCAAGGGAGAGATTGTTGGGTCAAAAATATGGTTTATACTTTACTTTTCTAGGCAATTATTTTTATGTAATATTTTATTAATTTATGGTCTACTTTACGGCTGAGTTTACGGCCGTAAACTCGTTTTCGGCCCAATTGTTTCCGGCCCATGTTCCCTAGTATAAATAGAGGTGTTAGGGTGAGGAGTAGAGAATTCATAAACCCTAAGGATTTTACGGCCTAGAGAGAGAAAAATGAGTGTGTGATAATCTATTGTAAGGAATTTCATTCATATCATCTATACAATCAAGATTCAACATATTCTTCTTCTCCTTCTCTTCTTATTTTATCTGACATCATCCGTTTGATTGGGATTCCGCACCATCAAACGGATCTGACTGATACACAGGCAGATTAGGGACTTACATGGGAAATCACGTATCATGTCTAAGAAGTGGATCGATCGGGTGTGAATCTATGGTATATCTGAAAGTAGTAGCGGCCTGAAAAGGGTTGGACCAAGTCTCCATGAGAATTCTCATTTGGTCCTAAGCTCTCGGAATGGTAGAGCTTTTTAGTACTAAGAACATAGTACACTTCTATGGCAAGATCATCACTGGCATGATCGCCATTCCGAAGTTCCAAACGTTCTCACTCGTACTGTGTGTGTAGTTCTTCAGGTTGGTCCTTAGGAAGCTCGAGTGGTCTTGGGTTTCGCGTTTCCTGTCAACTGGCTGATAGAGACTTTCTAGATCGCCGTGTGGATTGCGTGACTATGGTTATTTGTCTGCTGTAGAGTGTCTATCTCAAGCTTATGCACAATGGACCTGTACTAACGAATCTTGAGACACGGAAACCCTAAGGATTAGGAAGATAGGGTTTCACTAGACGAGTGTTGGACTATCTCGGGAGGTGGTTCTACTATCTCTGCGTGAGATGGTATTCGTGGAACACCTAATAGTCCAATTAACCTCTAAGACTTTGGTTTATCCTAGTGTGGAAAGTGTATGTTACTACATAACCCTTCGACTAACACCAAGGCTGGTGTCAATTCTATAATCTCTTCGGGATCTGGGTCACGAGGCTTAACTCAATTACTTTCGCACTTGATTAAGTATTCTCGGCCGCGAAGGTTATCCTGTGTTTCTCCGTATCCTAGTGTTCGCTTCGGAGGACGTATTTTATCGTCTACAGGGCGACGACGATTTCCTCCATGCAAGAGGGTGGAGGAAGATAGGCACTGCTCGTCTATAACTGGGTGGACAAGGTGCCTGAGTAGTGCGAGCACCTACTGCAACTACTCTTCCGAAGGTTCTGAGTTTTCTCGGTCTAGGTCAAATCTAGTGGGTATATGGTTTCATCACTCGGAACTTTACTCGCTCAACCCGCAGGGATTCTCTTGACTCCGGCTCCTATGTTATGGAATAGGGTGAAAGTGTTTTGCTAAGAGGTCCGTGGTAGAACTCATGCTTGGCTTAACCGGCAATACATGATGTATGCCAGCGTATACCTGGTTATAGTGGTCAGCCTCGCGAGTTCTATTCTCTGGGTTCACGGACCTGATGTGCGAGGTGTGAAAGGGTCTCCCGGGGGAATCTAAGGGGTATGCTTCGGATGGTTGTCGTTTTCTGAAGTATTCGCAGTGTCTTTCGCTTCGGTGTTTATCTGACCACGAGGGGTCGGTCAACAGTGTATGGTACCCTCCCTTGGGTACTTCAGAAGGTTTGAGATAAGAGGGACGATTGACGGATCGCATTAGGTTTGATTAATTGTGTCAGGTTTAGGTTCGGAAGAACCTTTATTTGCCGACATGGCTATGGAGAAAGTTCTTTTTACTCAGCACTAAGGGTGTACACATAGTTGCATGAAGTCAAACCATGATCAATAGAGTCGTCGAAGTTGGCACACTTCGACATGATATATAATGAAGATCGATAGAGTCATGTGCCGAACAGGCACACAAGTTCTAGGCATCTCGGGTTTCGTCCTATGTATCACTACTGCGGATACCTGGACTGATAGAGTCGACGCAGAACTATAAAGAGTTCTAAGTGTTTCCGAATAGAGTATCTTTTCATGAATGAATTCTCACAAGGCATTTCTAGAATCGCCTCACATATACTAGTCATGTATATTTAAGGTGGGGAGGACTGTTGACTGAGCGACCCCGCCCTAAATCCACAACCAAATGAGGAACAGGAAATGAGGCGGCATTCGCTCACTCTAGGTCTGTCCATCTTAAATATACATGGTTGTAACGTATATGTTTAGCCCCTATAGTTTTACCTAATGAATTTTAAATTTTATAACAGTGCTGCGACCTTCGCCTTACTGGAAAGAATTTATATTTGTATTAGTCTTTTATTGTTCTTTGGCTTAGTTATCCGAGATTGAGAGACGTACCAAAATCTAATGAGTTCCTTGCCGCTTCTCCCTAAGCAGTAGTGTCAGGCTCCTTCTGTGTCTTTGTCTTTCCCTTCTGTTGGGCAGTCCTTCTTGAAGTGTCCCATTTCACCATATCGGTGGCAAACTGTACGGGTCGCCACATTGGTGATTGATGTAATGAACTCAACCGGGGTTCTGCAGACGCGAGCAGTATGCCCCAACATGTAGCACCTAGCACAATAGAGTTCCCGGCAGGCACCATGATGATGGTAGCTGCACTTGCTGCAGTGGGGAAGGTCTCCTAGATACGGTCTTCTTGGAGTTGGGAGGGAAGGATTGACAGGGGTATAGACTGCCTCAGCTTGTTGCCCATCAGAAGGTCCTTGAGCCTAGGTATTTCCCTCCTCAATCTTGAGTTTTCTCTTTAGTGGGCTCGGTTGAGGTTCTTGGGTGACTGGGTATGAAAGTGTTGGTTGCTGCTGTCCATTGCAAGGATTGGAAATCCCGACAGGGCCCTTGCTAACATTTACGGTGTTAGCATTCAGGTGAGCCATGACAGCTGCTACGGCTGTTGAGACTGCAGCTTGGAACGTAGCTTCACCGAATAAGAGAGTAGGTTTCTTGCTTGTGGATTGGTTACGCTTCTTCGGTGGCATGGTTTTCCTACACGGAAAGGAATACAAGGTAATGAGAGACGATGGTTAACCCTGGACATTTCTGTCCTGATCGTATTAGGCATAAATTTTCCTGTGCCTCGGGTACTGGTTGTCTAAATGTCGACCTACATCCCTATGATGTAGTCCAGGTAATCGTGGTAGGCGTATGAGTATTGGAAAAGGCCATAAGATGCGAGTCGTTCCTACTAAGTTACCTTTTATACTAGGAAAGGTTTCACTCTCCGTCCTGGAGAGATTTGAGAACGGTTCGGAATGAAACTGCGGAAAGAGAGGCTCATGAAGGCTCATGGCTGAACACTCTCAAAAAAGGTGCGAGGATCCGCCCTAATCGTGTGTCTGGCAATGGGAATCAACGATTTACCTAACACATAGCGTGAGTAGTGTAACCACTAACTCACTAAATTGTATTATTTTATGGGTGTATTAGTGTGACAAACACGAGGAAAAGACACTTCTCGGGTTCCATGTACTGGCTCCCTCGGTCTGCCTCGTGTCTTTGACTGGAATCGCTGTTGGTTTCCTTCGGGTAGTTTCCTAGGGTTGTCTTCTCGTATGGACATATTGAATTTCTACTCCGCCTTCCTTCTGATTCCAACTCTGGGTGTCATCACTTCATGATGGATGACTGGGAATCTTCGAAGTTTAGGTGAATTCCTCACCGATGTCCCTAAAAGAATATGGGCACTTGGTGCATTCAATAGTCTCGACCCAGTTCATTTATTTCCGAACAGGAAATCTTCTCAATGAACTTCTTCGGGGTCGACTTCAACTCTTCTGTCAAGAACTGAAGTGGGTAGGGTTTTCTACAGGGTTCGTGCGAGAATGGAAATGTCTAAAGAATCCTAAGAGATTATTAACATTTCACTGTATGATCCATATCGAGTCCTGCTACGATTACACAAGGTATATAAATCATACATAGCTTAGATCCGATAGGCCTTCGAATATGTGATACTACTCTAGAACCACATCCCAACGAGGAAAAGGAAATAGAGCGAAACCACACATTCTTAGCCTATGGGATCCTTATTATATATAACCTTGGGAGTATACCCTCTGTAGTTGTAGGTATATCAATAAGGATCTTTTTAGTTATTCACGCAAGGTTGTTTATGATTCCTAAAATACCCCTATGGTATTTTAATTCTTGTTTGATTCTTATCTTCTAAATATGATTCTGGGATTAGTGTTGGATCTTTTAGTGTTCTAAAATACTCCTATAGTATTTTACCTTTATGTTTGGCTCTAACAATCCTAGTTGGTAATTTTCAGAACTGTTGTACACCACTATCACTCCCGAGCACACGTTCATCGCATCTCGAATAAATGTAGTTGATCAGGTTACATTTATTCCAGCTTATGATTACATAACTGCCCAGGTTTGACTGTAGTGCTCAACATCTGAAGACTTTTATTATTGTTCTTCTTGTGATACTTTTGTTCAAGTGTTTAGATTCTGGATGTTATTATACTTTGGTAAAATATGGTTATATTTTAAAGTATAATTCTTGGTCAGAGTGTTTTATCCCTTTGTGTTTATAGGTTGTATATCTTTTATGAATTGATATACTTAGCTCACTATAAACAATGTTCTGATACCAATCTGTCACACCCCAAAACCGGAACGGCGAAACGTTCTGGGGTGGATGACGTCATGTCAAGTATCACAACACATGCATTATAGTAATCAAAGTACAACAAAACATCGCATTAATAGTAATAGTTTTACAAGGTTTACATTATAACATAATAAAGTGTACAAACAAATATAATAAGAACAGCATGGTATTAAGTTATCTTCATCAACAACTCCGGGGATGTACCTGTCTAATTGCTGACCTGAGATTACAAGTTATTTGAAAAGCGAGTATCAGCATTTTTACAAATGCTGGTGAGTTCATAAGTTTTAGGTGGCGTTTCAATCAAATAACTTTAATAAGTAGTAGTTTAAGTGTTTTCTGCGTATTAGAGTTCTTTCCAGAAAATCCTATATTTTCTTTAATAAAAGCAGCCTTCTACCAAGGCTGGTCAGTGTTATGTGGTAAAAAGTACTTTTCCCTAGATTGCAATCATTATCAAAATACTGAATTTGATTATTGAGGAAAGCAAACGACACCAGGGAATAACATACGCCTCAGCAGTGAGGACTGCTGACTAAGGCAAGGAATCATAGACTACAGGAGAATATCGAACTAACGACACGCCTAGTTCAGTCTAACGAGTAGAGACTCAGACCCCATAAGGTACCAAATGAAAGGTACAACTGGTAAGGTCTAAAATAGTGAAAGGCAGACCCTAGACAGTATCAAATGAAAGATACGTCTTGTAAGGTCAAAACAAAGATAACAGACCCCTGACAGTACCAATGAAAGATACGTCTTGTATGGTCAAAACAGTGTGACTCTGAAGATGAGTTACCAGCCTACAGTGTAAATTGCCGATGAAATACCGTTACCTTAAGGCCAAAGAATTATAAGGTAACCCAGGATACTCGTAACCATACTGACTAGAGTTCCAGACGCCCTACAAGCGTCTATAAGATGTGACATTTGTCACCCGTTGGCTTGGTAGGCCGGGACTGTAGCTAGCAGTCTGGGTGCGGGGTTGTGAATCCCGTATAGATCTATACACACAATGTCCTCTCTCCCTACATGAGACTCTGGTTACCAACTAGACGATGGAGAAGGCCGTGTCCTGAAGATGCATCCCAAATAGTGGGTAGAGACTTCCAAATAGTGGGTAGTGTGTAAGTGTTGAACTAGAGGTAGAGACTTCCCAATAGTGGGTTTCTAATGTAAGTGTAGACTACAGGTAGAGACTCTTAACTAAACTGACTAGAGAATTCCTATATGTCCATACTCATATACATAATATATAACTAATGAATCAAACGACCTTCATATGGCCATCCGATCCCACCAGAATACATCTCAACGAAGAAAAGGAAATAGGGCGGACGAGCCTTCCTAAGTCCCTCAATCATTAGTTATATGTATCTATATATGCACAGACATACATCTAACTACGGCTGGGTGTGTATTAAGTGGAAACCTATCATTATGGTGTGAATTCATACAGTGTGGATAGATCGAGTCGCGAAGTATAAGCGTACCCGGTATAAGTGATATAGGAACAATGACAGGTATAAGCGATATAGAGACGAAAACAGGTATAAGTGATATAGAGACGATAACAGGTATAAGTGATATAGAGTCGATAACAGGTATAAGCGCATCGCGAAGTCTAAGCGTGATCGAGTAGGAGTTTAAATTATATGAAAGTGAAGCTGCGGTAACTAACAAGTAAAAGTATAAGTCGTAAAAGGATACTTTGATGAAAGACCTTCATACTCGGGAAAAATCACAGTTTGTATTCTTTTGTAAAATATGTTTAAAAACCCTTGGAAATCTTTCATAAACCAGTTTAGAATGAATTTGGATAAATCAGTGTAAGTAAAAGTTTTGAAATAAGTAAAAATCATTATAGTGTCCTACTCGGTAAAACAGTGTAAAGTGTGGTAAAATCTTGTGCATGCGGGTTATCAATCACATGTGATTGATATGATAACTGGCATGTTTAACTTGTAATCCCCCCTATAAAAACATTTAAAAGCATTTAAAAGGTTCATTCAGGGGTATGAACTCACCTGGTGTAAGTAGGTCCGACGAAGGTGCCGTTTGGGCGTTCGGTGTCACGTAAGGACTTGAACACACACAATGACCTATTTAACATATGATAGCATATGTTCACATACAATGAGCATATTTAATACTAATTAAACAAATATACGCGCTCACAGGAGCGGAAAACACTTTGGTTAAGTGTTTGGGTGTCCCGGGTAGCGTTTAAGGGTGTGAATGGCTAAGGAAATGGAGTTTACTCTCCAAGATTAAGCCCTTAATATGATGTTTACGGCCCAGAGACTAATCACCATGAGTTTACGTCCATAAACTCATGGTGATGGGTTCTAGGGTGTTTAAGGCTTCTAGCTTATTCATGGGATTTTTCTAAGTACTTTTCATAAAAGGCATGAGTGGGTTTGAGGCTTCTAAGGGCATTTTCTATGAGTTTACGGCCAAGGGACAACTCCTAAGGGAGTTTACGACCGTAAACTCTCATCCTTAGAGTTTTGTGAAGTATAAAGCCCTTATCTCATTTCTAGTAATTATCCAAGGCTATTGGGTGTTTGGGGTTCCAAGAGGGGTCTCCTTTAGAGTTTATGGTCCAAATGACCTACCCTTGAGAGTTTACGGCCGTAAGCTCTATGGCTTGGCCGTGAACTCTCATACACCCTCCATTCTTTGAGTTTAAGCCCTTGTTTCAATCCTAGTATTTTATGGTAAATGTCTAAGGCCATTTGGGGAACAAAAACCAACATTTTGGCTTGGTTTGGGGAGTTTACGGCCTTGACACATGTCTGGGCCGTAAACTCCTTTTTTCCCTCCAGTTTGATGTGTTTAAGTGATCTAAACCTAAAATACTAAGTCCCTAAATTATGTATGAAGTCTAAGGGTGGTTTGGGAGTGTTTTTGAGGCATTTTGACATGTTTAAGAGGTGTTTACGGCCTAAGCTTGTGCTTGGGCCGTAAACTCCCTTTTATGCCCTAAATCATTGTGTTTTAATGTTTAAACACTCCTAGGTAAATCCCTTAATTTATTTCCAAGCCTTTAGGGACATTTTGGGGTCATTTTGGCCTCTATTTAGGGGTTTACGGCCTAAGGAGGCACTTAGGCCGTAAACTCCTTTTTCATGTCTTAATCTCGTGATTTTCAAGCTATAAAGACAATAATGTACGCATAGAACAAGTTAGGGTTGATAGTGTTACGTTTAGGAGTCGAAAATCGCAGTTTTTGAGTCGAAAACAAGTCTAGAAAGAGAGTATGGAGAGAGAGAGGGTGGAAAAGCTCCAAATGGAGTTTACTCCCCTTCATATATGGGTGGGAGTTGGAGCTCAGTGGAATTCTACCCGATACTGCCAAATAAATGGAAATGTGTGTCCTGTGTTTTATTTCCTTTTATCACGACCTAACGGCATTTTAAATGTAAACAATTGGGATGTTAATTAAATTGACAACATCTAGTTAACGGAACTTTTATACAGTGGAATATTCCGTTAACGGTAACGGGGAAATATAACGGGACAACTTGGGTTGTCACACATGCAAAGTCGCATGGTCCCCGACTCAAGTTCCACTTGCGATTCACAAGTTCCACATTATTCTCAACTATACTTTAGATTGATGTGCCGGTTAACCACACGAGCTCCACCAAAATAATATAAAGAGAATGTGCAATTTTCATGGATAATATGAACTTTACATTCTATATAAAAAGGGATTTTGTTTTACACATGTATTTTGAATACTTTTAGATTGACCATTATCACTATCAAACCCTTTCGGTAACTCCATTCTCAAAACGCAATACGACAGTGAGGGTGGTAAGCACAGAGCATATTAAAAACCAACCTTTTAGGAATCATAAAGATCTCCTTAAACACCTACATCAGAATGGGTGAGCCTAGTCATGGTAAGACTGATTATGTCAATATTTAAACATGCGAGGACACATGTTGTAACATTCTTATACATATAGTAGATACAATTCTAATATATATAAATATAAGGGGTAAATATAAAACTCTTTAAATTTAGTTGTCTATTATTAATTCTAATTAATTGTGATGGCACAATGTAACAATGAAAAAATATTGAGGGGTTAATATTCAAATTTATAAATCTCTATTACAAATAATATTAAATATTTAAATTCACTATTTAAATAATAAATAAATATTCAAACTCTAATATCTATTAAATAATATTTATCATTTTCCAAATTTAAAAACATTTTAAATTTCGTAATTATCCATATCATAAATCTTCAAGTTTGAAAAAAAATGGGAAAACCCTAATCCGGGTTGCTCACGTCGTGAGCATAAAGCCCTCACGTCGTGAGTTGCGACAAAGGGGCTTTTCAGTTACGAATTTTTCCATCATTATTCTTTTATTCAATTTCAAACAGGCATTTACAGAAAATATGGATCTAACATGAATGTAATCATGAACTAATTGCTCTTATACCATTATTGGGTTTTGTACGCATCAAATACACTTTAAACTAAGTAGCGGAAAAATCGAAACTATGATATACCTAAGTGTACATGCAACCTCTAGATATATGGTTTCATGCTAATTACATCTACCCTAGAAAGAATAAAAATACAAAGAAGAAAAACATGCCTCTTATGTAGCCCTTGATCTCCATGCTTCAGATCTTGATCTTGTCCTCTACAAAGTTGCTTGGATAAGAAGACCCAAACCAAAATCCGTCTAATGGCATCACACCCAATGACACCAAAGAGTGGAATAAAAATAACTAGGAGAAGGGTCAATTTCATAAACACAAAGAGGGTTAGAAATCGTCCCTAAGAGGGGAGGAAGAAGGGTTGGCAAAACTTCAAGCAAAAGTGCAAGGAAGAATGAAATTCCTAAGGCCCTATTTATAGCCTTGGATTACTTCCTAGGTTTTGTACTCCTTCCCATGTGGGATGGAATACCTAGAACGAATTTCACTCTCTTTCCCATGTGGGATGGAGTGATTTTCTTCCAACCCTAATTCCACAAGGGTTCTAGAGCATGTTGGGTTTTGAGCATTCTAACACTCCTAAGTGTACATGCAACCCTAAATACCTTTGATCTATGTTTTCTCTATTATACATGCAATTATGAACATCCAAGGTATTATCCTAATCTAGCATACAAAATAATGAATATAACAAGATAGAATACATACCTCTTTGATGTAGTATGTCTTCATGAAGCTTGAGTTAATGAATATAACAAGATAAAATACATACCTCTTTGATGTAGTATGTCTTCATGAAGCTTGAGTGCCTAGTGCCTCAAGTGTGACACTTCACACAACACCAAATACAATTGGAATAACTTGAGAGAAACTTGAACACTCCTAAAATCGGCTAGCCCTTTCTTATTATTCCTAGTGGCCGATTTTTCCCAAAGAATATGATCTTATATAGTTGTTACAATTAGGGTAAACCCTAATTGTCATGGCCTTCCATTTCCTTGGATCCATGGGTTCAAATACACCATGGAGCATCCATGGACCATCCTATGGGTTTTAGCCCAACTTGATTATCCATGGAGCATTAGCCCACTATACAAGTATGGATGATTTACACAATCAACCCATATATTTAATTAGTCTTATTTTGATCACTAAATTAATTCTAGATTAATTCTTGATCAATACTAATTAAATAATCCTATTAATATATTAGAACTTATAATATATTAATCAACCTTAAGTGTTATTTCTCTCATTATAGTCTATCCAAGTGCATGATGCCATGCAACCTAAATGGACCATGCCGGGTCGGGTCAAGTCTTACCAATTATAGTTATGGACTTAGACATTAATCCAACAGTCTCCCACTTGGATAAGTCTAAAACTATTATTGCAAGTATGACATCAAGAACCGACTGGCAATCGTAGCTCTCAAAAGCTTCCATCGAACTCTGACCTTGCCTATGAACTCTGACCTTTTTCAATGACTTGTCCATTAGATAAGTGATCATATATTCCTCCATTCTGGATATCGTATGGACTGAGACATGGATTATCAATCATTCTCTCTGTTCATTTGTTGTTTCCCGATTTCCGATTCATGATGACTGACTGTTTGAACAAATCGAATCAGTCCTGGTTTGGCCAAGCACTCACATGTGTCATCATTAAATCATCGAGGGGCCCACATATATCGCTTTTATCCCGAAGGTAAAAGGAATGGATAAACTTCGACTCATATGGCTTGTTCTGCTACCTGTTGAATCATACACAAAGGCACGTTTTATAACATCGAGTTACCAATGCGTTTTCGTGCAATCAATGTACTATCAACTCACAGTAACAACTCATATCTCTAGGTTTGAAGAATATAAGATATTATCGTCTCATGATCACTCGTGATAAAATCCATGAAGTGATTCAAATGAGCGCGGGTTGAATCCAATACTCAGAACTTATGAGCACTCATGAGTGTTGTAGCACAGCTTTGTCCACCAACTTGGACATCTACAAGCCAACCCATGACAGTCTTGATTCATATCTACTTCCAACATATGACCGACTGTGGATGGTTTGAATAACTTAGTCATTCTGGAAGAATAACCTAGCTATAATGGAAGTCAAAACATGCAAAGTGAAACACAAGAATAAATGAATCTAATATGGTCTTAGAACTTATGAATATAAATAAAACACCTTTTATTTATCACCATATGATTGCACATTATTCATTGTATACTGTTTCAGCTATCAACTTTATTCTTGAATTTAAAACAATAGTTGTCTCCTGCTCCAAGTATGTACACTATGTTTTCTAAACACTAGTCATGCTATACACCAAGTATGCATACTATTTTTGTCTATGACCCTTACTTTGTGAAATAAACCAATTGACCAAACTTTCAATGATTCAAATTTCACGCTCCTGAATTATTATGGCAAATGCAGGAATTCCAAATTCATGCCATTTTACCTAAATTTGTTAGATTCTCAACTTATATGCAATGTTTCTCTTGTAATGATTATGCACAAAGTCACAAAGATTTGACAAAAAACATTACAAAGCATTCCAAAGAAGATCAAATCCTTGGAAACATCCTTCTTGCATTAAGTTTCCTAATCTTATACAGACTTATTTAACAACTTCCACCAATGGGATCATTTCCACATTCCCTTTTTGACTATCACTTCTGAACAAGAGTTTCCTCTTTTCAGAATATGTCAATACGGTCCATGCAACAATTAACACTATACTTCCAACTATCCCTGAGTAACCAATCTTTGGTAAACCTTAGATTATCCTCGACAATTGCTTAATTGTTTTATTAATATCCAGTTCTAGACCTTTTCCCTTCTTAATGCCCCATGCATCTGGAAAATTTTAGACACGATGAATATAGCACATGTAATCGATCCTATATCCGAAGCATATGGGACACGATTCATGATGTCTCACATAAAGACTAAACCAGTCTTTTGCTATAATATTTTCATTTCTATTTTCCAAGTTCTCATAATTCAGATTATGAAAAGGGATGCCGTAATCATAATCGAGATTTAGAACGCAAATAATGAACCCATATATAGAATTTCCTTATGTTGAGCCATTCCAACATGAAATTCATATATATTCTTGACTAAATTTTATTAAAATCTCAATCTAAGCATTTAGAATTGAAATGAAGTATAATTTCCTCTCCTTTAACTATAGCAAAACAACTTTTTCAACCACTACAGCCTCACGAATTGAAACTTTTGTTTTCTATAATTAACATTGCTAACTTGCAACCTTTATCATAATTATCATGCTCCCACTAACATGATGATTATTAGAATAACACTTATACTCCCACTAGCTTTGACATGTACTCAGAAATCAGCTGGACTTCTAGAAATAAATACTTTACTGACTTTCTTACCAAAGTTCAGATTTCTGCTAGTAGATTGCTTTGATAAAACTTTATCAAAATCATACACCTTGCCTTAGATAGCTCACAGGTGTGTCTAAACAAATTATGAAAAGGGATGCCGTAATCATAATGTTTAGACCGTTTGTCATTCCCACAATTGCTATCTACTCAAAATCTACTTAGTGAAAGAGTTTCCTTACCATCATTTTCATGAATCGAAGATAAACCTTATGACACTTAGATTTTATGGTGTAAGTGTTCCTATCCATGTGAATTTGTCAAAACCATAATCAACAAGACTAGGTCAGTGACAAATCCTAACTCATATGGATTGAAATTGTGCAATCTTTACTTCTTGCCACCTGGCAGCTCAAGGGCCTGTCATTGCTTCCAAGTAGCTATGCAAACAATTGAGAACATGTAGAACTCAAATGTATTGCCAACTTAACTGGAATGGGCACAGAAATGTCAACACGATAGGTTATAAACCTCACGTCGTGTTTTAGTGTTAAACTACAGGTTTTTATTCTTTATTAGATCTTGAACTTCTTTTCAAGATCTTTAAGACTCCTACTGTCCTCTTGACATATAAGACTATCTTGCCAAATATTCAAGAGATAGTGTGGATTCTAATCAGGACAGACACTTAACACAATTAGCCTTAGTTGGTCTTTGTTTTATCCAAAACATCACAACTTACCACTTTCAAATGTACAAGAGTAGAAAAATTTTACTCTTACATTTGACAAGTGTTTCTTAAACCTTCTTTAAGATATGTCACTCAAGTTGCGATCTTGGAGTGTGACTCTAAGAATTTTTATGGAACGAAGTATGACTCATCTTTTTAATTTAACCATTTCAACAATTCATGACTCCTCTTCTTAGTCATAAAAATGCACTAAGAGGATCACTTTGCATGCACTAAGATGACCTTAGAGGTGATGGGTTTTAGCCATAAGAACTTTCCTATGTGCGCATGCAAAACCCTAATGCTTGGATCTAGGCTTTCTAATTAAACATGCTTTGAATCCAATACTTCTAATGATTAACAAGGTTCAATAACAACATTGAAACAGATCTAGAACCATACCTTTGAATTCCTTGTTGATCTTGTTGTCTTGGAACTTCTAGAGTCACAAATGTCACTCCTCTAATGGCTTACAAACACCAATAGCAAGGAAGATGATTTTGGAGAGAGGTGAGGGGAGGAAATCGGCCAGAGTTCTCTTGCTTTAGGTGAGATGCCGATTTCCCTTACCCATGGGGTCTATTTATACTTGTAGACTCCTTAAGGGTTACAGTCTAAAGCCTACTGGATAACTTAGACTTTAAGTTAATCCATATCCTTTCCTTGATAACCCTTTGGACGATTTTGGCTTATCCTAGCCCTAGAAATCGTCCAATCCTTTATCAATAAAGATTTACAGTCTAAAGTTTAACTATCAAACAACTGACAGTTTATACCCCTTTATTTAATTAATCTCTTTAAGTCACCAAATTAATTCCAATTAATTCTATGACTTATATTAATCAAATAAATATATATTATTCTTTATAATATTTACTCTCTCTTAATAAAGCATCCTACCAAGTTGCTATGGTGAAGGCAACCCAAAAGGACCATGCACAACCGGGTCAAATACTTGCCTAATATAGTTGCAGCCTTAGACACTATTCCAACAGTCTCCCACTTGGATAAGTCTAGTAACTATACAAGTACAATTCGGTTTGCAATCGTAGCTCTCAAAGACGTTGTCATACTCTGATCTAATCAATCTTGTCCTTTAGATAAGGGATCGTACAGTCCTCTGTTAGATATCATGCTGACAATCCTATGGAATGGTTAGTAAAACATTTAGGTTTCTCGATCTCCGATTTATTTGACATAGAACTTAATCGAACACATCAATTCAGTTCTGACCGGGACCGGCACATAAGTCAAATCAAATCATCGAGCGGCCGAGATATCGCTTTTACCATCTTAGATAAAAGTTACAAATAAACTTTGACTTATATGCATTTACTTATTCATTAACCAACTATACACAACAATGCATTTTATAACACCGAGTTACTGATGCATTTTCGCATTATCAATGTACAATCAATTAATAGATAACAAACCATATATCTAGGTTTTAAGACTATACGATATTATCGTCTTGCGATCACCTTTTATATCGTATTCCATAAAGTGATTCCAGCAAGCGCGGGTTTGTTCCAATGCTCAAAACTAGTTCATAAGCACTCATGAACGTTGCCGCAACCCTTTGCTATGTCTAACACCATTTAGACATCTACACATCAATTCATGACAATCTTCATTCATATCTACTTCCAACATATGAACGATTGTGGACAATTTGAACAATTCAATTATTCCTAATAAACTCGATTATTCTGGAAGTCAAAACATGCAAAGTGAAACAATAGTTAAACGATTAACATAAGACAGTAACATTACTCATAAATAAAACTCCTTTATTTAATCATCAAATGTTAACTACATTTATCTATTACACGTTTCTAATAGTATCTAATCTATGCTAATATCATCCTTCAGCCCAATACTCCTAGCATGTTGCAAGTGCTTAACCCTACTCAGTCCCTTCGTAAGCGGATCTACTGGGTTATCTTCTGATGATATCCTCTTAACTATGAGTTGTCCTTCTTCTACACGATGTCTAATGAAGTGATATTTTCTGTCGATATGTCTTGATCTACCATGATCCCTCGGTTCCTTGGTCAAGGCAACCGCACCTTCATTATCACAGAAAATCCCTATGGGCTCCTTTATGGCAGGTACAACTCCAAGATCACCGATGAAGTTCTTCAGCCATATTGCCTCCTTCGATGCTTCGCTCGCTGCAATGTACTCTGATTCGCACATTGAATAAGCTACAGTCTCCTGCTTGGAACTCTTCCATGTCATTGCTCCTCCATTTAGGGTAAAGACCCAGCCCGACTGCGAACGGTAGTTGTCCCTGTCGGTCTGAAAACTGGCGTCACTATACCCTCGCACTTTCAAGTCATCACTCCCTCCGAGGACTAAGAACCATTCCTTCGTCCTCCGAAGGTACTTAAGGATGTTCTTCACCGCAATCCAATGTGCTTTGCTAGGGTTCCCTTGATATTTGCTAACCATGCTCAAAGCGAAGGCTACATCAGGGCGAGTACAAGTCATAGCGTACATGATTGAGCCAACTGCGGAAGCGTATGGTACTCGGCTCATTTCCGCTATTTCAGCTTCGGTACTCGTACTTTGAGTCTTACTCAACTTGGCATTACTTTGTATCGGTATTTCTCCCTTCTTTTAGTTTTCCATACTAAATCGTTTTAGTACCTTCTCTAAGTAAGTATTCTGACTAAGTCCAATTAGTTTCTTACTTCTTTCTCTTACTATCCTTATTCCCAAAATGTAAGAAGCCTCTCCGAGGTCCTTCATAGCAAAGCACTTCCCGAGCCAGGACTTAACCTCCTGCAGAGTCGGGATGTCGTTTCCTATGAGTAATATGTCATCAACATATAGAACGAGGAAGCTTACTATACTCCCACTGGCTTTGACATATACACAAGATTCGTCTTCACTTCGTACAAATCCAAACTCTTTGACTTTCTCATCGAAGCAAAGATTCCATCTGCGAGACGCTTGCTTAAGTCCATAAATGGACTTCTCAAGCTTACACACTCTATTTGGATGCTTCGGATCCACAAACCCCTCTGGCTGAGCCATGTAAACATCCTCAGCCAACTTTCTGTTAAGGAAAGCGGTCTTGACATCCATTTGCCAAATCTCATAATCATAAAATGTGGCAATAGCTACCATCACTCTAATAGATTTAATCTTCGCAACTGGTGAGAAGTTCTCATCATAGTCAACTCCGAGAGTTTGAGTAAAGCCCTTCGCAACCAATCGCGCTTTATATGTGTGTACTTTACCATCCACCTCGGTCTTCTTCTTGATAATCCATTTGCACCCAACGGTCTTACGTCCGGGCACATAATCAACCAAATTCCAAACTTTGTTATCATACATGGATTGTATCTCGCTATCCATTGCCTCTTTCCATTTCGCAGACTCCGGGCCTGCCATGGCTTCCTTATAGCTATTAGGTTCATCAAGATTTACTAGTGTACCATCACTAATATACGTGTCCCCTTCGGTAGTAATATGAAAACCATAAAATTGGGGATGAACTCTAACTCTATCGGAACATCTAAGAGGTAAGGACTTGTCAATCGGTTCAACTGGAGTTTCCTCCTCGGGTTGAGTGCCAGCGGTAGAGGTTCCTTCATCTATCGACTCTTGAATCTCTTCAAGTTCGATTTGCCTCCCACTGTCTCCTTGGCCTATGAGTTCTCGCTCTTGGAAAACTCCTCTCCTCGCAACGAAGACAACGTTGTCCTTCGGTCTATAGAAGAGATATCCAAAGGATGTCTGCGGGTAGCCGATGAAAATATGTCACACCCCAAAACCAAGAACGGCGGAAACGTTCTGAGGCGTAGGACGTCATGTATAGTATCACAACACAGTAAACATAAATAAGCAAACAACATCATCCATTGCATTAAATATATAATTTTAATACAAGTGTGCTCTGTACAGTTATAGACACCAAAAATAATGTAACACAAAATAATATGAGATGAGTCTTGAATGCACTCCATCTTCTCAAAAGCTGGCCTCGGTACCTGTCTACTGATGACCTGAGAATACAAGTTATTTTGAAAGAGTTTATCAGCATTAAGCTGGTGAGTTCATAAGTATTTTAGTGTCAATGTTTGTTGTCAAAACGTTTGAACCTGTCTCAATGTATACGTTTGTAAAAAAATGTAAGTAAGTGTTTGAAAGTGTTTGTAAAAGTTTGAATCCCTCAGAAGATCCTATATTTTCTATTAAAGTAACCTTCTACCAAGGCTTAGCTGTTTTGTAAACTCGTCTGTTGTAAAAGTGTGTAATTTCCCAAGTGTAACTATCATTTAATAAAATATAGTATGTACATTAATGCTTAAGTGAGGTTATCACTAAAATATGTAATGGGTAAATCATTGTAGTACTGTAGTTTTGCATAATAAGAACTACTGTTGTACTAACTACTACCTTAAACTGAATTTATATTAAGGTATAATGTGATAAATTGCACCATGCTATCGACTGGTAACAACGACATACGAATGGTCGAAATAAAGAAATGACGTTTGGCACCCGCAAATATGTAATGTTTCTTGTTCTAGTATAGTTGTATATGTCCTGTTTCTAGTACAGATGTATATGTACATGTTTCTAGTATAGTTGTATAAGTTCATGTTTCTAGTATAATTATATATGTACATGGTTCTGGTATAGCTGTATATGTACTTGTTTCTAGTATAGCTGTATATGTACTTGTTTCTAGTATGACTGTATATGTACTTGTTTCTAGTATAGCTGTATATGTACTTGTTTCTAGTATAGTTGTATATGTTCCTGTGTTACCCCGATGGTAACTAACTATTGATGTATTGATAAGTATGAATATGGAAGTACTTTTATGTCTATATATGTATATATGATATATAAGTAATATTGAAATGACCTTCAGATGGTCACCCGAAATCCCACCAGACCACATCCAAATCGAGAAAAAGGAAATAGGGCGGATGGCCTTCCTAAGCCCTTTAAACATTATTTATACATCTATACATATATGGGCATCCAATTGAATATATAAAAGCATAAAATAAGTTTTCATAAAACATTTGAAGCATAAATATTATTTCAAGAAAAGATCGACTTGATGTCAATCTTTAAAACAATTAGAAGGCATAAGTTAATAAAATAGTTTAAGTATAAGAAGCATTTGTTTGAATCACAATCTATAAATAAGTTTGGATAGTCAAAGAGTTTGTAAAACATTTCAAAGTAAATTTGTTTGATAAACAGTTTGAACAGTGGTAAAAATCGTTGTTTTCCTAGTTATTAATCACATGTGATTAAATGCAATCACATGTGATTGAAGAAATAACTATAAGTATTTGACTTGTATTCCCCTCCATAAAGTATTTAAAACATTTAAAATCATTTCAAAGGTTGATTCAAGGGGTATGAACTCACTTGTGGTGAGTTGTACGAATTGCAGTGTCGGATACCGTGCTAGGTGGCAAACGGAGACTTGTTTACACGCACGAGCCTAGTTATCATATAATAAGCATATATATAACTAATTAGCCAAATAATAACTTAATAAATAAGTTAAAACACTTAGGAACATGTAAACACTTTTTATAAGTGTTTAAGGTTCTAATGGTTGCATCTAAGTTGCTACGGGACAAGGCAAAAGGGTTTGAAACATCAAACGGCCTTGCATAAGAGTTCACCACCCAACAAACCCCACCCTTTGGAGTTTATGGCTGTAAACTCATGGGTTTATGGCCATGAACTCCTCACTTGGTGGTTTTGGGTGTTTTAAAGTGTTATCTTGATCCTAGAACACTCCTAGCTTTGTTGGAATAATACATGAAGTAGTTTAAGGCCCTAGAATGCTCCATAGGGGAGTTTACGGCCTATAGCCCATATAACCTAGAGTTTACGGCCGTAAACTCCTATGGGGTGATGGCTTTTAATTCATTTGAGGCACTTGCACATCAAGGATAGCTTCCATGATTTTATCTAAGGCTAAAGGGGACAAGAGGCACACATTTGTGCCTTCACTTGGAGTTTATGGCCCAAGAGGTGTTCCTTGGCCGTAAACTCCCTTTAAGGGATGTTCTTGATGTCTTTTACTCCCCATTCAAGTCCTAGGTGCTCAATGGTAATTGTCTTAAGGCCTTAGGGGTGTTTGGAGTGCTTTTTACCCTAGAAAAAGGGGTTTACGGCCCAAGAGATATTCTTGGCCGTAAACTCCTATAACTTAATGATTTTGAAGTGTTTTGATGTCCAAAATAGGTACAAGCATTTGAGGGTTAAGGTCCTTAAGCTTTAGGGGTAGTTTACGGCACTAAATGCCCTTGAAAAGGGGTTTACGGCCCAAGAAAAGTTATTGGCCGTAAACTCCTATTACTTGTTGATTTTGGATGCTTTCTAGTCTCTTATGATCATATACTAAGTCCTTAATAAGTTGCTTATCAAAGGGATCGGACTAGGAAGCCTTAAAGCTCCATTTTGGAGTTTACTCCCCAAGAACATTCTTGGGCGGTAAACTCCCGGATCTTGTAATCTAAACATGTAATTGATGTTATAAAGCATCTAACAAGTATTGAAACACATTTAGTAAAGTAGACTCACAATCTGGGATGAAAACCCGAAGATCCGTCAGAGAGAAAATGGCTTTTCTCTATTTGGAATTGTGAATAATGAATTAATTTAATTCTGAAAACTATTTATAGTCCTGGAATATTTTGGCAGAAAATATTTTTATTCCTGATATTGGACTGTAACATTATGAAACTTGAAATGCTCAAATTTCACAAAACCAGGAGCATCCACTCTCTTGATATCTCCTTAAACATAAACCCTAATGTACACAAACTGGTTCGGAAAAGTGTGAAAACCACTGAAACTGGACTAGCTTCTATTGAATAGATAATGTTCGTACAAATGGAAATTTTGGGTTGTCACATCATCCCCCTGTTAAAGGAAATTTCGTCCCGAAATTAGAATTTAAGCAAATATGAAGTTACAACAATTAAGCGAAAAGATGAGGGTATTTCAACTTCATCTGATCCTCGCGTTCCCAAGTGAATCCCGGTCCACGCGTGGCGTCCCAGCGAACCTTCACGATAGGGATACGGCTTTGTTTCGTCTGCTTGACCTCACGGTCCATGATTTCTACAGGTTCTTCCACGAAGCTGAGGCTCTCGTTGATCTCGATCTCGTCGAGTGGGATTACAAGAGTCTCGTCGGACAGACACTTTTTCAAGTTAGATACGTGGAATGTAGAATGTACGTTACAAAGTGTGTCGGGTAGGTCGAGTTTGTAACTCTGGCAAGAATCTCAAAAGGCCCTATGTACCTTGGATTTAGCTTCCCACGCTTGCCGAAGCGTATCAAGCCTTTCCAGGGTGAGACTTTGAGAAGGACTCGGTCTCCCACCTGAAACTCCAAAGGTTTTCTTCATTTATCGGCGTAGCTCTTCTGTCGGTCTCTAGAGGCTTTCAATCGTTCACGGATCTGAACGATTTTCTCTGTCGTTTCCCAAATGATTTCCGGACCGGTGAGAGTACTGTCGGAAGCTTGCCCCCTTGTTAATTGGGTATCACCCACCTCAGCCCAGCACAGAGGGGATCTGCACTTTCGGCCGTAGAGAGCTTCGAATGGAGCAACCTTGATGCTCGTGTGATAACTGTTATTATAGGAAAATTCGACAAGGGGTAAATAAGTATCCCATGCTTTCCCAAAATCAATCACACAGGCTCGCAACATATCTTCCAGTGTTTGGATGGTCCTTTCACTCTGTCCGTCGGTCTGTGGATGGTAGGCTGTGCTCATGTCCAGCCTTGTTCCTAGGGAATGTTGTAGTGATTGCCAAAATCTTGAGGTGAACCTACTATCTCTATTGCAAATAATGGAAATAGGTACACCATGTAGCCGTACAATTTCCCTAATGTATGTTCTCGTAAGTTTCTCCATTTTGTCGGTTTCTTTTATAGGCAAGAAGTGCGCAGACTTGGTCAATCTATCAACGATGACCCATATGGTGTCAAGTCCACCCGTCGTCTTGGGCAACTTGGTTATGAAGTCCACAGTGATCCGCTCCCACTTCCACTCTGGAATCTCTGGTTGTTGCAGTAAACCAGAGGGCTTCTGGTACTCGAACTTAACCTTTGCGCAAGTAAGGCATTTACTTACGAAGGTAGCAATCTCTGCTTTCATATTAGGCCACCAGTATAGCTTTTTAAGATCCAAATACATCTTATCTGAACCTGGGTGGACGGAATACCGAGTGTTGTGCGCCTCGGCCATGACCAAGCCTCGGAAACCACCGAGTTTCGGTGTCCAGATCCGGTTCATGAAATATAAAGATCCGTTACCCTTGGCTTCTAAATTCTTGTCCATTCCTCTAAGGGATTCACTCGACACATTTTCAGGTTTCATGGCCTCAAGTTGAGCCGCCTGAATTTGTTTAGTCAGGTGTGAATGGATGGTTATTGATAATGACTTGACTTTGCGACCAGAATATTCCTTCCGACTTAGGGCGTCTTCTACTACGTTGGCTTTACCCGGATGATAACGAATATCGCATTCGTAGTCACTGAGTAGCTCGACCCACCGTCGTTGTCTCATGTTGAGCTCCTTCTGATCGAAAATATGTTGTAAACTCTTGTGGTCGGTAAAGATAGTGCTCTTCGTTCCATACAAGTAATGTCTCCAGATCTTTAGAGCAAACACTACTGCTCCTAGTTCAAGATCGTGGGTCGTGTAGTTAACCTCGTGTGTCTTTAACTGTCTCGAGGCGTAGGCGATGACCTTACCTCGCTGCATCAGAACACATCCGAGTCCTTGATTGGATGCATCGCAATAGACTACGAAGTCTTCTATTCCTTCTGGAAGGGATAGTATCGGTGCGGTGCACAAGGCTCGCTTGAGCGTTTGGAACGCTCTTTCTTGTTTCTCTTCCCAGTCAAAGGCCACGCCTTTCTGGGTCAGGGTTGTAAGAGGCTTCGCTATTCGGGAGAAGTTCTGAATGAACCTGCGGTAGTAGCCAGCAAGACCTAGAAATTGACGAATTTCCGTAGGCGTCTTCGGCGCTGACCAGTTCTCAATGGCCTTTATTTTGGATGGGTCCACGTGGATTCCCTCTTCGCTTACCACGTGTCTTAAGAATTCGACTCTTCGGATCCAAAATTCACATTTCGAGAACTTCGCATAAAGTTTCTCCTTTCGTAATGTCTCTAGAAATTGTCGCAGGTGATCGCCATGCTCTTTCTTACTTCTGGAGTAGATTAGAATGTCGTCAATGAAAACGATGAAGAACTGATCCAAGTAAGGTCGGCATACTCTATTCATCAGATCCATGAAGACTGCGGGCGCATTGGTCAATCCGAATGGCATCACCACAAACTCGTAGTGTCCGTAACGAGTTCGGAAGGCTGTCTTCGGCACATCCTCCTCTAGCACTCGTAACTGGTGATATCCGGATCTCAGATCAATCTTGGAAAAATAGTTCGCCCCTTGCAGTTGGTCGAATAGATCATCTATGCGCGGCAGAGGGTAACGATTCTTGATCGTCAATTTGTTGAGTTCTCTGTAGTCAATGCACATACGGAATGATCCGTCTTTCTTCTTAACGAACAAGACCGGTGCTCCCCAAGGTGAGAAACTTGGTCTTATAAAGCCCTTGCTGAGCAGTTCGTTAAGTTGACTAGAGAGTTCTTGCATCTCGGCTGGTGCTAAACGGTTGGGCGACTTGGCTACTGGGGTAGCTCCTGGGACTAAGTTGATTCTGAACTCGACTTGTCGTTGCGGAGGTAACCCGGGTATTTCTTCTGGGAAAATGTCGGGGAAGTCGCTCACTACAGGGATGTTCTTTAGTTCTTTCGTTTCTAGGTTCGTGTCGACGACGTGAGCAAGAAATGCGTGGTATTCTTTGCGCAGATATTTCTGTGCTTGAATACTAGATATAATGCGCAGACTCGCACCAGGTTTGTCGCCGTAGACTATAAGGGTTTCGTTAGACGGGAGGTTTAGGCGGACTGCTTTCTCGTAGCACATGATGTCGGCGCGATGAAGACTTAACCAATCCATGCCGATAATAACGTCGAAACTTTTTATTGAGACCGGCATAAGGTCGATTGGGAATGAATGTTTATCTATGGTTAGAAGACAACCTAAGTATATGATATTAGTACTTTCAGTGTTCCCATTGGCCATTTCTACTGTGAATTGTTCATTAAGTGCGTGAGGTTGTTGCTTAAGCATGCGAGCAAATTTTTGGTTTACGAAGCTTCGCTCCGCTCCACTATCGAACAGAATGCATGCATAGGAGTTATCGAGGAGGAACGTACCAGTCACCACTGTCGGGTTAGCTACTGCTTCCCCGTGGCCTATTGCTAGTACCCTCCCTGCTCCTCCAGCATTCCTCGCTTTGGGGCAGTCCCTTTTAAAGTGGCCTGTTTCGCCACATCCATAACAAGTTGGGCTCGCGCCTGAGCCAGGAACTTGGGAGATCGGTTGTGCCGGGAACTTACAGAATCGGACGGTGTGTCCTTTTCTGTTGCAGTTAGAACACTGCATTTCACGCCGTTGTGGTGGTAGTTGCATTTGTTACACTTGGGCAAATTCCAACATACCGACTCGCCGGAGCAGTAGCTGCAGTAGGGGTTACCGCGGCATGCACTGCCACGATTTGTTGTTTCTTTGCAGCTCGCTGCTTCTTCTTCTCATCCCAAAACTTCCGCTTGGTGCCAGCGGGTTTGGAGGGTTCTGGGATGGCTAGGGTGGTTGTGGTTGCAGGGGTCTTGACTCCATGGTCAATGAGTCTTTGTGCCAAACGCTTGGCACTGTCGAAGGTAGCGGGGTTCGACGCTAAGACATTCCCCTAGTACGGAGGCATTAGCCCCCATACGTACCGTTCGATCTTTATCCCTTCAGTGGGAACCATATTGGGGCATAGGGCCACCAGTTCGCTAAATCGGGCAGTGTAAGCGATCACATTGGTGCCCTTCATGGTCAGGTTCCAGAGTTCATGTTCTAACTTCTAGACTTCGCCCCTCGGGCAGTATTCCTCAGCCATGAGGTCCTTCATCGTTTCCCATCCCATGTCGTTAGCCACGACGAGAGTTAGGGCTTTTACGTGGCCGTTCCACCACGTTAGGGCTTTACCCTGAAAGGTGCATGCGGCATATTTCACTTTGCACGCAGCAGGGCATGAACAGATTTCGAAGACTGATTCAGTCTTTTCGAACCATTGCGAGAGGGCAATGATTCCGCCGGTGCCATAGAAAGGCTTCGGCTTGCAGTTTGTGAAATCCTTGTAGGAGCACTCTCTCGAGCGCACAGGGATTTTGATCGGAATAGATTCCACAGGGGTTCCACCTCTGCTGGCATCTGATGAGTGATACTGAGCCATGGCAGTTGCCACTGCTGCAGCTACGGCAACATTCAGGGCTGCAGTATCGATGACCAGAGGTGGTGGAGGCGGTGGAGGTGCAGGATTATTCCTATTCCTGGGAGATTTGCGAGGAGGCATCTTTCAGCTATAAGTTTATAAAGATAAGAAAGATGGTAAGAATCAATTTGTAAGCAACGTGAGAGTGACACATGGATTAACTAGCCATAGTCCAACAGTTGGATGAGTGTTTGAAATCACAAAAGAAATAATAGTGGGAATACCCAAGTGTACAGATTTTTCCCACAGATTAGATAGATTTCAATAGCACGGGTATTACTGATGTAATAAGTTCAAGGAAAATCGACCTAGCAGTAGGTCTTACATCATACCAAAAGGACAAGACTGACAGTCCTAGATTCCTAATTAGAGTATCGAAAGTTAGGAATATTTTACAGACAAGTGCTACTTAGAGCACATAAGTTCAAGGCTATTCCTAAATCAAAAGACAGAGATGTACTAGACATTATCTAATGGCGATGGGAATACCTCGGGCGAGCCCTGAGGTCGGACACTTGGCGAAACACCTCTTGAAGGTGTCGACCCTGAGCTCTCTGACGAGCTCGAAGCTCTAAGACTTCAGCATGGGAGGCATCCAGTTGTTGCTGCAGGGTTTCGTTGGTTCTCCGGGTCCGTTCCATGTCTTCTTCAAGACGGCGGATGCGGACTGTATTGACACCTGAGTTGGCATCAATCTCCATGACCCGGTCGATGGCTGCTCGACCTTGCTCGACATTACGAGCTATTCTGCGGATAATGACAGGCAGAGCCCTGTCAGCTGAGCCACCATCGCTGACGTTGTAAAAGGTTCGGTTACCAAAGTATGGTAAGGGTTGACCCTGTTCATCGCTCCAGTGGTTCAGGTTGTTTGCCCACATGGGTGTAGGACCTGGAAACGCTGGTCGAGGGTTGTTGTTCGGGGCTTGACCTACAAGCGGTAGGTTGTTGACTTCAGGCTCAGAGTCGAATCCATCAGAAAAAGCCTTCTGCGAGGTGATCATCCAAAGGGATTGGATGCTCATCTTTTGGCTCTTCATCGATCCACCTGGCATTGCCTTCATTTGGAAAGTACGGGTCGCCATGATGGAATCGATCCATTTAGATCTACGCGAGAAGAGAGGTATAAGAGTATATATAGTATACGTGTAACTAGTAGTACAACAATACACCTATTGTATTCTAAGTTTAAGTTCTACTGATCTTGTTGTGGTATTGTTGGTAAGTTTTTAGACTTGCTAACATATCACAACCATTCTAGGGCATATGCTAATCACTCCTAGGACCAGCATAATTGATCAGGCTATGCCATTCCCAGGACTGACCATACATCCACGAGCTCACTTGTGATATTTAACAATCGTAATACTTTTGTTCTTGTCATTGTGACACTGATTTTAGTATGAATGCAGACTAGTATACTTAATTAAATATTTTAATATTTAAAGTATAGACTCTTGGTCAGAGTGTTTTAATCCCTTTTGGGTTTATAGATTAGTATATCTTTTATGGGTTGATATACTTGATTCATTATAAACAATGCTCTGATACCAATCTGTCACACCCCAAAACCAAGAACGGCGGAAACGTTCTGAGGCGGAGGACGTCATGTATACTATCACAACACAGTAAACGTAAATAAGCAAACAACATCATCCATTGCATTAAATATAATTTTAATACAAGTGTGTTCTGTACAGTTATAGACACCAAAAATAATGTAACACAAAATAATATGAGATGAGTCTTGAATGCACTCCATCTTCTCAAAAGCTGGCCTCGGTAACTGTCTACTGATGACCTGAGAATACAAGTTATTTTGAAAGAGTTTATCAGCATTAAGCTGGTGAGTTCATAAGTATTTTAGTGTCAATGTTTGTTGTCAAAACGTTTGAACCTGTCTCAATGTATAACTTTGTAAAAAAATGTAAGTAAGTGTTTGAAAGTGTTTGTAAAAGTTTGAATCCCTCAGAAGATCCTGTATTTTCTATTAAAGTAACCTTTTACCAAGGCTTAGCTGTTTTGTAAACTCGTCTGTTGTAAAAGTGTGTAATTTCCCAAGTGTAACTATCATTTAATAAAATATAGTATGTACATTAATGCTTAAGTGAGGTTATCACTAAAATATGTAATGGGTAAATCATTGTAGTACTGTAGTTTTGCATAATAAGAACTACTGTTGTACTAACTACTACCTTAAACCGGATTTATATTAAGGTATAATGTGATAAATTGCACCATGCTATCGACTGGTAACAACGACATACGAATGGTCGAAATAAAGAAATGACGTTTGGCACCCGCAGACCTGCAAGTCCGGCTGTAGCTAGCAGCAACGTGTAGGATACTCAATCCAGTATAGATCTATACACAAACTCACGCTCTCCCTCTAAGAGAATTCTGGCTACAACTCGGGCCATGACATTTAAGGCATGCTTCGACACAGTGGATCACAATTGTTAACATATTCATGTATATGTAATGTTTCTTGTTCTAGTATAGTTGTATATGTCCTGTTTCTAGTACAGATGTATATGTACATGTTTCTAGTATAGTTGTATATGTTCATGTTTCTAGTATAACTATATATGTACATGGTTCTGGTATAGCTGTATATGTACTTGTTTCTAGTATAGCTGTATATGTACTTGTTTCTAGTATGACTGTATATGTACTTGTTTCTAGTATAGCTGTATATGTACTTGTTTCTAGTATAGCTGTATATGTTCCTGTGTTACCCCGATGGTAACTAACTATTGATGTACTGATAAGTATGAATATGGAAGTACTTTTATGTCTATATATGTATATATGATATATAAGTAATATTGAAA
Organism: Lactuca sativa; assembly: GCF_002870075.4. NCBI lineage: Eukaryota > Viridiplantae > Streptophyta > Magnoliopsida > Asterales > Asteraceae > Lactuca > Lactuca sativa. The sequence continues at coordinate 91,072,668 of NC_056627.2, forward strand.
CGACCTTCGGATGGTCACCCGAAATCCCACCAGACCACATCCAAATCGAGAAAAAGGAAATAGGGCGGATGGCCTTCCTAAGCCCTTTAAACATTATTTATACATCTATACATATATGGGAATGAAATTGAATATATAAAAGCATAAAATAAGTTTTCATAAAACATTTGAAGCATAAATATTATTTCAAGAAAAGATCGACTTGATGTCAATCTTTAAAACAATTAGAAGGCATAAGTTAATAAAACAGTTTAAGTATAAGAAGCATTTGTTTGAATCACAATCTATAAATAAGTTTGGATAGTAAAAGAGTTTGTAAAACATTTCAAAGTAAAGTAGTTTGATAAACAGTTTGAACAGTGGTAAAAATCGTTGTTTTCCTAGTTATTAATCACATGTGATTAAATGCAATCACATGTGATTGAAGCAATAACTATAAGTATTTGACTTGTATTCCCCCCCCCCCCATAAAGTATTTAAAACATTTAAAATCATTTCAAAGGTTGATTCAAGGGGTATGAACTCACTTGTGGTGAGTTGTACGAATTGCAGTGTCGGATACCGTGCTAGGTGGCAAACGGAGACTTGTTTACACGCACGAGCCTAGTTATCATATAATAAGCATATATATAACTAATTAGCCAAATAATAACTTAATAAATAAGTTAAAACACTTAGGAACATGTAAACACTTTTTATAAGTGTTTAAGGTCCTAATGGTTGCATCTAAGTTGCTACGGGACAAGGCAAAAGGGTTTGAAACATCAAACAGCCTTGCATAAGAGTTCACCACCCAACAAACCCCACCCTTTGGAGTTTACGGCCGTAAACTCATGGGTTTATGGCCATGAACTCCTCACTTGGTGGTTTTGGGTGTTTTAAAGTGTTATCTTGATCCTAGAACACTCCTAGCTTTGTTGGAATAATACATGAAGTAGTTTAAGGCCCTAGAATGCTCCATAGGGGAGTTTACGGCCTATAGCCCATATACCCTAGAGTTTATGGCTGTAAACTCCTATGGGGTGATGGATTTTAATTCATTTGAGGCACTTGCACATCAAGGATAGCTTCCATGATTTTATCTAAGGCTAAAGGGGACAAGAGGCACACACTTGTGCCTTCACTTGGAGTTTACGGCCCAAGAGGTGTTCCTTGGCCGTAAACTCCCTTTAAGGGATGTTCTTGATGTCTTTTACTCCCCA